>NW_027488370.1:8750000-10000000 GCF_051014445.1 Colletes latitarsis | reverse complement strand
GTGTTCCAAACCAGAAAAAACCCTGGATCCGTTCAACATGTATGTGAACAATGCGAAAGAATGAGTCTGATGAGTTAAAATCCCATGCCTAACCTAGACCTAACATGCGTTATCCTCAAAAATATTGATCGAAACCTGGTTTAATCGACTGTTTCAGTGTGGTACCACATTACTATGTGATCCAAACCAGAAAATAACCCAGGATCTATTCAACGAGTATGTGAAGTGTGCGAAAGTGTGATTCTGATGAGGGCAAATCCCAGACCTATCCCAGACCTAACTTGCGTTATCCTCTAAAATATTGATCGAAACCAGGTTTAATCGACTGTTTCAGTGTGGAAACACATTACTACGTGATCCAAACCAGAAAAAAACCCAGGATCTTGTCATCGAGTATGTGAAGTGTGCGAAAGTATGAGTCTGATGAGGGCTAATCCCAGACCTATCCCAGACCTAACTTGCGTTATCCTCTAAAATATTGATCGAAACCAGGTTTAATTCACTGTTTTAGTGTGGTACCACATTACTACGTGATCCAAACCAGAAAAAACCCAGGATCTGTTCAACAAGTATGTGAAAAACGCGAAACTGTGAGCCTGATGAGGGCAAATCTTAGACCTAACCCAGAACTAAGATGCGTTATCCTCTAAAATATTGATCGAAACCAGGTTTAATTGACAGTTTCAGTGTGGTACCACATTACTACGTGATCCAATCCAGAAATAGCCCAGGATCTAGCCATGAAGTATCAGAAATATGCGAAAGTATGAGCCTGACGAGGGCAAATCCTAGACCTAACACAGACCTAACATGCGTTATCCTCTAAAATATTTATCAAGACCAGGTTTAATTGATTGTTTCAGTGTGGTCCCACATTACTACGTGATCCAAACCAGAAAAACCCTAGGATCCGTTCAACAAGTATGTGAAGAATGCGAAAGTATGAGTCTGATGAGTGAAAATCCCAGGCCTGACCTAGACCTAACATGCGTTATCCTCTAAAATAATGAGCGAAACCAGGTTTAATGGACTGTTTCAGTGTGGTACCACACTACTACGGGATCCAAACCAGAAAAAACCCAGGATCTGTTCAACAAGTATGTGAAAAACCCGAAAGTATGAGCCTGATGAGGGCAAATCCCAGACCTATCCCAGACCTAACTTGCGTTGTCCTCTAAAATATTGATGGAAACCAGGTTTAATTGACTGTTTCAGTGTTGTACTTCATTACTACGTGATGCAATCCAGAAAAAGCCCAGGATCTAGCCATCAAGTATGAGAAATATGCAAAAGAATGAGCCTGATGAGAGCAAATCCCAGACCTAACCTAGACCTAACATGAATTATTCTCTAAAATATTGGTCGAAACCAGGTTTAATTGACTGTTTCAGTGTGGTCCCACATTACTACGTGATCCAAACCAGAAACAACCCAGGATCCGTTCAACAAGTATGTGAAAAACGCGAAACTGTGAGCCTGATGAGGGCAAATCCCAGACCTATCCCAGACCTAACATGCGTTATCCTCTAAAATATTTATCAAGACCAGGTTTAATTGATTGTTTCAGTGTGGTCCCACATTACTACGTGATCCAAACCAGAAAAACCCCAGGATCCGTTCAACAAGTATGTGAAGAATGCGAAAGTATGAGTCTGATGAGTGCAAATCCCAGGCCTGACCTAGACCTAACATGCGTTATCCTCTAAAATAATGAGCGAAACCAGGTTTAATTGACAGTTTCAGTGTGGTACCACATTACTACGTGATCCAATCCAGAAATAGCCCAGGATCTAGCCATGAAGTATGAGAAATATGCGAAAGTATGAGCCTCACGAGGGCAAATCCTAGACCTAACCCAGACCTAACATGCGTTATCCTCTAAAATATTTATCAAGACCAGGTTTAATTGATTGTTTCAGTGTGGTCCCACATTACTACGTGAGCCAAACCAGAAAAACCCCAGGATCCGTTCAACAAGTATGTGAAGAATGCGAAAGTATGAGTCTGATGATTGAAAATCCCAGGCCTGACCTAGACCTAACATGCGTTATCCTCTAAAATAATGAGCGAAACCAGGTTTAATGGACTGTTTCAGTGTGGTACCACACTACTACGGGATCCAAACCAGAAAAAACCCAGGATCCGTTCAACAAGTATGTGAAAAACGCGAAAATGTGAGCCTGATGAGGGCAAATCCCAGACCTATCCCAGACCTAACTTGGGTTATCCTCTAAAGTATTGAGCGAAACCAGGTTTAATTGACTGTTTCAGTGTGGTACCACATTACTACGTGATCCAATCCAGAAATAGCCCAGGATCTAGCCATGAAGTATGAGAAATATGCGAAAGTATGAGCCTGACGAGGGCAATTCCTAGACCTAACCCAGACCTAACATGCGTTATCCTCTAAAATATTTATCAAGACCAGGTTTAATTGATTGCTTCAGTGTGGTCCCACATTACTACGTGATCCAAACCGGAAAAAACCCAGGGTCCGTTCAACAAGTATGTGAAGAATGCGAATGTATGAGTCTGATCAGTGAAAATCTCAGGCCTTACCTAGACCTAACTTGCGTTGTCCTCTAAAATATTTATCAAGACCAGGTTTAATGGACGGTTTCAGTGTGGTACCTCATTACTACGTGACCCAAACCAGAAAAAACCCAGGATCCGTTCAACAAGTATGTGAAGAATGCGAAAGTATGAGTCTGATGAGTGAAAAAACCAGGCCTGACCTAGACCTAGCATGCGTTATCCTCTAAAATATTGGGCGAAACCAGGTTTAATGGACTGTTTCAGTGTGGTACGACACTACTACGGGATCCAAACCAGAAAAAACCCAGGATCTGTTCAACTAGTATGTGAAAAACGCGAAAGTATGAGCCTGATGAGGGCAAACCCCAGACCTATCCCAGACCTAACTTGCGTTATCCTCTAAAATATTGATCGAAACCAGGTTTAATCGACTGTTTCAGTGTGGAAACACATTACTACGTGATCCAAACCAGAAAAAAACCCAGGATCTTGTCATCGAGTATGTGAAGTGTGCGAAAGTATGAGTCTGATGAGGGCTAATCCCAGACCTATCCCAGACCTAACTTGCGTTATCCTCTAAAATATTGATCGAAACCAGGTTTAATTCACTGTTTTAGTGTGGTACCACATTACTACGTGATCCAAACCAGAAAAAACCCAGGATCTGTTCAACAAGTATGTGAAAAACGCGAAACTGTGAGCCTGATGAGGGCAAATCTTAGACCTAACCCAGAAGTAAGATGCGTTATCCTCTAAAATATTGATCGAAACCAGGTTTAATTGACAGTTTCAGTGTGGTACCACATTACTACGTGATCCAATCCAGAAATAGCCCAGGATCTGTTCAACAAGTATGTGAAAAACGCGAAAGTATGAGCCTGGTGAGGGCAAATCCCAGACCTATCCCAGACCTAACTTGCGTTATCCTCTAAAATATTGATCGAAACCAGGTTTAATTGACAGTTTCAGTGTGGTACCACATTACTACGTGATCCAATCCAGAAATAGCCCAGGATCTAGCCATGAAGTATCAGAAATATGCGAAAGTATGAGCCTGACGAGGGCAAATCCTAGACCTAACACAGACCTAACATGCGTTATCCTCTAAAATATTTATCAAGACCAGGTTTAATTGATTGTTTCAGTGTGGTCCCACATTACTACGTGATCCAAACCAGAAAAACCCTAGGATCCGTTCAACAAGTATGTGAAGAATGCGAAAGTATGAGTCTGATGAGTGAAAATCCCAGGCCTGACCTAGACCTAACATGCGTTATCCTCTAAAATAATGAGCGAAACCAGGTTTAATGGACTGTTTCAGTGTGGTACCACACTACTACGGGATCCAAACCAGAAAAAACCCAGGATCTGTTCAACAAGTATGTGAAAAACCCGAAAGTATGAGCCTGATGAGGGCAAATCCCAGACCTATCCCAGACCTAACTTGCGTTGTCCTCTAAAATATAGATGGAAACCAGGTTTAATTGACTGTTTCAGTGTTGTACTTCATTACTACGTGATGCAATCCAGAAAAAGCCCAGGATCTAGCCATCAAGTATGAGAAATATGCAAAAGAATGAGCCTGATGAGAGCAAATCCCAGACCTAACCTAGACCTAACATGAATTATTCTCTAAAATATTGCTCGAAACCAGGTTTAATTGACTGTTTCAGTGTGGTCCCACATTACTACGTGATCCAAACCAGAAAAAACCCAGGATCCGTTCAACAAGTATGTGAAAAACGCGAAACTGTGAGCCTGATGAGGGCAAATCCCAGACCTATCCCAGACCTAACATGCGTTATCCTCTAAAATATTTATCAAGACCAGGTTTAATTGATTGTTTCAGTGTGGTCCCACATTACTACGTGATCCAAACCAGAAAAACCCCAGGATCCGTTCAACAAGTATGTGAAGAATGCGAAAGTATGAGTCTGATGAGTGAAAATCCCAGGCCTGACCTAGACCTAACATGCGTTATCCTCTAAAATAATGAGCGAAACCAGGTTTAATGGACTGTTTCAGTGTGGTACCACACTACTACGGGATCCAAACCAGAAAAAACCCAGGATCCGTTCAACAAGTATGTGAAAAACGCGAAAATGTGAGCCTGATGAGGGCAAATCTTAGACCTAACCCAGACCTAAGATGCGTTATCCTCTAAAATATTTATCCAGACCAGGTTTCATTGAATGTTTCAGTGTGGTACCACTTTACTACGTGATCCAATCCAGAAATAGCCCAGGATCTAGCCATGAAGTATGAGAAATATGCGAAAGTATGAGCCTGATGAGGGCAAATCCTAGACCTAACCCAGACCTAACATGCGTTATCCTCTAAAATATTTATCAAGACCAGTTTTAATTGATTGTTTCAAGTTTGGACCCACATTACGACGTGTTCCAAACCAGAAAAAACCCTGGATCCGTTCAACATGTATGTGAAGAATGCGAAAGAATGAGTCTGATGAGTTAAAATCCCATGCCTAACCTAGACCTAACATGCGTTATCCTCAAAAATATTGATCGAAACCTGGTTTAATCGACTGTTTCAGTGTGGTACCACATTACTATGTGATCCAAACCAGAAAATAACCCAGGATCTATTCAACGAGTATGTGAAGTGTGCGAAAGTGTGATTCTGATGAGGGCAAATCCCAGACCTATCCCAGACCTAACTTGCGTTATCCTCTAAAATATTGATCGAAACCAGGTTTAATCGACTGTTTCAGTGTGGAAACACATTACTACGTGATCCAAACCAGAAAAAAACCCAGGATCTTGTCATCGAGTATGTGAAGTGTGCGAAAGTATGAGTCTGATGAGGGCTAATCCCAGACCTATCCCAGACCTAACTTGCGTTATCCTCTAAAATATTGATCGAAACCAGGTTTAATTCACTGTTTTAGTGTGGTACCACATTACTACGTGATCCAAACCAGAAAAAACCCAGGATCTGTTCAACAAGTATGTGAAAAACGCGAAACTGTGAGCCTGATGAGGGCAAATCTTAGACCTAACCCAGAACTAAGATGCGTTATCCTCTAAAATATTGATCGAAACCAGGTTTAATTGACAGTTTCAGTGTGGTACCACATTACTACGTGATCCAATCCAGAAATAGCCCAGGATCTAGCCATGAAGTATCAGAAATATGCGAAAGTATGAGCCTGACGAGGGCAAATCCTAGACCTAACACAGACCTAACATGCGTTATCCTCTAAAATATTTATCAAGACCAGGTTTAATTGATTGTTTCAGTGTGGTCCCACATTACTACGTGATCCAAACCAGAAAAACCCTAGGATCCGTTCAACAAGTATGTGAAGAATGCGAAAGTATGAGTCTGATGAGTGAAAATCCCAGGCCTGACCTAGACCTAACATGCGTTATCCTCTAAAATAATGAGCGAAACCAGGTTTAATGGACTGTTTCAGTGTGGTACCACACTACTACGGGATCCAAACCAGAAAAAACCCAGGATCTGTTCAACAAGTATGTGAAAAACCCGAAAGTATGAGCCTGATGAGGGCAAATCCCAGACCTATCCCAGACCTAACTTGCGTTGTCCTCTAAAATATTGATGGAAACCAGGTTTAATTGACTGTTTCAGTGTTGTACTTCATTACTACGTGATGCAATCCAGAAAAAGCCCAGGATCTAGCCATCAAGTATGAGAAATATGCAAAAGAATGAGCCTGATGAGAGCAAATCCCAGACCTAACCTAGACCTAACATGAATTATTCTCTAAAATATTGGTCGAAACCAGGTTTAATTGACTGTTTCAGTGTGGTCCCACATTACTACGTGATCCAAACCAGAAACAACCCAGGATCCGTTCAACAAGTATGTGAAAAACGCGAAACTGTGAGCCTGATGAGGGCAAATCCCAGACCTATCCCAGACCTAACATGCGTTATCCTCTAAAATATTGACCGAAACCAGGTTTAATTGACAGTTTCAGTGTGGTACCACATTACTACGTGATCCAATCCAGAAATAGCCCAGGATCTAGCCATGAAGTATGAGAAATATGCGAAAGTATGAGCCTCACGAGGGCAAATCCTAGACCTAACCCAGACCTAACATGCGTTATCCTCTAAAATATTTATCAAGACCAGGTTTAATTGATTGTTTCAGTGTGGTCCCACATTACTACGTGAGCCAAACCAGAAAAACCCCAGGATCCGTTCAACAAGTATGTGAAGAATGCGAAAGTATGAGTCTGATGATTGAAAATCCCAGGCCTGACCTAGACCTAACATGCGTTATCCTCTAAAATAATGAGCGAAACCAGGTTTAATGGACTGTTTCAGTGTGGTACCACACTACTACGGGATCCAAACCAGAAAAAACCCAGGATCCGTTCAACAAGTATGTGAAAAACGCGAAAATGTGAGCCTGATGAGGGCAAATCCCAGACCTATCCCAGACCTAACTTGCGTTATCCTCTAAAGTATTGAGCGAAACCAGGTTTAATTGACTGTTTCAGTGTGGTACCACATTACTACGTGATCCAATCCAGAAATAGCCCAGGATCTAGCCATGAAGTATGAGAAATATGCGAAAGTATGAGCCTGACGAGGGCAATTCCTAGACCTAACCCAGACCTAACATGCGTTATCCTCTAAAATATTTATCAAGACCAGGTTTAATTGATTGCTTCAGTGTGGTCCCACATTACTACGTGATCCAAACCGGAAAAAACCCAGGGTCCGTTCAACAAGTATGTGAAGAATGCGAATGTATGAGTCTGATCAGTGAAAATCTCAGGCCTTACCTAGACCTAACTTGCGTTGTCCTCTAAAATATTTATCAAGACCAGGTTTAATGGACGGTTTCAGTGTGGTACCTCATTACTACGTGACCCAAACCAGAAAAAACCCAGGATCCGTTCAACAAGTATGTGAAGAATGCGAAAGTATGAGTCTGATGAGTGAAAAAACCAGGCCTGACCTAGACCTAGCATGCGTTATCCTCTAAAATATTGGGCGAAACCAGGTTTAATGGACTGTTTCAGTGTGGTACGACACTACTACGGGATCCAAACCAGAAAAAACCCAGGATCTGTTCAACTAGTATGTGAAAAACGCGAAAGTATGAGCCTGATGAGGGCAAACCCCAGACCTATCCCAGACCTAACTTGCGTTATCCTCTAAAATATTGATCGAAACCAGGTTTAATCGACTGTTGCAGTGTGGAACCACATTACTACGTGATCCAAACCAGAAAAAACCCAGGATCTGTTCAACAAGTATGTGAAAAACCCGAGAGTATGAGCCTGATGAGGGCAAATCCCAGACCTATCCCAGACCTAACTTGCGTTGTCCTCTAAAATATTGATGGAAACCAGGTTTAATTGACTGTTTCAGTGTGGTACCACTTTACTACGTGATCCAACTCAGAAATAGCCCAGGATCCGTTCAACAAGTATGTGAAAAACGCGAAAATGTGAGCCTGATGAGGGCAAATCTTAGACCTAACCCAGACCTAAGATGCGTTATCCTCTAAAATATTTATCCAGACCAGGTTTCATTGAATGTTTCAGTGTGGTACCACTTTACTACGTGATCCAATCCAGAAATAGCCCAGGATCTAGCCATGAAGTATGAGAAATATGTGAAAGTATGAGCCTGATGAGGGCAAATCCTAGACCTAACCCAGACCTAACATGCGTTATCCTCTAAAATATTTATCAAGACCAGGTTTAATTGAATCTTTCAGTGTGGTACCACTTTACTACGTGATCCAATCCAGAAATAGCCCAGGATCTAGCCATGAAGTATGAGAAATATGTGAAAGTATGAGCCTGATGAGGGCAAATCCTAGACCTAACCCAGACCTAACATGCGTTATCCTCTAAAATATTTATCAAGACCAGGTTTAATTGAATCTTTCAGTGTGGTACCACGTTACTACGTGAACCAAACCAGAAAAACCCCAGGATCCGTTCAACAAGTATGTGAAGAATGCGAAAGTACGAGTCTGATGAGTGAAAATCCCAAGCCTAACCTAGACCTAACATGTGTTATCCTCAAAAATATTGATCAAAACCTGGTTTAATCGAATGTCTCAGAGTGGTACCACATTACTACTGATCCCAGCTAGAAAATAACCCAGGATCTGTTCAACGAGTACGTGAAGTGTGCGAAAGTAGGAGTCTGATGATGGCAAATCCCAGACCTATCCCAGACCTAACATGCGTTATCCTCTAAAATATTTATCAAGACCAGTTTTAATTGATTGTTTCAAGTGTGGACCCACATTACGACGTGTTCCAAACCAGAAAAAACCCTGGATCCGTTCAACAAGTATGTGAAGAATGCGAAAGAATGAGTCTGATGAGTTAAAATCCCATGCCTAACCTAGACCTAACATGCGTTATCCTCAAAAATATTGATCGAAACCTGGTTTAATCGACTGTTTCAGTGTGGTACCACATTACTATGTGATCCAAACCAGAAAATAACCCAGGATCTATTCAACGAGTATGTGAAGTGTGCGAAAGTATGATTCTGATGAGGGCAAATCCCAGACCTATCCCAGACCTAACTTGCGTTATCCTCTAAAATATTGATCGAAACCAGGTTTAATTCACTGTTTTAGTGTGGTACCACATTACTACGTGATCCAAACCAGAAAAAACCCAGGATCTGTTCAACAAGTATGTGAAAAACGCGAAACTGTGAGCCTGATGAGGGCAAATCTTAGACCTAACCCAGAACTAAGATGCGTTATCCTCTAAAATATTGATCGAAACCAGGTTTAATTGACAGTTTCAGTGTGGTACCACATTACTACGTGATCCAATCCAGAAATAGCCCAGGATCTGTTCAACAAATATGTGAAAAACGCGAAAGTATGAGCCTGGTGAGGGCAAATCCCAGACCTATCCCAGACCTAACTTGCGTTATCCTCTAAAATATTGATCGAAACCAGGTTTAATTGACAGTTTCAGTGTGGTACCACATTACTACGTGATCCAATCCAGAAATAGCCCAGGATCTAGCCATGAAGTATCAGAAATATGCGAAAGTATGAGCCTGACGAGGGCAAATCCTAGACCTAACACAGACCTAACATGCGTTATCCTCTAAAATATTTATCAAGACCAGGTTTAATTGATTGTTTCATTGTGGTCCCACATTACTACGTGATCCAAACCAGAAAAACCCTAGGCTCCGTTCAACAAGTATGTGAAGAATGCGAAAGTATGAGTCTGATGAGTGAAAATCCCAGGCCTGACCTAGACCTAACATGCGTTATCCTCTAAAATAATGAGCGAAACCAGGTTTAATGGACTGTTTCAGTGTGGTACCACACTACTACGGGATCCAAACCAGAAAAAACCCAGGATCTGTTCAACAAGTATGTGAAAAACCCGAAAGTATGAGCCTGATGAGGGCAAATCCCAGACCTATCCCAGACCTAACTTGCGTTGTCCTCTAAAATATTGATGGAAACCAGGTTTAATTGACTGTTTCAGTGTTGTACTTCATTACCACGTGATGCAATCCAGAAAAAGCCCAGGATCTAGCCATCAAGTATGAGAAATATGCAAAAGAATGAGCCTGATGAGAGCAAATCCCAGACCTAACCTAGACCTAACATGAATTATTCTCTAAAATATTGGTCGAAACCAGGTTTAATTGACTGTTTCAGTGTGGTCCCACATTACTACGTGATCCAAACCAGAAAAAACCCAGGATCCGTTCAACAAGTATGTGAAAAACGCGAAACTGTGAGCCTGATGAGGGCAAATCCCAGACCTATCCCAGACCTAACATGCGTTATCCTCTAAAATATTTATCAAGACCAGGTTTAATTGATTGTTTCAGTGTGGTCCCACATTACTACGTGATCCAAACCAGAAAAACCCCAGGATCCGTTCAACAAGTATGTGAAGAATGCGAAAGTATGAGTCTGATGAGTGAAAATCCCAGGCCTGACCTAGACCTAACATGCGTTATCCTCTAAAATAATGAGCGAAACCAGGTTTAATGGACTGTTTCAGTGTGGTACCACACTACTACGGGATCCAAACCAGAAAAAACCCAGGATCTGTTCAACAAGTATGTGAAAAACGCGAAAGTATGAGCCTGGTGAGGGCAAATCCCAGACCTATCCCAGACCTAACTTGTGTTATCCTCTAAAATATTGATCGAAACCAGGTTTAATTGACAGTTTCAGTGTGGTACCACATTACTACGTGATCCAATCCAGAAATAGCCCAGGATCTAGCCATGAAGTATCAGAAATATGCGAAAGTATGAGCCTGACGAGGGCAAATCCTAGACCTAACACAGACCTAACATGCGTTATCCTCTAAAATATTTATCAAGACCAGGTTTAATTGATTGTTTCAGTGTGGTCCCACATTACTACGTGATCCAAACCAGAAAAACCCTAGGATCCGTTCAACAAGTATGTGAAGAATGCGAAAGTATGAGTCTGATGAGTGAAAATCCCATGCCTAAACTAGACCTTACATGCGTTATCCTCAAAAATATTGATCGAAACCAGGTTTAATCGACTGTTTCAGTGTAGAAACACATTACTACGTGATCCAAACCAGAAAAAAACCCAGGATCTTGTCATCGAGTATGTGAAGTGTGCGAAAGTATGAGTCTGATGAGGGCTAATCCCAGACCTATCCCAGACCTAACTTGCGTTATCCTCTAAAATATTGATCGAAACCAGGTTTAATTGACTGTTATAGTGTGGTACCACATTACTACGTGTTCCAAACCAGAAAAAACCCAGGATCTGTTCAACAAGTATGTGAAAAACGCGAAACTGTGAGCCTGATGAGGGCAAATCTTAGACCTAACCCAGACCTAAGATGCGTTATCCTCTAAAATATTTATCCAGACCAGGTTTCATTGAATGTTTCAGTGTGATACCACTTTACTACGTGATCCAATCCAGAAATAGCCCAGGATCTAGCCATGAAGTATGAGAAATATGCGATAGTAAGAGCCTGATGAGGGCAAATCCTAGACCTATCCCAGACCTAGCTTGCGTTATCCTCTAAAATATTTATCAAGACCAGGTTTAATTGATTGTTTCAGTGTGGTCCCACATTACTACGTGTTCCATACCAGAAAAACCCCAGGATCCGTTCGACAAGTATGTGAAGAATGCGAAAGTATGAGTCTGATGAGTGAAAATCCCAGGCCTGACCTAGACCTAACATGCGTTATCCTCTAAAATAATGAGCGAAACCAGGTTTAATGGACTGTTTCAGTGTGGTACCACACTACTACGGGATCCAAACCAGAAAAAACCCAGGATCTGTTCAACAAGTATGTGAAAAACCCGAAAGTATGAGCCTGATGAGGGCAAATCCCAGACCTATCCCAGACCTAACTTGCGTTGTCCTCTAAAATATTGATGGAAACCAGGTTTAATTGACTGTTTCAGTGTTGTACTTCATTACTACGTGATGCAATCCAGAAAAAGCCCAGGATCTAGCCATCAAGTATGAGAAATATGCAAAAGAATGAGCCTGATGAGAGCAAATCCCAGACCTAACCTAGACCTAACATGAATTATTCTCTAAAATATTGGTCGAAACCAGGTTTAATTGACTGTTTCAGTGTGGTCCCACATTACTACGTGATCCAAACCAGAAAAAACCCAGGATCCGTTCAACCAGTATGTGAAAAACGCGAAACTGTGAGCCTGATGAGGGCAAATCCCAGACCTATCCCAGACCTAACATGCGTTATCCTCTAAAATATTTATCAAGACCAGGTTTAATTGATTGTTTCAGTGTGGTCCCACATTACTACGTGATCCAAACCAGAAAAACCCCAGGATCCGTTCAACAAGTATGTGAAGAATGCGAAACTATGAGTCTGATGAGTGAAAATCCCAGGCCTGACCTAGACCTAACATGCGTTATCCTCTAAAATAATGAGCGAAACCAGGTTTAATGGACTGTTTCAGTGTGGTACCACACTACTACGGGATCCAAACCAGAAAAAACCCAGGATCTGTTCAACAAGTATGTGAAAAACCCGAAAGTATGAGCCTGATGTGGGCAAATCCCAGACCTATCCCAGACCTAACTTGCGTTATCCTCTAAAATATTGATCGAAACCAGGTTTAATTGACAGTTTCAGTGTGGTACCACATTACTACGTGATCCAATCCAGAAATAGCACAGGATCTAGCCATGAAGTATGAGAAATATGCGAAAGTATGAGCCTGACGAGGGCAAATCCTAGACCTAACCCAGACCTAACATGCGTTATCCTCTAAAATATTTATCAAGACCAGGTTTAATTGATTGTTTCAGTGTGGTCCCACATTACTACGTGAGCCAAACCAGAAAAACCCCAGGATCCGTTCAACAAGTATGTGAAGAATGCGAAAGTATGAGTCTGATGAGTGAAAATCCCATGCCTAACCTAGACCTAACATGCGTTATCCTCAAAAATATTGATCGAAACCTGGTTTAATCGACTGTTTCAGTGTGGTACCACATTACTATGTGATCCAAACCAGAAAATAACCCAGGATCTGTTCAACGAGTATGTGAAGTGTGCGAAAGTATGATTCTGATGAGGGCAAATCCCAGACCTATCCCAGACCTAACTTGCGTTATCCTCTAAAATATTGATCGAAACCAGGTTTAGTCGACTGTTTCAGTGTGGAAACACATTACTACGTGATCCAAACCAGAAAAAAACCCAGGATCTGTTCAACAAGTATGTGAAAAACGCGAAACTGTGAGCCTGATGAGGGCAAATCTTAGACCTAACCCAGACCTAAGATGCGTTATCCTCTAAAATATTGATCGAAACCAGGTTTAATTGACAGTTTCAGTGTGGTACCACATTACTACGTGATCCAATCCAGAAATAGCCCAGGATCTGTTCAACAAGTATGTGAAAAACGCGAAAGTATGAGCCTGATGAGGGCAAATCCCAGACCTATCCCAGACCTAACTTGCGTTATCCTCTAAAGTATTGAGCGAAACCAGGTTTAATTGACTGTTTCAGTGTGGTACCACATTACTACGTGATCCAATCCAGAAATAGCCCAGGATCTAGCCATGAAGTATGAGAAATATGCGAAAGTATGAGCCTGACGAGGGCAATTCCTAGACCTAACCCAGACCTAACATGCGTTATCCTCTAAAATATTTATCAAGACCAGGTTTAATTGATTGCTTCAGTGTGGTCCCACATTACTACGTGATCCAAACCAGAAAAACCTCAGGATCCGTTCAACAAGTATGTGAAGAATGCGAAAGTATGAGTCTGATGAGTGAAAATCCCAGGCCTGACCTAGACCTAACATGCGTTATCCTCTAAAATAATGAGCGAAACCAGGTTTAATGGACTGTTTCAGTGTGGTACCACACTACTACGGGATCCAAACCAGAAAATAACCCAGGATCTGCTCAACGAGTATGTGAAGTGTGCGTAAGTATGAGTCTGATGAGGGCAAATCCCAGACCTATCCCAGACCTAACTTGCGTTATCCTCTAAAATATTGATCGAAACTAGGTTTAACCGACTGTTTCAGTGTGGAACCACATTACTACGTGATCCAAACCAGAAAAAACCCAGGATCAGTTCAACAAGTATGCGAAGAATGCGAAAGTATGAGTCTGATGAGTGAAAATCCCAAGCCTAACCTAGACCTAACATGCGTTATCCTCAAAAATATTGATCAAAACCTGGTTTAATCGACTGTTTCAGTGTGGTCCCACATTACTACGTGATCCAAACCAGAAAAAACCCAGGATCCGTTCAACAAGTATGTGAAAGACGCGAAACTGTGAGCCTGATGAGGGCAAATCTTAGACCTAACCCAGACCTAAGATGCGTTATCCTGTAAAATATTTATCCAGACCAGGTTTCATTGAATGTTTCAGTGTGGTACCACTTTACTACGTGATCCAATCCAGAAATAGCCCAGGATCTAGCCATGAAGTATGAGAAATATGCGAAAGTATGAGCCTGATGAGGGCAAATCCTAGACCTAACCCAGACCTAACATGCGTTATCCTCTAAAATATTTATCAAGACCAGGTTTAATTGATTGTTTCAGTGTGGTCCCACATTACTACGTGATCCAAACCAGAAAAACCCCAGAATCCGTTCGACAAGTATGTGAAGAATGCGAAAGTATGAGTCTGATGAGTGAAAATCCCAGGCCTGACCTAGACCTAACATGCGTTATCCTCAAAAATAATGAGCGAAACCAGGTTTAATGGACTGTTTCAGTGTGGTACCACACTACTACGGGATCCAAACCAGAAAAAACCCAGGATCTGTTCAACAAGTATGTGAAAAACCCGAAAGTATGAGCCTGATGAGGGCAAATCCCAGACCTATCCCAGACCTAACTTGCGTTGTCCTCTAAAATATTGATGGAAACCGGGTTTAATTGACTGTTTCAGTGTTGTACTTCATTACTACGTGATCCAATCCAGAAATAGCCCAGGATCTAGCCATGAAGTATGAGAAATATGCGAAAGTATGAGCCTGATGAGGGCAAATCCTAGAACTAACCCATACCTAACATGCGTTATCCTCTAAAATATTTATCAAGACCAGGTTTAATTGAATGTTTCAGTGTGGTACCACGTTACTACGTGAACCAAACCAGAAAAACCCCAGGATCCGTTCAACAAGTATGTGAAGAATGCGAAAGTATGAGTCTGATGAGTGAAAATCCCATGCCTAAACTAGACCTTACATGCGTTATCCTCAAAAATATTGATCGAAACCAGGTTTAATCGACTGTTTCAGTGTAGAAACACATTACTACGTGATCCAAACCAGAAAAAAACCCAGGATCTTGTCATCGAGTATGTGAAGTGTGCGAAAGTATGAGTCTGATGAGGGCTAATCCCAGACCTATCCCAGACCTAACTTGCGTTATCCTCTAAAATATTGATCGAAACCAGGTTTAATTGACTGTTATAGTGTGGTACCACATTACTACGTGTTCCAAACCAGAAAAAACCCAGGATCTGTTCAACAAGTATGTGAAAAACGCGAAACTGTGAGCCTGATGAGGGCAAATCTTAGACCTAACCCAGACCTAAGATGCGTTATCCTCTAAAATATTTATCCAGACCAGGTTTCATTGAATGTTTCAGTGTGATACCACTTTACTACGTGATCCAATCCAGAAATAGCCCAGGATCTAGCCATGAAGTATGAGAAATATGCGATAGTAAGAGCCTGATGAGGGCAAATCCTAGACCTATCCCAGACCTAGCTTGCGTTATCCTCTAAAATATTTATCAAGACCAGGTTTAATTGATTGTTTCAGTGTGGTCCCACATTACTACGTGTTCCATACCAGAAAAACCCCAGGATCCGTTCGACAAGTATGTGAAGAATGCAAAAGTATGAGTCTGATGAGTGAAAATCCCAGGCCTGACCTAGACCTAACATGCGTTATCCTCAAAAATAATGAGCGAAACCAGGTTTAATGGACTGTTTCAGTGTGGTACCACACTACTACGGGATCAAAACCAGAAAAAACCCAGGATCTGTTCAACAAGTATGTGAAAAACCCGAAAGTATGAGCCTGATGAGGGCAAATCCCAGTCCTATCCCAGACCTAACTTGCGTTGTCCTCTAAAATATTGATGGAAACCGGGTTTAATTGACTGTTTCAGTGTTGTACTTCATTACTACGTGATGCAATCCAGAAAAAGCCCAGGATCTAGCCATCAAGTATGAGAAATATGCGAAAGAATGAGCCTGATGAGAGCAAATCCCAGACCTAACCTAGACCTAACATGAATTATTCTCTAAAATATTGGTCGAAACCAGGTTTAATTGACTGTTTCAGTGTGGTCCCACATTGCTACGTGATCCAAACCAGAAAAAACCCAGGATCCTTTCAACAAGTATGTGAAAAACGCGAAACTGTGAGCCTGATGAGGGCAAATCTTAGACCTAACCCAGACCTAAGATGCGTTATCCTCTAAAATATTTATCCAGACCAGGTTTCATTGAATGTTTCAGTGTGATACCACTTTACTACGTGATCCAATCCAGAAATAGCCCAGGATCTAGCCATGAAGTATGAGAAATATGCGATAGTAAGAGCCGGATGAGGGCAAATCCTAGACCTATCCCAGACCTAGCTTGCGTTATCGTCTAAAATATTGATCGAAACCAGGTTTAATTGACTGTTTCAGCGTGTTACCACATTACTACGTGATACAATGCAGAAACAGCCTTGGATCTAGCCATGAAGTATGAGAAATATGCGAAAGTATGAGCCTGATGGGGGCAAATCCTAGACGTAACCCAGACCTAACATGCGTTATCCAATAGAATATTGATCGCAACCAGGCTTAATGGACTGTTTCTGTGTGGTACCACACAACTACGTGATCCAAACCAGAAAAAACCCAGGATCTGTTCAACAAGTATGTAAAAACGCGAAAGTATGAGCCTGAATAGGGCAAATCCCAGACCTATCCCAGACCTAACTTGCGTTGTCCTCTAAAATATTGATCGAAACCAGGTTTAATTGACTGTTTCAGTGCGGTACCACATTACTACGTGATCCAATCCAGAAATAGCCCAGGATCTAGCCATGGAGTATGAGAAATATGCGAAAGTATGAGTCAGATGAGGGCAAATCCCAGACCTATCCCAGACCTAACATGCGTTATCCTCTAAAATATTTATCAAGACCAGGTTTAATTGATTGTTTCAGTGTGGTCCCACATTACTACGTGATCCAAACCAGAAAAAACCCAGGATCCGTTCAACAAGTATGTGAAGAATGCGAAAGTATGGGTCTGATGAGTGAAAATCCCAGACCTAACCTAGACCTAACATGCGTTATCCCCTAAAATATTGATCCAAACCAGGTTTAATGGACTGTTTCAGTGTGGAACCACACTACTACGTGATCCAAGCCAGAAAAAACCCAGGATCTGTTCAACAAGTATGTGAAAAACGCGAAAGTATGAGCCTGATGAGGGCAAATCCCAGACCTATCCCAGACCTAACTTGCGTTATCCTCTAAAATATTGATCGAAACCAGGTTTAAATGACTGTTTCAGTGTGATACCACATTACTACGTGATCCAATCCAGAAATAGCCCAGGATCTAGCCATGAGGTATGAGAAATATGCGAAAGTATGAGTCTGATGAGGGCAAATCCCAGATCTATCCCAGACCTAACAGGCGTTATCCTCTAAAATATTTATCAAGACCAGGTTTAATGGACGGTTTCAGTGTGGTACCACATTACTGCGTGACCCAAACCAGAAAAATCCCAGGATCCGTTCAACAAGTATGTGAAGAATGCGAAAGTATGAGTCTGATGAGTGAAAAAACCAGGCCTGACTTAGACCTAACATGCGTTATCCTCTAAAATATTGAGCGAAACCAGGTTTAATGGACTGTTTCAGTGTGGTACCACACTACTACGGGATCCAAACCAGAAAAAAACCCAGGATCTGTTCAACTAGTATGTGAAAAACGCGAAAGTATGAGCCTGATGAGGGCAAACCCCAGACCTATCCCAGACCTAACTTGCGTTATCCTCTAAAATATTGATCGAAACCAGGTTTAATCGACTGTTTCAGTGTGGAACCACATTACTACGTGATCCAAACCAGAAAAAAACCCAGGATCTTGTCAACGAGTATGTGAAGTGTGCGAAAGTATGAGTCTGATGAGGGCTAATCCCAGACCTATCCCAGACCTAGCTTGCGTTATCCTCTAAAATATTGATCGAAACCAGGTTTAATTGGTTTTTTAGTGTGGTACCACATTACTACGTGATCCAAACCAGAAACAACCCAGGATCTGTTTAACAAGTATGTGAAAAACGCGAAACTGTGAGCCTGATGAGGGCAAATCTTAGACCTAACCCTGACCTCAGATGCGTTCTCCTCTAAAATATTTATCCAGAACAGGCTTCATTGAATGTTTCAGTGTGGTACCACTTTTCTACGTGATCCAATCCAGAAATAGCCCAGGATCTAGCCATGAAGTATGAGAAATATGCGATAGTAAGAGCCTGATGAGGGCAAATCCTAGTCCTATCCCAGACCTAACTTGCGTTATCCTTTAAAATATTGATCGAAACCAGGTTTAATTGACTGTTTCAGCGTGGTACCACATTGCTACGTGATACAATGCAGAAACAGCCCAGGATCTAGCCATGAAGTATGAGAAATATGCGAAAGAATGAGCCTGATGAGAGCAAATCCCAGACCTAACCTAGAGCTAACATGCGTTATCCTCTAAAATATTGCGCGAAACCAGGTTTAATGGACTGTTTCAGTGTGGTACCACACTACTACGGGATCCAAACCAGAAAAAACCCAGGATCCGTTCAACAAGTATGTGAAGAATACGAAAGTATGAGTCTGATGAGTGAAAATCCCAGGCCTAACCTAGACCTAACATGCGTTATCCTCAAAAATATTGATCGAAACCTGGTTTAATCGACTGTTTCAGTTTGGTACCACATTACTATGTGATCCAAACCAGAAAATAACCCAGGATCTGCTCAACGAGTATGTGAAGTGTGCGTAAGTATGAGTCTGATGAGGGCAAATCCCAGACCTATCCCAGACCTAACTTGCGTTATCCTCTAAAATATTGATCGAAACTAGGTTTAACCGACTGTTTCAGTGTGGAACCACATTACTACGTGATCCAAACCAGAAAAAGCCCAGGATCAGTTCAACAAGTATGCGAAGAATGCGAAAGTATGAGTCTGATGAGTGAAAATCCCAAGCCTAACCTAGACCTAACATGCGTTATCCTCAAAAATATTGATCAAAACCTGGTTTAATCGACTGTTTCAGAGTGGTACCACATTAGTAGTGATCCAAACCAGAAAATAACCCAGGATCTGTTCAACGAGTATGTGAAGTGTGCGAAAGTATGAGTCCGATGAGGGCAAATCCCAGACCTATCTCATACCTAACATGCGTTATCCTCTAAAATTTTTATCAAGACCAGGTTTAATAGATTGTTTCAGTGTGGACCCACATTACGACGTGTTCCAAACCAGAAAAAACCCAGGATCCGTTCAACAAGTATGTGAAGAATGCGAAAGTATGAGTCTGATGAGTGAAAATCCCATGCCTAACCTAGACCTAACATGCGTTATCCTCAAAAATATTGATCGAAACCTGGTTTAATCGACTGTTTCAGTGTGGCACCACATTACTATGTGATCCAAACCAGAAAATAACCCAGGATCTGTTCAACGAGTATGTGAAGTGTGCGAAAGTATGAGTCGGATGAGGGCAAATCCCAGACCTATCCCAGACCTAACTTGCGTTATCCTCTAAAATATTGATCGAAACCAGGTTTAATCGTCTGTTTCAGTGTGGAAACACATTACTACGTGATCCAAACCGGAAAAAAACCCAGGATCTTGTCATCGAGTATGTGAAGTGTGCGAAAGTATGAGTCTGATGAGGGCTAATCCCAGACCTATCCCAGACCTAACTTGCGTTATCCTCTAAAATATTGATCGAAACCAGGTTTCATTGACTGTTTTAGTGTGGCACCACATTACTACGTGATCCAAACCAGAAAAAACCCAGGATCTGTTCAACAAGTATGTGAAAAACGCGAAACTGTGAGCCTGATGAGGGCAAATCTTAGACCTAACCCAGACCTATGATGCGTTATCCTCTAAAATATTCATCCAGACCAGGTTTCATTGAATGTTTCAGTGTGACACCACTTTACTACGTGATCCAATCCAGAAATAGCCCAGGATCTAGCCATGAAGTATGAGAAATATGCGATAGTAAGAGCCTGATGAGGGCAAATCCTAGACCTCGCCCAGACCTAACTTCCGTTATCGTCTAAAATATTGATCGAAACCAGGTTTAATTGACTGTTTCAGCGTGTTACCACATTACTACGTGATACAATGCAGAAACAGCCCCGGATCTAGCCATGAAGTATGAGAAATATGCGAAAGTATGAGCCTGATGGGGGCAACTCCTAGACGTAACCCAGACATAACATGCGTTATCCTCTAAAATATTTATCAAGACCAGGTTTAATTGATTGTCTCAGTGTGGTCCCACATTACTACGTGATCCAAACCAGAAAAAAACCCAGGATCTGTTCAACGAGTATGTGAAGTGTGCGAAAGTATGAGTCTGATGAGGGCAAATCCCAGAGCTATCCCAGACCTAACTTGCGTTGTCCTCTAAAATATTGATGGAAACCAGGTTTAATTGACTGTTTCAGTGTTGTACTTCATTACTACGTGATGCAATCCAGAAAAAGCCCAGGATCTAGCCATCAAGTATGAGAAATATGAGAAAGAATGAGCCTGATGAGGGCAAATCTTAGACCTAACCCAGACCTAAGATGCGTTATCCTCTAAAATATTTATCCAGACCAGGTTTCATTGAATGTTTCAGTGTGGTACCACTTTACTACGTGATCCAATCCAGAAATAGCCCAGGATCTGTTCAACAAGTATGTGAAAAACGCGAAAGTATGAGCCTGATGAGGGCAAATCCCAGACCTATCCCAGACCTAACTTGCGTTGTCCTCTAAAATATTGATGGAAACCATGTTTAATTGACTGTTTCAGTGTTGTACTTCATTACTACGTGATGCAATCCTGAAAAAGCCCAGGATCTAGCCATCAAGTATGAGAAATATGCGAAAGAATGAGCCTGATGAGAGCAAATCCCAGACCTAACCTAGACCTAACATGCGTTATCCTCTAAAATATTGATCCAAACCAGGTTTAATGGACTGTTTCAGTGTGGAACCACACTACTACGTGATCCAAGCCAGAAAAAACCCAGGATCTGTTCAACAAGTATGTGAAAAACGCGAAAGTATGAGCCTGATGAGGGCAAATCCCAGACCTATCCCAGACCTAACTAGCGTTATCCTCTAAAATATTGATCGAAACCAGGTTTAATTGACAGTTTCAGTGTGGTATCACATTACTACGTGATCCAATCCAGAAATAGCCCAGGATCTAGCCATGAAGTATGAGAAATATGCGAAAGTATGAGGCTGACGAGGGCAAATCCTAGACCTAACCCAGACCTAACATGCGTTATCCTCTAAAATATTTATCAAGACCAGGTTTAATTGATTGTTTCAGTGTGGTCCCACATTACTACGTGATCCAAACAAGAAAAACCCCAGGATCCGTTCAACAAGTATGTGAAGAATGCGAAAGTATGAGTCTGATGAGTGAAAATCCCAGAATTAACCTAGACCTAACATGCGTTATCCTCTAAAATATTGATCCAAACCAGGTTTAATGGACTGTTTCAGTGTGGAACCACACTACTACGTGATCCAAGCCAGAAAAAACCCAGGATCTGTTCAACAAGTATTTGAAAAACCCGAAAGTATGAGCCTGATGAGGGCATATCCCAGACCTATCCCAGACCTAACTTGCGTTGTCCTCTAAAATATTGATGGAAACCAGGTTTAATTGACTGTTTCAGTGTTGTACTTCATTACTACGTGATGCAATCCAGAAAAAGCCCAGGATCTAGCCATCAAGTATGAGAAATATGCGAAAGAATGAGCCTGATGAGAGCAAATCCCAGACCTAACCTAGACCTAACATGAATTATTCTCTAAAATATTGGTCGAAACCAGGTTTAATTGACTGTTTCAGTGTGGTCCCACATTGCTACGTGATCCAAACCAGAAAAAACCCAGGATCTGTTCAACGAGTATGTGAAGTGTGCGAAAGTATGAGTCAGATGATGGCAAATCCCTGACCTATCCCAGACCTAACATGCGTTATCCTCTAAAATATTTATCAAGACCAGGTTTAATTGATTGTTTCAGTGTGGACCCACATTACGACGTGTTCCAGACCAGAAAAAACCCTGGATCCGTTCAACAAGTATGTGAAGAATGCGAAAGTATGAGACTGATGAGTGAAAATCCCATGCCTAACCTAGACCTAACATGCGTTATCCTCAAAAATATTGATCGAAACCTGGTTTAATCGACTGTTTCAGTGTGGTACCACATTACTATGTGATCCAAACCAGAAAATAACCCAGGATCTGTTCAACGAGTATGTGAAGTGTGCGAAAGTATGTTTCTGATGAGGGCAAATCCCAGACCTATCCCAGACCTAACTTGCGTTATCCTCTAAAATATTGATCGAAACCAGGTTTAATCGACTGTTTCAGTGTAGAAACACATTACTACGTGATCCAAACCAGAAAAAAACCCAGGATCTTGTCATCGAGTATGTGAAGTGTGCGAAAGTATGAGTCTGATGAGGGCTAATCCCAGACCTATCCCAGACCTAACTTGCGTTATCCTCTAAAATATTGATCGAAACCAGGTTTAATCGACTGTTTCAGTGTGGAAACACATTACTACGTGATCCAAACCAGAAAAAAACCCAGGATCTGTTCAACAAGTATGTGAAAAACGCGAAACTGTGAGCCTGATGAGGGCAAATCTTAGACCTAACCCAGACCTAAGATGCGTTATCCTCTAAAATATTGATCGAAACCAGGTTTAATTGACAGTTTCAGTGTGGTACCACATTACGACGTGTTCCAAACCAGAAAAAACCCTGGATCCGTTCAACAAGTATGTGAAGAATGCGAAAGTATGAGACTGATGAGTGAAAATCCCATGCCTAACCTAGACCTAACATGCGTTATCCTCAAAAATATTGATCGAAACCTGGTTTAATCGACTGTTTCAGTGTGGTACCACATTACTATGTGATCCAAACCAGAAAATAACCCAGGATCTGTTCAACGAGTATGTGAAGTGTGCGAAAGTATGTTTCTGATGAGGGCAAATCCCAGACCTATCCCAGACCTAACTTGCGTTATCCTCTAAAATATTGATCGAAACCAGGTTTAATCGACTGTTTCAGTGTAGAAACACATTACTACGTGATCCAAACCAGAAAAAAACCCAGGATCTTGTCATCGAGTATGTGAAGTGTGCGTAAGTATGAGTCTGATGAGGGCTAATCCCAGACCTATCCCAGACCTAAATTGCGTTATCCTCTAAAATATTGATCGAAACCAGGTTTAATCGACTGTTTCAGTGTGGAAACACATTACTACGTGATCCAAACCAGAAAAAAACCCAGGATCTGTTCAACAAGTATGTGAAAAACGCGAAACTGTGAGCCTGATGAGGGCAAATCTTAGACCTAACCCAGACCTAAGATGCGTTATCCTCTAAAATATTGATCGAAACCAGGTTTAATTGACAGTTTCAGTGTGGTACCACATTACTACGTGATCCAATCCAGAAATAGCCCAGGATCTGTTCAACAAGTATGTGAAAAACGCAAAAGTATGAGCCTGATGAGGGCAAGTCCCAGACCTATCCCAGACCTAACTTGCGTTATCCTCTAAAATATTGATCGAAACCAGGTTTAATTGACTGTTTCAGTGTGGAACCACACTACTACGTGATCCAAGAGAGAAAAAACCCAGGATCTGTTCAACAAGTATGTGAAAAACGCGAAAGTATGAGCCTGATGAGGGCAAATCCCAGACCTATCCCAGACCTAACTTGCGTTATCCTCTAAAATATTGATCGAAACCAGGTTTAATTGACAGTTTCAGTGTGGTACCACATTACTACGTGATCCAATCCAGAAATAGCCCAGGATCTAGCCATGAAGTATGAGAAATATGCGAAAGTATGAGCCTGACGAGGGCAAATCCTAGACCTAACCCAGACCTAACATGCGTTATCCTCTAAAATATTTATCAAGACCAGGTTTAATTGATTGTTTCAGTGTGGTCCCACATTGCTACGTGATCCAAACCAGAAAAACCTCAGGATCCGTTCAACAAGTATGTGAAGAATGCGAAAGTATGAGCCTGATGAGTGAAAATCCCAGGCCTGACCTAGACCTAACATGCGTTATCCTCTAAAATAATGAGCGAAACCAGGTTTAATGGACTGTTTCAGTGTGGTACCACACTACTACGGGATCCAAACCAGAAAAAACCCAGGATCTGTTCAACAAGTATGTGAAAAACCCGAAAGTATGAGCCTGATGAGGGCAAATCCCAGACCTATCCCAGACCTAACTTGCGTTGTCCTCTAAAATATTGATGGAAACCAGGTTTAATTGACTGTTTCAGTGTTGTACTTCATTACTACGTGATGCAATCCAGAAAAAGCCCAGGATCTAGCCATCAAGTACGAGAAATATGCGAAAGAATGAGCCTGATGAGAGCAAATCCCAGACCTAACCTAGACCTAACATGAATTATTCTCTAAAATATTGGTCGAAACCAGGATTAATTGACTGTTTCAGTGTGGTCCCACATTACTACGTGATCCAAACCAGAAAAAACCCAGGATCTGTTCAACAAGTATGTGAAAAACGCGAAAGTATGAGCCTGATGAGGGCAAATCCCAGACCTATCCCAGACCTAACTTGCGTTGTCCTCTAAAATATTGATCGAAATCAGGTTTAATTGACAGTTTCAGTGTGGTACCACACTACTACGGGATCCAAACCAGAAAAAACCCAGGATCTGTTCAACAAGTATGTGAAAAACCCGAAAGTATGAGCCTGATGAGGGCAAATCCCAGACCTATCCCAGACCTAACTTGCGTTGTCCTCTAAAATATTGATGGAAACCAGGTTTAATTGACTGTTTCAGTGTTGTACTTCATTACTACGTGATGCAATCCAGAAAAAGCCCAGGATCTAGCCATCAAGTACGAGAAATATGCGAAAGAATGAGCCTGATGAGAGCAAATCCCAGACCTAACCTAGACCTAACATGAATTATCCTCAAAAATATTGATCGAAACCAGGTTTAATCGACTGTTTCAGTGTAGAAACACATTACTACGTGATCCAAACCAGAAAAAAACCCAGGATCTTGTCATCGAGTATGTGAAGTGTGCGAAAGTATGAGTCTGATGAGGGCTAATCCCAGACCTATCCCAGACCTAACTTGCGTTATCCTCTAAAATATTGATCGAAACCAGGTTTAATTGACTGTTTTAGTGTGGTACCACATTACTACGTGATCCAAACCAGAAAAAACCCAGGATCTGTTCAACAAGTATGTGTAAAACGCGAAACTGTGAGCCTGATGAGGGCAAATCTTAGACCTAACCCAGACCTAAGATGCGTTATCCTCTAAAATATTTATCCAGACCAGGTTTCATTGAATGTTTCAGTGTGATACCACTTTACTACGTGAACCAATCCAGAAATAGCCCAGGATCTAGCCATGAAGTATGAGAAATATGCGATAGTAAGAGCCTGATGAGGGCAAATCCTAGACCTATCCCAGACCTAGCTTGCGTTATCGTCTAAAATATTGATTGAAACCAGGTTTAATTGACTGTTTCAGCGTGTTACCACATTACTACGTGATACAGTGCAGAAACAGCCCAGGATCTAGCCATGAAGTATGAGAAATATGCGAAAGTATGAGCCTGATGGGGGCAAATCCTAGACGTAACCCAGTCCTAACATGCGTTATCCTCTAGAATATTGATCGCAACCAGGTTTAATGGACTGTTTCTGTGTGGTACCACACAACTACGTGATCCAAACCAGAAAAAACCCAGGATCTGTTCAACAAGTATGTGAAAAACGCGAAAGTATGAGCCTGAATAGGGCAAATCCCAGACCTATCCCAGACCTAACTTGCGTTATCCTCTAAAATATTGATCGAAACCAGGTTTAATTGACTGTTTCAGTGTTGTACTTCATTACTACGTGATGCAATCCAGAAAAAGCCCAGGATCTAGCCATCAAGTATGAGAAATATGCGAAAGAATGAGCCTGATGAGAGCAAATCCCAGACCTAACCTAGACCTAACATGAATTATCCTCAAAAATATTTATCAAGACCAGGTTTAATTGATTGTTTCAGTGTGGTCCCACATTACTACGTGATCCAAACCAGAAAAACCCCGGGATCCGTTCAACAAGTATGTGAAGAATGCGAAAGTATGAGTCTGATGAGTGAAAATCCCAGGCCTGACCTAGACCTAACATGCGTTATCCTCTGAAATAATGAGCGAAACCAGGTTTAATGGACTGTTTCTGTGTGGTACCACACAACTACGTGATCCAAACCAGAAAAAACCCAGGATCTGTTCAACAAGTATGTGAAAAACGCGAAAGTATGAGCCTCATGAGGGCAAATCCCAGACCTATCCCAGACCTAACTTGCGTTATCCTCTAAAATATTGATCGAAACCAGGTTTAATTGACAGTTTCAGTGTGGTACCACATTACTACGTGATCCAATCCAGAAATAGCCCAGGATCTGTTCAACAAGTATGTGAAAAACGCAAAAGTATGAGCCTGATGAGGGCAAGTCCCAGACCTATCCCAGACCTAACTTGCGTTATCCTCTAAAATATTGATCGAAACCAGGTTTAATTGACTGTTTCAGTGTGGAACCACACTACTACGTGATCCAAGAGAGAAAAAACCCAGGATCTGTTCAACAAGTATGTGAAAAACGCGAAAGTATGAGCCTGATGAGGGCAAATCCCAGACCTATCCCAGACCTAACTTGCGTTATCCTCTAAAATATTGATCGAAACCAGGTTTAATTGACAGTTTCAGTGTGGTACCACATTACTACGTGATCCAATCCAGAAATAGCCCAGGATCTAGCCATGAAGTATGAGAAATATGCGAAAGTATGAGCCTGACGAGGGCAAATCCTAGACCTAACCCAGACCTAACATGCGTTATCCTCTAAAATATTTATCAAGACCAGGTTTAATTGATTGTTTCAGTGTGGTCCCACATTGCTACGTGATCCAAACCAGAAAAACCTCAGGATCCGTTCAACAAGTATGTGAAGAATGCGAAAGTATGAGCCTGATGAGTGAAAATCCCAGGCCTGACCTAGACCTAACATGCGTTATCCTCTA
Source organism: Colletes latitarsis (assembly GCF_051014445.1). NCBI lineage: Eukaryota > Metazoa > Arthropoda > Insecta > Hymenoptera > Colletidae > Colletes > Colletes latitarsis. The sequence continues at coordinate 9,972,577 of NW_027488370.1, read as the reverse complement.
AAATAATGAGCGAAACCAGGTTTAATGGACTGTTTCAGTGTGGTACCACACTACTACGGGATCCAAACCAGAAAAAACCCAGGATCTGTTCAACAAGTATGTGAAAAACCCGAAAGTATGAGCCTGATGAGGGCAAATCCCAGACCTATCCCAGACCTAACTTGCGTTGTCCTCTAAAATATTGATGGAAACCAGGTTTAATTGACTGTTTCAGTGTTGTACTTCATTACTACGTGATGCAATCCAGAAAAAGCCCAGGATCTAGCCATCAAGTACGAGAAATATGCGAAAGAATGAGCCTGATGAGAGCAAATCCCAGACCTAACCTAGACCTAACATGAATTATTCTCTAAAATATTGGTCGAAACCAGGTTTAATTGACTGTTTCAGTGTGGTCCCACATTACTACGTGATCCAAACCAGAAAAAACCCAGGATCTGTTCAACAAGTATGTGAAAAACGCGAAAGTATGAGCCTGATGAGGGCAAATCCCAGACCTATCCCAGACCTAACTTGCGTTGTCCTCTAAAATATTGATCGAAATCAGGTTTAATTGACAGTTTCAGTGTGGTACCACACTACTACGGGATCCAAACCAGAAAAAACCCAGGATCTGTTCAACAAGTATGTGAAAAACCCGAAAGTATGAGCCTGATGAGGGCAAATCCCAGACCTATCCCAGACCTAACTTGCGTTGTCCTCTAAAATATTGATGGAAACCAGGTTTAATTGACTGTTTCAGTGTTGTACTTCATTACTACGTGATGCAATCCAGAAAAAGCCCAGGATCAAGCCATCAAGTACGAGAAATATGCGAAAGAATGAGCCTGATGAGAGCAAATCCCAGACCTAACCTAGACCTAACATGAATTATCCTCAAAAATATTGATCGAAACCAGGTTTAATCGACTGTTTCAGTGTAGAAACACATTACTACGTGATCCAAACCAGAAAAAAACCCAGGATCTTGTCATCGAGTATGTGAAGTGTGCGAAAGTATGAGTCTGATGAGGGCTAATCCCAGACCTATCCCAGACCTAACTTGCGTTATCCTCTAAAATATTGATCGAAACCAGGTTTAATTGACTGTTTTAGTGTGGTACCACATTACTACGTGATCCAAACCAGAAAAAACCCAGGATCTGTTCAACAAGTATGTGTAAAACGCGAAACTGTGAGCCTGATGAGGGCAAATCTTAGACCTAACCCAGACCTAAGATGCGTTATCCTCTAAAATATTTATCCAGACCAGGTTTCATTGAATGTTTCAGTGTGATACCACTTTACTACGTGAACCAATCCAGAAATAGCCCAGGATCTAGCCATGAAGTATGAGAAATATGCGATAGTAAGAGCCTGATGAGGGCAAATCCTAGACCTATCCCAGACCTAGCTTGCGTTATCGTCTAAAATATTGATTGAAACCAGGTTTAATTGACTGTTTCAGCGTGTTACCACATTACTACGTGATACAGTGCAGAAACAGCCCAGGATCTAGCCATGAAGTATGAGAAATATGCGAAAGTATGAGCCTGATGGGGGCAAATCCTAGACGTAACCCAGTCCTAACATGCGTTATCCTCTAGAATATTGATCGCAACCAGGTTTAATGGACTGTTTCTGTGTGGTACCACACAACTACGTGATCCAAACCAGAAAAAACCCAGGATCTGTTCAACAAGTATGTGAAAAACGCGAAAGTATGAGCCTGAATAGGGCAAATCCCAGACCTATCCCAGACCTAACTTGCGTTATCCTCTAAAATATTGATCGAAACCAGGTTTAATTGACTGTTTCAGTGTTGTACTTCATTACTACGTGATGCAATCCTGAAAAAGCCCAGGATCTAGCCATCAAGTATGAGAAATATGCGAAAGAATGAGCCTGATGAGAGCAAATCCCAGACCTAACCTAGACCTAACATGAATTATCCTCAAAAATATTTATCAAGACCAGGTTTAATTGATTGTTTCAGTGTGGTCCCACATTACTACGTGATCCAAACCAGAAAAACCCCAGGATCCGTTCAACAAGTATGTGAAGAATGCGAAAGTATGAGTCTGATGAGTGAAAATCCCAGGCCTGACCTAGACCTAACATGCGTTATCCTCTGAAATAATGAGCGAAACCAGGTTTAATGGACTGTTTCTGTGTGGTACCACACAACTACGTGATCCAAACCAGAAAAAACCCAGGATCTGTTCAACAAGTATGTGAAAAACGCGAAAGTATGAGCCTGATGAGGGCAAATCCCAGACCTATCCCAGACCTAACTTGCGTTATCCTCTAAAATATTGATCGAAACCAGGTTTAATTGACAGTTTCAGTGTGGTACCACATTACTACGTGATCCAATCCAGAAATAGCCCAGGATCTAGCCATGAAGTATGAGAAATATGCGAAAGTATGAGCCTGACGAGGGCAAATCCTAGACCTAACCCAGACCTAACATGCGTTATCCTCTAAAATATTTATCAAGACCAGGTTTAATTGATTGTTTCAGTGTGGTCCCACATTGCTACGTGATCCAAACCAGAAAAACCTCAGGATCCTTTCAACAAGTATGTGAAGAATGCGAAAGTATGAGCCTGATGAGAGCAAATCCCAGACCTAACCTAGACCTAACATGAATTATTCTCTAAAATGTTGGTCGAAACCAGGTTTAATTGACTGTTTCAGTGTGGTCCCACATTACTACGTGATCCAAACCAGAAAAAACCCAGGATCTGTTCAACAAGTATGTGAAAAACGCGAAAGTATGAGCCTGATGAGGGCAAATCCCAGACCTATCCCAGACCTAACTTGCGTTATCCTCTAAAATATTGATCGAAACCAGGTTTAATTGACAGTTTCAGTGTGGTACCACATTACTACGTGATCCAATCCAGAAATAGCCCAGGATCTAGCCATGAAGTATGAGAAATATGCGAAAGTATGAGCCTGACGAGGGCAAATCCTAGACCTAACCCAGACCTAACATGCGTTATCCTCTAAAATATTTATCAAGACCAGGTTTAATTGATTGTTTCAGTGTGGTCCCACATTGCTACGTGATCCAAACCAGAAAAACCTCAGGATCCGTTCAACAAGTATGTGAAGAATGCGAAAGTATGAGTCTGATGAGTGAAAATCCCAGGCCTGACCTAGACCTAACATGCGTTATCCTCTAAAATAATGAGCGAAACCAGGTTTAATGGACTGTTTCAGTGTGGTACCACACTACTACGGGATCCAAACCAGAAAAAACCCAGGATCTGTTCAACAAGTATGTGAAAAACCCGAAAGTATGAGCCTGATGAGGGCAAATCCTAGACCTATCCCAGACCTAACTTGCGTTGTCCTCTAAAATATTGATGGAAACCAGGTTTAATTAACTGTTTCAGTGTTGTACTTCATTACTACGTGATGCAATCCAGAAAAAGCCCAGGATCTAGCCATCAAGTACGAGAAATATGCGAAAGAATGAGCCTGATGAGAGCAAATCCCAGACCTAACCTAGACCTAACATGAATTATTCTCTAAAATATTGGTCGAAACCAGGTTTAGTTGACTGTTTCAGTGTGGTCCCACATTACTACGTGATCCAAACCAGAAAAAACCCAGGATCTGTTCAACAAGTATGTGAAAAACGCGAAAGTATGAGCCTGATGAGGGCAAATCCCAGACCTATCCCAGACCTAACTTGCGTTGTCCTCTAAAATATTGATCGAAACCAGGTTTAATTGACAGTTTCAGTGTGGTACCACACTACTACGGGATCCAAACCAGAAAAAACCCAGGATCTGTTCAACAGGTATGTGAAAAACCCGAAAGTATGAGCCTGATGAGGGCAAATCCCAGACCTATCCCAGACCTAACTTGCGTTGTCCTCTAAAATATTGATGGAAACCAGGTTTAATTGACTGTTTCAGTGTTGTACTTCATTACTACGTGATGCAATCCAGAAAAAGCCCAGGATCTAGCCATCAAGTACGAGAAATATGCGAAAGAATGAGCCTGATGAGAGCAAATCCCAGACCTAACCTAGACCTAACATGAATTATCCTCAAAAATATTGATCGAAACCAGGTTTAATCGACTGTTCCAGTGTAGAAACACATTACTACGTGATCCAAACCAGAAAAAAACCCAGGATCTTGTCATCGAGTATGTGAAGTGTGCGAAAGTATGAGTCTGATGAGGGCTAATCCCAGACCTATCCCAGACCTAACTTGCGTTATCCTCTAAAATATTGATCGAAACCAGGTTTAATTGACTGCTTTAGTGTGGTACCACATTACTACGTGATCCAAACCAGAAAAAACCCAGGATCTGTTCAACAAGTATGTGAAAAACGCGAAACTGTGAGCCTGATGAGGGCAAATCTTAGACCTAACCCAGACCTAAGATGCGTTATCCTCTAAAATATTTATCCAGACCAGGTTTCATTGAATGTTTCAGTGTGATACCACTTTACTACGTGAACCAATCCAGAAATAGCCCAGGATCTAGCCATGAAGTATGAGAAATATGCGATAGTAAGAGCTTGATGAGGGCAAATCCTAGACCTATCCCAGACCTAGCTTGCGTTATCGTCTAAAATATTGATTGAAACCAGGTTTAATTGACTGTTTCAGCGTGTTACCACATTACTACGTGATACAATGCAGAAACAGCCCAGGATCTAGCCATGAAGTATGAGAAATATGCGAAAGTATGAGCCTGATGGGGGCAAATCCTAGACGTAACCCAGACCTAACATGCGGTATCCTCTAGAATATTGATCGCAACCAGGTTTAATGGACTGTTTCTGTGTGGTACCACACAACTACGTGATCCAAACCAGAAAAAACCCAGGATCTGTTCAACAAGTATGTGAAAAACGCGAAAGTATGAGCCTGAATAGGGCAAATCCCAGACCTATCCCAGACCTAACTTGCGTTATCCTCTAAAATATTGATCGAAACCAGGTTTAATTGACTGTTTCAGTGTGGTCCCACATTACTACGTGATCCAAACCAGAAAAAACCCAGGATCCGTTCAACAAGTATGTGAAGAATGCGAAAGTATGGGTCTGATGAGTGAAAATCCCAGACCTAACCTAGACCTAACATGCGTTATCCTCTAAAATATTGATCGAAACCAGGTTTAATTGACTGTTTCAGTGTGATACCACATTACTACGTGATCCAATCCAGAAATAGCCCAGGATCTAGCCATGAAGTATGAGAAATATGCGAAAGTATGAGTCTGATGAGGGCAAATCCCAGACCTATCCCAGACCTAACATGCGTCATCCTCCAAAATATTTATCAAGACCAGGTTTAATGGACGGTTTCAGTGTGGTACCACATTACTACGTGACCCAAACCAGAAAAAACCCAGGATCCGATCAACAAGTATGTGAAGAATGCGAAAGTATGAGTCTGATGAGTGAAAAAACCAGGCCTGACATAGACCTAACATGCGTTATCCTCTAAAATATTGAGCGAAACCAGGTTTAATGGACTGTTTCAGTGTGGTACTACGGGATCCAAACCAGAAAAAACCCAGGATCTGTTCAACTAGTATGTGAAAAACGCGAAAGTATGAGCCTGATGAGGGCAAACCCCAGACCTATCCCAGACCTAACTTGCGTTATCCTCTAAAATATTGATCGAAACCAGGTTTAATCGACTGTTTCAGTGTGGAACCACATTACTACGTGATCCAAACCAGAAAAAAACCCAGGATCTTGTCAACGAGTATGTGAAGTGTGCGAAAGTATGAGTCTGATGAGGGCTAATCCCAGACCTATCCCAGACCTAGCTTGCGTTATCTTCTAAAATATTTATCGAAACCAGCTTTAATTGACTGTTTCAGCGTGGTACCACATTACTACGTGATACAATGCAGAAACAGCCCAGGATCTAGCCATGAAGTATGAGAAATATGCGAAAGAATGAGCCTGATGAGAGCAAATCCCAGACCTAACCTAGACCTAACATGAGTTATCCTCTAAAATATTGAGCGAAACCGGGTTTAATGGACTGTTTCAGTGTGGTACCACACTACTACGGGATCCAAACCAGAAAAAACCCAGGATCTGTTCAACAAGTATGTGAAAAACGCGAAACTGTGAGCCTGATGAGGGCAAACCTTAGACCTAACCCAGACCTAAGATGCGTTATCCTCTAAAATATTTATCCAGAACAGGTTTCATTGAATGTTTCAGTGTGGTACCACTTTACTACGTGATCCAATCCAGAAATAGCCCAGGATCTAGCCATGAAGTATGAGAAATATGCGATAGTAAGAGCCTGATGAGGGCAAATCCTAGACCTATCCCAGACCTAACTTGCGTTATCCTCTAAAATATTGATCGAAACCAGGTTTAATTGACTGTTTCAGCGTGGTACCACATTACTACGTGATACAATGCAGAAACAGCCCAGGATCTAGCCATGAAGTATGAGAAATATGTGAAAGAATGAGCCTGATGAGAGCAAATCCCAGACCTAACCTAGACCTAACATGAGTTATCCTCTAAAATATTGAGCGAAACCAGGTTTAATGGACGGTTTCAGTGTGGTACCACATTACTACGTGATACAAACCAGAAAAAACCCAGGATCCGTTCAACAAGTATGTGAAGAATGCGAAAGTATGAGTCTGATGAGTGAAAATCCCAGGCCTAACCTAGACCTAACATGCGTTATCCTCAAAAATATTGATCGAAACCTGGTTTAATCGACTGTTTCAGTTTGGTACCACATTACTATGTGATCCAAACCAGAAAATAACCCAGGATCTGTTCAACGAGTATGTGAAGTGTGCGTAAGTATGAGTCTGATGAGGGCAAATCCCAGACCTATTCCAGACCTAACTTGCGTTATCCTCTAAAATATTGATCGAAACTAGGTTTAACCGACTGTTTCAGTGTGGAACCACATTACTACGTGATCCAAACCAGAAAAAACCCAGGATCAGTTCAACAAGTATGCGAAGAATGCGAAAGTATGAGTCTGATGAGTGAAAATCCCAAGCCTAACCTAGACCTAACATGCGTTATCCTCAAAAATATTGATCAAAACCTGGTTTAATCGACTGTTTCAGAGCGGTACCACATTACTAGTGATCCAAACCAGAAAATAACCCAGGATCTGTTCAACGAGTATGTGAAGTGTGCGAAAGTATGAGTCTGATGAGGGCAAATCCCAGACCTATCCCAGACCTAACATGCGTTATCCTCTAAAATTTTTATCAAGACCAGGTTTAATAGATTGTTTCAGTGTGGACCCACATTACGACGTGTTCCAAACCAGAAAAAACCCAGGATCCGTTCAACAAGTATGTGAAGAATGCGAAAGTATGAGTCTGATGAGTGAAAATCCCATGCCTAACCTTAGACCTAACATGCGTTATCCTCAAAAATATTGATCGAAACCTGGTTTAATCGACTGTTTCAGTGTGGTACCACATTACTATGTGATCCAAACCAGAAAATAACCCAGGATCTGTTCAACGAGTAAGTGAAGTGTGCGAAAGTATGAGTCTGATGAGGGCAAATCCCAGACCTATCCCAGACCTAACTTGCGTTATCCTCTAAAATATTGATCGAAACCAGGTTTAATCGTCTGTTTCAGTGTGGAAACACATTACTACGTGATCCAAACCAGAAAAAAACCCAGGATCTTGCCATCGAGTATGTGAAGTGTGCGAAAGTATGAGTCTGATGAGGGCTAATCCCAGACCTATCCCAGACCTAACTTGCGTTATCCTCTAAAATATTGATGGAAACCAGGTTTAATTGACTGTTTCAGTGTTGTACTTCATTACTACGTGATGCAATCCAGAAAAAGCCCAGGATCTAGCCATCAAGTATGAGAAATATGCGAAAGAATGAGCCTGATGAGAGCAAATCCCAGACCTAACCTAGACCTAACATGAATTATTCTCTAAAATATTGGTCGAAACCAGGTTTAATTGACTGTTTCAGTGAGGTCCCACATTACTACGTGATCCAAACCAGAAAAAACCCAGGATCCGCTCAACAAGTATGTGAAAAACGCGAAACTGTGAGCCTGATTAGGGCAAATCTTAGACCTAACCCAGACCTAAGATGCGTTAGCCTCTAAAATATTTATCCAGACCAGGTTTCATTGAATGTTTCAGTGTGGTACCACTTTACTACGTGATCCAATCCAGAAATAGCCCAGGATCTAGCCATGAAGTATGAGAAATATGCGAAAGTATGAGCCTGATGAGGGCAAATCCTAGACCTAACCCAGACCTAACATGCGTTATCCTCTAAAATATTTATCAAGACCAGGTTTAATTGATTGTTTCAGTGTGGTCCCACATTACTACGTGATCCAAACCAGAAAAACCCCAGGATCCGTTCAACAAGTATGTGAAGAATGCGAAAGTATGAGTCTGATGAGTGAAAATCCCAGGCCCGACCTAGACCTAAGATGCGTTATCCTCTAAAATAATGAGCGAAACCAGGTTTAATGGACTGTTTCAGTGTGGTACCACACTACTACGGGATCCAAACCAGAAAAAACCCAGGATCTGTTCAACAAGTATGTGAAAAACCCGAAAGTATGAGCCTGATGAGGGCAAATCCCAGACCTATCCCAGACCTAACTTGCGTTGTCCTCTAAAATATTGATCGAAACCAGGTTTAATTGACAGTTTCAGTGTGGTACCACACTACTACGGGATCCAAACCAGAAAAAACCCAGGATCTGTTCAACAAGTATGTGAAAAACGCGAAAGTATGAGCCTGATGAGGGCAAATCCCAGACCTATCCCAGACCTAACTTGCGTTATCCTCTAAAATATTGATCGAAACCAGGTTTAATTGACAGTTTCAGTGTGGTACCACATTACTACGTGATCCAATCCAGAAATAGCCCAGGATCTAGCCATGAAGTATGAGAAATATGCGAAAGTATGAGCCTGACGAGGGCAAATCCTAGACCTAACCCAGACCTAACATGCGTTATCCTCTAAAATATTTATCAAGACCAGGTTTAATTGATTGTTTCAGTGTGGTCCCACATTGCTACGTGATCCAAACCAGAAAAACCTCAGGATCCGTTCAACAAGTATGTGAAGAATGCGAAAGTATGAGTCTGATGAGTGAAAATCCCAGGCCTGACCTAGACCTAACATGCGTTATCCTCTAAAATAATGAGCGAAACCAGGTTTAATGGACTGTTTCAGTGTGGTACCACACTACTACGGGATCCAAACCAGAAAAAACCCAGGATCTGTTCAACAAGTATGTGTAAAACGCGAAACTGTGAGCCTGATGAGGGCAAATCTTAGACCTAACCCAGACCTAAGATGCGTTATCCTCTAAAATATTTATCCAGACCAGGTTTCATTGAATGTTTCAGTGTGATACCACTTTACTACGTGAACCAATCCAGAAATAGCCCAGGATCTAGCCATGAAGTATGAGAAATATGCGATAGTAAGAGCCTGATGAGGGCAAATCCTAGACCTATCCCAGACCTAGCTTGCGTTATCGTCTAAAATATTGATTGAAACCAGGTTTAATTGACTGTTTCAGCGTGTTACCACATTACTACGTGATACAGTGCAGAAACAGCCCAGGATCTAGCCATGAAGTATGAGAAATATGCGAAAGTATGAGCCTGATGGGGGCAAATCCTAGACGTAACCCAGTCCTAACATGCGTTATCCTCTAGAATATTGATCGCAACCAGGTTTAATGGACTGTTTCTGTGTGGTACCACACAACTACGTGATCCAAACCAGAAAAAACCCAGGATCTGTTCAACAAGTATGTGAAAAACGCGAAAGTATGAGCCTGAATAGGGCAAATCCCAGACCTATCCCAGACCTAACTTGCGTTATCCTCTAAAATATTGATCGAAACCAGGTTTAATTGACTGTTTCAGTGTTGTACTTCATTACTACGTGATGCAATCCAGAAAAAGCCCAGGATCTAGCCATCAAGTATGAGAAATATGCGAAAGAATGAGCCTGATGAGAGCAAATCCCAGACCTAACCTAGACCTAACATGAATTATCCTCAAAAATATTTATCAAGACCAGGTTTAATTGATTGTTTCAGTGTGGTCCCACATTACTACGTGATCCAAACCAGAAAAACCCCAGGATCCGTTCAACAAGTATGTGAAGAATGCGAAAGTATGAGTCTGATGAGTGAAAATCCCAGGCCTGACCTAGACCTAACATGCGTTATCCTCTGAAATAATGAGCGAAACCAGGTTTAATGGACTGTTTCTGTGTGGTACCACACAACTACGTGATCCAAACCAGAAAAAATCCAGGATCTGTTCAACAAGTATGTGAAAAACGCGAAAGTATGAGCCTGATGAGGGCAAATCCCAGACCTATCCCAGACCTAACTTGCGTTATCCTCTAAAATATTGATCGAAACCAGGTTTAATTGACAGTTTCAGTGTGGTACCACATTACTACGTGATCCAATCCAGAAATAGCCCAGGATCTAGCCATGAAGTATGAGAAATATGCGAAAGTATGAGCCTGACGAGGGCAAATCCTAGACCTAACCCAGACCTAACATGCGTTATCCTCTAAAATATTTATCAAGACCAGGTTTAATTGATTGTTTCAGTGTGGTCCCACATTGCTACGTGATCCAAACCAGAAAAACCTCAGGATCCGTTCAACAAGTATGTGAAGAATGCGAAAGTATGAGTCTGATGAGTGAAAATCCCAGGCCTGACCTAGACCTAACATGCGTTATCCTCTAAAATAATGAGCGAAACCAGGTTTAATGGACTGTTTCAGTGTGGTACCACACTACTACGGGATCCAAACCAGAAAAAACCCAGGATCTGTTCAACAAGTATGTGAAAAACCCGAAAGTATGAGCCTGATGAGGGCAAATCCCAGACCTATCCCAGACCTAACTTGCGTTGTCCTCTAAAATATTGATGGAAACCAGGTTTAATTGACTGTTTCAGTGTTGTACTTCATTACTACGTGATGCAATCCAGAAAAAGCCCAGGATCTAGCCATCAAGTACGAGAAATATGCGAAAGAATGAGCCTGATGAGAGCAAATCCCAGACCTAACCTAGACCTAACATGAATTATTCTCTAAAATATTGGTCGAAACCAGGTTTAATTGACTGTTTCAGTGTGGTCCCACATTACTACGTGATCCAAACCAGAAAAAACCCAGGATCTGTTCAACAAGTATGTGAAAAACGCGAAAGTATGAGCCTGATGAGGGCAAATCCCAGACCTATCCCAGACCTAACTTGCGTTGTCCTCTAAAATATTGATCGAAACCAGGTTTAATTGACAGTTTCAGTGTGGTACCACACTACTACGGGATCCAAACCAGAAAAAACCCAGGATCTGTTCAACAGGTATGTGAAAAACCCGAAAGTATGAGCCTGATGAGGGCAAATCTTAGACCTAACCCAGACCTAAGATGCGTTATCCTCTAAAATATTTATCCAGACCAGGTTTCATTGAATGTTTCAGTGTGATACCACTTTACTACGTGAACCAATCCAGAAATAGCCCAGGATCTAGCCATGAAGTATGAGAAATATGCGATAGTAAGAGCCTGATGAGGGCAAATCCTAGACCTATCCCAGACCTAGCTTGCGTTATCGTCTAAAATATTGATTGAAACCAGGTTTAATTGACTGTTTCAGCGTGTTACCACATTACTACGTGATACAATGCAGAAACAGCCCAGGATCTAGCCATGAAGTATGAGAAATATGCGAAAGTATGAGCCTGATGGGGGCAAATCCTAGACGTAACCCAGACCTAACATGCGTTATCCTCTAGAATATTGATCGCAACCAGGTTTAATGGACTGTTTCTGTGTGGTACCACACAACTACGTGATCCAAACCAGAAAAAACCCAGGATCTGTTCAACAAGTATGTGAAGAATGCGAAAGTATGGGTCTGATGAGTGAAAATCCCAGACCTAACCTAGACCTAACATGCGTTATCCTCAAAAATATTGATCGAAACCAGGTTTAATTGACTGTTTCAGTGTGATACCACATTACTACGTGATCCAATCCAGAAATAGCCCAGGATCTAGCCATGAAGTATGAGAAATATGCGAAAGTATGAGTCTGATGAGGGCAAATCCCAGACCTATCCCAGACCTAACATGCGTTATCCTCTAAAATATTGATCGAAACCAGGTTTAATCGACTGTTTCAGTGTGGAACCACATTACTACGTGATCCAAACCAGAAAAAAACCCAGGATCTTGTCAACGAGTATGTGAAGTGTGCGAAAGTATGAGTCTGATGAGTGAAAAAACCAGGCCTGACATAGACCTAACATGCGTTATCCTCTAAAATATTGAGCGAAACCAGGTTTAATGGACTGTTTCAGTGTGGTACTACGGGATCCAAACCAGAAAAAATCCAGGATCTGTTCAACTAGTATGTGAAAAACGCGAAAGTATGAGCCTGATGAGGGCAAACCCCAGACCTATCCCAGACCTAACTTGCGTTATCCTCTAAAATATTGATCGAAACCAGGTTTAATCGACTGTTTCAGTGTGGAACCACATTACTACGTGATCCAAACCAGAAAAAAACCCAGGATCTTGTCAACGAGTATGTGAAGTGTGCGAAAGTATGAGTCTGATGAGGGCTAATCCCAGACCTATCCCAGACCTAGCTTGCGTTATCTTCTAAAATATTTATCGAAACCAGCTTTAATTGACTGTTTCAGCGTGGTACCACATTACTACGTGATACAATGCAGAAACAGCCCAGGATCTAGCCATGAAGTATGAGAAATATGCGAAAGAATGAGCCTGATGAGAGCAAATCCCAGACCTAACCTAGACCTAACATGAGTTATCCTCTAAAATATTGAGCGAAACCGGGTTTAATGGACTGTTTCAGTGTGGTACCACACTACTACGGGATCCAAACCAGAAAAAACCCAGGATCTGTTCAACAAGTATGTGAAAAACGCGAAACTGTGAGCCTGATGAGGGCAAACCTTAGACCTAACCCAGACCTAAGATGCGTTATCCTCTAAAATATTTATCCAGAACAGGTTTCATTGAATGTTTCAGTGTGGTACCACTTTACTACGTGATCCAATCCAGAAATAGCCCAGGATCTAGCCATGAAGTATGAGAAATATGCGATAGTAAGAGCCTGATGAGGGCAAATCCTAGACCTATCCCAGACCTAACTTGCGTTATCCTCTAAAATATTGATCGAAACCAGGTTTAATTGACTGTTTCAGCGTGGTACCACATTACTACGTGATACAATGCAGAAACAGCCCAGGATCTAGCCATGAAGTATGAGAAATATGCGAAAGAATGAGCCTGATGAGAGCAAATCCCAGACCTAACCTAGACCTAACATGAGTTATCCTCTAAAATATTGAGCGAAACCAGGTTTAATGGACGGTTTCAGTGTGGTACCACATTACTACGTGATACAAACCAGAAAAAACCCAGGATCCGTTCAACAAGTATGTGAAGAATGCGAAAGTATGAGTCTGATGAGTGAAAATCCCAGGCCTAACCTAGACCTAACATGCGTTATCCTCAAAAATATTGATCGAAACCTGGTTTAATCGACTGTTTCAGTATGGTACCACATTACTATGTGATCCAAACCAGAAAATAACCCAGGATCTGTTCAACGAGTATGTGAAGTGTGCGTAAGTATGAGTCTGATGAGGGCAAATCCCAGACCTATTCCAGACCTAACTTGCGTTATCCTCTAAAATATTGATCGAAACTAGGTTTAACCGACTGTTTCAGTGTGGAACCACATTACTACGTGATCCAAACCAGAAAAAACCCAGGATCAGTTCAACAAGTATGCGAAGAATGCGAAAGTATGAGTCTGATGAGTGAAAATCCCAAGCCTAACCTAGACCTAACATGCGTTATCCTCAAAAATATTGATCAAAACCTGGTTTAATCGACTGTTTCAGAGCGGTACCACATTACTAGTGATCCAAACCAGAAAATAACCCAGGATCTGTTCAACGAGTATGTGAAGTGTGCGAAAGTATGAGTCTGATGAGGGCAAATCCCAGACCTATCCCAGACCTAACATGCGTTATCCTCTAAAATTTTTATCAAGACCAGGTTTAATAGATTGTTTCAGTGTGGACCCACATTACGACGTGTTCCAAACCAGAAAAAACCCAGGATCCGTTCAACAAGTATGTGAAGAATGCGAAAGTATGAGTCTGATGAGTGAAAATCCCATGCCTAACCTAGACCTAACATGCGTTATCTTCAATAATACTGATCGAAACCTGGTTTAATCGACTGTTTCAGTGTGGTACCACATTACTATGTGATCCAAACCAGAAAATAACCCAGGATCTGTTCAACGAGTATGTGAAGTGTGCGAAAGTATGAGTCTGATGAGGGCAAATCCCAGACCTATCCCAGACCTAACATGCGTTATCCTCTAAAATTTTTATCAAGTCCAGGTTTAATAGATTGTTTCAGTGTGGACCCACATTACGACGTGTTCCAAACCAGAAAAAACCCAGGATCCGTTCAACAAGTATGTGAAGAATGCGAAAGTATGAGTCTGATGAGTGAAAATCCCATGCCTAACCTTAGACCTAACATGCGTTATCCTCAAAAATATTGATCGAAACCTGGTTTAATCGACTGTTTCAGTGTGGTACCACATTACTATGTGATCCAAACCAGAAAATAACCCATGATCTGTTCAACGAGTAAGTGAAGTGTGCGAAAGTATGAGTCTGATGAGGGCAAATCCCAGACCTATCCCAGACCTAACTTGCGTTATCCTCTAAAATATTGATCGAAACCAGGTTTAATCGTCTGTTTCAGTGTGGAAACACATTACTACGTGATCCAAACCAGAAAAAAACCCAGGATCTTGCCATCGAGTATGTGAAGTGTGCGAAAGTATGAGTCTGATGAGGGCTAATCCCAGACCTATCCCAGACCTAACTTGCGTTATCCTCTAAAATATTGATGGAAACCAGGTTTAATTGACTGTTTCAGTGTTGTACTTCATTACTACGTGATGCAATCCAGAAAAAGCCCAGGATCTAACCATCAAGTATGAGAAATATGCGAAAGAATGAGCCTGATGAGAGCAAATCCCAGACCTAACCTAGACCTAACATGAATTATTCTCTAAAATATTGGTCGAAACCAGGTTTAATTGACTGTTTCAGTGAGGTCCCACATTACTACGTGATCCAAACCAGAAAAAACCCAGGATCCGCTCAACACGTATGTGAAAAACGCGAAACTGTGAGCCTGATTAGGGCAAATCTTAGACCTAACCCAGACCTAAGATGCGTTAGCCTCTAAAATATTTATCCAGACCTGGTTTCATTGAATGTTTCAGTGTGGTACCACTTTACTACGTGATCCAATCCAGAAATAGCCCAGGATCTAGCCATGAAGTATGAGAAATATGCGAAAGTATGAGCCTGATAAGGGCAAATCCTAGACCTAACCCAGACCTAACATGCGTTATCCTCTAAAATATTTATCAAGACCAGGTTTAATTGATTGTTTCAGTGTGGTCCCACATTACTACGTGATCCAAACCAGAAAAACCCCAGGATCCGTTCAACAAGTATGTGAAGAATGCGAAAGTATGAGTCTGATGAGTGAAAATCCCAGGCCTGACCTAGACCTAAGATGCGTTATCCTCTAAAATAATGAGCGAAACCAGGTTTAATGGACTGTTTCAGTGTGGTACCACACTACTACGGGATCCAAACCAGAAAAAACCCAGGATCTGTTCAACAAGTATGTGAAAAACCCGAAAGTATGAGCCTGATGAGGGCAAATCCCAGACCTATCCCAGACCTAACTTGCGTTGTCCTCTGAAATATTGATGGAAACCAGGTTTAATTGACTGTTTCAGTGTTGTACTTCATTACTACGTGATGCAATCCAGAAAAAGCCCAGAATCTAGCCATCAAGTATGAGAAATATGCGAAAGAATGAGCCTGATGAGAGCAAATCCCAGACCTAACCTAGACCTAACATGAATTATTCTCTAAAATATTGGTCGAAACCAGGTTTAATTGACTGTTTCAGTGTGGTCCCACATTACTACGTGATCCAAACCAGAAAAAACCCAGGATCCGTTCAACAAGTATGTGAAAAACGCGAAACTGTGAGCCTGATGAGGGCAAATCTTAGACCTAACCCAGACCTAAGATGCGTTATCCTCTAAAATATTTATCCAGACCAGGTTTCATTGAATGTTTCAGTGTGGTACCACTTTACTACGTGATCCAATCCAGAAATAGCCCAGGATCTAGCCATGAAGTATGAGAAATATGCGAAAGTATGAGCCTGATGAGGGCAAATCCTAGACCTAACCCAGACCTAACATGCGTTATCCTCTAAAATATTTATCAAGACCAGGTTTAATTGAATGTTTCAGTGTGGTACCACGTTACTACGTGAACCAAACCAGAAAAACCCCAGGCTCCGTTCAACAAGTATGTGAAGAATGCGAAAGTATGAGTCTGATGAGTGAAAATCCCAGGACTGACCTAGACCTAACATTCGTTATCCTCTAAAATAATGAGCGAAACCAGGTTTAATGGACTGTTTCAGTGTGGTACAACACTACTACGGGATCCAAACCAGAAAAAACCCAGGATCTGTTCAACAAGTATGTGAAAAACGCGAAAGTATGAGGCTGATGAGGGCAAATCCCAGACCTATCCCAGACCTAACTTGCGTTGTCCTCTAAAATATTGATGGAAACCAGGTTTAATTGACTGTTTCAGTGTTGTACTTCATTACTACGTGATGCAATCCAGAAAAAGCCCAGGATCTAGCCATCAAGTATGAGAAATATGCTTAAGAATGAGCCTGATGAGAGCAAATCCGAGACCTAACCTAGACCTAACATGAATTATTCTCTAAAATAATGGTCGAAACCAGGTTTAATTGACTGTTTCAGTGAGGTCCCACATTACTACGTGATCCAAACCAGAAAAAACCCAGGATCCGCTCAACAAGTATGTGAAAAACGCGAAACTGTGAGCCTGATGAGGGCAAATCTTAGACCTAACCCAGACCTAAGATGCGTTAGCCTCTAAAATATTTATCCAGACCAGGTTTCATTGAATGTTTCAGTGTGGTACCACTTTACTACGTGATCCAATCCAGAAATAGCCCAGGATCTAGCCATGAAGTATGAGAAATATGCGAAAGTATGAGCCTGGTGATGGCAAATCCTAGACCTAACCCAGACCTAACATGCGTTATCCTCTAAAATATTTATCAAGACCAGGTTTAATTGATTGTTTCAGTGTGGTCCCACATTACTACGTGATCCAAACCAGAAAAACCCCAGGATCCGTTCAACAAGTATGTGAAGAATGCGAAAGTATGAGTCTGATGAGTGAAAATCCCAGGCCTGACCTAGACCTAACATGCGTTATCCTCTAAAATAATGAGCGAAACCAGGTTTAATGGACTGTTTCAGTGTGGTACCACACTACTACGGGAACCAAACCAGAAAAAACCCAGGAACTGTTCAACAAGTATGTGAAAAACCCGAAAGTATGAGCCTGATGAGGGCAAATCCCAGACCTATCCCAGACCTAACTTGCGTTGTCCTCTAAAATATTGATGGAAACCAGGTTTAATTGACTGTTTCAGTGTTGTACTTCATTACTACGTGATGCAATCCAGAAAAAGGCCAGGATCTAGCCATCAAGTATGAGAAATATGCGAAAGAATGAGCCTGATGAGAGCAAATCCCAGACCTAACCTAGACCTAACATGAATTATTCTCTAAAATATTGGTCGAAACCAGGTTTAATTGACTGTTTCAGTGTGGTCCCACATTACTACGTGATCCAAACCAGAAAAAACCCAGGATCCGTTCAACAAGTATGTGAAGAATGCGAAAGTATGAGTCCGATGAGTGAAAATCCCAGGCCTAACCTAGACCTAACATGCGTTATCCTCAAAAATATTGATCGAAACCTGGTTTAATTGACTGTTTCAGTGTGGTCCCACATTACTACGTGATCCAAACCAGAAAAACCCCAGTATCCGTTCAACAAGTATGTGAAGAATGTGAAAGTATGAGTCTGATGAGTGAAAATCCCAGGCCTGACCTAGACCTAACATGCGTTATCCTCTAAAATAATGAGCGAAAACAGGTTTAATGGACTGTTTCAGTGTGGTACCACACTACTACGGGATCCAAACCAGAAAAAACCCAGGATCTGTTAAACGAGTATGTGAAGTGTGCGAAAGTATGAGTCTGATGAGGTCAAATCCCGGACCTATCCCAGACCTAACATGCGTTATCCTCTAAAATATTGATCGAAACCAGGTTTAATCGACTGTTTCAGCGTGGTACTTCATTACTACGTGATGCAATCCAGAAAAAGCCCAGGATCTAGCCATGAAGTATGAGAAATATGCGAAAGTATGAGCCTAATGAGGGCAAATCCTAGACCTAACCCAGACCTAACATGCGTTATTCTGTAAAATATTGATGGAAACCAGGTTTAATTGACTGTTTCAGTGTTGTACTTCATTACTACGTGATCCAAAACAGAAAAAACCCAGGATCTGTTCTACATGTATGAAAAATATGCGAAAGAATGAGCCTGATGAGAGCAAATCCCAGACCTAACCTAGACCTAACATGAATTATTCTCTAAAATATTGATCGAAACCAGGTTTAATTGACTGTTTCAGTGTGGTACTTCATTACTACGTGATGCAATCCAGAAAAAGTCCAGGATCTAGCCATCAAGTATGAGAAATATGCGAAAGAATGAGCCTGGTGAGAGCAAATCCCAGACCTAACCTAGACCTAACATGAATTATTCTCTAAAATATTGATCGAAACCAGGTTTAATTGACTGTTTCAGTGTGGTACCACATTACTACGTGATCCAGTCCAGAAATAGCCCAGGATCTAGCCATGAAGTATGAGAAATATGCGAAAGTATGAGCCTGATGAGGGCAAATCCTAGACCTAACCCAGACCTAACATGCGTTATTCTGTAAAATTTTTATCAAGACCAGGTTTAATTGAATGTTTCATTGTGGTACCTCATTACTACGTGATCAAAACCAGAAAAAACCCAGGATCTGTTCTACATGTATGAAAAATATGCGAAAGAATGAGCCTGATGAGAGCAAATCCCAGACCTAACCTAGACCTAACATGAATTATTCTCTAAAATATTGGTCGAAACCAGGTTTAATTGACTGTTTCAGTGTGGTCCCACATTACTACGTGATCCAAACCAGAAAAAACCCAGGATCCGTTCAACAAGTATGTGAAAAACGCGAAACTGTGAGCCTGATGAGGGCAAATCTTAGACCTAACCCAGACCTAAGATGCGTTATCCTCTAAAGTATTTATCCAGACCAGGTTTCATTGAATGTTTCAGTGTGGTACCACTTTACTACGTGATCCAATCCAGAAATAGCCTAGGATCTAGCCATGAAGTATGAGAAATATGCGAAAGTATGGGCCTGATGAGGGCAAATCCTAGACCTAACCCAGACCTAACATGCGTTATCCTCTAAAATATTTATCAAGACCAGGTTTAATTGAATGTTTCAGTGTGGTACCACGTTACTACGTGAACCAAACCAGAAAAACCCCAGGATCCGTTCAACAAGTATGTGAAGAATGCGAAAGTATGAGTCTGATGAGTGAAAATCCCAGGACTGACCTAGACCTAACATGCGTTATCCTCTAAAATAATGAGCGAAACCAGGTTTAATGGACTGTTTCAGTGTGGTACAACACTACTACGGGATCCAAACCAGAAAAAACCCAGGATCTGTTCAACAAGTATGTGAAAAACGCGAAAGTATGAGGCTGATGAGGGCAAATCCCAGACCTATCCCAGACCTAACTTGCGTTGTCCTCTAAAATATTGATGGAAACCAGGTTTAATTGACTGTTTCAGTGTTGTACTTCATTACTACGTGATGCAATCCAGAAAAAGCCCAGGATCTAGCCATCAAGTATGAGAAATATGCGAAAGAATGAGCCTGATGAGAGCAAATCCCAGACCTAACCTAGACCTAACATGAATTATTCTCTAAAATATTGGTCGAAACCAGGTTTAATTGACTGTTTCAGTGAGGTCCCACATTACTACGTGATCCAAACCAGAAAAAACCCAGGATCCGCTCAACAAGTATGTGAAAAACGCGAAACTGTGAGCCTGATGAGGGCAAATCTTAGACCTAACCCAGACCTAAGATGCGTTAGCCTCTAAAATATTTATCCAGACCAGGTTTCATTGAATGTTTCAGTGTGGTACCACTTTACTACGTGATCCAATCCAGAAATAGCCCAGGATCTAGCCATGAAGTATGAGAAATATGCGAAAGTATGAGCCTGATGAGGGCAAATCCTAGACCTAACCCAGACCTAACATGCGTTATCCTCTAAAATATTTATCAAGACCAGGTTTAATTGATTGTTTCAGTGTGGTCCCACATTACTACGTGATCCAAACCAGAAAAACCCCAGGATCCGTTCAACAAGTATGTGAAGAATGCGAAAGTATGAGTCTGATGAGTGAAAATCCCAGGCCTGACCTAGACCTAACATGCGTTATCCTCTAAAATAATGAGCGAAACCAGGTTTAATGGACTGTTTCAGTGTGGTACAACACTACTACGGGATCCAAACCAGAAAAAACCCAGGATCTGTTCAACAAGTATGTGAAAAACGCGAAAGTATGAGCCTGATGAGGGCAAATGCCAGACCTATCCCAGACCTAACTTGCGTTGTCCTCTAAAGTATTGATGGAAACCAGGTTTAATTGACTGTTTCAGTGTTGTACTTCATTGCTACGTGATGCAATCCAGAAAAAGCCCAGGATATAGCCATCAAGTATGAGAAAAATGCGAAAGAATGAGCCTGATGAGAGCAAATCCCAGACCTAACCTAGACCTAACATGAATTATTCTCTAAGATATTGGTCGAAACCAGGTTTAATTGACTGCTTCAGTGTGGTCCCACATTACTACGTGATCCAAACCAGAAAAAACGCAGGATCCGTTCAACAAGTATGTGAAGAATGCGAAAGTATGAGTCCGATGAGTGAAAATCCCAGGCCTAACCTAGACCTAACATGCGTTATCCTCAAAAATATTAATCGAAACCTGGTTTAATTGACTGTTTCAGTGTGGTCCCACATTACTACGTGATCCAAACCAGAAAAACCCCAGTATCCGTTCAACAAGTATGTGAAGAATGTGAAAGTATGAGTCTGATGAGTGAAGATCCCAGGCCTGACCTAGACCTAACATGCGTTATCCTCTAAAATAATGAGCGAAAACAGGTTTAATGGACTGTTTCAGTGTGGTACCACACTACTACGGGATCCAAACCAGAAAAAACCCAGGATCTGTTCAACGAGTATGAGAAGTGTGCGAAAGTATGAGTCTGATGAGGTCAAATCCCAGACCTATCCCAGACCTAACTTGCGTTATCCTCTAAGATATTGATCGAAACCAGGTTTAATTGACTGTTTCAGTGTTGTACTTCATTACTACGTGATGCAATCCAGAAAAAGCCCAGGATCTAGCCATCAAGTAAGAGAAATATGCGAAAGAATGAGCCTGATGAGAGCAAATCCCAGACCTAACCTAGACCTAACATGAATTATTCTCTAAAATAATGGTCGAAACCAGGTTTAATTGACTGTTTCAGTGTGGTCCCACATTACTACGTGATCCAAACCAGAAAAAACGCAGGATCCGTTCAACAAGTATGTGAAGAATGCGAAAGTATGAGTCTGATGAGTGAAAATCCTAGACCTATCCCAGACCTAACTTGCGTTATCCTCTAAAACATTGATCGAAATCAGGTTTAATTGACTGTTTCAGTGTGGTACCACATTACTACGTGATGCAATCCACAAACAGCCCAGGATCTAGCCATGAAGTATGAGCAATATGCGAAAGTATGAGCCTGATGAGGGCAAATCCTAGACCTATCCCAGACCTAACTTGCGTTATCCTGTAAAACATTGATCGAAATCAGGTTTAATTGACTGTTTCAGTGTGGTACTACATTACTACGTGATGCAATCCACAAACAGCCCAGGATCTAGCCATGAAGTATGAGCAATATGCGAAAGTATGAGTCTGACGAGGTCAAATCCCGGACCTATCCCAGACCTAACATGCGTTATCCTCTAAAATATTGATCGAAACCAGGTTTAATCGACTGTTTCAGCGTGGTACTTCATTACTACGTGATGCAATCCAGAAAAAGCCCAGGATCTAGCCATGAAGTATGAGAAATATGCGAAAGTATGAGCCTAATGAGGGCAAATCCTAGACCTAACCCAGACCTAACATGCGTTATTCTGTAAACTATTGATGGAAACCAGGTTTAATTGACTGTTTCAGTGTTGTACTTCATTACTACGTGATCCAAAACAGAAAAAACCCAGGATCTGTTCTACATGTATGTAAAATATGCGAAAGAATGAGCCTGATGAGAGCAAATCCCAGACCTAACCTAGACCTAACATGAATTATTCTGTAAAATTTTTATCAAGACCAGGTTTAATTGAATGTTTCATTGTGGTACCTCATTACTACGTGATCAAAACCAGAAAAAACCCAGGATCTGTTCTACATGTATGAAAAATATGCGAAAGAATGAGCCTGATGAGAGCAAATCCCAGACCTAACCTAGACCTAACATGAATTATTCTCTAAAATATTGATCGAAACCAGGTTTAATTGACTGTTTCAGTGTTGTACTTCATTACTACGTGATGCAATCCAGAAAAAGCCCAGGATCTAGCCATCAAGTATGAGAAATATGCGAAAGAATGAGCCTGATGAGAGCAAATCCCAGACCTAACCTAGACCTAACATGAATTATTCTCTAAAATATTGATCGAAACCAGGTTTAATTGACTGTTTCAGTGTGGTACCACATTACTACGTGATCCAATCCAGAAATAGCCCAGGATCTAGCCATGAAGTATGAGAAATATGCGAAAGTATGAGCCTGATGAGGGCAAATCCTAGACCTACCCCAGACCTAACATGCAGTATTCTGTAAAATTTTTATCAAGACCAGGTTTAATTGAATGTTTCATTGAGGTACCTCATTACTACGTGATCAAAACCAGAAAAAACCCAGGATCCGTTCAACAAGTATGTGAAGAACGCGAAAGTATGAGTCTGATCAGTGAAAATCTCAGGCCTTACCTAGACCTAACTTGCGTTGTCCTCTAAAATATTGATGGAAACCAGGTTTCATTGACTGTTTCAGTGTGGTACTACATTACTACGTGATGCAATCCAGAAAAACTCCAGGATCTAGCCATCAAGTATGAGAAATATGCGAAAGAATGAGCCTGATGAGAGCAAATCCCAGACCTAACCTAGACCTAACATGCGTTATCCTCTAAAATATTGAGCTAAACCAGGTTTAATGGACTGCTTCAGTGTGGTACCACACTACTTCGTGATCCAAACCAGAAAAAACCCAGGATCTGTTCAACAAGTATGTGAAAAACGCTAAACTGTGAGCCTGATGAGGGCAAATCTTAGACCTAACCCAGACCTAAGATGCGTTATCCTCTAAAATATTTATCCAGACCAGGTTTCATTGAATGTTTCAGTGTGGTACCACTTTACTACGTAATCCAATCCAGAAATAGCCCAGGATCTAGCCATGAAGTATGAGAAATATGCGAAAGTATCAGCCTGATGAGGGCAAATCCCAGACCTATCCCAGACCTAACATGCGTTGTCCTCTAAGATATTGATCGAAACCAGGTTTAATTGAATGTTTCCGCGTGGTACCACATTACTACGTGATGCAACCCAGAAACAGCCCAGGATCTAGCCATGAAGTATGAGCAATATGCGAAAGTATGAGCCTGATGAGGGCAAATCCTAGACCTAACCCAGACCTAACATGCGTTATCCTCTAAAATACTGATGGAAACCAGATTTAATTGACTGTTTCAGTGTGGTCCCACATTACTACGTGATCCAAACCAGAAAAAACCCAGGATCCGTTCAACAAGTATGTGAAGAATGCGAAAGTATGAGTCTGATGAGTGAAAATCCCAGGCCTAACCTAGACCTAACATGAATTATTCTCTAAAATATTGATCAAAACCAGATTTAATTGACTGTTTCAGTGTGGTCCCACATTACTACGTGATACAATCCAGAAACAGCCCAGGATCTAGCCATGAAGTATGAGAAATATGCGACAGTAAGAGCCTGATGAGGGCAAATCCTAGACCTATCCCAGACCTAACTTGCGTTATCCTCTAAAATATTGATCGAAACCAGGTTTAATTGACTGTTTCAGTGTTGTACTTCATTACTACGTGATCCAAACCCGAAAAAAACTAGGATCTAGCCATCAAGTATGAGAAATATGCGAAAGAATGAGCCTGATGAGAGCAAATCCCAGACCTAACCTAGACCTAACATGAATTATTCTCTAAAATATTGATCGAAACCAGGTTTAATTGACTGTTTCAGTGTGGTCCCACATTACTACGTGATCCAAACCAGAAAAAACCCAGGATCCGTTCAACAAGTATGTGAAGAATGCGACAGTATGAGTCTGATGAGTGAAAATCCCAGGCCTAACCTAGACCTAACATGAATTAGTCTCTAAAATATTGATCAAAACCAGATTTAATTGACTGTTTCAGTGTGGTCCCACATTACTACGTGACCCAAACCAGAAAAACCCCAGGGTCCGTTCAACAAGTATGTGAAGAATGCGAAAGTATGAGTCTGAGGAGTGAAAATCCCAGGTCTAACCTAGACCTAACATGCGTTATCCTCAAAAATATTGATCGAAACCTGGTTTAATCGACTGTTTTAGTGTGGTACCATATTACTATGTGATCCAAACCAGAAAATAACCCAGGATCTGTTCAATGAGTATGTGAAGGGTGCGAAAGTATGAGTCTGACGAGGTCAAATCCCAAACCTATCCCAGACCTAACTTGCGTTATCCTCTAAAATATTGATCGAAACCAGGTTTAATTGACTGTTTCAGTGTTGTACTTCATTACTACGTGATGCAATCCAGAAAAAGCCCAAGATCTAGCCATCAAGTATGAGAAATATGCGAAAGAGTGATCCTGATGGGAGCAAATCCCTGACCTATCCTAGACCTACAATGAATTATTCTCTAAAATATTGATCAAAACCAGGTTTAATTGACAGTTTCAGTGTGATACCACATTACTACGTGATCCAATCCAGAAATAGCCCAGGATCTAGCCATGAAGTATGAGAAATATGCGAAAGTATGAGCCTGATGAGGGCAAATCCTAGACCTAACCCAGACCTAACATGCGTTATTCTCTAAAATATTTATCAAGACCAGGTTTAATTGAATGTTTCAGTGTGGTACCACATTACTACGTGATCAAAACCAGAAAAAACCCAGGATCCGTTCAACAAGTATGTGAAGAATGCGAAAGTATGTGTCTGATCAGTGAAAATCTCAGGCCTTACCTAGACCTAACATGCGTTGTCCTCTAAAATATTGATGGAAACCAGGTTTCAATGACTGTTTCAGTGTGCTACAACATTACTACGTGATGCAATCCAGAACGAGCCCAGGATCTAGCCATCAAGTATGAGAAATATGCGACAGAATGAGCCTGATGGGAGCAAATCCCAGACCTAACCTAGACCTAACATGCGCTATCCTCTAAAATATTGAGCGAAACCAGGTTTAATGGACTGTTTCAGTGTGGTACCACACTACTTCGTGATCCAAACCAGAGAAAGCCCAGGATCTGTTCAAGAAGTATGTGAAAAACGCTAAACTGTGAGCCTGATGAGGGCAAATCTTAGACCTAACCCAGACCTAAGATGCGTTATCCTCTAAAATATATATCCAGACCAGGTTTCATTGAATGTTTCAGTGTGGTACCACTTTACTACGTGATCCAATCCAGGAATAGCCCAGGATCTAGACATGAAGTATGAGAAATATGCGAAAGTAAGAGCCTGATGAGGGTAAATCCTAGACCTATCCCAGACCTGACTTGCGTTATCCTCTAAAATATTGATCGAAACCAGGTTTAATTGACTGTTTCAGCGTGGTACCACATTACTACGTGTTACAATCCAGAAACAGCCCAGGATCTAGCCATGAAGTATGAGAAATATGCGAAAGTATGAGCCTGATGAGGGCAAATCCTAGACCTAACCCAGACCTAACATGCGTTATCCTCTAAAATATTTATCAAGATCAGGTTGAATTGATTGTTTCAGTGTGGTCCCACATTACTACGTGATCCAAACCAGAAAAAACCCAGTATCTGTTCAACATGTTTGGGAAATATGCGGAAGAATGAGCCTGATGTGAGCAAATCCCAGACCTAACCTAGACCTAACATGAATTATTCTCTAAAATATTAATCGAAACCAGGTTTACTTGACTGCTTCAGTGTGGTCCCACATTACTACGTGATCCAAACCAGAAAAAACCCAGGATCCGTTCAACAAGTATGTGAAGAATGCGAAAGTATGAGTCTGATGAGGTCAAATCCCAGAACTATCCCAGACTTAACTTGCGTTATCCTCTTAAATGTTGATCGAAACCAGGTTTAATTGACTGTTTCAGCGTGGTACCACATTACTACGTGATACCATCCAGAAACAGACCAGGATCTAGCCATGAAGTATGAGAAATATGCGAAAGTATGAGCCTGATAAGGGCAAATCCTAGACCTAACCCAAACCTAACATGCGTTATCCTCTAAAATATTTATCAAGACCAGGTTTAATTGAATGTTTCAGTGTGGTACTTCATTACTACGTGATGCAATCCAGGAAAAGCCCAGGATCTAGCCATCAAGTATGAGAAATATGCGAAAGAATGAGCCTGATGAGAGCAAATCCCAGACATGACCTAGACCTAACATGAATTATTCTCTAAAATATTGATCGAATCCAGGTTTAATTGACTGTTTCAGTGCGGTCCCACTTTACTACGTGATCCAAACCAGAAAAAAACCCAGGATCCGTTCAACAAGTATGTGAAGAATGCGAAAGTATGGGTCTGATGAGGTCAAATCCCAGACCAATCCCAGACTTAACTTGCGTTATCCTCTAAAATATTGATCGAAACCAGGTTTAATCGACTGTTTCAGTGCGGTACCACATTACTACGTGATCCAAACCAGAAAAAACCCAGGATCCGTTCAACAGGTATGTGAAGACTGCGAAAGTATGAGTCAGATGAGTGAAAATCCCAGACCTAACCTAGACTTAACATGCGTTATCATCTAAAATATTGATCGAAACCTGGTTTAATCGACTGTTTCAGTGTGGTACCACATTACTATGTGATCCAAACCAGAAAATGACCCAGGATCTGTTCAAGGAGTATGTGAAGTGTGCGAAAGTATGAGTCTGATGAGTGAAAATCCCAGACCTAACCTAAACTTAACATGCGTTATCCTCTAAAATATTGATCGAAACCAGGTTTAATCGACTGTTTCAGTGCGGTACCACATTACTACGTGATCCAAACCAGAAAATAACCCAGGATCTGTTCAAGGAGTATGTGAAGTGTGCGAAAGTATGAGTCTGATGAGTGAGAATCCCAGGGCTAACATAGACCTAACATTCGTTATCCTCTAAAATATTGATCGAAACCAGGTTTAATCAACTGTTTCAGTGTGGTACCACATTACTACGTGATCCAAACCAGAAAAAACCCAGGATCAGTTCAACAAGTATGTGAAGAATGCGAAAGTATGAGTCTGATGAGTGTCATTCCCAGGGCTGACCTATACCTAACATGCGTTATCCTCTAAAATATTGATCGAAACCAGGTTTAATCGACTGTTTCAGTGAGCTATCACACTACTACGTGACCCAAACCAGAAAATAACCCAGGATCTGTTCAAGGAGTATGTGAAGTGTGCGAAAGTATGAGTCTGATGAGTGAGAATCCCAGGGCTAACATAGACCTAACATTCGTTATCCTCTAAAATATTGATCGAAACCAGGTTTAATCAACTGTTTCAGTGTGGTACCACATTACTACGTGATCCAAACCAGAAAAAACCCAGGATCCGTTCAACAAGTATGTGAAAAATGCGAAAGTATGAGTCCGATCAGTGAAAATCTCGGGCCATACCTAGACCTAACTTGCGTTGTCCTCTAAAATATTGATGGACACCAGGTTTCATTGACTGTTTCAGTGTGGAACCACATTACTACGTGATCCAAACTAGAAAAAACCCAGGATCAGTTCAACAAGTATGTGAAGAATGCGAAACTGTGAGCCTGATGAGGGCAAATCTTAGACCTAACCCAGACCTAAGATGCGTTATCCTCTAAAATATTTATCCAGACCAGGTTTAATTGAATGTTTCAGTGTGGTACCACTTTACTACGTGATCCAATCCAGAAATAGCCCAGGATCTAGCCATGAAGTATGAGAAATATTGGAAAGTAAGAGCCTGATGAGGGCAAATCCTAGACCTATCCCAGACCTAACTTGCGTTATCCTCTAAAATATTTATCCAGACCAGGTTTAATTGAATGTTTCAGTGTGGTACCACTTTACTACGTGATCCAATCCAGAAATAGCCCAGGATCTAGCCATGAAGTATGAGAAATATTGGAAAGTAAGAGCCTGATGAGGGCAAATCCTAGACCTATCCCAGACCTAACTTGCGTTATCCTCTAAAATATTGATCGAAACCAGGTTTAATTGACTGTTTCAGTGTGGTCCCACATTACTACGTGATCCAAACCAGAAAAAACCCAGGATCCGTTCAACAAGAATGTGAAGAATGCGAAAGTATGAGTCTGATGAGTGAAAATCCCAGGCCTAACCTAGACCTAACATGCGTTCTCCTCTAAAATATTGATCGAAACCTGGTTTAATCGACTGTTTCAGTGTGGTACCACATTACTATGTGATCCAAACCAGAAAATAACCCAGGATCTGTTCAACGAGTATGTGAAGTGTGCGAAAGTATGAGTCTGATGAGGTCAAATCCCAGAACTATCCCAGACCTAACTTGCGTTTTCCTCTAAAATATTGATCGAAACCAGGTTTAATTGACCGTTTCAGTGTGGTACCACATTACTACCTGATCCAAACCAGAAAAAACCCAGGATCAGTTCAACAAGTATGTGAAGAATGCGAAAGTATGAGCCTGATGAGGGCAAATCCCAGACCTATCCCAGACCTAACTTGCGTTATCCTCTAAAATATTGATCGAAACCAGGTTTAATTGACCGTTTCAGTGTGGTACCACATTACTACCTGATCCAAACCAGAAAAAACCCAGGATCTGTTCAACAAGTATGTGAAAAACGCTAAACTGTGAGCCTGATGAGGGCAAATCGTAGACCTAATCCAGACCTAAGATGCGTTAACCTCTAAAATATTTATCCAGACCAGGTTTCATTGAATGTTTCAGTGTGGTACCACTTTACTACGTGATGCAATCCAGAAAAAACCCAGGATCAGTTCAACAAGTATGTGAAGAATGCGAAAGTATGAGCCTGATGAGGTCAAATCCCCGACCTATCCCAGACCTAACTTGCGTTATTCTCTAAAATATTGATCGAAACCAGTTTTAATTGACTGTTTCAGTGTGGTCCCACATTACTACGTGATCCAAACCAGAAAAAACCCAGGATCCGTTCAACAAGAATGTGAAGAATGCGAAAGTATGAGTCTGATGAGTGAAAATCCCAGGCCTAACCTAGACCTAACATGCGTTCTCCTCTAAAATATTGATCGAAACCTGGTTTAATCGACTGTTTCAGTGTGGTACCACATTACTATGTGATCCAAACCAGAAAATAACCCAGGATCTGTTCAACGAGTATGTGAAGTGTGCGAAAGTATGAGTCTGATGAGGTCAAATCCCAGACCTATCCCAGACCTAACTTGCGTTTTCCTCTAAAATATTGATCGAAACCAGGTTTAATTGACCGTTTCAGTGTGGTACCACATTACTACGTGATCCAAACCAGAAAAAACCCAGGATCTGTTCAACAAGTATGTGAAAAACGCTAAACTGTGAGCCTGATGAGGGCAAATCGTAGACCTAACCCAGACCTAAGATGCGTTTTCCTCTAAAATATTGATCGAAACCAGGTTTAATTGCCCGTTTCAGTGTGGTACCACATTACTACCTGATCTAAACCAGAAAAATCCCAGGATCAGTTCAACGAGTATGTGAAGTGTGCGAAAGTATGAGTCTGATGAGGTCAAATCACAGACCTAACTTTGACCTAACATGAATTATTCTCTAAAATATTGATCGAAACCAGGTTTAATTGACCGTTTCAGTGTGGTACCACATTACTACGTGATCCAAACCAGAAAAAACCCAGGATCCGCTCAACAAGAATGTGAAGAATGCGAAAGTATGAGTCTGATGAGTGAAAATCCCAGGCCTAACCTAGACCTAACATGCGTTCTCCTCTAAAATATTGATCGAAACCTGGTTTAATCGACTGTTTCAGTGTGGTACCACATTACTATGTGATCCAAACCAGAAAATAACCCAGGATCTGTTCAACGAGTATGTGAAGTGTGCGAAAGTATGAGTCTGATGAGGTCAAATCCCAGACGTATCCCAGACCTAACTTGCGTTTTCCTCTAAAATATTGATCGAAACCAGGTTTAATTGACCGTTTCTGTGTGGTACCACATTACTACGTGATCCAAACCAGAAAAAACCCAGGATCTGTTCAACAAGTATGTGAACAACGCTAAACTGTGAGCCTGATGAGGGCAAATCGTAGACCTAACCCAGACCTATGATGCGTTAACCTCTAAAATATTTATCCAGACCAGGTTTCATTGAATGTTTCAGTGTGGTACCACTTTACTACGTGATGCAATCCAGAAAAAACCCAGGATCAGTTCAACAAGTATGTGAAGAATGCGAAAGTATGAGCCTGATGAGGGCAAATCCCAGACCTATCCCAGACCTAACTTGCGTTATCCTCTAAAATATTGATCGAAACCAGGTTTAATTGACTGTTTCAGCGTGGTACTTCATTACTACGTGATGCAATCCAGAAAAAGCCCAGGATCTAGCCATGAAGTATGAGAAATATGCGAAAGTATGAGCCTAATGAGGGCAAATCCTAGACCTAACCCAGACCTAACATGCGTTATTCTGTAAAATATTGATGGAAACCAGGTTTAATTGACTGTTTCAGTGTTGTACTTCATTACTACGTGATCCAAAACAGAAAAAACCCAGGATCTGTTCTACATGTATGAAAAATATGCGAAAGAATGAGCCTGATGAGAGCAAATCCCAGACCTAACCTAGACCTAACATGAATTATTCTCTAAAGTATTGATCGAAACCAGGTTTAATTGACTGTTTCAGTGTTGTACTTCATTACTACGTGATGCAATCCAGAAAAAGCCCAGGATCTAGCCATCAAGTATGAGAAATATGCGAAAGAATGAGCCTGATGAGAGCAAATCCCAGACCTAACCTAGACCTAACATGAATTATTCTCTAAAATATTGATCGAAACCAGGTTTAATTGACTGTTTCAGTGTGGTACCACATTACTACGTGATCCAGTCCAGAAATAGCCCAGGATCTAGCCATGAAGTATGAGAAATATGCGAAAGTATGAGCCTGATGAGGGCAAATCCTAGACCTAACCCAGACCTAACAGGCGTTATTCTGTAAAATTTTTATCAAGACCAGCTTTAATTGAATGTTTCATTGTGGTACCTCATTACTACGTGATCAAAACCAGAAAAAACCCAGGATCTGTTCTACATGTGTGAAAAATATGCGAAAGAATGAGCCTGATGAGAGCAAATCCCAGACCTAACCTAGACCTAACATGAATTATTCTCTAAAATATTGATCGAAACCAGGTTTAATTGACTGTTTCAGTGTTGTACTTCATTACTACGTGATGCAACCCAGAAAAAGCCCAGGATCTAGCCATCAAGTATGAGAAATATGCGAAAGAATGAGCCTGATGAGAGCAAATCCCAGACCTAACCTAGACCTAACATGAATTATTCTCTAAAATATTGAGCGAAACCAGGTTTAATGGAGTGTTTCAGTGTGGTACCACATTACTTCCTGATCCAAACCAGAAAAAACCCAGGATCTGTTCAACAGGTATGTGAAAAACGCTAAACTGTGAGCCTGATGAGGGCAAATCGTAGACCTAACCCAGACCTAAGATGCGTTATCCTCTAAAATATTTATCCAGACCAGGTTTAATTGAATGTTTCAGTGTGGTACCACTTTACTACGTGATCCAATCCAGAAATAGCCCAGGATCTAGCCATGAAGTATGAGAAATATGCGAAAGTAAGAGCCTGATGAGGGCAAATCCTAGACCTATCCCAGACCTAACTTGCGTTATCCTCTAAAATATTGATCGAAACCAGGTTTAATTGACTGTTTCAGCGTGGTACCACATTACTACGTGATACAATCCAGAAACAGCCCAGGATCTAGCCATGGAGTATGAGAAATATGCGAAAGAATGAGCCTGTTGAGAGCAAATCCCAGATCTAACCTAGACCTAACATGAATTATTCTCTAAAATATTGATCGAAACCAGGTTTAATTGACTGTTTCAGTGTGGTCCGACATTACTACGTGATCCAAACCAGAAAAAACCCAGGATCCGTCCAACAAGAATGTGAAGAATGCGAAAGTATGAGTCTGATGAGTGAAAATCCCAGGCCTAACCTAGACCTAACATGCGTTCCCCTCTAAAATATTGAGCGAAACCAGGTTTAATGGACTGTTTCAGTGTGGTACCACACTACTTCGTGATCCAAACCAGAAAAAACCCAGGATCCGTTGAACAAGTATGGGAAAAATGCGAAAGTATGAGTCCGATCAGTGAAAATCTCAGGCCTTACCTAGACCTAACTTGCGTTGTCCTCTAAAATATTGATGGAAACCAGGTTTCATTGACTGTCTCAGTGTGGTACCACATTACTACGTGATCCAAACCAGAAAAAACCCAGGTTCCGTTCAACAAGTATGTGAAGAATGCGAAAGTATGAGTCTGATGAGTGAAAATCCCAGGCCTAACCTAGACCTAACTTGCGTTGTCCTCTAAAATATTGTTCGAAACCAGGTTTCATTGACTGTTTCAGTGTGGTACTACATTACTACGTGATGCAATCCAGAAAAAGCCCAGGATCTAGCCATCAAGTATGAGAAATATGCGAAAGAATGAGCCTGATGAGAGCAAATCCCAGATCTAACCTAGACCTAACATGAATTATTCTCTAAGATATTGATCGAAACCAGGTTTAATTGACTGTTTCAGTGTGGTCCGACATTACTACGTGATCCAAACCAGAAAAAACCCAGGATCCGTCCAACAAGAATGTGAAGAATGCGAAAGTATGAGTCTGATGAGTGAAAATCCCAGGCCTAACCTAGACCTAACATGCGTTCCCCTCTAAAATATTGATCGAAACCTGGTTTAATCGACTGTTTCAGTGTGGTACCACATTACTATGTGATCCAAACCAGAAAATAACCCAGGATCTGTTCAACGAGTATGTGAAGTGTGCGAAACTATGAGTCTGATGAGGTCAAATCTGAGACCTATCCCAGACCTAACTTGCGTTATCCTCTAAAATATTGATCGAAACCAGGTTTAATTGACCGTTTCAGTGTGGTACCACATTACTACGTGATCCAAACCAGAAAAAAACCAGGATCAGTTCAACAAGTATGTGAAGAATGCGAAGGTATGAGCCTGATGAGGGCAAATCCCAGACCTATCCCAGACCTAACTTGCGTTATCCTCTAAAATATTGATCGAAACCAGGTTTAATTGACCGTTTCAGTGTGGTACCACATTACTGCGTGGTCCAAACCAGAAAAAAACCAGGATCCGTTCAGCAAATATGTGAAGAATGCGAAAGTATGAGTCTGATGAGTGAAAATCCCAGGCCTAACCTAGACCTAACATGCGTTCTTCTCTAAAATATTGATCGAAACCTGGTTTAATCGACTGTTTCAGTGTGGTACCACATTACTATGTGATCTAAACCAGAAAATAACCCAGGATCTGTTCAACGAGTATGTGAAGTGTGCGAAAGTATGAGTCTGATGAGGTCAAATCCCAGACCTATCCCAGACCTAACTTGCGTTTTCCTCTAAAATATTGATCGAAACCAGGTTTAATTGACAGTTTCAGTGTGGTACCACATTACTACCTGATCCAAACCAGAAAAAACCCAGGATCAGTCCAACAAGTATGTGAAGAATGCGAAAGTATGAGTCTGATGAGTGAGAATCCCAGGGCTAACATAGACCTAACATTCGTTATCCTCTAAAATATTGATCGAAACCAGGTTTAATCGACTGTTTCAGTGTGGTACCACTTTACTACGTGATCCAAACCAGAAAAAACCCAGGATCAGTTCAACAAGTATGTGAAGAATGCGAAAGTATGAGTCTGATGAGTGTAATTCCCAGGCCTAACCTAGACCTAACATGCGTTCCCCTCTAAAATATTGATCGAAACCTGGTTTAATCGACTGTTTCAGTGTGGTACCACATTACTATGTGATCCAAACCAGAAAAAGCCCAGGATCTAGCCATCAAGTATGAGAAATATGCGAAAGAATGAGCCTGATGAGAGCAAATCCCAGATCTAACCTAGACCTAACATGAATTATTCTCTAAGATATTGATCGAAACCAGGTTTAATTGACTGTTTCAGTGTGGTCCGACATTACTACGTGATCCAAACCAGAAAAAACCCAGGATCCGTCCAACAAGAATGTGAAGAATGCGAAAGTATGAGTCTGATGAGTGAAAATCCCAGGCCTAACCTAGACCTAACATGCGTTCCCCTCTAAAATATTGATCGAAACCTGGTTTAATCGACTGTTTCAGTGTGGTACCACATTACTATGTGATCCAAACCAGAAAATAACCCAGGATCTGTTCAACGAGTATGTGAAGTGTGCGAAACTATGAGTCTGATGAGGTCAAATCTGAGACCTATCCCAGACCTAACTTGCGTTATCCTCTAAAATATTGATCGAAACCAGGTTTAATTGACCGTTTCAGTGTGGTACCACATTACTACGTGATCCAAACCAGAAAAAAACCAGGATCAGTTCAACAAGTATGTGAAGAATGCGAAGGTATGAGCCTGATGAGGGCAAATCCCAGACCTATCCCAGACCTAACTTGCGTTATCCTCTAAAATATTGATCGAAACCAGGTTTAATTGACCGTTTCAGTGTGGTACCACATTACTGCGTGGTCCAAACCAGAAAAAAACCAGGATCCGTTCAGCAAATATGTGAAGAATGCGAAAGTATGAGTCTGATGAGTGAAAATCCCAGGCCTAACCTAGACCTAACATGCGTTCTTCTCTAAAATATTGATCGAAACCTGGTTTAATCGACTGTTTCAGTGTGGTACCACATTACTATGTGATCTAAACCAGAAAATAACCCAGGATCTGTTCAACGAGTATGTGAAGTGTGCGAAAGTATGAGTCTGATGAGGTCAAATCCCAGACCTATCCCAGACCTAACTTGCGTTTTCCTCTAAAATATTGATCGAAACCAGGTTTAATTGACAGTTTCAGTGTGGTACCACATTACTACCTGATCCA
Source organism: Colletes latitarsis (assembly GCF_051014445.1). Lineage (NCBI taxonomy): Eukaryota > Metazoa > Arthropoda > Insecta > Hymenoptera > Colletidae > Colletes > Colletes latitarsis. The sequence continues at coordinate 9,936,950 of NW_027488370.1, read as the reverse complement.
AACCAGAAAAAACCCAGGATCAGTCCAACAAGTATGTGAAGAATGCGAAAGTATGAGTCTGATGAGTGAGAATCCCAGGGCTAACATAGACCTAACATTCGTTATCCTCTAAAATATTGATCGAAACCAGGTTTAATCGACTGTTTCAGTGTGGTACCACTTTACTACGTGATCCAAACCAGAAAAAACCCAGGATCAGTTCAACAAGTATGTGAAGAATGCGAAAGTATGAGTCTGATGAGTGTAATTCCCAGGCCTAACCTAGACCTAACATGCGTTCCCCTCTAAAATATTGATCGAAACCTGGTTTAATCGACTGTTTCAGTGTGGTACCACATTACTATGTGATCCAAACCAGAAAATAACCCAGGATCTGTTCAACGAGTATGTGAAGTGTGCGAAACTATGAGTCTGATGAGGTCAAATCTGAGACCTATCCCAGACCTAACTTGCGTTATCCTCTAAAATATTGATCGAAACCAGGTTTAATTGACCGTTTCAGTGTGGTACCACATTACTACGTGATCCAAACCAGAAAAAAACCAGGATCAGTTCAACAAGTATGTGAAGAATGCGAAGGTATGAGCCTGATGAGGGCAAATCCCAGACCTATCCCAGACCTAACTTGCGTTATCCTCTAAAATATTGATCGAAACCAGGTTTAATTGACCGTTTCAGTGTGGTACCACATTACTGCGTGGTCCAAACCAGAAAAAAACCAGGATCCGTTCAGCAAATATGTGAAGAATGCGAAAGTATGAGTCTGATGAGTGAAAATCCCAGGCCTAACCTAGACCTAACATGCGTTCTTCTCTAAAATATTGATCGAAACCTGGTTTAATCGACTGTTTCAGTGTGGTACCACATTACTATGTGATCTAAACCAGAAAATAACCCAGGATCTGTTCAACGAGTATGTGAAGTGTGCGAAAGTATGAGTCTGATGAGGTCAAATCCCAGACCTATCCCAGACCTAACTTGCGTTTTCCTCTAAAATATTGATCGAAACCAGGTTTAATTGACAGTTTCAGTGTGGTACCACATTACTACCTGATCCAAACCAGAAAAAACCCAGGATCAGTTCAACAAGTATGTGAAGAATGCGAAAGTATGAGTCTGATGAGTGAGAATCCCAGGGCTAACATAGACCTAACATTCGTTATCCTCTATAATATTGATCGAAACCAGGTTTAATCGACTGTTTCAGTGTGGTACCACATTACTACGTGATCCAAACCAGAAAAAACCCAGGATCAGTTCAACAAGTATGTGAAGAATGCGAAAGTATGAGTCTGATGAGTGTAATTCCCAGGGCTAACCTAGACCTAACATGCGTTGTCCTCTAAAATATTGATGGAAACCAGGTTTAATCGACTGTTTCAGTGTGGTATCACACTACTACGTGACCCAAACCAGAAAAAACCCAGGATCTGTTCAACAAGTATGTGAAAAACGCGAAAGTATGAGCCTGATGAGGGCAAATCCCAGACCTATTCCAGACCTAACTTGCGTTATCCTCTAAAATATTGATCGAAACCAGGTTTAATTGACCGTTTCAGTGTGGTACCACATTACTACGTGATCCAAACCAGAAAAAACCCAGGATCCGTTGAACAAGTATGGGAAAAATGCGAAAGTATGTGTCCGATCAGTGAAAATCTCAGGCCTTACCTAGACCTAACTTGCGTTGTCCTCTAAAATATTGATGGAAACCAGGTTTCATTGACTGTCTCAGTGTGGTACCACATTACTACGTGATCCAAACCAGAAAAAACCTAGGATCCGTTCAACAAGTATGTGAATAATGCGAAAGTATGAGTCTGATGAGTGAAAATCCCAGGCCTAACCTAGACCTAACATGCGTTGTCCTCTAAAATATTGATGGAAACCAGGTTTCATTGACTGTTTCAGTGTGGTACTACATTACTACGTGATGCAATCCAGAAAAAACCCAGGATCTGTTCAACAAGTATGTGAAAAACGCGAAAGTATGAGTCTGATGAGGTCAAATCCCAGACCTATCCCAGACTTAACTTGCGTTATCCTCTAAAATATTGATCGAAACCAGGTTTAATCGACTGCTTCAGCGTGGTGCCACATTACTACGTGATCCAATCCAGAAATAGCCCAGGATCTAGCCATGAAGTATGAGAAATATGCGAAAGAATGAGCATGATGAGAGCTAATCCCAGAACTAACCTAGACCTAACATGCGTTATCCTCTAAAATATTGAGCGAAACCAGGTTTAATGGACTGTTTCAGTGAGGTACCACACTACTTCGTGATGCAAACCAGAAAAAGCCCAGGATCTGTTCAACAAGTATGTGAAAAACGCTAAACTGTGAGCCTGATGAGGGCAAGTTTTAGACCTAACCCAGACATACGATGCGTTATCCTCTGAAATATTTATCCAGACCAGGTTTCATTGAATGTTTCAGTGTGGTACCACTTTACTACGTGATCCAATCCAGAAATATCCCAGGATCTAGCCATGAAGTATGAGAAATATGCGAAAGTAAGAGCCTGATGAGGGCAAATCCTAGACCTATCCCAGACCTAACTTGCTTTATCCTCTAAAATATTGATCGAAACCAGGTTTAATTGACTGTTTCAGCGTGGTACCACATTACTACGTGATCCAATCCAGAAACAGCCCAGGATCTAGCCATGAAGTGTGAGAAATATGCGAAAGTATGAGCCTGATGAGGGCAAATCCTAGACCTAACCCAGACCTAACATGCATTATCCTCTAAAATATTTATAAAGATCAGGTTTAATTGATTGTTTCAGTGTCCTCCCACATTAATACGTGATCCAAACCAGAAAAAACCCAGGATCTGTTCAACATGTATGAGAAATATGCGAAAGAATGAGCCTGATGAGAGAAAATCCCAGACCTAACTTAGACCTAACATGAATTATTCTCTAAAATATTGATCGAAACCAGGTTTACTTGACTGTTTCAGTGTGGTCCCACATTACTACGTCATCCAAACCAGAAAAAACCCAGGATCTGTTCAACAAGTATGTGAAAAACGCGAAAGTATGAGTCTGATGAGGTCAAATCCCAGACCTATCCCAGACTTAACTTGCGTTATCCTCTAAAATATTGATCGAAACCAGGTTTAATCGACTGTTTCAGCGTGGTGCCACATTACTACGTGATCCAATCCAGAAATAGCCCAGGATCTAGCCATGAAGTATGAGAAATATGCGAAAGTATGAGCCTGATGGGAGCAAATCCCAGACCTAACCTAGACCTAACATGAATTATTCTCTAAAATATTGATCGAAACCTGGTTTAATTGACTGTTTCAGTGTGGTCCCACATTACTGCGTGACCCAAACCAGAAATAACCCAGGATCCGTTCAACAAGTATGCGAAGAATGCGAAAGTATGAGTCTGATGAGTGAAAATCCCAGGCCTAACCTAGACCTAACATGAGTTATCCTCTAAAATATTGATCCAAACCAGGTTTAATGGACTGTTTCAGCGTGGTACCACACTACTACGTGATCCAAACCAGAAAAAACCCAGGATCTGTTCAACAAGTATGTGAAAAACGCGAAAGTATGAGTCTGATGAGGTCAAATCCCAGACCTATCCCAGACTTAACTTGCGTTATCCTATAAAATATTGATCGAAACCAGGTTTAATCGACTGTTTCAGCTTGGTGCCACATTACTACGTGATACAATCCAGAAACAGCCCAGGATCTAGCCATGAAGTATGAGAAATATGCGAAAGTATGAGCCTGATGAGGGCAAATCCTAGACCTAACCCAAACCTAACATGCGTTATCCTCTAAAATATTTATCCAGACCAGGTTGCATTGAATGTTTCAGTGTGGTACCACTTTACTACCTGATACAATCCAGAAACTGCCCAGGATCTAGCCATGAAGTATGAGAAATATGCGAAAGTATGAGCCTGATGAGGGCCAAACCTCAGACCTAACCCAAACCTAACATGCGTTATCCTCTAAAATATTTATGAAGAAAAGGTTTAATTGAATGTTTCAGTGTGGTACCACAATACTACGTGAACCAAACCAGAGAAAACCCAGGATCCGTTCAACAAGTATGTTAAAACTGCCACAGTATGACTCTGATGAGGGCAAATCCCAGGCCTAACCTAGACCTAACATGCGTTGTCCTCTAGAATATTGATGGAAACCAGGTTTCATTGACTGTTTCAGTGTGGTACTACATTAATACGTGATGCAATCCAGAAAAAGCCCAGGATCTGTTCAACAAGTATGTGAAAAACGCGAAAGTATGAGTCTGATGAGGTCAAATCCCAGACCTATCCCAGACTTAACTTGCGTTATCCTCTAAAATATTGATCGAAACCAGGTTTAATCGACTGTTTCAGCGTGGTGCCACATTACTACGTGATACAATCCAGAATCAGCCCAGGATCTGTTCAACAAGTATGTGAAAAACGCGAAAGTATGAGTCTGATGAGGTCAAATCCCAGACCTATCCCAGACTTACCTTGCGTTATCCTATAAAATATTGATCGAAACCAGGTTTAATCGACTGTTTCAGCGTGGTGCCACATTACTACGTGATACAATCCAGAAACAGCCCAGGATCTAGCCATCAAGTATGTGAAATATGCGAAAGTATGAGCCTGATGAGGGCAAATCCTAGACCTAACCCAAACCTAACATGCGTTATCCTCCCAAAATATTTATCAAGACCAGGCTTAATTGAATGTTTCAGTGTGGTACCACATTACTACGAGAACCAAACCAGAAAAAACCCAGGATCCGTTCAACAAGTATGTGAAGAATGCAAAAGTATGATTCTGATCAGTGAAGATCTCAGGCCTTACCTAGACCTAACTTGCGTTGTCCTCTAAAATATTGATGGAAATCAGGTTTCATTGACTGTTTCAGTGTGGTACTACATTACTACGTGATGCAATCCAGAAAAAGCCCAGGATCTAGCCATCAAGTATGAGAGATATGCGAAAGAATGAGCCTGATGAGAGCAAATCCCAGACCTAACCTAGACCTAACATGCGTTATCCTCTAAAATATTGAGCGAAACCAGGTTTAATGGACTGTTTCAGTGTGGTACCACACTACTTCGTGATCCAAACCAGAGAAAGCCCAGGATCTGTTCAAGAAGTATGTGAAAAACGCTAAACTGTGAGCCTGATGAGGGCAAATCTTAGACCTAACCCAGACCTAAGATTCGTTATCCTCTAAAATATTTATCCTGACCAGGTTTCATTGCATGTTTCAGTGTGGTACCACTTTACTACCTGATACAATCCAGAAACAGCCCAGGACCTAGCCATGAAGTATGAGAAATATGCGAAAGTATGAGCCTGATGAGGGCCAAACCTCAGACCTAACCCAAACCTAACATGCGTTATCCTCTAAAATATTTATCAAGAAAAGGTTTAATTGAATGTTTCAGTGTGGTACCACATTACTACGTGAACCAAACCAGAAAAAACCCAGGATCCGTTCAACAAGTATGTTAAAACTGCGACAGTATGACTCTGATGAGGGCAAATCCCAGGCCTAACCTAGACCTAACATGCGTTATCCTCTAAAATATTGATCGAAACCAGGTTTACTTGACTGTTTCAGTGTGGTCCCACATTACTACCTGATCCAAACCAGAAAAAACCCAGGATCTGTTCAACAAGTATGTGAAAAATGCGAAAGTATGAGTCTGATGAGGTCAAATCCCAGACCTATCCCAGACTTAACTTGCGTTATCCTATAAAATATTGATCGAATCCAGGTTTAATCGACTGTTTCAGCGTGGTGCCACATTACTACGTGATACAATCCAGAAACAGCCCAGGATCTAGCCATGAAGTATGAGAAATATGCGAAAGTATGAGCCTGATGAGGGCAAATCCTAGACCTAACCCAAACCTAACATGCGTTATCCTATAAAATATTTATCAAGACCAGGTTTAATTGAATGTTTCAGTGTGGTAACACATTACTACGTGAACCAAACCAGAAAAAACCCAGGATCCGTTCAACAAGTATGTTAAAACTGCGACAGTATGACCCTGATGAGGGCAAATCCCAGGCCTAACCTAGACCTAACTTGCGTTGTCCTCTAGAATATTGATGGAAACCAGGTTTAATTGACTGTTTCAGTGTTGTACTCCATTACTACGTGATGCAATCCAGAAAAAGCCCAGGATCTAGCCATCAAGTATGAGAAATATGCGAAAGAATGAGCCTGATCGGAGCAAATCCCAGACCTAACCTAGACCTAACATGAATTATTCTCTAAAATATTTATCAAGATCAGGTTTAATTGATTGTTTCAGTGTGGTCCCACATTACTACGTGATCCAAACCAGAAAAAACCCAGGATCTGTTCAACAAGTATGTGAAAAACGCGAAAGTATGAGTCTGATGAGGTCAAATCCCAGACCTATCCCAGACTTACCTTGCGTTATCCTATAAAATATTGATCGAAACCAGGTTTAATCGACTGTTTCAGCGTGGTGCCACATTACTACGTGATACAATCCAGAAACAGCCCAGGATCTAGCCATCAAGTATGTGAAATATGCGAAAGTATGAGCCTGATGAGGGCAAATCCTAGACCTAACCCAAACCTAACATGCGTTATCCTCCCAAAATATTTATCAAGACCAGGCTTAATTGAATGTTTCAGTGTGGTACCACATTTGACGAGAACCAAACCAGAAAAAACCCAGGATCCGTTCAACAAGTATGTGAAGAATGCAAAAGTATGATTCTGATCAGTGAAAATCTCAAGCCTTACCTAGACCTAACTTGCGTTGTCCTCTAAAATATTGATGGAAACCAGGTTTCATTGACTGTTTCAGTGTGGTACTACATTACTACGTGATGCAATCCAGAAAAAGCCCAGGATCTAGCCATCAAGTATGAGAAATATGCGAAAGAATGAGCCTGATGAGAGCAAATCCCAGACCTAACCTAGACCTAACCTGCGTTATCCTCTAAAATATTGAGCGAAACCAGGTTTAATGGACTGTTTCAGTGTGGTACCACACTACTTCGTGATCCAAACCAGAGAAAGCCCAGGATCTGTTCAAGAAGTATGTGAAAAACGCTAAACTGTGAGCCTGATGAGGGCAAATCTTAGACCTAACCCAGACCTAAGATTCGTTATCCTCTAAAATATTTATCCTGACCAGGTTTCATTGCATGTTTCAGTGTGGTACCACTTTACTACCTGATACAATCCAGAAACAGCCCAGGACCTAGCCATGAAGTATGAGAAATATGCGAAAGTATGAGCCTGATGAGGGCCAAACCTCAGACCTAACCCAAACCTAACATGCGTTATCCTCTAAAATATTTATCAAGAAAAGGTTTAATTGAATGTTTCAGTGTGGTACCACATTACTACGTGAACCAAACCAGAAAAAACCCAGGATCCGTTCAACAAGTATGTTAAAACTGCGACAGTATGACTCTGATGAGGGCAAATCCCAGGCCTAACCTAGACCTAACATGCGTTATCCTCTAAAATATTGATCGAAACCAGGTTTACTTGACTGTTTCAGTGTGGTCCCACATTACTACCTGATCCAAACCAGAAAAAACCCAGGATCTGTTCAACAAGTATGTGAAAAATGCGAAAGTATGAGTCTGATGAGGTCAAATCCCAGACCTATCCCAGACTTAACTTGCGTTATCCTATAAAATATTGATCGAAACCTGGTTTAATCGACTGTTTCAGCGTGGTGCCACATTACTACGTGATACAATCCAGAAACAGCCCAGGATCTAGCCATGAAGTATGAGAAATATGCGAAAGTATGAGCCTGATGAGGGCAAATCCTAGACCTAACCCAAACCTAACATGCGTTATCCTATAAAATATTTATCAAGACCAGGTTTAATTGAATGTTTCAGTGTGGTAACACATTACTACGTGAACCAAACCAGAAAAAACCCAGGATCCGTTCAACAAGTATGTTAAAACTGCGACAGTATGACCCTGATGAGGGCAAATCCCAGGCCTAACCTAGACCTAACATGCGTTGTCCTCTAGAATATTGATGGAAACCAGGTTTAATTGACTGTTTCAGTGTTGTACTCCATTACTACGTGATGCAATCCAGAAAAAGCCCAGGATCTAGCCATCAAGTATGAGAAATATGCGAAAGAATGAGCCTGATCGGAGCAAATCCCAGACCTAACCTAGATCTAACATGAATTATTCTCTAAAATATTGATCAAAACCAAGTTTATTTGACTGTTTCAGTGTGGTACCACATTACTACGTGATCTAAACCAGAAAAAACCCAGGATCCGTTCAACAAGTATGTGAATAATGCGAAAGTATGAGCCTGATGAGGGCAAATCCTAGACCCAACCCAAACCTAACATGCGTTATCCTCTAAAATATTTATCAAGACCAGGTTTAATTGAATGCTTCTGTGTGGTACCACAATACTACGTGATCCAAACCAGAAAAAACCCAGGATCCGTTCAACAAGTATGTGAAGAATGCGAAAGTATGAGTCTGATCAGTGAAAATCTGAGGCCTTACCTAGACCTAACTTGCGTTGTCCTCTAAAATATTGTTGGAAACCAGGTTTCATTGACTGTCTCAGTGTGGTACTACATTACTACGTGATGCAATCCAGAAAAAGCCCAGGATCTAGCCATCCAGTATGAGAAATATGCGAAAGAATGAGCCTGATGAGAGCAAATTCCAGACCTAACCTAGACCTAACATGCGTTATCCTCTAAAATATTGAGCGAAACCAGGTTTAATGGACTGTTTCAGTGTGGTACCACACTACTTCGTGATCCAAACCAGAGAAAGCCCAGGATCTGTTCAAGAAGTATGTTAAAACTGCGACAGTATGACTCTGATGAGGGCAAATCCCAGGCCTAACCTAGACCTAACATGCGTTATCCTCTAAGATATTGATCGAAACCAGGTTTACTTGACTGTTTCAGTGGGGTCCCACATTACTACCTGATCCAAACCAGAAGAAACCCAGGGTCTGTTCAACAAGTATGTGAAAAACGCGAAAGTATGAGTCTGATGAGGTCAAATCCCAGACCTATCCCAGACTTAACTTGCGTTATCCTATAAAATATTGATCGAAACGAGGTTTAATCGACTGTTTCTGCGTGGTGCCACATTACTACGTGATAAAATCCAGAAACAGCCCAGGATCTAGCCATGAAGTATGAGAAATATGCGAAAGTATGAGCCTGATGAGGGCAAATCCTAGACCTAACCCAAACCTAACATGCGTTATCCTATAAAATATTTATCAAGACCAGGTTTAAATGAATGTTTCAGTGTGGTAACACATTACTACGTGAACCAAACCAGAAAAAACCCAGGATCCGTTCAACAAGTATGTTAAAACTGCGACAGTATGACCCTGATGAGGGCAAATCCCAGGCCTAACCTAGACCTAACATGAATTATTCTCTAAAATATTGATCGAAACCTGGTTTAATTGACTGTTTCAGTGTGGTCCCACATTACTACGTGATCCAAACCCGAAATAACCCAGGATCCGTTCAACAAGTATGTGAAGAATGCGAAAGTATGAGTCTGATGAGTGAAAATCCCAGGCCTAACCTAGACCTAACATGCGTTATCCTCTAAAATATTGATGGAAACCAGGTTTCATTGACTGTTTCAGTGTGGTACTACATTACTACGTGATGCAATCCAGAAAAAACCCAGGATCTGTTCAACAAGTATGTGAAAAACGCGAAAGTATGAGTCTGATGAGGTCAAATCCCAGACCTATCCCAGACTTAAGTTGCGTTATCCTCTAAAATATTGATCGAAACCAGGTTTAATCGACTGCTTCAGCGTGGTGCCACATTACTACGTGATCCAATCCAGAAATAGCCCAGGATCTAGCCATGAAGTATGAGAAATATGCGAAAGAATGAGCATGATGAGAGCTAATCCCAGAACTAACCTAGACCTAACATGCGTTATCCTCTAAAATATTGAGCGAAACCAGGTTTAATGGACTGTTTCAGTGAGGTACCACACTACTTCGTGATGCAAACCAGAAAAAGCCCAGGATCTGTTCAACAAGTATGTGAAAAACGCTAAACTGTGAGCCTGATGAGGGCAAATTTTAGACCTAACCCAGACATACGATGCGTTATCCTCTGAAATATTTATCCAGACCAGGTTTCATTCAATGTTTCAGTGTGGTACCACTTTACTACGTGATCCAATCCAGAAATATCCCAGGATCTAGCCATGAAGTATGAGAAATATGCGAAAGTAAGAGCCTGATGAGGGCAAATCCTAGACCTATCCCAGACCTAATTTGCTTTATCCTCTAAAATATTGATCGAAACCAGGTTTAATTGACTGTTTCAGCGTGGTACCACATTACTACGTGATCCAATCCAGAAACAGCCCAGGATCTAGCCATGAAGTGTGAGAAATATGCGAAAGTATGAGCCTGATGAGGGCAAATCCTAGACCTAACCCAGACCTAACATGCATTATCCTCTAAAATATTTATAAAGATCAGGTTTAATTGATTGTTTCAGTGTGGTCCCACATTAATACGTGATCCAAACCAGAAAAAACCCAGGATCTGTTCAACATGTATGAGAAATATGCGAAAGAATGAGCCTGATGAGAGAAAATCCCAGACCTAACTTAGACCTAACATGAATTATTCTCTAAAATATTGATCGAAACCAGGTTTACTTGACTGTTTCAGTGTGGTCCCACATTACTACGTGATCCAAACCAGAAAAAACCCAGGATCTGTTCAACAAGTATGTGAAAAACGCGAAAGTATGAGTCTGATGAGGTCAAATCCCAGACCTATCGCAGACTTAACTTGCGTTATCCTCTAAAATATTGATCGAAACCAGGTTTAATCGACTGTTTCAGCGTGGTGCCACATTACTACGTGATCCAATCCAGAAATAGCCCAGGATCTAGCCATGAAGTATGAGAAATATGCGAAAGTATGAGCCTGATGGGAGCAAATCCCAGACCTAACCTAGACCTAACATGAATTATTCTCTAAAATATTGATCGAAACCTGGTTTAATTGACTGTTTCAGTGTGGTCCCACATTACTGCGTGACCCAAACCAGAAATAACCCAGGATCCGTTCAACAAGTATGCGAAGAATGCGAAAGTATGAGTCTGATGAGTGAAAATCCCAGGCCTAACCTAGACCTAACATGAGTTATCCTCTAAAATATTGATCCAAACCAGGTTTAATGGACTGTTTCAGCGTGGTACCACACTACTACGTGATCCAAACCAGAAAAAACCCAGGATCTGTTCAACAAGTATGTGAAAAACGCGCAAGTATGAGTCTGATGAGGTCAAATCCCAGACCTATCCCAGACTTAACTTGCGTTATCCTATAAAATATTGATCGAAACCAGGTTTAATCGACTGTTTCAGCTTGGTGCCACATTACTACGTGATACAATCCAGAAACAGCCCAGGATCTAGCCATGAAGTATGAGAAATATGCGAAAGTAGGAGCCTGATGAGGGCAAATCCTAGACCTAACCCAAACCTAACATGCGTTATCCTCTAAAATATTTATCAGGACCAGGTTTAATTGAATGTTTCAGTGTAGTAACACATTACTACGTGAACCAAACCAGAAAAAACCCAGGATCCGTTCAACAAGTATGTTAAAACTGCGACAGTATGACCCTGATAAGGGCAAATCCCAGGCCTAACCTAGACCTAACATGCGTTGTCCTCTAGAATATTGATGGAAACCAGGTTTAATTGACTGTTTCAGTGTTGTACTTCATTACTACGTGATGCAATCCAGAAAAAGCCCAGGCTCTAGCGATCAAGCATGAGAAATATGCGAAAGAATGAGCCTGATGGGTGCAAATCCCAGACCTAACCTAGACCTAACATGAATTATTCTCTAAAATATTGATCAAAACCAGGTTTATTTGACTGTTTCAGTGTGGTCCCACATTACTACGTGATCCAAACCAGAAATAACCCAGGATCCGTTCAACAAGTATGTGAAGAATGCGAAAGTATGAGTCTGATGAGTGAAAATCCCAGGCCTAACCTAGACCTAACATGCGTTATCCTCTAAAATATTTATCAAGACCAGGTTTAATTGAATGTTTCAGTGTGGTACCACAATACTACGTGATCCAAACCAGAAAAAACCCAGGATCCGTTCAACAAGTATGTGAAGAATGCGAAAGTATGAGTCTGATCAGTGAAAATCTCAGGCCTTACCTAGATCTAACTTGCGTTGTCCTCTAAAATATTGTTGGAAACCAGGTTTCATTGACTGTTTCAGTGTGGTACCACACTACTTCCTGATCCAAACCAGAGAAAGCCCAGGATCTGTTCAAGAAGTATGTGAAAAACGCTAAACTGTGAGCCTGATGAGGGCAAATCTTAGACCTAACCCAGACCTAAGATGCGTTATCCTCTAAAATATTTATCCAGACCAGGTTGCATTGAATGTTTCAGTGTGGTACCACTTTACTACCTGATACAATCCAGAAACAGCCCAGGATCTAGCCATGAAGTATGAGAAATATGCGAAAGAATGAGTCTGATGAGAGCAAATCCCAGACCTAACCTAGACCTAACATGCGTTATCCTCTAAAATATTGATCCAAACCAGGTTTAATGGACTGTTTCAGCGTGGTACCACACTACTACGTGATCCAAACCAGAAAAAACCCAGGATCTGTTCAACAAGTATGTGAAAAACGCGAAAGTATGAGTCTGATGAGGTCAAATCCCAGACCTATCCCAGACTTAACTTGCGTTATCCTCTAAAATATTGATCGAAACCAGGTTTAATCGACTGTTTCAGCGTGGTGCCACATTACTACGTGATACAATCCAGAATCAGCCCAGGATCTAGCCATGAAGTATGAGAAATATGCGAAAGTATGAGCCTGATGAGGGCAAATCCTAGACCTAACCCAAACCTAACATGCGTTATCCTCTAAAATATTTATCAAGAAAAGGATTAATTGAATGTTTCAGTGTGGTACCACATTACTGCGTGAACCAAACCAGAAAAAACCCAGGATCCGTTCAACAAGTATGTTAAAACTGCGACAGTATGACCCTGATGAGGGCAAATCCCAGGCCTAACCTAGACCTAACATGCGTTGTCCTCTAGAATATTGATGGAAACCAGGTTTAATTGACTGTTTCTGTGTTGTACTTCATTACTACGTGATGCAATCCAGAAAAAGCCCAGGATCTAGCCATAAAGTATGAGAAATATGCGAAAGAATGAGCCTGATGAGAGCAAATCCCAGACCTAACCTAGACCAAACATGCGTTATCCTCTAAAATAATGATCGAAACCTGGTTTAATTGACTGTTTCAGTGTGGTCCCACATTACTACGTGATCCAAACCAGAAGAAACCCAGGGTCTGTTCAACAAGTATGTGAAAAACGCGAAAGTATGAGTCTGATGAGGTCAAATCCCAGACCTATCCCAGACTTAACTTGCGTTATCCTATAAAATATTGATCGAAACGAGGTTTAATCGACTGTTTCTGCGTGGTGCCACATTACTACGTGATAAAATCCAGAAACAGCCCAGGATCTAGCCATGAAGTATGAGAAATATGCGAAAGTATGAGCCTGATGAGGGCAAATCCTAGACCTAACCCAAACCTAACATGCGTTATCCTATAAAATATTTATCAAGACCAGGTTTAAATGAATGTTTCAGTGTGGTAACACATTACTACGTGAACCAAACCAGAAAAAACCCAGGATCCGTTCAACAAGTATGTTAAAACTGCGACAGTATGACCCTGATGAGGGCAAATCCCAGGCCTAACCTAGACCTAACATGAATTATTCTCTAAAATATTGATCGAAACCTGGTTTAATTGACTGTTTCAGTGTGGTCCCACATTACTACGTGATCCAAACCCGAAATAACCCAGGATCCGTTCAACAAGTATGTGAAGAATGCGAAAGTATGAGTCTGATGAGTGAAAATCCCAGGCCTAACCTAGACCTAACATGCGTTATCCTCTAAAATATTGATGGAAACCAGGTTTCATTGACTGTTTCAGTGTGGTACTACATTACTACGTGATGCAATCCAGAAAAAACCCAGGATCTGTTCAACAAGTATGTGAAAAACGCGAAAGTATGAGTCTGATGAGGTCAAATCCCAGACCTATCCCAGACTTAAGTTGCGTTATCCTCTAAAATATTGATCGAAACCAGGTTTAATCGACTGCTTCAGCGTGGTGCCACATTACTACGTGATCCAATCCAGAAATAGCCCAGGATCTAGCCATGAAGTATGAGAAATATGCGAAAGAATGAGCATGATGAGAGCTAATCCCAGAACTAACCTAGACCTAACATGCGTTATCCTCTAAAATATTGAGCGAAACCAGGTTTAATGGACTGTTTCAGTGAGGTACCACACTACTTCGTGATGCAAACCAGAAAAAGCCCAGGATCTGTTCAACAAGTATGTGAAAAACGCTAAACTGTGAGCCTGATGAGGGCAAATTTTAGACCTAACCCAGACATACGATGCGTTATCCTCTGAAATATTTATCCAGACCAGGTTTCATTCAATGTTTCAGTGTGGTACCACTTTACTACGTGATCCAATCCAGAAATATCCCAGGATCTAGCCATGAAGTATGAGAAATATGCGAAAGTAAGAGCCTGATGAGGGCAAATCCTAGACCTATCCCAGACCTAATTTGCTTTATCCTCTAAAATATTGATCGAAACCAGGTTTAATTGACTGTTTCAGCGTGGTACCACATTACTACGTGATCCAATCCAGAAACAGCCCAGGATCTAGCCATGAAGTGTGAGAAATATGCGAAAGTATGAGCCTGATGAGGGCAAATCCTAGACCTAACCCAGACCTAACATGCATTATCCTCTAAAATATTTATAAAGATCAGGTTTAATTGATTGTTTCAGTGTGGTCCCACATTAATACCTGATCCAAACCAGAAAAAACCCAGGATCTGTTCAACATGTATGAGAAATATGCGAAAGAATGAGCCTGATGAGAGAAAATCCCAGACCTAACTTAGACCTAACATGAATTATTCTCTAAAATATTGATCGAAGCCAGGTTTACTTGACTGTTTCAGTGTGGTCCCACATTACTACGTGATCCAAACCAGAAATAACCCAGGATCCGTTCAACAAGTATGTGAAGAATGCGAAAGTATGAGTCTGATGAGTGAAAATCCCAGGCCTAACCTAGACCTAACATGCGTTATCCTCTAAAATATTTATCAAGACCAGGTTTAATTGAATGTTTCAGTGTGGTACCACAATACTACGTGATCCAAACCAGAAAAAACCCAGGATCCGTTCAACAAGTATGTGAAGAATGCGAAAGTATGAGTCTGATCAGTGAAAATCTCAGGCCTTACCTAGATCTAACTTGCGTTGTCCTCTAAAATATTGTTGGAAACCAGGTTTCATTGACTGTTTCAGTGTGGTACCACACTACTTCCTGATCCAAACCAGAGAAAGCCCAGGATCTGTTCAAGAAGTATGTGAAAAACGCTAAACTGTGAGCCTGATGAGGGCAAATCTTAGACCTAACCCAGACCTAAGATGCGTTATCCTCTAAAATATTTATCCAGACCAGGTTGCATTGAATGTTTCAGTGTGGTACCACTTTACTACCTGATACAATCCAGAAACAGCCCAGGATCTAGCCATGAAGTATGAGAAATATGCGAAAGAATGAGTCTGATGAGAGCAAATCCCAGACCTAACCTAGACCTAACATGCGTTATCCTCTAAAATATTGATCCAAACCAGGTTTAATGGACTGTTTCAGCGTGGTACCACACTACTACGTGATCCAAACCAGAAAAAACCCAGGATCTGTTCAACAAGT
The DNA here is from genome assembly GCF_051014445.1 of Colletes latitarsis. Lineage (NCBI taxonomy): Eukaryota > Metazoa > Arthropoda > Insecta > Hymenoptera > Colletidae > Colletes > Colletes latitarsis. The sequence continues at coordinate 9,921,071 of NW_027488370.1, read as the reverse complement.
ATGTGAAAAACGCGAAAGTATGAGTCTGATGAGGTCAAATCCCAGACCTATCCCAGACTTAACTTGCGTTATCCTCTAAAATATTGATCGAAACCAGGTTTAATCGACTGTTTCAGCGTGGTGCCACATTACTACGTGATACAATCCAGAATCAGCCCAGGATCTAGCCATGAAGTATGAGAAATATGCGAAAGTATGAGCCTGATGAGGGCAAATCCTAGACCTAACCCAAACCTAACATGCGTTATCCTCTAAAATATTTATCAAGAAAAGGATTAATTGAATGTTTCAGTGTGGTACCACATTACTGCGTGAACCAAACCAGAAAAAACCCAGGATCCGTTCAACAAGTATGTTAAAACTGCGACAGTATGACCCTGATGAGGGCAAATCCCAGGCCTAACCTAGACCTAACATGCGTTGTCCTCTAGAATATTGATGGAAACCAGGTTTAATTGACTGTTTCTGTGTTGTACTTCATTACTACGTGATGCAATCCAGAAAAAGCCCAGGATCTAGCCATAAAGTATGAGAAATATGCGAAAGAATGAGCCTGATGAGAGCAAATCCCAGACCTAACCTAGACCAAACATGCGTTATCCTCTAAAATAATGATCGAAACCTGGTTTAATTGACTGTTTCAGTGTGGTCCCACATTACTACGTGATCCAAACCAGAAATAACCCAGGATCCATTCAACAAGTATGTGAAGAATGCGAAAGTATGAGTCTGATGAGTGAAAATCCCAGGCCTAACCTAGACCTAACATGCGTTATCCTCTAAAATATTGATCCAAACCAGGTTTAATGGACTGTTTCAGCGTGGTACCACACTACTACGTGATCCAAACCAGAAAAAACCCAGGATCTGTTCAACAAGTATGTGAAAAACGCGAAAGTATGACCCTGATGAGGGCAAATCCCAGGCCTAACCTAGACCTAACTTGCGTTGTCCTCTAGAATATTGATGGAAACCAGGTTTAATTGACTGTTTCAGTGTTGTACTCCATTACTACGTGATGCAATCCAGAAAAAGCCCAGGATCTAGCCATCAAGTATGAGAAATATGCGAAAGAATGAGCCTGATCGGAGCAAATCCCAGACCTAACCTAGACCTAACATGAATTATTCTCTAAAATATTTATCAAGATCAGGTTTAATTGATTGTTTCAGTGTGGTCCCACATTACTACGTGATCCAAACCAGAAAAAACCCAGGATCTGTTCAACATGTATAAGAAATATGCGAAAGAATGAGCCTGATGAGAGCAAATCCCAGACCTAACTTAGACCTAACATGAATTATTCTCTAAAATATTGATCGAAACCAGGTTTACTTGACTGTTTCAGTGTGGTCCCACATTACTACGTGATCCAAACCAGAAAAAACCCAGGATCTGTTCAACAAGTATGTGAAAAACGCGAAAGTATGAGTCTGATGAGGTCAAATCCCAGACCTATCCCAGACTTACCTTGCGTTATCCTATAAAATATTGATCGAAACCAGGTTTAATCGACTGTTTCAGCGTGGTGCCACATTACTGCGTGATACAATCCAGAAACAGCCCAGGATCTAGCCATCAAGTATGTGAAATATGCGATAGTATGAGCCTGATGAAGGCAAATCCTAGACCTAACCCAAACCTAACATGCGTTATCCTCCCAAAATATTTATCAAGACCAGGCTTAATTGAATGTTTCAGTGTGGTACCACATTACTACGAGAACCAAACCAGAAAAAACCCAGGATCCGTTCAACAAGTATGTGAAGAATGCAAAAGTATGATTCTGATCAGTGAAAATCTCAGGCCTTACCTAGACCTAACTTGCGTTGTCCTCTAAAATATTGATGGAAACCAGGTTTCATTGACTGTTTCAGTGTGGTACTACATTACTACGTGATGCAATCCAGAAAAAGCCCAGGATCTAGCCATCAAGTATGAGAAATATGCGAAAGAATGAGCCTGATGAGAGCAAATCCCAGACCTAACCTAGACCTAACATGCGTTATCCTCTAAAATATTGAGCGAAACCAGGTTTAATGGACTGTTTCAGTGTGGTACCACACTACTGCGTGATCCAAACCAGAGAAAGCCCAGGATCTGTTCAAGAAGTATGTGAAAAACGCTAAACTGTGAGCCTGATGAGGGCAAATCTTAGACCTAACCCAGACCTAAGATTCGTTATCCTCTAAAATATTTATCCTGACCAGGTTTCATTGCATGTTTCAGTGTGGTACCACTTTACTACCTGATACAATCCAGAAACAGCCCAGGACCTAGCCATGAAGTATGAGAAATATGCGAAAGTATGAGCCTGATGAGGGCCAAACCTCAGACCTAACCCAAACCTAACATGCGTTATCCTCTAAAATATTTATCAAGAAAAGGTTTAATTGAATGTTTCAGTGTGGTACCACATTACTACGTGAACCAAACCAGAAAAAACCCAGGATCCGTTCAACAAGTATGTTAATACTGCGACAGTATGACTCTGATGAGGGCAAATCCCAGGCCTAACCTAGACCTAACATGCGTTATCCTCTAAAATATGGATCGAAACCAGGTTTACTTGACTGTTTCAGTGTGGTCCCACATTACTACCTGATCCAAACCAGAAGAAACGCAGGGTCTGTTCAACAAGTATGTGAAAAACGCGAAAGTATGAGTCTGATGAGGTCAAATCCCAGACCTATCCCAGACTTAACTTGCGTTATCCTATAAAATATTGATCGAAACGAGGTTTAATCGACTGTTTCTGCGTGGTGCCACATTACTACGTGATACAATCCAGAAACAGCCCAGGATCTAGCCATGAAGTATGAGAAATATGCGAAAGTATGAGCCTGATGAGGGCAAATCCTAGACCTAACCCAAACCTAACATGCGTTATCCTATAAAATATTTATCAAGACCAGGTTTAAATGAATGTTTCAGTGTGGTAACACATTACTACGTGAACCAAACCAGAAAAAACCCAGGATCCGTTCAACAAGTATGTTAAAACTGCGACAGTATGACCCTGATGAGGGCAAATCCCAGGCCTAACCTAGACCTAACATGAATTATTCTCTAAAATATTGATCGAAACCTGGTTTAATTGACTGTTTCAGTGTGGTCCCACATTACTACGTGATCCGAACCCGAAATAACCCAGGATCCGTTCAACAAGTATGTGAAGAATGCGAAAGTATGAGTCTGATGAGTGAAAATCCCAGGCCTAACCTAGACCTAGCATGCGTTATCCTCTAAAATATTGATCCAAACCATGTTTAATGGACTGTTTCAGCGTGGTACCACACTGCTACGTGATCCAAACCAGAAAAAACCCAGGATCTGTTCGACAAGTATGTGAAAAACGCGAAAGTATGAGCCTGATGAGGGCAAATCCCAGACATATCCCAGACCTAACTTGCGTTGTCCTCTAAGATATTGATGGAAACCAGGTTTAATTGACTGTTTCAGTGTTGTACTTCATTACTACGTGATGCAATCCTGAAAAAGCCCAGGATCTAGCCATCCAGTATGAGAAATATGCGAAAGAATGAGCCTGATGAGAGCAAATTCCAGACCTAACCGAGACCTAACATGCGTTATCCTCTAAAATATTGAGCGAAACCAGGTTTAATGGACTGTTTCAGTGTGGTACCACACTACTTCGTGATCCAAACCAGAGAAAGCCCAGGATCTGTTCAAGAAGTATGTTAAAACTGCGACAGTATGACTCTGATGAGGGCAAATCCCAGGCCTAACCTAGACCTAACATGCGTTATCCTCTAAAATATTGATCGAAACCAGGTTTACTTGACTGTTTCAGTGTGGTCCCACATTACTACCTGATCCAAACCAGAAGAAACCCAGGGTCTGTTCAACAAGTATGTGAAAAACGCGAAAGTATGAGTCTGATGAGGTCAAATCCCAGACCTATCCCAGAATTAACTTGCGTTATCCTATAAAATATTGATCGAAACGAGGTTTAATCGACTGTTTCTGCGTGGTGCCACATTACTACGTGATACAATCCAGAAACAGCCCAGGATCTAGCCATGAAGTATGAGAAGTATGCGAAAGTATGAGCCTGATGAGGGCAAATCCTAGACCTAACCCAAACCTAACATGCGTTATCCTATAAAATATTTATCAAGACCAGGTTTAAATGAATGTTTCAGGGTGGTAACACATTACTACGTGAACCAAACCAGAAAAAACCCAGGATCCGTTCAACAAGTATGTTAAAACTGCGACAGTATGACCCTGATGAGGGCAAATCCCAGGCCTTACCTAGACCTAACATGAATTATTCTCTAAAATATTGATCGAAACCTGGTTTAATTGACTGCTTCAGTGTGGTCCCACATTACTACGTGATCCAAACCCGAAATAACCCAGGATCCGTTCAACAAGTATGTGAAGAATGCGAAAGTATGAGTCTGATGAGTGAAAATCCCAGGCCTAACCTAGACCTAACATGCGTTATCCTCTAAAATATTGATCCAAACCAGGTTTAATGGACTGTTTCAGCGTGGTACCACACTGCTACGTGATCCAAACCAGAAAAAACCCAGGATCTGTTCAACAAGTATGTGAAAAACGCGAAAGTATGAGCCTGATGAGGGCAAATCCCAGACATATCCCAGACCTAACTTGCGTTGTCGTCTAAGATATTGATGGAAACCAGGTTTAATTGACTGTTTCAGTGTTGTACTTCATTACTACGTGATGCAATCCTGAAAAAGCCCAGGATCTAGCCATCAAGTATGAGAAATATGCGAAAGAATGAGCCTGATGAGAGCAAATCCCAGACCTAACCTAGACCTAACATGCGTTATCCTCTAAAATATTGAGCGAAACCAGGTTTAATGGACTGTTTCAGTGACGTACCACACTACTTCGTGATCCAAACCAGAAAAAGCCCAGGATCTGTTCAACTAGTATGTGAAAAACGCTAATCTGTGAGCCTGATGAGGGCAAATCTTAGACCTAACCCAGACATAAGATGCGTTATCCTCTAAAATATTTATCCAGACCAGGTTTCATTGAATGTTTCAGTGTGGTACCACTTTACTACGTGATCCAATCCAGAAATAGCCCAGGATCTAGCCATGAAGTATGAGAAATATGCGAAACTAAGAGCCTGATGAGGGCAAATCCTAGACCTATCCCAGACCTAACTTGCGTTATCCTCTAAAATATTGATCGAAACCAGGTTTAATTGACTGTTTCAGCGTGGTACTACATTACTACGTGATCCAATCCAGAAACAGCCCAGGATCTAGCCATGAAGTATGAGAAATATGCGAAAGTATGAGCCTGATGAGGGCAAATCCTAGACCTAACCCAGACCTAACATGCGTTATCCTCTAAAATATTTATCAAGATCAGGTTTAATTGATTGTTTCAGTGTGGTCCCACATTACTACGCGATCCAAACCAGAAAAAACCCAGGATCTGTTCAACATGTATGAGAAATATGCGAAAGAATGAGCCTGATGAGAGCAAATCCCAGACCTAACTTAGACCTAACATGAATTATTCTCTAAAATATTGATCGAAATCAGGTTTACTTGACTGTTTCAGTGTGTTCCCACATTACTACGTGATCCAAACCAGAAAAAACCCAGGATCTGTTCAACAAGTATGTGAAAAACGCGAAAGTATGAGTCTGATGAGGTCAAATCCCAGACCTATCCCAGACTTACCTTGCGTTATCCTATAAAATATTGATCGAAACCAGGTTTAATCGACTGTTTCAGCGTGGTGCCACATTACTACGTGATACAATCCAGAAAAAACCCAGGATCTAGCCATCAAGTATGAGAAATATGCGAAAGAATGAGCCTGATGAGAGCAAATCCCAGACCTAACCTAGACCTAACATGCGTTATCCTCTAAAATATTGAGCGAAACCAGGTTTAATGGACTGTTTCAGTGTGGTACCACACAACTTCGTGATCCAAACCAGAGAAAGCCCAGGATCTGTTCAAGAAGTATGTGAAAAACGCTAAACTGTGAGCCTGATGAGGGCAAATCTTAGACCTAACCCAGACCTAAGTTGCGTTATCCTCTAAAATATTTGTCCAGACCAGGTGTCATTGAATGTTTCAGTGTGGTACCACTTTACTACCTGATACAATCCAGAAACAGCCCAGGATCTAGCCATGAAGTATGAGAAATATGCGAAAGTATGAGCCTGATGAGGGCCAAACCTCAGACCTAACCCAAACCTAACATGCGTTATCCTCTAAAATATTTATCAAGAAAAGGTTTAATTGAATGTTTCAGTGTGGTACTACATTACTACGTGAACCAAACCAGAAAAAACCCAGGATCCGTTCAACGAGTATGTTAAAACTGCGACAGTATGAGTCTGATGAGGGAAAATCCCAGGCCTAACCTAGACCTAACATGCGTTGTCCTCTAGGATATTGATGGAAACCAGGTTTAATTGACTGTTTCAGTGTTGGACTTCATTACTACGTGATGCAATCCAGAAAAAGCCCAGGATCTAGCCATCAAGTATGAGAAATATGCGAAAGAATGAGCCTGACGAGAGCAAATCCCAGACCTAACCTAGACCTAACATGAATTATTCTCTAAAATATTGATCGAAACCAGGTTTAATTGACTGTTTCAGTGTTGTACTTCATTACTACGTGATGCAATCCAGAAAAAGCCCAGGATCTAGCCATCAAGTATGAGAAATATGCGAAAGAATGAGCCTGATGGGAGCAAATCCCTGACCTAACCTAGACCTAACATGAATTATTCTCTAAAATATTGATCAAAACCAGGTTTAATTGACTGTTTCAGTGTAGTACCACATTACTACGTGATCCAATCCAGAAATAGCCCAGGATCTAGCCATGAAGTATGAGAAATATACGAAAGTATGGGCCTGATGAGGGCAAATCCTAGACCTAACCCAGACCTAACATGCGTTATTCTCTAAAATATTTATCAAGACCAGGTTTCATTGAATGTTTCAGTGTGGTACCACTTTACTACGTGATCCAATCCAGAAATAGCCCAGGATCTAGCCATGAAGTATGAGAAATATGCGAAAGTAACAGCCTGATGAGGGCAAATCCTAGACCTATCCCAGACATAACTTGCGTTATCCTCTAAAATATTGATCGAAACCAGGTTTAATCGACTGTTTCAGCGTGGTACCACATTACTACGTGATACAATCCAGAAACAGCCCAGGATCTAGCCATGAAGTATGAGAAATATGCGAAAGTATGAGCCTGATGAGGGCAAATCCTAGACCTAACCCAGACCTAACATGCGTTATCCTCTAAAATATTTATCAGGACCAGGTTTAATTGAATGTTTCAGTGTGGTACCACATTACTACGTGAACCAAACCAGAAAAAACCCAGTATCCGTTCAACAAGTATGTTAAAACTGCGACAGTATGAGCCTGATGAGGGCAAATCCCAGGCCTAACCTAGACCTAACATGCGTTGTCCTCTAAAATATTGATGGAAACCAGGTTTAATTGACTGTTTCAGTGTTGTACTTCATTGCTACGTGATGCAATCCAGAAAAAGCCCAGGATCTAGCCATCAAGTATGAGAAATATGCGAAAGAATGAGCCTGATGAGAGCAAATCCCAGACCTAACCTAGACCTAAAATGAATTATTCTCTAAAATATTGATCGAAACCAGGTTTAATTGACTGTTTCAGTGTTGTACTTCATTACTACGTGATGCAATCCAGAAAAAGCCCAGGATCTAGCCATCAAGTATGAGAAATATGCGAAAGAATGAGCCTAATGAGAGCAAATCCCTGACCTAACCTAGACCTAACATGAATTATTCTCTAAAATATTGATCAAAACCAAGTTTAATAGACTGTTTCAGTGTGGTACCACATTACTACGTGATCCAATCCAGAAATAGCCCAGGATCTAGCCATGAAGTATGAGAAATATGCGAAAGTAAGAGCCTGATGAGGGCAAATCCTAGACCTAACCCAGACCTAACATGCGTTATTCTGTAAAATTTTTATCAAGACCAGGTTTAATTGAATGTTTCATTGTGGTACCTCATTACTACGTGATCAAAACCAGAAAAAACCCAGGATCCGTTCAACAAGTATGTGAAGAATGCGAAAGTATGAGTCTGATCAGTGAAAATCTCAGGCCTTACCTAGACCTAACTTGCGTTGTCTTCTAAAATATTGATGGAAACCAGGTTTCATTGACAGTTTCAGTGTGGTACTACATTACTACGTGATGCAATCCAGAAAAAGCCCAGGATCTAGCCATCAAGTATGAGAAATATGCGAAAGAATGAGCCTGATGAGAGCAAATCCCAGACCTAACCTAGACCTATCATGCGTTATCCTCTAAAATATTGAGCGAAACCAGGTTCAATGGACTGTTTCAGTGTGGTACCACACTACTTCGTGATCCAAACCAGAAAAAACCCAGGATCTGTTCAACAAGTATGTGAAAAACGCTAAACTGTGAGCCTGATGAGGGGAAATCTTAGACCTAACCCAGACCTAAGATGCGTTACCCTCTAAAATATTTATCCAGACCAGGTATAATGGACTGTTTCAGTGTGGTACCACACTACTTCGTGCTCCCAACCAAACCAGAAAAAACCCAGGATCTGTTCAACAAGTATGTTAAAACTGCGACAGTATGACACTGATGAGGGCAAATCCCAGGCCTAACCTAGACCTAAAATGCGTTATCCTCTAAAATATTGATCGAAACCAGGTTTACTTGACTGTTTCAGTGTGGTCCCACATTACTACCTGATCCAAACCAGAAGAAACCCAGGATCTGTTCAACAAGTATGTGAGAAACGCGAAAGTATGAGTCTGATGAGGTCAAATCCCAGACCTATCCCAGACTTAACTTGCGTTATCCTATAAAATATTGATCGAAACCAGGTTTAATCGACTGTTTCTATGTGGTACCACATTACTACGTGATACAATCCAGAAACTGCCCAGGATCTAGCCATGAAGTATGAGAAATATGCGAAAGTATGAGCCTGATGAGGGCAAATCCTAGACCTAACCCAAACCTAACATGCGTTATCCTATAAAATACTTATCAAGACCAGGTTTAATTGAATGTTTCAGTGTGGTAACACATTACTACGTGAACCAAACCAGAAAAAACCCAGGATCCGTTCAACAAGTATGTTAAAACTGCGACAGTATGACCCTGATGAGGGCAAATCCCAGGCCTAACCTAGACCTAACATGAATTATTCTCTAAAATATTGATCGGAACCTGGTTTAATTGACTGTTTCAGTGTGGTCCCACATTACTACGTGATCCAAACCCGAAATAACCCAGGATCCGTTCAACAAGTATGTGAAGAATGCGAAAGTATGAGTCTGATGAGTGAAAATCCCAGGCCTAACCTAGACCTAACATGCGTTATCCTCTAAAATATTGATCAAAACCAGGTTTAATGGACTGTTTCAGCGTGGTACCACACTGCTACGTGATCCAAACCAGAAAAAACCCAGGATCCGTTCAACAAGAATGTGAAGAATGCGTAAGTATGAGTCCGATGAGTGAAAATCCCAGGCCTAACCTAGACCTAACATGCGTTATCCTCAAAAATATTGATCGGAACCTGGATTAATCGACTGTCTCAGTGTGGTACTACATTACTACGTGATGCAATCCAGAAAAAGCCCAGGATCTAGCCATCAAGTAAGAGAAATATGCGAAAGAATGAGCCTGATGAGAGCAAATCCCAGACCTAACCTAGACCTAACATGCGTTATCCTCTAAAATATTGAGCGAAACAAGGTTTAATGGACTGTTTCAGTGACGTACCACACTACTTCGTGATCCAATCCAGAAATAGCCCAGAATCTAGCCATGAAGTATCAGAAATATGCGAAAGTAAGAGCCTGATGAGGGCAAATCCTAGACCTAACCCAGACCTAACATGCGTTATTCTGTAAAATTTTTATCAAGACCAGGTTTAATTGAATGTTTCACTGTGGTACCTCATTACTACGTGATCAAAACCAGAAAAAACCCAGGATCCGTTCAACAAGTATGTGAAGAATGCGAAAGTATGAGTCTGATCAGTGAAAATCTCAGGCCTTACCTAGACCTAACTTGCGTTGTCCTCTAAAATATTGATGGAAACCAGGTTTCATTGACTGTTTCATTGTGGTACTACATTACTACGTGATGCAATCCAGAAAAAGCCCAGGATCTAGCCATCAAGTATGAGAAGTATCCGAAAGAATGAGCCTGATGAGAGCAAATCCCAGACCTAACCTAGGCCTAACATGCGTTATCCTCTAAAATATTGAGCGAAACCAGGTTTAATGGACTGTTTCAGTGTGGTACCACACTACTTCGTGATCCAAACCAGAAAAAACCCAGGATCTGTTCAACAAGTATGTGAAAAACGCTAAACTGTGAGCCTGATGAGGGCAAATCTTAGACCTAACCCAGACCTAAGATGCGTTATCCTCTAAAATATTTATCCAGACCAGGTATAATGGACTGTTTCAGTGTGGTACCACACTACTTCGTGATCCAAACCAGAAAAAACCCAGGATCTGTTCAACAAGTATGTTAAAACTGCGACAGTATGACTCTGATGAGGGCAAATCCCAGGCCTAACCTAGACCTAACATGCGTTATCCTCTAAAATATTGATCGAAACCAGGTTTACTTGACTGTTTCAGTGTGGTCCCACATTACTACCTGATCCAAACCAGAAGAAACCCAGGATCTGTTCAACAAGTATGTGAAAAACGCGAAAGTATGAGTCTGATGAGGTTAAATCCCAGACCTATCCCAGACTTAACTTGCGTTATCCTATAAAATATTGATCGAAACCAGGATTAATCGCCTGTTTCTGCGTGGTGCCACATTACTACGTGATACAATCCAGAAACAGCCCAGGATCTAGCCATGAAGTATGAGAAATATGCGAAAGAATGAGCCTGATGAGAGCAAATCCCAGACCTAACCTAGACCTAACATGAATTATTCTCTAAAATATTGATCGAAACCAGGTTTAATTGACTGTTTCAGTGTGGGCCCACATTACTACGTGATCCAAACCCGAAATAACCCAGGATCCGTTCAACAAGTATGTGTGGAATGCGAAAGTATGAGTCTGATGTGTGAAAATCCCAGGCCTAACCTAGACCTAACATGCGTTATCCTCTAAAATATTCATCCAAACCAGGTTTAATGGACTGTTTCAGCGTGGTACCACACTGCTACGTGATCCAAACCAGAAAAAACCCAGGATCTGTTCAACAAGTATGTGAAAAACGCGAAAGTATGAGCCTGATGAGGGCAAATCCCAGACATATCCCAGACCTAACTTGCGTTGTCCTCTAAGATATTGATGGAAACCAGGTTTAATTGACTGTTTCAGTGTTGTACTTCATTTCTACGTGATGCAATCCTGAAAAAGCCCAGGATCTAGCCATCAAGTATGAGAAATATGCGAAAGAATGAGCCTGATGAGAGCAAATCCCAGACCTAACCTAGACCTAACATGAATTATTCTCTAAAATATTGATCGAAACCAGGTTTAATTGACTGTTTCAGTGTGGGCCCACATTACTACGTGATCCAAACCAGAAAAAACCCAGGATCCGTTCAACAAGAATGTGAAGAAAGCGAAAGTATGAGTCCGATGAGTGAAAATCCCAGGCCTAACCTAGACCTAACATGCGTTATCCTCAAAAATATTGATCGAAACCAGGATTAATCGACTGTTTCAGTGTGGTACTACATTACTACGTGATGCAATCCAGAAAAAGCCCAGGATCTAGCCATCAAGTATGAGAAATAAGCGAAAGAATGAGCCTGATGAGAGCAAATCCCAGACCTAACCTAGACCTAACATGCGTTATCCTCTAAAATATTGAGCGAAACCAGGTTTAATGGACTGTTTCAGTGACGTACCACACTACTTCGTGATCCAAACCAGAAAAAGGCCAGGATCTGTTCAACTAGTATGTGAAAAACGCTAATCTGTGAGCCTGATGAGGGCAAATCTTAGACCTAACCCAGACATAAGATGCGTTATCCTCTAAAATATTTATCCAGACCAGGTTTCATTGAATGTTTCAGTGTGGTACCACTTTACTACGTGATCCAATCCAGAAATAGCCCAGGATCTAGCCATGAAGTATGAGAAATAAGCGAAACTAAGAGCCTGATGAGGGCAAATCCTAGACCTATCCCAGACCTAACTTGCGTTATCCTCTGAAATATTGATCGAAACCAGGTTTAATTGACTGTTTCAGCGTGGTAGTACATTACTACGTGATCCAATCCAGAAACAGCCCAGGATCTAGCCATGAAGTATGAGAAATATGCGAAAGTATGAGCCTGATGAGGGCAAATCCTAGACCTAACCCAGAACTAACATGCGTTATCCTCTAAAATATTTATCAAGATCAGGTTTAATTGATTGTTTCAGTGTGGTCCCACATTACTACGTGATCCAAACCAGAAAAAACCCAGGATCTGTTCAACATGTATAAGAAATATGCGAAAGAATGAGCCTGATGATAGCAAATCCCAGACCTAACGTAGACCTAACATGAATTATTCTCTAAAATATTGATCGAAACCAGGTTTACTTGACTGTTTCAGTGTGGTCCCACATTACTACGTGATCCAAACCAGAAAAAACCCAGGATCTGTTCAACAAGTATGTGAAAAACGCGAAAGTATGAGTCTGATGAGGTCAAATCCCAGACCTATCCCAGACTTACCTTGCGTTATCCTATAAAATATTGATCGAAACCAGGTTTAATCGACTGTTTCAGCGTGGTGCCACATTACTACGTGATCCAATCCAGAAATAGCCCAGGATCTAGCCATGAAGTATGAGAAATATACGAAAGTATGAGCCTGATGAGGGCAAATCCTAGACCTTACCCAGACCTAACATGCGTTATTCTCTAAAATATTTATCAAGACCAGGTTTCATTGAATGTTTCAGTGTGGTACCACTTTACTACGTGATCCAATCCAGAAATAGCCCAGGATCTAGCCATGAAGTATGAGAAATATGCGAAAGTAACAGGCTGATGAGGGCAAATCCTAGACCTATCCCAGACATAACTTGCGCTATCCTCTAAAATATTGATCCAAACCAGGTTTAATGGACTGTTTCAGCGTGGTACCACACTGCTACGTGATCCAAACCAGAAAAAACCCAGGATCTGTTCAACAAGTATGTGAAAAACGCGCAAAGTATGAGCCTGATGAGGGCAAATCCCAGACATATCCCAGACCTAACTTGCGTTGTCCTCTAAGATATTGGTGGAAACCAGGTTTAATTGACTGTTTCAGTGTTGTACTTCATTTCTACGTGATGCAATCCTGAAAAAGCCCAGGATCTAGCCATCAAGTATGAGAAATATGCGAAAGAATGAGCCTGATGAGAGCAAATCCCAGACCTAACCTAGACCTAACATGAATTATTCTCTAAAATATTGATCGAAACCTGGTTTAATTGACTGTTTCAGTGTGGACCCACATTACTACGTGATCCAAACCAGAAAAAACCCAGGATCCGTTCAACAAGAATGTGAAGAAAGCGAAAGTATGAGTCCGATGAGTGAAAATCCCAGGCCTAACCTAGACCTAACATGCGTTATCCTCTAAAATATTGAGCGAAACCAGGTTTAATGGACTGTTTCAGTGTGGTACCACACAACTTCGTGATCCAAACCAGGGAAAGCCCAGGATCTGTTCAAGAAGTATGTGAAAAACGCTAAACTGTGAGCCTGATGAGGGCAAATCTTAGACCTAACCCAGACCTAAGATGCGTTATCCTCTAAAATATTTGTCCAGACCAGGTTTCATTGAATGTTTCAGTGTGGTACCACTTTACTACCTGATACAATCCAGAAACAGCCCAGGATCTAGCCATGAAGTATGAGAAATATGCGAAAGTATGAGCCTGATGAGGGCCAAACCTCAGACCTAACCCAAACCTAACATGCGTTATCCTCTAAAATATTTATCAAGAAAAGGTTTAATTGAATGTTTCAGTGTCGTACTACATTACTACGTGAACCAAACCAGAAAAAACCCAGGATCCGTTCAACAAGTATGTTAAAACTGCGACAGTATGACTCTGATGAGGGCAAATCCCAGGCCTACCCTAGACCTAACATGCGTTGTCCTCTAGAATATTGATGGAAACCAGGTTTAATTGACTGTTTCAGTGTTGTACTTCATTACTACGTGATGCAATCCAGAAAAAGCCCAGGATCTAGCCATCAAGTATGAGAAACATGCGAAAGAATGAGCCTGACGAGAGCAAATCCCAGACCTAACCTAGACCTAACATGAATTATTCTCTAAAATATTGATCGAAACCAGGTTTAATTGACTGTTTCAGTGTTGTACTTCATTACTACGTGATGCAATCCAGAAAAAGCCCAGGATCTAGCCATCAAGTATGAGAAATATGCGAAAGAATGAGCCTGATGGGAGCAAATCCCTGACCTAACCTAGACCTAACATGAATTATTCTCTAAAATATTGATCAAAACCAGGTTTAATTGACTGTTTGAGTGTAGTACCACATTACTACGTGATCCAATCCAGAAATATCCCAGGATCTAGCCATGAAGTATGAGAAATATACGAAAGTATGAGCCTGATGAGGGCAAATCCTAGACCTTACCCAGACCTAACATGCGTCATTCTCTAAAATATTTATCAAGACCAGGTTTCATTGAATGTTTCAGTGTGGTACCACTTTACTACGTGATCCAATCCAGAAATAGCCCAGGATCTAGCCATGAAGTATGAGAAATATGCGAAAGTAACAGCCTGATGAGGGCAAATCCTAGACCTATCCCAGACATAACTTGCGCTATCCTCTAAAATATTGATCCAAACCAGGTTTAATGGACTGTTTCAGCGTGGTACCACACTGCTACGTGATCCAAACCAGAAAAAACCCAGGATCTGTTCAACAAGTATGTGAAAAACGCGAAAGTATGAGCCTGATGAGGGCAAATCCCAGACATATCCCAGACCTAACTTGCGTTGTCCTCTAAGATATTGATGGAAACCAGGTTTAATTGACTGTTTCAGTGTTGTACTTCATTTCTACGTGATGCAATCCTGAAAAAGCCCAGGATCTAGCCATCAAGTATGAGAAATATGCGAAAGAATGAGCCTGATGAGAGCAAATCCCAGACCTAACCTAGACCTAACATGAATTATTCTCTAAAATATTGATCGAAACCTGGATTAATCGACTGTTTCAGTGTGGTACTACATTACTACGTGATGCAATCCAGAAAAAGCCCAGGATCTAGCCATCAAGTATGAGAAATAAGCGAAAGAATGAGCCTGATGAGAGCAAATCCCAGACCTAACCTAGACCTAACATGCGTTATCCTCTAAAATATTGAGCGAAACCAGGTTTAATGGACTGTTTCAGTGACGTACCACACTACTTCGTGATCCAAACCAGAAAAAGCCCAGGATCTGTTCAACTAGTATGTGAAAAACGCTAATCTGTGAGCCTGATGAGGGCAAATCTTAGACCTAACCCAGACATAAGATGCGTTATCCTCTAAAATATTTATCCAGACCAGGTTTCATTGAATGTTTCAATGTGGTACCACTTTACTACGTGATCCAATCCAGAAATAGCCCAGGATCTAGCCATGAAGTATGGGAAATATGCGAAACTAAGAGCCTGATGAGGGCAAATCCTAGACCTATCCCAGACCTAACTTGCGTTATCCTCTAAAATATTGATCGAAACCAGGTTTAATTGACTGTTTCAGCGTGGTACTACATTACTACGTGATCCAATCCAGAAACATCCCAGGATCTAGCCATGAAGTATGAGAAATATGCGAAAGTATGAGTCTGATGAGGTCAAATCCCAGACCTATCCCAGACTTACCTTGCGTTATCCTATAAAATATTGATCGAAACCTGGTTTAATCGACTGTTTCAGCGTGGTGCCACATTACTACGTGATACAATCCAGAAAAAACCCAGGATCTAGCCATCAAGTATGAGAAATATGCGAAGGAATGAGCCTGATGAGAGCAAATCCCAGACCTAACCTAGACCTAACATGCGTTATCCTCTAAAATATTGAGCGAAACCAGGTTTAATGGACTGTTTCAGTGTGGTACCACACAACTTCGTGATCCAAACCAGAGAAAGCCCAGGATCTGTTCAAGAAGTATGTGAAAAACGCTAAACTGTGAGCCTGATGAGGGCAAATCTTAGACCTAACCCAGACCTAAGATGCGTTATCCTCTAAAATATTTGTCCAGACCAGGTTTCATTGAATGTTTCAGTGTGGTACCACTTTACTACCTGATACAATCCAGAAACAGCCCAGGATCTAGCCATGAAGTATGAGAAATATGCGAAAGTATGAGCCTGATGAGGGCCAAACCTCAGACCTAACCCAAACCTAACATGCGTTATCCTCTAAAATATTTATCAAGAAAAGGTTTAATTGAATGTTTCAGTGTCGTACTACATTACTACGTGAACCAAACCTGAAAAAACCCAGGATCCGTTCAACAAGTATGTTAAAACTGCGACAGTATGACTCTGATGAGGGCAAATCCCAGGCCTAACCTAGACCTAACATGCGTTGTCCTCTAGAATATTGATGGAAACCAGGTTTAATTGACTGTTTCAGTGTTGTACTTCATTACTACGTGATGCAATCCAGAAAAAGCCCAGGATCTAGCCATCAAGCATGAGAAATATGCGAAAGAATGAGCCTGACGAGAGCAAATCCCAGACCTAACCTAGACCTAACATGAATTATTCTCTAAAATATTGATCGAAACCAGGTTTAATTGACTGTTTCAGTGTTGTACTTCATTACTACGTGATGCAATCCAGAAAAAGCCCAGGATCTAGCTATCAAGTATGAGAAATATGCGAAAGAATGAGCCTGATGGGAGCAAATCCCTGAACTAACCTAGACCTAACATGAATTATTCTCTAAAATATTGATCAAAACCAGGTTTAATTGACTGTTTCAGTGTTGTACCACATTACTACGTGATCCAATCCGGAAATAGCCCAGGATCTAGCCATGAAGTATGAGAAATATACGAAAGTATGAGCCTGATGAGGGCAAATCCTAGACCTTACCCAGACCTAACATGCGTTATTCTCTAAAATATTTATCAAGACCAGGTTTCATTGAATGTTTCAGTGTGGTACCACTTTACTACGTGATCCAATCCAGAAATAGCCCAGGATCTAGCCATGAAGTATGAGAAATATGCGAAAGTAACAGCCTGATGAGGGCAAATCCTAGACCTATCCCAGACATAACTTGCGTTATCCTCTAAAATATTGATCGAAACCAGGTTTAATTGACTGTTTCAGTGTTGTACTTCATTACTACGTGATGCAATCCAGAAAAAGCCCAGGATCTAGCCATCAAGCATGAGAAATATGCGAAAGAATGAGCCTGACGAGAGCAAATCCCAGACCTAACCTAGACCTAACATGAATTATTCTCTAAAATATTGATCGAAACCAGGTTTAATTGACTGTTTCAGTGTTGTACTTCATTACTACGTGATGCAATCCAGAAAAAGCCCAGGATCTAGCCATGAAGTATGAGAAATATGCGAAAGTATGAGCCTGATGAGAGCAAATCCCAGACCTAAACCGGACCTAACATGAATTATTCTCTAAAATATTGATCGAAACCAGGTTTACTTGACTGCTTCAGTGTGGTCCCACAATACTACGTGATCCAAACCAGAAAAAACCCAGTATCCGTTCAACAAGTATGTTAAAACTGCGACAGTATGAGCCTGATGAGGGCAAATCCCAGGCCTAACCTAGACCAAACATGCGTTGTCCTCTAAAATATTGATGGAAACCAGGTTTAATTGACTGTTTCAGTGTTGTACTTCATTGCTACGTGATGCAATCCAGAAATAGCCCAGGACCTAGCCATCAAGTATGAGTAATATGCGAAAGAATGAGCCTAATGAGAGCAAATCCCAGACCTAACCTAGACCTAACATGAATTATTCTCTAAAATATTGATCGAAACCAGGTTTAATTAACTGTTTCAGTGTTGTACTTCATTACTACGTGATGCAATCCAGAAAAAGCCCAGGATTTAGCCATCAAGTATGAGAAATATGCGAAAGAATGAGCCTGACAGAGCAAATCCCTGACCTAACCAAGACCTAACATGAATTATTCTCTAAAATATTGATCAAAACCAGGTTTAATAGTCAGTTTCAGTGTGGTACCACATTACTACGTGATCCAATCCAGAAATAGCCCAGGATCTAGCCATGAAGTATGAGAAATATGCGAAAGTAAGAGCCTGATAAGGGCAAATCCTAGACCTAACCCAGACCTAACATGCGTTATTCTGTAAAATTTTTATCAAGACCAGGTTTAATTGAATGTTTCTTTGTGGTACCTCATTACTACGTGATCAAAACCAGAAAAAACCCAGGATCCGTTCAACAAGTATGTGAAGAATGCGAAAGTATGAGTCTGATCAGTGAAAATCTCAGGCCTTACCTAGACCTAACTTGCGTTGTCCTCTAAAATATTGATGGAAACCAGGTTTCATTGACAGTTTCAGTGTGGTACTACAATACTACGTGATGCAATCCAGAAAAAGCCCAGGATCTAGCCATCAAGTATGAGAAATATGCGATAGAATGAGCCTGATGAGAGCAAATCGCAGACCTAACCTAGACCTAACATGCGTTATCCTCTAAAATATTGAGCGAAACCAGGTTCAATGGACTGTTTCAGTGTGGTACCACACTACTTCGTTATCCAAGCCAGAAAAAACCCAGGATCTGTTCAACAAGTACGTGAAAAACGCTAAACTGTGAGCCTGATGAGGGCAAATCTTAGACCTAACCCAGACCTAAGATGCGTTATCCTCTAAAATATTTATCCAGACCAGGTTTCATTGAATGTTTCAGTGTGGTCCCACATTACTACGTGATCCAAACCAGAAAAAACCCAGGATCCGTTCAACAAGTATGTGAAGAATGCGAAAGTATGAGTCTGATGAGTGAAAATCCCAGGCCTAACCTAGACCTAACATGCGTTATCCCCTAAAATATTGATCGAAACCAGGTTTAATTGACTGTTTCAGCGTGGTACCACATTACTACGTGATCCAATCCAGAAACAGCCCAGGATCTAGCCATGAAGTATGAGAAATATGCGAAAGTAAGAGCCTGATGAGGGCAAATCCTATACCTATCCCAGACCTAACTTGCGTTATCCTCTAAAATATTGATCAAAACCAGGTTTAATGGACTGTTTCAGTGTGTTACCACACTACTTCGTGATCCAAACCAGAAAAAACCCAGGATCTGTTCAACAAGTATGTGAAAAACGCTAAACTGTGAGCCTGATGAGGGCAAATCTTAGACCTAACCCAGACATAAGATGCGTTATCCTCTAAAATATTTATCCAGACCAGGTTTCATTGAATGTTTCAGTGTGGTACCACTTTACTACGTGATCCAATCCAGAAATAGCCCAGGATCTAGCCATGAAGTATGAGAAATATGCGAAAGTAAGAGCCTGATGAGGGTAAATCCTAGACCTATCCCAGACCTAACTTGCGTTTTCCTCTAAAATATTGATCGAAACCAGGTTTAATTGACTGTTTCAGCGTGGTACCACATTACTACGTGATCCAATCCAGAAACAGCCCAGGATCTAGCCATGAAGTATGAGAAATATGCGAAAGTATGAGCCTGATGAGGGCAAATCCTAGACCTAACCCAGACCTAACATGTGTTATCCTCTAAAATATTTATCAAGATCAGGTTTAATTGATTGTTTCAGTGTGGTCCGACATTACTACGTGATCCAAACCAGAAAAAACCCAGGATCTGTTCAACATGTATGAGAAATATGCGAAAGAATGAGCCTGATGAGAGCAAATCCCAGACCTAACATGAATTATTCTCTAAAATATTGATCGAAACCAGGTTTACTTGACTGTTTCAGTGTGGTCCCACATTACTACGTGATCCAAACCAGTAAAAACCCAGGATCTGTTCAACAAGTATGTGAAAGACGCGAAAGTATGAGTCTGATGAGGTCAAGTCCCAGACCTATCCCAGACTTAACTTGCGTTATCCTCTAAAATATTGATCGAAACCAGGTTTAATCGACTGTTTCAGCGTGGTGCCACATTACTACGTGATACAATCCAGAAACAGCCCAGGATCTAGCCATGAAGTATGAGAAATATGCGAAAGTATGAGCCTGATGAGGGCAAATCTTAGACCTAACCCAAACCTAACATGCGTTATCCTCTAAAATATTTATCAAGACCAGGTTTAATTGAATGTTTCAGTGTGGTACCACATTACTACGTGAACCAAACCAGAAAAAACCCAGGATCCGTTCAACAAGTATGTTAAAACTGCGACAGTATGATGCTGATGAGGGCAGATCCCAGGCCTAACCTAGACCTAACATGGGTTGTCCTCTAGAATATTGATGGAAACCAGGTTTAATTGACTGTTTCAGTGTTGTACTTCATTACTACGTGATGCAATCCAGAAAAAGCCCAGGATCTAGCCATCAAGTATGAGAAATATGCGAAAGAATGAACCTGATGAGAGCAAATCCCAGACCTAACCTAGACCTAACATGAATTATTCTCTAAAATATTGATCGAAACCTTGTTTAATTGACTGTTTCAGTGTTGTACTACATTACTACGTGATGCAATCCAGAAAAAGCCCAGGATCTAGCCATCAAGTATGAGAAATATGCGAAAGAATGAGCCTGATGGGAGCAAATCCCTGACCTAACCTAGACCAAACATGCGTTATTCTCTAAAATATTTATCAAGACCAGGTTTAATTGAATGTTTCAGTGTGGTACCACATTACTACGTGATCAAAACCAGAAAAAACCCAGGATCCGTTCAACACGTATGTGAAGAATGCGAAAGTATGGGTCTGATCAGTGAAAATCTCAGGCCTTACCTAGACCTAACTTGCGTTGTCCTCTAAAATATTGATGGAAACCAGGTTTCATTGACTGTTTCATTGTGGTACTACATTACTACGTGATGCAATCCTGAAAAAGCCCAGGATCTAGCCATCAAGTATGAGAAATATGCGAAAGAATGAGCCTGATGGGAGCAAATCCCTGACCTAACCTAGACCTAACATGAATTATTCTCTAAAATATTGATCAAAACCAGGTTTAATTGACTGTTTCAGTGTAGTACCACATTGCTACGTGATCCAATCCAGAAATAGCCCAGGATCTAGCCATGAAGTATGAGAAATATGCGAAAGTATGAGCCTGATGAGGGCAAATCCTAGACCTAACCCAGACCTAACATGCGTTATTCTCTAAAATATTTATCAAGACCAGTTTTAATTGAATGTTTCAGTGTGGTACTACATAACTAAGTGATTAAAACCAGAAAAAACCCAGGATCCGTTCAACAAGTATGTGAAGAATGCGAAAGTATGAGTCTGATCAGTGAAAATCTCAGGCCTTACCTAGACCTAACTTGCGTTGTCCTCTAAAATATTGATGGAAACCAGGTTTCATTGACTGTTTCATTGTGGTACTACATTACTACGTGATGCAATCCAGAAAATGCCCAGGATCTAGCCATCAAGTATGAGAAATATCCGAAAGAATGAGCCTGATGAGAGCAAATCCCGGACCTAACCTAGACCTAACATGCGTTATCCTCTAAAATATTGAGCGAAACCAGGTTTAATGGACTGTTTCAGTGTGGTACCACACTACTTCGTGATCCAAACCAGAAAAAACCCAGGATCTGTTCAACAAGTATGTGAAAAACGCTAAACTGTGAGCCTGATGAGGGCAAATCTTAGACCTAACCCAGACCTAAGATGCGTTATCCTCTAAAATATTTATCCAGACCAGGTTTAATGGACTGTTTCAGTGTGGTACCACACTACTTCGTGATCCAAACCAGAGAAAGCCCAGGATCTGTTCAAGAAGTATGTGAAAAACGCTAAACTGTGAGCCTGATGAGGGCAAATCTTAGACCTAACCCAGACCTAAGATGCGTTATCCTCTAAAATATTTATCCAGACCAGGTTTCATTGAATGTTTCAGTGTGGTACCACTTTACTACCTGATACAATCCAGAAACAGCCCAGGATCTAGCCATCAAGTATGAGAAATATGCGAAAGAATGAGCCTGATGGGAGCAAATCCCTGACCTAACCTAGACCTAACATGAATTATTCTCTAAAATATTGATCAAAACCAGGTTTAATTGACTGTTTCAGTGTAGTACCACATTACTACGTGATCCAATACAGAAATAGCCCAGGATCTAGCCATGGAGTATGAGAAATATGCGAAAGTATGAGCCTGATGAGGGCAAATCCTAGACCCAACCCAAACCTAACATGCGTTATCCTCTAAAATATTTATCAAGACCAGGTTTAATTGAATGTTTCAGTGTGGTACCACATTACTACGTGAACCAAACCAGAAAAAACCCAGGATCCGTTCAACAAGTATGCTAAAACTGCGACAGTATGACCCTGATGAGGGCAAATCCCAGGCCTAACCTAGACCTAACATGCGTTGTCCTCTAAAATAGTGATGGAAACCAGGTTTCATTGACTGTTTCAGTGTGGTACCACTTCACTACGTGATGCAATCCAGAAAAAGCCCAGGATCTAGCCATCAAGTATGAGAAATATGCGAAAGAATGAGCCTGATGAGAGCAAATCCCAGACCTAACCTAGACCTAACATGAATTATTCTCTAAAATATTGATCGAAACCAGGTTTAGTTGACTGTTTCAGTGTTGTACTTCATTACTACGTGATGCAATCCAGACAAAACCCAGGATCCGTTCAACAAGTATGTGAAGAATGCGAAAGTATGAGTCTGATGGGTGAAAATCCCAGGCCTAACCTAGACCTAACATGCGTTATCCTCTAAAATATGGATCGAAACCTGGTTTAATCGACTGTTTCAGTGTGGTACCACATTACTATGTGATCCAAACCAGAAAATAACCCAGGATCTGTTCAAGGAGTATGTGAAGTGTGCGAAAGTATGAGTCTGATGAGGTCAAATCCCAAACCTATCCCAGACCTAACTTGCGGTATCCTCTAAAATATTGATCGAAACCAGGTTTAATTGACTGTTTCAGTGTTGTACTTCATTACTACGTGATCCAAACCCGAAAAAACCCAGGATCTGTCAACATGTATGAGAAATATGCGAAAGAATGAGCCTGATGAGAGCAAATCCCAGACCTATCCTAGACCTAACATGAATTATTCTCTAAAATATTGATCAAAACCAGGTTCAATTGACTGTTTCAGTGTGGTACCACATTACTACGTGAACCAAACCAGAAAAAACCCAGGATCCGTTCAACAAGTATGTTAAAACTGCGACAGTATGATGCTGATGAGGGCAAATCCCAGGCCTAACCTAGACCTAACATGCGTTATCCTCTAAAATATAGATCGAAACCTGGTTTAATCGACTGTTTCAGTGTGGTACCACATTACTATGTGATCCAAACCAGAAAGTAACCCAGGATCTGTTCAAGGAGTATGTGAAGTGTGCGAAAGTATGAGTCTGATGAGGTCAAATCCCAAACCTATCCCAGACCTAACTTGCGGTATCCTCTAAAATATTGATCGAAGCCAGGTTTAATTGACTGTTTCAGTGTGGTCCCACATTACTACGTGATGCAAACCAGAAAAAACCCAGGATCTGTTCAACATGTATGAGAAATATGCGAAAGAAAGAGCCTGATGAGAGCAAATCCCAATCCTAACTTAGACCTAACATGAATTATTCTCTAAAATATTGATCGAAAACAGGTTTACTTGACTGTTTCAGTGTGGTCCCACATTACTACGTGATCCAAACCAGACAAAACCCAGGATCCGTTCAACAAGTATGTGAAGAATGCGAAAGTATGAGTCTGATGGGTGAAAATCCCAGGCCTAACCTAGACCTAACATGCGTTATCCTCTAAAATATGGATCGAAACCTGGTTTAATCGACTGTTTCAGTGTTGTACTTCATTACTACGTGATGCAATCCAGAAAAAGCCCAGGATCTAGCCATCAAGTATGAGAAATATGCGAAAGAATGAGCCTGATGAGAGCAAATCCCTGACCAAACCTAGACCTAACATGAATTATTCTCTAAAATATTGATCAAAACCAGGTTTAATTGACTGTTTCAGTGTAGTACCACATTACTACGTGATCCAATCCAGAAATAGCCCAGGATCTAGCCATGAAGTATGAGAAATATGCGAAAGTATGAGCCTGATGAGGGCAAATCCTAGACCTAACCCAGACCTAACATGCGTTATTCTCTAAAATATTTATCAAGACCAGGTTTAATTGAATGTTTCAGTGTGGTACTACATAACTACGTGATTAAAACCAGAAAAAACCCAGGATCCGTTCAACAAGTATGTGAAGAATGCGAAAGTATGAGTCTGATCAGTGAAAATCTCAGGCCTTACCTAGACCTAACTTGCGTTGTCCTCAAAAATATTGATGGAAACCAGGTCTCATTGACTGTTTCAGTGTGGTACTACATTACTACGTGATGCAATCCAGAAAAAGCCCAGGATCTAGCCATCAAGTATGAGAAATATGCGAAAGAATGAGCCTGATGAGAGCAAATCCCAGACCTGACCTAGACCTAACATGCGTTATCCTCTAAAATATTGAGCGAAACCAGGTTTAATGGACTGTTTCAGTGTGGTACCATACAACTTCGTGATCCAAACCAGAGAAAGCCCGGGATCTGTTTTAGAAGTATGTGAAAAACGCTAAACTGTGAGCCTGACGAGGGCAAATCTTAGACCTAACCCAGACCTAAGAAGCGTTATCCTCTAAAATATTTATCCAGACCAGGTTTCATTGAATGTTTCAGTGTGGTACCACTTTACTACGTGATCCAATCCAGAAATAGCCCAGGATCTAGCCATGAAGTATGAGAAATATGCGAAAGTAAGAGCCTGATGAGAGCAAATCCTAGACCTAACCCAGAGCTAACATGCGTTATCCTCTAAAATATTTATCAAGATCAGGTTTAATTGATTGTTTCAGTGTGGTCCCACATTACTACGTGATCCAAACCAGAAAAAACCCAGTATCTGTTCAACATGTATGAGAAATATGCGAAAGAATGAGCCTGATGAGAGCATATCCCAGACCTAACCTCGACCTAACATGAATTGTTCTCTAAAATATTGATCGAATCCAGGTTTACATGACTGCTTCAGTGTGGTCCCACAATACTACGTGATCCAAACCAGAAAAAACCCAGGATCCGTTCAACAAGTATGTGAAGAATGCGAAAGTATAAGTCTGATGAGGGAAAATCCCAGGCCTAACCTAGACCTAACATGCGTTATCCTCTAAAATATTGATCGAAACCAGGTTTAGTTGACTGTTTCAGTGTGGTCCCACATTACTACGTGATCCAAACCAGAAAAAACCCAGGATCCGTTCAACAAGTATGTTAAAACTGCGACAGTATGAGCCTGATGAGGGCAAATCCCAGGCCTAACCTAGACCTAACATGCGTTGTCCTCTAAAATATTGATGGAAACCACGTTTAATTGACTGTTTCAGTGTTGTACTTCACTACTACGTGATGCAATCCAGAAAAAGCCCAGGATCTAGCCATCAAGTATGAGAAATATGCGAAAGAATGAGCCTGATGAGAGCAAATCCCAGACCTAACCTAGACCTAACATGAATTATTCTCTAAAATATTGATCGAAACCAGGTTTAAGTGAATGTTTCAGTGTTGTACTTCATTACTACGTGATGCAATCCAGAAAAAGCCCAGGATCTAGCCATCAAGTATGAGAAATATGCGAAAGAATGAGCCTGATGAGAGCAAATCCCTGACCTAATCTAGGCCTAACATGAATTATTCTCTAAAATATTGATCAAAACCAGGTTTAATTGACTGTTTCAGTGTGGTACCACATTACTACGTGATCCAATCCAGAAATAGCCCAGGATCTAGCCATGAAGTATGAGAAATATGCGAAAGTAAGAGCCTGATGAGAGCAAATCCTAGACCTAACCCAGAGCTAACATGCGTTGTCCTCTAAAATATTTATCAAGATCAGGTTTAATTGATTGTTTCAGTGTGGTCCCACATTACTACGTGATCCAAACCAGAAAAAACCCAGTATCTGTTCAACATGTATGAGAAATATGCGAAAGAATGAGCCTGATGAGAGCAAATCCCAGACCTAACCTCGACCTAACATGAATTATTCTCTAAAATATTGATCGAATCCAGGTTTACATGACTGCTTCAGTGTGGTCCCACAATACTACGTGATCCAAACCAGAAAAAACCCAGGATCCGTTCAACAAGTATGTGAAGAATGCGAAAGTGTAAGTCTGATGAGGGAAAATCCCAGGCCTAACCTAGACCTAACATGAGTTATCCTCTAAAATATTGATCGAAACCAGGTTTAGTCGACTGTTTCAGTGTGGTCCCACATTACTACGTGATCCAAACCAGAAAAAACCCTGTATCTGTTCAAGATGTATGAGAAATATGCGAAAGAATGAGCCTGATGAGAGCAAATCCCAGACCTAACCTAGACCTAACATGAATTATTCTCTAAAATATTGATCGAAACCAGGTTTACTTGACTGCTTCAGTGTGGTCCCACAATACTACGTGATCCAAAACAGAAAAAACCCAGGATCCGTTCAACAAGTATGTGAAGAATGCGAAAGTATGAGTCTGATGAGGTCAAATCCCAGACCTATCCCAGACTTAACTTGCGTTATCCTCTAAAATATTGATCGAAACCAGGTTTAATCGACTGTTTCAGCGTGGTACCACATTACTACGTGGTACAGTCCAGAAACAGCCCAGGATCTAGCCATGAAGTGTGAGAAATATGCGAAAGTATGAGCCTGATGAAGGCAAATCCTAGACCTAACCCAAACCTAACATGCGTTATCCTCTAAAATATTTATCAAGACCAGGTTTAATTGAATGTTTCAGTGTGGCACCACATTACTACGTGAACCAAACCAGAAAAAACCCAGTATCCGTTCAACACGTATGTTAAAACTGCGACAGTATGAGCCTGATGAGGGCAAATCCCAGGCCTAACCTAGACCTAACATGCGTTGTCCTCTAAAATATTGATCGAAACCAGGTTTAATTGAATGTTTCAGTGTTGTACTTCATTACTACGTGATGCAATTCAGAAAAAGCCCAGGATCTAGCCATCAAGTGTGAGAAATATGCGAAAGAATGAGCCTGATGAGAGCAAATCCCTGACCTAATCTAGGCCTAACATGAATTATTCTCTAAAATATTGATCAAAACCAGGTATAATTGACTGTTTCAGTGTGGTACCACATTACTACGTGATCCAATCCAGAAATAGCCCAGGATCTAGCCTTGAAGTATGAGAAATATGCGAAAGTATGAGCCTGATGAGGGCAAATCCTAGACCTAACCCAGACCTAACGTGCGTTATTCTGTAAAATTGATATCAAGACCAGGTTTAATTGAATGTATCATTGTGGTACCTTATTACTACGTGATCAAAACCAGAAAAAACCCAGGATCCGTTCAACAAGTATGTGATGAATGCGAAAGTATGAGTCTGATCAGTGAAAATCTCAGGCCTTACCTAGACCTAACTTGCGTTGGCCTCTAAAATATTGATGGAAACCAGGTTTCATTGACTGTTTCAGTGTGGCACTACATTACTACGTGATGCAATCCAGAAAAAGCCCAGGATCTAGCCATCATGTATGAGAAATATGCGAAAGAATGAGCCTGATGAGAGCAAATCCCAGAGCTAACCTAGACCTAACATGCGTTATCCTCTAAAATATTGAGCGAGACCAGGTTTAATGGACTGTTTCAGTGTGGTACCACACTACTTCGTGATCCAAACCAGAAAAAACCCAGGATCTGTTCAACTAGTATGTGAAAAACGCTAAACTGTGAGCCTGATGAGGGCAAATCTTAGACCTAACCCAGACCTAAGATGCGTTACCCTCTAAAATATTTATCCAGACCAGGTTTAATGGACTGTTTCAGTGTGATACCACACTACTTCGTGATCCAAACCAGAAAAAACCCAGGATCTGTTCAACCAGTATGTGAAAAACGCTAAGCTGTGAGCCTGATGAGGGCAAATCTTAGACCTAACCCAGACCTAAGATGCGTGATCCTCTAAAATATTTATCCAGACCAGGTTTCATTGAATGTTTCAGTGTGGTCCCACATTACTACGTGATCCAAACCAGAAAAAACCCAGGATCCGTTCAACAAGTATGTGAAGAATGCGAAAGTATGAGTCGGAGGAGTGAAAATCCCAGGCCTAACCTAGACCTAACATGCGTTATCCCCTAAAATATTGATCGAAACCAGGTTTCATTGAATGTTTCAGTGTGGTACCACTTTACTACGTGATGCAATCCAGAAAAAGCCCAGGATCTAGCCATGAAGTATGAGAAATATGCGAAAGTATGAGCCTGATGAGGGCAAATCCTAGACCTAACCCAGACCTAACATGCGTTAGCCTCTAAAATATTTATCAAGACCTGGTTTAGTTGAAAGTTTCAGTGTGGTACCACATTACTACGTGATCCAAACCAGATAAAACCCAGGATCTAGCCATCAAGTGTGAGAAATATGCGAAAGAATGAGCCTGATGAGAGCAAATCCCAGACCTAACCTAGACCTTACATGCGTTATCCTCTATAATATTGAGCGAAACCAGGTTTAATGGACTGTTTCAGTGTGGTACCACACTACTTCGTGATCCAAACCAGAAAAAACCCAGGATCTAGCCATGAAGTATGAGAAATATGCGAAAGTATGAGCCTGATGAGGGCAAATCCTAGACCTAACCCAAACCTAACATGCGTTATCCTCTAAAATATTCATCAAGAAAAGGTTTAATTGAATGTTTCAGTGTGGTACCACATTAATACGTGAACAAATCCAGAAAAAACCCAGGATCCGTTCAACAAGTATGTGAAGAATGCGAAAGTATGAGTCTGATGAGGTCAAATCCCAGACCTATCCCAGACTTAACTTGCGTTATCCTCTAAAATATTGATCGAAACCAGGTTTAATCGACCGTTTCAGCGTGGTACCACATTACTACGTGATACTGTCCAGAAACAGCCCAGGATCTAGCCATGAAGTATGAGAAATATGCGAAAGTATGAGCCTGATGAGGGCAAATCCTAGACCTAACCCAAACCTAACATGCGTTGTCCTCTAAAATATTGATGGAAACCAGGTTTAATTGACTGTTTCAGTGTTGTACTTCATTACTACGTGATGCAATCCAGAAAAAGCCCAGGATCTAGCCATCAAGTATGAGAAATATGCGAAAGAATGAGCCTGATGAGAGCAAATCCCTGACCTAATCTAGACCTAACATGAATTATTCTCTAAAATATTGATCAAAACCAGGTTTAATTGACTGTTTCAGTGTGGTACCACATTACTACGTGATCCAATCCAGAAATAGCCCAGGATCTAGCCATGAAGTATGAGAAATATGCGAAAGTATGTGCCTGATGAGGGCAAATCCTAGACCTAACCCAGACCTAACATGCGTTATTCTGTAAAATTGATATCAAGACCAGGTTTAATTGAATGTTTCATTGTGGTACCTCATTACTACGTGGTCAAAACCAGAAAAAACCCAGGATCCGTTCAACAAGTATGTGAAGAATGCGAAAGTATGAGTCTGATCAGTGAAAATCTCAGGCCTTACCTAGACCTAACTTGCGTTGTCCTCTAAAATATTGATGGAACCCAGGTTTCATTGACTGTTTCAGGGTGGTACTACATTACTACGTGATGCAATCCAGAAAAAGCCCAGGATCTAGCCATCAAGTATGAGAAATATGCGAAAGAATGAGCCTGATGAGAGCAAATCCCAGACCTAACCTAGACCTTACATGCGTTATCCTCAAAAATATTGATCGAAACCTGGTTTAATCGACTGTTTCAGCGTGGTACCACATTACTACGTGGTACAGTCCAGAAACAGCCCAGGATCTAGCCATGAAGTGTGAGAAATATGCGAAAGTATGAGCCTGATGGAGGCAAATCCTAGACCTAACCCAAACCTAACATGCGTTATCCTCTAAAATATTTATCAAGACCAGGTTTAATTGAATGTTTCAGTGTGGCACCACATTACTACGTGATCCAAACCAGAAAAAACCCAGGATCCGTTCAACAAGTATGTGAAGAATGCGAAAGTATGAGTCGGAAGGGTGAAAATCCCAGGCCTAGCCTAGACCTAACATGCGTTATCCCCTAAAATATTGATCGAAACCAGGTTTCATTGAATGTTTCAGTGTGGTACCACTTTACTACGTGATGCAATCCAGAAAAAGCCCAGGATCTAGCCATGAAGTATGAGAAATATGCGAAAGAATGAGCCTGATGAGAGCAAATCCCAGACCTAACCTAGACCTTACATGCGTTATCCTCAAAAATATTGATCGAAACCTGGTTTAATCGACTGTTTCAGTGTGGTACCACATTACTATATGATCCAAACCAGAAAATAACCCGGGATCTGTTCAACGAGTATGTGAAGTGTGCGAAAGTATGAGTCTGATGAGGTCAAATCCCAGACCAATCCCAGACTTAACTTGCTTTATCCTCTAAAATATTGATCGAAACCAGGTTGAATTGACTGTTTCAGTGTGGTCCACATTACTACGTGATCCAAACCAGAAAAAACGCAGGATCCGTTCAACAAGTATGTGAAGAATGCGAAAGTATGAGTCTGATGAGTGAAAATCCCAGGCCTAACCTAGACCTAACATGCGATATCCTCAAAAATTTTGATCGAAACCTGGTTTAATCGACTGTTTCAGTGTGGTACCACATTACTATGTGATCCAAACCAGAAAATAACCCGGGATCTGTTCAACGAGTATGTGAAGTGTGCGAAAGTATGAGTCTGATGAGGTCAAATCCCAGACCAATCCCAGACTTAACATGCGTTATCCTCTAAAATATTGATCGAAACCAGGTTTAATCGACTGTTTCAGTGTGGTACCACATTACTATGTGATCCAAACCAGAAAATAACCCGGGATCTGTTCAACGAGTATGTGAAGTGTGCGAAAGTATGAGTCTGATGAGGTCAAATCCCAGACCAATCCCAGACTTAACTTGCGTTATCCTCTAAAATATTGATCGAAACCAGGTTGAATTGACTGTTTCAGTGTGGTCCACATTACTACGTGATCCAAACCAGAAAAAACCCAGGATCCGTTCAACAAGTATGTGAAGAATGCGAAAGTATGAGTCTGATGAGTGAAAATCCCAGGCCTAACCTAGACCTAACATGCGTTAACCTCTAAAATATTGATCGAAACCAGGTTTCATTGCATGTTTCAGTGTGGTACCACTTTACTACGTGATCCAATCCAGAAATAGCCCAGGCTCTAGCCATGAAGTATGAGAAATATGCGAAAGTATGAGCCTGATGAGGGCAAATCCTAGACCTAACCCAGACCTAACATGCGTTAGCCTCTAAAATATTTATCAAGATCAGGTTTAATTGATTGTTTCGGTGTGGTCCCACATTACTACGTGATCCAAACCAGAAAAAACCCAGGATCTAGCCATCAAGTATGAGAAATATGCGAAAGAATGAGACTGATGTGTGAAAATCCCAGGCCTAACCTAGACCTAACATGCGTTAACCTCTAAAATATTGATCGAAACCAGGTTTCATTGCATGTTTCAGTGTGGTACCACTTTACTACGTGACGCAATCCAGAAAAAGCCCAGGATCTAGCCATGAAGTATGAGAAATATGCGAAAGTATGAGCCTGATGAGGGCAAATCCTAGACCTAACCCAGACCTAACATGCGTTAGCCTCTAAAATATTTATCAAGATCAGGTTTAATTGATTGTTTCAGTGTGGTCCCACATTACTACGTGATCCAAATCAGAAAAAACCCAGGATCTGTTCAACATGTATGAGAAATATGCGAAAGAATGGGCCTGATGAGAGCAAATCCCAGACCTAACCTAGACCTAACATGAATTATTGTCTAAAATATTGATCGAAACCAGGTTTACTTGACTGTTTCAGTGTGGTCCCACATTACTACTTGATCCAAACCAGAAAAAACCCATGATCTGTTCAACAAGTATGTGAAAAACGCGAAAGTATGAGTCTGATGAGGTCAAATCCCAGACCTATCCCAGACTTAACTTGCGTTATCCTCTAAAATATTGATCGAAACCAGATTTAATCGACTGTTTCAGCGTGGTGCCACATTACTACGTGATACAATCCAGAAACAGCCCAGGATCTAGCCATGAAGTATGAGAAATATGCGAAAGTATGAGCCTGATGAGGGCAAATCCTAGACATAACCCAAACCTAACATGCGTTATCCTCTAAAATATTTATCAAGACCAGGTTTAATTGAATGTTTCAGTGTGGTACCACATTACTACGTGAACCAAACCAGAAAAAACCCAGGATCCGTTCAACAAGTATGTTAAAACTGCGAGAGTATGACCCTGATGAGGGCAAATCCCAGGCCTAACCTAGACCTAACATGCGTTGTCCTCTAGAATATTGATGGAAACCAGGTTTAATTGACTGTTTCAGTGTTGTACTTCATTACTACGTGATGCAATCCAGAAAAAGCCCAGGATCTAGCCATCAAGTATGAGAAATATGGGAAAGAATGAACCTGATGAGAGCAAATCCCAGACCTAACCTGGACCTAACATGAATTATTCTCTAAAATATTGATCGGATCCAGGTTTAATTGACTGTTTCAGTGTTGTACTACATTACTGCGTGATGCAATCCAGAAAAAGCCCAGGATCTAGCCATCAAGTATGAGAAATATGCGAAAGTATGAGCCTGATGGGAGCAAATCCCTGACCTAACCTAGACCTAACATGCGTTATTCTCTAAAATATTTAACAAGACCAGGTTTAATAGAATGTTTCAGTGTGGTACCACATTAATACGTGAACAAATCCAGAAAAAACCCAGGATCCGTTCAACAAGTATGTGAAGAATGCGAAAGTATGAGTCTGATGAGGTCAAATCCCAGACCTATCCCAGACTTAACTTGCGTTATCCTCTAAAATATTGATCGAAACCAGGTTTAATCGACCGTTTCAGCGTGGTACCACATTACTACGTGATACTGTCCAGAAACAGCCCAGGATCTAGCCATGAAGTATGAGAAATATGCGAAAGTATGAGCCTGATGAGGGCAAATCCTAGACCTAACCCAAACCTAACATGCGTTGTCCTCTAAAATATTGATGGAAACCAGGTTTAATTGACTGTTTCAGTGTTGTACTTCATTACTACGTGATCCAATCCAGAAATAGCCCAGGATCTAGCCATGAAGTATGAGAAATATGCGAAAGTAAGAGCCTGATGAGGGTAAATCCTAGACCTATCCCAGACCTAACTTGCGTTTTCCTCTAAAATATTGATCGAAACCAGGTTTAATTGACTGTTTCAGCGTGGTACCACATTACTACGTGATCCAATCCAGAAATAGCCCAGGATCTAGCCATGAAGTATGAGAAATATGCGAAAGTATGAGCCTGATGAGGGCAAATCCTAGACCTAACCCAGACCTAACATGCGTTATTCTGTAAAATTGATATCAAGACCAGGTTTAATTGAATGTTTCATTGTGGTACCTCATTACTACGTGGTCAAAACCAGAAAAAACCCAGGATCCGTTCAACAAGTATGTGAAGAATGCGAAAGTATGAGTCTGATCAGTGAAAATCTCAGGCCTTACCTAGACCTAACTTGCGTTGTCCTCTAAAATATTGATGGAACCCAGGTTTCATTGACTGTTTCAGGGTGGTACTACATTACTACGTGATGCAATCCAGAAAAAGCCCAGGATCTAGCCATCAAGTATGAGAAATATGCGAAAGAATGAGCCTGATGAGAGCAAATCCCAGACCTAACCTAGACCTTACATGCGTTATCCTCAAAAATATTGATCGAAACCTGGTTTAATCGACTGTTTCAGCGTGGTACCACATTACTACGTGGTACAGTCCAGAAACAGCCCAGGATCTAGCCATGAAGTGTGAGAAATATGCGAAAGTATGAGCCTGATGAAGGCAAATCCTAGACCTAACCCAAACCTAACATGCGTTATCCTCTAAAATATTTATCAAGACCAGGTTTAATTGAATGTTTCAGTGTGGCACCACATTACTACGTGATCCAAACCAGAAAAAACCCAGGATCCGTTCAACAAGTATGTGAAGAATGCGAAAGTATGAGTCGGAAGGGTGAAAATCCCAGGCCTAGCCTAGACCTAACATGCTTTATCCCCTAAAATATTGATCGAAACCAGGTTTCATTGAATGTTTCAGTGTGGTACCACTTTACTACGTGATGCAATCCAGAAAAAGCCCAGGATCTAGCCATGAAGTATGAGAAATATGCGAAAGAATGAGCCTGATGAGAGCAAATCCCAGACCTAACCTAGACCTTACATGCGTTATCCTCAAAAATATTGATCGAAACCTGGTTTAATCGACTGTTTCAGTGTGGTACCACATTACTATGTGATCCAAACCAGAAAATAACCCGGGATCTGTTCAACGAGTATGTGAAGTGTGCGAAAGTATGAGTCTGATGAGGTCAAATCCCAGACCAATCCCAGACTTAACTTGCTTTATCCTCTAAAATATTGATCGAAACCAGGTTGAATTGACTGTTTCAGTGTGGTCCACATTACTACGTGATCCAAACCAGAAAAAACCCAGGATCCGTTCAACAAGTATGTGAAGAATGCGAAAGTATGAGTCGGAAGGGTGAAAATCCCAGGCCTAACCTAGACCTAACATGCGATATCCTCAAAAATTTTGATCGAAACCTGGTTTAATCGACTGTTTCAGTGTGGTACCACATTACTATGTGATCCAAACCAGAAAATAACCCGGGATCTGTTCAACGAGTATGTGAAGTGTGCGAAAGTATGAGTCTGATGAGGTCAAATCCCAGACCAATCCCAGACTTAACATGCGTTATCCTCTAAAATATTGATCGAAACCAGGTTTAATCGACTGTTTCAGTGTGGTACCACATTACTATGTGATCCAAACCAGAAAATAACCCGGGATCTGTTCAACGAGTATGTGAAGTGTGCGAAAGTATGAGTCTGATGAGGTCAAATCCCAGACCAATCCCAGACTTAACTTGCGTTATCCTCTAAAATATTGATCGAAACCAGGTTGAATTGACTGTTTCAGTGTGGTCCACATTACTACGTGATCCAAACCAGAAAAAACCCAGGATCCGTTCAACAAGTATGTGAAGAATGCGAAAGTATGAGTCTGATGAGTGAAAATCCCAGGCCTAACCTAGACCTAACATGCGTTAACCTCTAAAATATTGATCGAAACCAGGTTTCATTGCATGTTTCAGTGTGGTACCACTTTACTACGTGACGCAATCCAGAAAAAGCCCAGGATCTAGCCATGAAGTATGAGAAATATGCGAAAGTATGAGCCTGATGAGGGCAAATCCTAGACCTAACCCAGACCTAACATGCCTTAGCCTCTAAAATATTTATCAAGACCTGGTTTAATTGAAAGTTTCAGTGTGGTACCACATAACTACGTGATGCAATCCAGATAAAGCCCAGGATCTAGCCATCAAGTTTGAGAAATATTCGAAAGAATGTGCCTGATGAGAGCAAATCCCAGACCTAACCTAGACCTAACATGAATTATTCTCTAAAATATTGATCGAAACCAGGATGAATTGACTGTTTCAGTGTGGTCCCACATTACTACGTGATCCAAACCAGAAAAAACCCAGGATCCGTTCAACAAGTATGTGAAGAATGCGCAAGTATGAGTCTGATGAGTGAAAATCCCAGGCCTAACCTAGACCTAACATGCGTTATCCTCAAAAATATTGATCGAAACCTGGTTTAATCGACTGTTTCAGTGTGGTACCACATTACTATGTGATCCAAACCAGAAAATAACCCAGGATCTGTTCAACGAGTATGTGTAGTGTGCGAAAGTATGAGTCTGATCAGGTCAAATCCCAGACCAATCCCAGACTTAACTTGCGTTATCCTCTAAAATATTGATCAAAACCAGGTTTAATCGACTGTTTCAGTGTGGTACCACATTACTACGTGATCCAAACCAGAAAAAAACCAGGATCTAGCCATCAAGTATGAGAAATATGCGAAAGAATGAGGCTGATGAGAGCAAATCCCAGACCTAACCTAGACCTTACATGCGTTATCCTCTATAATATTGAGCGAAACCAGGTTTAATGGACTGTTTCAGTGTGGTACCACACTACTTCGTGATCCAAACCAGAAAAAACCCAGGATCTGTTCAACAAGTATGTGAAAAACGCTAAACTGTGAGCCTGATGAGGGCAAATCTTAGACCTAACCCAGACATAAGATGCGTTATCCTCTAAAATATTTATGCAGACCAGGTTTCATTGAATGATTCAGTGTGGTACCACTTTACTACGTGATCCAATCCAGAAATAGCCCAGGCTCTAGCCATGAAGTATGAGAAATATGCGAAAGTATGAGCCTGATGAGGGCAAATCCTAGACCTAACCCAGACCTAACATGCGTTAGCCTCTAAAATATTTATCAAGATCAGGTTTAATTGATTGTTTCAGTGTGGTCCCACATTACTACGTGATCCAAACCAGAAAAAACCCAGGATCTAGCCATCAAGTATGAGAAATATGCGAAAGAATGAGACTGATGTGTGAAAATCCCAGGCCTAACCTAGACCTAACATGCGTTAACCTCTAAAATATTGATCGAAACCAGGTTTCATTGAATGTTTCAGTGTGGTACCACTTTACTACGTGACGCAATCCAGAAAAAGCCCAGGATCTAGCCATGAAGTATGAGAAATATGCGAAAGTATGAGCCTGATGAGGGCAAATCCTAGACCTAACCCAGACCTAACATGCGTTAGCCTCTAAAATATTTATCAAGATCAGGTTTAATTGATTGTTTCAGTGTGGTCCCACATTACTTCGTGATCCAAATCAGAAAAAACCCAGGATCTGTTCAACATGTATGAGAAATATGCGAAAGAATGGGCCTGATGAGAGCAAATCCCAGACCTAACCTAGACCTAACATGAATTATTGTCTAAAATATTGATCGAAACCAGGTTTACTTGACTGTTTCAGTGTGGTCCCACATTACTACTTGATCCAAACCAGAAAAAACCCATGATCTGTTCAACAAGTATGTGAAAAACGCGAAAGTATGAGTCTGATGAGGTCAAATCCCAGACCTATCCCAGACTTAACTTGCGTTATCCTCTAAAATATTGATCGAAACCAGATTTAATCGACTGTTTCAGCGTGGTGCCACATTACTACGTGATACAATCCAGAAACAACCCAGGATCTAGCCATGAAGTATGAGAAATATGCGAAAGTATGAGCCTGATGAGGGCAAATCCTAGACCTAACCCAAACCTAACATGCGTTATCCTCTAAAATATTTATCAAGACCAGGTTTAATTGAATGTTTCAGTGTGGTACCACATTACTACGTGAACCAAACCAGAAAAAACCCAGGATCCGTTCAACAAGTATGTTAAAACTGCGAGAGTATGACCCTGATGAGGGCAAATCCCAGGCCTAACCTAGACCTAACATGCGTTCTCCTCTAGAATATTGATGGAAACCAGGTTTAATTGACTGTTTCAGTGTTGTACTTCATTACTACGTGATGCAATCCAGAAAAAGCCCAGGATCTAGCCATCAAGTATGAGAAATATGGGAAAGAATGAACCTGATGAGAGCAAATCCCAGACCTAACCTGGACCTAACATGAATTATTCTCTAAAATATTGATCGGATCCAGGTTTAATTGACTGTTTCAGTGTTGTACTACATTACTACGTGATGCAATCCAGAAAAAGCCCAGGATCTAGCCATCAAGTATGAGAAATATGCGAAAGTATGAGCCTGATGGGAGCAAATCCCTGACCTAACCTAGACCTAACATGCGTTATTCTCTAAAATATTTAACAAGACCAGGTTTAATAGATTGTTTCAGTGTGGTGCCACATTACTACGTGATCAAAACCAGAAAAAACGCAGGATCCGTTCAACAAGTATGTGAAAAACGCTAAACTGTGAGCCTGATGAGGGCAAATCTTAGACCTAACCCAGACCTAAGATGCGTTATCCTCTAAAATATTTATCCAGACCAGGTTTAATGGACTGTTTCAGCATGGTACCACTTTACTACCTGATACAATCCAGAAACAGCCCAGGATCTAGCCATGAAGTATGAGAAATATGCGAAAGTATGAGCCTGATGAGGGCAAATCCTAGACCTAACCCAAACCTAACATGCGTTATCCTCTAAAATATTCATCAAGAAAAGGTTTAATTGAATGTTTCAGTGTGGTACCACATTAATACGTGAACAAATCCAGAAAAAACCCAGGATCCGTTCAACAAGTATGTTAAAACTGCGACAGTATGACCCTGATGAGGGCAAATCCCAGGCCTAACCTAGACCTAACATGCGTTGTCCTCTAGAATATTGATGGAAACCAGGTTTAATTGACTGTTTCAGTGTTGTACTTCATTACTACGTGATGCAATCCAGAAAAAGCCCAGGATCTAGCCATCAAGTATGAGAAATATGCGAAACAATGAGCCTGATGAGAGCAAATCCCAGACCTAACCTAGACCTAACATGAATTATTCTCTAAAATATTGATCGAAACCAGGTTTAATTGACTGTTTCAGTGTTGTACTTCATTACTACGTGATGCAATCCAGAAAAAGCCCAGGATCTAGCCATCAAGTATGAGAAATATGCGAAAGAATGAGCCTGATGGGAGCAAATCCCTGACCTAACCTAGACCTAACATGAATTATTCTCTAAAATATTGATCAAAACCAGGTTTAATTGACTGTTTCAGTGTAGTACCACATTACTACGTGATCCAATCCAGAAATAGCCCAGGATCTAGCCATGAAGTATGAGAAATATGCGAAAGTATGAGCCTGATGAGGACAAATCCTGGACCTAACCCAGACCTAACATGCGTTATTCTCTAAAATATTTATCAAGACCAGGTTTAATTGAATGTTTCAGTGTGGTACCACACTACTACCTGATCAAAACCAGAAAAAACCCAGGATCCGTTCAACAAGTATGTGAAGAATGCGAAAGTATGAGTCTGATCAGTGAAAATCTCAGGCCTCACCTAGACCTAACTTGCGTTGTCCTCTAAAATATTGATGGAAACCAGGTTTCATTGACTGTTTCAGTGTGGTACTACATTACTACGTGATGCAATCCAGAAAAAGCCCAGGATCTAGCCATGAAGTATGAGAAATATGCGAAAGTATGAGCCTGATGAGAGCAAATCCTAGACTTAACCCAGACCTAACATGCGTTATCCTCTAAAATATTTATCAAGATCAGGTTTAATTGATTGTTTCAGTGTGGTCCCACATTACTACGTGATACAATCCAGAAACAGCCCAGGATCTAGCCATGAAGTATGAGAAATATGCGAAAGTATGAGCCTGATGAGGGCAAATCCTAGACCTATCCCAGACCTAACTTGCGTTATCCTCTAAAATATTGATCGAAACCAGGTTTAATTGGCTGTTTCAGCGTGGTACCCCATTACTACGTGATACAATCCAGAAACAGCCCAGGATCTAGCCATGAAGTATGAGAAATATGCGAAAGTATGAGCCTGATGAGAGCAAATCCTAGACTTAACCCAGACCTAACATGCGTTATCCTCTAAAATATTTATCAAGATCAGGTTTAATTGATTGTTTCAGTGTGGTCCCACATTACTACGTGATCCAAACCAGAAAAAACCCAGTATCTGTTCAACATGTATGAGAAATATGCGAAAGAATGAGCCTGATGAGAGCAAATCCCAGACCTGACCTATACCTAAGATGAATTATTCTCTAAAATATTGATCAAAACCAGGTTTAATTGACTGTTTCAGTGTAGTACCACATTACTACGTGATCCAATCCAGAAATAGCCCGGGATCTAGCCATGAAGTATGAGAAATATGCGAAAGTATGAGCCTGATGAGGACAAATCCTAGACCTAACCCAGACCTAACATGCGTTATTCTCTAAAATATTTATCAAGTCCAGGTTTAATTGAATGTTTCAGTGTGGTACCACATTACTACGTGATCCAAACCAGAAAAAACACAGGATCCGTTCAACAAGTATGTGAAGAATGCGAAAGTATGAGCCTGATGAGAGCAAATCCCAGACCTATCCTAGACCTAACATGCGTTATCCTCTAAAATATTGATCGAAACCAGGTTTAGTCGACTGTTTCGGTGTGGTCCCACATTACTACGTGATCCAAACCAGAAAAAACCCAGGATCCGTTCAACAAGTATGTGAAGAATGCGAAAGTATGAGTCTGATGAGGTCAAATCCCAGACCTATCCCAGACTTAACTTGCGTTATCCTCTAAAATATTGATCGAAACCAGGTTTAATCGACTGTTTCAGTGTGGTACCACATTACTACGTGATCCAAACCAGAAAAAACCCAGGATCTAGCCATCAAGTATGAGAAATATGCGAAAGAATGAGCCTGATGAGAGCAAATCCCAGACCTAACCTAGACCTTACATGCGTTATCATATAAAATATTGAGCGAGACCAGGTTTAATGGACTGTTTCAGAGTGGTACCACATTACTACGTGATCCAAACCAGAAAAAACCCAGGATCCGTTCAACAAGTATGTGAAGAATGCGAAAGTATGAGTCTGATGAGGTCAAATCCCAGACCATTCCCAGACTTAACTTGCGTTATCCTCTAAAATATTGATCGAAACCAGGTTTAATCGACTGTTTCAGTGTGGTACCACATTACTACGTGATCCAAACCAGAAAAAACCCAGGATCTAGCCATCAAGTATGAGAAATATGCGAAAGAATGAGCCTGATGAGAGCAAATCCCAGACCTAACCTAGACCTAACAAGAATTATTCTCTAAAATATTGATCGAAACCAGGTTTAATTGACTGTTTCAGTGTTGTACTTCATTACTACGTGATGCAATCCAGAAAAAGCCCAGGATCTAGCCATCAAGTATGAGAAATATGCGAAAGAATGAGCCTGACGAGACCAAATCCCTGACCTAACCTAGACCTAACATGAATTATTCTCTAAAATATTGATCAAAACCAGGTTTAATTGACTGTTTCAGTGTGGTACCACATTACTACGTGATCCAATCCAGAAATAGCCCAGGATCTAGCCATGAAGTATGAGAAATATGCGAAAGTATGAGCCTGATGAGGGCAATTCCCAGACCTAACCTAGACCAAACATGAATTATTCTCTAAAATATTGATCGGAACCAGGTTTAATTGACTGTTTCAGTGTTGTACTACATTACTACGTGATGCAATCCAGAAAAAGCCCAGGATCTAGCCATCAAGTATGAGAAATATGCGAAAGAATGAGCCTGATGGGAGCAAATCCCTGACCTAACCTAGACCTAACATGCGTTATTCTCCAAAATATTTATCAAGACCAGGTTTAATTGAATGTTTCAGTGTGGTACCACACTACTACGTGATCGAAACCAGAAAAAACCCCGGATCCGTTCAACAAGTATGTGAAGAATGCGAAAGTATGAGTCTGATCAGTGAAAATCTCAGGCCTCACCTAGACCTGACTTGCGTTGTCCTCTAAAATATTGATGGAAACCAGGTTTCATTGACTGTTTCAGTGTGGTACTACATTACTACGTGATGCAATCCAGAAAAAGCCCAGGATCTAGCCATCAAGTATGAGAAATATGCGAAAGAATGAGCCTGATGAGAGCAAATCCCAGACCTAACCTAGACCTAACATGCGTTATCCTCTAAAATATTGAGCGAAACCAGGTTTAATGGACTGTTTCAGTGAGGTACCACACTACGTCGTGATCCAAACCAGAGAAAGCCCAGGATCTGTTGAAGAAGTATGTGAAAAACGCTAAATTGTGAGCCTGATGAGGGCAAATCTTAGACCTAACCCAGACCTAAGATGCGTTATCCTCTAAAATATTTATCCAGACCAGGTTCCATTGAATGTTTCAGTGTGTTACCACTTTACTACGTGATCCAATCCAGAAATAGCCCAGGATCTAGCCATGAAGTATGAGAAATATGCGAAAGTAAGAGCCTGATGAGGGCAAATCCTAGACCTATCCCAGACCTAACTTGCGTTATCCTCTAAAATATTGATCGAAACCAGGTTTAATTGGCTGTTTCAGCGTGGTACCCCATTACTACGTGATACAATCCAGAAACAGCCCAGGATCTAGCCATGAAGTATGAGAAATATACGAAAGTATGAGCCTGATGAGAGCAAATCCTAGACTTAACCCAGACCTAACATGCGTTATCCTCTAAAATATTTATCAAGATCAGGTTTAATTGATTGTTTCTGTGTGGTCCCACATTACTACGTGATCCAAACCAGAAAAAACCCAGTATCTGTTCAACATGTATGAGAAATATGCGAAAGAATGAGCCTGATGAGAGCAAATCCCAGACCTAACCTATACCTAACATGAATTATTCTCTAAAATATTGATCAAAACCAGGTTTAATTGACTGTTTCAGTGTAGTACCACATTACTACGTGATCCAATCCAGAAATAGCCCAGGATCTAGCCATGAAGTATGCGAAATATGCGAAAGTATGAGCCTGATGAGGACAAATCCTAGACCTAACCCAGACCTAACTTGCGTTATTCTCTAAAATATTTATCAAGTCCAGGTTTAATTGAATGTTTCAGTGTGGTACCACATTACTACGTGATCCAAACCAGAAAAAACACAGGATCCGTTCAACAAGTATGTGAAGAATGCGAAAGTATGAGCCTAATCAGGGAAAATCCCAGGCCTAACCTAGACCTAACATGCGTTATCCTCTAAAATATTGATCGAAACCAGGTTTAGTCGACTGTTTCGGTGTGGTCCCACATTACTACGTGATCCAAACCAGAAAAAACCCAGGATCCGTTCAACAAGTATGTGAAGAATGCGAAAGTATGAGTCTGATGAGGCAAATCCCAGACCTATCCCAGACTTAACTTGCGTTATCCTCTAAAATATTGATCGAAACCAGGTTTAATCGACTGTTTCAGCGTGGTACCACATTACTACGTGATACAATCCAGAAACAGCCCAGGATCTAGCCATGAAGTATGTGAAGAATGCGAAAGTATGAGTCTGATCAGTGAAAATCTCAGGCCTCACCTAGACCTAACTTGCGTTGTCCTCTAAAATATTGATGGAAACCGGGTTTAATTGGCTGTTTCAGCGTGGTACCACATTACTACGTGATACAATCCAGAAACAGCCCAGGATCTAGCCATGAAGTATGAGAAATATGCGAAAGTAAGAGCCTGATGTGGGCAAATCCTAGACCTATCCCAGACCTAACTTGCGTTATCCTCTAAAATATTGATCGAAACCAGGTTTAATTGGCTGTTTCAGCGTGGTACCCCATTACTACGTGATACAATCCAGAAACAGCCCAGGATCTAGCCATGAAGTATGAGAAATATGCGAAAGAATCAGCCTGATGAGAGCAAATCCCAGACCTATCCCAGACCTAACATGCGTTATCCTCTAAAATATAGATCGAAACCTGGTTTAATCGACTGTTTCAGTGTGGTACCACATTACTATGTGATCCAAACCAGAAAATAACCCAGGATCTGTTCAAGGAGTATGTGAAATGTGCGAAAGTATGAATCTGATGAGGTCAAATCCCAGACCTATCCCAGACCTAGCTTGCGTTATCCTCTAAAATATTGATCGAAACCAGGTTTAATCGACTGTTTCAGTGTGGTACCACATTACTACGTGATCCAAACCAGAAAAAATCCAGGATCCGTTCAACAAGTATGTGAAGAATGCGAAAGTATGAGTCTGATGAGGTCAAATCCCAGGCCTAACCTAGACCTAACATGCGTTATCCTCAAAAATATTGATCGAAACCTGGTTTAATCGACTGTTTCAGTGTGGTACCACATTACTACGTGATCTAAACCAGAAAAAACCCAGGATCCGTTCAACAAGTATGTGAAGAATGCGAAAGTATGAGTCTGATGAGGTCAAATCCCAGACCATTCCCAGACTTAACTTGCGTTATCCTCTAAAATATTGATCGAAACCAGGTTTAATCGACTGTTTCAGTGTGGTACCACATTACTACGTGATCCAAACCAGAAAAAACCCAGGATCTAGCCATCAAGTATGAGAAATATGCGAAAGAATGAGCCTGATGAGAGCAAATCCCAGACCTAACCTAGACCTTACATGCGTTATCCTCTAAAATATTGAGCGAGACCAGGTTTAATGGACTGTTTAAGCGTGGTACCACACTACTACGTGATCCAAACCAGAAAAAACCCAGGATCTGTTCAACAAGTGTGTGAAAAACGCGAAAGTATGAGCCTGATGAGGGCAAATCCCAGACATATCCCAGACCTAACTTGCGTTATCCTCTAAAATATTGATCGAAACCAGGTTTAATTGACAGTTTCAGTGTGGTACCACATTACTACGTGATCCAATCCAGAAATAGCCCAGGATCTAGCCATGAAGTATGAGAAATATGCGAAAGTATGAGCCTGACGAGGGCAAATCCCAGGCCTAACCTAGACCTAACATGAATTATTCTCTAAAATATTGATCGAAACCAGGTTTAATTGACTGTTTCAGTGTGGTCC
This sequence comes from Colletes latitarsis, assembly GCF_051014445.1. Lineage (NCBI taxonomy): Eukaryota > Metazoa > Arthropoda > Insecta > Hymenoptera > Colletidae > Colletes > Colletes latitarsis. The sequence continues at coordinate 9,876,240 of NW_027488370.1, read as the reverse complement.
CACATTACTACGTGATCCAAACCAGAAAAAACCCAGGATCCGTTCAACAAGTATGTGAAGAATGCGAAAGTATGAGTCTGATGAGTGAAAATCCCAGACCTAACCTAGACCTAACATGCGTTATCCTCAAAAAAATTGGTCGAAACCTGGTTTAATCGACTGTTTCAGTGTGGTACCACATTACTATGTGATCCAAACCAGAAAATAACCCAGGATCCGTTCAACGAGTATGTGAAGTGTGCGAAAGTATGAGTCTGATGAGGTCAAATCCCAGACCATTCCCTGACTTAACTTGCGTTATCCTCTAAAATATTGATCGAAACCAGGTTTAATCGACTGTTTCAGTGTGGTACCACATTACTACGTGATCCAAACCAGAAAAAAACCAGGATCTAGCCATCAAGTATGTGAAGAATGCGAAGGTATGAGTCTGATGAGTGAAAATCCCAGGCCTAACCTAGACCTAACATGGGTTATCCTCTAAAATATTGATCCAAACCAGGTTTAATGGACTGTTTCAGCGTGGTACCACACTACTACGTGATCCAAACCAGAAAAAACCCAGGATCTGTTCAACAAGTATGTGAAAAACGCGAAAGTGTGAGCCTGATGAGGGCAAATCCCAGACATATCCCAGACCTAACTTGCGTTGTCCTCTAAGATATTGATTGAAACCAGGGTTAATTGACTGTTTCAGTGTTGTACTTCGTTACTACGTGATGCAATCCAGAAAAAGCCCAGGATCTAGCCATCAAGTATGAGAAATATGCGAAAGAATGAGCCTGATGACAGCAAATCCCAGACCTGACCTAGACCTAACATGAATTATTCTCTAAAATATTGATCGAAACGAGGTTTAATTGACTGTTTCAGTGTGGTCCCACATTACTACGTGATCCAAACCAGAAAAAACCCAGGATCCGTTCAACAAGTATGTGAAGAATGCGAAAGTATGAGTCTGATGAGTGAAAATCCCAGGCCTAACCTAGACCTAACATGCGTTATCCTCAAAAATATTGATCGAAACCTGGTTTAATCGTCTGTTTCAGTGTGGTACCACATTACTATATGATCCAAACCAGAAAATAACCCAGGATCTGTTCAACGAGTATGTGACGTGTGCGAAAGTATGAGTCTGATGAGGTCTAATCCCAGACCAATCCCAGACTTAACTTGCGTTATCCTCTAAAATATTGATCGAAACCAGGTTTAATCGACTGTTTCAGTGTGGTTCCACATTACTACCTGATCCAAACCAGAAAAAACCCAGGATCCGTTCAAGAAGTATGTGAAGAATGCGAAAGTATGAGTCCGATCAGTGAAAATCTCAGGCCTTACCTAGACCTAACATGCGTTGTCCTCTAAAATATTGATCCAAACCAGGTATAATGGACTGTTTCAGTGTGGTACCACACTACTACGTGATGCAATCCAGAAAAAGCCCAGGATGTAGCCATGAAGTATGAGAAATATGCGAAAGTATGAGCCTGATGAGGGCAAATCCTAGACCTAACCCAGACCTAACATGCGTTAGCCTCTAAAATATTTGTCAAGACCAGGTTTAATTGAATGTTTCAGTGTGGTACCACATTACTACGTGATGCAATACTGAAAAAGCCCTGGATCTAGCCATCAAGTTTGAGAAATATGCGAAAGAATGAGCTTGATGAGGGCAAATCCCAGACCTAACTTTGACCTAACATGAATTATTCTCTAAAATATTGATCGAAACCAGATTTAATTGACCGCTTCAGTGTGGTACCACATTACTACGTGATCCAAACCAGAAAAAACCCAGGATCCGTTCAAGAAGTATGTGAAGAATGCGAAAGTATGAGTCCGATCAGTGAAAATCTCAGGCCTTACCTAGACCTAACATGCGTTGTCCTCTAAAATATTGATGGAAACCAGGTTTCATTGTCTGTTTCAGTGTGGTACTACATTACTACGTGATGCAATCCAGAAAAAGCCCAGGATCTAGCCATCAAGTATGAGAAATATGCGAATGAATGAGCCTGATGAGAGCAAATCCCAGACCTAACCTAGACCTAACATGCGTTATCCTCTAAAATATTGATCCAAACCAGGTTTCATTGACTGTTTCAGTGTGGTACCACACTACTTCGTGATCCAAACCAGAAAAAACCCAGGATCTGTTCAACAAGTATGTGAAAAACGCGAAACTGTGAGCCTGATGAGGGCAAGTCTTAGACCTAACCCAGACCTAAGATGCGTTACCCTCTAAAATATTTATCCAGACGAGGTTTCATTGAATGTTTCAATGTGGTACCACTTTATTACGTGATCCAATCCAGAAATAGGCCAGGATCTAGCCATGAAGTATGAGAAATATGCGAAAGTAAGAGCCTGATTAGGGCATATCCTAGACCTATCCCAGACCTAACTTGCGTTATCCTCTAAAATATTGATCGAATCCAGGTTAAATTGACTGTTTCAGCGTGGTACCACATTACTACGTGACACAATCCAGAAACAGCCCAGCATCTAGCCATGAAGTATGAGAAATATGCGAAAGAATGAGCCTGATGAGAGCAAATCCCAGACCTAACCTTGACCTGACATGAATTATTCTCTAAAATATTGATCGAAACCTGCTTTAATCGACTGTTTCAGTGTGGTACCACATTACTATGTGATCCAAACCAGAAAATAACCCAGGATCTGTTCAACGAGTACGTGAAGTGTGCGAAAGTATGAGTCTGATGAGGTCAAATCCCAGACCTATCCCAGTCCTAACTTGCGTTATCCTCTAAAATTTTGATCGAAACGAGGTTTAATTGACCGTTTCAGTGTGGTACCACATTACTACGTGATCCAAACCAGAAAAAACCCAGGATCAGTTCAACAAGTATGTGAAGAATGCGAAAGTATGAGCCTGATGAGGGCAAATCCCAGACCTATCCCAGACCTAACTTGCGTTATCCTCTAAAATATTGATCGAAACCAGGTTTAATTGACCGTTTCAGTGTGGTACCACATTACTACGTGTTCCAAACCAGAAAAAACCCAGGATCCGTTCAACAAGTATGTGAAGAATGCGAAAGTATGAGTCTGATGAGTGAAAATCCCAGGCCTATCCCAGACTTAACTTGCGTTATCCTCTAAAATATTGATCGAATCCAGGTTAAATTGACTGTTTCAGCGTGGTACCACATTACTACGTGACACAATCCAGAAACAGCCCAGCATCTAGCCATGAAGTATGAGAAATATGCGAAAGAATGAGCCTGATGAGAGCAAATCCCAGACCTAACCTTGACCTGACATGAATTATTCTCTAAAATATTGATCGAAACCTGCTTTAATCGACTGTTTCAGTGTGGTACCACATTACTATGTGATCCAAACCAGAAAATAACCCAGGATCTGTTCAAGGAGTATGTGAAGTGTTGCGAAAGTATGAGTCTGATGAGGTCAAATCCCAGACCATTCCCAGACCTAACTTGCGTTATCCTCTAAAATATTGATCGAAACCAGCTTTAATCGACTGTTTCAGTGTGGTACCACATTACTACGTGATCCAAACCAGAAAAAACCCAGGTTCTAGCCATCAAGTATGAGAAATATGCGAAAGAATGAGCCTGATGAGAGCAAATCCCAGACCTAACCTAGACCTTACACGCGTTATCCTTTAAAATATTGAGCGAAACCAGGTTTAATGGACTGTTTCAGTGTGGTACCACATTACTTCGTGATCCAAACCAGAAAAAACCCAGGATCTGTTCAACAAGTATGTGAAAAACGCTAAACTGTGAGCATGATGAGGGCAAATCTTAGACCTAACCCAGACCTAAGATGCGCTAACCTCTAAAATATTTATCCAGACCAGGTTTCATTGAATGTTTCAGTGTGGTACCACTTTACTACGTGATCCAATCCAGAAATAGCCCAGGATCTAGCCTTGAAGTATGAGAAATATGCGAAAGTATGAGCCTGATGAGGGCAAATCCTAGACCTAACCCAGACCTAACATGCGTTATCCTCTAAAATATTTATCAAGACCAGGTTTAATTGATTGTTTCAGTGTGGTCCCACATTACTACGTGATCCAAACCAGAAAAAACCCAGGATCTGTTCAACATGTATGAGAAATATGCGAAAGAATGAGCCTGATGTGGGCAAATCCCAGACCTGACCTAGACCTAACATGAATTATTCTCTAAAATATTGATCGAAACCAGGTTTAATTGACAGTTTCAGTGTGGTCCCACATTACTACGTGATCCAAACCAGAAAAAACCCAGGATCCGTTCAACAAGTATGTGAAGAATGCGAAAGTATGAGTCTGATGAGTGAAAATCCCAGGCCTAACCTAGACCTAACATGCGTTGTCCTCTAAAATATTGATGGAAACCAGGTTTCATTGTCTGTTTCAGTGTGGTACTACATTACTACGTGATGCAATCCAGAAGTAGCCCAGGATCTAGCCATCAAGTATGAGAAATATGCGAAAGAATGAGCCTGATGAGAGCAAATCCCAGACCTGACCTAGACCTAACATGAATTATTCTCTAAAATATTGATCGAAACCAGGTTTAATTGACAGTTTCAGTGTGGTCCCACATTACTACGTGATCCAAACCAGAAAAAACCCAGGATCCGTTCAACAAGTATGTGAAGAATGCGAAAGTATGAGTCTGATGAGTGAAAATCCCAGGCCTAACCTAGACCTAACATGCGTTATCCTCTAAAATATTGATCCAAACCAGGTATAATGGACTGTTTCAGTGTGGTACCACACTACTACGTGATCCAAACCAGAAAAAACCCAGGACCTGTTCAACAAGTATGTGAAAAACGCGAAAGTATGAGCCTGATGAGGGCAAATCCAAGACCTATCCCAGACCTAACTTGCGTTGTCCTCTAAGATATTGATGGAAACCAGGTTTAATTGACTGTTTCAGTGTTGTACTTCATTACTACGTGATGCAATCCAGAAAAAGCCCAGGATCTAGCCATCAAGTTTGAGAAATATGCGAAAGAATGAGCCTGATGACGGCAAATCCCAGACCTAACTTTGACCTAACATGAATTATTCTCTAAAATATTGATCGAAACCAGGTTTAATTGACCGTTTCAGTGTGGTACCACATTACTACGTGATCCAAACCAGAAAAAACCCAGGATCCGTTCAACAAGTATGTGAAAAATGCGAAAGTATGAGTCCGATCAGTGAAAATCTCAGGCCTTACCTAGACCTAACATGCGTTGTCCTCTAAAATATTGATGGAAACCAGGTTTCATTGTCTGTTTCAGTGTGGTACTACATTACTACGTGATGCAATCCAGAAAAAGCCCAGGATCTAGCCATCAAGTATGAGAAATATGCGAATGAATGAGCCTGATGAGAGCAAATCCCAGACCTAACCTAGACCTAACATGCGTTATCCTCTAAAATATTGATGGAAACCAGGTTTCATTGACTGTTTCAGTGTGGTACCACACTACTTCGTGATCCAAACCAGAAAAGACCTAGGATCTGTTCAACAAGTATGTGAAAAACGCGAAACTGTGAGCCTGATGAGGGCAAATCTTAGACCTAACCCAGACCTAAGATGCGTTACCCTCTAAAATATTTATCCAGACGAGGTTTCATTGAATGTTTCAATGTGGTACCACTTTACTACGTGATCCAATCCAGAAATAGGCCAGGATCTAGCAATGAAGTATGAGAAATATGCGAAAGTAAGAGCCTGATGAGGGCAAATCCTAGACCTATCCCAGACCTAACTTGCGTTATCCTCTAAAATATTGATCGAATCCAGGTTAAATTGACTGTTTCAGCGTGGTACCACATTACTACGTGACACAATCCAGAAACAGCCCAGCATCTAGCCATGAAGTATGAGAAATATGCGAAAGAATGAGCCTGATGAGAGCAAATCCCAGACCTAACCTTGACCTAACATGAATTATTCTCTAAAATATTGATCGAATCCAGGTTAAATTGACTGTTTCAGCGTGGTACCACATTACTACGTGACACAATCCAGAAACAGCCCAGCATCTAGCCATGAAGTATGAGAAATATGCGAAAGAATGAGCCTGATGAGAGCAAATCCCAGACCTAACCTTGACCTGACATGAATTATTCTCTAAAATATTGATCGAAACCTGCTTTAATCGACTGTTTCAGTGTGGTACCACATTACTATGTGATCCAAACCAGAAAATAACCCAGGATCTGTTCAAGGAGTATGTGAAGTGTTGCGAAAGTATGAGTCTGATGAGGTCAAATCCCAGACCATTCCCAGACCTAACTTGCGTTATCCTCTAAAATATTGATCGAAACCAGGTTTAATCGACTGTTTCAGTGTGGTACCACATTACTACGTGATCCAAACCAGAAAAAACCCAGGTTCTAGCCATCAAGTATGAGAAATATGCGAAAGAATGAGCCTGATGAGAGCAAATCCCAGACCTAACCTAGACCTTACACGCGTTATCCTTTAAAATATTGAGCGAAACCAGGTTTAATGGACTGTTTCAGTGTGGTACCACATTACTTCGTTATCCAAACCAGAAAAAACCCAGGATCTGTTCAACAAGTATGTGAAAAACGCTAAACTGTGAGCCTGATGAGGGCAAATCTTAGACCTAACCCAGACCTAAGATGCGCTAACCTCTAAAATATTTATCCAGACCAGGTTTCATTGAATGTTTCAGTGTGGTACCACTTTACTACGTGATCCAATCCAGAAATAGCCCAGGATCTAGCCTTGAAGTATGAGAAATATGCGAAAGTATGAGCCTGATGAGGGCAAATCCTAGACCTAACCCAGACCTAACATGCGTTATCCTCTAAAATATTTATCAAGACCAGGTTTAATTGATTGTTTCAGTGTGGTCCCACATTACTACGTGATCCAAACCAGAAAAAACCCAGGATCTGTTCAACATGTATGAGAAATATGCGAAAGAATGAGCCTGATGTGGGCAAATCCCAGACCTGACCTAGACCTAACATGAATTATTCTCTAAAATATTGATCGAAACCAGGTTTAATTGACAGTTTCAGTGTGGTCCCACATTACTACGTGATCCAAACCAGAAAAAACCCAGGATCCGTTCAACAAGTATGTGAAGAATGCGAAAGTATGAGTCTGATGAGTGAAAATCCCAGGCCTAACCTAGACCTAACATGCGTTGTCCTCTAAAATATTGATGGAAACCAGGTTTCATTGTCTGTTTCAGTGTGGTACTACATTACTACGTGATGCCATCCAGAAGTAGCCCAGGATCTAGCCATCAAGTATGAGAAATATGCGAAAGAATGAGCCTGATGAGAGCAAATCCCAGACCTGACCTAGACCTAACATGAATTATTCTCTAAAATATTGATCGAAACCAGGTTTAATTGACAGTTTCAGTGTGGTCCCACATTACTACGTGATCCAAACCAGAAAAAACCCAGGATCCGTTCAACAAGTATGTGAAGAATGCGAAAGTATGAGTCTGATGAGTGAAAATCCCAGGCCTAACCTAGACCTAACATGCGTTATCCTCTAAAATATTGATGGAAACCAGGTTTCATTGACTGTTTCAGTGTGGTACCACACTACTTCGTGATCCAAACCAGAAAAGACCTAGGATCTGTTCAACAAGTATGTGAAAAACGCGAAACTGTGAGCCTGATGAGGGCAAATCTTAGACCTAACCCAGACCTAAGATGCGTTACCCTCTAAAATATTTATCCAGACGAGGTTTCATTGAATGTTTCAATGTGGTACCACTTTACTACGTGATCCAATCCAGAAATAGGCCAGGATCTAGCAATGAAGTATGAGAAATATGCGAAAGTAAGAGCCTGATGAGGGCAAATCCTAGACCTATCCCAGACCTAACTTGCGTTATCCTCTAAAATATTGATCGAATCCAGGTTAAATTGACTGTTTCAGCGTGGTACCACATTACTACGTGACACAATCCAGAAACAGCCCAGCATCTAGCCATGAAGTATGAGAAATATGCGAAAGAATGAGCCTGATGAGAGCAAATCCCAGACCTAACCTTGACCTAACATGAATTATTCTCTAAAATATTGATCGAAACCTGGTTTAATCGACTGTTTCAGTGTGGTACCACATTACTATGTGATCCAAACCAGAAAATAACCCAGGATCTGTGCAACGAGTACGTGAAGTGTGCGAAAGTATGAGTCTGATGAGGTCAAATCCCAGACCTATCCCAGACCTAACTTGCGTTATCCTCTAAAATATTGATCGAAACCAGGTTTAATTGACCGTTTCAGTGTGGTACCACATTACTACGTGATCCAAACCAGAAAAAACCCAGGATCCGTTCAACAAGTATGTGAAGAATGCGAAAGTATGAGTCTGATGAGTGAAAATCCCAGGCCTAACCTAGACCTAACATGCGTTATCCTCTAAAATATTGATCGAAACCAGGTTTAATTGACAGTTTCAGTGTGGTACCACATTACTACGTGATCCAATCCAGAAATAGCCCAGGATCTAGCCATGAAGTATGAGAAATATGCGAAAGTATGAGCCTGACGAGGGCAAATCCCAGGCCTAACCTAGACCTAACATGAATTATTCTCTAAAATATTGATCGAAACCAGGTTTAATTGACTGTTTCAGTGTGGTCCCACATTACTACGTGATCCAAACCAGAAAAATCCCAGGATCCGTTCAACGAGTATGTGAAGTGTGCGAAAGTATGAGTCTGATGAGGTCAAATCCCAGACCATTCCCTGACTTAACTTGCGTTATCCTCTAAAATATTGATCGAAACCAGGTTTAATCGACTGTTTCAGTGTGGTACCACATTACTACGTGATCCAAACCAGAAAAAAACCAGGATCTAGCCATCAAGTATGTGAAGAATGCGAAGGTATGAGTCTGATGAGTGAAAATCCCAGGCCTAACCTAGACCTAACATGGGTTATCCTCTAAAATATTGATCCAAACCAGGTTTAATGGACTGTTTCAGCGTGGTACCACACTACTACGTGATCCAAACCAGAAAAAACCCAGGATCTGTTCAACAAGTATGTGAAAAACGCGAAAGTATGAGCCTGATGAGGGCAAATCCCAGACATATCCCAGACCTAACTTGCGTTGTCCTCTAAGATATTGATGGAAACCAGGGTTAATTGACTGTTTCAGTGTTGTACTTCGTTACTACGTGATGCAATCCAGAAAAAGCCCAGGATCTAGCCATCAAGTATGAGAAATATGCGAAAGAATGAGCCTGATGACAGCAAATCCCAGACCTGACCTAGACCTAACATGAATTATTCTCTAAAATATTGATCGAAACGAGGTTTAATTGACTGTTTCAGTGTGGTCCCACATTACTACGTGATCCAAACCAGAAAAAACCCAGGATCCGTTCAACAAGTATGTGAAGAATGCGAAAGTATGAGTCTGATGAGTGAAAATCCCAGGCCTAACCTAGACCTAACATGCGTTATCCTCAAAAATATTGATCGAAACCTGGTTTAATCGTCTGTTTCAGTGTGGTACCACATTACTATATGATCCAAACCAGAAAATAACCCAGGATCTGTTCAACGAGTATGTGACGTGTGCGAAAGTATGAGTCTGATGAGGTCTAATCCCAGACCAATCCCAGACTTAACTTGCGTTATCCTCTAAAATATTGATCGAAACCAGGTTTAATCGACTGTTTCAGTGTGGTTCCACATTACTACCTGATCCAAACCAGAAAAAACCCAGGATCCGTTCAAGAAGTATGTGAAGAATGCGAAAGTATGAGTCCGATCAGTGAAAATCTCAGGCCTTACCTAGACCTAACATGCGTTGTCCTCTAAAATATTGATCCAAACCAGGTATAATGGACTGTTTCAGTGTGGTACCACACTACTACGTGATGCAATCCAGAAAAAGCCCAGGATGTAGCCATGAAGTATGAGAAATATGCGAAAGTATGAGCCTGATGAGGGCAAATCCTAGACCTAACCCAGACCTAACATGCGTTAGCCTCTAAAATATTTGTCAAGACCAGGTTTAATTGAATGTTTCAGTGTGGTACCACATTACTACGTGATGCAATACTGAAAAAGCCCTGGATCTAGCCATCAAGTTTGAGAAATATGCGAAAGAATGAGCTTGATGAGGGCAAATCCCAGACCTAACTTTGACCTAACATGAATTATTCTCTAAAATATTGATCGAAACCAGATTTAATTGACCGCTTCAGTGTGGTACCACATTACTACGTGATCCAAACCAGAAAAAACCCAGGATCCGTTCAAGAAGTATGTGAAGAATGCGAAAGTATGAGTCCGATCAGTGAAAATCTCAGGCCTTACCTAGACCTAACATGCGTTGTCCTCTAAAATATTGATGGAAACCAGGTTTCATTGTCTGTTTCAGTGTGGTACTACATTACTACGTGATGCAATCCAGAAAAAGCCCAGGATCTAGCCATCAAGTATGAGAAATATGCGAATGAATGAGCCTGATGAGAGCAAATCCCAGACCTAACCTAGACCTAACATGCGTTATCCTCTAAAATATTGATCCAAACCAGGTTTCATTGACTGTTTCAGTGTGGTACCACACTACTTCGTGATCCAAACCAGAAAAAACCCAGGATCTGTTCAACAAGTATGTGAAAAACGCGAAACTGTGAGCCTGATGAGGGCAAATCTTAGACCTAACCCAGACCTAAGATGCGTTACCCTCTAAAATATTTATCCAGACGAGGTTTCATTGAATGTTTCAATGTGGTACCACTTTACTACGTGATCCAATCCAGAAATAGGCCAGGATCTAGCCATGAAGTATGAGAAATATGCGAAAGTAAGAGCCTGATTAGGGCATATCCTAGACCTATCCCAGACCTAACTTGCGTTATCCTCTAAAATATTGATCGAATCCAGGTTAAATTGACTGTTTCAGCGTGGTACCACATTACTACGTGACACAATCCAGAAACAGCCCAGCATCTAGCCATGAAGTATGAGAAATATACGAAAGAATGAGCCTGATGAGAGCAAATCCCAGACCTAACCTTGACCTGACATGAATTATTCTCTAAAATATTGATCGAAACCTGCTTTAATCGACTGTTTCAGTGTGGTACCACATTACTATGTGATCCAAACCAGAAAATAACCCAGGATCTGTTCAACGAGTACGTGAAGTGTGCGAAAGTATGAGTCTGATGAGGTCAAATCCCAGACCTATCCCAGTCCTAACTTGCGTTATCCTCTAAAATTTTGATCGAAACGAGGTTTAATTGACCGTTTCAGTGTGGTACCACATTACTACGTGATCCAAACCAGAAAAAACCCAGGATCAGTTCAACAAGTATGTGAAGAATGCGAAAGTATGAGCCTGATGAGGGCAAATCCCAGACCTATCCCAGACCTAACTTGCGTTATCCTCTAAAATATTGATCGAAACCAGGTTTAATTGACCGTTTCAGTGTGGTACCACATTACTACGTGTTCCAAACCAGAAAAAACCCAGGATCCGTTCAACAAGTATGTGAAGAATGCGAAAGTATGAGTCTGATGAGTGAAAATCCCAGGCCTATCCCAGACTTAACTTGCGTTATCCTCTAAAATATTGATCGAATCCAGGTTAAATTGACTGTTTCAGCGTGGTACCACATTACTACGTGACACAATCCAGAAACAGCCCAGCATCTAGCCATGAAGTATGAGAAATATGCGAAAGAATGAGCCTGATGAGAGCAAATCCCAGACCTAACCTTGACCTGACATGAATTATTCTCTAAAATATTGATCGAAACCTGCTTTAATCGACTGTTTCAGTGTGGTACCACATTACTATGTGATCCAAACCAGAAAATAACCCAGGATCTGTTCAAGGAGTATGTGAAGTGTTGCGAAAGTATGAGTCTGATGAGGTCAAATCCCAGACCATTCCCAGACCTAACTTGCGTTATCCTCTAAAATATTGATCGAAACCAGCTTTAATCGACTGTTTCAGTGTGGTACCACATTACTACGTGATCCAAACCAGAAAAAACCCAGGTTCTAGCCATCAAGAATGAGAAATATGCGAAAGAATGAGCCTGATGAGAGCAAATCCCAGACCTAACCTAGACCTTACACGCGTTATCCTTTAAAATATTGAGCGAAACCAGGTTTAATGGACTGTTTCAGTGTGGTACCACACTACTTCGTGATCCAAACCAGAAAAAACCCAGGATCTGTTCAACAAGTATGTGAAAAACGCTAAACTGTGAGCCTGATGAGGGCAAATCTTAGACCTAACCCAGACCTAAGATGCGCTAACCTCTAAAATATTTATCCAGACCAGGTTTCATTGAATGTTTCAGTGTGGTACCACTTTACTACGTGATCCAATCCAGAAATAGCCCAGGATCTAGCCTTGAAGTATGAGAAATATGCGAAAGTATGAGCCTGATGAGGGCAAATCCTAGACCTAACCCAGACCTAACATGCGTTATCCTCTAAAATATTTATCAAGACCAGGTTTAATTGATTGTTTCAGTGTGGTCCCACATTACTACGTGATCCAAACCAGAAAAAACCCAGGATCTGTTCAACATGTATGAGAAATATGCGAAAGAATGAGCCTGATGTGGGCAAATCCCAGACCTGACCTAGACCTAACATGAATTATTCTCTAAAATATTGATCGAAACCAGGTTTAATTGACAGTTTCAGTGTGGTCCCACATTACTACGTGATCCAAACCAGAAAAAACCCAGGATCCGTTCAACAAGTATGTGAAGAATGCGAAAGTATGAGTCTGATGAGTGAAAATCCCAGGCCTAACCTAGACCTAACATGCGTTGTCCTCTAAAATATTGATGGAAACCAGGTTTCATTGTCTGTTTCAGTGTGGTACTACATTACTACGTGATGCAATCCAGAAGTAGCCCAGGATCTAGCCATCAAGTATGAGAAATATGCGAAAGAATGAGCCTGATGAGAGCAAATCCCAGACCTGACCTAGACCTAACATGAATTATTCTCTAAAATATTGATCGAAACCAGGTTTAATTGACAGTTTCAGTGTGGTCCCACATTACTGCGTGATCCAAACCAGAAAAAACCCAGGATCCGTTCAACAAGTATGTGAAGAATGCGAAAGAATGAGTCTGATGAGTGAAAATCCCAGGCCTAACCTAGACCTAACATGCGTTATCCTCTAAAATATTGATCCAAACCAGGTATAATGGACTGTTTCAGTGTGGTACCACACTACTACGTGATCCAAACCAGAAAAAACCCAGGACCTGTTCAACAAGTATGTGAAAAACGCGAAAGTATGAGCCTGATGAGGGCAAATCCAAGACCTATCCCAGACCTAACTTGCGTTGTCCTCTAAGATATTGATGGAAACCAGGTTTAATTGACTGTTTCAGTGTTGTACTTCATTACTACGTGATGCAATCCAGAAAAAGCCCAGGATCTAGCCATCAAGTTTGAGAAATATGCGAAAGAATGAGCCTGATGAGGGCAAATCCCAGACCTAACTTTGACCTAACATGAATTATTCTCTAAAATATTGATCGAAACCAGGTTTAATTGACCGTTTCAGTGTGGTACCACATTACTACGTGATCCAAACCAGAAAAAACCCAGGATCCGTTCAACAAGTATGTGAAAAATGCGAAAGTATGAGTCCGATCAGTGAAAATCTCAGGCCTTACCTAGACCTAACATGCGTTGTCCTCTAAAATATTGATGGAAACCAGGTTTCATTGTCTGTTTCAGTGTGGTACTACATTACTACGTGATGCAATCCAGAAAAAGCCCAGGATCTAGCCATCAAGTATGAGAAATATGCGAATGAATGAGCCTGATGAGAGCAAATCCCAGACCTAACCTAGACCTAACATGCGTTATCCTCTAAAATATTGATGGAAACCAGGTTTCATTGACTGTTTCAGTGTGGTACCACACTACTTCGTGATCCAAACCAGAAAAGACCTAGGATCTGTTCAACAAGTATGTGAAAAACGCGAAACTGTGAGCCTGATGAGGGCAAATCTTAGACCTAACCCAGACCTAAGATGCGTTACCCTCTAAAATATTTATCCAGACGAGGTTTCATTGAATGTTTCAATGTGGTACCACTTTACTACGTGATCCAATCCAGAAATAGGCCAGGATCTAGCAATGAAGTATGAGAAATATGCGAAAGTAAGAGCCTGATGAGGGCAAATCCTAGACCTATCCCAGACCTAACTTGCGTTATCCTCTAAAATATTGATCGAATCCAGGTTAAATTGACTGTTTCAGCGTGGTACCACATTACTACGTGACACAATCCAGAAACAGCCCAGCATCTAGCCATGAAGTATGAGAAATATGCGAAAGAATGAGCCTGATGAGAGCAAATCCCAGACCTAACCTTGACCTAACATGAATTATTCTCTAAAATATTGATCGAAACCTGGTTTAATCGACTGTTTCAGTGTGGTACCACATTACTATGTGATCCAAACCAGAAAATAACCCAGGATCTGTTCAACGAGTACGTGAAGTGTGCGAAAGTATGAGTCTGATGAGGTCAAATCCCAGACCTATCCCAGACCTAACTTGCGTTATCCTCTAAAATATTGATCGAAACCAGGTTTAATTGACCGTTTCAGTGTGGTACCACATTACTACGTGATCCAAACCAGAAAAAACCCAGGATCCGTTCAACAAGTATGTGAAGAATGCGAAAGTATGAGTCTGATGAGTGAAAATCCCAGGCCTAACCTAGACCTAACATGCGTTATCCTCTAAAATATTGATCGAAACCTGGTTTAATCGACTGTTTCAGTGTGGTACCACATTACTATGTGATCCAAACCAGAAAATAACCCAGGATCTGTTCAAGGAGTATGTGAAGTGTTGCGAAAGTATGAGTCTGATGAGGTCAAATCCCAGACCATTCCCAGACCTAACTTGCGTTATCCTCTAAAATATTGATCGAAACCAGCTTTAATCGACTGTTTCAGTGTGGTACCACATTACTACGTGATCCAAACCAGAAAAAACCCAGGTTCTAGCCATCAAGTATGAGAAATATGCGAAAGAACGAGCCTGATGAGAGCAAATCCCAGACCTAACCTAGACCTTACATGCGTTATCCTTTAAAATATTGAGCGAAACCAGGTTTAATGGACTGTTTCAGTGTGGTACCACATTACTTCGTGATCCAAACCAGAAAAAACCCAGGATCTGTTCAACATGTATGAGAAATATACGAAAGAATGAGCCTGATGTGGGCAAATCCCAGACCTAACCTAGACCTAACATGAATTATTCTCTAAAATATTGATCGAAACCAGGTTTAATTGACTGTTTCAGAGTGGTCCCACATTACTACGTGATCCAAACCAGAAATAACCCAGGATCCGTTCAACAAGTATGTGAAGAATGCGAAAGTATGAGTCTGATGAGTGAAAATCCCAGGCCTAACATAGACCTAACATGCGTTATCCTCTAAAATATTGATCCAAACCAGGTTCAATGGACTGTTTCAGCGTGGTACCACACTACTACGTGATCCAAACCAGAAAAAACCCAGGATCTGTTCAACAAGTATGTGAAGAATGCGAAAGTATGAGTCTGATGAGTGAAAATCCCAGGCCTAACCTAGACCTAACTTGCGTTGTCCTCTAAGATATTGATGGAAACCAGGTTTAATTGACTGTTTCAGTGTTGTACTTCATTACTACGTGATGCAATCCAGAAGAAGCCCAGGATCTACCCATGAAGTATGAGAAATATGCGAAAGTATGAGCCTGATGAGGGCAAATCCTAGACCTAACCCAAACCTAACATGCGTTATCCTCTAAAATATTTATCAAGACCAGGTTTAATTGAATGTTTCACTGTGGTCCCACATTACTACGTGATCCAAATCAGAAAAAACCCAGGATCGGTTCAACATGTATGAGAAATATACGAAAGAATGAGCCTGATGTGGGCAAATCCCAGACCTAACCTAGACCTAACATGAATTATTCTCTAAAATATTGATCGAAACCAGGTTTAATTGACTGTTTCAGTGTGGTCCCACATTACTACGTGATCCAAACCAGAAATAACCCAGGATCCGTTCAACAAGTGTGTGAAGAATGCGAAAGTATGAGTCTGATGAGTGAAAATCCCAGGCCTAACCTAGACCTAACATGCGTTATCCTCTAAAATATTGATCCAAACCAGGTTTAATGGACTGTTTCAGCGTGGTACCACACTACTACGTGATCCAAACCAGAAAAAACCCAGGATCTGTTCAACAAGTATGTGAAAAACGCGAAAGTATGAGCCTGATGAGGGCAAATCCCAGACATATCCCAGACCTAACTTGCGTTGTCCTGTAAGATATTGATGGTAACCAGGTTTAATTGACTGTTTCAGTGTTGTACTTCATTACTACGTGATGCAATCCAGAAAAAGCCCAGGATCTAGCCATCAAGTATGAGAAATATGCGAAAGAATGAGCCTGATGGGAGCAAATCCCAGACCTAACCTAGACCTAACATGAATTATACTCTAAAATATTGATCAAAACCAGGTTTATTTGACTGTTTCAGTGTGGTACTACATGACTACGTGATCCAATCCAGAAATAGCCCAGGATCTAGCCATGAAGTATGAGAAATATGCGAAAGTATGAGCCTGATGAGGGCAAATCCTAGACCTAACCCAAACCTAACATGCGTTATCCTCTAAAATATTTATCAAGAAAAGGTTTAATTGAATGTTTCAGTGTGGTACCACATTACTACGTGAACCATACCAGAAAAAACCCAGGATCCGTTCAACAAGTATGTTAAAACTGCGACAGTATGACCCTGATGAGGGCAAATCCCAGGCCTAACCTAGACCTAACATGCGTTGTCCTCTAGAATATTGATGGAAACCAGGTTTATTTGACTGTTTCAGTGTGGTACTACATGACTACGTGATCCAATCCAGAAATAGCCCAGGATCTAGCCATGAAGTATGAGAAATATGCGAAAGTATGAGCCTGATGAGGGCAAATCCTAGACCTAACCCAGACCTAACATGCGTTATTCTCTAAAATATTTATCAAGACCAGGTTTAATTGAATGTTTCAGTGTGGTACCACAATACTACGTGATCCAAACCAGAAAAAACCCAGGATCCGTTCAACAAGTATGTGAAGAATGCGAAAGTATGAGTCTGATCAGTGAAAATCCCAGACCTAACCTAGACCTAACATGCGTTATCCTCTATAATATTGAGCGAAACCAGGTTTAATGGACTGTTTCAGTGTGGTACCACACTACTTCGTGATCCAAACAGAGAAAGCCCAGGATCTGTTCAAGAAGTATGTGAAAAACGCTAAACTGTGAGCCTGATGAGGGCAAATCTTAGACCTAACCCAGACCTAAGATGCGTTATCCTCTAAAATATTTATCCAGACCAGGTTTCATTGAATGTTTCAGTGTGGTACCACTTTACTACCTGATACAATCCAGAAACAGCCCAGGATCTAGCCATGAAGTATGAGAAATATGCGAAAGTATGAGCCTGATGAGGGCAAATCCTAGACCTAACCCAGACCTAACATGCGTTATCCTCTAAAATATTTATCAAGATCAGGTTTAATTGATTGTTTCAGTGTGGTCCCACATTACTACGTGATCCAAACCAGAAAAAACCCAGGATCTGTTCAACATGTATGAGAAATATGCGAAAGAATGAGCCTGATGATGGCAAATCCCAGACATATCCCAGACCTAACTTGCGTTGTCCTCTAAGATATTGATGGAAACCAGGTTTAATTGACTGTTTCAGTGTTGTACTTCATTACTACGTGATGCAATCCAGAAAAAGCCCAGGATCTAGCCATCAAGTATGAGAAATATGCGAAAGAATGAGCCTGATGAGAGCAAATCCCAGACCTAACCTAGACCTAACATGAATTATTCTTTAAAATATTGAACGAAACCAGGTTTAATTGACTGTTTCAGTGTGGTCCCACATTACTACGTGCTCCAAACCAGAAAAAACCCAGGATCCGTTCAACAAGAATGTGAAGAATGCGAAGTTATGAGTCCGATGAGTGAAAATCCCAGGCCTAAACTAGACCTAACATGCGTTATCCTCAAAAATATTGATCGAAACCTGGTTTAATCGACTGTTTCAGAGTGGTACCACATTACTATGTGATCCAAACCAGAAAATAACCCAGGATCCGTTCATGAAGTATGTGAAAAACGCTAAACTGTGAGCCTGATGAGGGCAAATCGTAGACCTAACCCAGACCTAAGATGCGTTATCCTCTAAAATATTTATCCAGACCAGGTTTCATTGAATGTTTCAGTGTGGTACCACATTACTACGTGATCCAAACCAGAAAAACCCCAGGATCTGTTCAACAAGTATGTGAAAAACGCGAAAGTATGAGTCTGATGAGGTCAAATCCCAGACCTATCCCAGACTTAACTTGCGTTATCCTCTGAAACATTGATCGAAACCAGGTTTAATCGACTGTTTCAGCGTGGTGCCACATTACTACGTGATACAATCCAGAATCAGCCCAGGATCTAGCCATGAAGTATGAGAAATATGCGAAAGTATGAGCCCGATGAGGGCAAATCCTAGACCTAACCCAAACCTAACATGCGTTATCCTCTAAAATATTTATCAAGACCAGGTTTAATTGAATGTTTCAGTGTGGTAACACATTACTACGTGAACCAAACCAGAAAAAACCCAGGATCCGTTCAACAAGTATGTTAAAACTGCGACAGTATGACCCTGATGAGGGCAAATCCCTGGCCTAAACTAGACCTAACATGCGTTGTCCTCTAGAATATTGATGGAAACCAGGTTTAATTGACTGTTTCAGTGTTGTACCACACTAATGCGTGAACCAAACCAGAAAAAACCCAGGATCCGTTCAACAAGTATGTTAAAACTGCGACAGTATGACCCTGATGAGGGCAAATCCCAGACCTAACCTAGACCTTAACATGCGTTGTCCTCTAGAATATTGATGGAAACCAGGTTTAATTGACTGTTTCTGTGTTGTACTTCATTACTACGTGATGCAATCCAGAAAAAGCCCAGGATCTAGCAATCAAGTATGAGAAATATGCGAAAGAATGAGCCTGATGAGAGCAAATCCCAGACCTAACCTAGACCTAACATGAATTATTCTCTAAAATATTGATCGAAAACAGGTTTAATTGACTGTTTCAGCGTGGTACCACATTACTACGTGATACAATCCAGAAACAGCCCAGGATCTAGCCATGAAGTATGAGAAATATGCGAAAGTATGAGCCTGATGAGGGCAAATCTTAGACCTAACCCAGACCTAAGATGCGTTATCCTCTAAAATATTTATCCAGACCAGGTTTCATTGAATGTTTCAGTGTGGTACCACTTTACTACCTGATACAATCCAGAAACAGCCCAGCATCTAGCCATGAAGTATGAGAAATATGCGTACGTATGAGCCTGATGAGGGCAAATCCTAGACCTAACCCAAACGTAACATGCGTTATCCTCTAAAATATTTATCAAGAAAAGGTTTAATTGAATGTTTCAGTGTGGTACCACATTACTACGTGAACCATACCAGAAAAAACCCAGGATCCGTTCAACAAGTATGTTAAAACTGCGACAGTATGACCCTGATGAGGGCAAATCCCAGGCCTAACCTAGACCTAACATGCGTTGTCCTCTAGAATATTGATGGAAACCAGGTTTAATTGACTGTTTCTGTGTTGCACTTCATTACTACAGAATGCAATCCAGAAAAAGCCCAGGATCTAGCCATCAAGTATGAGAAATATGCGAAAGAATGAGGCTGATGAGAGCAAATCCCAGACCTAACCTAGACCTAACATGAATTATTCTCTAAAATATTGATCGAAACCAGGTTTAATTGACTGTTTCAGCGTGGTACCACATTACTACGTGATACAATCCAGAAACAGCCCAGGATCTAGCCATGAAGTATGAGAAATATGCGAAAGAATGAGCCTGATGAGAGCAAATCCCAGACCCAACATGAATTATTCTCTAAAATATTGATCGAAACCTGGTTTAATTGACTGTTTCAGTGTGGTCCCACATTACTACGTGATCCAAACCAGAAAAAACCCAGGATCTGTTCAACAAGTATGTGAAAAACGCGAAAGTATGAGCCTGATGAGGGCAAATCCCAGACATATCCCAGACCTAACTTGTGTTGTCCTCTAAGATATTGATGGAAACCAGGTTTAATTGACTGTTTCAGTGTTGTACTTCATTACTACGTGATGCAATCCAGAAAAAGCCCAGGATCTAGCCATCAAGTATGAGAAATATGCGAAAGAATGAGCCTGATGAGAGCAAATCCCAGACCTAACCTAGACCTAACATGAATTATTCTCTAAAATATTGATCGAAACCAGGTTTAATTGACTGTTTCAGTGTGGTCCCACATTACTACGTGATCCAAACCAGAAAAAACCCAGGATCCGTTCAACAAGAATGTGAAGAATGCGAAGTTATGAGTCCGATGAGTGAAAATCCCAGGCCTAAACTAGACCTAACATGCGTTATCCTCAAAAATATTGATCGAAACCTGGTTTAATCGACTGTTTCAGTGTGGTACCACATTACTATGTGATCCAAACCAGAAAATAACCCAGGATCTGTTCAACAAGTATGTGAAAAACGCGAAAGTATGAGTCTGATGATGTCAAATCCCAGACCTATCCCAGACTTAACTTGTGTTATCCTCTAAAATATTGATCGAAACCAGGTTTAATCGACTGTATCAGCGTGGTACCACATTACTACGTGATACAATCCAGAAACACCCCAGGATCTAGCCATGAAGTATGTGAAATATGCGAAAGTATGAGCCTGATGAGGGCAAATCCTAGACCTAACCCAAACCTAACATGCGTTATCTTCTAAAATATTTATCCAGACCAGGTTTCATTGAATGTATCAGTGTGGTACCACTTTACTACCTGATACAATCCAGAGACAGCCCAGGATCTAGCCATGAAGTATGAGAAATATGCGAAAGTATGAGCCTGATGAGGGCCAAACCTCAGACCTAACCCAAACCTAACACGCGTCATCCTCTAAAATATTTATCAAGAAAAGGTTTAATTGAATGTTTCTGTGCGGTACCACATTACTACGTGAACCAAACCAGAAAAAACCCAGGATCCGTTCAACAAGTATGTTAAAACTGCCACAGTATGACTCTGATGAGGGCAAATCCCAGGCCTAACCTAGACCTAACATGCGTTGTCCTCTAGAATATTGATGGAAACCAGGTTTCATTGACTGTTTCAGTGTGGTACTACATTACTACGTGACGCAATCCAGAAAAAGCCCAGGATCTAGCCATCAAGTATGAGAAATATGCGAAAGAATGAGCCTGATGAGAGCAAATCCCAGACCTAACCTAGACCTAACATGCGTTATCCTCTAAAATATTGAGCGAAACCAGGTTTAATGGACTGTTTCAGTGACGTACCACACTACTTCGTGATCCAAACCAGAAAAAGCCCAGGATCTGTTCAACAAGTATGTGAAAAACGCTAAACTGTGAGCCTGATGAGGGCAAATGTTAGACCTAACCCAGACATAAGATGCGTTATCCTCTAAAATATTTATCCAGACCAGGTTTCATTGAATGTTTCAGTGTGGTACCACTTTACTACGTGATCCAATCCAGAAATAGCCCAGAATCTAGCCATGAAGTATGAGAAATATGCGAAAGTAAGAGCCTGATGAGGGCAAATCCTAGACCTATCCCAGACCTAACTTGCGTTATCCTCTAAAATATTGATCGAAACCAGGTTTAATTGACTGTTTCAGCGTGGTACCTCATTACTACGTGATCCAATCCAGAAACAGCCCAGGATCTAGCCATGAAGTATGAGAAATATGCGAAAGTATGAGCCTGATGAGGGCAAATCCTAGACCTAACCCAGACCTAACATGCGTTATCCTCTAAAATATTTATCAAGATCAGGTTTAATTGATTGTTTCAGTGTGGCCCCACATTACTACGTGATCCAAACCAGAAATAACCCAGGATCCGTTCAACAAGTATGTGAAGAATGCGAAAGTATGAGTCTGATGAGTGATAATCCCAGGCCTAACCTAGACCTAACATGCGTTATCCTCTAAAATATTGATCCAAACCAGGTTTAATGGACTGTTTCAGCGTGGTACCACACTACTACGTGATCCAAACCAGAAAAAACCCAGGATCTGTTCAACAAGTATGTGAAAAACGCGAAAGTATGAGCCTGATGAGGGCAAATCCCAGACATATCCCAGACCTAACTTGCGTTGTCCTCTAAGATATTGATGGAAACCAGGTTTAATTGACCGTTTCAGTGTTGTACTTCATTACTACGTGATGCAATCCAGAAGAAGCCCAGGATCTAGCCATCAAGTATGAGAAATATGCGAAAGAATGAGCCTGATGAGAGCAAATCCCAGAACTGACCTAGACCTAACATGAATTATTCTCTAAAATATTGATCGAAACCAGGTTTAATTGACTGTTTCAGTGTGGTCCCACATTACTACGTGATCCAAACCAGAAAAAACCCAGGATCCGTTCAACAAGTATGTGAAGAATGCGAAAGTATGAGTCTGATGAGTGAAAATCCCAGGCCTAACCTAGACCTAACATGCGTTATCCTCAAAAATATTGATCGAAACCTGGTTTAATCGACTGTTTCAGTGTGGTACCACATTACTATGTGATCCAAATCAGAAAATAACCCAGGATCTGTTCAACGAGTATGTGAAGTGTGCGAAAGTATGAGTCTGATGATATCAAATCCCAGGCCAATCCCAGACCTAACTTGCGTTATCCTTTAAAATATTTATCAAGGCCAGGTTTAATTGATTGTTTCAGTGTGGTCCCACATTACTACGTGATCCAAACCAGAAAAAACCCAGGATCCGTTCAACAAGTATGTGAAAAACGCGAAAGAATGAGCCTGTTGAGGGCAAATCCCAGACATATCCCAGACCTAACTTGCGTTGTCCTCTAGGATATTGATGGAAACCAGGTTTAATTGACTGATTCAGTGTTGTACTTCATTACTACGTGATGCAATCCAGAAGAAGCCCAGGATCTAGCCATCAAGTATGAGAAATATGCGAAAGAATGAGCCTGATGAGAGCAAATCCCAGACCTGACCTAGACCTAGCATGAATTATTCTCTAAAATATTGATCGAAACCAGGTTTAATTGACTGTTTCAGTGTGGTCCCACATTACTACGTGATCCAAACCAGAAAAAACCCAGGATCCGTTCAACAAGTTTGTAAAGAATGCGAAAGTATGAGTCTGATGAGTGAAAATCCCAGGCCTAACCTAGACCTAACATGCGTTATCCTCAAAAATATTGATCGACACCTGGTTTAATCGACTGTTTCAGTGTGGTACCACATTACTATGTGATCCAGACCAGAAAATAACCCAGGATCTGTTCAACGAGTATGTGAAGTGTGCGAAAGTATGAGTCGGATGATGTCAAATCCCAGACCAATCCCAGACTTAACTTGCGTTATCCTCTAAAATATTGATCGAAACCAGGTTTAATCGACTGTTTCAGTGTGGTGCCACATTACTACGTGATCCAAACCAGAAAAAACCCACGATCCGTTCAACAAGTATGTGAAGACTGCGAAAGTATGAGTCTGATGAGTGAAAATCCCAGACCTAACCTAGACCTAACATGCGTTATCCTCTAAAATATTGGTCCAAACCAGGTATAATGGACTGTTTCAGTGTGGTACCACACTACTACGTGATCCAAACCAGAAAAAACCCAGGATCTGTTCAACAAGTATGTGAAAAACGCGAAAGTATGAGCCTGATGAGGGCAAATCCAAGACCTATCCCAGACCTAACTTGCGTTGTCCTCTAAGATATTGATGGAAACCAGGTTTAATTGACTGTTTCAGTGTTGTACTTCATTACTACGTGATGCAATCCAGAAGAAGCCCAGGATCTAGCCATCAAGTATGAGAAATATACGAAAGAATGAGCCTGATGAGAGCAAATCCCAGACCTGACCTAGACCTAACATGAATTATTCTCTAAAATAATGATCGAAACCAGGTTTCATTGACTGTTTCAGTGTGGTCCCACATTAATACGTGATCCAAACCAGAAAAAACCCAGGATCTGTTCAACAAGTATGTGAAAAACGCGAAAGTATGAGTCTGATGAGGTCAAATCCCAGACCTATCCTAGACTTAACTTGCGTTATCCTCTAAAATATTGATCGAAACCAGGTTTAATCGACTGTTTCAGCGTGGTGCCACATTACTACGTGATACAATCCAGATTCAGCCCAGGATCTAGCCATGAAGTATGAGAAACATGCGAAAGTATGAGCCTGATGAGGGCAAATCCTAGACCTAACCCAAACCTAACATGCGTTATTCTCTAAAATATCTATCAAGACCAGGTTTAATTGAATGTTTCAGTGTGGTACTACATGACTACGTGATCCAATCCAGAAATAGCCCTGGATCTAGCCATGAAGTATGAGAAATATGCGAAAGTATGAGCCTGATGAGGGCAAATCCTAGACCTAACCCAGACCTAACATGCGTTGTCCTCTAGAATATTGATGGGAACCAGGTTTAATTGACTGTTTCAGTGTTGTACTTCATTACTACGTGATGCAATCCAGAAAAAGCCCAGGATCTAGCCATCAAGTATGAGAAATATGCGAAAGAATGAGCCTGATGGGAGCAAATCCCAGACCTAACCTAGACCTAACATGAATTATTCTCTAAAATATTGATCAAAACCAGGTTTATTTGACTGTTTCAGTGTGGTACTACATGACTACGTGATCCAATCCAGAAATAGCCCTGGATCTAGCCATGAAGTATGAGAAATATGCGAAAGTATGAGCCTAATGAGGGCAAATCCTAGACCTAACCCAGACCTAACATGCGTTATTCTCTAAAATATTTATCAAGACCAGGTTTAATTGAATGTTTCAGTGTGGTACCACAATACTACGTGATCCAAACCAGAAAAAACCCAGGATCCGTTCAACAAGTATGTGAAGAATGCGAAAGTATGAGTCTGATGAGTGAAAATCCCAGACCTAACCTAGATCTAACATGCGTTATCCTCTAAAATATTGAGCGAAACCAGGTTTAATGGACTGTTTCAGTGTGGTACCACACTACTTCGTGATCCAAACAGAGAAAGCCCAGGATCTGTTCAAGAAGTATGTGAAAAACGCTAAACTGTGAGCCTGATGAGGGCAAATCTTAGACCTAACCCAGACCTAAGATGCGTTATCCTCTAAAATATTTATCCAGACCAGGTTTCATTGACTGTTTCAGCGTGGTACCACATTACTACGTGATACAATCCAGAAACAGCCCAGGATCTAGCCATGAAGTATGAGAAATATGCGAAAGAATGAGCCTGATGAGAGCAAATCCCAGACCTAACATGAATTATTATCTAAAATATTGATCGAAACCTGGTTTAATTGACTGTTTCAGTGTGGTCCCACATTACTACGTGATCCAAACCAGAAAAAACCCAGGATCTGTTCAACAAGTATGTGAAAAACGCGAAAGTATGAGCCTGATGAGGGCATATCCCAGACATATCCCAGACCTAACTTGCGTTGTCCTCTAAGATATTGATGGAAACCAGGTTTAATTGACTGTTTCAGTGTTGTACTTCATTACTACGTGATGCAATCCAGAAAAAGCCTAGGATCTAGCCATCAAGTATGAGAAATATGCGAAAGAATGAGCCTGATGAGAGCAAATCCCAGACCTAACCTAGACCTAACATGAATTATTCTCTAAAATATTGATCGAAACCAGGTTTTATTGACTGTTTCAGTGTGGTCCCACATTACTACGTGATCCAAACCAGAAAAAACCCAGGATCCGTTCAACAAGAATGTGAAGAATGCGAAGTTATGAGTCCGATGAGTGAAAATCCCAGGCCTAAACTAGACCTAACATGCGTTATCCTCAAAAATATTGATCGAAACCTGGTTTAATCGACTGTATCAGTGTGGTACCACATTACTATGTGATCCAAACCAGAAAATAACCCAGGATCTGTTCAACAAGTATGTGAAAAACGCGAAAGTATGAGTCTGATGAGGTCAAATCCCAGACCTATCCCAGACTTAACTTGTGTTATCCTCTAAAATATTGATCGAAACCAGGTTTAATCGACTGTATCAGCGTGGTACCACATTACTACGTGATACAATCCAGAAACACCCCAGGATCTAGCCATGAAGTATGTGAAATATGCGAAAGTATGAGCCTGATGAGAGCAAATCCCAGACCTAACCTAGACCTAACATGAATTATTCTCTAAAATATTGATCGAAAACAGGTTTAATTGACTGTTTCAGCGTGGTACCACATTACTACGTGATACAATCCAGAAACAGCCCAGGATCTAGCCATGAAGTATGAGAAATATGCGAAAGTATGAGCCTGATGAGGGCAAATCTTAGACCTAACCCAGACCTAAGATGCGTTATCCTCTAAAATATTTATCCAGACCAGGTTTCATTGAATGTTTCAGTGTGGTACCACTTTACTACCTGATACAATCCAGAAACAGCCCAGCATCTAGCCATGAAGTATGAGAAATATGCGTAAGTATGAGCCTGATGAGGGCAAATCCTAGACCTAACCCAAACGTAACATGCGTTATCCTCTAAAATATTTATCAAGAAAAGGTTTAATTGAATGTTTCAGTGTGGTACCACATTACTACGTGAACCATACCAGAAAAAACCCAGGATCCGTTTAACAAGTATGTTAAAACTGCGACAGTATGACCCTGATGAGGGCAAATCCCAGGCCTAACCTAGACCTAACATGCGTTGTCCTCTAGAATATTGATGGAAACCAGGTTTAATTGACTGTTTCTGTGTTGCACTTCATTACTACAGAATGCAATCCAGAAAAAGCCCAGGATCTAGCCATCAAGTATGAGAAATATGCGAAAGAATGAGGCTGATGAGAGCAAATCCCAGACCTAACCTAGACCTAACATGAATTATTCTCTAAAATATTGATCGAAACCAGGTTTAATTGACTGTCTCAGCGTGGTACCACATTACTACGTGATACAATCCAGAAACAGCCCAGGATCTAGCCATGAAGTATGAGAAATATGCGAAAGAATGAGCCTGATGAGAGCAAATCCCAGACCCAACATGAATTATTCTCTAAAATATTGATCGAAACCTGGTTTAATTGACTGTTTCAGTGTGGTCCCACATTACTACGTGATCCAAACCAGAAAAAACCCAGGATCTGTTCAACAAGTATGTGAAAAACGCGAAAGTATGAGCCTGATGAGGGCAAATCCCAGACATATCCCGGACCTAACTTGTGTTGTCCTCTAAGATATTGATGGAAACCAGGTTTAATTGACTGTTTCAGTGTTGTACTTCATTACTACGTGATGCAATCCAGAAAAAGCCCAGGATCTAGCCATCAAGTATGAGAAATATGCGAAAGAATGAGCCTGATGAGAGCAAATCCCAGACCTAACCTAGACCTAACATGAATTATTCTCTAAAATATTGATCGAAACCAGGTTTAATTGACTGTTTCAGTGTGGTCCCACATTACTACGTGATCCAAACCAGAAAAAACCCAGGATCCGTTCAACAAGAATGTGAAGAATGCGAAGTTATGAGTCCGATGAGTGAAAATCCCAGGCCTAAACTAGACCTAACATGCGTTATCCTCAAAAATATTGATCGAAACCTGGTTTAATCGACTGTTTCAGTGTGGTACCACATTACTATGTGATCCAAACCAGAAAATAACCCAGGATCTGTTCAACAAGTATGTGAAAAACGCGAAAGTATGAGTCTGATGATGTCAAATCCCAGACCTATCCCAGACTTAACTTGTGTTATCCTCTAAAATATTGATCGAAACCAGGTTTAATCGACTGTATCAGCGTGGTACCACATTACTACGTGATACAATCCAGAAACACCCCAGGATCTAGCCATGAAGTATGTGAAATATGCGAAAGTATGAGCCTGATGAGGGCAAATCCTAGACCTAACCCAAACCTAACATGCGTTATCTTCTAAAATATTTATCCAGACCAGGTTTCATTGAATGTATCAGTGTGGTACCACTTTACTACCTGATACAATCCAGAGACAGCCCAGGATCTAGCCATGAAGTATGAGAAATATGCGAAAGTATGAGCCTGATGAGGGCCAAACCTCAGACCTAACCCAAACCTAACACGCGTCATCCTCTAAAATATTTATCAAGAAAAGGTTTAATTGAATGTTTCTGTGCGGTACCACATTACTACGTGAACCAAACCAGAAAAAACCCAGGATCCGTTCAACAAGTATGTTAAAACTGCCACAGTATGACTCTGATGAGGGCAAATCCCAGGCCTAACCTAGACCTAACATGCGTTGTCCTCTAGAATATTGATGGAAACCAGGTTTCATTGACTGTTTCAGTGTGGTACTACATTACTACGTGACGCAATCCAGAAAAAGCCCAGGATCTAGCCATCAAGTATGAGAAATATGCGAAAGAATGAGCCTGATGAGAGCAAATCCCAGACCTAACCTAGACCTAACATGCGTTATCCTCTAAAATATTGAGCGAAACCAGGTTTAATGGACTGTTTCAGTGACGTACCACACTACTTCGTGATCCAAACCAGAAAAAGCCCAGGATCTGTTCAACAAGTATGTGAAAAACGCTAAACTGTGAGCCTGATGAGGGCAAATGTTAGACCTAACCCAGACATAAGATGCGTTATCCTCTAAAATATTTATCCAGACCAGGTTTCCTTGAATGTTTCAGTGTGGTACCACTTTACTACGTGATCCAATCCAGAAATAGCCCAGAATCTAGCCATGAAGTATGAGAAATATGCGAAAGTAAGAGCCTGATGAGGGCAAATCCTAGACCTATCCCAGACCTAACTTGCGTTATCCTCTAAAATATTGATCGAAACCAGGTTTAATTGACTGTTTCAGCGTGGTACCTCATTACTACGTGATCCAATCCAGAAACAGCCCAGGATCTAGCCATGAAGTATGAGAAATATGCGAAAGTATGAGCCTGATGAGGGCAAATCCTAGACCTAACCCAGACCTAACATGCGTTATCCTCTAAAATATTTATCAAGATCAGGTTTAATTGATTGTTTCAGTGTGGCCCCACATTACTACGTGATCCAAACCAGAAATAACCCAGGATCCGTTCAACAAGTATGTGAAGAATGCGAAAGTATGAGTCTGATGAGTGATAATCCCAGGCCTAACCTAGACCTAACATGCGTTATCCTCTAAAATATTGATCCAAACCAGGTTTAATGGACTGTTTCAGCGTGGTACCACACTACTACGTGATCCAAACCAGAAAAAACCCAGGATCTGTTCAACAAGTATGTGAAAAACGCGAAAGTATGAGCCTGATGAGGGCAAATCCCAGACATATCCCAGACCTAACTTGCGTTGTCCTCTAAGATATTGATGGAAACCAGGTTTAATTGACCGTTTCAGTGTTGTACTTCATTACTACGTGATGCAATCCAGAAGAAGCCCAGGATCTAGCCATCAAGTATGAGAAATATGCGAAAGAATGAGCCTGATGAGAGCAAATCCCAGACCTGACCTAGACCTAACATGAATTATTCTCTAAAATATTGATCGAAACCAGGTTTAATTGACTGTTTCAGTGTGGTCCCACATTACTACGTGATCCAAACCAGAAAAAACCCAGGATCCGTTCAACAAGTTTGTAAAGAATGCGAAAGTATGAGTCTGATGAGTGAAAATCCCAGGCCTAACCTAGACCTAACATGCGTTATCCTCAAAAATATTGATCGACACCTGGTTTAATCGACTGTTTCAGTGTGGTACCACATTACTATGTGATCCAGACCAGAAAATAACCCAGGATCTGTTCAACGAGTATGTGAAGTGTGCGAAAGTATGAGTCGGATGATGTCAAATCCCAGACCAATCCCAGACTTAACTTGCGTTATCCTCTAAAATATTGATCGAAACCAGGTTTAATCGACTGTTTCAGTGTGGTGCCACATTACTACGTGATCCAAACCAGAAAAAACCCACGATCCGTTCAACAAGTATGTGAAGACTGCGAAAGTATGAGTCTGATGAGTGAAAATCCCAGACCTAACCTAGACCTAACATGCGTTATCCTCTAAAATATTGGTCCAAACCAGGTATAATGGACTGTTTCAGTGTGGTACCACACTACTACGTGATCCAAACCAGAAAAAACCCAGGATCTGTTCAACAAGTATGTGAAAAACGCGAAAGTATGAGCCTGATGAGGGCAAATCCAAGACCTAACCTAGACCTAACATGAATTATTCTCTAAAATATTGATCGAAACCAGGTTTAATCGACTGTTTCAGTGTGGTACCACATTACTATGTGATCCAAACCAGAAAATAACCCAGGATCTGTTCAACAAGTATGTGAAAAACGCGAAAGTATGAGTCTGATGAGGTCAAATCCCAGACCTATCCCAGACTTAACTTGGGTTATCCTCTAAAATATTGATCGAAACCAGGTTTAATCGACTGTTTCAGCGTGGTACCACATTACTACGTGATACAATCCAGAAACAGCCCAGGATCTAGCCATGAAGTATGTGAAATATGCGAAAGTATGAGCCTGACGAGGGCAAATCCTAGACCTAACCCAAACCTAATATGCGTTATCCTCCCAGAATATTTATCAAGACCAGGTTTAATTGAATGTTTCAGTGTGGTACCACATTACTACGAGAACCAAACCAGAAAAAACCCAGGATCCGTTCAACAAGTATGTGAAGAATGCGAAAGTATGATTCTGATCAGTGAAAATCTCAGACCTTACCTAGACCTAACTTGCGTTGTCCTCTAAAATATTGATGGAAACCAGGTTTCATTGACTGTTTCAGTGTGGTACTACATTACTACGTGATGCAATCCAGAAAAAGCCCAGGATCTAGCCATCAAGTATGAGAAATATGCGAAAGAATGAGCCTGATGAGAGCAATTCCCAGACCTAACCTAGACCTAACATGCGTTATCCTCTAAAATATTGATCGAAACCAGGTTTAATGGACTGTTTGAGTGTGGTACCACACTACTTCGTGATCCAAACCAGAGAAAGCCCAGGATCTGTTCAAGAAGTATGGGAAAAACGCTAAACTGTGAGCATGATGAGGGCAAATCTTAGACCTAACCCAGACCTAAGATGCGTTATCCTCTAAAATATTTATCCAGACCAGGTTTCATTGAATGTTTCAGTGTGGTACCACTTTACTACCTGATACAATCCAGAAACAGCCCAGGATCTAGCCATGAAGTTTGAGAAATATGCGAAAGTATGAGCCTGATGAGCGCCAAACCTCAGACCTAACCCAAACCTAACATGCGTTATCCTCCAAAATATTTATCAAGAAAAGGTTTAATTGAATGTTTCAGTGTGGTACCACATTACTACGTGAACCAAACCAGAAAAAACCCAGGATCCTTTCAACAAGTATGTTAAAACTGCGACAGTATGACTCTGATGAGGGCAAATCCCAGGCCTAACCTAGACCTAACATGCGTTATCCTCTAAAATATTGATCGAAACCAGGTTTACTTGACTGTTTCAGTGTGGTCCCACATTACTACGTGATCCAAACCAGAAAAAACCCAGGATCTGTTCAACAAGTATGTGAAAAACGCGAAAGTATGAGTCTGATGAGGTCAAATCCCAGACCTATCCCAGACTTAACTTGCGTTATCCTATAAAATATTGATCGAAACCAGGTTTAATCGACTGTTTCAGCGTGGTGCCACATTACTACGTGATACAATCCAGAAACAGCCCAGGATCTAGCCATGAAGTATGAGAAATATGCGAAAGTATGGGCCTGATGAGGGCAAATCCTAGACCTAACCCAAACCTAACATGCGTTATCCTCTAAAATATTCATCCAAACCAGGTTTAATGGACTGTTTCAGCGTGGTACCACCCTACTACGTGATCCAAACCAGAAAAAACCCAGGATCTGTTCAACAAGTATGTGAAAAACGCGAAAGTATGAGCCTGATGAGGGCAAATCCCAGACATATCCCAGACCTAACTTGCGTTGTCCTCTAAGATATTGATGGAAACCAGGTTTAATTGACTGTTTCAGTGTTGTACTTCATTACTACGTGATGCAATCCAGAAGAAGCCCAGGATCTAGCCATCAAGTATGAGAAATATGCGAAGGAATGAGCCTGATGAGAGCAAATCCGAGACCTGACCTGGACCTAACATGAATTATTCTCTAAAATATTGATCGAAACCAGGTTTAATTGACTGTTTCAGTGTGGTCCCACATTACTACGTGATCCAAACCAGAAAAACCCAGGATCCGTTCAACAAGTATGTGAAAAACGCGAAAGAATGAGCCTGATGAGGGCAAATCCCAGACATATCCCAGACCTAACTTGCGTTGTCCTCTAAGATATTGATGGAAACCAGGTTTAATTGACTGTTTCAGTGTTGTACTTCATTACAACGTGATGAAATCCAGAAGAAGCCCAGGATCTAGCCATCAAGTATGAGAAATATGCGAAAGAATGAGCCTGATGAGAGCAAATCCCAGACCTGACCCAGACCTAACATGAATTATTCTCTAAAATATTGATCGAAACCAGGTTTAATTGACTGTTTCAGTGTGGTCCCACATTACTACGTGATCCAAACCAGAAAAAACCCAGGATCCGTTCAACAAGTATGTAAAGAATGCGAAAGTATGAGTCTGATGAGTGAAAATCCCAGGCCTAACCTAGACCTAACATGCGTTATCCTCAAAAATATTGATCGACACCTGGTTCAATCGACTGTTTCAGTGTGGTACCACATTACTATGTGATCCAGACCAGAGAATAACCCAGGATCTGTTCAACGAGTATGTGAAGTGTGCGAAAGTATGAGTCTGATGATGTCAAATCCCAGACCAATCCCAGAATTAACTTGCGTTATCCTCTAAAATATTGATCGAAACCAGGTTTAATCGACTGTTTCAGTGTGGTACCACATTACTACGTGATCCAAACCAGAAAAAACCGAGGATCTGGCCAACAAGTATGTGAAATACGCGAAAGTACCAGACAGATGACGGGAAATCCTAGAATTAACCGTGACATAACCGGCGTTATCCTCTAAAATACTAATCGCAATCAGGTTTAATTGACTGTTTCAGTGTGGTACCACATTACTACGGGATCCAAATCAGAAATCGGCCAGGATCTGGCCAAGAAGTTTGCGAAAAATGCGAAAGTACGAGCCAGATGAGGGCAAATACCAGACCTAACCCAGACATTACCGGCGATATCCTCTAAAATATAAATCGCAAACAGGTTTAATTGACTGTTTCGGTGTGGAACCACATTACGACGGGATCCAATCCACAAAAAACCCAAGATCTGGCCAACAAGTATGCGAAAAATGCGAAAGTACGAGCCAGATGCGGGAAAATACCAGACCTAACCCAGACATCACCGGCGTTATCCTATAAAATATTAATCGCTGCCGGGTTTAATTGACCGTTTCGGTGTGGAACCACATTGCTACGGGATCAAAACCTGAAGAATCCCAGGATTTGGTCAACAAGTATGCGAAAAACACGAATGTAGGAGCCAGATGATTGCAAATACCAGAACTAACCCAGACATTACCAGCGTTATCCTCTAAAATACTAATAGGAACCAGCTTCTATTGACTGTTTCAGTGTGGTGCCACATTACTACGTAATCCAGACCAGAAAAAGGCCAGGATCTGGTCAACAAGTATGCGAAAAACGCGAAAGTACAAGCCAGATGAGGACAAATCCCAGACCTACCCGAGAGATAACCGGCGTTTTCCTCTAAAGTATTAATCGCAACCAGTTTAATTGACTGTTTCGGTGTGGAACCTCATTACTACGGGATACAAACCAGAAAAAACCCAGGATCTGGCCAACAAGTATGCGAAAAATGCGAATGTACGAGCCAGATGGGGGCAAATACCAGACCTAACCCAGACATAACCGGCGATATCCTGTAAAATATTAATCGCATACAGGTTTAATTGACTGTTTCGGTGTGGAACCACGTTACTACGTGGTCCAAGCCAGAAAAAGGCCAGGATCTGGCCAACAAGTTTGCGAAAAATGCGAAAGTACGAGCCAGATGATTGCAAATACCAGAACTGTCCCAGACATAACCAGCGTTATCCTCTAAAATATTATCCGCAACGAGGTTTAATTGACTGTTTCGGTGTGGTACAACATTCCTACGTGGTCCATGCCAGAAAAAGTCCAGGAACTGGCCAACAAGTATGCGAAAAACGCGAAAATACAAGCCAGATGAGGACAAATCCCAGACCTACCCGAGAGATAACCGGCGTTATCCTCTAAGGTATTAATCGCAACCAGTTTAATTGACTGTTTCGGTGTGGAACCTCATTACTACGGGATACAAACCAGAAAAAACCCAGGATCTGGCCAACAAGTATGCGAAAGACGCGAAAGTATATGCCAGATGATAGCAAATACCAGAACTAACCCAGACATAACCAGCGATATCCTCTAAAATACTTATCGCAACCGGCTTCTATTGACTGTTTCAGTGTGGTACCACATTACTACGTGATCCAAACAAGAAAAGGGCCAGGATCTGGCCAACAAATGTACGAAAAACGCGAAAGTATGAGCCAGATGATTGCAAATACCAGAACTAACACAGACATAACCACCGTTATCAGCTAAAATACTAATCGGAACCAGCTTTTATTGACTGTTTCAGTGTGGTACCACATTACTACGGGATCCAAATCAGAAATCGGCCAGGATCTGTACAACAAGTATGCGAAATACGCGAAAGTACGAGACAGATGAGGTCAAATACCAGACCTAACCTAGACATAGCCGGCGTTATCCTCTAAAATATTAATCGCAACCAGGTTTAATTGACTGTTTCGCTGTGGAACCACATTACGACGGGATCCAATCCATAAAAAACCCAAGATCTGGCCAACAAGTATGCGAAAAATGCGAAAGTACGAGCCAGATGAGGGAAAATACCAGACCTAACCCAGACATCACCGGCGTTATCCTATAAAATATTAATCGCTGCCGGGTTTAATTGACACTTTCGGTGTGGAACCACATTACTACGGGATCCAAACCTGAAAAGACCCAGGATCTGGCCGACAACTATGCGAAAAATGCGAATGTACGAGCCAGATGAGGGCAAATACCAGACCTAACCCAGACATAACCGGCGATATCCTCTAAAATATAAATCGCAAACAGGTTTAATTGACTGTTTCGGTGTGGAACCACATTACGACGGGATCCAATCCACAAAAAACCCAAGATCTGGCCAACAAGTATGCGAAAAATGCGAAAGTACGAGCCAGATGCGGGAAAATACCAGACCTAACCCAGACATCACCGGCGTTATCCTATAAAATATTAATCGCTGCCGGGTTTAATTGACCGTTTCGGTGTGGAACCACATTGCTACGGGATCAAAACCTGAAGAATCCCAGGATTTGGTCAACAAGTATGCGAAAAACACGAATGTAGGAGCCAGATGATTGCAAATACCAGAACTAACCCAGACATTACCAGCGTTATCCTCTAAAATACTAATTGGAACCAGCTTCTATTGACTGTTTCAGTGTGGTGCCACATTACTACGTAATCCAGACCAGAAAAAGGCCAGGATCTGGTCAACAAGTATGCGAAAAACGCGAAAGTACAAGCCAGATGAGGACAAATCCCAGACCTACCCGAGAGATAACCGGCGTTATCCTCTAAAGTATTAATCGCAACCAGTTTAATTGACTGTTTCGGTGTGGAACCTCATTACTACGGGATACAAACCAGAAAAAACCCAGGATCTGGCCAACAAGTATGCGAAAAATGCGAATGTACGAGCCAGATGGGGGCAAATACCAGACCTAACCCAGACATAACCGGCGATATCCTGTAAAATATTAATCGCATACAGGTTTAATTGACTGTTTCGGTGTGGAACCACGTTACTACGTGGTCCAAGCCAGAAAAAGGCCAGGATCTGGCCAACAAGTTTGCGAAAAATGCGAAAGTACGAGCCAGATGATTGCAAATACCAGAACTGTCCCAGACATAACCAGCGTTATCCTCTAAAATATTATCCGCAACGAGGTTTAATTGACTGTTTCGGTGTGGTACAACATTCCTACGTGGTCCATGCCAGAAAAAGTCCAGGAACTGGCCAACAAGTATGCGAAAAACGCGAAAATACAAGCCAGATGAGGACAAATCCCAGACCTACCCGAGAGATAACCGGCGTTATCCTCTAAGGTATTAATCGCAACCAGTTTAATTGACTGTTTCGGTGTGGAACCTCATTACTACGGGATACAAACCAGAAAAAACCCAGGATCTGGCCAACAAGTATGCGAAAGACGCGAAAGTATATGCCAGATGATAGCAAATACCAGAACTAACCCAGACATAACCAGCGATATCCTCTAAAATACTTATCGCAACCGGCTTCTATTGACTGTTTCAGTGTGGTACCACATTACTACGTGATCCAAACAAGAAAAGGGCCAGGATCTGGCCAACAAATGTACGAAAAACGCGAAAGTATGAGCCAGATGATTGCAAATACCAGAACTAACACAGACATAACCACCGTTATCAGCTAAAATACTAATCGGAACCAGCTTTTATTGACTGTTTCAGTGTGGTACCACATTACTACGGGATCCAAATCAGAAATCGGCCAGGATCTGTACAACAAGTATGCGAAATACGCGAAAGTACGAGACAGATGAGGTCAAATACCAGACCTAACCTAGACATAGCCGGCGTTATCCTCTAAAATATTAATCGCAACCAGGTTTAATTGACTGTTTCGCTGTGGAACCACATTACGACGGGATCCAATCCATAAAAAACCCAAGATCTGGCCAACAAGTATGCGAAAAATGCGAAAGTACGAGCCAGATGAGGGAAAATACCAGACCTAACCCAGACATCACCGGCGTTATCCTATAAAATATTAATCGCTGCCGGGTTTAATTGACACTTTCGGTGTGGAACCACATTACTACGGGATCCAAACCTGAAAAGACCCAGGATCTGGCCGACAACTATGCGAAAAATGCGAATGTACGAGCCAGATGAGGGCAAATACCAGACCTAACCCAGACATAACCGGCGATATCCTCTAAAATATAAATCGCAAACAGGTTTAATTGACTGTTTCGGTGTGGAACCACATTACGACGGGATCCAATCCACAAAAAACCCAAGATCTGGCCAACAAGTATGCGAAAAATGCGAAAGTACGAGCCAGATGCGGGAAAATACCAGACCTAACCCAGACATCACCGGCGTTATCCTATAAAATATTAATCGCTGCCGGGTTTAATTGACCGTTTCGGTGTGGAACCACATTGCTACGGGATCAAAACCTGAAGAATCCCAGGATTTGGTCAACAAGTATGCGAAAAACACGAATGTAGGAGCCAGATGATTGCAAATACCAGAACTAACCCAGACATTACCAGCGTTATCCTCTAAAATACTAATAGGAACCAGCTTCTATTGACTGTTTCAGTGTGGTGCCACATTACTACGTAATCCAGACCAGAAAAAGGCCAGGATCTGGTCAACAAGTATGCGAAAAACGCGAAAGTACAAGCCAGATGAGGACAAATCCCAGACCTACCCGAGAGATAACCGGCGTTATCCTCTAAAGTATTAATCGCAACCAGTTTAATTGACTGTTTCGGTGTGGAACCTCATTACTACGGGATACAAACCAGAAAAAACCCAGGATCTGGCCAACAAGTATGCGAAAGACGCGAAAGTATATGCCAGATGATAGCAAATACCAGAACTAACCCAGACATAACCAGCGATATCCTCTAAAATACTTATCGCAACCGGCTTCTATTGACTGTTTCAGTGTGGTACCACATTACTACGTGATCCAAACAAGAAAAGGGCCAGGATCTGGCCAACAAATGTACGAAAAACGCGAAAGTATGAGCCAGATGATTGCAAATACCAGAACTAACACAGACATAACCTCCGTTATCAGCTAAAATACTAATCGGAACCAGCTTTTATTGACTGTTTCAGTGTGGTACCACATTACTACGGGATCCAAATCAGAAATCGGCCAGGATCTGTACAACAAGTATGCGAAATACGCGAAAGTACGAGACAGATGAGGTCAAATACCAGACCTAACCTAGACATAGCCGGCGTTATCCTCTAAAATATTAATCGCAACCAGGTTTAATTGACTGTTTCGCTGTGGAACCACATTACGACGGGATCCAATCCATAAAAAACCCAAGATCTGGCCAACAAGTATGCGAAAAATGCGAAAGTACGAGCCAGATGAGGGAAAATACCAGACCTAACCCAGACATCACCGGCGTTATCCTATAAAATATTAATCGCTGCCGGGTTTAATTGACACTTTCGGTGTGGAACCATATTACTACGGGATCCAAACCTGAAAAGACCCAGGATCTGGCCGACAACTATGCGAAAAATGCGAATGTACGAGCCAGATGAGGGCAAATACCAGACCTAACCCAGACATAACCGGCGATATCCTGTAAAATATTAATCGCAAACAGGTTTAATTGACTGTTTCGGTGTGGAACCACATTACTACGGGATCCAAACCAGAAAAAACCCAGGATCTGGCCGACAACTATGCGAAAAATGCGAATGTACGAGCCAGATGAGGGCAAATGCCAGACCTAACCCAGACATAACCGGCGATATCCTGTAAAATATTAATCGGACAGGTTCAATTGACTGTTTCGGTGTGGAACCACATTACTACGGGATCCAAACCAGAAAAAACCCCAGGATCTGGCCAACAACTATGCGAAAAACGCGAAAGTATGAACCAGGTGATTGCAAATACCAGAACTATCCCAGACATAACCAGCGTTATCCTCTAAAATATTATCCGCAACGAGGTTTAATTGACTGTTTCGGTGTGGTACAACATTCCTACGTGGTCCATGCCAGAAAAAGTCCAGGAACTGGCCAACAAGTATGCGAAAAACGCGAAAGTACAAGCCAGATGAGGACAAATCCCAGACCTACCCGAGAGATAACCGGCGTTATCCTCTAAAGTATTAATCGCAACCAGTTTAATTGACTGTTTCGGTGTGGAACCTCATTACTACGGGATACAAACCAGAAAAAACCCAGGGTCTGGCCAACAAGTATGCGAAAAACGCGAAAGTATATGCCAGATGATAGCAAATACCAGAACTAACCCAGGCATATCAGCGATATCCTCTAAAATACATATCGCAACCAGCTTCTATTGACTGTTTCAGTGTGGTACCACATTACTACGTGATCCAAACAAGAAATGGGCCAGGATCTGGCCAACAAATGTACGAAAAACGCGAAAGTATGAGCCAGATGATTGCAAATACCAGAACTAACCCAGATATAACCAGCGTTATCCTCTAAAATACTAATAGGAACCAGCTTCTATTGACTGTTTCAGTGTGGTGCCACATTACTACGTAATCCAAACCAGAAATCGGCCAGGATCTGGCCAACAAGTATGCGAAATACGCGAAAGTCCGAGACAGATGACGGCAAATCCTAGACCTAACCGAGACATAACCGGCGTTATCCTCTAAAATACTAATCGCAACCAGGTTTAATTGACAGCTTCAATGTGGTCCCACATTACTACTTGGTCCAAGTCAGAAAAAGACCAGGATCTGTCCAACAAGTTTGCGAAAAACGCGAAAGTATATGCCAGATGATAGCAAATACCAGAACTAACCCAGACATAACCAGCGATATCCTCTAAAATACTTATCGCAACCAGCTTCTATTGACTGCTTCAGTGTGGTACCACATTACTACGTGATCCAAACCAGAAAAGGGCCAGGATCTGGCCAACAAGTGTACGATAAACGCGAAAGTATGACCCAGATGATTGCAAATACCAGAACTAACACAGACATAACCACCGTTATCCTCTAAAATACTAATCGGAACCAGCTTTTATTGACTGTTTCAGTGTGGTGCCACATTACTACGTAATCCAAACCAGAAATCGGCCAGGATCTGGCCAACAAGTATGCGAAATACGCGAAAGTCCGAGACAGATGACGGCAAATCCTAGACCTAACCGAGACATAACCGGCGTTATCCTCTAAAATACTAATCGCAACCAGGTTTAATTGACAGCTTCAATGTGGTCCCACATTACTACTTGGTCCAAGTCAGAAAAAGACCAGGATCTGTCCAACAAGTTTGCGAAAAACGCGAAAGTATATGCCAGATGATAGCAAATACCTGAACTAACCCAGACATAACCAGCGATATCCTCTAAAATACTTATCGCAACCAGCTTCTATTGACTGCTTCAGTGTGGTACCACATTACTACGTGATCCAAACCAGAAAAGGGCCAGGATCTGGCCAACAAGTGTACGATAAACGCGAAAGTATGACCCAGATGATTGCAAATACCAGAACTAACACAGACATAACCACCGATATCCTCTAAGATACTAATCGGAACCAGCTTTTATTGACTGTTTCAGTGTGGTGCCACATTACTACGTAATCCAAACCAGAAATCGGCCAGGATCTGGCCAACAAGTATGCGAAATACGCGAAAGTCCGAGACAGATGACGGCAAATCCTAGACCTAAGCGAGACATAACCGGCGTTATCCTCTAAAATACTAATCGCAACCAGGTTTAATTGACAGTTTCAATGTGGTCCCACATTACTACTTGGTCCAAGCCAGAAAAAGACCAGGATCTGTCCAACAAGTTTGCGAAAAACGCGAAAGTATATGCCAGATGATAGCAAATACCAGAACTAACCCAGACATAACCAGCGATATCCTCTAAAATACTTATCGCAACCAGCTTCTATTGACTGCTTCAGTGTGGTACCACATTACTACGTGATCCAAACCAGAAAAGGGCCAGGATCTGGCCAACAAGTGTACGATAAACGCGAAAGTATGACCCAGATGATTGCAAATACCAGAACTAACACAGACATAACCACCGTTATCCTCTAAAATACTAATCGGAACCAGCTTTTATTGACTGTTTCAGTGTGGTACCACATTACTACGGGATCCATATCAGAAATAGGCCAGGTTCTGGCAAACAAGTATGCGAAATACGCGAAAGTACGAGACAGATGACGGCAAATCCTAGACCTAACCGAGACATAACAGGCGTTATCCTCTAAAATACTATTCGCAACCAGGTTTAATTGACTGTTTCAGTGTGGTCCCACTTTACTACTTGGTCCAAGCCAGAAAAAGGCCAGGATCTGGCCTACAAGTATGCGAAAAATGCGAAAGTACGAGCCAGATGGGGGCAAATCCCAGACCTAACCGAGAAATGACCAGCGTTATCCTCTAAAATATTAATCGCAACCAGGTTTAATTAACTGTTTCAATGTGGTCCAACATTACTACGTGATCCAAACCCGAAAAAACCCAGGATCTGGCCAACAAGTATGCGAAATACGCGAAAGTACGAGACAGATGACGGCAAATCCTAGACCTAACCGAGACATAACCGGCGTTATCCTCTAAAATACTAATCGCAATCAGGTTTAATTGACTGTTTCAGTGTGGTCCCACATTACTACTTGGTCCAAGCCAGAAAAAGGCCAGGATCTGGCCAACAAGTTTGCGAAAAATGCGAAAGTACGAGCCAGATGAGGGCAAATACCAGACCTAACCCAGACATAACCGGCGTTATCCTCTACAATATTAATCGCAACCAGGTTTAATTGACTGTTTCGGTGTGGTACCGCATTACTACGTGATCCAAACCATAAAAAGGCTAGGATCAGGCCAACAAGTAAGCGAAAAATGCGAAAGTACGAGCCAGATGAGGGCAAATACCAGAACTAACACAGACATAACCACCGTTATCCTCTAAAATATTAATCGCAACCAGGTTTAATTGACTGTTTCGGTGTGGAACCACATTACGACGGGATCCAATCCACAAAAAACCCAAGATCTGGCAAACAAGTATGCGAAAAATGCGAAAGTACGAGCCAGATGAGGGAAAATACCAGACCTAACCCAGACATCACCGGCGTTATCCTATAAAATATTAATCGCAGTCGGGTTTAATTGACCGTTTCGGTGTGGAACCACATTACTACGGGATCAAAACCTGAAAAATCCCAGGATTTGGCCAACAAGTATGCGAAAAACGCGAATGTAGGAGCCAGATGATTGCAAATACCAGAACTAACCCAGATATAACCAGCGTTATCCTCTAAAATACTAATCGGAACCAGCTTCTATTGACTGTTTCAGTGTGGTGCCACATTACTACGTGATCCAAACCAGAAAAAGGCCAGGGTCTGGCCAACAAGTATGCGAAAAACGCGAAAGCACGAGCCAAATGAGGACAAATACCAGTCCTAACCGAGACATAACCGGCGTTAGCCTCTAAAATATTAATCGCAACCAGGTTTAATTGACAGTTTCGGTGTGGAACCACATTAGTACGGGATCCAAACCTGAAAAAACCCAGGATCTGGCCAACAACTATGCGAAAAATGCGAAAGTACGAGCCAGATGAGGGCAAATACCAGACCTAACCCAGACATAACCGGCGTTATCCTCTA
Source organism: Colletes latitarsis (assembly GCF_051014445.1). Lineage (NCBI taxonomy): Eukaryota > Metazoa > Arthropoda > Insecta > Hymenoptera > Colletidae > Colletes > Colletes latitarsis. The sequence goes on along the minus strand of NW_027488370.1, from coordinate 9,833,533 downwards.
CAATATTAATCGCAACCAGGTTTAATTGACTGTTTCGGTGTGGTACCGCATTACTACGTGATCCAAACCATAAAAAGGCTAGGATCAGGCCAACAAGTAAGCGAAAAATGCGAAAGTACGAGCCAGATGAGGGCAAATACCAGACCTAACCCAGACATAACCGGCGATATCCTCTAAAATATTAATCGCAACCAGGTTTAATTGACTGTTTCGGTGTGGAACCACATTACTACGTGATCCAAACCATAAAAAGGCTAGGATCAGGCCAACACGTAAGCGAAAAATGCGAAAGCACGAGCCAAATGAGGGCAAATACCAGACCTAACATAGACATAGCCGGCGTTATCCTATAAAATATTAATCGCAGCCGGGTTTAATTGACCGTTTCGGTGTGGAACCACATTACTACGGGATCAAAACCTGAAAAATCCCAAGATCTGGCCAACAAGTATGCGAAAAATGCGAAAGTACGAGCCAGATGAGGGCAAATACCAGAACTAACACAGACATAACCACCGTTATCCTCTAAAATATTAATCGCAACCAGGTTTAATTGACTGTTTCGGTGTGGAACCACATTACGACGGGATCCAATCCACAAAAAACCCAAGATCTGGCAAACAAGTATGCGAAAAATGCGAAAGTACGAGCCAGATGAGGGAAAATACCAGACCTAACCCAGACATCACCGGCGTTATCCTATAAAATATTAATCGCAGCCGGGTTTAATTGACCGTTTCGGTGTGGAACCACATTACTACGGGATCAAAACCTGAAAAATCCCAGGATTTGGCCAACAAGTATGCGAAAAACGCGAATGTAGGAGCCAGATGATTGCAAATACCAGAACTAACCCAGACATTACCAGCGTTATCCTCTAAAATACTAATAGGAACCAGCTTCTATTGACTGTTTCAGTGTGGTGCCACATTACTACGTAATCCAAACCAGAAAAAGGCCAGGATCTGGTCAACAAGTATGCGAAAAACGCGAAAGTACAAGCCAGATGAGGACAAATCCCAGACCTACCCGACAGATAACCGGCGTTATCCTCTAAAGTATTAATCGCAACCAGTTTAATTGACTGTTTCGGTGTGGAACCTCATTACTACGGGATACAAACCAGAAAAAACCCAGGATCTGGCCAACAAGTATGCGAAAAATGCGAATGTACGAGCCAGATGGTGGCAAATACCAGACCTAACCCAGACATAACCGGCGATATCCTGTAAAATATTAATCGCATACAGGTTTAATTGACTGTTTCGGTGTGGAACCACGTTACTACGTGGTCCAAGCCAGAAAAAGGCCAGGATCTGGCCAACAAGTTTGCGAAAAATGCGAAAGTACGAGCCAGATGATTGCAAATACCAGAACTGTCCCAGACATAACCAGCGTTATCCTCTAAAATATTATCCGCAACGAGGTTTAATTGACTGTTTCGGTGTGGTACAACATTCCTACGTGGTCCATGCCAGAAAAAGTCCAGGAACTGGCCAACAAGTATGCGAAAAACGCGAAAATACAAGCCAGATGAGGACAAATCCCAGACCTACCCGAGACATAACCGGCGTTATTCTCTAAAATATTAATCGCAACCAGGTTTAATTGACTGTTTCGGTGTGGTACCGCGTTACTACGGGATCCAAACCAGAAAAAGGCCAGGATCTGGCCAACAAGTATGCGAAAAACGCAAAAGTACGAGCCAGATGAGGACAAATACCAGAACTAACCCAGACATAACCAGCGATATCCTCTAAAATACTTATCGCAACCGGCTTCTATTGACTGTTTCAGTGTGGTACCACATTACTACGTGATCCAAACAAGAAAAGGGCCAGGATCTGGCCAACAAATGTACGAAAAATGCGAAAGTACGAGCCAGATGAGGGCAAATACCAGACCTAACCCAGACATAACCGGCGTTATCCTCTACAATATTAATCGCAACCAGGTTTAATTGACTGTTTCGGTGTGGTACCGCATTACTACGTGATCCAAACCATAAAAAGGCTAGGATCAGGCCAACAAGTAAGCGAAAAATGCGAAAGTACGAGCCAGATGAGGGCAAATACCAGACCTAACCCAGACATAACCGGCGATATCCTCTAAAATATTAATCGCAACCAGGTTTAATTGACTGTTTCGGTGTGGAACCACATTACTACGTGATCCAAACCATAAAAAGGCTAGGATCAGGCCAACACGTAAGCGAAAAATGCGAAAGCACGAGCCAAATGAGGGCAAATACCAGACCTAACATAGACATAGCCGGCGTTATCCTATAAAATATTAATCGCAGCCGGGTTTAATTGACCGTTTCGGTGTGGAACCACATTACTACGGGATCAAAACCTGAAAAATCCCAAGATCTGGCCAACAAGTATGCGAAAAATGCGAAAGTACGAGCCAGATGAGGGCAAATACCAGAACTAACACAGACATAACCACCGTTATCCTCTAAAATATTAATCGCAACCAGGTTTAATTGACTGTTTCGGTGTGGAACCACATTACGACGGGATCCAATCCACAAAAAACCCAAGATCTGGCAAACAAGTATGCGAAAAATGCGAAAGTACGAGCCAGATGAGGGAAAATACCAGACCTAACCCAGACATCACCGGCGTTATCCTATAAAATATTAATCGCAGCCGGGTTTAATTGACCGTTTCGGTGTGGAACCACATTACTACGGGATCAAAACCTGAAAAATCCCAGGATTTGGCCAACAAGTATGCGAAAAACGCGAATGTAGGAGCCAGATGATTGCAAATACCAGAACTAACCCAGACATTACCAGCGTTATCCTCTAAAATACTAATAGGAACCAGCTTCTATTGACTGTTTCAGTGTGGTGCCACATTACTACGTAATCCAAACCAGAAAAAGGCCAGGATCTGGTCAACAAGTATGCGAAAAACGCGAAAGTACAAGCCAGATGAGGACAAATCCCAGACCTACCCGACAGATAACCGGCGTTATCCTCTAAAGTATTAATCGCAACCAGTTTAATTGACTGTTTCGGTGTGGAACCTCATTACTACGGGATACAAACCAGAAAAAACCCAGGATCTGGCCAACAAGTATGCGAAAAATGCGAATGTACGAGCCAGATGGTGGCAAATACCAGACCTAACCCAGACATAACCGGCGATATCCTGTAAAATATTAATCGCATACAGGTTTAATTGACTGTTTCGGTGTGGAACCACGTTACTACGTGGTCCAAGCCAGAAAAAGGCCAGGATCTGGCCAACAAGTTTGCGAAAAATGCGAAAGTACGAGCCAGATGATTGCAAATACCAGAACTGTCCCAGACATAACCAGCGTTATCCTCTAAAATATTATCCGCAACGAGGTTTAATTGACTGTTTCGGTGTGGTACAACATTCCTACGTGGTCCATGCCAGAAAAAGTCCAGGAACTGGCCAACAAGTATGCGAAAAACGCGAAAATACAAGCCAGATGAGGACAAATCCCAGACCTACCCGAGACATAACCGGCGTTATTCTCTAAAATATTAATCGCAACCAGGTTTAATTGACTGTTTCGGTGTGGTACCGCGTTACTACGGGATCCAAACCAGAAAAAGGCCAGGATCTGGCCAACAAGTATGCGAAAAACGCAAAAGTACGAGCCAGATGAGGACAAATACCAGAACTAACCCAGACATAACCAGCGATATCCTCTAAAATACTTATCGCAACCGGCTTCTATTGACTGTTTCAGTGTGGTACCACATTACTACGTGATCCAAACAAGAAAAGGGCCAGGATCTGGCCAACAAATGTACGAAAAACGCGAAAGTATGAGCCAGATGATTGCAAATACCAGAACTAACACAGACATAACCACCGTTATCAGCTAAAATACTAATCGGAACCAGCTTTTATTGACTGTTTCAGTGTGGTACCACATTACTACGGGATCCAAATCAGAAATCGGCCAGGATCTGGCCAACAAGTATGCGAAATACGCGAAAGTACGAGACAGATGAGGTCAAATACCAGACCTAACCTAGACATAGCCGGCGTTATCCTCTAAAATATTAATCGCAACCAGGTTTGATTGACTGTTTCGCTGTGGAACCACATTACGACGGGATCCAATCCATAAAAAACCCAAGATCTGGCCAACAAGTATGCGAAAAATGCGAAAGTACGAGCCAGATGAGGGAAAATACCAGACCTAACCCAGACATCACCGGCGTTATCCTATAAAATATTAATCGCTGCCGGGTTTAATTGACACTTTCGGTGTGGAACCACATTACTACGGGATCCAAACCTGAAAAGACCCAGGATCTGGCCGACAACTATGCGAAAAATGCGAATGTACGAGCCAGATGAGGGCAAATACCAGACCTAACCCAGACATAACCGGCGATATCCTGTAAAATATTAATCGCAAACAGGTTTAATTGACTGTTTCGGTGTGGAACCACATTACTACGGGATCCAAACCAGAAAAAACCCAGGATCTGGCCGACAACTATGAGAAAAATGCGAATGTACGAGCCAGATGAGGGCAAATGCCAGACCTAACCCAGACATAACCGGCGATATCCTGTAAAATATTAATCGGACAGGTTCAATTGACTGTTTCGGTGTGGAACCACATTACTACGGGATCCAAACCAGAAAAAACCCCAGGATCTGGCCAACAACTATGCGAAAAACGCGAAAGTATGAACCAGGTGATTGCAAATACCAGAACTATCCCAGACATAACCAGCGTTATCCTCTAAAATATTATCCGCAACGAGGTTTAATTGACTGTTTCGGTGTGGTACAACATTCCTACGTGGTCCATGCCAGAAAAAGTCCAGGAACTGGCCAACAAGTATGCGAAAAACGCGAAAGTACAAGCCAGATGAGGACAAATCCCAGACCTACCCGAGAGATAACCGGCGTTATCCTCTAAAGTATTAATCGCAACCAGTTTAATTGACTGTTTCGGTGTGGAACCTCATTACTACGGGATACAAACCAGAAAAAACCCAGGGTCTGGCCAACAAGTATGCGAAAAACGCGAAAGTATATGCCAGATGATAGCAAATACCAGAACTAACCCAGGCATATCAGCGATATCCTCTAAAATACATATCGCAACCAGCTTCTATTGACTGTTTCAGTGTGGTACCACATTACTACGTGATCCAAACAAGAAAAGGGCCAGGATCTGGCCAACAAATGTACGAAAAACGCGAAAGTATGAGCCAGATGATTGCAAATACCAGAACTAACACAGACATAACCACCGTTATCCTCTAAAATACTAATCGGAAACAGCTTTTATTGACTGTTTCAGTGTGGTGCCACATTACTACGTAATCCAAACCAGAAATCGGCCAGGATCTGGCCAACAAGTATGCGAAATACGCGAAAGTCCGAGACAGATGACGGCAAATCCTAGACCTAAGCGAGACATAACCGGCGTTATCCTCTAAAATACTAATCGCAACCAGGTTTAATTGACAGTTTCAATGTGGTCCCACATTACTACTTGGTCCAAGCCAGAAAAAGACCAGGATCTGTCCAACAAGTTTGCGAAAAACGCGAAAGTATATGCCAGATGATAGCAAATACCAGAACTAACCCAGACATAACCAGCGATATCCTCTAAAATACTTATCGCAACCAGCTTCTATTGACTGCTTCAGTGTGGTACCACATTACTACGTGATCCAAACCAGAACAAGGCCAGGATCTGGCCAACAACTATGCGAAAAGTGCGAAAGTACGTGTCAGATGAGGGCAAATCCCAGACCTAACCGAGACATAACCGGCGTTATCCCCACAAATACCAAGCGGAACCAGCTTTTATTGACAGTGTGGTACCACATTACTACGTGATCCAAACCAGAGAAAGCCCAGGATCTGGCCAACAAGTATGCGAAAAGTGCGAAAGTACGAGTCAGATGAGGGCAAATCCCAGACCTGACCGAGATATAACCAGCGTTATCCTCTAAGATACTAATCGGATCCAGCTTCTATTGACTGTTTCAGTGTGGTACCACATTACTACGTGATCCAAACCATAAAAAGTCTAGGATCAGGCCAACAAGTAAGCGAAAAATGCGAAAGTACGAGCCAGATGAGGGCAAATCCCAGACCTCACCGAGACATAACCGGCGTTATCCTCTAAAATATTAATCGCAACCAGTTCAATTGGCTGTTTCGGTGTGGAACCTGATTACTACGGCATCCAAACCAGATAAAACGCAGGATCTGGCCAACAAGTATGCGAAAAACGCGAAAGTATGAGCCAGATGATTGCAAATACCAGAACTAACCCAGACATAACCAGCGTTATTCTCTAAAATACTAATCGGATCCAGCTTCTATTGACTGTTTCAGTGTGGTACCATATTACTACGTGATCCAAACCGGAACAAGGCCAGGATCTGGCCAACAAGTATGCGAAAAACGCGAAAGTACGAGCCAGATGAGGGCAAATCCCAGACCACACCGAGACATAACCGGCGTTATCCTCTAAAATATTAATCGCAACCAGTTCAATTGGCTGTTTCGGTGTGGAACCTGATTACTACGGCATCCAACCCAGATAAAACGCAGGATCTGGCCAACAAGTTTGCGAAAAATGCGAAAGTACGAGCCAGATGAGGGCAAATACCAGACCTAACCTAGACATAACCGGCGTTATCCTCTAAAATATTAATCGCAACCAGGTTTAATTGTCTGTTTCGGTGTGGAACCACATTACGACGGGATCCAATCCACAAAAAACCCAAGATCTGGCCGACAAGTATGCGAAAAATGCGAAAGTACGAGCCAGATGAGGGAAAATACCAGACCTAACCCTGACATCACCGGCGATATCCTGTAAAATATTAATCGCAAACAGGTTTAATTGACTGTATCGGTGTGGAACCACATTACTACGGGATCCAAACCAGAAAAAACCCAGGATCTGGCCAACAACTATGCGAAAAACGCGAAAGTATGAACCAGGTGATTGCAAATACCAGAACTATCCCAGACATAACCAGCGTTATCCTCTAAAATATTATTCGCAACCAGGTTTAATTGACAGTTTCGATGTGGTACCACATTACTACGTGGTCCAAGCCAGAAAAAGGCCAGGATCTGCCAACAAGTATGCGAAAAATGCGAAAGTACGAGCCAGATGGGGGCAAATCCCAGACCTAACCGAGAAATGACCAGCGTTATCCTCTAAAATATTAATCGCAACCAGGTTTAATTAACTGTTTCAATGTGGTCCCACATTACTACGTGATCCAAACCCGAAAAAACCGAGGATCTGGCCAACAAGTATGTGAAATACGCGAAAGTACCAGACAGATGACGGCAAATCCTAGAATTAACCGTGACATAACCGGCGTTATCCTCTAAAATACTAATCGCAATCAGGTTTAATTGACTGTTTCAGTGTGGTACCACATTACTACGGGATCCAAATCAGAAATCGGCCAGGATCTGGCCAAGAAGTTTGCGAAAAATGCGAAAGTACGAGCCAGATGAGGGCAAATACCAGACCTAACCCAGACATTACCGGCGATATCCTCTAAAATATAAATCGCAAACAGGTTTAATTGACTGTTTCGGTGTGGAACCACATTACGACGGGATCCAATCCACAAAAAACCCAAGATCTGGCCAACAAGTATGCGAAAAATGCGAAAGTACGAGCCAGATGCGGGAAAATACCAGACCTAACCCAGACATCACCGGCGTTATCCTATAAAATATTAATCGCTGCCGGGTTTAATTGACCGTTTCGGTGTGGAACCACATTGCTACGGGATCAAAACCTGAAGAATCCCAGGATTTGGTCAACAAGTATGCGAAAAACACGAATGTAGGAGCCAGATGATTGCAAATACCAGAACTAACCCAGACATTACCAGCGTTATCCTCTAAAATACTAATTGGAACCAGCTTCTATTGACTGTTTCAGTGTGGTGCCACATTACTACGTAATCCAGACCAGAAAAAGGCCAGGATCTGGTCAACAAGTATGCGAAAAACGCGAAAGTACAAGCCAGATGAGGACAAATCCCAGACCTACCCGAGAGATAACCGGCGTTATCCTCTAAAGTATTAATCGCAACCAGTTTAATTGACTGTTTCGGTGTGGAACCTCATTACTACGGGATACAAACCAGAAAAAACCCAGGATCTGGCCAACAAGTATGCGAAAAATGCGAATGTACGAGCCAGATGGGGGCAAATACCAGACCTAACCCAGACATAACCGGCGATATCCTGTAAAATATTAATCGCATACAGGTTTAATTGACTGTTTCGGTGTGGAACCACGTTACTACGTGGTCCAAGCCAGAAAAAGGCCAGGATCTGGCCAACAAGTTTGCGAAAAATGCGAAAGTACGAGCCAGATGATTGCAAATACCAGAACTGTCCCAGACATAACCAGCGTTATCCTCTAAAATATTATCCGCAACGAGGTTTAATTGACTGTTTCGGTGTGGTACAACATTCCTACGTGGTCCATGCCAGAAAAAGTCCAGGAACTGGCCAACAAGTATGCGAAAAACGCGAAAATACAAGCCAGATGAGGACAAATCCCAGACCTACCCGAGAGATAACCGGCGTTATCCTCTAAGGTATTAATCGCAACCAGTTTAATTGACTGTTTCGGTGTGGAACCTCATTACTACGGGATACAAACCAGAAAAAACCCAGGATCTGGCCAACAAGTATGCGAAAGACGCGAAAGTATATGCCAGATGATAGCAAATACCAGAACTAACCCAGACATAACCAGCGATATCCTCTAAAATACTTATCGCAACCGGCTTCTATTGACTGTTTCAGTGTGGTACCACATTACTACGTGATCCAAACAAGAAAAGGGCCAGGATCTGGCCAACAAATGTACGAAAAACGCGAAAGTATGAGCCAGATGATTGCAAATACCAGAACTAACACAGACATAACCACCGTTATCAGCTAAAATACTAATCGGAACCAGCTTTTATTGACTGTTTCAGTGTGGTACCACATTACTACGGGATCCAAATCAGAAATCGGCCAGGATCTGGCCAACAAGTATGCGAAATACGCGAAAGTACGAGACAGATGAGGTCAAATACCAGACCTAACCTAGACATAGCCGGCGTTATCCTCTAAAATATTAATCGCAACCAGGTTTAATTGACTGTTTCGCTGTGGAACCACATTACGACGGGATCCAATCCATAAAAAACCCAAGATCTGGCCAACAAGTATGCGAAAAATGCGAAAGTACGAGCCAGATGAGGGAAAATACCAGACCTAACCCAGACATCACCGGCGTTATCCTATAAAATATTAATCGCTGCCGGGTTTAATTGACACTTTCGGTGTGGAACCACATTACTACGGGATCCAAACCTGAAAAGACCCAGGATCTGGCCGACAACTATGCGAAAAATGCGAATGTACGAGCCAGATGAGGGCAAATACCAGACCTAACCCAGACATAACCGGCGATATCCTCTAAAATATAAATCGCAAACAGGTTTAATTGACTGTTTCGGTGTGGAACCACATTACGACGGGATCCAATCCACAAAAAACCCAAGATCTGGCCAACAAGTATGCGAAAAATGCGAAAGTACGAGCCAGATGCGGGAAAATACCAGACCTAACCCAGACATCACCGGCGTTATCCTATAAAATATTAATCGCTGCCGGGTTTAATTGACCGTTTCGGTGTGGAACCACATTGCTACGGGATACAAACCAGAAAAAACCCGGGATCTGGCCAACAAATATGCGAAAGACGCGAAAGTATATGCCAGATGATAGCAAATACCAGAACTAACCCAGACATAACCAGCGATATCCTCTAAAATACTTATCGCAACCGGCTTCTATTGACTGTTTCAGTGTGGTACCACATTACTACGTGATCCAAACAAGAAAAGGGCCAGGATCTGGCCAACAAATGTACGAAAAACGCGAAAGTATGAGCCAGATGATTGCAAATACCAGAACTAACACAGACATAACCACCGTTATCAGCTAAAATACTAATCGGAACCAGCTTTTATTGACTGTTTCAGTGTGGTACCACATTACTACGGGATCCAAATCAGAAATCGGCCAGGATCTGTACAACAAGTATGCGAAATACGCGAAAGTACGAGACAGATGAGGTCAAATACCAGACCTAACCTAGACATAGCCGGCGTTATCCTCTAAAATATTAATCGCAACCAGGTTTAATTGACTGTTTCGCTGTGGAACCACATTACGACGGGATCCAATCCATAAAAAACCCAAGATCTGGCCAACAAGTATGCGAAAAATGCGAAAGTACGAGCCAGATGAGGGAAAATACCAGACCTAACCCAGACATCACCGGCGTTATCCTATAAAATATTAATCGCTGCCGGGTTTAATTGACACTTTCGGTGTGGAACCACATTACTACGGGATCCAAACCTGAAAAGACCCAGGATCTGGCCGACAACTATGCGAAAAATGCGAATGTACGAGCCAGATGAGGGCAAATACCAGACCTAACCTAGACATAACCGGCGATATCCTCTAAAATATAAATCGCAAACAGGTTTAATTGACTGTTTCGGTGTGGAACCACATTACGACGGGATCCAATCCACAAAAAACCCAAGATCTGGCCGACAACTATGCGAAAAATGCGAATGTACGAGCCAGATGAGGGCAAATGCCAGACCTAACCCAGACATAACCGGCGATATCCTGTAAAATATTAATCGGACAGGTTCAATTGACTGTTTCGGTGTGGAACCACATTACTACGGGATCCAAACCAGAAAAAACCCCAGGATCTGGCCAACAACTATGCGAAAAACGCGAAAGTATGAACCAGGTGATTGCAAATACCAGAACTATCCCAGACATAACCAGCGTTATCCTCTAAAATATTATCCGCAACGAGGTTTAATTGACTGTTTCGGTGTGGTACAACATTCCTACGTGGTCCATGCCAGAAAAAGTCCAGGAACTGGCCAACAAGTATGCGAAAAACGCGAAAGTACAAGCCAGATGAGGACAAATCCCAGACCTACCCGAGAGATAACCGGCGTTATCCTCTAAAGTATTAATCGCAACCAGTTTAATTGACTGTTTCGGTGTGGAACCTCATTACTACGGGATACAAACCAGAAAAAACCCAGGGTCTGGCCAACAAGTATGCGAAAAACGCGAAAGTATATGCCAGATGATAGCAAATACCAGAACTAACCCAGGCATATCAGCGATATCCTCTAAAATACATATCGCAACCAGCTTCTATTGACTGTTTCAGTGTGGTACCACATTACTACGTGATCCAAACAAGAAAAGGGCCAGGATCTGGCCAACAAATGTACGAAAAACGCGAAAGTATGAGCCAGATGATTGCAAATACCAGAACTAACCCAGATATAACCAGCGTTATCCTCTAAAATACTAATAGGAACCAGCTTCTATTGACTGTTTCAGTGTGGTGCCACATTACTACGTAATCCAAACCAGAAATCGGCCAGGATCTGGCCAACAAGTATGCGAAATACGCGAAAGTCCGAGACAGATGACGGCAAATCCTAGACCTAACCGAGACATAACCGGCGTTATCCTCTAAAATACTAATCGCAACCAGGTTTAATTGACAGCTTCAATGTGGTCCCACATTACTACTTGGTCCAAGTCAGAAAAAGACCAGGATCTGTCCAACAAGTTTGCGAAAAACGCGAAAGTATATGCCAGATGATAGCAAATACCAGAACTAACCCAGACATAACCAGCGATATCCTCTAAAATACTTATCGCAACCAGCTTCTATTGACTGCTTCAGTGTGGTACCACATTACTACGTGATCCAAACCAGAAAAGGGCCAGGATCTGGCCAACAAGTGTACGATAAACGCGAAAGTATGACCCAGATGATTGCAAATACCAGAACTAACACAGACATAACCACCGTTATCCTCTAAAATACTAATCGGAACCAGCTTTTATTGACTGTTTCAGTGTGGTGCCACATTACTACGTAATCCAAACCAGAAATCGGCCAGGATCTGGCCAACAAGTATGCGAAATACGCGAAAGTCCGAGACAGATGACGGCAAATCCTAGACCTAACCGAGACATAACCGGCGTTATCCTCTAAAATACTAATCGCAACCAGGTTTAATTGTCAGCTTCAATGTGGTCCCACATTACTACTTGGTCCAAGTCAGAAAAAGACCAGGATCTGTCCAACAAGTTTGCGAAAAACGCGAAAGTATATGCCAGATGATAGCAAATACCAGAACTAACCCAGACATAACCAGCGATATCCTCTAAAATACTTATCGCAACCAGCTTCTATTGACTGCTTCAGTGTGGTACCACATTACTACGTGATCCAAACCAGAAAAGGGCCAGGATCTGGCCAACAAGTGTACGATAAACGCGAAAGTATGACCCAGATGATTGCAAATACCAGAACTAACACAGACATAACCACCGATATCCTCTAAAATACTAATCGGAACCAGCTTTTATTGACTGTTTCAGTGTGGTGCCACATTACTACGTAATCCAAACCAGAAATCGGCCAGGATCTGGCCAACAAGTATGCGAAATACGCGAAAGTCCGAGACAGATGGCGGCAAATCCTAGACCTAAGCGAGACATAACCGGCGTTATCCTCTAAAATACTAATCGCAACCAGGTTTAATTGACAGTTTCAATGTGGTCCCACATTACTACTTGGTCCAAGCCAGAAAAAGACCAGGATCTGTCCAACAAGTTTGCGAAAAACGCGAAAGTATATGCCAGATGATAGCAAATACCAGAACTAACCCAGACATAACCAGCGATATCCTCTAAAATACTTATCGCAACCAGCTTCTATTGACTGCTTCAGTGTGGTACCACATTACTACGTGATCCAAACCAGAAAAGGGCCAGGATCTGGCCAACAAGTGTACGATAAACGCGAAAGTATGACCCAGATGATTGCAAATACCAGAACTAACACAGACATAACCACCGTTATCCTCTAAAATACTAATCGGAACCAGCTTTTATTGACTGTTTCAGTGTGGTACCACATTACTACGGGATCCATATCAGAAATAGGCCAGGTTCTGGCAAACAAGTATGCGAAATACGCGAAAGTACGAGACAGATGACGGCAAATCCTAGACCTAACCGAGACATAACAGGCGTTATCCTCTAAAATACTATTCGCAACCAGGTTTAATTGACTGTTTCAGTGTGGTCCCACTTTACTACTTGGTCCAAGCCAGAAAAAGGCCAGGATCTGGCCAACAAGTTTGCGAAAAATGCGAAAGTACGAGCCAGATGAGGGCAAATACCAGACCTAACCCAGACATAACCGGCGTTATCCTCTACAATATTAATCGCAACCAGGTTTAATTGACTGTTTCGGTGTGGTACCGCATTACTACGTGATCCAAACCATAAAAAGGCTAGGATCAGGCCAACAAGTAAGCGAAAAATGCGAAAGTACGAGCCAGATGAGGGCAAATACCAGAACTAACACAGACATAACCACCGTTATCCTCTAAAATATTAATCGCAACCAGGTTTAATTGACTGTTTCGGTGTGGAACCACATTACGACGGGATCCAATCCACAAAAAACCCAAGATCTGGCAAACAAGTATGCGAAAAATGCGAAAGTAGGAGACAGATGAGGGAAAATACCAGACCTAACCCAGACATCACCGGCGTTATCCTATAAAATATTAATCGCAGTCGGGTTTAATTGACCGTTTCGGTGTGGAACCACATTACTACGGGATCAAAACCTGAAAAATCCCAGGATTTGGCCAACAAGTATGCGAAAAACGCGAATGTAGGAGCCAGATGATTGCAAATACCAGAACTAACCCAGATATAACCAGCGTTATCCTCTAAAATACTAATCGGAACCAGCTTCTATTGACTGTTTCAGTGTGGTGCCACATTACTACGTGATCCAAACCAGAAAAAGGCCAGGGTCTGGCCAACAAGTATGCGAAAAACGCGAAAGCACGAGCCAAATGAGGACAAATACCAGTCCTAACCGAGACATAACCGGCGTTAGCCTCTAAAATATTAATCGCAACCAGGTTTAATTGACAGTTTCGGTGTGGAACCACATTAGTACGGGATCCAAACCTGAAAAAACCCAGGATCTGGCCAACAACTATGCGAAAAATGCGAAAGTACGAGCCAGATGAGGGCAAATACCAGACCTAACCCAGACATAACCGGCGTTATCCTCTACAATATTAATCGCAACCAGGTTTAATTGACTGTTTCGGTGTGGTACCGCATTACTACGTGATCCAAACCATAAAAAGGCTAGGATCAGGCCAACAAGTAAGCGAAAATTGCGAAAGTACGAGCCAGATGAGGGCAAATACCAGACCTAACCCAGACATAACCGGCGATATCCTCTAAAATATTAATCGCAACCAGGTTTAATTGACTGTTTCGGTGTGGAACCACATTACTACGTGATCCAAACCATAAAAAGGCTAGGATCAGGCCAACACGTAAGCGAAAAATGCGAAAGCACGAGCCAAATGAGGGCAAATACCAGACCTAACATAGACATAGCCGGCGTTATCCTATAAAATATTAATCGCAGCCGGGTTTAATTGACCGTTTCGGTGTGGAACCACATTACTACGGGATCAAAACCTGAAAAATCCCAAGATCTGGCCAACAAGTATGCGAAAAATGCGAAAGTACGAGCCAGATGAGGGCAAATACCAGAACTAACACAGACATAACCACCGTTATCCTCTAAAATATTAATCGCAACCAGGTTTAATTGACTGTTTCGGTGTGGAACCACATTACGACGGGATCCAATCCACAAAAAACCCAAGATCTGGCAAACAAGTATGCGAAAAATGCGAAAGTACGAGCCAGATGAGGGAAAATACCAGACCTAACCCAGACATCACCGGCGTTATCCTATAAAATATTAATCGCAGCCGGGTTTAATTGACCGTTTCGGTGTGGAACCACATTACTACGGGATCAAAACCTGAAAAATCCCAGGATTTGGCCAACAAGTATGCGAAAAACGCGAATGTAGGAGCCAGATGATTGCAAATACCAGAACTAACCCAGATATAACCACCGTTATCCTCTAAAATACTGATCGGAACCAGCTTCTATTGACTGTTTCAGTGTGGTGCCACATTACTACGTGATCCAAACCAGAAAAAGGCCAGGGTCTGGCCAACAAGTATGCGAAAAACGCGAAAGCACGAGCCAAATGAGGACAAATACCAGTCCTAACCGAGACATGACCGGCGTTAGCCTCTAAAATATTAATCGCAACCAGGTTTAATTGACAGTTTCGGTGTGGAACCACATTAGTACGGGATCCAAACCTGAAAAAACCCAGGATCTGGCCAACAACTATGCGAAAAATGCGAATGTACGAGTCAGATGAGGGCAAATACCAGACCTAAACCAGACATAACCCGCGTTATCCTCTAAAATATTAATCGGACCCAGGTTTAATTGACAGTTTCGGTGTGGTACCACATTACTACGTGGTCCAAGCCAGAAAAAGGCCAGGATCTGGCCAACAAGTATGCGAAAAATGCGAAAGTACGAGCCAGATGAGGGCAAATACCAGACCTAACCGAGTCATAACCGGCGTTATCCTCTACAATATTAATCGCAACCAGGTTTAATTGACTGTTTCGGTGTGGTACCGCATTACTACGTGATCCAAACCATAAAAAGGCTAGGATCAGGCCAACAAGTAAGCGAAAAATGCGAAAGTACGAGCCAGATGAGGGCAAATACCAGTCCTAACCTAGACATAACCGGCGTTATCCTCTAAAATATTAATCGCAACCAGGTTTAATTGACTGTTTCGGTGTGGAACCACATTACGACGGGATCCAATCCACAAAAAACCCAGGATCTGGCCGACAACTATGCGAAAAATGCGAATGTACGAGCCAGATGAGGGCAAATACCAGACCTAGCCCAGACATAACCGGCGATATCCTGTAAAATATTAATCGCAAACAGGTTTAATTGACTGTTTCGGTGTGGAACCACATTACTACGGGATCCAAACCAGAAAAAACCCAGGATCTGGCCAACAACTATGCGAAAAACGCGAAAGTATGAACCAGGTGATTGCAAATACCAGAACTATCCCAGACATAACCAGCGTTATCCTCTAAAATATTATTCGCAACCAGGTTTAATTGACAGTTTCGATGTGGTACCACATTACTACGTGGTCCAAGCCAGAAAAAGGACAGGATCTGCCAACAAGTATGCGAAAAACGCGAAAGTATGGGCCAGATGATTGCAAATACCAGAACTAACACAGACATAACCACCGTTATCCTCTAAAATACTAATCGGAACCAGCTTTTATTGACTGTTTCAGTGTGGTACCACATTACTACGGGATCCATATCAGAAATAGGCCAGGATCTGGCCAACAAGTTTGCGAAAAATGCGAAAGTACGAGCCAGATGGGGGCAAATCCCAGACCTAACCGAGAAATGACCAGCGTTATCCTCTAAAATATTAATCGCAACCAGGTTTAATTAACTGTTTCAATGTGGTCCCACATTACTACGTGATCCAAACCCGAAAAAACCGAGGATCTGGCCAACAAGTATGTGAAATACGCGAAAGTACCAGACAGATGACGGCAAATCCTAGAATTAACCGTGACATAACCGGCGTTATCCTCTAAAATACTAATCGCAATCAGGTTTAATTGACTGTTTCAGTGTGGTACCACATTACTACGGGATCCAAATCAGAAATCGGCCAGGATCTGGCCAAGAAGTTTGCGAAAAATGCGAAAGTACGAGCCAGATGAGGGCAAATACCAGACCTAACCCAGACATTACCGGCGATATCCTCTAAGATATAAATCGCAAACAGGTTTAATTGACTGTTTCGGTGTGGAACCACATTACGACGGGATCCAATCCACAAAAAACCCAAGATCTGGCCAACAAGTATGCGAAAAATGCGAAAGTACGAGCCAGATGCGGGAAAATACCAGACCTAACCCAGACATCACCGGCGTTATCCTTTAAAATATTAATCGCTGCCGGGTTTAATTGACCGTTTCGGTGTGGAACCACATTGCTACGGGATCAAAACCTGAAGAATCCCAGGATTTGGTCAACAAGTATGCGAAAAACACGAATGTAGGAGCCAGATGATTGCAAATACCAGAACTAACCCAGACATTACCAGCGTTATCCTCTAAAATACTAATAGGAACCAGCTTCTATTGACTGTTTCAGTGTGGTGCCACATTACTACGTAATCCAAACCAGAAAAAGGCCAGGATCTGGTCAACAAGTATGCGAAAAACGCGAAAGTACAAGCCAGATGAGGACAAATCCCAGACCTACCCGACAGATAACCGGCGTTATCCTCTAAAGTATTAATCGCAACCAGTTTAATTGACTGTTTCGGTGTGGAACCTCATTACTACGGGATACAAACCAGAAAAAACCCAGGATCTGGCCAACAAGTATGCGAAAAATGCGAATGTACGAGCCAGATGGTGGCAAATACCAGACCTAACCCAGACATAACCGGCGATATCCTGTAAAATATTAATCGCATACAGGTTTAATTGACTGTTTCGGTGTGGAACCACGTTACTACGTGGTCCAAGCCAGAAAAAGGCCAGGATCTGGCCAACAAGTTTGCGAAAAATGCGAAAGTACGAGCCAGATGATTGCAAATACCAGAACTGTCCCAGACATAACCAGCGTTATCCTCTAAAATATTATCCGCAACGAGGTTTAATTGACTGTTTCGGTGTGGTACAACATTCCTACGTGGTCCATGCCAGAAAAAGTCCAGGAACTGGCCAACAAGTATGCGAAAAACGCGAAAATACAAGCCAGATGAGGACAAATCCCAGACCTACCCGAGACATAACCGGCGTTATTCTCTAAAATATTAATCGCAACCAGGTTTAATTGACAGTTTCGGTGTGGTACCGCGTTACTACGGGATCCAAACCAGAAAAAGGCCAGGATCTGGCCAACAAGTATGCGAAAAACGCAAAAGTACGAGCCAGATGAGGACAAATACCAGAACTAACCCAGACATAATCAGCGATATCCTCTAAAATACTTATCGCAACCGGCTTCTATTGACTGTTTCAGTGTGGTACCACATTACTACGTGATCCAAACAAGAAAAGGGCCAGGATCTGGCCAACAAATGTACGAAAAACGCGAAAGTATGAGCCAGATGATTGCAAATACCAGAACTAACACAGACATAACCACCGTTATCAGCTAAAATACTAATCGGAACCAGCTTTTATTGACTGTTTCAGTGTGGTACCACATTACTACGGGATCCAAATCAGAAATCGGCCAGGATCTGGCCAACAAGTATGCGAAATACGCGAAAGTACGAGACAGATGAGGTCAAATACCAGACCTAACCTAGACATAGCCGGCGTTATCCTCTAAAATATTAATCGCAACCAGGTTTGATTGACTGTTTCGCTGTGGAACCACATTACGACGGGATCCAATCCATAAAAAACCCAAGATCTGGCCAACAAGTATGCGAAAAATGCGAAAGTACGAGCCAGATGAGGGAAAATACCAGACCTAACCCAGACATCACCGGCGTTATCCTATAAAATATTAATCGCTGCCGGGTTTAATTGACACTTTCGGTGTGGAACCACATTACTACGGGATCCAAACCTGAAAAGACCCAGGATCTGGCCGACAACTATGCGAAAAATGCGAATGTACGAGCCAGATGAGGGCAAATACCAGACCTAACCCAGACATAACCGGCGATATCCTGTAAAATATTAATCGCAAACAGGTTTAATTGACTGTTTCGGTGTGGAACCACATTACTACGGGATCCAAACCAGAAAAAACCCAGGATCTGGCCGACAACTATGCGAAAAATGCGAATGTACGAGCCAGATGAGGGCAAATGCCAGACCTAACCCAGACATAACCGGCGATATCCTGTAAAATATTAATCGGACAGGTTCAATTGACTGTTTCGGTGTGGAACCACATTACTACGGGATCCAAACCAGAAAAAACCCCAGGATCTGGCCAACAACTATGCGAAAAACGCGAAAGTATGAACCAGGTGATTGCAAATACCAGAACTATCCCAGACATAACCAGCGTTATCCTCTAAAATATTATCCGCAACGAGGTTTAATTGACTGTTTCGGTGTGGTACAACATTCCTACGTGGTCCATGCCAGAAAAAGTCCAGGAACTGGCCAACAAGTATGCGAAAAACGCGAAAGTACAAGCCAGATGAGGACAAATCCCAGACCTACCCGAGAGATAACCGGCGTTATCCTCTAAAGTATTAATCGCAACCAGTTTAATTGACTGTTTCGGTGTGGAACCTCATTACTACGGGATACAAACCAGAAAAAACCCAGGGTCTGGCCAACAAGTATGCGAAAAACGCGAAAGTATATGCCAGATGATAGCAAATACCAGAACTAACCCAGGCATATCAGCGATATCCTCTAAAATACATATCGCAACCAGCTTCTATTGACTGTTTCAGTGTGGTACCACATTACTACGTGATCCAAACAAGAAAAGGGCCAGGATCTGGCCAACAAATGTACGAAAAACGCGAAAGTATGAGCCAGATGATTGCAAATACCAGAACTAACACAGACATAACCACCGTTATCCTCTAAAATACTAATCGGAAACAGCTTTTATTGACTGTTTCAGTGTGGTGCCACATTACTACGTAATCCAAACCAGAAATCGGCCAGGATCTGGCCAACAAGTATGCGAAATACGCGAAAGTCCGAGACAGATGACGGCAAATCCTAGACCTAAGCGAGACATAACCGGCGTTATCCTCTAAAATACTAATCGCAACCAGGTTTAATTGACAGTTTCAATGTGGTCCCACATTACTACTTGGTCCAAGCCAGAAAAAGACCAGGATCTGTCCAACAAGTTTGCGAAAAACGCGAAAGTATATGCCAGATGATAGCAAATACCAGAACTAACCCAGACATAACCAGCGATATCCTCTAAAATACTTATCGCAACCAGCTTCTATTGACTGCTTCAGTGTGGTACCACATTACTACGTGATCCAAACCAGAACAAGGCCAGGATCTGGCCAACAACTATGCGAAAAGTGCGAAAGTACGTGTCAGATGAGGGCAAATCCCAGACCTAACCGAGACATAACCGGCGTTATCCCCACAAATACCAAGCGGAACCAGCTTTTATTGACAGTGTGGTACCACATTACTACGTGATCCAAACCAGAGAAAGCCCAGGATCTGGCCAACAAGTATGCGAAAAGTGCGAAAGTACGAGTCAGATGAGGGCAAATCCCAGACCTGACCGAGATATAACCAGCGTTATCCTCTAAGATACTAATCGGATCCAGCTTCTATTGACTGTTTCAGTGTGGTACCACATTACTACGTGATCCAAACCATAAAAAGTCTAGGATCAGGCCAACAAGTAAGCGAAAAATGCGAAAGTACGAGCCAGATGAGGGCAAATCCCAGACCTCACCGAGACATAACCGGCGTTATCCTCTAAAATATTAATCGCAACCAGTTCAATTGGCTGTTTCGGTGTGGAACCTGATTACTACGGCATCCAAACCAGATAAAACGCAGGATCTGGCCAACAAGTTTGCGAAAAATGCGAAAGTACGAGCCAGATGAGGGCAAATACCAGACCTAACCTAGACATAACCGGCGTTATCCTCTAAAATATTAATCGCAACCAGTTCAATTGGCTGTTTCGGTGTGGAACCTGATTACTACGGCATCCAAACCAGATAAAACGCAGGATCTGGCCAACAAGTATGCGAAAAACGCGAAAGTATGAGCCAGATGATTGCAAATACCAGAACTAACCCAGACATAACCAGCGTTATTCTCTAAAATACTAATCGGATCCAGCTTCTATTGACTGTTTCAGTGTGGTACCATATTACTACGTGATCCAAACCGGAACAAGGCCAGGATCTGGCCAACAAGTATGCGAAAAACGCGAAAGTACGAGCCAGATGAGGGCAAATCCCAGACCACACCGAGACATAACCGGCGTTATCCTCTAAAATATTAATCGCAACCAGTTCAATTGGCTGTTTCGGTGTGGAACCTGATTACTACGGCATCCAAACCAGATAAAACGCAGGATCTGGCCAACAAGTTTGCGAAAAATGCGAAAGTACGAGCCAGATGAGGGCAAATACCAGACCTAACCTAGACATAACCGGCGTTATCCTCTAAAATATTAATCGCAACCAGGTTTAATTGTCTGTTTCGGTGTGGAACCACATTACGACGGGATCCAATCCACAAAAAACCCAAGATCTGGCCGACAAGTATGCGAAAAATGCGAAAGTACGAGCCAGATGAGGGAAAATACCAGACCTAACCCTGACATCACCGGCGATATCCTGTAAAATATTAATCGCAAACAGGTTTAATTGACTGTATCGGTGTGGAACCACATTACTACGGGATCCAAACCAGAAAAAACCCAGGATCTGGCCAACAACTATGCGAAAAACGCGAAAGTATGAACCAGGTGATTGCAAATACCAGAACTATCCCAGACATAACCAGCGTTATCCTCTAAAATATTATTCGCAACCAGGTTTAATTGACAGTTTCGATGTGGTACCACATTACTACGTGGTCCAAGCCAGAAAAAGGCCAGGATCTGCCAACAAGTATGCGAAAAACGCGAAAGTATGGGCCAGATGATTGCAAATACCAGAACTAACACAGACATAACCACCGTTATCCTCTAAAATACTAATCGGAACCAGCTTTTATTGACTGTTTCAGTGTGGTACTACATTACTACGGGATCCATATCAGAAATAGGCCAGGATCTGGCCAACATGTTTGCGAAAAATGCGAAAGTACGAGCCAGATGGGGGCAAATCCCAGACCTAACCGAGAAATGACCAGCGTTATCCTCTAAAATATTAATCGCAACCAGGTTTAATTAACTGTTTCAATGTGGTCCCACATTACTACGTGATCCAAACCCGAAAAAACCGAGGATCTGGCCAACAAGTATGTGAAATACGCGAAAGTACCAGACAGATGACGGCAAATCCTAGAATTAACCGTGACATAACCGGCGTTATCCTCTAAAATACTAATCGCAATCAGGTTTAATTGACTGTTTCAGTGTGGTACCACATTACTACGGGATCCAAATCAGAAATCGGCCAGGATCTGGCCAAGAAGTTTGCGAAAAATGCGAAAGTACGAGCCAGATGAGGGCAAATACCAGACCTAACCCAGACATTACCGGCGATATCCTCTAAAATATAAATCGCAAACAGGTTTAATTGACTGTTTCGGTGTGGAACCACATTACGACGGGATCCAATCCACAAAAAACCCAAGATCTGGCCAACAAGTATGCGAAAAATGCGAAAGTACGAGCCAGATGCGGGAAAATACCAGACCTAACCCAGACATCACCGGCGTTATCCTATAAAATATTAATCGCTGCCGGGTTTAATTGACCGTTTCGGTGTGGAACCACATTGCTACGGGATCAAAACCTGAAGAATCCCAGGATTTGGCCAACAAGTATGCGAAAAACGCGAATGTAGGAGCCAGATGATTGCAAATACCAGAACTAACCCAGACATTACCAGCGTTATCCTCTAAAATACTAATAGGAACCAGCTTCTATTGACTCTTTCAGTGTGGTGCCACATTACTACGTAATCCAAACCAGAAAAAGGCCAGGATCTGGTCAACAAGTATGCGAAAAACGCGAAAGTACAAGCCAGATGAGGACAAATCCCAGACCTACCCGAGAGATAACCGGCGTTATCCTCTAAAGTATTAATCGCAACCAGTTTAATTGACTGTTTCGGTGTGGAACCTCATTACTACGGGATACAAACCAGAAAAAAACCCAGGATCTGGCCAACAAGTATGCGAAAAATGCGAATGTACGAGCCAGATGGGGGCAAATACCAGACCTAACCCAGACATAACCGGCGATATCCTGTAAAATATTAATCGCATACAGGTTTAATTGACTGTTTCGGTGTGGAACCACGTTACTACGTGGTCCAAGCCAGAAAAAGGCCAGGATCTGGCCAACAAGTTTGCGAAAAATGCGAAAGTACGAGCCAGATGATTGCAAATACCAGAACTGTCCCAGACATAACCAGCGTTATCCTCTAAAATATTATCCGCAACGAGGTTTAATTGTCTGTTTCGGTGTGGTACAACATTCCTACGTGGTCCATGCCAGAAAAAGTCCAGGAACTGGCCAACAAGTATGCGAAAAACGCGAAAATACAAGCCAGATGAGGACAAATCCCAGACCTACCCGAGAGATAACCGGCGTTATCCTCTAAAGTATTAATCGCAACCAGTTTAATTGACTGTTTCGGTGTGGAACCTCATTACTACGGGATACAAACCAGAAAAAACCCAGGATCTGGCCAACAAGTATGCGAAAGACGCGAAAGTATATGCCAGATGATAGCAAATACCAGAACTAACCCAGACATAACCAGCGATATCCTCTAAAATACTTATCGCAACCGGCTTCTATTGACTGTTTCAGTGTGGTACCACATTACTACGTGATCCAAACAAGAAAAGGGCCAGGATCTGGCCAACAAATGTACGAAAAACGCGAAAGTATGAGCCAGATGATTGCAAATACCAGAACTAACACAGACATAACCACCGTTATCAGCTAAAATACTAATCGGAACCAGCTTTTATTGACTGTTTCAGTGTGGTACCACATTACTACGGGATCCAAATCAGAAATCGGCCAGGATCTGGCCAACAAGTATGCGAAATACGCGAAAGTACGAGACAGATGAGGTCAAATACCAGACCTAACCTAGACATAGCCGGCGTTATCCTCTAAAATATTAATCGCAACCAGGTTTAATTCACTGTTTCGCTGTGGAACCACATTACGACGGGATCCAATCCATAAAAAACCCAAGATCTGGCCAACAAGTATGCGAAAAATGCGAAAGTACGAGCCAGATGAGGGAAAATACCAGACCTAACCCAGACCTCACCGGCGTTATCCTATAAAATATTAATCGCTGCCGGGTTTAATTGACACTTTCGGTGTGGAACCACATTACTACGGGATCCAAACCTGAAAAGACCCAGGATCTGGCCGACAACTATGCGAAAAATGCGAATGTACGAGCCAGATGAGGGCAAATACCAGACCTAACCCAGACATAACCGGCGATATCCTGTAAAATATTAATCGCAAACAGGTTTAATTGACTGTTTCGGTGTGGAACCACATTACTACGGGATCCAAACCAGAAAAAACCCAGGATCTGGCCGACAACTATGCGAAAAATGCGAATGTACGAGCCAGATGAGGGCAAATGCCAGACCTAACCCAGACATAACCGGCGATATCCTGTAAAATATTAATCGGACAGGTTCAATTGACTGTTTCGGTGTGGAAACACATTACTACGGGATCCAAACCAGAAAAAACCCCAGGATCTGGCCAACAACTATGCGAAAAACGCGAAAGTATGAACCAGGTGATTGCAAATACCAGAACTATCCCAGACATAACCAGCGTTATCCTCTAAAATATTATCCGCAACGAGGTTTAATTGACTGTTTCGGTGTGGTACAACATTCCTACGTGGTCCATGCCAGAAAAAGTCCAGGAACTGGCCAACAAGTATGCGAAAAACGCGAAAGTACAAGCCAGATGAGGACAAATCCCAGACCTACCCGAGAGATAACCGGCGTTATCCTCTAAAGTATTAATCGCAACCAGTTTAATTGACTGTTTCGGTGTAGAACCTCATTACTACGGGATACAAACCAGAAAAAACCCAGGGTCTGGCCAACAAGTATGCGAAAAACGCGAAAGTATATGCCAGATGATAGCAAATACCAGAACTAACCCAGGCATATCAGCGATATCCTCTAAAATACATATCGCAACCAGCTTCTATTGACTGTTTCAGTGTGGTACCACATTACTACGTGATCCAAACAAGAAAAGGGCCAGGATCTGGCCAACAAATGTACGAAAAACGCGAAAGTATGAGCCAGATGATTGCAAATACCAGAACTAACACAGACATAACCACCGTTATCCTCTAAAATACTAATCGGAAACAGCTTTTATTGACTGTTTCAGTGTGGTGCCACATTACTACGTAATCCAAACCAGAAATCGGCCAGGATCTGGCCAACAAGTATGCGAAATACGCGAAAGTCCGAGACAGATGGCGGCAAATCCTAGACCTAAGCGAGACATAACCGGCGTTATCCTCTAAAATACTAATCGCAACCAGGTTTAATTGACAGTTTCAATGTGGTCCCACATTACTACTTGGTCCAAGCCAGAAAAAGACCAGGATCTGTCCAACAAGTTTGCGAAAAACGCGAAAGTATATGCCAGATGATAGCAAATACCAGAACTAACCCAGACATAACCAGCGATGTCCTCTAAAATACTTATCGCAACCAGCTTCTATTGACTGCTTCAGTGTGGTACCACATTACTACGTGATCCAAACCAGAAAAGGGCCAGGATCTGGCCAACAAGTGTACGATAAACGCGAAAGTATGACCCAGATGATTGCAAATACCAGAACTAACACAGACATAACCACCGTTATCCTCTAAAATACTAATCGGAACCAGCTTTTATTGACTGTTTCAGTGTGGTACCACATTACTACGGGATCCATATCAGAAATAGGCCAGGTTCTGGCAAACAAGTATGCGAAATACGCGAAAGTACGAGACAGATGACGGCAAATCTTAGACCTAACCGAGACATAACAGGCGTTATCCTCTAAAATACTATTCGCAACCAGGTTTAATTGTCTGTTTCAGTGTGGTCCCACTTTACTACTTGGTCCAAGCCAGAAAAAGGCCAGGATCTGGCCAACAAGTTTGCGAAAAATGCGAAAGTACGAGCCAGATGGGGGCAAATCCCAGACCTAACCGAGAAATGACCAGCGTTATCCTCTAAAATATTAATCGCAACCAGGTTTAATTAACTGTTTCAATGTGGTCCAACATTACTACGTGATCCAAACCCGAAAAAACCCAGGATCTGGCCAACAAGTATGCGAAATACGCGAAAGTACGAGACAGATGACGGCAAATCCTAGACCTAACCGAGACATAACCGGCGTTATCCTCTAAAATACTAATCGCAATCAGGTTTAATTGACTGTTTCATTGTGGTCCCACATTACTACTTGGTCCAAGCCAGAAAAAGGCCAGGATCTGGCCAACAAGTTTGCGAAAAATGCGAAAGTACGAGCCAGATGAGGGCAAATACCAGACCTAACCCAGACATTCCCGGCGATATCCTCTAAAATATTAATCGCAAACAGGTTTAATTGACTGCTTCGGTGTGGAACCTCATTACTGCGGGATCCAAACCAGATAAAACGCAGGATCTGGCCAACAAGTATGCGAAAGACGCGAAAGTATGAGCCAGATGATTGCAAATACCAGAACTAACCCAGACATAACCAGCGTTATCCTCTAAAATACTAATCGGATCCAGCTTCTATTGACTGTTTCAGTGTGGTACCACATTACTACGTGATCCAAACCAGAACAAGGCCAGGATCTGGCCAACAACTATGCGAAAAGTGCGAAAGTACGTGTCAGATGAGGGCAAATCCCAGACCTAACCGAGACATAACCGGCGTTATCCCCACAAATACCAAGCGGAACCAGCTTTTATTGACAGTGTGGTACCACATTACTACGTGATCCAAACCAGAGAAAGCCCAGGATCTGGCCAACAAGTATGCGAAAAGTGCGAAAGTACGAGTCAGATGAGGGCAAATCCCAGACCTGACCGAGATATAACCAGCGTTATCCTCTAAGATACTAATCGGATCCAGCTTCTATTGACTGTTTCAGTGTGGTACCACATTACTACGTGATCCAAACCATAAAAAGTCTAGGATCAGGCCAACAAGTAAGCGAAAAATGCGAAAGTACGAGCCAGATGAGGGCAAATCCCAGACCTCACCGAGACATAACCGGCGTTATCCTCTAAAATATTAATCGCAACCAGTTCAATTGGCTGTTTCGGTGTGGAACCTGATTACTACGGCATCCAAACCAGATAAAACGCAGGATCTGGCCAACAAGTATGCGAAAAACGCGAAAGTATGAGCCAGATGATTGCAAATACCAGAACTAACCCAGACATAACCAGCGTTATTCTCTAAAATACTAATCGGATCCAGCTTCTATTGACTGTTTCAGTGTGGTACCATATTACTACGTGATCCAAACCGGAACAAGGCCAGGATCTGGCCAACAAGTATGCGAAAAACGCGAAAGTACGAGCCAGATGAGGGCAAATCCCAGACCACACCGAGACATAACCGGCGTTATCCTCTAAAATATTAATCGCAACCAGTTCAATTGGCTGTTTCGGTGTGGAACCTGATTACTACGGCATCCAAACCAGATAAAACGCAGGATCTGGCCAACAAGTTTGCGAAAAATGCGAAAGTACGAGCCAGATGAGGGCAAATACCAGACCTAACCTAGACATAACCGGCGTTATCCTCTAAAATATTAATCGCAACCAGGTTTAATTGTCTGTTTCGGTGTGGAACCACATTACGACGGGATCCAATCCACAAAAAACCCAAGATCTGGCCGACAAGTATGCGAAAAATGCGAAAGTACGAGCCAGATGAGGGAAAATACCAGACCTAACCCTGACATCACCGGCGATATCCTGTAAAATATTAATCGCAAACAGGTTTAATTGACTGTATCGGTGTGGAACCACATTACTACGGGATCCAAACCAGAAAAAACCCAGGATCTGGCCAACAACTATGCGAAAAACGCGAAAGTATGAACCAGGTGATTGCAAATACCAGAACTATCCCAGACATAACCAGCGTTATCCTCTAAAATATTATTCGCAACCAGGTTTAATTGACAGTTTCGATGTGGTACCACATTACTACGTGGTCCAAGCCAGAAAAAGGCCAGGATCTGCCAACAAGTATGCGAAAAACGCGAAAGTATGGGCCAGATGATTGCAAATACCAGAACTAACACAGACATAACCACCGTTATCCTCTAAAATACTAATCGGAACCAGCTTTTATTGACTGTTTCAGTGTGGTACCACATTACTACGGGATCCATATCAGAAATAGGCCAGGATCTGGCCAACATGTTTGCGAAAAATGCGAAAGTACGAGCCAGATGGGGGCAAATCCCAGACCTAACCGAGAAATGACCAGCGTTATCCTCTAAAATATTAATCGCAACCAGGTTTAATTAACTGTTTCAATGTGGTCCCACATTACTACGTGATCCAAACCCGAAAAAACCGAGGATCTGGCCAACAAGTATGTGAAATACGCGAAAGTACCAGACAGATGACGGCAAATCCTAGAATTAACCGTGACATAACCGGCGTTATCCTCTAAAATACTAATCGCAATCAGGTTTAATTGACTGTTTCAGTGTGGTACCACATTACTACGGGATCCAAATCAGAAATCGGCCAGGATCTGGCCAAGAAGTTTGCGAAAAATGCGAAAGTACGAGCCAGATGAGGGCAAATACCAGACCTAACCCAGACATTACCGGCGATATCCTCTAAAATATAAATCGCAAACAGGTTTAATTGACTGTTTCGGTGTGGAACCACATTACGACGGGATCCAATCCACAAAAAACCCAAGATCTGGCCAACAAGTATGCGAAAAATGCGAAAGTACGAGCCAGATGCGGGAAAATACCAGACCTAACCCAGACATCACCGGCGTTATCCTATAAAATATTAATCGCTGCCGGGTTTAATTGACCGTTTCGGTGTGGAACCACATTGCTACGGGATCAAAACCTGAAGAATCCCAGGATTTGGCCAACAAGTATGCGAAAAACGCGAAAGTACAAGCCAGATGAGGACAAATCCCAGACCTACCCGAGAGATAACCGGCGTTATCCTCTAAAGTATTAATCGCAACCAGTTTAATTGACTGTTTCGGTGTGGAACCTCATTACTACGGGATACAAACCAGAAAAAAACCCAGGATCTGGCCAACAAGTATGCGAAAAATGCGAATGTACGAGCCAGATGGGGGCAAATACCAGACCTAACCCAGACATAACCGGCGATATCCTGTAAAATATTAATCGCATACAGGTTTAATTGACT
Source organism: Colletes latitarsis (assembly GCF_051014445.1). NCBI lineage: Eukaryota > Metazoa > Arthropoda > Insecta > Hymenoptera > Colletidae > Colletes > Colletes latitarsis. Next base: position 9,804,333 of record NW_027488370.1, on the reverse strand, counting down.
GTTTCGGTGTGGAACCACGTTACTACGTGGTCCAAGCCAGAAAAAGGCCAGGATCTGGCCAACAAGTTTGCGAAAAATGCGAAAGTACGAGCCAGATGATTGCAAATACCAGAACTGTCCCAGACATAACCAGCGTTATCCTCTAAAATATTATCCGCAACGAGGTTTAATTGACTGTTTCGGTGTGGTACAACATTCCTACGTGGTCCATGCCAGAAAAAGTCCAGGAACTGGCCAACAAGTATGCGAAAAACGCGAAAATACAAGCCAGATGAGGACAAATCCCAGACCTACCCGAGAGATAACCGGCGTTATCCTCTAAAGTATTAATCGCAACCAGTTTAATTGACTGTTTCGGTGTGGAACCTCATTACTACGGGATACAAACCAGAAAAAACCCAGGATCTGGCCAACAAGTATGCGAAAGACGCGAAAGTATATGCCAGATGATAGCAAATACCAGAACTAACCCAGACATAACCAGCGATATCCTCTAAAATACTTATCGCAACCGGCTTCTATTGACTGTTTCAGTGTGGTACCACATTACTACGTGATCCAAACAAGAAAAGGGCCAGGATCTGGCCAACAAATGTACGAAAAACGCGAAAGTATGAGCCAGATGATTGCAAATACCAGAACTAACACAGACATAACCACCGTTATCAGCTAAAATACTAATCGGAACCAGCTTTTATTGACTGTTTCAGTGTGGTACCACATTACTACGGGATCCAAATCAGAAATCGGCCAGGATCTGGCCAACAAGTATGCGAAATACGCGAAAGTACGAGACAGATGAGGTCAAATACCAGACCTAACCTAGACATAGCCGGCGTTATCCTCTAAAATATTAATCGCAACCAGGTTTAATTGACTGTTTCGCTGTGGAACCACATTACGACGTGATCCAATCCATAAAAAACCCAAGATCTGGCCAACAAGTATGCGAAAAATGCGAAAGTACGAGCCAGATGAGGGAAAATACCAGACCTAACCCAGACATCACCGGCGTTATACTATAAAATATTAATCGCTGCCGGGTTTAATTGACCGTTTCGGTGTGGAACCACATTGCTACGGGATCAAAACCTGAAAAATTCCAGGATTTGGCCAACAAGTATGCGAAAAACGCGAATGTAGGAGCCAGATGATTGCAAATACCAGAACTAACCCAGACATAACCAGCGATATCCTCTAAAATACTTATCGCAACCAGCTTCTATTGACTGCTTCAGTGTGGTACCACATTACTACGTGATCCAAACCAGAAAAGGGCCAGGATCTGGCCAACAAGTGTACGATAAACGCGAAAGTATGACCCAGATGATTGCAAATACCAGAACTAACCCAGACATAACCGGCGATATCCTGTAAAATATTAATCGCAAACAGGTTTAATTGACTGTTTCGGTGTGGAACCACATTACTACGGGATCCAAACCAGAAAAAACCCAGGATCTGGCCGACAACTATGCGAAAAATGCGAATGTACGAGCCAGATGAGGGCAAATGCCAGACCTAACCCAGACATAACCGGCGATATCCTGTAAAATATTAATCGGACAGGTTCAATTGACTGTTTCGGTGTGGAACCACATTACTACGGGATCCAAACCAGAAAAAACCCCAGGATCTGGCCAACAACTATGCGAAAAGTGCGAAAGTACGTGTCAGATGAGGGCAAATCCCAGACCTAACCGAGACATAACCGGCGTTATCCCCACAAATACCAAGCGGAACCAGCTTTTATTGACAGTGTGGTACCACATTACTACGTGATCCAAACCAGAGAAAGCCCAGGATCTGGCCAACAAGTATGCGAAAAGTGCGAAAGTACGAGTCAGATGAGGGCAAATCCCAGACCTGACCGAGATATAACCAGCGTTATCCTCTAAGATACTAATCGGATCCAGCTTCTATTGACTGTTTCAGTGTGGTACCACATTACTACGTGATCCAAACCATAAAAAGTCTAGGATCAGGCCAACAAGTAAGCGAAAAATGCGAAAGTACGAGCCAGATGAGGGCAAATACCAGACCTAACCTAGACATAACCGGCGTTATCCTCTAAAATATTAATCGCAACCAGGTTTAATTGTCTGTTTCGGTGTGGAACCACATTACGACGGGATCCAATCCACAAAAAACCCAAGATCTGGCCGACAAGTATGCGAAAAATGCGAAAGTACGAGCCAGATGAGGGAAAATACCAGACCTAACCCTGACATCACCGGCGTTATCCTATAAAATATTAATCGCAGCCGGGCTTAATTGACCGTTTCGGTGTGGATCCACATTCCTACGGGATCAAAACCTGAAAAATCCCAGGATTTGGCCAACAAGTATGCGAAAAACGCGTATGTAGGAGCCAGATGATTGCAAATACCAGAACTAACCCAGATATAACCAGCGTTATCCTCTAAAATACTAATCGGAACCAGCTTCTATTGACTGTATCAGTGTGGTGCCACATTACTACGTAATCCAAACCAGAAAAAGGCCAGGAACTGGCCAACAAGTATGCGAAAAACGCGAAAGTACGAGCCAGATGAGGCCAAATACCAGTCCTAACCGAGACATAACCAGCGTTATCCTCTAAGATACTAATCGGAACCAGCTTCTATTGACTGTTTCAGTGTGGTACCACATTACTAAGTGATCCAAAAAAGAAAAAGGCCAGGATCTGGCCAACATATATGCGAAAAACGCGAAAGTACGAGCCAGACAAGGGCAAATACCAGACCTAACACAGACATAACCCGCGTTATCCTCTAAAATATTAATCGGACCCAGGTTTAATTGACTGTTTCTGTGTGGTACCACTTTACTACGTGGTCCAAGCCAGAAAAAGGTCGGGACCTGGCCAACAAGTATGCGAAAAATGCGAAAGAACGAGCCAGATGAGAGCAAATACCAGACCAAACCGAGACATTACCGGCGTTATCCTCTAAAATACTAATCGGAACCAGGTTTAATTGGCTGTTTCAGTGTGGCACCACATTTCTGCGTGGTCCAAGCCAGAAGAAGGCCAGGATCTGGCCAACAAGTATGCGAAAAATGCGAAAGTATGAGCCAGATGAGTGCAAATCCGTAACTAACCCAGACATAACCAGCGTTATCCTCTAAAATACTAATGGGATCCAGCTTCTATTGACTGTTTCAGTGTGGTACCACATTATTACGTGATCCAAACCAGAACAAGGCCAGGATCAGGCCAACACGTATGCGAAAAGTGCGAAAGTACGAGACAGATGAGGGCAAATCCCAGACTTAACCGAGAAATAACCGGCGTTATCCTGTAAAATATTAATCGCAACCAGTTTAATTGACTGTTTCGGTGTGGACTCTCATTACTACGGGATCCAAAACAGAAAAAACCCAGGATCTGGCCAACAAGTATGCGAAAAACGCGAAAGTATGAGCCAGATGATTGCAAATACCAGAACTAACCCAGACATAACCCGCGTTATCCTCTAAAATATTAATCGGACCTAGGTTTAATTGACTGCTTCTGTGTGGTACCACTTTACTACGTGGTACAAACCAGAAAAAGGCCAAGATCTGGCCAACAAGTATGCGAAAAATGCGAAAGTACGAGCCAGATGAGGGCAGATACCAGACCTAACCGAGACATAACCGGCGTTATCCTCTAAAATATTTATCGCAACCAGTTTAATTGACTGTTTCGGTGTGGAACCACATTACTACGGGGTCCAAACCAGATAAAACGCAGGATCTGTCCAACAAGTATGCGAAAAACGCGAAAGTACGAGACAGATGACGGCAAATCCTAGACCTAACCGGGACATAACCCGCGTTATCCTCTAAAATATTAATCGCAACCAGTTTAATTGACTGTTCCGATGTGGAACCTCATTACTACGAGATCCAAATCAGAAAAAACCCAGGATCTGGCCAACAAGTATGCGAAAAACGCGAAAGTATGAGCCAGATGAGAGCAAATACCAGACCAAACCGAGACATTACCGGCATTATCCTCTAAAATACTAATCAGAACCACGTTTAATTGGCTGTTTCAGTGTGGAACCACATTACTGCGTGGTCCAAGCGAGAAGAAGGCCAGGATCTGGCCAACAAGTATGCGAAAAATGCGAAAGTACGAGCCAGATGAGGGCAAATCCCAGACCTAACCCAGACATAACCGGCGATATCCTCTAAAATATTAATCGCAAACAGGTTTAATTGACTGTTCCGGTGTGGTACCGCGTTACTACGTGATCCAAACCTGAAAAAGGCCAGGATCTGGCCAACAACAATGCGAAAAACGCGAAAGTGAGAGCCAGATGAGGGCAAATACCAGACCAAACCCAGACATAACCGACGTTATCCTCCAAAATAGTAATCGCAACCAGGTTTAATAGACTGTTTCGGTGTGGTATCGCATTACTACGTGATCCAAACCAGAAAAAGGCCAGGATCTGACCAACAAGTATGCGAATAATGCGAAAGTACGTGCCAGATGAGGGCAAATACCAGACCTAACCCAGACATAACCGGCATTTTCCTCTAAAATATTAATCGCAGCCAGTTTAATTGACTGTTTCGGTGTGGGCTCTCATTACTACAGGATCCAAAGCAGAAAAAGCCAGGATCTGGCCAACAAGTATGCGAAAAACGCGAATGTACGAGCCGGATGAGGACAAATGCTAGACCTAACCGAGACATAACCAGCGTTATCCTCTAAGATATTAATCGCAACCAGGTTTAATTGACTGTTTCGGTGTGGTACCGCCTTACTACGTGGTCCAAGCCAGAAAAAACCCAGGATCTGGCCAACAAGTATGCGAAAAACGCGAAAGTACGAGCCAGATGAGGACAAATGCCAGACCTATCCGAAACATAACCGGCGATATCCTCTAAAATATTAATCGCAACCAGGTTTAATTGACTGTTTCGGTGTGGAACCACATTAGTACGGGATCCAAACCAGAAAAAGGCCAGGATCTGGCCAACAAGTATGCGAAAAACGCGAAAGTATGAGCCAGATGATTGCAAATACCAGACCAAACCCAGACATAACCGACGTTATCCTCTAAAATAGTAATCGCAACCAGGTTTAATTGACTGTTTCGGTGTGGTACCGCGTTACAACGTGATCCAAAGCAGAAAAAGGCCAGGATCTGGCCAACAAGTATGCGAAAAACGCGAAAGTACGAGCCAGATGAGGACAAATCCCAGACCTACCCGAGACATAACCGGCGTTATTCTCTAAAATATTAATCGCAACCAGTTTAATTGACTGTTTCGGTGTGGAACCTCATTACTACGGGATCCAAAACAGAAAAAACCCAGGATCTGGCCAACAATTATGCGAAAAACGCAAAAGAATGAGCCAGATGATTGCAAATACCAGACCAAACACAGACATAACCGACGTTATCCTCCAAAATAGTAATCGCAACCAGGTTTAATTGACAGTTTCGGTGAGGTACCGCGTTACTACGTGATCCAAACCAGAGAAAGCCCAGGATCTGGCCAACAAGTATACGAATAATGCGAAAGTACGTGCCAGATGAGGGCAAATGCCAGACCTAACCCAGACATAACCGGCGTTATCCTCTAAAATATTAATCGCAACCAGGTTTAATTGACTGTTTCGGTGTGGTACCACAATACTACGTGATCCAAACCAGAAAAAGCCCAGGATCTGGCCAACAAGTATGCGAAAAACGCGAATGTATGAGCCAGTTGATTGCAAATACCAGAACTAATCCAGACATAACCAGCGTTATCCTCTAAAATACTAAGCGGAACCAGCTTCTATTGACTGTTTCAGTGTGGTACCACATTACTACGTGATCCAAACCAGAAAAATGCCAGGATCTGGCCAACAAGTATGCGATAAACGCGAAAGTATGAGCCAGATGTGGACAAATCCCAGACCTACCCGAGACATAACCGGCGTTATCCTCTAAAATATTAATCGCAACCAGTTTAATTGACTGTTTCGGTGTGGAACCTCATTACTACGGGATCCAAAACAGAAAAAAACCAGGATCTGACCAACAGGTATGCGAAAATCGCGAAAGTACGAGCCAGATGAGGACAAATGCCAGACCTAACCGAGACATAACCGGCGTTATCCTCTAAAATATTAATCGCAGCCAGATTTTATTGACAGTGTGGTACCACATTACTACGTGATCCAACCCAGAAAAAGCCCAGGATCTGGCCAACAAGTATGCGAAAAACGCGAAAGTACGAGCCAGATGAGGACAAATCCCAGATCTAACCGAGACATAACCGGCGTTATCCTCTAAAATATTAATCCGAACCTGGTTTTATTGACTGTTTCGGTGTGGTGCCGCGTTACTACGTGATCCAAACCAGAAAAAGGCCAGGATCTAGCCAACAAGTATGCGAATAATGCGAAAGTACGTGCCAGATGAGGGCAAATACCAGACCAAACCCAGACATAACCGGCGTTATCCTCTAAAATATTAATCGCAACCAGGTTTAATTGACTGTTTCGGTGTGGTACCGCATTACTACGGGATCCAAACCAGAAAAAGGCCAGGATCTGGCCAACAAGTATGCGAGAAACGCGAAAGTACGAGCCAGATGAGGACAAATGCCAGACCTATCCGAGACATAACCGGCGTTATCCTCTAAAATATTAATCGCAACCAGTTTAATTGACTGCTTCGGTGTGGAACCACATTACTACGGGACCCAAGCCAGAAAAAGGCCAGGATCTAGCCAACAAGTATGCGAATAATGCGAAAGTACGTGCCAGATGAGGGCAAATACCAGACCTAACCCAGACATAACCGGCGTTATCCTCTAAAATCTTAATCGCAACCAGGTTTAATTGACTGTTTCGGTGTGGAACCACATTACTACGGGATCCAAACCAGAAAAAGGCCAGGATCTGGCCAACAAGTATGCGAAAAACGCGAAAGTACGAGCCAGATGAGGACAATTCCCAGACCTACCCGAGACATAACCGGCGTTATCCTCTAAAATATTAATCGCAACCAGGTTTAATTGACTGTTTCGGTGTGGTACCGCGTTACTACGGGATCCAAACCAGAAAAAGGCCAGGATCTGGCCAACAAGTATGCGAAAAACGCAAAAGTACGAAGCAGATGAGGACAAATGCCAGACCTATCCGAGACATAACCGGCGTTATCCTCTAAGATATTAATCGCAATCAGTTTAATTGACTGCTTCGGTGTGGACTCTCATTACTACGGGATCCACAGCAGAAAAAGGCCAGGATCTGGCCAACAAGTATGCGAAAAACGCGAAAGTACGAGCCAGATGAGGACAAATCCCAGACCTAACCGAGACATAACCGGCGTTATCCTCTAAAATATTAATCCGAACCAGGTTTAATTGACTGTTTCGGCGTGGTACCGCGTTACTACGTGATCCAACCCAGAAAAAGCCCAGGATCTGGCCAACAAGTATGCGAAAAACGCGAATGTACGAGCCATGTGAGGACAAATCCCAGACCTAACCGAGACGTAACCGACATTATCCTCTAAAATATTAATCCGAACCAGGTATAATTGACTGTTTCGGTGTGGTACCGTGTTACTACGTGATCCAAACCTGAAAAAGGCCAGGATCTGGCCAACAACAATGCGAAAAATGCGAAAGTACGAGCCAGACGAGGGCAAATACCAGACTTAACCCAGACATAACCGGCGTTATCCTCTAAACTATTAATCGGAACCAGCTTTTATTGACAGTGCGGTACCACATTACTACGTGATCCAACCCAGAAAAAGCCCAGGATCTGGCCAACAAGTATGCGAAAAACGCGAAAGTACGAGCCAGATGAGGACAAATCCCAGATCTAACCGAGACATAACCGGCGTTATCCTCTAAAATATTAATCCGAATCTGGTTTTATTGACTGTTTCGGTGTGGTACCGCGTTACTACGTGATCCAAACCAGAAAAAGGCCAGGATCTAGCCAACAAGTATGCGAATAATGCGAAAGTACGTGCCAGGTGAGGGCAAATACCAGACCTAACCCAGACATAACCGGCGTTATCCTCTAAAATATTAATCGCAACCAGGTTTAATTGACTGTTTCGGTGTGGTACCGCGTTACTACGGGATCCAAACCAGAAAAAGGCCAGGATCTGGCCAACAAGTATGCGAAAAACCCGAAAGTACGAGCCAGATGAGGACAAATCCCAGACCTACCCGAGACGTAGCCGGCGTTATTCTCTAAAATATTAATCGCAACCAGTTTAATTGACTGTTTCCGTGTGGAACCTCATTACTACGGGACCGGAAACAGAAAAAACCCAGGATCTGGCCAACAAGTATGCGAATAACGCGAAAGTATGAGCCAGATGATTGCAAATACCAGACCAAAGCCAGACATAACCGACGTTATCCTCTGAAATAGTAATCGCAGCCAGGTTTAATTGACTGTTTCGGTGTGGTACCGCGTTACTACGTGATCCAAAGCAGAAAAAGGCCAGGATCTGGCCAACAAGTATGCGAAAAACGCGAAAGTACGAGCCAGATGAGGACAAATCCCAGACCTACCCGAGACATAACCGGCGTTATTCTCTAAAATATTAATCGCAACCAGGTTTAATTGACAGTTTCGGTGTGGTACCGCGTTACTACGGGATCCAAACCAGAAAAAGGCCAGGATCTGGCCAACAAGTATGCGAATAACGCAAAAGTACGAGCCAGATGAGGACAAATGCCAGACCTATCCGAGACATAACCGGCGTTATCCTCTAAAATATTAATCGCAACCAGTTTAATTGACTGCTTCGGTGTGGACTCTCATTACTACGGGATCCACAGCAGAAAAGGCCAGGATCTGACCAACAAGTATGCGAAAAACGCGAAAGTACGAGCCAGATGAGGACAAATGCCAGACCTAACCGAGACGTAACCGACATTATCCTCTAAAATATTAATCCGAACCAGGTATAATTGACTGTTTCGGCGTGGTACCGCGTTACTACGGGATCCAAACCAGAAAAAGGCCAGGATCTGGCCAACAAGTATGCGAAAAACGCGAAAGTACGAGCCAGATGAGGACAAATCCCAGACCTACCCGAGACATAACCGGCGTTATCCTCTAAAATATTAATCGCAGCCAGATTTTATTGACAGTGTGGTACCACATTACTACGTGATCCAACCCAGAAAAAGCCCAGGATCTGGCCAACAAGTATGCGAAAAACGCGAATGTACGAGCCATGTGAGGACAAATCCCAGACCTAACCGAGACGTAACCGACATTATCCTCTAAAATATTAATCCGAACCAGGTATAATTGACTGTTTCGGCGTGGTACCGCGTTACTACGGGATCTAAACCAGAAAAAGGCCAGGATCTGGCCAACAAGTATGCGAAAAACGCGAAAGTACGAGCCAGATGAGGACAAATCCCAGACCTACCCGAGACATAACCGGCGTTATCCTCTAAAATATTAATCGCAACCAGGTTTAATTGACTGTTTCGGTGTGGTACCGCGTTACTACGGGATCCAAACCAGAAAAAGGCCAGGATCTGGCCAACAAGTATGCGAAAAACGCGAAAGTACGAGCCAGATGAGGACAAATGCCAGACCTATCCGAGACATAACCGGCGTTATCCTCTAAAATATTAATCGCAACCAGTTTAATTGACTGCTTCGGTGTGGAACCACATTACTACGGGACCCAAGCCAGAAAAATGCCAGGATCTAGCCATCAAGTATGCGAATAATGCGAAAGTACGTGCCAGATGAGGGCAAATACCAGACCTAACCCAGACATAACCGGCGTTATCCTCTAAAATATTAATCGCAACCAGGTTTAATTGACTGTTTCGGTGTGGAACCACATTACTACGGGATCCAAACCAGAAAAAGGCCAGGATCTGGCCAACAAGTATGCGAAAAACCCGAAAGTACGAGACAGATGAGGACAAATCCCAGACCTACCCGAGACATAACCGGCGTTATCCTCTAAAATATTAATCGCAACCAGTTTAATTGACTGTTTCGGTGTGGACTCTCATTACTACGGGATCCACAGCAGAAAAGGCCAGGATCTGGCCAACAAGTATGCGAAAACCGCGAAAGTATGAGACAGATGATTGCAAATACCAGAACTAACCCAGGCATAGGCAGCGTTATCCTCTAAAATACAAAGCGAAACCAGCTACTATTGACTGTTTCAGTGTGGTACCACATTACTACGTGATCCAAACCAGAGAAGGGTCAGGATCTGGCCAACAAGTATGCGAAAAACGCGACAGTACGAGCCAGATGAGGACAAATCCCAGACCTACCCGAGACGTAGCCGGCGTTATTCTCTAAAATATTAATCGCAACCAGTTTAATTGACTGTTTCGGTGTGGAACCTCATTACTACGGGACCCAAAACAGAAAAAACCCAGGATCTGGCCAACAAGTATGCGAAAAACGCGAAAGTATGAGCCAGATGATTGCAAATACCAGAACTAACCCAGGCATAACCAGCGTTATCCTCTAAAATACAAAGCGAAACCAGCTTCTATTGACCGTTTCAGTGTGGTACCACATTACTACGTGATCCAAACCAGAGAAGGGTCAGGATCTGGCCAACAAGTATGCGAAAAACGCGAAAGTACGAGCCAGATGAGGACAAATCCCAGACCTACCCGAGACGTAGCCGGCGCTATTCTCTAAAATATTAATCGCAACCAGTTTAATTGACTGTTTCGGTGTGGAACCTCATTACTACGGGACCCAAAACAGAAAAAACCCAGGATCTGGCCAACAAGTATGCGAAAAACGCGAAAGAATGAGCCAGATGATTGCAAATACCAGAACTAACCCAGGCATAACCAGCGTTATCCTCTAAAATACAAAGCGAAACCAGCTTCTATTGACTGTTTCAGTGTGGTACCACATTACTACCTGATCCAAACCAGAGAAGAGCAAGGATCTGGCCAACAAGTATGCGAAAAACGCGAAAGTACGAGCCAGATGAGGACAAATCCCAGACCTACCCAAGACGTAGCCGGCGTTATTCTCTAAAATATTAATCGCAACCAGTTTAATTGACTGTTTCCGTGTGGAACCTCATTACTACGGGACCGGAAACAGAAAAAACCCAGGATCTGGCCAACAAGTATGCGAATAACGCGAAAGTATGAGCAAGATGATTGCAAATACCAGACCAAACCCAGACATAACCGACGTTATCCTCTAAAATAGTAATCGCAGCCAGGTTTAATTGACTGTTTCGGTGTGGTACCGCGTTACTACGTGATCCAAAGCAGAAAAAGGCCAGGATCTGGCCAACAAGTATGCGAGAAACGCGAAAGTACGAGCCAGATGAGGACAAATCCCAGACCTACCCGAGACATAACCGGCGTTATTCTCTAAAATATTAATCGCAACCAGGTTTAATTGACTGTATCGGTGTGGTACCGCGTTACTACGGGATCCAAACCAGAAAAAGGCCAGGATCTGGCCAACAAGTATGCGAAAAACGCAAAAGTACGAGCCAGATGAGGACAAATGCCAGACCTATCCGAGACATAACCGGCGTTATCCTCTAAAATATTAATCGCAACCAGTTTAATTGACTGCTTCGGTGTGGACTCTCATTACTACGGGATCCACAGCAGAAAAGGCCAGGATCTGACCAACAAGTATGCGAAAAACGCGAAAGTACGAGCCAGATGAGGACAAATGCCAGACCTAACCGAGACATAACCGGCGTTATCCTCTAAAATATTAATCGCAGCCAGATTTTATTGACAGTGTGGTACCACATTACTACGTGATCCAACCCAGAAAAAGCCCAGGATCTGGCCAACAAGTATGCGAAAAACGCGAATGTACGAGCCATGTGAGGACAAATCCCAGACCTAACCGAGACGTAACCGACATTATCCTCTAAAATATTAATCCGAACTAGGTATAATTGACTGTTTCGGCGTGGTACCGCGTTACTACGGGATCCAAACCAGAAAAAGGCCAGGATCTGGCCAACAAGTATGCGAAAAACGCGAAAGTACGAGCCAGATGAGGACAAATCCCAGACCTACCCGAGACATAACCGGCGTTATCCTCTAAAATATTAATCGCAACCAGGTTTAATTGACTGTTTCGGTGTGGAACCACATTACTACGTGATCCAACCCAGAAAAAGCCCAGGATCTAGCCAACAAGTATGCGAATAATGCGAAAGTACGTGCCAGATGAGGGCAAATACCAGACCTAACCCAGACATAACCGGCGTTATCCTCTAAAATATTAATCGCAATCAGTTTAATTGACTGCTTCGGTGTGGACTCTCATTACTACGGGATCCACAGCAGAAAAAGGCCAGGATCTGGCCAACAAGTATGCGAAAAACGCGAAAGTACGAGCCAGATGAGGACAAATCCCAGACCTAACCGAGACATAACCGGCGTTATCCTCTAAAATATTAATCCGAACCAGGTTTAATTGACTGTTTCGGCGTGGTACCGCGTTACTACGGGATCCAAACCAGAAAAAGGCCAGGATCTGGCCAACAAGTATGCGAAAAACGCGAAAGTACGAGCCAGATGAGGACAAATGCCAGACCTAACCGAGACAAAACCGGCGTTATCCTCTAATATATTAATCGCAACCAGTTTAATTGACTGTTTCGGTGTGGACTCTCATTACTACGGGATCCACAGCAGAAAAGGCCAGGATCTGGCCAACAAGTATGCGAAAAACGCGAAAGTACGAGCCAGATGAGGACAAATGCCAGACCTATCCGAAACATAACCGGCGTTATCCTCTAAAATATTAATCGCAACCAGGTTTAATTGACTGTTTCGGTGTGGAACCACATTACTACGGGATCCAAACCAGAAAAAGGCCAGGATATGGCCAACAAGTATGCGAAAAACCCGAAAGTACGAGCCAGATGAGGACAAATCCCAGACCTACCCGAGACATAACCGGCGTTATCCTCTAAAATATTAATCGCAACCAGGTTTAATTGACTGTTTCGGCGTGGTACCGCGTTACTACGGGATCCAAACCAGAAAAAGGCCAGGATCTGGCCAACAAGTATGCGAAAAACGCGAAAGTACGAGCCAGATGAGGACAAATGCCAGACCTAACCGAGACAAAACCGGCGTTATCCTCTAATATATTAATCGCAACCAGTTTAATTGACTGTTTCGGTGTGGACTCTCATTACTACGGGATCCACAGCAGAAAAGGCCAGGATCTGGCCAACAAGTATGCGAAAAACGCGAAAGTACGAGCCAGATGAGGACAAATGCCAGACCTATCCGAAACATAACCGGCGTTATCCTCTAAAATATTAATCGCAACCAGGTTTAATTGACTGTTTCGGTGTGGAACCACATTACTACGGGATCCAAAGCAGAAAAAGGCCAGGATCTGTCCAACAAGTATGCGAAAAACGAGAAAGTACGAGCCAGATGAGGACAAATGCCAGACCTAACCGAGACAAAACCGGCGTTATCCTCTAATATATTAATCGCAACCAGTTTAATTGACTGTTTCGGTGTGGACTCTCATTACTACGGGATCCACAGCAGAAAAGGCGAGGATCTGGCCAACAAGTATGCGAAAACCGCGAAAGTATGAGACAGATGATTGCAAATACCAGAACTAACCCAGGCATAGCCAGCGTTATCCTCTAAAATACAAAGCGAAACCAGCTACTATTGACTGTTTCAGTGTGGTACCACATTACTACGTGATCCAAACCAGAGAAGGGTCAGGATCTGGCCAACAAGTATGCGAAAAACGCGAAAGTACGAGCCAGATGAGGACAAATCCCAGACCTACCCGAGACGTAGCCGGCGTTATTCTCTAAAATATTAATCGCAACCAGTTTAATTGACTGTTTCGGTGTGGAACCTCATTACTACGGGACCCAAAACAGAAAAAACCCAGGATCTGGCCAACAAGTATGCGAAAAACGCGAAAGTATGAGCCAGATGATTGCAAATACCAGAACTAACCCAGGCATAACCAGCGTTATCCTCTAAAATACAAAGCGAAACCAGCTTCTATTGACTGTTTCAGTGTGGTACCACATTACTACCTGATCCAAACCAGAGAAGAGCAAGGATCTGGCCAACAAGTATGCGAAAAACGCGAAAGTACGAGCCAGATGAGGACAAATCCCAGACCTACCCAAGACGTAGCCGGCGTTATTCTCTAAAATATTAATCGCAACCAGTTTAATTGACTGTTTCCGTGTGGAACCTCATTACTACGGGACCGGAAACAGAAAAAACCCAGGATCTGGCCAACAAGTATGCGAATAACGCGAAAGTATGAGCCAGATGATTGCAAATACCAGACCAAACCCAGACATAACCGACGTTATCCTCTAAAATAGTAATCGCAGCCAGGTTTAATTGACTGTTTCTGTGTGGTACCGCGTTACTACGTGATCCAAAGCAGAAAAAGGCCAGGATCTGGCCAACAAGTATGCGAAAAACGCGAAAGTACGAGCCAGATGAGGACAAATCCCAGACCTACCCGAGACATAACCGGCGTTATTCTCCAAAATATTAATCGCAACCAGGTTTAATTGACTGTTTCGGTGTGGTACCGCGTTACTACGGGATCCAAACCAGAAAAAGGCCAGGATCTGGCCAACAAGTATGCGAAAAACGCAAAAGTACGAGCCAGATGAGGACAAATGCCAGACCTATCCGAGACATAACCGGCGTTATCCTCTAAAATATTAATCGCAACCAGTTTAATTGACAGCTTCGGTGTGGACGCTCATTACTACGGGATCCACAGCAGAAAAGGCCAGGATCTGACCAACAAGTATGCGAAATACACGAAAGTACGAGCCAGATGAGGACAAATGCCAGACCTAACCGAGACATAACCGGCGTTATCCTCTAAAATATTAATCGCAGCCAGATTTTATTGACAGTGTGGTACCACATTACTACGTGATCCAACCCAGAAAAAGCCCAGGATCTGGCCAACAAGTATGCGAAAAACGCGAATGTACGAGCCATGTGAGGACAAATCCCAGACCTAACCGAGACGTAACCGACATTATCCTCTAAAATATTAATCCGAACCAGGTATAATTGACTGTTTCGGCGTGGTACCGCGTTACTACGGGATCCAAACCAGAAAAAGGCCAGGATCTGGCCAACAAGTATGCGAAAAACGCGAAAGTACGAGCCAGATGAGGACAAATCCCAGACCTACCCGAGACATAACCGGCGTTATCCTCTAAAATATTAATCGCAACCAGGTTTAATTGACTGTTTCGGTGTGGAACCACATTACTACGGGACCCAAGCCAGAAAAAGGCCAGGATCTAGCCAACAAGTATGCGAATAATGCGAAAGTACGTGCCAGATGAGGGCAAATACCAGACCTAACCCAGACATAACCGGCGTTATCCTCTAAAATATTAATCGCAACCAGTTTAATTGACTGTTTCGGCGTGGACTCGCATTACTACGGGATCCAAAGCAGGAAAAGGCCAGGATCTGTCCAACAAGTATGCGAAAAACGCGAAAGTACGAGCCAGATGAGGACAAATGCCAGACCTAACCGAGACATAACCGGCGTTATCCTCTAAAATATTAATCGCAGCCAGATTTTATTGACAGTGTGGTACCACATTACCACGTGATCCAACCCAGAAAAAGCCCAGGATCTGGCCAACAAGTATGCGAAAAACGCGAATGTACGAGCCATGTGAGGACAAATCCCAGACCTAACCGAGACGTAACCGACATTATCCTCTAAAATATTAATCCGAACCAGGTATAATTGACTGTTTCGGTGTGGTACCGTGTTACTACGTGATCCAAACCTGAAAAAGGCCAGGATCTGGCCAACAACAATGCGAAAAATGCGAAAGTACGAACCAGATGAGGGCAAATACCAGACTTAACCCAGACATAACCGGCGTTATCCTCTAAACTATTAATCGGAACCAGCTTTTATTGACAGTGCGGTACCACATTACTACGTGATCCAACCCAGAAAAAGCCCAGGATCTGGCCAACAAGTATGCGAAAAACGCGAAAGTACGAGCCAGATGAGGACAAATCCCAGATCTAACCGAGACATAACCGGCGTTATCCTCTAAAATATTAATCCGAACCTGGTTTTATTGACTGTTTCGGTGTGGTACCGCGTTACTACGTGATCCAAACCAGAAAAAGGCCAGGATCTAGCCAACAAGTATGCGAATAATGCGAAAGTACGTGCCAGATGAGGGCAAATACCAGACCTAACCCAGACATAACCGGCGTTATCCTCTAAAATATTAATCGCAACCAGGTTTAATTGACTGTTTCGGTGTGGTACCGCGTTACTACGGGATCCAAACCAGAAAAAGGCCAGGATCTGGCCAACAAGTATGCGAAAAACGCGAAAGTACGAGCCAGATGAGGACAAATGCCAGACCTATCCGAGACATAACCGGCGTTATCCTCTAAAATATTAATCGCAACCAGTTTAATTGACTGCTTCGGTGTGGAACCACATTACTACGGGACCCAAGCCAGAAAAAGGCCAGGATCTAGCCAACAAGTATGCGAATAATGCGAAAGAACGTGCCAGATGAGGGCAAATACCAGACCTAACCGAGACATAACCGGCGTTATCCTCTAAAATATTAATCGCAACCAGGTTTAATTGACTGTTTCGGTGTGGTACCGCGTTACTACGGGATCCAAACCAGAAAAAGGCCAGGATCTGGCCAACAAGTATGCGAAAAACGCAAAAGTACGAGCCAGATGAGGACAAATGCCAGACCTATCCGAGACATAACCGGCGTTATCCTCTAAAATATTAATCGCAATCAGTTTAATTGACTGCTTCGGTGTGGACTCTCATTACTACGGGATCCACAGCAGAAAAAGGCCAGGATCTGTCCAACAAGTATGCGAAAAACGCGAAAGTACGAGCCAGATGAGGACAAATCCCAGACCTAACCGAGACATAACCGGCGTTATCCTCTAAAATATTAATCCGAACCAGGTTTAATTGACTGTTTCGTCGTGGTACCGCGTTACTACGGGATCCAAACCAGAAAAAGGCCAGGATCTGGCCAACAAGTATGCGAAAAACGAGAAAGTACGAGCCAGATGAGGACAAATGCCAGACCTAACCGAGACACAACCGGCGTTATCCTCTAATATATTAATCGCAACCAGTTTAATTGACTGTTTCGGTGTGGACTCTCATTACTACGGGATCCATAGCAGAAAAGGCCAGGATCTGGCCAACAAGTATGCGAAAAACGCGAAAGTACGAGCCAGATGAGGACAAATGCCAGACCTATCCGAAACATAACCGGCGTTATCCTCTAAAATATTAATTGCAACCAGGTTTAATTGACTGTTTCGGTGTGGAACCACATTACTACGGGATCCAAAGCAGAAAAAGGCCAGGATCTGTCCAACAAGTATGCGAAAAACGCGAAAGTATGAGCCAGATGATTGCAAATACCAGAACTAACCCAGGCATAACCAGCGTTATCCTCTAAAATACAAAGCGAAACCAGCTTCTATTGACTGTTTCAGTGTGGTACCACATTACTACCTGATCCAAACCAGAGAAGGGCCAGGATCTGGCCAACAAGTATGCGAAAAACGCGAAAGTACGAGCCAGATGAGGACAAATGCCAGACTTACCCAAGACGTAGCCGGCGTTATTCTCTAAAATATTAATCGCAACCAGTTTAACTGACTGTTTCGGTGTGGAACCTCATTACTACGGGACCGGAAACAGAAAAAACCCAGGATCTGGCCAACAAGTATGCGAATAACGCGAAAGTATGAGCCAGATGATTGCAAATACCAAACCAAACCCAGACATAACCGACGTTATCCTCTAAAATAGTAATCGCAGCCAGGTTTAATTGACTGTTTCGGCGTGGTACCGCGTTACTACGTGATCCAAACCAGAAAAAGGCCAGGATCTAGCCAACAAGTGTGCGAATAATGCGAAAGTACGTGCCAGATGAGGGCAAATACCAGACCTAACCCAGACATAACCGGCGTTATCCTCTAAAATATTAATCGCAACCAGGTTTAATTGACTGTTTCGGTGTGGTACCGCGTTACTACGGGATCCAAACCAGAAAAAGGCCAGGATCTGGCCAACAAGTATGCGAAAAACGCAAAAGTACGAGCCAGATGAGGACAAATGCCAGACCTATCCGAGACATAACCGGCGTTATCCTCTAAAATATTAATCGCAATCAGTTTAATTGACTGCTTCGGTGTGGACTCTCATTACTACGGGATCCACAGCAGAAAAAGGCCAGGATCTGTCCAACAAGTATGCGAAAAACGCGAAAGTACGAGCCAGATGAGGACAAATCCCAGACCTAACCGAGACATAACCGGCGTTATCCTCTAAAATATTAATCCGAACCAGGTTTAATTGACTGTTTCGGCGTGGTACCGCGTTACTACGGGATCCAAACCAGAAAAAGGCCAGGATCTGGCCAACAAGTATGCGAAAAACGAGAAAGTACGAGCCAGATGAGGACAAATGCCAGACCTAACCGAGACACAACCGGCGTTATCCTCTAATATATTAATCGCAACCAGTTTAATTGACTGTTTCGGTGTGGACTCTCATTACTACGGGATCCACAGCAGAAAAGGCCAGGATCTGGCCAACAAGTATGCGAAAAACGCGAAAGTACGAGCCAGATGAGGACAAATGCCAGACCTATCCGAAACATAACCGGCGTTATCCTCTAAAATATTAATCGCAACCAGGTTTAATTGACTGTTTCGGTGTGGAACCACATTACTACGGGATCCAAAGCAGAAAAAGGCCAGGATCTGTCCAACAAGTATGCGAAAAACGCGAAAGTATGAGCCAGATGATTGCAAATACCAGAACTAACCCAGGCATAACCAGCGTTATCCTCTAAAATACAAAGCGAAACCAGCTTCTATTGACTGTTTCAGTGTGGTACCACATTACTACCTGATCCAAACCAGAGAAGGGCCAGGATCTGGCCAACAAGTATGCGAAAAACGCGAAAGTACGAGCCAGATGAGGACAAATGCCAGACCTACCCAAGACGTAGCCGGCGTTATTCTCTAAAATATTAATCGCAACCAGTTTAATTGACTGTTTCGGTGTCGAACCTCATTACTACGGGACCGGAAACAGAAAAAACCCAGGATCTGGCCAACAAGTATGCGAATAACGCAAAAGTATGAGCCAGATGATTGCAAATACCAAACCAAACCCAGACATAACCGACGTTATCCTCTAAAATAGTAATCGCAGCCAGGTTTAATTGACTGTTTCGGTGTGGTACCGCGTTACTACGTGATCCAAAGCAGAAAAAGGCCAGGATCTGGCCAACAAGTATGCGAAAAACGCGAAAGTACGAGCCAGATGAGGACAAATCCCAGACCTACCCGAGACACAACCGGCGTTATCCTCTAAAATATTAATCGCAACCAGGTTTAATTGACTGTTTCGGTGTGGAACCACATTACTACGGGACCCAAGCCAGAAAAAGGCCAGGATCTAGCCAACAAGTATGCGAATAATGCGAAAGTACGTGCCAGATGAGGGCAAATACCAGACCGATCCGAGACATAACCGGCGTTATCCTCTAAAATATTAATCGCAATCAGTTTAATTGACTGCTTCAGTGTGGACTCTCATTACTACGGGATCCACAGCAGAAAAAGGCCAGGATCTGTCCAACAAGTATGCGAAAAACGCGAAAGTACGAGCCAGATGAGGACAAATCCCAGACCTAACCGAGACATAACCGGCGTTATCCTCTAAAATATTAATCCGAACCAGGTTTAATTGACTGTTTCGGCGTGGTACCGCGTTACTACGGGATCCAAACCAGAAAAAGGCCAGGATCTGGCCAACAAGTATGCGAAAAACGAGAAAGTACGAGCCAGATGAGGACAAATGCCAGACCTAACCGAGACACAACCGGCGTTATCCTCTAATATATTAATCGCATCCAGTTTAATTGACTGTTTCGGTGTGGACTCTCATTACTACGGGATCCACAGCAGAAAAGGCCAGGATCTGGCCAACAAGTATGCGAAAAACGCGAAAGTACGAGCCAGATGAGGACAAATGCCAGACCTACCCAAGACGTAGCCGGCGTTATTCTCTAAAATATTAATCGCAACCAGTTTAATTGACTGTTTCGGTGTGGAACCTCATTACTACGGGACCGGAAACAGAAAAAACCCAGGATCTGGCCAACAAGTATGCGAATAACGCGAAAGTATGAGCCAGATGATTGCAAATACCAAACCAAACCCAGACATAACCGACGTTATCCTCTAAAATAGTAATCGCAGCCAGGTTTAATTGACTGTTTCGGTGTGGTACCGCGTTACTACGTGATCCAAAGCAGAAAAAGGCCAGGATCTGGCCAACAAGTATGCGAAAAACGCGAAAGTACGAGCCAGATGAGGACAAATCCCAGACCTACCCGAGACACAAACGGCGTTATCCTCTAAAATATTAATCGCAACCAGGTTTAATTGACTGTTTCGGTGTGGAACCACATTACTACGGGACCCAAGCCAGAAAAAGGCCAGGATCTAGCCAACAAGTATGCGAATAATGCGAAAGTACGTGCCAGATGAGGGCAAATACCAGACCTATTCGAGACATAACCGGCGTTATCCTCTAAAATATTAATCGCAATCAGTTTAATTGACTGCTTCGGTGTGGACTCTCATTACTACGGGATCCACAGCAGAAAAAGGCCAGGATCTGTCCAACAAGTATGCGAAAAACGAGAAAGTACGAGCCAGATGAGGACAAATGCCAGACCTAACCCAGACATAACCGGCGTTATCCTCTAAAATATTAATCGCAATCAGTTTAATTGACTGCTTCGGTGTGGACTCTCATTACTACGGGATCCACAGCAGAAAAAGGCCAGGATCTGTCCAACAAGTATGCGAAAAACGAGAAAGTACGAGCCAGATGAGGACAAATGCCAGACCTAACCGAGACAAAACCGGCGTTATCCTCTAATATATTAATCGCAACCAGTTTAATTGACTGTTTCGGTGTGGACTCTCATTACTACGGGATCCACAGCAGAAAAGGCCAGGATCTGGCCAACAAGTATGCGAAAAACGCGAAAGTACGAGCCAGATGAGGACAAATGCCAGACCTATCCGAAACATAACCGGCGTTATCCTCTAAAATATTAATCGCAACCAGGTTTAACTGACTGTTTCGGTGTGGAACCACATTACTACGGGATCCAAAGCAGAAAAAGGCCAGGATCTGTCCAACAAGTATGCGAAAAACGAGAAAGTACGAGCCAGATGAGGACAAATGCCAGACCTAACCGAGACAAAACCGGCGTTATCCTCTAATATATTAATCGCAACCAGTTTAATTGACTGTTTCGGTGTGGAACCTCATTACTACGGGACCCAAAACAGAAAAAACCCAGGATCTGGCCAACAAGTATGCGAAAAACGCGAAAGTATGAGCCAGATGATTGCAAATACCAGAACTAACCCAGACATAACCGACGTTATCCTCTAAAATAGTAATCGCAGCCAGGTTTAATTGACTGTTTCGGTGTGGTACCGCGTTACTACGTGATCCAAAGCAGAAAAAGGCCAGGATCTGGCCAACAAGTATGCGAAAAACGCGAAAGTACGAGCCAGATGAGGACAAATCCCAGACCTACCCGAGACACAACCGGCGTTATCCTCTAAAATATTAATCGCAACCAGGTTTAATTGACTGTTTCGGTGTGGAACCACAATACTACGGGACCCAAGCCAGAAAAAGGCCAGGATCTAGCCAACAAGTATGCGAATAATGCGAAAGTACGTGCCAGATGAGGGCAAATACCAGACCGATCCGAGACATAACCGGCGTTATCCTCTAAAATATTAATCGCAATCAGTTTAATTGACTGCTTCAGTGTGGACTCTCATTACTACGGGATCCACAGCAGAAAAAGGCCAGGATCTGTCCAACAAGTATGCGAAAAACGCGAAAGTACGAGCCAGATGAGGACAAATCCCAGACCTAACCGAGACATAACCGGCGTTATCCTCTAAAATATTAATCCGAACCAGGTTTAATTGACTGTTTCGGCGTGGTACCGCGTTACTACGGGATCCAAACCAGAAAAAGGCCAGGATCTGGCCAACAAGTATGCGAAAAACGAGAAAGTACGAGCCAGATGAGGACAAATGCCAGACCTAACCGAGACACAACCGGCGTTATCCTCTAATATATTAATCGCAACCAGTTAAATTGACTGTTTCGGTGTGGACTCCCATTACTACGGGATCCACAGCAGAAAAGGCCAGGATCTGGCCAACAAGTATGCGAAAAACGCGAAAGTACGAGCCAGATGAGGACAAATGCCAGACCTACCCAAGACGTAGCCGGCGTTATTCTCTAAAATATTAATCGCAACCAGTTTAATTGACTGTTTCGGTGTGGAACCTCATTACTACGGGACCGGAAACAGAAAAAACCCAGGATCTGGCCAACAAGTATGCGAATAACGCGAAAGTATGAGCCAGATGATTGCAAATACCAAACCAAACCCAGACATAACCGACGTTATCCTCTAAAATAGTAATCGCAGCCAGGTTTAATTGACTGTTTCGGTGTGGTACCGCGTTACTACGTGATCCAAAGCAGAAAAAGGCCAGGATCTGGCCAACAAGTATGCGAAAAACGCGATAGTACGAGCCAGATGAGGACAAATCCCAGACCTACCCGAGACACAACCGGCGTTATCCTCTAAAATATTAATCGCAACCAGGTTTAATTGACTGTTTCGGTGTGGAACCACATTACTACGGGACCCAAGCCAGAAAAAGGCCAGGATCTAGCCAACAAGTATGCGAATAATGCGAAAGTACGTGCCAGATGAGGGCAAATACCAGACCTATTCGAGACATAACCGGCGTTATCCTCTAAAATATTAATCGCAATCAGTTTAATTGACTGCTTCGGTGTGGACTCTCATTACTACGGGATCCACAGCAGAAAAAGGCCAGGATCTGTCCAACAAGTATGCGAAAAACGAGAAAGTACGAGCCAGATGAGGACAAATGCCAGACCTAACCGAGACAAAACCGGCGTTATCCTCTAATATATTAATCGCAACCAGTTTAATTGACTGTTTCGGTGTGGACTCTCATTACTACGGGATCCACAGCAGAAAAGGCCAGGATCTGGCCAACAAGTATGTGAAAAACGCGAAAGTACGAGCCAGATGAGGACAAATGCCAGACCTATCCGAAACATAACCGGCGTTATCCTCTAAAATATTAATCGCAACCAGGTTTAACTGACTGTTTCGGTGTGGAACCACATTACTACGGGATCCAATGCAGAAAAAGGCCTGGATCTGTCCAACAAGTATGCGAAAAACGAGAAAGTACGAGCCAGATGAGGACAAATGCCAGACCTAACCGAGACAAAACCGGCGTTATCTTCTAATATATTAATCGCAACCAGTTTAATTGACTGTTTCGGTGTGGAACCTCATTACTACGGGACCCAAAACAGAAAAAACCCAGGATCTGGCCAACAAGTATGCGAAAAACGCGAAAGTATGAGCCAGATGATTGCAAATACCAGAACTAACCCAGGCATAACCAGCGTTATCCTCTAAAATACAAAGCGAAACCAGCTTCTATTGACTGTTTCAGTGTGGTACCACATTACTACGTGATCCAAACCAGAGAAGGGCCAGGATCTGGCCAACAAGTATGCGAAAAACGCGAAAGTACGAGCCAGATGAGGACAAATGCCAGACCTACCCAAGACGTAGCCGGCGTTATTCTCTAAAATATTAATCGCAACCAGTTTAATTGACTGTTTCGGTGTGGTACCGCGTTACTACGGGATCCAAACCAGAAAAAGGCCAGGATCTGGCCAACAAGTATGCGAAAAACGCAAAAGTACGAGCCAGATGAGGACAAATGCCAGACCTATCCGAGACATAACCGGCGTTATCCTCTAAAATATTAATCGCAATCAGTTTAATTGACTGCTTCGGTGTGGACTCTCATTACTACGGGATCCACAGCAGAAAAAGGCCAGGATCTGGCCAACAAGTATGCGAAAAACGCGAAAGTACGAGCCAGATGAGGACAAATCCCAGACCTAACCGAGACATAACCGGCGTTATCCTCTAAAATATTAATCCGAACCAGGTTTAATTGACTGTTTCGGCGTGGTACCGCGTTACTACGGGATCCAAACCAGAAAAGGGCCAGGATCTGGCCAACAATTATGCGAAAAACGCAAAGGAATGAGCCAGATGATTGCAAATACCAGACCAAACACAGACATAACCGGCGTTATCCTCTAAAATATTAATCGCAACCAGTTTAATTGACTGTTTCGGTGTGGACTCGCATTACTACGGGATCCACAGCAGAAAAGGCCAGGATCTGGCCAACAAGTATGCGAAAACCGCGAAAGTATGAGACAGATGATTGCAAATACCAGAACTAACCCAGGCATAGCCAGCGTTATCCTCTAAAATACAAAGCGAAACCAGCTACTATTGACTGTTTCAGTGTGGTACCAAATTAATACGTGATCCAAACCAGAGAAGGGTCAGGATCTGGCCAACAAGTATGCGAAAAACGCGAAAGTACGAGCCAGATGAGGACAAATCCCAGACCTACCCGAGACGTAGCCGGCGTTATTCTCTAAAATATTAATCGCAACCAGTTTAATTGACTGTTTCGGTGTGGAACCTCATTACTACGGGACCCAAAACAGAAAAAACCCAGGATCTGGCCAACAAGTATGCGAAAAACGCGAAAGTATGAGCCAGATGATTGCAAATACCAGAACTAACCCAGGCATAACCAGCGTTATCCTCTAAAATACAAAGCGAAACCAGCTTCTATTGACTGTTTCAGTGTGGTACCACATTACTACCTGATCCAAACCAGAGAAGGGCCAGGATCTGGCCAACAAGTATGCGAAAAACGCGAAAGTACGAGCCAGATGAGGACAAATCCCAGACCTAACCGAGACATAACCGGCGTTATCCTCTAAAATATTAATCCGAACCAGGTTTAATTGACTGTTTCGGCGTGGTACCGCGTTACTACGGGATCCAAACCAGAAAAGGGCCAGGATCTGGCCAACAATTATGCGAAAAACGCAAAGGAATGAGCCAGATGATTGCAAATACCAGACCAAACACAGACATAACCGGCGTTATCCTCTAAAATATTAATCGCAACCAGTTTAATTGACTGTTTCGGTGTGGACTCGCATTACTACGGGATCCACAGCAGAAAAGGCCAGGATCTGGCCAACAAGTATGCGAAAACCGCGAAAGTATGAGACAGATGATTGCAAATACCAGAACTAACCCAGGCATAGCCAGCGTTATCCTCTAAAATACAAAGCGAAACCAGCTACTATTGACTGTTTCAGTGTGGTACCAAATTAATACGTGATCCAAACCAGAGAAGGGTCAGGATCTGGCCAACAAGTATGCGAAAAACGCGAAAGTACGAGCCAGATGAGGACAAATCCCAGACCTACCCGAGACGTAGCCGGCGTTATTCTCCAAAATATTAATCGCAACCAGTTTAATTGACTGTTTCGGTGTGGAACCTCATTACTACGGGACCCAAAACAGAAAAAACCCAGGATCTGGCCAACAAGTATGCGAAAAACGCGAAAGTATGAGCCAGATGATTGCAAATACCAGAACTAACCCAGGCATAACCAGCGTTATCCTCTAAAATACAAAGCGAAACCAGCTTCTATTGACTGTTTCAGTGTGGTACCACATTACTACCTGATCCAAACCAGAGAAGGGCCAGGATCTGGCCAACAAGTATGCGAAAAACGCGAAAGTACGAGCCAGATGAGGACAAATCCCAGACCTATCCGAAACATAACCGGCGTTATCCTCTAAAATATTAATCGCAACCAGGTTTAATTGTCTGTTTCGGTGTGGAACCACATTACTACGGGATCCAAACCAGAAAAAGGCCAGGATCTGGCCAACAATTATGCGAAAAACGCAAAGGAATGAGCCAGATGATTGCAAATACCAGACCAAACACAGACATAACCGACGTTATCCTCCAAAATAGTAATCGCAACCAGGTTTAATTGACTGTTTCGGTGAGGTACCGCGTTACTACGTGATCCAAACCAGAGAAAGCCCAGGATCTGGCCAACAAGTATACGAACAATGCGAAAGTACGTGCCAGATGAGGGCAAATACCAGACCTAACCCAGACATAACCGGCGTTATCCTCTAAAATATTAATCGCAACCAGGTTTAATTGACTGTTTCGGTGTGGTACCACAATACTACGTGATCCAAACCAGAAAAAGCCCAGGATCTGGCCAACAAGTATGCGAAAAACGCGAATGTATGAGCCAGTTGATTGCAAATACCAGAACTAATCCAGACATAACCAGCGTTATCCTCTAAAATACTAAGCGGAACCAGCTTCTATTGACTGTTTCAGTGTGGTACCACATTACTACGTGATCCAAACCAGAAAAATGCCAGGATCTGGCCAACAAGTATGCGATAAACGCGAAAGTACGAGCCAGATGTGGACTAATCCCAGACCTACCCGAGACATAACCGGCGTTATCCTCTAAAATATTAATCGCAACCAGTTTAATTGACTGTTTCGGTGTGGAACCTCATTACTACGGGATCCAAAACAGAAAAAATCCAGGATCTGACCAGCAAGTATGCGAAAAACGCGAAAGTACGAGCCAGATGAGGACAAATGCCAGACCTAACCGAGACATAACCGGCGTTATCCTCTAAAATATTAATCGCAGCCAGCTTTTATTGACAGTGTGGTACCACATTACTACGTGATCCAACCCAGAAAAAGCCCAGGATCTGGCCAACAAGTATGCGAAAAACGCGAATGTACGAGCCATGTGAGGACAAATCCCAGACCTAACCGAGACGTAACCGGCATTATCCTCTATAATATTAATCCGAACCAGGTATAATTGACTGTTTCGGTGTGGTACCGTGTTACTACGTGATCCAAATCTGAAAAAGGCCAGGATCTGGCCAACAACAATGCGAAAAATGCGAAAGTACGAGCCAGATGAGGGCAAATACCAGACTTAACCCAGACATAACCGGCCTTATCCTCAAAACTATTAATCGGAACCAGCTTTTATTGACAGTGCGGTACCACATTACTACGTGATCCAACCCAGAAAATGCCCAGGATCTGGCCAACAAGTATGCGAAAAACGCGAAAGTACGAGCCAGATGAGGACAAACCCCAGACCTAACCGAGACATAACCGGCGTTATCCTCTAAAATATTAATTCGAACCAGGTTTAATTGACTGTTTCGGCGTGGTACCACAATACTACGTGATCCAAACCAGAAAAAGCCCAGGATCTGGCCAACAAGTATGCGAAAAACGCGAATGTATGAGCCAGTTGATTGCAAATACCAGAACTAATCCAGACATAACCAGCGTTATCCTCTAAAATACTAAGCGGAACCAGCTTCTATTGACTGTTTCAGTGTGGTACCACATTACTACCTGATCCAAACCAGAGAAGGGCCAGGATCTGGCCAACAAGTATGCGAAAGACGCGAAAGTACGAGCCAGATGAGGACAAATGCCAGACCTACCCAAGACGTAGCCGGCGTTATTCTCTAAAATATTAATCGCAACCAGTTTAATTGACTGTTTCGGTGTGGAACCTCATTACTACGGGACCGGAATCAGAAAAAACCCAGGATCTGGCCAACAAGTATGCGAATAACGCGAAAGTATGAGCCAGATGATTGCAAATACCAAACCAAACCCAGACATAACCGACGTTATCCTCTAAAATAGTAATCGCAGCCAGGTTTAATTGACTGTTTCGGTGTGGTACCGCGTTACTACGTGATCCAAAGCAGAAAAAGGCCAGGATCTGGCCAACAAGTATGCGAAAAACGCGAAAGTACGAGCCAGATGAGGACAAATCCCAGACCTACCCGAGACACAACCGGCGTTATCCTCTAAAATATTAATCCGAACCAGGTTTAATTGACTGTTTCGGCGTGGTACCGCGTTACTACGGGATCCAAACCAGAAAAAGGCCAGGATCTGGCCAACAAGTATGCGAAAAACGAGAAAGTACGAGCCAGATGAGGACAAATGCCAGACCTAACCGAGACACAACCGGCGTTATCCTCTAATATATTAATCGCAACCAGTTTAATTGACTGTTTCGGTGTGGACTCTCATTACTACGGGATCCACAGCAGAAAAGGCCAGGATCTGGCCAACAAGTATGCGAAAAACGCGAAAGTACGAGCCAGATGAGGACCAATGCCAGACCTATCCGAAACATAACCGGCGTTATCCTCTAAAATATTAATCGCAACCAGGTTTAATTGACTGTTTCGGTGTGGAACCACATTACTACGGGATCCAAAGCAGAAAAAGGCCAGGATCTGTCCAACAAGTATGCGAAAAACGCGAAAGTATGAGCCAGATGATTGCAAATACCAGAACTAACCCAGGCATAACCAGCGTTATCCTCTAAAATACAAAGCGAAACCAGCTTCTATTGACTGTTTCAGTGTGGTACCACATTACTACCTGATCCAAACCAGAGAAGGGCCAGGATCTGGCCAACAAGTATGCGAAAAACGCGAAAGTACGAGCCAGATGAGGACAAATGCCAGACCTACCCAAGACGTAGCCGGCGTTATTCTCTAAAATATTAATCGCAACCAGTTTAATTGACTGTTTCGGTGTCGAACCTCATTACTACGGGACCGGAAACAGAAAAAACCCAGGATCTGGCCAACAAGTATGCGAATAACGCGAAAGTATGACCCAGATGATTGCAAATACCAAACCAAACCCAGACATAACCGACGTTATCCTCTAAAATAGTAATCGCAGCCAGGTTTAATTGACTGTTTCGGTGTGGTACCGCGTTACTACGTGATCCAAAGCAGAAAAAGGCCAGGATCTGGCCAACAAGTATGCGAAAAACGCGAAAGTACGAGCCAGATGAGGACAAATCCCAGACCTACCCGAGACACAACCGGCGTTATCCTCTAAAATATTAATCGCAACCAGGTTTAATTGACTGTTTCGGTGTGGAACCACATTACTACGGGACCCAAGCCAGAAAAAGGCCAGGATCTAGCCAACAAGTATGCGAATAATGCGAAAGTACGTGCCAGATGAGGGCAAATACCAGACCTAACCCAGACATAACCGGCGTTATCCTCTAAAATATTAATCGCAACCAGGTTTAATTGACTGTTTCGGTGTGGAACCACATTACTACGGGATCCAAAGCAGAAAAAGGCCAGGATCTGTCCAACAAGTATGCGAAAAACGAGAAAGTACGAGCCAGATGAGGACAAATGCCAGACCTAACCGAGACAAAACCGGCGTTATCCCCTAATATATTAATCGCAACCAGTTTAATTGACTGTTTCGGTGTGGAACCACATTACTACGGGATCCAAAGCAGAAAAAGGCCAGGATCTGTCCAACAAGTATGCGAAAAACGAGAAAGTACGAGCCAGATGAGGACAAATGCCAGACCTAACCGAGACAAAACCGGCGTTATCCCCTAATATATTAATCGCAACCAGTTTAATTGACTGTTTCGGTGTGGACTCTCATTACTACGGGATCCACAGCAGAAAAGGCCAGGATCTGGCCAACAAGTATGCGAAAACCGCGAAAGTATGAGACAGATGATTGCAAATACCAGAACTAACCCAGGCATAGCCAGCGTTATCCTCTAAAATACAAAGCGAAACCAGCTACTATTGCCAGTTTCAGTGCGGTACCACATTACTACGTGATCCAAACCAGAGAAGGGTCAGGATCTGGCCAACAACTATGCGAAAAACGCGAAAGTACGAGCCAGATGAGGACAAATCCCAGACCTACCCGAGACGTAGCCGGCGTTATTCTCTAAAATATTAATCGCAACCAGTTTAATCGACTGTTTCGGTGTGGAACCTCATTACTACGGGACCCAAAACAGAAAAAACCCAGGATCTGGCCAACAAGTATGCGAAAAACACGAAAGTATGAGCCAGATGATTGCAAATACCAGAACTAACCCAGGCATAACCAGCGTTATCCTCTAAAATACAAAGCGAAACCAGCTTCTATTGACTGTTTCAGTGTGGTACCACATTACTACCTGATCCAAACCAGAGAAGGGCCAGGATCTGGCCAACAAGTATGCGAAAAACGCGAAAGTACGAGCCAGATGAGGACAAATGCCAGACCTACCCAAGACGTAGCCGGCGTTATTCTCTAAAATATTAATCGCAACCAGTTTAATTGACTGTTTCGGTGTGGAACCTCATTACTACGGGACCGGAAACAGAAAAAACCCAGGATCTGGCCAACAAGTATGCGAATAACGCGAAAGTATGAGCCAGATGATTGCAAATACCAAACCAAACCCAGACATAACCGACGTTATCCTCTAAAATAGTAATAGCAGCCAGGTTTAATTGACTGTTTCGGTGTGGTACCGCGTTACTACGTGATCCAAAGCAGAAAAAGGCCAGGATCTGGCCAACAAGTATGCGAAAAACGCGAAAGTACGAGCCAGATGAGGACAAATCCCAGACCTACCCGAGACACAACCGGCGTTATTCTCTAAAATATTAATCGCAACCAGGTTTAATTGACAGTTTCGGTGTGGTACCGCGTTACTACGGGATCCAAACCAGAAAAAGGCCAGGATCTGGCCAACAAGTATGCGAAAAACGCAAAAGTACGAGCCAGATGAGGACAAATGCCAGACCTATCCGAGACATAACCGGCGTGGTCCTCTAAAATATTAATCGCAATCAGTTTAATTGACTGCTTCGGTGTGGACTCTCATTACTACGGGATCCACAGCAGAAAAAGGCCAGGATCTGGCCAACAAGTATGCGAAAAACGCGAAAGTACGAGCCAGATGAGGACAAATCCCAGACCTACCCGAGACATAACCGGCGTTATCCTCTAAAATATTAATCGCAACCGGGTTTAATTGTCTGTTTCGGTGTGGAACCACATTACTACGGGACCCAAGCCAGAAAAAGGCCAGGATCTAGCCAACAAGTATGCGAATAATGCGAAAGTACGTGCCAGATGAGGGCAAATACCAGACCTAACCCAGACATAACCGGCGTTATCCTCTAAAATATTAATCGCAACCAGTTTAATTGACTGTTTCGGTGTGGACTCGCATTACTACGGGATCCAAAGCAGAAAAAGGCCAGGATCTGTCCAACAAGTATGCGAAAAACGAGAAAGTACGAGCCAGATGAGGACAAATGCCAGACCTAACCGAAACATAACCGGCGTTATCCTCTAAAATATTAATCGCAACCAGGTTTAACTGACTGTTTCGGTGTGGAACCACATTACTACGGGATCCAAAGCAGAAAAAGGCCAGGATCTGTCCAACAAGTATGCGAAAAACGAGAAAGTACGAGCCAGATGAGGACAAATGCCAGACCTAACCCAGACATAACCGGCGTTATCCTCTAAAATATTAATCGCAATCAGTTTAATTGACTGCTTCGGTGTGGACTCTCATTACTACGGGATCCACAGCAGAAAAAGGCCAGGATCTGTCCAACAAGTATGCGAAAAACGAGAAAGTACGAGCCAGATGAGGACAAATGCCAGACCTAACAGAGACAAAACCGGCGTTATCCTCTAATATATTAATCGCAACCAGTTTAATTGACTGTTTCGGTGTGGACTCTCATTACTACGGGATCCACAGCAGAAAAGGCCAGGATCTGGCCAACAAGTATGCGAAAAACGCGAAAGTACGAGCCAGATGAGGACAAATGCCAGACCTATCCGAAACATAACCGGCGTTATCCTCTAAAATATTAATCGCAACCAGGTTTAACTGACTGTTTCGGTGTGGAACCACATTACTACGGGATCCAAAGCAGAAAAAGGCCAGGATCTGTCCAACAAGTATGCGAAAAACGAGAAAGTACGAGCCAGATGAGGACAAATGCCAGACCTAACCGAGACAAAACCGGCGTTATCCTCTAATATATTAATCGCAACCAGTTTAATTGACTGTTTCGGTGTGGAACCTCATTACTACGGGACCCAAAACAGAAAAAACCCAGGATCTGGCCAACAAGTATGCGAAAAACGCGAAAGTATGAGCCAGATGATTGCAAATACCAGAACTAACCCAGACATAACCGACGTTATCCTCTAAAATAGTAATCGCAGCCAGGTTTAATTGACTGTTTCGGTGTGGTACCGCGTTACTACGTGATCCAAAGCAGAAAAAGGCCAGGATCTGGCCAACAAGTATGCGAAAAACGCGAAAGTACGAGCCAGATGAGGACAAATCCCAGACCTACCCGAGACACAACCGGCGTTATCCTCTAAAATATTAATCGCAACCAGGTTTAATTGACTGTTTCGGTGTGGAACCACATTACTACGGGACCCAAGCCAGAAAAAGGCCAGGATCTAGCCAACAAGTATGCGAATAATGCGAAAGTACGTGCCAGATGAGGGCAAATACCAGACCGATCCGAGACATAACCGGCGTTATCCTCTAAAATATTAATCGCAATCAGTTTAATTGACTGCTTCAGTGTGGACTCTCATTACTACGGGATCCACAGCAGAAAAAGGCCAGGATCTGTCCAACAAGTATGCGAAAAACGCGAAAGTACGAGCCAGATGAGGACAAATCCCAGACCTAACCGAGACATAACCGGCGTTATCCTCTAAAATATTAATCCGAACCAGGTTTAATTGACTGTTTCGGCGTGGTACCGCGTTACTACGGGATCCAAACCAGAAAAAGGCCAGGATCTGGCCAACAAGTATGCGAAAAACGAGAAAGTACGAGCCAGATGAGGACAAATGCCAGACCTAACCGAGACACAACCGGCGTTATCCTCTAATATATTAATCGCAACCAGTTAAATTGACTGTTTCGGTGTGGACTCCCATTACTACGGGATCCACAGCAGAAAAGGCCAGGATCTGGCCAACAAGTATGCGAAAAACGCGAAAGTACGAGCCAGATGAGGACAAATGCCAGACCTACCCAAGACGTAGCCGGCGTTATTCTCTAAAATATTAATCGCAACCAGTTTAATTGACTGTTTCGGTGTGGAACCTCATTACTACGGGACCGGAAACTGAAAAAACCCAGGATCTGGCCAACAAGTATGCGAATAACGCGAAAGTATGAGCCAGATGATTGCAAATACCAAACCAAACCCAGACATAACCGACGTTATCCTCTAAAATAGTAATCGCAGCCAGGTTTAATTGACTGTTTCGGTGTGGTACCGCGTTACTACGTGATCCAAAGCAGAAAAAGGCCAGGATCTGGCCAACAAGTATGCGAAAAACGCGATAGTACGAGCCAGATGAGGACAAATCCCAGACCTACCCGAGACACAACCGGCGTTATCCTCTAAAATATTAATCGCAACCAGGTTTAATTGACTGTTTCGGTGTGGAACCACATTACTACGGGACCCAAGCCAGAAAAAGGCCAGGATCTAGCCAACAAGTATGCGAATAATGCGAAAGTACGTGCCAGATGAGGGCAAATACCAGACCTATTCGAGACATAACCGGCGTTATCCTCTAAAATATTAATCGCAATCAGTTTAATTGACTGCTTCGGTGTGGACTCTCATTACTACGGGATCCACAGCAGAAAAAGGCCAGGATCTGTCCAACAAGTATGCGAAAAACGAGAAAGTACGAGCCAGATGAGGACAAATGCCAGACCTAACCGAGACAAAACCGGCGTTATCCTCTAATATATTAATCGCAACCAGTTTAATTGACTGTTTCGGTGTGGACTCTCATTACTACGGGATCCACAGCAGAAAAGGCCAGGATCTGGCCAACAAGTATGTGAAAAACGCGAAAGTACGAGCCAGATGAGGACAAATGCCAGACCTATCCGAAACATAACCGGCGTTATCCTCTAAAATATTAATCGCAACCAGGTTTAACTGACTGTTTCGGTGTGGAACCACATTACTACGGGATCCAATGCAGAAAAAGGCCTGGATCTGTCCAACAAGTATGCGAAAAACGAGAAAGTACGAGCCAGATGAGGACAAATGCCAGACCTAACCGAGACAAAACCGGCGTTATCTTCTAATATATTAATCGCAACCAGTTTAATTGACTGTTTCGGTGTGGAACCTCATTACTACGGGACCCAAAACAGAAAAAACCCAGGATCTGGCCAACAAGTATGCGAAAAACGCGAAAGTATGAGCCAGATGATTGCAAATACCAGAACTAACCCAGGCATAACCAGCGTTATCCTCTAAAATACAAAGCGAAACCAGCTTCTATTGACTGTTTCAGTGTGGTACCACATTACTACGTGATCCAAACCAGAGAAGGGCCAGGATCTGGCCAACAAGTATGCGAAAAACGCGAAAGTACGAGCCAGATGAGGACAAATGCCAGACCTACCCAAGACGTAGCCGGCGTTATTCTCTAAAATATTAATCGCAACCAGTTTAATTGACTGTTTCGGTGTGGTACCGCGTTACTACGGGATCCAAACCAGAAAAAGGCCAGGATCTGGCCAACAAGTATGCGAAAAACGCAAAAGTACGAGCCAGATGAGGACAAATGCCAGACCTATCCGAGACATAACCGGCGTTATCCTCTAAAATATTAATCGCAATCAGTTTAATTGACTGCTTCGGTGTGGACTCTCATTACTACGGGATCCACAGCAGAAAAAGGCCAGGATCTGGCCAACAAGTATGCGAAAAACGCGAAAGTACGAGCCAGATGAGGACAAATCCCAGACCTAACCGAGACATAACCGGCGTTATCCTCTAAAATATTAATCCGAACCAGGTTTAATTGACTGTTTCGGCGTGGTACCGCGTTACTACGGGATCCAAACCAGAAAAAGGCCAGGATCTGGCCAACAATTATGCGAAAAACGCAAAGGAATGAGCCAGATGATTGCAAATACCAGACCAAACACAGACATAACCGGCGTTATCCTCTAAAATATTAATCGCAACCAGTTTAATTGACTGTTTCGGTGTGGACTCGCATTACTACGGGATCCACAGCAGAAAAGGCCAGGATCTGGCCAACAAGTATGCGAAAACCGCGAGAGTATGAGACAGATGATTGCAAATACCAGAACTAACCCAGGCATAGCCAGCGTTATCCTCTAAAATACAAAGCGAAACCAGCTACTATTGACTGTTTCAGTGTGGTACCAAATTAATACGTGATCCAAACCAGAGAAGGGTCAGGATCTGGCCAACAAGTATGCGAAAAACGCGAAAGTACGAGCCAGATGAGGACAAATCCCAGACCTACCCGAGACGTAGCCGGCGTTATTCTCTAAAATATTAATCGCAACCAGTTTAATTGACTGTTTCGGTGTGGAACCTCATTACTACGGGACCCAAAACAGAAAAAACCCAGGATCTGGCCAACAAGTATGCGAAAAACGCGAAAGTATGAGCCAGATGATTGCAAATACCAGAACTAACCCAGGCATAACCAGCGTTATCCTCTAAAATACAAAGCGAAACCAGCTTCTATTGACTGTTTCAGTGTGGTACCACATTACTACCTGATCCAAACCAGAGAAGGGCCAGGATCTGGCCAACAAGTATGCGAAAAACGCGAAAGTACGAGCCAGATGAGGACAAATCCCAGACCTATCCGAAACATAACCGGCGTTATCCTCTAAAATATTAATCGCAACCAGGTTTAATTGTCTGTTTCGGTGTGGAACCACATTACTACGGGATCCAAACCAGAAAAAGGCCAGGATCTGGCCAACAATTATGCGAAAAACGCAAAGGAATGAGCCAGATGATTGCAAATACCAGACCAAACACAGACATAACCGACGTTATCCTCCAAAATAGTAATCGCAACCAGGTTTAATTGACTGTTTCGGTGAGGTACCGCGTTACTACGTGATCCAAACCAGAGAAAGCCCAGGATCTGGCCAACAAGTATACGAACAATGCGAAAGTACGTGCCAGATGAGGGCAAATACCAGACCTAACCCAGACATAACCGGCGTTATCCTCTAAAATATTAATCGCAACCAGGTTTAATTGACTGTTTCGGTGTGGTACCACAATACTACGTGATCCAAACCAGAAAAAGCCCAGGATCTGGCCAACAAGTATGCGAAAAACGCGAATGTATGAGCCAGTTGATTGCAAATACCAGAACTAATCCAGACATAACCAGCGTTATCCTCTAAAATACTAAGCGGAACCAGCTTCTATTGACTGTTTCAGTGTGGTACCACATTACTACGTGATCCAAACCAGAAAAATGCCAGGATCTGGCCAACAAGTATGCGATAAACGCGAAAGTACGAGCCAGATGTGGACTAATCCCAGACCTACCCGAGACATAACCGGCGTTATCCTCTAAAATATTAATCGCAACCAGTTTAATTGACTGTTTCGGTGTGGAACCTCATTACTACGGGATCCAAAACAGAAAAAATCCAGGATCTGACCAGCAAGTATGCGAAAAACGCGAAAGTACGAGCCAGATGAGGACAAATGCCAGACCTAACCGAGACATAACCGGCGTTATCCTCTAAAATATTAATCGCAGCCAGCTTTTATTGACAGTGTGGTACCACATTACTACGTGATCCAACCCAGAAAAAGCCCAGGATCTGGCCAACAAGTATGCGAAAAACGCGAATGTACGAGCCATGTGAGGACAAATCCCAGACCTAACCGAGACGTAACCGGCATTATCCTCTATAATATTAATCCGAACCAGGTATAATTGACTGTTTCGGTGTGGTACCGTGTTACTACGTGATCCAAATCTGAAAAAGGCCAGGATCTGGCCAACAACAATGCGAAAAATGCGAAAGTACGAGCCAGATGAGGGCAAATACCAGACTTAACCCAGACATAACCGGCCTTATCCTCAAAACTATTAATCGGAACCAGCTTTTATTGACAGTGCGGTACCACATTACTACGTGATCCAACCCAGAAAATGCCCAGGATCTGGCCAACAAGTATGCGAAAAACGCGAAAGTACGAGCCAGATGAGGACAAACCCCAGACCTAACCGAGACATAACCGGCGTTATCCTCTAAAATATTAATTCGAACCAGGTTTAATTGACTGTTTCGGCGTGGTACCACAATACTACGTGATCCAAACCAGAAAAAGCCCAGGATCTGGCCAACAAGTATGCGAAAAACGCGAATGTATGAGCCAGTTGATTGCAAATACCAGAACTAATCCAGACATAACCAGCGTTATCCTCTAAAATACTAAGCGGAACCAGCTTCTATTGACTGTTTCAGTGTGGTACCACATTACTACCTGATCCAAACCAGAGAAGGGCCAGGATCTGGCCAACAAGTATGCGAAAGACGCGAAAGTACGAGCCAGATGAGGACAAATGCCAGACCTACCCAAGACGTAGCCGGCGTTATTCTCTAAAATATTAATCGCAACCAGTTTAATTGACTGTTTCGGTGTGGAACCTCATTACTACGGGACCGGAATCAGAAAAAACCCAGGATCTGGCCAACAAGTATGCGAATAACGCGAAAGTATGAGCCAGATGATTGCAAATACCAAACCAAACCCAGACATAACCGACGTTATCCTCTAAAATAGTAATCGCAGCCAGGTTTAATTGACTGTTTCGGTGTGGTACCGCGTTACTACGTGATCCAAAGCAGAAAAAGGCCAGGATCTGGCCAACAAGTATGCGAAAAACGCGAAAGTACGAGCCAGATGAGGACAAATCCCAGACCTACCCGAGACACAACCGGCGTTATCCTCTAAAATATTAATCGCAACCAGGTTTAATTGACTGTTTCGGTGTGGAACCACATTACTACGGGACCCAAGCCAGAAAAAGGCCAGGATCTAGCCAACAAGTATGCGAATAATGCGAAAGTACGTGCCAGATGAGGGCAAATACCAGACCTATTCGAGACATAACCGGCGTTATCCTCTAAAATATTAATCGCAATCAGTTTAATTGACTGCTTCGGTGTGGACTCTCATTACTACGGGATCCACAGCAGAAAAAGGCCAGGATCTGTCCAACAAGTATGCGAAAAACGCGAAAGTACGAGCCAGATGAGGACAAATCCCAGACCTAACCGAGACATAACCGGCGTTATCCTCTAAAATATTAATCCGAACCAGGTTTAATTGACTGTTTCGGCGTGGTACCGCGTTACTACGGGATCCAAACCAGAAAAAGGCCAGGATCTGGCCAACAAGTATGCGAAAAACGAGAAAGTACGAGCCAGATGAGGACAAATGCCAGACCTAACCGAGACACAACCGGCGTTATCCTCTAATATATTAATCGCAACCAGTTTAATTGACTGTTTCGGTGTGGACTCTCATTACTACGGGATCCACAGCAGAAAAGGCCAGGATCTGGCCAACAAGTATGCGAAAAACGCGAAAGTACGAGCCAGATGAGGACCAATGCCAGACCTATCCGAAACATAACCGGCGTTATCCTCTAAAATATTAATCGCAACCAGGTTTAATTGACTGTTTCGGTGTGGAACCACATTACTACGGGATCCAAAGCAGAAAAAGGCCAGGATCTGTCCAACAAGTATGCGAAAAACGCGAAAGTATGAGCCAGATGATTGCAAATACCAGAACTAACCCAGGCATAACCAGCGTTATCCTCTAAAATACAAAGCGAAACCAGCTTCTATTGACTGTTTCAGTGTGGTACCACATTACTACCTGATCCAAACCAGAGAAGGGCCAGGATCTGGCCAACAAGTATGCGAAAAACGCGAAAGTACGAGCCAGATGAGGACAAATGCCAGACCTACCCAAGACGTAGCCGGCGTTATTCTCTAAAATATTAATCGCAACCAGTTTAATTGACTGTTTCGGTGTCGAACCTCATTACTACGGGACCGGAAACAGAAAAAACCCAGGATCTGGCCAACAAGTATGCGAATAACGCGAAAGTATGACCCAGATGATTGCAAATACCAAACCAAACCCAGACATAACCGACGTTATCCTCTAAAATAGTAATCGCAGCCAGGTTTAATTGACTGTTTCGGTGTGGTACCGCGTTACTACGTGATCCAAAGCAGAAAAAGGCCAGGATCTGGCCAACAAGTATGCGAAAAACGCGAAAGTACGAGCCAGATGAGGACAAATCCCAGACCTACCCGAGACACAACCGGCGTTATCCTCTAAAATATTAATCGCAACCAGTTTAATTGACTGTTTCG
The DNA here is from genome assembly GCF_051014445.1 of Colletes latitarsis. Taxonomy (NCBI): domain Eukaryota; kingdom Metazoa; phylum Arthropoda; class Insecta; order Hymenoptera; family Colletidae; genus Colletes; species Colletes latitarsis. Next base: position 9,765,080 of record NW_027488370.1, on the reverse strand, counting down.
GTGTGGACTCGCATTACTACGGGATCCAAAGCAGAAAAAGGCCAGGATCTGTCCAACAAGTATGCGAAAAACGAGAAAGTACGAGCCAGATGAGGACAAATGCCAGACCTAACCGAGACAAAACCGGCGTTATCCTCTAATATATTAATCGCAACCAGTTTAATTGACTGTTTCGGTGTGGACTCTCATTACTACGGGATCCACAGCAGAAAAGGCCAGGATCTGGCCAACAAGTATGCGAAAAACGCGAAGGTACGAGCCAGATGAGGACAAATGCCAGACCTATCCGAAACATAACCGGCGTTATCCTCTAAAATATTAATCGCAACCAGGTTTAATTGACTGTTTCGGTGTGGAACCACATTACTACGGGATCCAAAGCAGAAAAAGGCCAGGATCTGTCCAACAAGTATGCGAAAAACGAGAAAGTACGAGCCAGATGAGGACAAATGCCAGACCTAACCGAGACAAAACCGGCGTTATCCCCTAATATATTAATCGCAACCAGTTTAATTGACTGTTTCGGTGTGGACTCTCATTACTACGGGATCCACAGCAGAAAAGGCCAGGATCTGGCCAACAAGTATGCGAAAACCGCGAAAGTATGAGACAGATGATTGCAAATACCAGAACTAACCCAGGCATAGCCAGCGTTATCCTCTAAAATACAAAGCGAAACCAGCTACTATTGCCAGTTTCAGTGCGGTACCACATTACTACGTGATCCAAACCAGAGAAGGGTCAGGATCTGGCCAACAACTATGCGAAAAACGCGAAAGTACGAGCCAGATGAGGACAAATCCCAGACCTACCCGAGACGTAGCCGGCGTTATTCTCTAAAATATTAATCGCAACCAGTTTAATCGACTGTTTCGGTGTGGAACCTCATTACTACGGGACCCAAAACAGAAAAAACCCAGGATCTGGCCAACAAGTATGCGAAAAACACGAAAGTATGAGCCAGATGATTGCAAATACCAGAACTAACCCAGGCATAACCAGCGTTATCCTCTAAAATACAAAGCGAAACCAGCTTCTATTGACTGTTTCAGTGTGGTACCACATTACTACCTGATCCAAACCAGAGAAGGGCCAGGATCTGGCCAACAAGTATGCGAAAAACGCGAAAGTACGAGCCAGATGAGGACAAATGCCAGACCTACCCAAGACGTAGCCGGCGTTATTCTCTAAAATATTAATCGCAACCAGTTTAATTGACTGTTTCGGTGTGGAACCTCATTACTACGGGACCGGAAACAGAAAAAACCCAGGATCTGGCCAACAAGTATGCGAATAACGCGAAAGTATGAGCCAGATGATTGCAAATACCAAACCAAACCCAGACATAACCGACGTTATCCTCTAAAATAGTAATAGCAGCCAGGTTTAATTGACTGTTTCGGTGTGGTACCGCGTTACTACGTGATCCAAAGCAGAAAAAGGCCAGGATCTGGCCAACAAGTATGCGAAAAACGCGAAAGTACGAGCCAGATGAGGACAAATCCCAGACCTACCCGAGACACAACCGGCGTTATTCTCTAAAATATTAATCGCAACCAGGTTTAATTGACAGTTTCGGTGTGGTACCGCGTTACTACGGGATCCAAACCAGAAAAAGGCCAGGATCTGGCCAACAAGTATGCGAAAAACGCAAAAGTACGAGCCAGATGAGGACAAATGCCAGACCTATCCGAGACATAACCGGCGTGGTCCTCTAAAATATTAATCGCAATCAGTTTAATTGACTGCTTCGGTGTGGACTCTCATTACTACGGGATCCACAGCAGAAAAAGGCCAGGATCTGGCCAACAAGTATGCGAAAAACGCGAAAGTACGAGCCAGATGAGGACAAATCCCAGACCTACCCGAGACATAACCGGCGTTATCCTCTAAAATATTAATCGCAACCGGGTTTAATTGTCTGTTTCGGTGTGGAACCACATTACTACGGGACCCAAGCCAGAAAAAGGCCAGGATCTAGCCAACAAGTATGCGAATAATGCGAAAGTACGTGCCAGATGAGGGCAAATACCAGACCTAACCCAGACATAACCGGCGTTATCCTCTAAAATATTAATCGCAACCAGTTTAATTGACTGTTTCGGTGTGGACTCGCATTACTACGGGATCCAAAGCAGAAAAAGGCCAGGATCTGTCCAACAAGTATGCGAAAAACGAGAAAGTACGAGCCAGATGAGGACAAATGCCAGACCTAACCAAGACAAAACCGGCGTTATCCTCTAACATATTAATCGCAACCAGTTTAATTGACTGTTTCGGCGTGGACTCTCATTACTACGGGATCCACAGCAGAAAAGGCCAGGATCTGGCCAACAAGTATGCGAAAACCGCGAAAGTATGAGACAGATGATTGCAAATACCAGAACTAACCCAGGCATAGCCAGCGTTATCCTCTAAAATACAAAGCGAAACCAGCTACTATTGACTGTTTCAGTGTGGTACCAAATTACTACGTGATCCAAACCAGAGAAGGGTCAGGATCTGGCCAACAAGTATGCGAAAAACGCGAAAGTACGAGCCAGATGAGGACAAATCCCAGACCTACCCGAGACGTAGCCGGCGTTATTCTCTAAAATATTAATCGCAACCAGTTTAATTGACTGTTTCGGTGTGGAACCTCATTACTACGGGACCCAAAACAGAAAAAACCCAGGATCTGGCCAACAAGTATGCGAAAAACGCGAAAGTATGAGCCAGATGATTGCAAATACCAGAACTAACCCAGGCATAACCAGCGTTATCCTCTAAAATACAAAGCGAAACCAGCTTCTATTGACTGTTTCAGTGTGGTACCACATTACTACCTGATCCAAACCAGAGAAGGGCCAGGATCTGGCCAACAAGTATGCGAAAAACGCGAACGTACGAGCCAGATGAGGACAAATCCCAGACCTACCCAAGACGTAGCCGGCATTATTCTCTAACATATTAATCGCAACCAGTTTAATTGACTGTTTCGGTGTGGAACCTCATTACTACGGGACCGGAAACAGAAAAAACCCAGGATCTGGCCAACAAGTATGCGAATAACGCGAAAGTATGAGCCAGATGATTGCAAATACCAGACCAAACCCAGACATAACCGACCTTATCCTCTAAAATAGTAATCGCAGCCAGGTTTAATTGACTGTTTCGGTGTGGTACCGCGTTACTACGTGATCCAAAGCAGAAAAAGGCCAGGATCTGGCCAACAAGTATGCGAAAAACGCGAAAGTACGAGCCAGATGAGGACAAATGCCAGACCTATCCGAAACATAACCGGCGTTATCCTCTAAAATATTAATCGCAACCAGGTTTAATTGACTGTTTCGGTGTGGAACCACATTACTACGGGATCCATACCAGAAAAAGGCCAGGATCTGGCCAACAATTATGCGAAAAACGCAAAGGAATGAGCCAGATGATTGCAAATACCAGACCAAACACAGACATAACCGACGTTATCCTCCAAAATAGTAATCGCAACCAGGTTTAATTGACTGTTTCGGTGAGGTACCGCGTTACTACGTGATCCAAACCAGAGAAAGCCCAGGATCTGGCCAACAAGTATACGAATAATGCGAAAGTACGTGCCAGATGAGGGCAAATACCAGACCTAACCCAGACATAACCGGCGTTATCCTCTAAAATATTAATCGCAACCAGGTTTAATTGACTGTTTCGGTGTGGTACCACAATACTACGTGATCCAAACCAGAAAAAGCCCAGGATCTGGCCAACAAGTATGCGAAAAACGCGAATGTATGAGCCAGTTGATTGCAAATACCAGAACTAATCCAGACATAACCAGCGTTATCCTCTAAAATACTAAGCGGAACCAGCTTCTATTGACTGTTTCAGTGTGGTACCACATTACTACGTGATCCAAACCAGAAAAATGCCAGGATCTGGCCAACAAGTATGCGATAAACGCGAAAGTACGAGCCAGATGTGGACTAATCCCAGACCTATCCGAGACATAACCGGCGTTATCCTCTAAAATATTAATCGCAACCAGTTTAATTGACTGTTTCGGTGTGGAACCTCATTACTACGGGATCCAAAACAGAAAAAATCCAGGATCTGACCAACAAGTATGCGAAAAACGCGAAAGTACGAGCCAGATGAGGACAAATGCCAGACCTAACCGAGACATAACCGGCGTTATCCTCTAAAATATTAATCGCAGCCAGCTTTTATTGACAGTGTGGTACCACATTACTACGTGATCCAACCCAGAAAAAGCCCAGGATCTGGCCAACAAGTATGCGAAAAACGCGAATGTACGAGCCATGTGAGGACAAATCCCAGACCTAACCGAGACGTAACCGGCATTATCCTCTATAATATTAATCCGAACCAGGTATAATTGACTGTTTCGGTGTGGTACCGTGTTACTACGTGATCCAAATCTGAAAAAGGCCAGGATCTGGCCAACAACAATGCGAAAAATGCGAAAGTACGAGCCAGATGAGGGCAAATACCAGACTTAACCCAGACATAACCGGCCTTATCCTCTAATCTATTAATCGGAACCAGCTTTTATTGACAGTGCGGTACCACATTACTACGTGATCCAACCCAGAAAAAGCCCAGGATCTGGCCAACAAGTATGCGAAAAACGCGAAAGTACGAGCCAGATGAGGACAAACCCCAGACCTAACCGAGACATAACCGGCGTTATCCTCTAAAATATTAATTCGAACCAGGTTTAATTGACTGTTTCGGCGTGGTACCGCGTTACTACGGGATCGAAACCAGAAAAAGGCCAGGATCTGGCCAACAAGTATGCGAAAAACGCGAAAGTACGAGCCAGATGAGGACAAATCCCAGACCTACCCGAGACATAACCGGCGTTATCCTCTAAAATATTAATCGCAACCAGGTTTAATTGACTGTTTCGGTGTGGCACCACATTACTACGGGACCCAAGCCAGAAAAAGGCCAGGATCTAGCCAACAAGTATGCGAATAATGCGAAAGTACGTGCCAGATGAGGGCAAATACCAGACCTAACCCAGACATAACCGGCGTTATCCTCTAAAATATTAATCGCAACCAGTTTAATTGACTGTTTCGGTGTGGACTCGCATTACTACGGGATCCAAAGCAGAAAAAGGCCATTATCTGTCCAACAAGTATGCGAAAAACGAGAAAGTACGAGCCAGATGAGGACAAATGCCAGACCTAACCGAGACAAAACCGGCGTTATCCTCTAATATATTAATCGCAACCAGTTTAATTGACTGTTTCGGTGTGGACTCTCATTACTACGGGATCCAAAGCAGAAAAAGGCCAGGATCTGTCCAACAAGTATTCGAAAAACGCGAAAGTACGAGCCAGATGAGGACCAATGCCAGACCTATCCGAAACATAACCGGCGTTATCCTCTAAAATATTAATCGCAACCAGGTTTAATTGACTGTTTCGGTGTGGAACCACATTACTACGGGATCCAAAGCAGAAAAAGGCCAGGATCTGTCCAACAAGTATGCGAAAAACGAGAAAGTACGAGCCAGATGAGGACAAATGCCAGACCTAACCGAGACAAAACCGGCGTTATCCCCTAATATATTAATCGCAACCAGTTTAATTGACTGTTTCGGTGTGGAACCACATTACTACGGGATCCAAAGCAGAAAAAGGCCAGGATCTGTCCAACAAGTATGCGAAAAACGAGAAAGTACGAGCCAGATGAGGACAAATGCCAGACCTACCCGAGACACAACCGGCGTTATCCTCTAAAATATTAATCGCAACCAGGTTTAATTGACTGTTTCGGTGTGGAACCACATTACTACGGGACCCAAGCCAGAAAAAGGCCAGGATCTAGCCAACAAGTATGCGAATAATGCGAAAGTACGTGCCAGATGAGGGCAAATACCAGACCTAACCCAGACATAACCGGCGTTATCCTCTAAAATATTAATCGCAACCAGTTTAATTGACTGTTTCGGTGTCGAACCTCATTACTACGGGACCGGAAACAGAAAAAACCCAGGATCTGGCCAACAAGTATGCGAATAACGCGAAAGTATGACCCAGATGATTGCAAATACCAAACCAAACCCAAACATAACCGACGTTATCCTCTAAAATAGTAATCGCAGCCAGGTTTAATTGACTGTTTCGGTGTGGTACCGCGTTACTACGTGATCCAAAGCAGAAAAAGGCCAGGATCTGGCCAACAAGTATGCGAAAAACGCGAAAGTACGAGCCAGATGAGGACAAATGCCAGACCTACCCAAGACGTAGCCGGCGTTATTCTCTAAAATATTAATCGCAACCAGTTTAATTGACTGTTTCGGTGTCGAACCTCATTACTACGGGACCGGAAACAGAAAAAACCCAGGATCTGGCCAACAAGTATGCGAATAACGCGAAAGTATGACCCAGATGATTGCAAATACCAAACCAAACCCAGACATAACCGACGTTATCCTCTAAAATAGTAATCGCAGCCAGGTTTAATTGACTGTTTCGGTGTGGTACCGCGTTACTACGTGATCCAAAGCAGAAAAAGGCCAGGATCTGGCCAACAAGTATGCGAAAAACGCGAAAGTACGAGCCAGATGAGGACAAATCCCAGACCTACCCGAGACACAACCGGCGTTATCCTCTAAAATATTAATCGCAACCAGGTTTAATTGACTGTTTCGGTGTGGAACCACATTACTACGGGACCCAAGCCAGAAAAAGGCCAGGATCTAGCCAACAAGTATGCGAATAATGCGAAAGTACGTGCCAGATGAGGGCAAATACCAGACCTAACCCAGACATAACCGGCGTTATCCTCTAAAATATTAATCGCAACCAGTTTAATTGACTGTTTCGGTGTGGACTCGCATTACTACGGGATCCAAAGCAGAAAAAGGCCAGGATCTGTCCAACAAGTATGCGAAAAACGAGAAAGTACGAGCCAGATGAGGACAAATGCCAGACCTAACCGAGACAAAACCGGCGTTATCCTCTAATATATTAATCGCAACCAGTTTAATTGACTGTTTCGGTGTGGACTCTCATTACTACGGGATCCACAGCAGAAAAGGCCAGGATCTGGCCAACAAGTATGCGAAAAACGCGAAGGTACGAGCCAGATGAGGACAAATGCCAGACCTATCCGAAACATAACCGGCGTTATCCTCTAAAATATTAATCGCAACCAGGTTTAATTGACTGTTTCGGTGTGGAACCACATTACTACGGGATCCAAAGCAGAAAAAGGCCAGGATCTGTCCAACAAGTATGCGAAAAACGAGAAAGTACGAGCCAGATGAGGACAAATGCCAGACCTAACCGAGACAAAACCGGCGTTATCCCCTAATATATTAATCGCAACCAGTTTAATTGACTGTTTCGGTGTGGACTCTCATTACTACGGGATCCACAGCAGAAAAGGCCAGGATCTGGCCAACAAGTATGCGAAAACCGCGAAAGTATGAGACAGATGATTGCAAATACCAGAACTAACCCAGGCATAGCCAGCGTTATCCTCTAAAATACAAAGCGAAACCAGCTACTATTGCCAGTTTCAGTGCGGTACCACATTACTACGTGATCCAAACCAGAGAAGGGTCAGGATCTGGCCAACAACTATGCGAAAAACGCGAAAGTACGAGCCAGATGAGGACAAATCCCAGACCTACCCGAGACGTAGCCGGCGTTATTCTCTAAAATATTAATCGCAACCAGTTTAATCGACTGTTTCGGTGTGGAACCTCATTACTACGGGACCCAAAACAGAAAAAACCCAGGATCTGGCCAACAAGTATGCGAAAAACACGAAAGTATGAGCCAGATGATTGCAAATACCAGAACTAACCCAGGCATAACCAGCGTTATCCTCTAAAATACAAAGCGAAACCAGCTTCTATTGACTGTTTCAGTGTGGTACCACATTACTACCTGATCCAAACCAGAGAAGGGCCAGGATCTGGCCAACAAGTATGCGAAAAACGCGAAAGTACGAGCCAGATGAGGACAAATGCCAGACCTACCCAAGACGTAGCCGGCGTTATTCTCTAAAATATTAATCGCAACCAGTTTAATTGACTGTTTCGGTGTGGAACCTCATTACTACGGGACCGGAAACAGAAAAAACCCAGGATCTGGCCAACAAGTATGCGAATAACGCGAAAGTATGAGCCAGATGATTGCAAATACCAAACCAAACCCAGACATAACCGACGTTATCCTCTAAAATAGTAATAGCAGCCAGGTTTAATTGACTGTTTCGGTGTGGTACCGCGTTACTACGTGATCCAAAGCAGAAAAAGGCCAGGATCTGGCCAACAAGTATGCGAAAAACGCGAAAGTACGAGCCAGATGAGGACAAATCCCAGACCTACCCGAGACACAACCGGCGTTATTCTCTAAAATATTAATCGCAACCAGGTTTAATTGACAGTTTCGGTGTGGTACCGCGTTACTACGGGATCCAAACCAGAAAAAGGCCAGGATCTGGCCAACAAGTATGCGAAAAACGCAAAAGTACGAGCCAGATGAGGACAAATGCCAGACCTATCCGAGACATAACCGGCGTGGTCCTCTAAAATATTAATCGCAATCAGTTTAATTGACTGCTTCGGTGTGGACTCTCATTACTACGGGATCCACAGCAGAAAAAGGCCAGGATCTGGCCAACAAGTATGCGAAAAACGCGAAAGTACGAGCCAGATGAGGACAAATCCCAGACCTACCCGAGACATAACCGGCGTTATCCTCTAAAATATTAATCGCAACCGGGTTTAATTGTCTGTTTCGGTGTGGAACCACATTACTACGGGACCCAAGCCAGAAAAAGGCCAGGATCTAGCCAACAAGTATGCGAATAATGCGAAAGTACGTGCCAGATGAGGGCAAATACCAGACCTAACCCAGACATAACCGGCGTTATCCTCTAAAATATTAATCGCAACCAGTTTAATTGACTGTTTCGGTGTGGACTCGCATTACTACGGGATCCAAAGCAGAAAAAGGCCAGGATCTGTCCAACAAGTATGCGAAAAACGAGAAAGTACGAGCCAGATGAGGACAAATGCCAGACCTAACCAAGACAAAACCGGCGTTATCCTCTAACATATTAATCGCAACCAGTTTAATTGACTGTTTCGGCGTGGACTCTCATTACTACGGGATCCACAGCAGAAAAGGCCAGGATCTGGCCAACAAGTATGCGAAAACCGCGAAAGTATGAGACAGATGATTGCAAATACCAGAACTAACCCAGGCATAGCCAGCGTTATCCTCTAAAATACAAAGCGAAACCAGCTACTATTGACTGTTTCAGTGTGGTACCAAATTACTACGTGATCCAAACCAGAGAAGGGTCAGGATCTGGCCAACAAGTATGCGAAAAACGCGAAAGTACGAGCCAGATGAGGACAAATCCCAGACCTACCCGAGACGTAGCCGGCGTTATTCTCTAAAATATTAATCGCAACCAGTTTAATTGACTGTTTCGGTGTGGAACCTCATTACTACGGGACCCAAAACAGAAAAAACCCAGGATCTGGCCAACAAGTATGCGAAAAACGCGAAAGTATGAGCCAGATGATTGCAAATACCAGAACTAACCCAGGCATAACCAGCGTTATCCTCTAAAATACAAAGCGAAACCAGCTTCTATTGACTGTTTCAGTGTGGTACCACATTACTACCTGATCCAAACCAGAGAAGGGCCAGGATCTGGCCAACAAGTATGCGAAAAACGCGAAAGTACGAGCCAGATGAGGACAAATCCCAGACCTACCCGAGACATAACCGGCGTTATCCTCTAAAATATTAATCGCAACCAGGTTTAATTGACTGTTTCGGTGTGGCACCACATTACTACGGGACCCAAGCCAGAAAAAGGCCAGGATCTAGCCAACAAGTATGCGAATAATGCGAAAGTACGTGCCAGATGAGGGCAAATACCAGACCTAACCCAGACATAACCGGCGTTATCCTCTAAAATATTAATCGCAACCAGTTTAATTGACTGTTTCGGTGTGGACTCGCATTACTACGGGATCCAAAGCAGAAAAAGGCCATTATCTGTCCAACAAGTATGCGAAAAACGAGAAAGTACGAGCCAGATGAGGACAAATGCCAGACCTAACCGAGACAAAACCGGCGTTATCCTCTAATATATTAATCGCAACCAGTTTAATTGACTGTTTCGGTGTGGACTCTCATTACTACGGGATCCACAGCAGAACAGGCCAGGATCTGGCCAACAAGTATGCGAAAACCGCGAAAGTATGAGACAGATGATTGCAAATACCAGAACTAACCCAGGCATAGCCAGCGTTATCCTCTAAAATACAAAGCGAAACCAGCTACTATTGACTGTTTCAGTGTGGTACCACATTACTACGTGATCCAAACCAGAGAAGGGTCAGGATCTGGCCAACAAGTATTCGAAAAACGCGAAAGTACGAGCCAGATGAGGACAAATCCCAGACCTACCCGAGACGTAGCCGGCGTTATTCTCTAAAATATTAATCGCAACCAGTTTAATTGACTGTTTCGGTGTGGAACCTCATTACTACGGGACCCAAAACAAAAAAAACCCAGGATCTGGCCAACAAGTATGCGAATAACGCCAAAGTATGAGCCAGATGATTGCAAATACCAGACCAAACCCAGACATAACCGACGTTATCCTCTAAAATAGTAATCGCAACCAGGTTTAATTGACTGTTTCGGTGCGGTACCGCGTTACTACGTGATCCAAAGCAGAAACAGGCTCTGGCCAGGATCTGGCCAACAAGTATGCGAAAAACGCGAAAGTACGAGCCAGATGAGGACAAATCCCAGACCTACCCGAGACATAACCGGCGTTATTCTCTAAAATATTAATCGCAACCAGTTTAATTGACTGTTTCGGTGTGGAACCTCATTACTACGGGATCCAAAACAGAAAAAACCCAGGATCTGGCCAACAATTATGCGAAAAACGCAAAAGAATGAGCCAGATGATTCCAAATACCAGACCAAACACAGACATAACCGACGTTATCCTCCAAAATAGTAATCGCAACCAGGTTTAATTGACTGTTTCGGTGAGGTACCGCGTTACTACGTGATCCAAACCAGAGAAAGCCCAGGATCTGGCCAACAAGTATACGAATAATGCGAAAGTACGTGCCAGATGAGGGCAAATACCAGACCTAACCCAGACATAACCGGCGTTATCCTCTAAAATATTAATCGCAACCAGGTTTAATTGACTGTTTCGGTGTGGTACCACAATACTACGTGATCCAAACCAGAAAAATGCCAGGATCTGGCCAACAAGTATGCGATAAACGCGAAAGTACGAGCCAGATGTGGACAAATCCCAGACCTACCCGAGACATAACCGGCGTTATCCTCTAAAATATTAATCGCAACCAGTTTAATTGACTGTTTCGGTGTGGAACCTCATTACTACGGGATCCAAAACAGAAAAAGGCCAGGATCTTGCCAACAAGTATGTGAAAAACGCAAAAGAATGAGCCAGATGATTCCAAATACCAGACCAAACACAGACATAACCGACGTTATCCTCCAAAATAGTTAGCGCAACCAGGTTTAAATGACTGTTTCGGTGAGGTACCGCGTTACTACGTGATCCAAACCAGAGAAAGCCCAGGATCTGACCAACAAGTATGCGAAAAACGCAAAAGAATGAGCCAGATGAGGACAAATGCCAGACCTAACCGAGACATAACCGGCGTTATCCTCTAAAATATTAATCGCAGCCAGCTTTTATTGACAGTGTGGTACCACATTACTATGTGATCCAACCCAGAAAAAGCCCAGGATCTGGCCAACAAGTATGCGAAAAACGCTAAAGTACGAGCCAGATGAGGACAAATCCCAGACCTACCCAAGACGTAGCCGGCGTTATTCTCTAAAGTATTAATCGCAACCAGTTTAATTGACTGTTTCGGTGTGGAACCTCATTACTACGGGACCGGAAACAGAAAAAACCCAGGATCTGGCCAACAAGTATGCGAATAACGCCAAAGTATGAGCCAGATGATTGCAAATACCAGACCAAACCCAGGCATAACCGACGTTATCCTCTAAAATAGTAATCGCAACCAGGTTTAATTGACTGTTTCGGTGTGGAACCGCGTTACTACGTGATCCAAAGCAGAAAAAGGCCAGGATCTGGCCAACAAGTATGCGAAAAACGCGAAAGTACGAGCCAGATGAGGACAAATCCCAGACCTACCCGAGACATAACCGGCGATATTCTCTAAAATATTAATCGCAACCAGTTTAATTGACTGTTTCGGTGTGGAACCTCATTACTACGGGATCCAAAACAGAAAAAACCCAGGATCTGGCCAACAATTATGCGAAAAACGCAAAAGAATGAGCCAGATGATTCCAAATACCAGACCAAACACAGACATAACCGACGTTATCCTCCAAAATAGTAATCGCAACCAGGTTTAATTGACTGTTTCGGTGAGGTACCGCGTTACTACGTGATCCAAACCAGAGAAAGCCCAGGATCTGACCAACAAGTATGCGAAAAACGCGAAAGTACGAGCCAGATGAGGACAAATGCCGGACCTAACCGAGACATAACCGGCGTTATCCTCTAAAATATTAATCGCAGCCAGCTTTTATTGACAGTGTGGTACCACATTACTACGTGATCCAACCCAGAAAAAGCCCAGGATCTGGCCAACTAGTATGCGAAAAACGCGAATGTACGAGCCATGTGAGGACAAATCCCAGACCTAACCGAGACGTAACCGGCATTATCCTCTAAAATATTAATCCGAACCAGGTATAATTGACTGTTTCGGTGTGGACTCGCATTACTACGGGATCCAAAGCAGAAAAAGGCCAGCATCTGGCCAACAAGCATGCGAAAAACGCGAAAGTACGAGCCAGATGAGGACAAGTGCCAGACCTAACCGAGACATAACCGGCGTTATCCTCTAATATATTAATCGCAACCCGTTTAATTGACTATTTCGGTGTGGACTCTCATTACTACGGGATCCAAACCAGAAAAAGGCCAGGATCTGGCCAACAAGTATGCGAAAAACGGGAAAGTACGAGCCAGATGAGGACAAATGCCAGACCTATCCGAGACATAACCGGCGTTATCCTCTAAAATATTAATCGCAACCAGTTTAATTGACTGCTTCGGTGTGGAACCACATTACTACGGGACCCAAGCCAGAAAAAGGCCAGGATCTAGCCAACAAGTATGCGAATAATGCGAAAGTACGTGCCAGATGAGGGCAAATTCCAGACCTAACCCAGACATAACCGGCGTTATCCTCTAAAATATTAATCGCAACCAGGTTTAATTGACTGTTTCGGTGTGGAACCACATTACTACGGGATCCAAACCAGAAAAAGGCCAGGATCTGGCCAACAAGTATGCGAAAAACGCGAAAGTACGAGCCAGATGAGGACAAATCCCAGACCTACCCGAGACATAACCGGCGTTATCCTCTAAAATATTAATCGCAACCAGTTTAATTGACTGCTTCGGTGTAGACTCTCATTACTACGGGATCCACAGCAGAAAAAGGCCAGGATCTGGCCAACAAGTATGCGAAAAACGCGAAAGTACGAGCCAGATGAGGACAAATCCCAGACCTACCCGAGACATAACCGGCGTTATCCTCTAAAATATTAATCGCAACCAGTTTAATTGACTGCTTCGGTGTGGAACCACATTACTACGGGACCCAAGCCAGAAAAAGGCCAGGATCTAGCCAACAAGTATGCGAATAATGCGAAAGTACGTGCCAGATGAGGGCAAATTCCAGACCAAACCCAGACATAACCGGCGTTATCCTCTAAAATATTAATCGCAACCAGGTTTAATTGACTGTTTCGGTGTGGTACCGCGTACTACGGGATCCAAACCAGAAAAAGGCCAGGATCTGGCCAACAAGTATGCGAAATACGCGAATGTACGAGCCACATGAGGACAAATGCCAGACCTATCCGAGACATAACCGGCGTTATCCTCTAAAATATTAATCGCAACCAGTTTAATTGACTGCTTCGGTGTGGACTCTCATTACTACGGGATCCAAAACAGAAAAAACCCAGGATCTGGCCAACAATTATGCGAAAAACGCAAAAGAATGAGCCAGATGATTCCAAATACCAGACCAAACACAGACATAACCGACGTTATCCTGCAAAATAGTAATCGCAACCAGGTTTAATTGACTGTTTCGGTGTGGAACCACATTACTACGGGAGCAAAACCAGAAAAAGGCCAGGATCTGGCCAACAAGTATGCGAAAAACGCGAAAGTACGAGCCAGATGAGGACAAATCCCAGACCTACCCGAGACATAACCGGCGTTATCCTCTAAAATATTAATCGCAACCAGGTTTGATTGACTGTTTCGGTGTGGTACCGCGTTACTACGGGATCCAAACCAGAAAAAGGCCAGGATCTGGCCAACAAGTATGCGAAAAACGCGAAAGTATGAGCCAGATGGTTGCAAATACCTGACCAAACCCAGACATAACCGAAGTTATCCTCCAAAATAGTAATCGCAACCAGGTTTAATTGACTGTTTCGGTGTGGTACCTCATTACTACGGGATCCAAAACAGAAAAAACCCAGGATCTGGCCAACAAGTATGCGAACAACGCGAAAGTACGAGCCAGATGAGGACAAATCCCAGACCTACCCAAGACGTAGCCGGCGTTATTCTCTAAAATATTAATCGCAACCAGTTTAATTGACTGTTTCGGTGTGGAACCTCATTACTACGGGACCGGAAATAGAAAAAACCCAGGATCTGGCCAACAAGTATGCGAAAAACGCGAAAGTATGAGCCAGATGATTGCAAATACCAGACCAAACCCAGACATAACCGACGTTATCCTCTAAAATAGTAATCGCAACCAGGTTTAATTGACTGTTTCGGTGTGGTACCGCGTTACTACGTGATCCAAAGCAGAAAAAGGCCAGGATCTGGCCAACAAGTATGCGAAAAACGCGAAAGTACGAGCCAGATGAAGACAAATCCCAGACCTACCCGAGACATAACCGGCGTTATTCTCCAAAATATTAATCGCAACCAGTTTAATTGACTGTTTCGGTGTGGAACCTCATTTCTACGGGATCCAAAACAGAAAAAACCCAGGATCTGGCCAACAATTATGCGAAAAACGCAAAAAAATGAGCCAGATGATTGCAAATACCAGACCAAACACAGACATAACCGACGTTATCCTCCAAAATAGTAATCGCAACCAGGTTTAATTGACTGTTTCGGTGAGGTACCGCGTTACTACGTGATCCAAACGAGAGAAAGCCCAGGATCTGGCCAACAAGTATACGAATAATGCGAAAGTACGTGCCAGATGAGGGCAAATACCAGACCTAACCCAGTCATAACCGGCGTTATCCTCTAAAATATTAATCGCAACCAGGTGTAATTGACTGTTTCGGTGTGGTACCACAATACTACGTGATCCAAACCAGAAAAAGCCCAGGATCTGGCCAACAAGTATGCGAAAAACGCGAATGTATGAGCCAGATGATTCCAAATACCAGACCAAACACAGACATAACCGACGTTATCCTCCAAAATAGTAATCGCAACCAGGTTTAATTGACTGTTTCGGTGAGGTACCGCGTTACTACGTGATCCAAACCAGAGAAAGCCCAGGATCTGACCAACAAGTATGCGAAAAACGCGAAAGTACGAGCCAGATGAGGACAAATGCCGGACCTAACCGAGACATAACCGGCGTTATCCTCTAAAATATTAATCGCAGCCAGCTTTTATTGACAGTGTGGTACCACATTACTACGTGATCCAACCCAGAAAAAGCCCAGGATCTGGCCAACTAGTATGCGAAAAACGCGAATGTACGAGCCATGTGAGGACAAATCCCAGACCTAACCGAGACGTAACCGGCATTATCCTCTAAAATATTAATCCGAACCAGGTATAATTGACTGTTTCGGTGTGGACTCGCATTACTACGGGATCCAAAGCAGAAAAAGGCCAGCATCTGGCCAACAATCATGCGAAAAACGCGAAAGTACGAGCCAGATGAGGACAAGTGCCAGACCTAACCGAGACATAACCGGCGTTATCCTCTAATATATTAATCGCAACCCGTTTAATTGACTATTTCGGTGTGGACTCTCATTACTACGGGATCCAAACCAGAAAAAGGCCAGGATCTGGCCAACAAGTATGCGAAAAACGGGAAAGTACGAGCCAGATGAGGACAAATGCCAGACCTATCCGAGACATAACCGGCGTTATCCTCTAAAATATTAATCGCAACCAGTTTAATTGACTGCTTCGGTGTGGAACCACATTACTACGGGACCCAAGCCAGAAAAAGGCCAGGATCTAGCCAACAAGTATGCGAATAATGCGAAAGTACGTGCCAGATGAGGGCAAATTCCAGACCTAACCCAGACATAACCGGCGTTATCCTCTAAAATATTAATCGCAACCAGGTTTAATTGACTGTTTCGGTGTGGAACCACATTACTACGGGATCCAAACCAGAAAAAGGCCAGGATCTGGCCAACAAGTATGCGAAAAACGCGAAAGTACGAGCCAGATGAGGACAAATCCCAGACCTACCCGAGACATAACCGGCGTTATCCTCTAAAATATTAATCGCAACCAGTTTAATGGACTGCTTCGGTGTAGACTCTCATTACTACGGGATCCACAGCAGAAAAAGGCCAGGATCTGGCCAACAAGTATGCGAAAAACGCGAAAGTACGAGCCAGATGAGGACAAATCCCAGACCTACCCGAGACATAACCGGCGTTATCCTCTAAAATATTAATCGCAACCAGTTTAATTGACTGCTTCGGTGTGGAACCACATTACTACGGGACCCAAGCCAGAAAAAGGCCAGGATCTAGCCAACAAGTATGCGAATAATGCGAAAGTACGTGCCAGATGAGGGCAAATTCCAGACCAAACCCAGACATAACCGGCGTTATCCTCTAAAATATTAATCGCAACCAGGTTTAATTGACTGTTTCGGTGTGGTACCGCGTACTACGGGATCCAAACCAGAAAAAGGCCAGGATCTGGCCAACAAGTATGCGAAATACGCGAATGTACGAGCCACATGAGGACAAATGCCAGACCTATCCGAGACATAACCGGCGTTATCCTCTAAAATATTAATCGCAACCAGTTTAATTGACTGCTTCGGTGTGGACTCTCATTACTACGGGATCCAAAACAGAAAAAACCCAGGATCTGGCCAACAATTATGCGAAAAACGCAAAAGAATGAGCCAGATGATTCCAAATACCAGACCAAACACAGACATAACCGACGTTATCCTCCAAAATAGTAATCGCAAACAGGTTTGATTGACTGTTTCGGTGTGGTACCTCATTACTACGGGATCCAAAACAGAAAAAACCCAGGATCTAGCCAACAAGTATGCGAATAATGCGAAAGTACGTGCCAGATGAGGGCAAATTCCAGACCAAACCCAGACATAACCGGCGTTATCCTCTAAAATATTAATCGCAACCAGGTTTAATTGACTGTTTCGGTGAGGTACCGCGTTACTACGTGATCCAAACCAGAGAAAGCCCAGGATCTGGCCAACAAGTATACGAATAATGCGAAAGTACGTGCCAGATGAGGGCAAATACCAGACCTAACCCAGACATAACCGGCGTTATCCTCTAAAATATTAATCGCAACCAGGTTTAATTGACTGTTTCGGTGTGGAACCACATTACTACGGGAGCAAAACCAGAAAAAGGCCAGGATCTGGCCAACAAGTATGCGAAAAACGCGAAAGTACGAGCCAGATGAGGACAAATCCCAGACCTACCCGAGACATAACCGGCGTTATCCTCTAAAATATTAATCGCAACCAGGTTTGATTGACTGTTTCGGTGTGGTACCGCGTTACTACGGGATCCAAACCAGAAAAAGGCCAGGATCTGGCCAACAAGTATGCGAAAAACGCGAAAGTATGAGCCAGATGGTTGCAAATACCTGACCAAACCCAGACATAACCGAAGTTATCCTCCAAAATAGTAATCGCAACCAGGTTTAATTGACTGTTTCGGTGTGGTACCTCATTACTACGGGATCCAAAACAGAAAAAACCCAGGATCTGGCCAACAAGTATGCGAACAACGCGAAAGTACGAGCCAGATGAGGACAAATCCCAGACCTACCCGAGACATAACCGGCGTTATTCTCTAAAATATTAATCGCAACCAGTTTAATTGACTGTTTCGGTGTGGAACCTCATTTCTACGGGATCCAAAACAGAAAAAACCCAGGATCTGGCCAACAATTATGCGAAAAACGCAAAAAAATGAGCCAGATGATTGCAAATACCAGACCAAACACAGACATAACCGACGTTATCCTCCAAAATAGTAATCGCAACCAGGTTTAATTGACTCTTTCGGTGAGGTACCGCGTTACTACGTGATCCAAACCAGAGAAAGCCCAGGATCTGGCCAACAAGTATACGAATAATGCGAAAGTACGTGCCAGATGAGGGCAAATACCAGACCTAACCCAGACATAACCGGCGTTATCCTCTAAAATATTAATCGCAACCAGGTGTAATTGACTGTTTCGGTGTGGTACCACAATACTACGTGATCCAAACCAGAAAAAGCCCAGGATCTGGCCAACAAGTATGCGAAAAACGCGAATGTTTGAGCCAGTTGATTGCAAATACCAGAACTAATCCAGACATAACCAGCGTTATCCTCTAAAATACTAAGCGGAACCAGCTTCTATTGACTGTTTCAGTGTGGTACCACATTACTACGTGATCCAAACCAGAAAAATGCCAGGATCTGACCAACAAGTATGCGAAAAACGCGAAAGTACGAGCCAGATGAGGACAAATGCCAGACCTAACCGAGACATAACCGGTGTTATCCTCTAAAATATTAATCGCAGCCAGCTTTTATTGACAGTGTGGTACCACATTACTACGTGATCCAACCCAGAAAAAGCCCAGGATCTGGCCAACAAGTATGCGAAAAACGCGAATGTACGAGCCATGTGAGGACAAATCCCAGACCTAACCGAGACGTAACCGGCATTATCCTCTAAAATATTAATCCGAACCAGGTATAATTGACTGTTTCGCTGTGGTACCGTGTTACTACGTGATCCAAACCTGAAAAAGGCCAGGATCTGATCAACAACAATGCGAAAAATGCGAAAGTACGAGCCAGATGAGGGCAAATACCAGACTTAACCCAGACATAACCGGCGTTATCCTCTAAACTATTAATCGGAACCAGCTTTTATTGACAGTGCGGTACCACATTACTACGTGATCCAACCCAGAAAAAGCCCAGGATCTGGCCAACAAGTATGCGAAAAACGCGAAAGTACGAGCCAGATGAGGACAAATCCCAGATCTAACCGAGACATAACCGGCGTTATCCTCTAAAATATTAATCCGAACCTGGTTTAATTGACTGTTTCGGTGTGGTACCGCGTTACTACGTGATCCAAACCAGAAAAAGGCCAGGATCTAGCCAACACGTATGCGAATAATGCGAAAGTACGTGCCAGATGAGGGCAAATACCAGACCTAACCCAGACATAACCGGCGTTATCCTCTAAAATATTAATCGCAACCAGTTTAATTGACTGTTTCGGTGTGGACTCGCATTACTACGGGATCCAAAGCAGAAAAAGGCCAGCATCTGGCCAACAAGTATGCGAAAAACGCGAAAGTACGAGCCAGTTCAGGACAAGTGCCAGACCTAACCGAGACATAACCGGCGTTATCCTCTAATATATTAATCGCAACCCGTTTAATTGACTATTTCGGTGTGGACTCTCATTACTACGGGATCCACGGCAGAAAAAGGCCAGGATCTGGCCAACAAGTATGCGAAAAACGGGAAAGTACGAGCCAGATGAGGCGAAATGCCAGACCTAACCGAGACATATCCGGCGTTATCCTCCAAAATAGTAATCGCAACCAGGTTTAATTGACTGTTTCGGTGTGGTACCGCGATACTACGTGATCCAATCCAGAAAAAGGCCAGGATCTGGCCAACAAGTATGCGAATAATGCGAAAGTGCGTGCCAGATGAGGGCAAATACCAGACCTACCCGAGACATAACCGGCGTTATCCTCTAAAATATTAATCGCAACCAGGTTTAATTGACTGTTTCGGTGTGGTACCACAATACTACGTGATCCAAACCAGAAAAAGCCCCGGATCTGGCCAACAAGTATGCGAAAAACACGAATGTATGAGCCAGATGATTCCAAATACAAGAACTAACCCATACATAACCAGCGTTATCCTCTAAAATACTAATCGGAACCAGCTTCTATTGACTGTTTCAGTGTGGTACCACATTACTACGTGATCCAAACCAGAAAAAGGCCAGGATATGGCCATCAAGTATGCGATAAACGCGAAAGTTCGAGCCAGATGATGACAAATCCCAGACCTACCCGAGACATAACCGGCGTTATCCTCTAAAATATTAATCGCAACCAGTTTTGTTGACTGTTTCGGTGTGGTACCACATTATTACGTGATCCAAACAAGAAAAAGCCCAGGATCTGGCCAACAAGCATGCGAAAAGTGCGATTGTACGAGGCCGATGAGGGCAAATCCCAGACCTAACCGAGACATAACCGGCGTTATCCTCTAAGATATTTATCGCAACCAGTTTAATTGACTGTTTCGGTGTGGTACCGCATTACTACGTGTTCCAATCCAGAAAAAGGCCAGGATCTGGCCAACAAGTATGCGAAAAATGCGAAAGTACGAGCCAGATGAGGGCAAAACCCAGACCTAACCGAGACATAACCCACGTTATCCTCCAAAATTGTAATCGCAACCAGGTTTAATTGACTATTTCGAAGTGGTACCGCGTTACTACGTGATCCAATCCAGAAAAAGGCCAGGATCTGGCCAACAAGTATGCGAAAAATGCGAAAGTACGTGCCAGATGAGGGCAAATACCAGACCTAACCCAGACATAACCGGCGTTATCCTCTAAACTATTAATCGGAATCAGCTTTTATTGACAGTGTGGTACCACATTACTACGTGATCCAAACCAGAAAAAGCCAAGAATCTGGTCAGCAAGTATGCGAATAATGCGAAAGTACGTGCCAGATGAGGGCAAATACCAGACCTAATCCAGACATAACCGGCGTTATCCTCTAAAATATTAATCGCAACCTGTTTAATTGACTGTTTCGGTGTGGACTCTCATTACTACGAGATCCAAAACAGAAAAAACCCAGGATCTGGCTAACAAGTATGCGAAAAACGCGAAAGTATGAGCCAGCTGATTGCAAATACCAGACCAAACCCAGACAAAACCGACGCTATCCTCCAAAATAGTAATCGCAACCAGGTTTAATTGACTGTTTCGGTGTGGTACCGCGTTACTGCGTGATCCAAACCAGAAGAAGGCCAGGATCTGGCCATCAGGTATGCGAAAAACGCGAAAGTACGAGCCAGATGAGGACAAATGCCAGACCTAACCGAGACATAACCGGCGTAATTCTCTAAAATATTAATCGCAACCAGGTTTAATTGGCTGTTTCGGTGTGGAGCCACATTACTGCGGGATACAAACCAGAAAAAGGCCAGGATCTGGCCAACAAGTATGCAAAAAACGCGAAAGTACGAGCCAGATGAGGACAAATCCCAGACCTACCCGAGACATAACCGGCGTTATCCTCCAAAATAGTAATCGCAACCAGGTTTAATTGACCGTTTCGGTGTGGTACCTCATTACTACGGGATCCAAAACAGAAAAAACCCAGGATCTGGCCAACAAGTATGCGAAAAACGCGAAAGTATGAGCCAGATGGTTGCAAATACCAGACCAAACCCAGACATAACCGAAGTTATCCTCCAAAATAGTAATCGCAACCAGGTTTAATTGACTGTTTCGGTGTGGTACCTCATTACTACGGGATCCAAAACAGAAAAAACCCAGGATCTGGCCAACAAGTATGCGAAAAACGCGAAAGTATGAGCCAGATGATTGCGAATACCAGACCAAACCCAGACATAACCGACGTTATCCTCCAAAATAGTAATCGCAACCAGGTTTAATTGACTGTTTCGGTGTGGTACCGCGTTACTACGTGATCCCAACCAGAAAAAGGCCAGGATCTGGCCAAGAAGTATGCGAAAAACGCGAAAGTACGAGCCAGATGAGGGCAAATACCAGACCTAACCCAGACATAACCGGCGTTATCCTCTAAACTATTAATCGGAACCAGCTTTTATTGACAGTGTGGTACCACATTACTACGTGATCCAAACCAGAAAAAGCCTAGGATCTGGTCATCAAGTATGCGAATAATGCGAATGTACGTGCCAGATGAGGGCAAATACCAGACCTAACCGAGACATAACCGGCGTTATTCTCTAAAATATTAATCGCAACCAGGTTTAATTGACTGTTTCGGTGTGGAACCACATTACTACGGGATCCAAACCAGAAAAAGGCCAGGATCTGGCCAACAAGTATGGAAAAAACGCGAAAGTACGAGCCAGATGAGGACAAATACCAGACCTAACCCAGACATAACCGGCGTTATCCTCTAAAATATTAATCGCAACCAGTTTAATTGACTGTTTCGGTGTGGACTCGCATTACTACGGGATCCAAAGCAGAAAAAGGCCAGCATCTGGCCAACAAGTATGCGAAAAACGCGAAAGTACGAGCCAGATCAGGACAAGTGCCAGACCTAACCGAGACATAACCGGCGTTATCCTCTAATATATTAATCGCAACCCGTTTAATTGACTATTTCGGTGTGGACTCTCATTACTACGGGATCCACGGCAGAAAAAGGCCAGGATCTGGCCAACAAGTATGCGAAAAACGGGAAAGTACGAGCCAGATGAGGACAAATGCCAGACCTAACCGAGACATATCCGGCGTTATCCTCCAAAATAGTAATCGCAACCAGGTTTAATTGACTGTTTCGGTGTGGTACCGCGATACTACGTGATCCAATCCAGAAAAAGGCCAGGATCTGGCCGACAAGTATGCGAATAATGCGAAATTGCGTGCCAGATGAGGGCAAATACCAGACCTACCCGAGACATAACCGGCGTTATCCTCTAAAATATTAATCGCAACCAGGTTTAATTGACTGTTTCGGTGTGGTACCACAATACTACGTGATCCAAACCAGAAAAAGCCCAGGATCTGGCCAACAAGTATGCGAAAAACGCGAAAGTACGAGCCAGATGATGACAAATCCCAGACCTACCCGAGACATAACCGGCGTTATCCTCTAAAATATTAATCGCAACCAGTTTTGTTGACTGTTTCGGTGTGGTACCACATTATTACGTGTTCCAAACAAGAAAAAGCCCAGGATCTGGCCAACAAGCATGCGAAAAGTGCGATTGTACGAGGCCGATGAGGGCAAATCCTAGACCTAACCGAGACATAACCGGCGTTATCCTCTAAAATATTTATCGCAACCAGTTTAATTGACTGTTTCGGTGTGGTACCGCATTACTACGTGTTCCAATCCAGAAAAAGGCCAGGATCTGGCCAACAAGTATGCGAAAAATGCGAAAGTACGGCCAGATGAGGGCAAATCCCAGACCTAACCGAGACATAACCCACGTTATCCTCCAAAATTGTAATCGCAACCAGGTTTAATTGACTGTTTCGAAGTGGTACCGCGTTACTACGTGATCCAATCCAGAAAAAGGCCAGGATCTGGCCAACAAGTATGCGAAAAATGCGAAAGTACGTGCCAGATGAGGGCAAATACCAGACCTAACCCAGACATAACCGGCGTTATCCTCTAAACTATTAATCGGAATCAGCTTTTATTGACAGTGTGGTACCACATTATTACGTGATCCAAACCAGAAAAAGCCAAGAATCTGGTCAACAAGTATGCGAATAATGCGAAAGTACGTGCCAGATGAGGGCAAATACCAGACCAAATCAGACATAACCGGCGTTATTCTCTAAAATATTAATCGCAACCAGGTTTAATTGACTGTTTCGGTGTGGTACCGCGTTACTACGTGATCCCAACCAGAAAAAGGCCAGGATCTGGCCAACAAGTATGCGAAAAACGCGAAAGTACGGGCCAGATGAGGACAAATGCCAGACCTAACCGAGACATAACCGGCGTTATCCTCTGAAATATTTATCGCAACCAGTTTAATTGACTGTTTCGGTGTGGTACCTCATTACTACGGGATCCAAAACAGAAGAAACCCAGGATCTGGCCAAGAAGTATGCGAAAAACGCGAAAGTATGAGCCAGATAATTGCAAATACCAGACCAAACCCGGACATAACCGACGTTATCCTCCAAAATAGTAATCGCAACCATGTTTAATTGACTGTTTCGGTGTGGTACCGCGTTGCTACGTGATCCAAACCAGAAAAAGGCCAGGATCTGGCCAACAAGTATGCGAAAAATGCGAAAGTACGAGCCAGATGAGGGCAAATCCCAGACCTAACCGAGACATAACCCACGTTATCCTCCAAAATTGTAATCGCAACCAGGTTTAATTGACTGTTTCGAAGTGGTACCGCGTTACTACGTGATCCAATCCAGAAAAAGGCCAGGATCTGGCCAACAAGTATGCGAAAAACGCGAAAGTACGGGCCAGATGAGGACAAATGCCAGACCTAACCGAGACATAACCGGCGTTATCCTCTGAAATATTTATCGCAACCAGTTTAATTGTCTGTTTCGGTGTGGTACCTCATTACTACGGGATCCAAAACAGAAGAAACCCAGGATCTGGCCAAGAAGTATGCGAAAAACGCGAAAGTATGAGCCAGATAATTGCAAATACCAGACCAAACCCAGACATAACCGACGTTATCCTCCAAAATAGTAATCGCAACCATGTTTAATTGACTGTTTCGGTGTGGTACCGCGTTGCTACGTGATCCAAACCAGAAAAAGGCCAGGATCAGGCCAACAAGTATGCGAATAATGCGAAAGCACGTGCCAGATGAGGGCAAATACCAGGCCTAACCCAGACATAACCGGCGTTATCCTCTAAACTATTAATCGGAACCAGCTTTTATTGACAGTGTGGTACCACATTACTACGTGATCCAAACCAGAAAAAGCCTAGGATCTGGTCATCAAGTATGCGAATAATGCGAATGTACGTGCCAGATGAGGGCAAATACCAGACCTAACCGAGACATAACCGGCGTTATTCTCTAAAATATTAATCGCAACCAGGTTTAATTGACTGTTTCGGTGTGGAACCACATTACTACGGGATCCAAACCAGAAAAAGGCCAGGATCTGGCCAACAAGTATGGAAAAAACGCGAAAGTACGAGCCAGATGAGGACAAATGCCAGACCTAACCGAGACATAACCGGCGTTATCCTCTAAAATATTAATCGCAACCAGTTTAATTGACTGTTTCCGTGTGGACTATCATTACTACGGGATCCAAACCAGAACAAGGCCAGGATCTGGCAAACAAGTATGCGAAAAACGCGAAAATACGAGCCAAATGAGGACAAATCCCAGACCTAACCGAGACATAACAGACGTTATCCTCCAAAATAGTAATCGCAACCAGGTTTAATTGACTGTTTCGGTGTGGTACCGCGTTACTACGTGATCCAAACCAGAAAAAGACCAGGATCTGGCCAACAAGTATGCGAAAAACGCGAAAGTATGAGCCAGAAGATTGCAAATACCAGACCAAACCCAGAGAGAACCGACGTTATTCTCTAAAATATTAATCGCAACCAGGTTTAATTGACTGTTTCGGTGTGGTACCTCATTACTACGGGATCCAAACCAGAAAAAGGCCAGGATTTGGCCAACAAGTATGCGAAAAACGCGAAAATACGAGCCAGATGAGGGCAAATACCAGACCTAACCCAGACAAAACCGACGCTCTCCTCCAAAATAGTAATCGCAACCAGGTTTAATTGACCGTTTCGGTGTGGTACCGCGTTACTACGTGATCCAAACCAGAAGAAGGCCAGGATCTGGCCATCAGGTATGCGAAAAACGCGAAAGTACGAGCCAGATGAGGGCAAATCCCAGACCTAACCGAGACATAACAGACGTTATCCTCCAAAATAGTAATCGCAACCAGGTTTAATTGACTGTTTCGGTGTGGTACCGCGTTACTACGTGATCCAAACCAGAAAAAGGCCAGGATCTGGCCAAGAAATATGCGAAAAACGCGAAAGTACGAGCCAGATGAGGACAAATGCCAGACCTAACCGAGACATAACCAGCGTTATCCTCTAAAATATTAATCGCAGCCAGGTTTAATTAACTGTTTCGGTGTGGAACCACATTACTACGGGATCCAAACCAGAAAAAGGCCAGGATCTGGCCAACAAGTATGCGAAAAATGCGAAAGTACGAGCCAGATGAGGGCAAATGCCAGACCTAACCGTGACATAACCGGCGTTATCCTCTAAACTATTAATCAGAACCAGCTTTTATTGACAGTGCGGTACCACATTACTACGTGATCCAAACCAGAAAAAGCCCAGGATCTGGTCAACAAGTATGCAAAAAGTGCGAAAGTACGAGCCAGATGAGGGCAAATCCCAGACCAAACCCAGACATAACCGACGATATCCCCCAAAATAGTAATCGCAACCAGGTTTAATTGACTGTTCCGGTGTGGTACCGCGTTACTACGTGATCCAATCCAGAAAAAGGCCAGGATCTGGCCAACAAGTATGCGAAAAGTGCGATTGTAAGAGGCAGATGAGGGCAAATCCCAGACCTAACCGAGACATAACCGGCGTTATCCTCTAAAATATTTATCGCAACCAGTTTAATTGACTGTTTCGGTGTGGTACCGCATTACTACGTGATCCAATCCAGAAAAAGGCCAGGATGTGGCCAACAAGTATGCGAAAAATGCGAAAGTACGAGCCAGATGAGGGCAAATCCCAGACCAAACCCAGACATAACCAGCGTTAACCTCTAAAATATTAATCGCAACCAGGTTTAATTGACAGTTTCGATGTGGTACCGCATTACTACGGAATCCATATCAGAAAAACCCCAGGATCTGGCCAACAAGAATGCGAAAAATGCGAAAGTACGAGCCAGATGGGGGCAAATCCCAGACCAAACCGAGACACAACCAGCGTTATCCTCTAAAATATTAATCGCAACCAGGTTTAATTGACTCTTTCGATGTGGTACCGCATTACTACGTGATCCAAACCAGAAAGAGGCCAGGATCTGGCCAACAAGAATGCGAAAAATGCGAAAGTACGAGCCAGATGTGGGCAAACCCAGACCTACCCGAGACATAAACGGCGTTGTCCTCTAAAATATTAATCGCAACCAGGTTTAATTGACTGTTTCAGTGTGGTACCACATTACTACGGGATCCAAACCAGAAAAAAACCCAGGATATGGCCAACATGTATGCGAAAATTGCGAAGGTATGAGCCAGATGAGGGCAAATACCAGACCTAACCCAGACATAACCGGCGTTATCCGCTAAAATATTAATCTCAACCAGGTTTAATTGACTGTTTCGTTGTGGAACCACGTAACTACGGGATCCAAACCAGAGAAAACCCAGAATCTGGCCAACAGGTATGCGAAAAATGCGAAAGTACGAGCCAGATGAGGGCAAATCCCAGACCAATCCGAGACATAACCTGCGTTATCCTGTAAAATATTAATCGCAACCAGGTTTAATTGACTGTTTCGGTGTGGTACCGCATTACTACGTGATCCAAACCAGAAAAAGGCCAGGATATGGCCAACAAGTATGAGAAAAATGCGCAAGTTCGGCCAGATGACGGCAAATACCAGACCTAACCCAGACAAAATCGGCGTTATCCCCTAAAATATTAATCGCAACCAGGTATAATTTACTGTTTCGGTGTTGTACCGCATTACTACGTGATCCAAACCAGAAAATGGCCAGGATCGGGCCAACAAAAATGCAAAAAATGCGAAAGTACGAGCCAGATGAGGGAAAATCCCAGAACAAACCGAGACGTAACCGGCGTTAACCCGTAAAATATTAATCGCAACCAGGTATAATTGACTGTTTCGGTGCGGTACGGCATTGCTACGATGATCCAAACCAGAAAGAGGCCAGGATCTGGCCAACAAGTATGCGAAAAATACGAAAGTACGAGCCAGATTATGGCAAATACCAGACCTAACACAGACGTAACCGGCGTTATCCTCTAAAATATTAATCGCAACCAGGTTTAATTGACTGTTTCGGTGTGGTACCGCATTACTACGTGATCCAAACCAGAAAAAGGCCAGGATCTGGCCAACAAGTATGAGAAAAATGCGAAAGTTCGAGCCAGATGAGGGCAAATACCAGACCTAACCCAGACAAAACCGGCGTTACCCTCTAAAATATTAATCGCAACCAGGTATAATTGACTGTTTCGGTGTGGTACCGCTTTCCTACGATGATCCAAACCAGAAAGAGGCCAGGATCTAGCTAACAAGTATGCGAAAAATGCGAAAGTACGAGCCAGATGAGGGCAAATCCCAGACCAAACCGAGACATAACCTGCGTTATCCTGTAAAATATTAATCGCAACCAGGTTTAATTGACTGTTTCGGTGTGGTACCGCATTACTGCGTGATCCAAACCAGAAAAAGGCCAGGATCTGGTCAACAAGTATGAGAAAAATGCGAAAGTTCGAGCCAGATGAGGGCAAATACCAGACCTAACCCAGACAAAATCGGCGTTATCCCCTAAAATATTAATCGCAACCAGGTATAATTGACTGTTTCGACGTGGTACCGCATTGCTACGATGATCCAAACCAGAAAGAGGCCAGGATCTGGCTAACAAGTATGCGAAAAATGCGAAAGTTCGAGCCAGATGAGGGCAAATCCCAGACATAACCGAGACATAACCGCCGTTATCCTCTAAAATACGAATCAGAACATGCTTTTAATGACTGTTTCAGTGTGGTACCACATTACTACGTGATCCAAGCCAGAAGAAGGCCAGGATCTGGCCAACAAGTATGCGAAACATGCGAAAGTACGAGCCAGATGAGGGCAAACACCAGACCTAACCCAGACATAACCGGCGTTATTCTCTAAAATACTAATCGCAACCAGGTTCAATTGACTGTTTCGGTGTGGAACCACAATACGACGGGATCCAATCCACAAAAAACCCAAGATCTGGTCAACAACTATGAGAAAAACGCGAAAGTATGAGCCAGATGATTGCAAATACCAGAACTATCCCAGACATAACCAGCGTTGTCCTCTAAAATATTATTCGCAACCAGGTTTAATTGACTGTTTCAGTCTGGTACCACTTTACTACGTGGTCCAAGCCAGAAGAAGGCCAGGATCTGGCCAACAAGTATGCGAAAAATGCGAAAGTCCGAGCCAGATGAGGGCAAATACCAGACATAACCGAGACATAACCGGCGTTATCCTCTAAAATATTAATCGCAACCAGGTTCAATTGACTGTTTCGGTGTGGAACCACATTACTACGGGATCCAAACCAGAAAAAACCCAGGATCTGGCCAATAACTATGAGAAAAACGCGAAAGTATGAGCCAGATGATTGCAAATACCAGAACTAACCCAGACATATCCAGCGTTATCCTCTAAAATACTTATCGGAACCAGCTTCTATTGACTGTTCCAGTGTGGTACCACATTACAACGTGATCCAAACCAGAGAAGGGCCAGGGTCTGGCCAAGAAGTGTGCGAAAAACGCGAAACTATGAGCCAGATGAATGCAAATACCAGAACTAACACAGACATATCCAGCGTTATCCTCTAAAATACTAATCGGAACCAGCTTTTATTGACTGTTTCAGTGTGGTACCACATTACTACGGAATCCATATCAGAAAAACCCCAGGATCTGGCCTACAAGAATGCGAAAAATGCGAAAGTACGAGCCAGATGGGGGCAAATCCCAGACCAAACCGAGACACAACCAGCGTTATCCTCTAAAATATTAATCGCAACCAGGTTCAATTGACTGTTTCGGTGTGGAACCACAATACGACGGGATCCAATCCACAAAAAACCCAAGATCTGGTCAACAACTATGAGAAAAACGCGAAAGTATGAGCCAGATGATTGCAAATACCAGAACTATCCCAGACATAACCAGCGTTGTCCTCTAAAATATTATTCGCAACCAGGTTTAATTGACTGTTTCAGTCTGGTACCACTTTACTACGTGGTCCAAGCCAGAAGAAGGCCAGGATCTGGCCAACAAGTATGCGAAAAATGCGAAAGTCCGAGCCAGGTGAGGGCAAATACCAGACATAACCGAGACATAACCGGCGTTATCCTCTAAAATATTAATCGCAACCAGGTTCAATTGACTGTTTCGGTGTGGAACCACATTACTACGGGATCCAAACCAGAAAAAACCCAGGATCTGGCCAATAACTATGAGAAAAACGCGAAAGTATGAGCCAGATGATTGCAAATACCAGAACTAACCCAGACATATCCAGCGTAATCCTCTAAAATACTTATCGGAACCAGCTTCTATTGACTGTTCCAGTGTGGTACCACATTACAACGTGATCCAAACCAGAGAAGGGCCAGGGTCTGGCCAAGAAGTGTGCGAAAAACGCGAAACTATGAGCCAGATGAATGCAAATACCAGAACTAACACAGACATATCCAGCGTTATCCTCTAAAATACTAATCGGAACCAGCTTTTATTGACTGTTTCAGTGTGGTACCACATTACTACGCAATCCATATCAGAAAAACCCCAGGATCTGGCCAACAAGAATGCGAAAAATGCGAAAGTACGAGCCAGATGGGGGCAAATCCCAGACCAAACCGAGACACAACCAGCGTTATCCTCTAAAATATTAATCGCAACCAGGTTTAATTGACTCTTTCGATGTGGTACCGCATTACTACGTAATCCAAACCAGAAAGAGGCCAGGATCTGGCCAACAAGAATGCGAAAAATGCGAAAGTACGAGCCAGATGTGGGCAAATCCCAGACCTACCCGAGACATAAACGGCGTTGTCCTCTAAAATATTAATCGCAACCAGGTTTAATTGACTGTTTCAGTGTGGTACCACATTACTACGGGATCCAAACCAGAAAAGAACCCAGGATATGGCCAACATGTATGCGAAAATTGCGAAGGTATGAGCCAGATGAGGGCAAATACCAGACCTAACCCAGACATAACCGGCGTTATCCGCTAAAATATTAATCTCAACCAGGTCTAATTGACTGTTTCGTTGTGGAACCGCATTACTACGGGATCCAAACCAGAGAAAACCCAGGATCCGGCCAACAGGTATGCGAAAAATGCGAAAGTACGAGCCAGATGAGGGCAAATCCCAGACCAAACCGAGACATAACCTGCGTTATCCTGTAAAATATTAATCGCAACCAGGTTTAATTGACTGTTTCGGTGTGGTACCGCATTGCTACGATGATCCAAACCAGAAAGGGGCCAGGATCTGGCTAATAAGTATGCGAAAAATGCTAAAGTACGAGCGAGATGAGGGCAAATACCAGAACTAACCCTGACATAACAAGCGTTATCCTCTAAAATACGAATCGGAACATGCTTTTAATGACTGTTTCCGTGAGGTAACACAATACTGCGGGATCCAAACCAGAAAAATCCCAGGATGGGGCCAACAAGAATGCGAGAAACGCGAAAGTTCGAGCCACATGAGGGAAAATCCCAGACCTAACCCAGACACAACCGGCGTTATCCGCTAAAATATTAATCGCAACCAGGTTTAATTGACTGTTTCGTTGTGGAACCACATTACCACGGGATACAAACCAGAAAGAACCCAGGATCTGGCCAACAAGTATGCGAAAAATGCAAAGAACGATCCAGATGAGGGCAAATCCCAGACCTAACCGAGACATAACCGGCGTTATCCTCTAAAATATTAATTGCAACCAGGTTTAATTAACTGTTTCAGTGTGGTACCACATTACTACGTGATCCAAATCAGAAAAAGCCCAGGATCTGGCCAACAAGTATGCGAAAAATGCGAAAGTACGAGCCAGATGAGGGCAAATCCCAGCCCTAACCGAGACATAACCGGCGCTATCCTCTAAAATATTAATCGCAACCAGGTTTAATTGACTGTTTCGGTGTGGTACCGCATTACTACGTGATCCAAACCAGAAAAAGGCCAGGATCTGGCCAACAAGTATGCGAAAAATGCGAAAGTATGAGCCAGATGATTGCAAACACCATAACTATGCCTGACATAACCAGCGTTATCCTCTAAAATACGAATCAGAACATGCTTTTAATGACTGTTTCAGTGTGGTACCACATTATTACGTGATCCAAACCAGAAAAAGGCCAGGATCTGGCCAAAAAGTATGCGAAACATGCGAAAGTACGAGCCAGATGAGGGCAAACACCAGACCTAAAACAGACATAACCGGCGTTATCCTCTAAAATATTAATCGCAACCAGGTTTAATTGACTGTTTCGGTGTGGTACCGCATTACTACGTGATCCAAACCAGAAAAAGGCCAGGATCTGGCCAACAAGTATGAGAAAAATGCGAAAGTTCGAGCCAGATGAGGGCAAATACCAGACCTAACCCAGACAAAACCGGCGTTATCCTCTAAAATATTAATCGCAACCAGGTATAATTGACTGTTTCGGTGTGGTACCGCTTTCCTACGATGATCCAAACCAGAAAGAGGCCAGGATCTAGCTAACAAGTATGCGAAAAATGCGAAAGTACGAGCCAGATGAGGGCAAATCCCAGACCAAACCGAGACATAACCTGCGTTATCCTGTAAAATATTAATCGCAACCAGGTTTAATTGACTGTTTCGGTGTGGTACCGCATTACTGCGTGATCCAAACCAGAAAAAGGCCAGGATCTGGTCAACAAGTATGAGAAAAATGCGAAAGTTCGAGCCAGATGAGGGCAAATACCAGACCTAACCCAGACAAAATCGGCGTTATCCCCTAAAATATTAATCGCAACCAGGTATAATTGACTGTTTCGACGTGGTACCGCATTGCTACGATGATCCAAACCAGAAAGAGGCCAGGATCTGGCTAACAAGTATGCGAAAAATGCGAAAGTTCGAGCCAGATGAGGGCAAATCCCAGACATAACCGAGACATAACCGCCGTTATCCTCTAAAATACGAATCAGAACATGCTTTTAATGACTGTTTCAGTGTGGTACCACATTACTACGTGATCCAAGCCAGAAGAAGGCCAGGATCTGGCCAACAAGTATGCGAAACATGCGAAAGTACGAGCCAGATGAGGGCAAACACCAGACCTAACCCAGACATAACCGGCGTTATTCTCTAAAATACTAATCGCAACCAGGTTCAATTGACTGTTTCGGTGTGGAACCACAATACGACGGGATCCAATCCACAAAAAACCCAAGATCTGGTCAACAACTATGAGAAAAACGCGAAAGTATGAGCCAGATGATTGCAAATACCAGAACTATCCCAGACATAACCAGCGTTGTCCTCTAAAATATTATTCGCAACCAGGTTTAATTGACTGTTTCAGTCTGGTACCACTTTACTACGTGGTCCAAGCCAGAAGAAGGCCAGGATCTGGCCAACAAGTATGCGAAAAATGCGAAAGTCCGAGCCAGATGAGGGCAAATACCAGACCTAACCCAGACAAAACCGGCGTTATCCTCTAAAATATTAATCGCAACCAGGTATAATTGACTGTTTCGGTGTGGTACCGCATTGCTACGATGATCCAAACCAGAAAGGGGCCAGGATCTGGCTAACAAGTATGCGAAAAATGCTAAAGTACGAGCGAGATGAGGGCAAATACCAGAACTAACCCTGACATAACAAGCGTTATCCTCTAAAATACGAATCGGAACATGCTTTTAATGACTGTTTCCGTGAGGTAACACAATACTGCGGGATCCAAACCAGAAAAATCCCAGGATGGGGCCAACAAGAATGCGAGAAACGCGAAAGTTCGAGCCACATGAGGGAAAATCCCAGACCTAACCCAGACACAACCGGCGTTATCCGCTAAAATATTAATCGCAACCAGGTTTAATTGACTGTTTCGTTGTGGAACCACATTACCACGGGATACAAACCAGAAAGAACCCAGGATCTGGCCAACAAGTATGCGAAAAATGCAAAGAACGATCCAGATGAGGGCAAATCCCAGACCTAACCGAGACATAACCGGCGTTATCCTCTAAAATATTAATTGCAACCAGGTTTAATTAACTGTTTCAGTGTGGTACCACATTACTACGTGATCCAAATCAGAAAAAGCCCAGGATCTGGCCAACAAGTATGCGAAAAATGCGAAAGTACGAGCCAGATGAGGGCAAATCCCAGCCCTAACCGAGACATAACCGGCGCTATCCTCTAAAATATTAATCGCAACCAGGTTTAATTGACTGTTTCGGTGTGGTACCGCATTACTACGTGATCCAAACCAGAAAAAGGCCAGGATCTGGCCAACAAGTATGCGAAAAATGCGAAAGTATGAGCCAGATGATTGCAAACACCATAACTATGCCTGACATAACCAGCGTTATCCTCTAAAATACGAATCAGAACATGCTTTTAATGACTGTTTCAGTGTGGTACCACATTATTACGTGATCCAAACCAGAAAAAGGCCAGGATCTGGCCAAAAAGTATGCGAAACATGCGAAAGTACGAGCCAGATGAGGGCAAACACCAGACCTAAAACAGACATAACCGGCGTTATCCTCTAAAATATTAATCGCAACCAGGTTTAATTGACTGTTTCGGTGTGGTACCGCATTACTACGTGATCCAAACCAGAAAAAGGCCAGGATCTGGCCAACAAGTATGAGAAAAATGCGAAAGTTCGAGCCAGATGAGGGCAAATACCAGACCTAACCCAGACAAAACCGGCGTTATCCTCTAAAATATTAATCGCAACCAGGTATAATTGACTGTTTCGGTGTAGTACCGCTTTCCTACGATGATCCAAACCAGAAAGAGGCCAGGATCTAGCTAACAAGTATGCGAAAAATGCGAAAGTACGAGCCAGATGAGGGCAAATCCCAGACCAAACCGAGACATAAC
Organism: Colletes latitarsis; assembly: GCF_051014445.1. Classification (NCBI taxonomy): domain Eukaryota; kingdom Metazoa; phylum Arthropoda; class Insecta; order Hymenoptera; family Colletidae; genus Colletes; species Colletes latitarsis. Next base: position 9,730,060 of record NW_027488370.1, on the reverse strand, counting down.
CTGCGTTATCCTGTAAAATATTAATCGCAACCAGGTTTAATTGACTGTTTCGGTGTGGTACCGCATTACTGCGTGATCCAAACCAGAAAAAGGCCAGGATCTGGTCAACAAGTATGAGAAAAATGCGAAAGTTCGAGCCAGATGAGGGCAAATACCAGACCTAACCCAGACAAAATCGGCGTTATCCCCTAAAATATTAATCGCAACCAGGTATAATTGACTGTTTCGACGTGGTACCGCATTGCTACGATGATCCAAACCAGAAAGAGGCCAGGATCTGGCTAACAAGTATGCGAAAAATGCGAAAGTTCGAGCCAGATGAGGGCAAATCCCAGACATAACCGAGACATAACCGCCGTTATCCTCTAAAATACGAATCAGAACATGCTTTTAATGACTGTTTCAGTGTGGTACCACATTACTACGTGATCCAAGCCAGAAGAAGGCCAGGATCTGGCCAACAAGTATGCGAAACATGCGAAAGTACGAGCCAGATGAGGGCAAACACCAGACCTAACCCAGACATAACCGGCGTTATTCTCTAAAATATTAATCGCAACCAGGTTCAATTGACTGTTTCGGTGTGGAACCACAATACGACGGGATCCAATCCACAAAAAACCCAAGATCTGGTCAACAACTATGAGAAAAACGCGAAAGTATGAGCCAGATGATTGCAAATACCAGAACTATCCCAAACATAACCAGCGTTGTCCTCTAAAATATTATTCGCAACCAGGTTTAATTGACTGTTTCAGTCTGGTACCACTTTACTACGTGGTCCAAGCCAGAAGAAGGCCAGGATCTGGCCAACAAGTATGCGAAAAATGCGAAAGTCCGAGCCAGATGAGGGCAAATACCAGACATAACCGAGACATAACCGGCGTTATCCTCTAAAATATTAATCGCAACCAGGTTCAATTGACTGTTTCGGTGTGGAACCACATTACTGCGGGATCCAAACCAGAAAAAACCCAGGATCTGGCCAATAACTATGAGAAAAACGCGAAAGTATGAGCCAGATGATTGCAAATACCAGAACTAACCCAGACATATCCAGCGTTATCCTCTAAAATACTTATCGGAACCAGCTTCTATTGACTGTTCCAGTGTGGTACCACATTACAACGTGATCCAAACCAGAGAAGGGCCAGGGTCTGGCCAAGAAGTGTGCGAAAAACGCGAAACTATGAGCCAGATGAATGCAAATACCAGAACTAACACAGACATATCCAGCGTTATCCTCTAAAATACTAATCGGAACCAGCTTTTATTGACTGTTTCAGTGTGGTACCACATTACTACGGAATCCATATCAGAAAAACCCCAGGATCTGGCCAACAAGAATGCGAAAAATGCGAAAGTACGAGCCAGATGGGGGCAAATCCCAGACCAAACCGAGACACAACCAGCGTTATCCTCTAAAATATTAATCGCAACCAGGTTTAATTGACTCTTTCGATGTGGTACCGCATTACTGCGGGATCCAAACCAGAAAAAACCCAGGATCTGGCCAATAACTATGAGAAAAACGCGAAAGTATGAGCCAGATGATTGCAAATACCAGAACTGACCCAGACATATCCAGCGTTATCCTCTAAAATACTTATCGGAACCAGCTTCTATTGACTGTTCCAGTGTGGTACCACATTACAACGTGATCCAAACCAGAAAAAGGCCAGGATCTGGCCAACAAGTATGCGAAAAATGCGAAAGTATGAGCCAGATGATTGCAAACACCATAACTATGCCTGACATAACCAGCGTTATCCTCTAAAATACGAATCAGAACATGCTTTTAATGACTGTTTCAGTGTGGTACCACATTACTACGGAATCCATATCAGAAAAACCCCAGGATCTGGCCAACAAGAATGCGAAAAATGCGAAAGTACGAGCCAGATGGGGGCAAATCCCAGACCAAACCGAGACACAACCAGCGTTATCCTCTAAAATATTAATCGCAACCAGGTTTAATTGACTCTTTCGATGTGGTACCGCATTACTGCGGGATCCAAACCAGAAAAAACCCAGGATCTGGCCAATAACTATGAGAAAAACGCGAAAGTATGAGCCAGATGATTGCAAATACCAGAACTGACCCAGACATATCCAGCGTTATCCTCTAAAATACTTATCGGAACCAGCTTCTATTGACTGTTCCAGTGTGGTACCACATTACAACGTGATCCAAACCAGAAAAAGGCCAGGATCTGGCCAACAAGTATGCGAAAAATGCGAAAGTATGAGCCAGATGATTGCAAACACCATAACTATGCCTGACATAACCAGCGTTATCCTCTAAAATACGAATCAGAACATGCTTTTAATGACTGTTTCAGTGTGGTACCACATTATTACGTGATCCAAACCAGACAGAGGCCAGGATCTGGCCAACAAGAATGCGAAAAATGCGAAAGTACGAGCCAGATGTGGGCAAATCCCAGACCTACCCGAGACATAAACGGCGTTGTCCTCTAAAATATTAATCGCAACCAGGTTTAATTGACTGTTTCAGTGTGGTACCACATTACTACGGGATCCAAACCAGAAAAGAACCCAGGATATGGCCAACATGTATGCGAAAATTGCGAAGGTATGAGCCAGATGAGGGCAAATACCAGACCTAACCCAGACATAACCGGCGTTATCCGCTAAAATATTAATCTCAACCAGGTCTAATTGACTGTTTCGTTGTGGAACCGCATTACTACGGGATCCAAACCAGAGAAAACCCAGGATCTGGCCAACAGGTATGCGAAAAATGCGAAAGTACGAGCCAGATGAGGGCAAATCCCAGACCAAACCGAGACATAACCTGCGTTATCCTGTAAAATATTAATCGCAACCAGGTTTAATTGACTGTTTCGGTGTGGTACCGCATTACTACGTGATCCAAACCAGAAAAAGGCCAGGATCTGGTCAACAAGTATGAGAAAAATGCGCAAGTTCGAGCCAGATGACGGCAAATACCAGACCTAACCCAGACAAAATCGGCGTTATCCCCTAAAATATTAATCGCAACCAGGTATAATTGACTGTTTCGGTGTGGTACCGCATTGCTACGATGATCCAAACCAGAAAGAGGCCCGGATCTGGCCAACAAGTATGAGAAAAATGCGAAAGTTCGAGCCAGATGAGGGCAAATACCAGAACTAACCCTGACATAACCAGCGTTATTCTCTAAAATACGAATCGGAACATGCTTTTAATGACTGTTTCAGTGTGGTAACACATTACTACGTGATCCAAACCAGAAAAATCCCAGGATCGGGCCAACAAGAATGCGAAAAACGCGAAAGTACTAGCTAGATGAGGGAAAATCCCAGACCTAACCGAGACGTAACCGGCGTTATCCCCTAAAATATTAATCGCAACGAGGTTTAATTGACTGTTTCGATGTGGTACCGCTTTACTACGTGATCCAAACCAGAAAAAGGCCAGGATCTTGCCAACAAGTATGACAAAAATGCGAAAGTACAAGTCAGATGGGGGCAAATACCAGACCTAACCCAGACAAAACCAGCGTTAACCTCTAAAATATTAATCGCAACCTGGTTTAATTGACTGTTTCGGTGTGGAACCACATTAGTACGGGATCCAAACCAGAAAGAACCCAGGATCTGGCCAACAAGTATGCGAAAAATGCGAAAGTATGAGCCAGATGATTGCAAATACCAGAACTAACCCAGACATAACCAGCGTTATCCTCTAAAATATTAATCGCAACCAGGTTTAATTGACTGTTTCGGTGTGGTACCGCATTACTACGTGATCCAATCCAGAAAAAGTCCAGGATCTGGCCAACAAGTATGCGAAAAATGCGAAAGTATGAGCCAGATGATTGCAAACACCATAACTATGCCTGACATAACCAGCGTTATCCTCTAAAATACGAATCAGAACATGCTTTTAATGACTGTTTCAGTGTGGTACCACATTATTACGTGATCCAAACCAGAAGAAGGCCAGGATCTGGCCAACAAGTATGAGAAAAATGCGCAAGTTCGAGCCAGATGACGGCAAATGCCAGACCTAACCCAGACAAAATCGGCGTTATCCCCTAAAATATTAATCGCAACCAGGTATAATTGACTGTTTCGGTGTGGTACCGCATTGCTACGATGATCCAAACCAGAAAGAGGCCCGGATCTGGCCAACAAGTATGAGAAAAATGCGAAAGTTCGAGCCAGATGAGGGCAAATACCAGAACTAACCCTGACATAACCAGCGTTATCCTCTAAAATACGAATCGGAACATGCTTTTAATGACTGTTTCAGTGTGGTACCACATTACTACGTGATCCAAACCAGAAAAATCCCAGGATCGGGCCAACAAGAATGCGAAAAACGCGAAAGTACGAGCTAGATGAGGGAAAATCCCAGACCTAACCGAGACGTAACCGGCGTTATCCCCTAAAATATTAATCGCAACGAGGTTTAATTGACTGTTTCGGTGTGGTACCGCTTTACTACGTGATCCAAACCAGAAAAAGGCCAGGATCTTGCCAACAAGTATGACAAAAATGCGAAAGTACAAGTCAGATGCGGGCAAATACCAGACCTAACCCAGACAAAACCGGCGTTATCTTCTAAAATATTAATCGCAACCAGGTTTAATTGACTGTTTCAGTGTGGTACCACATTACTACAGGATCCAAACCAGAAAAAAACCCAGGATATGGCCAACATGTATGCGAAAATTGCGAAGGTATGAGCCAGATGAGGGCAAATACCAGACCTAACCCAGACATAACCGGCGTTATCCGCTAAAATATTAATCTCAACCAGGTTTAATTGACTGTTTCGTTGTGGAACCACATTACTACGGGATCCAAACCAGAGAAAACCCAGGATCTGGCCAACAGGTATGCGAAAAATGCGAAAGTACGAGCCAGATGAGGGCAAATCCCAGACCAAACCGAGACATAACCTGCGTTATCCTGTAAAATATTAATCGCAACCAGGTTTAATTGACTGTTTCGGTGTGGTACCGCATTACTACGTGATCCAAACCAGAAAAAGGCCAGGATCTGGCCAACAAGTATGAGAAAAATGCGCAAGTTCGAGCCAGATGACGGCAAATACCAGACCTAACCCAGACAAAATCGGCGTTATCCCCTAAAATATTAATCGCAACCAGGTATAATTGACTGTTTCGGTGTTGTACCGCATTACTACGTGATCCAAACCAGAAAATGGCCAGGATCGGGCCAACAAAAATGCAAAAAATGCGAAAGTACGAGCCAGATGAGGGAAAATCCCAGAACAAACCGAGACGTAACCGGCGTTATCCCGTAAAATATTAATCGCAACCAGGTATAATTGACTGTTTCGGTGTGGTACGGCATTGCTACGATGATCCAAACCAGAAAGAGGCCAGGATCTGGCCAACAAGTATGCGAAAAATGCGAAAGTACGAGCCAGATGATGGCAAATACCAGACCTAACACAGACGTAACCGGCGTTATCCTCTAAAATATTAATCGCAACCGGGTTTGATTGACTGTTTCGGTGTAGTACCACATTACTACGTGGTGCAAGCCAGATATAGCCCTGGATCTGGCCAACAAGTGTGCGCAAAATGCGAAAGTACGAGCCAGATGAGGGCAAATCCCAGACCAAACCGAGACATAACCGGCGTTATCCTCTAAAATATTAATCGCAACCAGGTTTAATTGACTGTTTCGGTGTTGTACCGCATTACTACGTGATCCAAACCAGAAAAAGGCCAGGATCTGGCCAACAAGTATGAGAAAAATGCGAAAGTTCGAGCCAGATGAGAGCAAATACCAGACCTAACCCAGACAAAACCGGCGTTATCTTCTAAAATATTAATCGCAACCAGGTTTAATTGACTGTTTCGGTGTGGAACCACATTACTACGGTATTCAAACTAGAAAGAATCCCAGGATCTGGCCAACAGGTATGCGAAAAATGCGAAAGTATGAACCAGATGATTGCAAATACCAGAACTAACCCAGACATAACCAGCGTTATCCTCTAAAATATTAATCGCAACCAGGTTTAATTGACTGTTTCGGTGTGGTACCGCATTACTACGTGATCCAAACCAGAAAAAGGCCAGGATCTGGCCAACAAGTATGAGAAAAATGCGAAAGTTCGAGCCAGATGAGGGCAAATACCAGACCTAACCCAGACAAAACCGGCGTTATCCTCTAAAATATTAATCGCAACCAGGTATAATTGACTGTTTCGGTATGGTACCGCTTTCCTACGATGATCCAAACCAGAAAGAGGCCAGGATCTGGCTAACAAGTATGCGAAAAATGCGAAAGTACGAGCCAGATGAGGGCAAATCCCAGACCAAACCGAGACATAACCTGCGTTATCCTGTAAAATATTAATCGCAACCAGGTTTAATTGACTGTTTCGGTGTGGTACCGCATTACTTCGTGATCCAAACCAGAAAAAGGCCAGGATATGGTCAACAAGTATGAGAAAAATGCGAAAGTTCGAGCCAGATGAGGGCAAATACCAGACCTAACCCAGACAAAATCGGCGTTATCCCCTAAAATATTAATCGCAACCAGGTATAATTGACTGTTTCGGTGTGGTACCGCATTGCTACGATGATCCAAACCAGAAAGAGGCCAGGATCTGGCTAACAAGTATGCGAAAAATGCGAAAGTTCGAGCCAGATGAGGGCAAATCCCAGACATAACCGAGACATAACCGCCGTTATCCTCTAAAATACGAATCAGAACATGCTTTTAATGACTGTTTCAGTGTGGTACCACATTACTACGTGATCCAAGCCAGAAGAAGGCCAGGATCTGGCCAACAAGTATGCGAAACATGCGAAAGTACGAGCCAGATGAGGGCAAACACCAGACCTAACCCAGACATAACCGGCGTTATTCTCTAAAATATTAATCGCAACCAGGTTCAATTGACTGTTTCGGTGTGGAACCACAATACGACGGGATCCAATCCACAAAAAACCCAAGATCTGGTCAACAACTATGAGAAAAACGCGAAAGTATGAGCCAGATGATTGCAAATACCAGAACTATCCCAGACATAACCAGCGTTGTCCTCTAAAATATTATTCGCAACCAGGTTTAATTGACTGTTTCAGTCTGGTACCATTTTACTACGTGGTCCAAGCCAGAAGAAGGCCAGGATCTGGCCAACAAGTATGCGAAAAATGCGAAAGTCCGAGCCAGATGAGGGCAAATACCAGACCTAACCGAGACATAACCGGCGTTATCCTCTAAAATATTAATCGCAACCAGGTTCAATTGACTGTTTCGGTGTGGAACCACATTTCTACGGGATCCAAACCAGAAAAAACCCAGGATCTGGCCAATAACTATGAGAAAAATGCGAAAGTATGAGCCAGATGATTGCAAACACCATAACTATGCCTGACATAACCAACGTTATCCTCTAAAATACGAATCAGAACATGCTTTTAATGACTGTTTCAGTGTGGTACCACATTATTACGTGATCCAAACCAGAAAAAGGCCAGGATCTGGCCAAAAAGTATGCGAAACATGCGAAAGTACGAGCCAGATGAGGGCAAACACCAGACCTAAAACAGACATAAACGGCGTTGTCCTCTAAAATATTAATCGCAACCAGGTTTAATTGACTGTTTCAGTGTGGTACCACATTACTACGGGATCCAAACCAGAAAAGAACCCAGGATATGGCCAACAAGTATGCGAAAAATGCGAATCGGCGTTATCCCCTAAAATATTAATCGCAACCAGGTATAATTGACTGTTTCGGTGTGGTACCGCATTGCTACGATGATCCAAACCAGAAAGAGGCCCGGATCTGGCCAACAAATATGAGAAAAATGCGAAAGTTCGAGCCAGATGAGGACAAATACCAGACCTAACCGAGACATAACCGGCATTATCCGCTAAAATATTAATCGCAACCAGGTTTAATTGACTGTTTCGGTGTGGTACCGCATTACTACGTGATCCAAACCAGAAAAAGGCCAGGATCTTGCCAACAAGTATGAGAAAAATGCGAAAGTATGAGCCAGATGAGGGCAAATACCAGAACTACCCCTGACATAACCAGCGTTATTCTCTAAAATACGAATCGGAACATGCTTTTAATGACTGTTTCAGTGTTGTACCACATTACTACGTGATCCAAAACAGAAAAAGCCCAGGATCGGGCCAACAAGGATGCGAAAAATGCGAAAGTACGAGCCAGATGTGGGAAAATCCCAGACCTAACCGAGACGTAACCGGCATTATCCCCTAAAATATTAATCGCAACCAGGTATAATTGACTTTTCGGTGTGGTACCGCATTGCTACGATGATCCAAACCAGAAAGAGGCCAGGATCTGGCCGACAAGTATGCGAAAAATGCGAAAGTATGAGCCAGATGATTGCAAATACCAGAACTAACCCAGCCATAACCAGCGTTATCCTCTAACATATTAATCGCAACCAGGTTTAATTGATTGTTTCGGTGTGGTACTGTATTACTACGTGATCCGAACAAGAAAAAGGCCAGGATCTGGCCAACAAGTATGCGCAAAATGCGAAAGTACGAGACAGATGAGGGCAAATCCCAGACCAAACCGAGACATAACCTCAATTATCCTCTAAAATATTAATCGCAACCAGGTTTAATTGACTGTTTCGGTGTGGTACCGCATTACTACGTGATCCAAGCCAGAAGAAGGCCAGGATCTGGCCAACAAGTATGCGAAAAATGCGAAAGTTCGAGCCAGATGAGGGCAAATACCAGACCTAACCCAGACATAACCGGCGTTATCCTCTAAAATATTAATCGCAACCAGGTTCAATTGACTGTTTCGGTGTGGAACCACATTACTACGGGATCCAAACCAGAAAAAACCCAGGATCTGGCCAATAACTATGAGAAAAACGCGAAAGTATGAGCCAGATGATTGCAAATACCAGAACTAACCCAGACATATCCAGCGTTATCCTCTAAAATACTTATCGGAACCAGCTTCTATTGACTGTTCCAGTGTGGTACCACATTACAACGTGATCCAAACCAGAGAAGGGCCAGGGTCTGGCCAAGAAGTGTGCGAAAAACGCGAAAATATGAGCCAGATGAATGCAAATACCAGAACTAACACAGACATAACCAGCGTTATCCTCTAAAATACTAATCGGAACCAGTTTTATTGACTGTTTCAGTGTGGTACCACATTACTACGGAATCCATATCAGAAAAACCCCAGGATCTGGCCAACAAGAATGCGAAAAATGCGAAAGTACGAGCCAGATGGGGGCAAATCCCAGACCAAACCGAGACACAACCAGCGTTATCCTCTAAAATATTAATCGCAACCAGGTTTAATTGACTCTTCCGATGTGGTACCGCATTACTACGTAATCCAAACCAGAAAGAGGCCAGGATCTGGCCAACAAGAATGCGAAAAATGCGAAAGTACGAGCCAGATGTGGGCAAATCCCAGACCTACCCGAGACATAAACGGCGTTGTCCTCTAAAATATTAATCGCAACCAGGTTTAATTGACTGTTTCAGTGTGGTACCACATTACTACGGGATCCAAACCAGAAAAGAACCCAGGATATGGCCAACATGTATGCGAAAATTGCGAAGGTATGAGCCAGATGAGGGCAAATACCAGACCTAACCCAGACATAACCGGCGTTATCCGCTAAAATATTAATCTCAACCAGGTTTAATTGACTGTTTCGTTGTGGAACCACATTACTACGGGATCCAAACCAGAGAAAACCCAGGATGTGGCCAACAGGTATGCGAAAAATGCGAAAGTACGAGCCAGATGAGTGCAAATCCCAGACCAAACCGAGACATAACCTGCGTTATCCTGTAAAATATTAATCGCAACCAGGTTTAATTGACTGTTTCGGTGTGGTGCCGCATTGCTACGATGATCCAAACCAGAAAGAGGCCCGGATCTGGCCAACAAGTATGAGAAAAATGCGAAATTTCGAGCCAGATGAGGGCAAATACCAGAACTAACCCTGACATAACCAGCGTTATTCTCTAAAATACGAATCGGAACATGCTTTTATTGACTGTTTCAGTGTGGTACCACATTACTACGGAATCCATATCAGAAAAACCCCAGGATCTGGCCAACAAGAATGCGAAAAATGCGAAAGTACGAGCCAGATGGGGGCAAATCCCAGACCAAACCGAGACACAACCAGCGTTATCCTCTAAAATATTAATCGCAACCAGGTTTAATTGACTCTTTCGATGTGGTACCGCATTGCTACGATGATCCAAACCAGAAAGAGGCCAGGATCTGGCCAATACCTATGAGAAAAACGCGAAAGTATGAGCCAGATGATTGCAAATACCAGAACTAACCCAGACATAACCAGCGTTATCCTCTAAAATATTAATCGCAACCAGGTTTAATTGACTGTTTCGGTGTGGTACCGCATTACTACGTGATCCAAACCAGAAAACGCCCAGGATCTGGCCAACAAGTATGAGAAAAATGCGAAAGTTCGAGCCAGATGAGGGCAAATACCAGAACTAACCCTGACATAACCAGCGTTATTCTCTAAAATACGAATCGGAACATGCTTTTATTGACTGTTTCAGTGTGGTACCACATTACTACGGAATCCATATCAGAAAAACCCCAGGATCTGGCCAACAACAATGCGAAAAATGCGAAAGTACGAGCCAGATGTGGGCAAATCCCAGACCTACCCGAGACATAAACGGCGTTGTCCTCTAAAATATTAATCGCAACCAGGTTTAATTGACTGTTTCGGTGTGGTACCGCATTACTGCGTGATCCAAACCAGAAAAAGGCCAGGATCTGGTCAACAAGTATGAGAAAAATGCGAAAGTTCGAGCCAGATGAGGGCAAATACCAGACCTAACCCAGACAAAATCGGCGTTATCCCCTAAAATATTAATCGCAACCAGGTATAATTGACTGTTTCGGTGTGGTACCGCATTGCTACGATGATCCAAACCAGAAAGAGGCCAGGATCTGGCTAACAAGTATGCGAAAAATGCGAAAGTTCGAGCCAGATGAGGGCAAATCCCAGACATAACCGAGACATAACCGCCGTTATCCTCTAAAATACGAATCAGAACATGCTTTTAATGACTGTTTCAGTGTGGTACCACATTACTACGTGATCCAAGCCAGAAGAAGGCCAGGATCTGGCCAACAAGTATGCGAAACATGCGAAAGTACGAGCCAGATGAGGGCAAACACCAGACCTAACCCAGACATAACCGGCGTTATTCTCTAAAATATTAATCGCAACCAGGTTCAATTGACTGTTTCGGTGTGGAACCACAATACGACGGGATCCAATCCACAAAAAACCCAAGATCTGGTCAACGACTATGAGAAAAACGCGAAAGTATGAGCCAGATGATTGCAAATACCAGAACTATCCCAGACATAACCAGCGTTGTCCTCTAAAATATTATTCGCAACCAGGTTTAATTGACTGTTTCAGGCTGGTACCACTTTACTACGTGGTCCAAGCCAGAAGAAGGCCAGGATCTGGCCAACAAGTATGCGAAAAATGCGAAAGTCCGAGCCAGATGAGGGCAAATACCAGACCTAACCGAGACATAACCGGCGTTATCCTCTAAAATATTAATCGCAACCAGGTTCAATTGACTGTTTCGGTGTGGAACCACATTACTACGGGATCCAAACCAGCAAAAACCCAGGATCTGGCCAATAACTATGAGAAAAACGCGAAAGTATGAGCCAGATGATTGCAAATACCAGAACTAACCCAGACATATCCAGCGTTATCCTCTAAAATACTTATCGGAACCAGCTTCTATTGACTGTTCCAGTGTGGTACCACATTACAACGTGATCCAAACCAGAGAAGGGCCAGGGTCTGGCCAAGAAGTGTGCGAAAAACGCGAAACTATGAGCCAGATGAATGCAAATACCAGAACTAACACAGACATAACCAGCGTTATCCTCTAAAATACTAATCGGAACCAGCTTTTATTGACTGTTTCAGTGTGGTACCACATTACTACGGAATCCATATCAGAAAAACCCCAGGATCTGGCCAACAAGAATGCGAAAAATGCGAAAGTACGAGCCAGATGGGGGCAAATCCCAGACCAAACCGAGACACAACCAGCGTTATCCTCTAAAATATTAATCGCAACCAGGTTTAATTGACTCTTTCGATGTGGTACCGCATTACTACGTAATCCAAACCAGAAAGAGGCCAGGATCTGGCCAACAAGAATGCGAAAAATGCGAAAGTACGAGCCAGATGTGGGCAAATCCCAGACCTACCCGAGACATAAACGGCGTTGTCCTCTAAAATATTAATCGCAACCAGGTTTAATTGACTGTTTCATTGTGGTACCACATTACTACGGGATCCAAACCAGAAAAGAACCCAGGATATGGCCAACATGTATGCGAAAATTGCGAAGGTATGAGCCAGATGAGGGCAAATACCAGACCTAACCCAGACATAACCTGCGTTATCCTGTAAAATATTAATCGCAACCTGGTTTAATTGACTGTTTCGGTGTGGTGCCGCATTGCTACGATGATCCAAACCAGAAAGAGGCCCGGATCTGGCCAACAAGTATGAGAAACAGGCGAAAGTTCGAGCCAGATGAGGGCAAATACCAGACCTAACCCAGACATAACCGGCGTTATCCCCTAAAATATTAATCGCAACCAGGTTTAATTGACTGTTTCAGTGTGGTAACACATTACTATGTGATCCAAGCCAGAAAAATCCCAGGATCGGGCCAAGAAGAATGCGAGAAACGCGAAAGTACGAGCCAGATGAGGGAAAATCCCAGACCTAACCCAGACATAACCGGCGTTATCCTCTAAAATAATAATAGCAACCGGGTTTAATTGACTGTTTCCGTGTGGTACCACATTACTACGTGATCCAAACCAGAAAGAGGCCAGGATCTGCCTAACAAGTGTGCGAAAAATGCGAAAGTACGAGCCAGATGAGGAAAAATCCCAGACCTACCCGAGACGTAACCGGCGTTATCCCCTAAAATATTAATCGCAACCAGGTTTAATTGACTGTTTCGGTGTGGTACCGCATCACTACGTGATCCAAACCAGAAAAAGGCCAGGATCTTGCTAACAAGTATGAGAAAAATGCGAAAGAATGAGCCAGATGATTGCAAATACCAGAACTACCCCTGGCATAACCAGCGTTATCCTCTAAAATACGCATCGGAACATGCTTTTAATGACTGTTTCAGTGTGGTACCACATTACTACGTGATCCAAACCAGAAAAAGGCCAGGATCTGGCCAACAAGTATGAGAAAAATGCGAAAGTCCGAGCCAGATGAGGGCAAATACCAGACCTAACCCAGACAAAACCGGTGTTATCCTCTAAAATATTAATCGCAACCAGGTTTAATTGACTGTTTCGGTGTGGAACCACATTACTACGGTATCCAAACCAGAAAGAAACCCAGGATCTGGCCAACAGGTATGCGAAAAATGCGAAAGTATGAACCAGATGATTGCAAATACCAGAACTAACCCAGACATAACCAGCGTTATCCTCTACAATATTAATCGCAACCAGGTTTAATTGACTGTTTCGTTGTGGAACCACGTTACTACGGGATCCGAACAAGAAAAAGCCCAGGATCTGGCCAACAAGTATGCGAAAAATGCGAAAGTACGAGCCAGATGAGGGCAAATCCCAGACCTAACCGAGACATAACCGGCGTTATCCTCTTAAATATTAATCGCAACCAGGTTTAATTGACTGTTTCGGTGTGGTACCGCATTACTACGTGATCCAAACCAGAAAAAGGCCAGGATCTTGCCAACAAGTATGAGAAGAATGCGAAAGTATGAGCCAGTTGATTGCAAATACCAGAACTAACCCTGACATAACCAGCGTTATCCTCTAAAATACGAATCGGAACATGCTTTTAATGACTGTCTCAGTGTGGTACCACATTACTACGTGATCCAAGCCAGAAAAAGCCCAGGATCGGGCCAAAAAGAATGCGAAAAATGCAAAAGTACGAGCCAGATGAGGGAAAGTCCCAGACCTAACCGAGACGTAACCGGCGTTATCCCATAAAATATTAATCGCAACGAGGCTTAATTGACTGTTTCGGTGTTGTACCGCATTACTACGTGATCCAAACCAGAAAAAGGCCAGGATCCTGCCAACAAGTATGAGAAAAATGCGAAAGTACAAGTCAGATGTGGGCAAATACCAGACCTAACCCAGACAAAACCAGCGTTATCCTCTAAAATATTAATCGCAACCAGGTTTAATTGACTGTTTCGGTGTGGAGCCACATTAGTACGGGATCCAAACCAGAATGAACCCAGGATCTGGCCAACAAGTATGCGAAAAATGCGAAAGTATGAGCCAGATGATTGTAAATACCAGAACTAACCCAGACATAACCATCGTTATCCTCTAAAATATTTATCGCAACCAGGTATAATTGACTGTTTCAGTGTGGTAACACATTACTATGTGGTCCAAGCCAGAAAAATCCCAGGATCGGGCCACGAAGAATGCGAGAAACGCGAAAGTACGAGCCAGATGAGGGAAAATCCCAGACCTAACCCAGACATAACTGGCGTTATCCTCTAAAATAATAATCGCAACCGGGTTTAATTGACTGTTTCCGTGTGGTACCACATTACTACGTGATCCAAACCAGAAAGAGGCCAGGATCTGCCTAACAAGTGTGCGAAAAATGCGAAAGTACGAGCCAGATGAGGGCAAATACCAGACCTAACACAGATGTAACCGGCGTTATCCTCTAAAATAATAATCGCAACCGGGTTTAATTGACTGTTTCCGTGTGGAAACGCATTACTACGGGATCCAAACCAGAAGAAGCCCAGGATCTGGCCAACAAGTATGAGAAAAATGCGAAAGTATGAGCCAGATGATTGCAAATACCACAACTAGCCGTGACATAACCACCGTTATCCTCTAAAATACGAATCTGAACATGCTTTTAATGACTGTTTCAGTGTGGTACCACATTACTACGTGATCCAAACTGGAAAAAGGCCAGGATCTGGCCAACAAGAATGCGAAAAATGAGAAAGTACGAGCCAGATGAGGGAAAATCCCAGACCTATCCGAGACGTAACCGGCGTTATCACCTAAAATATTAATCGCAACCAAGTTTAATTGACTGTTTCGGTGTGGTACCGCATCACTACGTGATCCGAACCAGAAAATGGCCAGGATCTTGCCAACAAGTATCAGAAAAATGCGAAAGTATGAGCCAGGTGATTGCAAATACCAGAACTAACCCTGGCATAACCAGCGTGATCCTCTAAAATACGCATCGGAACATGCTTTTAATGACTGCTTCAGTGTGGTACCACATTACTACGTGATCCAAACCTGAAAAAGGCCAGGATCGGGCCAACAAGAATGCAAAAAATGCGAAAGTATGAGCCAGATGATTGCAAATACCAGAAGTAGCACAGACGTAACCGGCGTTATCCTCTAAAATAATATTTGCAACCGGGTTTAATTGACTGTTTCCGTGTGGAAACGCATTACTACGGGATCCAAACCAGAAGAAGCCCAGGATCTGGCCAACAAGTATGAGAAAAATGCGAAAGTATGAGCCAGATGATTGCAAATACCACAACTAGCCCTGACATAACCACTGTTATCCTCTAAAATACGAATCGGAACATGCTTTTAATGACTGTTTCAGTGTGGTACCGCATTACTACGTGATCCAAACCAGAAAAAGGCCAGGATCTGGCCAACAAGAATGCGAAAAATGCGAAAGTACGAGCCAGATGAGGAAAAATCCCAGACCTACCCGAGACGTAACCGGCGTTATCCCCTAAAATATAAATCGCAACCAGGTTTACTTGACTGTTTCGGTGTGGTACCGCATCACTACGTGATCCAAACCAGAAAAAGGCCAGGATCTTGCCAACAAGTATGAGATGAATTCGAAAGTACGAGCCAGATGTGGGCAAATACCAGACCTAACCCAGACATAACCGGCGTTATCCCCTAAAATATTAATCGCAACCAGGTTTAATTGACTGTTTCGGTGTGGTACCGCATTACTACGTGATCCAAACCAGAGAAAGGCCAGGATCTTGCCAACAAGAATGGGAAAAATGCGAAAGTATGAGCCAGATGATTGCAAATACCAGAACTATGCCTGACATAACCAGCGTTATCCTCTAAAATACGAATCGGAACATGCTTTTAATGACTGTTTCAGTGTGGTACCACATTACTACGTGATCCAAACCAGAAAAAGGCCAGGATCTGGCCAACAAGAATGAGGAAAATGCGAAAGTATGTGCCAGATGATTGCAAATACCAGAACTATGCCTGACATAACCAGCGTTATCCTCTAAAATACGAATCGGAACATGCTTTTAATGACTGTTTCAGTGTGGTAACACATTACTACGTGATCCAAACCAGAAAAATCCCAGGATCGGGCCAACAAGAATGCGAGAAACGCGAAAGTACGAGCCAGATGTGGGAAAATCCCAGACCTAACCCAGTCATTACCGGCGTTATCCTCTAAAATAATAATCGCAGACGTGTTTAATTGACTGTTTCCGTGTGGAAACGCATTACTACGGGATCCAAACCAGAAGAAGCCCAGGATCTGGCCAACAGGTATGCGAAAAATGCGAAAGTACGATCCAGATGAGGGCAAATCCCAAACCTAACCGAGACATAACCGGCGTTATCCTCTAAAATATTAATCGCAACCAGGTTTAATTGACTGTTTCGGTGTGGTACCGCATTACTGCGTGATCCAAACCAGAAAAAGGCCAGGATCTTGCCAACAAGTATGAGAAAAATGCGAAAGTATGAGCCAGATGATTGCAAATACCACAACTAACCCTGACATAACCAGCGTTATCCTCTAAAATACGAATCGGAACATGCCTTCAATGACTGTTTCAGTGTGGTACCACATTACTACGTGATCCAAACCAGAAAAAGCCCAGGATCGGGCCAACAAGAATGTAAGAAATGCGAAGGTACGAGCCAGATGAGGGAAAATCCCAGACCTAACCGAGACGTAACCGGCGTTATCCGCTAAAATATTAATCGCAACCAGGTTTAATTGACTGTTTCGGTGTGGTACCGCATTGCTACGATGATCCAAACCAGAAAGAGGCCAGGATCTGCCAAACAAGTATGCGAAAAATGCGAAAGTACGAGCCAGATGAGGGCAAATACCAGACCAAATCGAGACATAACCGGCGTTATCCTGTAAAATATTAATCGCAACCAGGTTTAATTGACTGTTTCGGTGTGGTAGCGCATTGCTACGATGATCCAAACCGGAAAGAGGCCAGGATCTGCCTAACAAGTATGCGAAAAATGCGAAAGTACGAGCCAGATGAGGGCAAATACCAGACCAAACCGAGACATAACCGGCGTTATCCTCTAAAATATTAATCGCAACCAGGTTTAATTGACTGTTTCGGTGTGGTAGCGCATTACTACGTGATCCAAACCGGAAAGAAACCCAGGATCTGGCCAACAGGTATGCGAAAAATGCGAAAGTATGAAC
The DNA here is from genome assembly GCF_051014445.1 of Colletes latitarsis. Taxonomy (NCBI): domain Eukaryota; kingdom Metazoa; phylum Arthropoda; class Insecta; order Hymenoptera; family Colletidae; genus Colletes; species Colletes latitarsis. The sequence goes on along the minus strand of NW_027488370.1, from coordinate 9,712,524 downwards.
CAGATGATTGCTAATACCAGAACTAGCACAGACGTAACCGGCGTTATCCTCTAAAATAATAATCGCGACCGGGTTTAATTGACTGTTTCCGTGTGGAAACGCATTACTACGGGATCCAAACCAGAAGAAGCCCAGGATCTGGCCGACAAGTAGGAGAAAAATGCGAAAGTATGAGGCAGATGATTGCAAATACCACAACTAGCCCTGCCATAACCAGCGTTATCCTCTAAAATACGAATCGGAACATGCTTTTAATGACTGTTTCAGTGTGGTACCGCATTACTACGTGATCCAAACCAGAAAAAGGCCAGGATCTGGCCAACAAGAATGAGGAAAATGCGAAAGTACGAGCCAGATGAGGGCAAATCCCAGACCAAACCGAGACATAACCGGCGTTATCCTCTAAAATATTAATCGCAACCAGGTTTAATTGACTGTTTCGGTGTGGTACCGCATTGCTACGATGATCCAAACCAGAAAGAGGCCAGAATCTGCCTAACAAGTATGCGAAAAATGCGAAAGTACGAGCCAGATGAGGGCAAATACCAGACCAAACCGAGACATAACCGGCGTTATCCTCTAAAATATTAATCGCAACCAGGTTTAATTGACTGTTTCGGTGTGGTAGCGCATTACTACGTGATCCAAACCAGAAAGAATCCCAGGATCTGGCCAACAGGTATGCGTAAAATGCGAAAGTATGAACCAGATGATTGCAAATACCAGAACTAACCATACATAACCAGCGTTATCCTCTTAAATATTAATCGCAACCAGGTTTAATTGACTGTTTCGGTGTAGTACCACATTACTACGTGGTCCAAGCCAGAAATAGACCTGGATCTGGCCAACAAGTATGCGCAAAATGCGAAAGTACGAGCCAGATGAGGGCAAATCCCAGACCAAACCGAGACATAGCCGGCGTTATCCTCTAAAATATTAATCGCAACCAGGTTTAATTGACTGTTTCGGTGTGGTACCGCATTACTACGTGATCCAAACCAGAAAAAGGCCAGGATCTTACCAACAAGTGTGCGAAAAATGCGAAAGTACGAGCCAGATGATGGCAAATACCAGACCTTAACACAGACGTAACCGGCGTTAAACTCTAGAATATTAATCGCAACCGGGTTTAATTGACTGTTTCGGTGTAGTACCACATTACTACGTGGTTCAAGCCAGAAATAGCCCTGGATCTGGCCAACAAGTATGCGCAAAATGCGAAAGTACGAGCCAGATGAGGGCAAATCCCAGACCAAACCGAGACATAACCGGCGTTATCCTCTAAAATATTAATCGCAACCAGGTTTAATTGACTGTTCCGGTGTGGTACCGCATTACTACGTGATTCAAACCAGAAAAAGGCCAGGATCTGCCCAACAAGTATGAGAAAAATGCGAAAGTTCGAGCCAGATGAGGGCAAATACCAGACCTAACCAAGACACAACCGGCGTTATCTTCTAAAATATTAATCGCAACCAGGTTTAATTGACTGTTTCTGTGTGGAACCACATTACTACGGTATTCAAACTAGAAAGAAACCCAGGATCTGGCCAACAGGTATGCGAAAAATGCGAAAGTATGAACCAGATGATTGCAAATACCAGAACTAACCCAGACATAACCAGCGTTATCCTCTAAAATATTAATCGCAACTAGGTTTAATTGACTGTTTCGGTGTGGTACCGCATTACTACGTGATCCAAACCAGAAAAAGGCCAGGATCTGGCCAACAAGTATGAGATGAATGCGAAAGTACGAGCCAGATGAGGGCAAATACCGGACCTAACCCAGACATAACCGGCGTTATCCCCTAATATATTAATCGCAACCAGGTTTAATTGACTGTTTCGGTGTGGTACCGCATTACTACCTGATGCAAACCAGAAAAAGGCCAGGATCTGGCCAACAGGTATGCGAAAAATGCGAAAGTATGAACCAGATGATTGCAAATACCAGAACTAACCCAGACATAACCAGCGTTATCCTCTAAAATATTAATCGCATCCAGGTTTAATTGACTGTTTCGGTGTAGTACCACATTACTACGTGGTCCAAGCCAGAAATAGCCCTGGATCTGGCCAACAAGTATGCGCAAAATGCGAAAGTACGAGCCAGATGAGGGCAAATCCCAGACCAAACCGAGACATAACCGGCGTTATCCTCTAAAATATTAATCGCAACCAGGTTTAATTGACTGTTTCGGCGTGGTACTGCTTTACTGCGTGATCCAAACCAGAAAAAGGCCAGGATCTGGACAACAAGTATGAGAAAAATGCGAAAGTTCGAGCCAGATGAGGGCAAATACCAGACCTAACCCAGATAAAACAGACGTTATCCTCTAAAATATTAACCGCAACCAGGTTTAATTGACTGTTTCGGTGTGGAACCACACTACTACGGTATCCAAACCAGAAAGAAACCCAGGATCTGGCCAACACGTATGCGAAAAATGCGAAAGTATGAACCAGATGATTGCAAATACCAGAACTAACCCAGACATAACCAGCGTTATCCTCTAAAATATTAATCGCAACCAGGTTTAATTGACTGTTTCGGTGTGGTACCGCATTACTACGTGATCCAAACCAGAGAAAGGGCAGGATCTGGCCAACAAGAATGCGAAAAATGCGAAAGTACGAGCCAGATGAGGGCAAATACCAGAACTATGCCTGACATAACCGGCGTTATCCTCTAAAATAATAATCGCAACCGGCTTTAATTGACTGTTTCCGTGTGGAAACGCATTACTACGGGATCCAAACCAGAAGAAGCCCAGGATCTGGCCAACAAGTATGCGAAAAATGCGAAAGTACGATCCAGATAAGGGCAAATCCCAGACCTAACCGAGACATAACCGGCGTTATCCTCTAAAATATTAATCGCAACCAGGTTTAGTTGACTGTTTCGGTGTGGTACCGCATTACTACGTGATCTAAACCAGAAAAAAGCCAGGATCTTGCCAACAAGTATGAGAAAAATGCGAAAGTATGAGCCAGATGATTGCAAATACCACAACTAACCCTGACATAACCAGCGTTATCCTCTAAAATACGAATCGGAACATGCTTTTAATGACTGTTTCCGTGTGGAAACGCATTATTACGGGATCCAAACCAGAAGAAGCCCAGGATCTGGCCAACAAGTATGCGAAAAATGCGAAAGTACGATCCAGATGAGGGCAAATCCCAGACCTAACCGAGACATAACCGGCGTTATCCTCTGAAATATTAATCGCAACCAGGTTTAATTGTCTGTTTCGGTGTGGTACCGCATTACTACGTGATCCAAACCAGAAAAAGGCCAGGATCTGGCCATCAAGTATGAGAAAAATGCGAAAGTTTGAGCCAGATGATTGCAAATACCAGAATTATGCCTGACATAACCAGCGTTATCCTCTAAAATACGAATCGGAACATGCTTTTAATGACTGTTTCTGTGTGGTAACATATTACTACGTGATCCAAACCAGAAAAATCCCAGGATCGGGCCAACAGGAATGCGAGAAACGCGAAAGTACGAGCCAGATGAGGGCAAATCCCAGACCTAACCCAGACATAACCGGCGTTATCCTCTAAAATAATAATCGCAACCGGCTTTAATTGACTGTTTCCGTGTGGAAACGCATTACTACGGGATCCAAACCAGACGAAGCCCAGGATCTGGCCAAGTGTGCGAAAAATGCGAAAGTACGAGCCAGATGATGGCAAATACCAGACCTAACACAGACGTAACCGGCGTTAAACTCTAAAATATTAATCGCAACCGGGTTTAATTCACTGTTTCGGTGTAGTTCCACATTACTACGTGGTCCAAGCCAGAAATAGCCCTGGATCTGGCCAACAAGTATGCGCAAAATGCGAAAGTACGAGCCAGATGAGGGAAAATCCCAGTCCTAACCGAGACATAACCGGCGTTATCCTCCGAAATGTTAAGCGCAACCAGGTTTAATTGACTGTTTCAGTGTGATACCACATTACTACGTGGTCCAAGCCAGAAAAAGACCAGGATCTGGCCAACAAGTATGCGAAAAATGCGAAAATACGAGCCAGATGACGGCAAATCCCAGACCTAACCGTGACATAACCGGCGTTATCCTCTAAAATATTAATCGCAACCAGGTTTAACTGACTGTTTCGGTGTGGTACCGCATTACTATGCGATCCAAACCAGAAAAAGGCCAGGATCTGGCCAACATGTATTCGAAAAACGCGAAAGTATCAGCCAGATGATTGCACATACCAGAACTAAGCGAGACATAAACAGTGTTCTCCTCTAAAATATTAATCGCAACCAGGTTTAGTTGCCTGTTTTGGCATGGTACCATATTACTACGTGGTCCAACCCTGAAAATGGCCAGGATCTGGCCAACAAGTATGCGAAAAATGCGAAAATACGAGCCAGATGATTGCAAATACCAGAACTAACCCTGACATAACCAGCGTCATCCTCTAAAATACGAATCGGAACATGCTTTTAATGACTGTCTCAGTGTGGTACCACATTACTACGTGATCCACACCAGAAAAAGCCCAGGATCGGGCCAACAAGAATGCGAAAAAGGCGAAAGTACGAGGCAGATGAGGGAAAATCCCAGACCTAACCGAGACGTAACCGGCGTTATCCCATAAAATATTAATCGCAACGAGGTTTAATTGACTGTTTCGGTGTGGTACCGCATTACTACGTGATCCAAACCAGAAAAAGGCCAGGATCTTGCAAACAAGTATGAGATAAATGCGAAAGTACGAGCCAGATGGGGGCAAATACCATACCTAACCCAGACAAACCAGCGTTATCCTCTAATATATTAATCGCAACCAGGTTTAATTGACTGTTTCGGTGTGGAACCACATTAGTACGGGATCCAAACCAGAAAGAACCCAGGATTTGGCCAACAAGTATGCGAAAAACGCGACAGTATGAGCCAGATGAATGCAAATACCAGAACTAATCCAGACGTAACCTGCGTTATCCTCTAAAATACGAATCGGAACATGCTTTTAATGACTGTCTCAGTGTGGTACCACATTACTACGTGATCCACACCAGAAAAAGGCCAGGATCGGGCCAACAAGAATGCGAAAAATGCGAAAGTACGAGCCAGATGAGGGAAAATCCCAGACCTAACCGAGACGTAACCGGCGTTATCCCATAAAATATTAATCGCAACGAGGTTTAATTGACTGTTTCGGTGTGGTACCGCATTACTACGTGATCCAAACCAGAAAAAGGCCAGGATCTTGTAAACAAGTATGAGATAAATGCGAAAGTACGAGCCAGATGATTGCAAATACCGGACCTAACCTAGACATAACCGGCGTTATCCTCTAAAATATTAATCGCAACCAGGTTTAATTGACTGTTTCAGTGGGGTAACGCATTACTACGTGATCCAAACCAGAAAAAACCCAGGATCTTGCCAACAAGTAGGCGAAAAATGCGAATGTACGAGCCAGATGATTGCAAATAGCAGAACTAACCCAAACATAACCAGCGTTATCCTCTAAAATATTCATCGCAACCAGGCTTAATTGACTGCTTCGGTGTGGTACCGCATTACTACGTGATACAGACCAGAAAAAGGCCAGGATCTGGCCAACAAGTACGCGAAAAATGTGAAAGTACGAGACAGATGAGGGCAAATCCCAGACCTAACCGAGAAATAACCGTCGCTATCCTCTAAAATACTAATCGGAACCAGCTTGTATTGACTGTTTCAGTGTGGCACCACATTACTACGTGATCCAAACCAGAAAATGCCCAGGAACTGGCCAACATGTATGCGAAGAATGCGAATGTACGAGCCAGATGAGGGCAAATCCCTGACCTAACCGAGACATGACCGGCGTTATCCTCTCAAATATTAATCGCAACCAGGTTTAATTGACTGTTTCAGTGAGGTAACGCATTACTACGTGATCCAAACCAGAAAAAACCCAGGATCTTGCCAACAAGTAGGCGAAAAATGCGAATGTACGAGCCAGATGATTGCAAATAGCAGAACTAACCCAAACATAACCAGCGTTATCCTCTAAAATATTCATCGCAACCAGGCTTAATTGACTGCTTCGGTGTGGATCCTCATTACGACGGGATCCAAACCACAAAAAACCCAAGATCTGGCCAACAAGTACGCGAAAATTGCAAAAGTATGAGCCAGATGAGGGCAAATCCCAGACCTAACCGAGAAGTAACCGGCGTTATCCTCTAAAATATTAATCGCAACCAGGTTTAATTGACTGTTTGAGTATGGTCCCACATTACTACTTGGTCCAAGCCAGAAAGAGGCCACGATCTGGCCAACAAGTATGCGAAAAATGCGAAAGTACTAGCCAGATGATTGCATATACCAGAACTAACCCAGACATAACCAGCGTTATCCTCTAAAATATTAATCGCAACCATCTTCTATTGACTGTTTCGGTGTGGTACCACATTACTACGTGGTCCAAGCTGGAAAAAGGCCACGATCTGGCCAACAAGTATGCGAAAAATGCGAAAGTACGAGCCAGATAAGGGCAAATCCCAGACCTAACCCAGACATAACCGGCGTTATCCTCCAAAATATTAAGCGCAACCAGGTTTAATTGACTGTTACGGTGTGGTACCGCATTACTGCGTGATCCAAACCAGAAAAAGCCCAGGATCTTGCCAACAAGTAGGTAGAAAATGCGAAGGTACGAGCCGGATGATTGCAAATACCAGAACTAACCCAGACATAACCAGCGTTATCCTCTAAAATATTAATCGCAACCATCTTCTATTGACTGTTTCGGTGTGGTACCACATTACTACGTGGTCCAAGCTGGAAAAAGGCCACGATCTGGCCAACAAGTATGCGAAAAATGCGAAAGTACTAGCCAGATGATTGCATATACCAGAACTAACCCAGACATAACCAGCGTTATCCTCTAAAATATTAATCGCAACCAGGTTTAATTGACTGTTTCGGTGTGGTACCGCAATACTACGTGATACAGACCAGAAAAATGCCAGGATCTGTCCAACAAGTATGCGAAAAATGCGAAAGTACGAGACAGATGAGGGCAAATCCCAGACCTAACCGAGACATAACCAGCGTTATCCTCTAAAATATTAATCGCAACCAGGTTTAATTGACTGTTTCGGTGTGGTACCGCATTACTACGTGATCTAAACCAGGAAAAGGCCAGGATCTGGCCAACAAGTATGCGAGAAATGCGAAGGTACGAGCCAGATGAGGGCAAATACCAGACATAACCAGCGTTATCCCCTAAAATATTAATCGCAACCAGGATTAATTGACTGTTTCGGTGTGGAACCACATTACGAAGGGATACAAACCAGAAAAAATCCTGGATCTGGCCAACAAGTATGCGAGAAACGCCTAAGTACGAGCCAGATGGGGGCAACTACCAGACGTAACCCAGACATAACCGGCGTTATCCTCTAAAATATTAATCGCAACCAGCGATTCTATTGACTGTTTCGGTGTGGTACCACATTAGTACGTGGTCGAAGCCGGAAAAAGGCCACGATCTGGCCAACAAGTATGCGAAAAATGCGAAAGTACGAGCCAGATGAGGGCAAATCCCTGACCTAACCGAGGCATAACCGGCGTTATCCTCCAAAATATTCATCGCAACCAGGTTTAATTGACTGCTTCGGTGTGGAACCACATTACGACGGGATCCAAACCACAAAAAACCCAAGATCTGGCCAACGAGTTCGCGAAAATTGCGAAAGTATGAGCCAGATGATTGCATATACCAGAACTAACCCAGACATAACCAGCGTTATCCTCTAAGATATTAATCGCAACCAGGTTTAATTGACTGTTTCAGTGTGGTACCAAATTACTACGTGGTCCAAGCCAGAAAAACCCAAGATCTGGCCGACAAGTACGCGAGAAATGCGAAAGTACGAGCCAGATGAGGGCAAATCCCTGACCTAACCGAGACATAACCGGCGTTATCCTCCAAAATATTCATCGCAACCAGGTTTAATTGACTGCTTCGGTGTGGAACCACATTACGACGGGATCCAAACCACAAGAAACTCAAGATCTGGCCAACGAGTACGCGAAAATTGCGAAAGTATGAGCCAGATGATTGCATATACCAGAACTAACCCAGACATAACCAGCGTTATCCTCTAAAATAATAATCGCAACCAGGATTAATTGACTGTTTCGGTGTGGTACCACATCACTACGTGGTCCAAGCCAGAAAAAGGCCAGGATCTGGACAAGTATGCGAGAAATGCGAAAGTACGTGCCAGATGGGGCCAAATCCCAGACCTAACCGAGACATAACCGGCGTTATCCTCTAAAGTATTAATCGCAACCAGGTTTAATTGACTGTTTCAGTGTGGTACCAAATTACTACGTGGTCCAAGCAGAAAAAACCCAAGATCTGGCCAACAAGTACGCGATAATTGCGAAAGTATGATCCAGATGATCGCAAATACCAGAACTAATCCAGACATAACCAGCGTTATCCTCTAAAATATTAATCGCAACCAGGTTTAATTGACAGTTTCGGTGTGGTACCGCATTACTACGTGATCTAAACCAGGAAAAGGCCAGGATCTGACCAACAAGTATGCGAGAAATGCGAAAGTACGAGCCAGATGAGGGCAAATACCAGACCTAACCGAGACATAACCGGCGTTATCCTCTAAAATATTAATCGAAACCAGTTTTAATTGCCTGTTTCGGCGTGGTACCACATACTACATTGCCCGGGCCAGAAAAAGGCCAGGATCTGGCCAACAAGTATGCGAAAAATGCGAAAGTATGAGCCAGATGATTGCAAATACCAGAACTAACCCAGACATAACCAGCGTCATCCTCTAAAATATTAATCGCAACCAGGTTTAATTGACTGTTTCGGTGTGGATCCACATTACGACGGGATCCAAACCACAAAAAACCCAAGATCTGGCCAACGAGTACGCGAAAATTGCGAAAGTATGAGCCAGATGATTGCAAATACCAGAACTAACCCAGACATAACCAGCGTCATCCTCTAAAATATTAATCGCAACCAGGTTTAATTGACTGTTTCGGTGTGGTACCACATCACTACGTGGTCCAAGCCAGAAAAAGGCCAGGATCTGGACAACAAGTATGCGGGAAATGGAAAAGTACGTGCCAGATGAGGCGAAATCCCAGACCTAACCGAGACATAACCGGCGTTATCCTCTAAAATATTAATCGCAACCAGGTTTAATTGACTGTTTCAGTGTGGTACCAAATTACTACGTGGTCCAAGCCAGAAAAAACCCTAGATCTGGCCAACAAGTACGCGATAATTGCGAAAGTATGATCCAGATGATTGCAAATACCAGAACTAAGCCAGACATAACCAGCGTTATCCTCTAAAATATTAATCGCAACCAGGTTTAATTGACTGTTTCGGTGTGGTACCGCAATACTACGTGATACAGACCAGAAAAATGCCAGGATCTGGCCAACAAGTATGCGAGAAATGCGAAAGTACGAGCCAGATGAGGGCAAATACCAGACCTAACCGAGACATACCCGGCGTTATCCTCTAAAATATTAATCGCAACCAGGATTAATTGACTGTTTCGGTCTGGTACCGCATTAGTACGTGATCCAAACCAGAAACAGCCCAGGATCTGGCCAACAAGTAGGCGAAAAATGCGAAGGTACGAGCCTGATGATTGCAAATACCAGAACTAACCCAAACATAACCGGCGTTATCCTCCAAAAATTAACCGCAACCAGGTTTAATTGACTGTTACGGTGTGGTACCGCATTACTACGTGGTCGGGGCCAGAAAAAAGACAGGATCTGGCCAACAAGTATGCGAGAAATGCGAAAGTGCAAGCCAGATAAGGGCAAATCCCAGACCTAGCCCAGACATAACCGGCGTTATCCTCCATAATATTAACCGCAACCAGGTTTAATTGACAGTTACGGTGTGGTACCGCATTACTACGTGATCCAAACCACAAAAAGCCCAGGATCTTGCCAACAAGTAGGCGGAAAATGCGAAGGTACGAGCCAGATGATTGCAAATACCAGAACTATCCCAGACATAACCAGCGTTATCCTCTAAAATATTAATCGCAACCAGGATTAATTGACTGTTTCGGTGTGGAACCACATTACGACGGGATACAGACCAGAAAAATGCCAGGATCTGGCCAACAAGTATGCGAAAAATGCGAAAGTACGAGACAGATGAGGGCAAATCCCAGACCTAACCGAGACATAACCGGCGTTATCCTCTAAAATATTAATCGCAACCAGGTTTAATTGACTGTTTCGGTGTGGTACCGCATTACTACGTGATCTAAACCTGGAAAAGGCCAGGATCTGGCCAACAAGTATGCGAGAAATGCGAAGGTACGAGCCAGATGAGGGCAAATACCAGACCTAACCGAGATATAACCGGCGTTATCCTCTAAAATATTAATCGAACCCAGGTTTAATTGACTGTTTCGGTGTGGAGCGTCATTATTACGGGATTCAAACCAGAAAAAGCTCAGGATCTAGCCAACAAGTAGGCGAAAAATGCGAAGGTACTAGCCAGATGAGGGCAAATCCCAGGCCCAACCGAGATATAACCGGCGTTATCCTCTAAAATATTAATCGAACCCAGGTTTAATTGACTGTTTCGGTGTGGTACCACAATACTACGTGGTCCAAGCGGGAAAAAGGCCACGATCTGGCCAACTAGTATGCGAAAAATGCGAAAGTACGAGCCAGATGAGGGCAAATCCCAGACCTAACCGAGACATAACCGGCGTTATCCTCCAAAATATTCATCGCAACCAGGTTTAATTGACTGCTTCGGTGTGGAACCACATTACGACGGGATCCAAACCACAAAAAACCCAAGATCTGGCCAACGAGCTCGCGAAAATTGCGAAAGTATGAGCCAGATGATTGCAAATACCAGAACTAACCCAGACATAACCAGCGTTATCCTCTAAAACATTAATCGCAACCAGGTTTAATTGACTGTTTCGGTGTGGTACCGCATTACTACGTGATACAGACCAGAAAAAGGCCAGGCCCTGGCCAACAAGTATGCGAAAAATGCGAAAGTACGTGACAGATGAGGGCAAATCCCGGACCTAACCTAGGAATAACCGGCGTTATCCTCTAAAATATTAATCGCAACCAGGTTTAATTGACTGTTTCGGTGTGGTACCGCAATACTACGTGATACAGACCAGAAAAATGCCAGGATTTGCCCAACAAGTATGCGAAAAATGCGAAAGTACGAGACAGATGAGGGCAAATCCCAGACCTAACCGAGACATAACCGGCGTTATCCTCTAAAATATTAATCGCAACCAGGTTTAATTGACTGTTTCGGTGTGGTACCGCATTACTACGTGATCTAAACCTGGAAAAGGCCAGGATCTGGCCAACAAGTATGCGAGAAATGCGAAGGTACGAGCCAGATGAGGGCAAATACCAGACCTAACCGAGACATAACCGGCGTTATCCTCTAAAATATTAATCGCAGCCAGGCTTAATTGACTGTTTCGGTCTGGTACCGCATTAGTACGTGGTCCAAGCCAGAAAAAACCCAAGATCTGGCCAACAAGTACGCGATAATTGCGAAAGTATGATCCAGATGATTGCAAATACCAGAACTAACCCAGACATAACCAGCGTTATCCTCTAAAATATTAATCGCAACCAGGTTTAATTGACTGTTTCGGAGTGGTACCGCAATACTACGTGATACAGACCAGAAAAATGCCGGGATCTGGCCAACAAGTATGCGAGAAATGCGAAAGTACGAGCCAGATGAGGGCAAATACCAGACCTAACCGAGACATAACCGGCGTTATCCTCTAAAATATTAATCGCAACCAGGATTAATTGACTGTTTCGGTCTGGTACCGCATTAGTACGTGATCCAAACCAGAAACAGCCCAGGATCTGGCCAACAAGTAGGCGAAAAATGCGAAGGTACGAGCCTGTTGATTGCAAATACCAGAACTAACCCAAACATAACCGGCGTTATCCTCCAAAAATTAACCGCAACCAGGTTTAATTGACTGTTACGGTGTGGTACCGCATTACTACGTGGTCGGGGCCAGAAAAAAGACTGGATCTGGCCAACAAGTATGCGAGAAATGCGAAAGTGCAAGCCAGATAAGGGCAAATCCCAGACCTAGCCCAGACATAACCGGCGTTATCCTCCAAAATATTAACCGCAACCAGGTTTAATTGACAGTTACGGTGTGGTACCGCATTACTACGTGATCCAAACCACAAAAAGCCCAGGATCTTGCCAACAAGTAGGCGGAAAATGCGAAGGTAGGAGCCAGATGATTGCAAATACCAGAACTATCCCAGACATAACCAGCGTTATCCTCTAAAATATTAATCGCAACCAGGATTAATTGACTGTTTCGGTGTGGAACCACATTACGACGGGATACAGACCAGAAAAATGCCAGGATCTGGCCAACAAGTATGCGAAAAATGCGAAAGTACGAGACAGATGAGGGCAAATCCCAGACCTAACCGAGACATAACCGGCGTTATCCTCTAAAATATTAATCGCAACCAGGTTTAATTGACTGTTTCGGTGTGGTACCGCATTACTACGTGATCTAAACCTGGAAAAGGCCAGGATCTGGCCAACAAGTATGCGAGAAATGCGAAGGTACGAGCCAGATGAGGGCAAATACCAGACCTAACCGAGACATAACCGGCGTTATCCTCTAAAATATTAATCGCAGCCAGGCTTAATTGACTGTTTCGGTCTGGTACCGCATTAGTACGTGGTCCAAGCCAGAAAAAACCCAAGATCTGGCCAACAAGTACGCGATAATTGCGAAAGTATGATCCAGATGATTGCAAATACCAGAACTAACCCAGACATAACCAGCGTTATCCTCTAAAATATTAATCGCAACCAGGTTTAATTGACTGTTTCGGAGTGGTACCGCAATACTACGTGATACAGACCAGAAAAATGCCGGGATCTGGCCAACAAGTATGCGAGAAATGCGAAAGTACGAGCCAGATGAGGGCAAATACCAGACCTAACCGAGACATAACCGGCGTTATCCTCTAAAATATTAATCGCAACCAGGATTAATTGACTGTTTCGGTCTGGTACCGCATTAGTACGTGATCCAAACCAGAAACAGCCCAGGATCTGGCCAACAAGTAGGCGAAAAATGCGAAGGTACGAGCCTGTTGATTGCAAATACCAGAACTAACCCAAACATAACCGGCGTTATCCTCCAAAAATTAACCGCAACCAGGTTTAATTGACTGTTACGGTGTGGTACCGCATTACTACGTGGTCGGGGCCAGAAAAAAGACTGGATCTGGCCAACAAGTATGCGAGAAATGCGAAAGTGCAAGCCAGATAAGGGCAAATCCCAGACCTAGCCCAGACATAACCGGCGTTATCCTCCAAAATATTAACCGCAACCAGGTTTAATTGACAGTTACGGTGTGGTACCGCATTACTACGTGATCCAAACCACAAAAAGCCCAGGATCTTGCCAACAAGTAGGCGGAAAATGCGAAGGTAGGAGCCAGATGATTGCAAATACCAGAACTATCCCAGACATAACCAGCGTTATCCTCTAAAATATTAATCGCAACCAGGATTAATTGACTGTTTCGGTGTGGAACCACATTACGACGGGATACAGACCAGAAAAATGCCAGGATCTGGCCAACAAGTATGCGAAAAATGCGAAAGTACGAGACAGATGAGGGCAAATCCCAGACCTAACCGAGACATAACCGGCGTTATCCTCTAAAATATTAATCGCAACCAGGTTTAATTGACTGTTTCGGTGTGGTACCGCATTACTACGTGATCTAAACCTGGAAAAGGCCAGGATCTGGCCAACAAGTATGCGAGAAATGCGAAGGTACGAGCCAGATGAGGGCAAATACCAGACCTAACCGAGATATAACCGGCGTTATCCTCTAAAATATTAATCGAACCCAGGTTTAATTGACTGTTTCGGTGTGGAGCGTCATTATTACGGGATTCAAACCAGAAAAAGCTCAGGATCTAGCCAACAAGTAGGCGAAAAATGCGAAGGTACTAGCCAGATGAGGGCAAATCCCAGGCCCAACCGAGATATAACCGGCGTTATCCTCTAAAATATTAATCGAACCCAGGTTTAATTGACTGTTTCGGTGTGGTACCACAATACTACGTGGTCCAAGCGGGAAAAAGGCCACGATCTGGCCAACTAGTATGCGAAAAATGCGAAAGTACGAGCCAGATGAGGGCAAATCCCAGACCTAACCGAGACATAACCGGCGTTATCCTCCAAAATATTCATCGCAACCAGGTTTAATTGACTGCTTCGGTGTGGAACCACATTACGACGGGATCCAAACCACAAAAAACCCAAGATCTGGCCAACGAGCTCGCGAAAATTGCGAAAGTATGAGCCAGATGATTGCAAATACCAGAACTAACCCAGACATAACCAGCGTTATCCTCTAAAACATTAATCGCAACCAGGTTTAATTGACTGTTTCGGTGTGGTACCGCATTACTACGTGATACAGACCAGAAAAAGGCCAGGCCCTGGCCAACAAGTATGCGAAAAATGCGAAAGTACGTGACAGATGAGGGCAAATCCCGGACCTAACCTAGGAATAACCGGCGTTATCCTCTAAAATATTAATCGCAACCAGGTTTAATTGACTGTTTCGGTGTGGTACCGCAATACTACGTGATACAGACCAGAAAAATGCCAGGATTTGCCCAACAAGTATGCGAAAAATGCGAAAGTACGAGACAGATGAGGGCAAATCCCAGACCTAACCGTGACATAACCGGCGTTATCCTCTAAAATATTAATCGCAACCAGCTTTTATTGACTGTTTCAGTGTGGTACCACATTACTACGGGATCCAAATCAGAAATAGGCCAGGATCTGGCCAACAAGTATGCGAAATACGCGAAAGTACGAGACAGATGACGGCAAATCCTAGACCTAACCGAGACATAACCGGCGTTATCCTCTAAAATATTAATCGCAACCAGGTTTAATTGACTGTTTCGGTGTGGTACCGCATTAGTACGTGATCCAAACCACAAGAAACCCAAGATCTGGCCAACGAGTACGCGAAAATTGCGAAAGTATGAGCCAGATGATTGCATATACCAGAACTAACCCAGACATAACCAGCGTTATCCTCTAAAATAATAATCGCAACCAGGATTAATTGACTGTTTCGGTGTGGTACCGCATTACTACGTGATACAGACCAGAAAAAGGCCAGGCCCTGGCCAACAAGTATGCGAAAAATGCGAAAGTACGTGACAGATGAGGGCAAATCCCGGACCTAACCTAGAAATAACCGGCGTTATCCTCTAAAATATTAATCGCAACCAGGTTTAATTGACTGTTTCGGTGTGGTACCGCAATACTACGTGATACAGGCCAGAAAAAGGCCAGGATCTGGCCAACAAGTATGCGAAAAATGCGAAAGTACGTGACAGATGAGGGCAGATCCCAGACCTAACCTAGAAATAACCGGCGTTATCCTCTAAAATATTAATCGCAACCAGGCTTAATTGACTGTTTCGGTGTGGTACCAAATTACTACGTGGTCCAAGCCAGAAAAAACCCAAGATCTGGCCAACAAGTATGCGAAAAATGCGAAAGTATGAGTCTGATGAGTGAAAATCCCAGGGCTAACCTAGACCTAACATGCGTTATCCTATAAATATTGATCCAAACCAGGTTTAATTGACTGTTTCTGTGTGGTACCACATTACTACGTGATGCAATCCAGAAACAGCCCAGGATCTAGCCATGAAGTATGAGAAATATGCGAAAGTATGAGCCTGATGAGGGCAAATCCTAGACCTAACCCAAACCTAACATGCGTTATCCTCTATAATATTTATCAAGACCAGGTTTAATTGAATGTTTCAGTGTGGTACCACATTATTACGTGAACCAATCCAGTAAAAACCCAGGATCCGTTCAACAAGTATGTGAAGAATGCGAAAGTATGAGTCTGATGAGTGAAAATCCCAGGCGTAACCTAGACCTAACATGCGTTATCCTCAAAAATATTGATCGAAACCTGGTTTAATCGACTGTTTCAGTGTGGTACCACATTACTACGTGATCCAAACCAGAAAAAAACCCAGGATCTTCTCAACGAGTATGTGAAGTGTGCGAAAGTATGAGTCTGATGAGGGCTAATCCCAGACCTATCCCAGACCTAACTTGCGTTATTCTCAAAAATATTGATCCAAACCAGGTTTAATCGACTGTTTCAGCGTGGTACCACATTACTACGTGATCCAAACCAGAAAAAACCCTCGATAAGGTCAACATGCATGTTAAAACTGCGAAAGTATGTGCCTGATGAGGGCAAATCCCAGACCTATCCCAGTCCTAACATGCGTTATCCTCAAAAATATTAATCGAAACCAGGTTTAGTCGACAGTTTGAGTGTGGTACCGCATTACTACGTGATCCAAACCAGAAAAAACACAGGATCCGCTCAACAAGTATGTAAAGAATGCGAAAGTATGAGTCTGATGAGTGAAAATCCCAGACCTAACCTAGACCTAACATGCGTTATCCTCAAAAATATTGATCCAAACCAGGTTTAATCGACTGTTTCAGTGTGGTACCACATTACTACGAGATCCAAACCAGAAAAAACCCTCGATCAGGTCAACATGCATGTTAAAACTGCGAAAGTATGAGCCTGATGAGGGCGAACCCCAGACCTATCCCAGACCTAACTTGCGTTATCCTCTAAAATATTCATGGAAACCAGGTTCAATTGACTGTTTCAGCGTGGTACCACATTACTACGTGATACAGTCCAGAAACAGTCCAGGATCTAGCCATGAAGCATGAGAAATATGCGAAAGTATGAGCCTGATGAGAGCAAATCCCAGACCTAACCTAGACCTAACATGAATTATTCTCTAAAATATTGATCAAAACCAGGTTTAATTGACTGTTTCAGTGTGGTACCACATTACTACGTGATCCAATCCAGAAACAGCCCAGGATCTAGCCATGAAGTATGAGAAATATGCGAAAGTATGACCCTGATGAAGGCAAATCCCAGGCCTAACCTAGACCTAACATGCGTTGTCCTCTAAAATATTGATGGAAACCAGGTTTAATTGACTGTTTCAGTGTTGTACCACATTACTACGTGATCCAAACCAGACAAAACCCAGGATCAGTTCAACAAGTGTGTGAAAAACGCGAAAGTATGAGCCTGATGAGGGCAAATCCCAGACCTATCCCAGACCTAACATGCGTTATCCTCTAAAATATTTATCCAGACCAGGTTTCATTGAATGTTTCAGCGTGGTACCACATTACAACGTGATCCAATCCAGAAATAGCCCAGGATCTAGCCATGAAGTATGAGAAATATGCGAAAGAATGAGCCTGATGAGGGCAAATCCCAGACCTGTCCCAGACCTAACATGCGATATCTTCTAAAATATTGATCGAAACCAGGTTTAATCGACTGTTTCAGTGTGGTACCACATTACTACGTGATCCAAACCAGAAAAAACCCAGGATCAGTTCAACAAGTATGTGGAAAACGCGTTAGTATGAGCCTGATGAGGGCGAATCCCAGACCTATCTCAGACCTAACTTGCGTTATCCTCTAAAATATTGATCGAAACCAGGTTTAATTGACTGTTTCAGCGTGGTACCACATTACTACGTGATCCAATCCAGAAATAGCCCAGGATCCGTTCAACAAGTATGTGAAGAATGCGAAAGTATGAGTCTGATGAGTGAAAATCCCAGGCCTAACCTAGACCTAACATGCATTATCCTCAAAAATATTGATCGAAACCTGGTTTAATCGACTGTTTCAGTGTGGTACCACATTACTACGTGACCCAAAGCAGAAAAAACCCAGGATCTGTTCAACAAGTATGTGAAAAACGCGAAAGTATGAGCCTGATGAGGGCAAATCCCAGACCAATCCCAGACCTAACTTGCGTTATCCTCTAAAATATTGATCCAAACCAGGTTTAATTGACTGTTTCTGTGTCGTACCACATTACTACGTGATCCAAACCAGAAATAGCCCAGGATCTAGCCATGAAGTATGAGAAATATGCGAAAGTATGAGCCTGATGAGAGCAAGTCCCAGACCTAACCTAGACCTAACATGAATTATTCTCTAAAATATTGATCAAAACCAGGTTTAATTGACTGTTTCAGCGTGGTACCACATTACTACGTGATCCAATCCAGAAACAGCCCAGGATCTAGCCATGAAGTATGAGAAATATGCGAAAGTATGACCCTGATGAAGGCAAATCCCAGGCCTAACCTAGACTTAACATGCGTTGTCCTCTAAAATATTGATGGAAACCAGGTTTAATTGACTGTTTCAGTGTTGTACCACATTACTACGTGATCCAAACCAGAGGAAACCCAGGATCTGTTCAACAAGTATGTGAAAAACGCGAACGTATGAGCCTGCTGAGGGCAAATCCCAGACCTATTCCATACCTAACTTGCGTTATCCTCTAAAATATCGAACGAAACCAGGTTCAATTGACTGTTTCAGCGTGGTACCACATTACTACGTTATACAATCCAGAAACAGCCCAGGATCTAGTCATGAAGTATGAGAAATATGCGAAAGTGTGAGCCTGATGGGGGCAAATCCTAGACCTAACCCAGACCTAACATGCGTTATCCTGTAAAATATTTATCAAGACCTGGTTTAATTGAATGTTTCAGTGTGGTACCACATTACTACGTGATCCAAACCAGTAAAAACCCAGGATCCGTTCAACAAGTATGTGAAGAATGCGAAAGTATGAGTCTGATGAGTGAAAATCCGCGGCCTAACCCAGACCTAACATGCGTTATCCTCTAAAATATTTATCATGATCAGGTTTAATTGACTGTTTCAGTGTGGTCCCACATTACTACGTGATCCAAACAAGAAAAAACCCACGATCCGTTCAACAAGTATGTGAAGAATGCGAAAGTATGAGTCTGATGAGTGAAAATCCCAGGCCTAACCTAGACCTAACATGCATTATCCTCAAAAATATTGATCGAAACCTGGTTTAATCGACTGTTTCAGTGTGGTACCACATTACTACGTGACCCAAACCAGAAGAAACCCAGGATCTGTTCAACAAGTATGTGAAAAACGCGAAAGTATGAGGCTGCTGAGGGCAAATCCTAGACCTATCCCAGACCTAACTTGCATTATCCTCTAAAATATTCAACGAAACCAGGTTCAATTGACTGTTTCAGCGTGGTACCACATTACTACGTGATACAATCCAGAAACAGCCCAGGATCTAGCCATGAAGTATGAGAAATATGCGAAAGTATGAGCCTGATGAGAGCAAATCCCAGACCTAACCTAGACCTAACATGAATTATTCTCTAAACTATTGATCAAAACCAGGTTTAATTGACTGTTTCAGTGTGGTACCACATTACTACGTGATCCAATCCAGAAACAGCCCAGGATCTAGCCATGAAGTATGAGAAATATGCGAAAGTATGACCCTGATGAAGGCAAATCCCAGGCCTAACCTAGACCTAACATGCGTTGTCCTCTAAAATATTGATGGAAACCAGGTTTAATTGACTGTTTCAGTGTTGTACCACATTACTACGTGATCCAAACCTGAAAAAACCCAGGATCAGTTCAACAAGTGTGTGAAAAACGCGAAAGTATGAGCCTGATGAGGGCAAATCCCAGACCTTTCCCAGACCTAACAAGCGTTATCCTCTAAAATATTTATCCAGACCAGGTTTCATTGAATGTTTCAGCGTGGTACCACATTACTACGTGATCCAATCCAGAAATAGCCCAGGATCTAGCCATGAAGTATCAGAAATATGCGAAAGAATGAGCCTGATGAGGGCAAATCCCAGACCTGTCCCAGACCTAACATGCGTTATCTCCTAAAATATTGCTCGAAACCAGGTTTAATCGACTGTTTCAGTGTGGTACCACATTACTACGTGATCCAAACCAGAAAAAACCCAGGATCAGTTCAACAAGTATGTGGAAAACGCGTTAGTATGAGCCTGATGAGGGCGAATCCCAGACCTATCTCAGACCTAACTTGCGTTATCCTCTAAAATATTGATCGAAACCAGGTTTAATTGACTGCTTCAGCGTGGTACCACATTACAACGTGATCCAATCCAGAAATAGCCCAGGATCTAGCCATGAAGTATGAGAAATATGCGAAAGAATGAGCCTGATGAGGGCAAATCCTAGACCTAACCCAAACCTAACATGCGTTATCCTCTAAAATATTTATCAAGACCAGGTTTAATTGAATGTTTCAGTGTGGTACCACATTACTACGTGAACCAAACCAGAAAATACCCAGGATCCGTTCAACAAGTATGTGAAGAATGCGAAAGTATGAGTCTGATGAGTGAAAATCCCAGGGCTAACCTAGACCTAACATGCGTTATCCTATAAATATTGATCCAAACCAGGTTTAATTGACTGTTTCTGTGTGGTACCACATTACTACGTGATGCAATCCAGAAACAGCCCAGGATCTAGCCATGAAGTATGAGAAATATACGAAAGTATGAGCCTGATGAGGGCAAATCCTAGACCTAACCCAAACCTAACATGCGTTATCCTCTATAATATTTATCAAGACCAGGTTTAATTGAATGTTTCAGTGTGGTACCACATTACTACGTGAACCAAACCAGAAAATACCCAGGATCCGTTCAACAAGTATGTGAAGAATGCGAAAGTATGAGTCTGCTGAGTGGAAATCCCAGGCCTAACCTAGACCTAACTTGCGTTATCCTCTAAAATATCGAACGAAACCAGGTTCAATTGACTGTTTCAGCGTGGTACCACGTTACTACGTGATACAATCCAGAAACAGCCCAGGATCTAGCCATGAAGTATGAGAAATATGCGAATGTATGAGCCTGATGAGGGCAAATCCTAGACCTAACACAAACCTAACATGCGTTATCCTCTAAAATATTTATCAAGACCAGGTTTAATTGAATGTTTCAGTGTGGTACCACATTACTACGTGAACCAAACCAGAAAATACCCAGGATCCGTTCAACAAGTATGTGAAGAATGCGAAAGTATGAGTCTGATGAGTGAAAATCCCAGGGCTAACCTAGACCTAACATGCGTTATCCTCTAAAATATTTATCCAGACCAGGTTTCATTGAATGTTTCTGCGTGGTACCACAATACTACGTGATCCAATCCAGAATTAGCCCAGGATCTAGCCATGAAGTATGAGAAATATGCGAAAGAATGAGCCTGATGGGGGCAAATCCCAGACCTGTCCCAGACCTAACATGCGTTATCTTCTAAAATATTGATCGAAACCAGGTTTAATCGACTGTTTCAGTGTGGTACCACATTACTACGTGATCCAAACCAGAAAAAACCCAGGATCCGTTCAACAAGTATGTGAAGAATGCGAAAGTATGAGTCTGATGAGTGGAAATCCCAGGCCTAACCTAGACCTAACATGCATTATCCTCAAAAATATTGATCGAAACCTGGTTTAATCGACTGTTTCAGTGTGGTACCACATTACTACGTGACCCAAACCAGAAAAAACCCAGGATCTGTTCGACAAGTATGTGAAAAACGCGAAAGTATGAGCCTGCTGAGGGCAAATCCCAGACCTATCCCAGACCTAACTTGCGTTATCCTCTAAAATATTGAACGAAACCAGGTTCAATTGACTGTTTCAGCGTGGTACCACATTACTACGTGATACAATCCAGAAACAGCCCAGGATCTAGCCATGAAGTATGAGAAATATGCGAAAGTATGAGCCTGATGAGTGCAAATCCCAGACCTAACCTAGACCTAACATGAATTATTCTCTAAAATATTCATCAAAACCAGGTTTAATTGACTGTTTCAGTGTGGTACCACATTACTACGTGATCCAATCCAGAAACAGCCCAGGATCTAGCCATGAAGTATGAGAAATATGCGAAAGTATGACCCTGATGAAGGCAAATCCCAGGCCTAACCTAGACCTAACCTGCGTTGTCCTCTAAAATATTGATGGAAACCAGGTTTAATTGACTGTTTCAGTGTTGTACCACATTACTAAGTGATCCAAACCAGAAAAAACCCAGGATCAGTTCAACAAGTGTGTGAAAAACGCGAAAGTATGAGCCTGATGAGGGCAAATCCCAGACCTATCCCAGACCTAACTTGCGTTATCCTCTAAAATATTGAACGAAACCAGGTTCAATTGACTGTTTCAGCGTGGTACCACATTACTACGTGATACAATCCAGAAACAGCCCAGGATCTAGCCATGAAGTATGAGAAATATGCGAAAGTATGAGCCTGATGAGTGCAAATCCCAGACCTAACCTAGACCTAACATGAATTATTCTCTAAAATATTCATCAAAACCAGGTTTAATTGACTGTTTCAGTGTGGTACCACATTACTACGTGATCCAATCCAGAAACAGCCCAGGATCTAGCCATGAAGTATGAGAAATATGCGAAAGTATGACCCTGATGAAGGCAAATCCCAGGCCTAACCTAGACCTAACCTGCGTTGTCCTCTAAAATATTGATGGAAACCAGGTTTAATTGACTGTTTCAGTGTTGTACCACATTACTAAGTGATCCAAACCAGAAAAAACCCAGGATCAGTTCAACAAGTGTGTGAAAAACGCGAAAGTATGAGCCTGATGAGGGCAAATCCCAGACCTATCCCAGACCTAACATGCGTTATCCTCTAAAATATTTATCCAGACCAGGTTTCATTGAATGTTTCAGCGTGGTACCACATTACTACGTGATCCAATCCAGAAATAGCCCAGGATCTAGCCATGTAGTATGAGAAATATGCGAAAGAATGAGCCTGATGAGGGCGAATCCCAGACCTGTCCCAGACCTAACATGCGTTATCTTCTATAATATTGATCGAAGCCAGGTTTAATCGACTGCTTCAGTGTGGTACCACATTACTACGTGATCCAAACCAGAAAAAACCCAGGATCAGTTCAACAATTATGTGGAAAACGCGTTAGTATGAGCCTGATGAGGGCGAATCCCAGACCTATCTCAGACCTAACTTGCGTTATCCTCTAAAATATTGATCGAAACCAGGTTTAATCGACAGTTTCAGTGTGGTACCACATTACTACGTGATCCAATCCAGAAATAGCCCAGGATCTAGGCATGAAGTATGAGAAATATGCGAAAGTATGGGCCTGACGAGGGCAAATCCTAGACCTAACCCAGACCTAACATGCGTTATCCTCTAAAATATTTATCATGACCAGGTTTAATTGATTGTTTCAGTGTGGTCCCACATTACTACGTGATCCAATCCAGAAAAAACCCAGGATCTAGCCATGTAGTATGAGAAATATGCGAAAGAATGAGCCTGATGAGGGCAAATCCCAGACCTGTCCCAGACCTAACATGCGTTATCTTCTATAATATTGATCGAAGCCAGGTTTAATCGACTGCTTCAGTGTGGTACCACATTACTACGTGATCCAAACCAGAAAAAACCCAGGATCCGTTCAACAAGTATGTGAAGAATGCGAAAGTATGAGTCTGATGAGTGGAAATCCCAGGCCTAACCTAGACCTAACATGCATTATCCTCAAAAATATTGATCGAAACCTGGTTTAATCGACTGTTTCAGTGAGGTACCACTTTAGTACGTGACCCAAACCAGAAAAAACCCAGGATCTGTTCAACAAGTATGTGAAAAACGCGAAAGTATGAGCCTGCTGAGGGCAAATCCCAGACCTATCCCAGACCTAACTTGCGTTATCCTCTAAAATATTGAACGATACCAGGTTCAATTGACTGTTTCAGCGTGGTACCACATTACTACGTGATACAATCCAGAAACAGCCCAGGATCTAGCCATGAAGTATGAGAAATATGCGAAAGTATGAGCCTGATGAGAGCAAATCCCAGACCTAACCTAGACCTAACATGAATTATTCTCTAAAATATTCATCAAAACCAGGTTTAATTGACTGTTTCAGTGTGGTACCACATTACTACGTGATCCAATCCAGAAACAGCCCAGGATCTAGCCATGAAGTATGAGAAATATGCAAAAGTATGACCCTGATGAAGGCAAATCCCAGGCCTAACCTAGACCTAACATGCGTTGTCCTCTAAAATATTGATGGAAACCAGGTTTAATTGACTGTTTCAGTGTTGTACCACATTACTAAGTGATCCAAACCAGAAAAAACCCAGGACCAGTTCAACAAGTGTGTGAAAAACGCGAAAGTATGAGCCTGATGAGGGCAAATCCCAGACCTATCCCAGACCTAACATGCGTTATCTTCTATAATATTGATCGAAGCCAGGTTTAATCGACTGCTTCAGTGTGGTACCACATTACTACGTGATCCAAACCAGAAAAAACCCAGGATCCGTTCAACAAGTATGTGAAGAATGCGAAAGTATGAGTCTGATGAGTGGAAATCCCAGGCCTAACCTAGACCTAACATGCATTATCCTCTAAAATATTTATCATGACCAGGTTTAATTGATTGTTTCAGTGTGGTCCCACATTACTACGTGATCCAAACCAGAAAAAACCCAGGATCCGTTCAACAAGTATGTGAAGAATGCGAAAGTATCAGTCTGATGAGTGAAAATCCCAGGCCTAACCTAGACCTAACATGCATTATCCTCAAAAATATTGATCGAAACCTGGTTTAATCGACTGTTTCAGTGTGGTACCACATTACTACGTGACCCAAACCAGAAAAAACCCAGGATCTGTTCAACAAGTATGTGAAAAACGCGAAAGTATGAGCCTGATGAGAGCAAATCCCAGACCTAACCTAGACCTAACATGAATTATTCTCTAAAATATTGATCAAAACCAGGTTTAATTGACTATTTCATTGTGGTACCACATTACTACGTGATCCAATCCAGAAACAGCCCAGGATCTAGCCATGAAGTATGAGAAATATGCGAAAGTATGACCCTGATGAAGGCAACTGCCAGGCCTAACCTAGACCTAACATGCGTTGTCCTCTAAAATATTGATGGAAACCAGGTTTAATTGACTGTTTCAGTGTTGTACCACATTACTACGTGATCCAAACCAGAAAAAACCCAGGATCAGTTCAACAAGTGTGTGAAAAACGCGAAAGTATGAGCCTGATGAGGGCAAATCCCAGACCTATCCCAGACCTAACATGCGTTATCCTCTAAAATATTTATCCAGACCAGGTTTCATTGAATGTTTCAGGGTGGTACCACATTACTACGTGATCCAATCCAGAAATAGCCCAGGATCTAGCCATGAAGTATGAGAAATATGCGAAAGAATGAGCCTGATGAGGGCAAATCCCACACCTGTCCCAGACCTAACATGCGTTATCTTCTAAAATATTGATCGAAACCAGGTTTAATCGACTGTTTCAGTGTGGTACCACATTACTACGTGATCCAAACCAGAAAAAACCCAGGATCAGTTCAACAATTATGTGGAAAACGCGTTAGTATGAGCCTGATGAGGGCGAATCCCAGACCTATCTCAGACCTAACTTGCGTTATCCTCTAAAATATTGATCGAAACCAGGTTTAATTGACTGTTTCAGCGTGGTACCACATTACTACGTGATCCAATCCAGAAATAGCCCAGGATCTAGGCATGAAGTATGAGAAATATGCGAAAGTATGAGCCTGACGAGGGCAAATCCTAGACCTAACCCAGACCTAACATGCGTTATCCTCTAAAATATTTATCATGACCAGGTTTAATTGATTGTTTCAGTGTGGTCCCACATTACTACGTGATCCAAACCAGAAAAAACCCAGGATCTAGCCATGTAGTATGAGAAATATGCGAAAGAATGTGCCTGATGAGGGCAAATCCCAGACCTGTCCCAGACCTAACATGCGTTATCTTCTATAATATTGATCGAAGCCAGGTTTAATCGACTGCTTCAGTGTGGTACCACATTACTACGTGATCCAAACCAGAAAAAACCCAGGATCCGTTCAACAAGTATGTGAAGAATGCGAAAGTATGAGTCTGATGAGTGGAAATCCCAGGCCTAACCTAGACCTAACATGCATTATCCTCAAAAATATTGATCGAAACCTGGTTTAATCGACTGTTTCAGTGAGGTACCACATTACTACGTGACCCAAACCAGAAAAAACCCAGGATCTGTTCAACAAGTATGTGAAAAACGCGAAAGTATGAGCCTGCTGAGGGCAAATCCCAGACCTATCCCAGACCTAACTTGCGTTATCCTCTAAAATATTGAACGATACCAGGTTCAATTGACTGTTTCAGCGTGGTACCACATTACTACGTGATACAATCCAGAAACAGCCCAGGATCTAGCCATGAAGTATGAGAAATATGCGAAAGTATGAGCCTGATGAGAGCAAATCCCAGACCTAACCTAGACCTAACATGAATTATTCTCTAAAATATTCATCAAAACCAGGTTTAATTGACTGTTTCAGTGTGGTACCACATTACTACGTGATCCAATCCAGAAACAGCCCAGGATCTAGCCATGAAGTATGAGAAATATGCGAAAGTATGACCCTGATGAAGGCAAATCCCAGGCCTAACCTAGACCTAACATGCGTTGTCCTCTAAAATATTGATGGAAACCAGGTTTAATTGACTGTTTCAGTGTTGTACCACATTACTAAGTGATCCAAACCAGAAAAAACCCAGGATCAGTTCAACAAGTGTGTGAAAAACGCGAAAGTATGAGCCTGATGAGGGCAAATCCCAGACCTATCCCAGACCTAACATGCGTTATCTTCTATAATATTGATCGAAGCCAGGTTTAATCGACTGCTTCAGTGTGGTACCACATTACTACGTGATCCAAACCAGAAAAAACCCAGGATCCGTTCAACAAGTATGTGAAGAATGCGAAAGTATGAGTCTGATGAGTGGAAATCCCAGGCCTAACCTAGACCTAACATGCATTATCCTCTAAAATATTTATCATGACCAGGTTTAATTGATTGTTTCAGTGTGGTCCCACATTACTACGTGATCCAAACCAGAAAAAACCCAGGATCCGTTCAACAAGTATGTGAAGAATGCGAAAGTATGAGTCTGATGAGTGAAAATCCCAGGCCTAAGCTAGACCTAACATGCATTATCCTCAAAAATATTGATCGAAACCTGGTTTAATCGACTGTTTCAGTGTGGTACCACATTACTACGTGACCCAAACCAGAAAAAACCCAGGATCTGTTCAACAAGTATGTGAAAAACGCGAAAGTATGAGCCTGATGAGAGCAAATCCCAGACCTAACCTAGACCTAACATGAATTATTCTCTAAAATATTGATCAAAACCAGGTTTAATTGACTATTTCATTGTGGTACCACATTACTACGTGATCCAATCCAGAAACAGCCCAGGATCTAGCCATGAAGTATGAGAAATATGCGAAAGTATGACCCTGATGAAGGCAACTGCCAGGCCTAACCTAGACCTAACATGCGTTGTCCTCTAAAATATTGATGGAAACCAGGTTTAATTGACTGTTTCAGTGTTGTACCACATTACTACGTGATCCAAACCAGAAAAAACCCAGGATCAGTTCAACAAGTGTGTGAAAAACGCGAAAGTATGAGCCTGATGTGGGCAAATCCCAGACCTATCCCAGACCTAACATGCGTTATCCTCTAAAATATTTATCCAGACCAGGTTTCATTGAATGTTTCAGGGTGGTACCACATTACTACGTGATCCAATCCAGAAATAGCCCAGGATCTAGCCATGAAGTATGAGAAATATGCGAAAGAATGAGCCTGATGAGGGCAAATCCCACACCTGTCCCAGACCTAACATGCGTTATCTTCTAAAATATTGATCGAAACCAGGTTTAATCGACTGTTTCAGTGTGGTACCACATTACTACGTGATCCAAACCAGAAAAAACCCAGGATCAGTTCAACAATTATGTGGAAAACGCGTTAGTATGAGCCTGATGAGGGCGAATCCCAGACCTATCTCAGACCTAACTTGCGTTATCCTCTAAAATATTGATCGAAACCAGGTTTAATTGACTGTTTCAGCGTGGTACCACATTACTACGTGATCCAATCCAGAAATAGCCCAGGATCTAGGCATGAAGTATGAGAAATATGCGAAAGTATGAGCCTGACGAGGGCAAATCCTAGACCTAACCCAGACCTAACATGCGTTATCCTCTAAAATATTTATCATGACCAGGTTTAATTGATTGTTTCAGTGTGGTCCCACATTACTACGTGATCCAAACCAGAAAAAACCCAGGATCCGTTCAACAAGTATGTGAAGAATGCGAAAGTATGAGTCTGATGAGTGAAAATCCCAGGCCTAACCTAGACCTAACATGCGTTATCCTCAAAAATATTGATCGAAACCTGGTTTAATCGACTGTTTCAGTGTGGTACCACATTACTACGTGACCCAAACCAGAAAAAACTCAGGATCTGTTCAACAAGTATGTGAAAAACGCGAAAGTATGAGCCTGATGAGGGCGAATCCCAGACCTATCCCCGACCTAACTTGCGTTATCCTCTAAAATATTGATCGAAACCAGGTTTAATCGACTGTTTCAGTTGGGTACCACATTGCTACGTGATCCAGACCAGAAAAAACCCAGTATCAGTTCAACAAGTATGTGAAAAACGCGAAAGTATGAGCCTGATGAGGGCGAATCCCAGACCTATCCCAGACCTAACTTGCGTTATCCTCTAAAATATTGATCAAAACCAGGTTTAATTGACTGTTTCAGCGTGGTACCACATTACTACGTGATACAATTCAGAAACAGCCCAGGATCTGGCCATGAAGTATGAGAAATATGCGAAAGTATGACCCTGATGAAGGCAACTGCCAGGCCTAACCTAGACCTAACATGCGTTGTCCTCTAAAATATTGATGGAAACCAGGTTTAATTGACTGCTTCAGTGTGGTACCACATTACTACGTGATCCAAACCAGAAAAAACCCAGGATCCGTTCAACAAGTATGTGAAGAATGCGAAAGTATGAGTCTGATGAGTGGAAATCCCAGGCCTAACCTAGACCTAACATGCATTATCCTCTAAAATATTTATCATGACCAGGTTTAATTGATTGTTTCAGTGTGGTCCCACATTACTACGTGATCCAAACCAGAAAAAACCCAGGATCCGTTCAACAAGTATGTGAAGAATGCGAAAGTATGAGTCTGATGAGTGAAAATCCCAGGCCTAACCTAGACCTAACATGCGTTATCCTCAAAAATATTGATCGAAACCTGGTTTAATCGACTGTTTCAGTGTGGTACTTCATTACTATGTGATCCAAACCAGAAAATAACCCAGGATCTGTTCAACGAGTATGTGAAGTGTGCGAAAGTATGAGCCTGATGAGGGCAAATCCCAGACCTATCCCAGACCTAACATGCGTTATCCTCTAAAATATTTATCAAGACCAGGTTTAATTGATTGTTTCAGTGTGGTCCCACATTACTACGTGATCCAAACCAGAAAAAACCCAGGATCCGTTCAACAAGTATGTGAAGAATGCGAAAGTATTAGTCTGATGAGTGAAAATCCCAGACCTAACCTAGACCTAACATGCGTTATCCTCTAAAATATTGATGGAAACCAGGTTTATTTGACTGTTTCAGTGTTGTACTTCATTACTACTGGATGCAATCCAGAAACAGCCCAGGATCTAGCCATGAAGTATGAGAAATATGCGAAAGAATGAGCCTGATCAGAGCAAATCCCAGACCTAACCTAGACCTAACATGAATTATTCTCTAATATATTGATCGAAACCAGGTTTAATTGACTGTTTCAGTGTGGTACCACATTACTACATGACCCAAACCAGTAAAAACCCAGGATCCGTTCAACAAGTATGTGAAGAATGCGAAAGTATGAGTCTGATGTGTGAAAATCCTCGGCCTAACCTAGACCTAACATGCGTTATCCTCAAAAATATTGATCGAAACCAGGTTTAATCGACTGTTTCAGTGTGGTACCACATTACTGCGTGATGCAAACCAGAAAAAAACCCATGATCTGTTCAACAGGTAAGTGAAGTATGCGAAAGTATGAGTCTGATGAGAGCAAATCCCAGGCCTAAACTAGACATAACTTTCGTTATCCTCTAAAATATTGATCGAAACCAGGTTTGATTGACTGTTTTAGTGTGGTACCACTTTACTACGTGATCCAAAGCAGAAAAAACCCTCGATCAGGTCAACATGCATGTTAAAGCTGCGAAAGTATGAGCCTGATGAGGGCAAATCCCAGAACCATCCCAGACCTAACATGCGTTATCCTCAAAAATATTAATCGAAACCAGGTTTAGTCGACTGTTTCAGTGTGGTACCACATTACTACGTGATCCAAACCAGAAAAAAAACAGGATCCGTTGAACAAGTATGTGAAGAATGCGAAAGTATGAGTCTGATGAGTGAAAATCCCAGACCTAACCTAGACCTAACTTGCGTTATCCTCTAAAATATTGATCGAAACCAGGTTTAATTGACTGTTTCAGTGTGGTGCCACATTACTACGTGATCCAATCCAGTAAAAACCCAGGATCCGTTCAATAAGTATGTGAAGAATGCGAAAGTATGAGTCTGATGAGTGAAAATCCCAGGCCTAACCTAGACCTAACATGCATTATCCACAAAAATATTGATCGAAACCTGGTTTAATCGACTGTTTCAGTGTGGTACCACATTACTACGTGACCCAAAGCAGAAAAAACCCAGGATCTGTTCAACAAGTATGTGAAAAACGCGAAAGTATGAGCCTGATGAGGGCGAATCCCAGACATATCCCAGACCTAACTTTTTTTTTTTTTTTTTTTTTTTTTTGTCGTGGGGAAAATCTTCGAAAGACTCCCTCCCACCTCCTTGGGGAGAGGTGGGAGGGGTGTGTGGGATTCCCCGCGCCCGTACAACGACCTGCGCGGGACCTACCCACTAAAAACCCCACGGTGACCCTTCGGCACGCTTTGGGAGGATACCGGGAATCGCTCGAAGCATTCTTCCGGTATCCTCCCCGTGCCCGCGCTTTCGCGCCCATCCCCCGGGATCCCAGACCTAACTTGCGTTATCCTCTAAAATATTGATCTAAACCAGGTTTAATTGACTGTTTCTGTGTGGTACCACATTACTACGTGATCCAAACCAGAAAAAAAACAGGATCCGTTGAACAAGTATGTGAAGAATGCGAAAGTATGAGTCTGATGAGTGAAAATCCCAGACCTAACCTAGACCTAACTTGCGTTATCCTCTAAAATATTGATCGAAACCAGGTTTAATTGACTGTTTCAGTGTGGTGCCACATTACTACGTGATCCAATCCAGTAAAAACCCAGGATCCGTTCAATAAGTATGTGAAGAATGCGAAAGTATGAGTCTGATGAAGGCAAATCCCAGGCCTAACCTAGACCTAACATGCGTTATCCTCAAAAATATTGATCGAAACCTGGTTTAATCGACTGTTTCAGTGTGGTACCTCATTACTATGTGATCCAAACCAGAAAATAACCCAGGATCTGTTCAACGAGTATGTGAAGTGTGCGAAAGTATGAGTCTGATGAGGGCAAATCCCAGACCTATCCCAGACCTAACATGCGTTATCCTCTAAAATATTTGTCAAGACCAGGTTTAATTGATTGTTTCAGTGTGGTCCCACATTACTACGTGATCCAAACCAGAAAAAACCCAGGATCCGTTCAACAAGTATGTGAAGAATGCGAAAGTATTAGTCTGATGAGTGAAAATCCCAGACCTAACCTAGATCTAACATGCGTTATCCTCTAAAATATTGATGGAAACCAGGTTTATTTGACTGTTTCAGTGTTGTACTTCATTACTACTGGATGCAATCCAGAAACAGCCCAGGATCTAGCCAAGAAGTATGAGAAATATGCGAAAGAATGAGCCTCATCAGAGCAAATCCCAGACCTAACCTAGACCTAACATGAATTATTCTCTAATATATTGATCGAAACCAGGTTTAATTGACTGTTTCAGTGTGGTACCACATTACTACATGACCCAAACCAGTAAAAACCCAGGATCCGTTCAACAAGTATGTGAAGAATGCGAAAGTATGAGTCTGATGTGTGAAAATCCTCGGCCTAACCTAGACCTAACATGCGTTATCCTCAAAAATATTGATCGAAACCAGGTTTAATCGACTGTTTCAGTGTGGTACCACATTACTGCGTGATGCAAACCAGAAAAAAACCCAGGATCTGTTCAACAGGTATGTGAAGTATGCGAAAGTATGAGTCTGATGAGAGCAAATCCCAGGCCTAAACTAGACATAACTTTCGTTATCCTCTAAAATATTGATCGAAACCAGGTTTGATTGACTGTTTTAGTGTGGTACCACTTTACTACGTGATCCAAAGCAGAAAAAACCCTCGATCAGGTCAACATGCATGTTAAAGCTGCGAAAGTATGAGCCTGATGAGGGCAAATCCCAAAACCATCCCAGACCTAACATGCGTTATCCTCAAAAATATTAATCGAAACCAGGTTTAGTCGACTGTTTCAGTGTGGTACCACATTACTACGTGATCCAAACCAGAAAAAAACAGGATCCGTTGAACAAGTATGTGAAGAATGCGAAAGTATGAGTCTGATGAGTGAAAATCCCAGACCTAACCTAGACCTAACTTGCGTTATCCTCTAACATATTGATCGAAACCAGGTTTAATTGACTGTTTCTGTGTGGTACCACATTACTACGTGATCCAAACCAGAAATAGCCCAGGATCTAGCCATGAAGTATGAGAAATATGCGAAAGTATGAGCCTGATGAGAGCAAATCCCAGACCTAACCTAGACCTAACATGAATTATTCTCTAAAATATTGATCAAAACCAGGTTTAATCGACTGTTTCAGTGTGGTACCACATTACTGCGTGATGCAAACCAGAAAAAAACCCAGGATCTGTTCAACAGGTAAGTGAAGTATGCGAAAGTATGAGTCTGATGAGAGCAAATCCCAGGCCTAAACTAGACATAACTTTCGTTATCCTCTAAAATATTGATCGAAACCAGGTTTGATTGACTGTTTTAGTGTGGTACCACTTTACTACGTGATCCAAAGCAGAAAAAACCCGCGATCAGGTCAACATGCATGTTAAAGCTGCGAAAGTATGAGCCTGATGAGGGCAAATCCCAGAACCATCCCAGACCTAACATGCGTTATCCTCAAAAATATTAATCGAAACCAGGTTTAGTCGACTGTTTCAGTGTGGTACCACATTACTACGTGATCCAAACCAGAAAAAAAACAGGATCCGTTGAACAAGTATGTGAAGAATGCGAAAGTATGAGTCTGATGAGTGAAAATCCCAGACCTAACCTAGACCTAACTTGCGTTATCCTCTAAAATATTGATCGAAACCAGGTTTAATTGACTGTTTCAGTGTGGTGCCACATTACTACGTGATCCAATCCAGTAAAAACCCAGGATCCGTTCAATAAGTATGTGAAGAATGCGAAAGTATGAGTCTGATGAGTGAAAATCCCAGGCCTAACCTAGACCTAACATGCATTATCCTCAAAAATATTGATCGAAACCTGGTTTAATCGACTGTTTCAGTGTGGTACCACATTACTACGTGACCCAAAGCAGAAAAAACCCAGGATCTGTTCAACAAGTATGTGAAAAACGCGAAAGTATGAGCCTGATGAGGGCGAATCCCAGACCTATCCCAGACCTAACTTTTTTTTTTTTTTTTTTTTTTTTTTGTCGTGGGGAAAATCTTCGAAAGACTCCCTCCCACCTCCTTGGGGAGAGGTGGGAGGGGTGTGTGGGATTCCCCGCGCCCGTACAACGACCGGCGCGGGACCTACCCACTAAAAACCCCACGGTGACCCTTCGGCACGCTTTGGGAGGATACCGGGAATCGCTCGAAGCATTCTTCCGGTATCCTCCCCGTGCCCGCGCTTTCGCGCCCATCCCCCGGGATCCCAGACCTAACTTGCGTTATCCTCTAAAATATTGATCTAAACCAGGTTTAATTGACTGTTTCTGTGTGGTACCACATTACTACGTGATCCAAACCAGAAAAAAAACAGGATCCGTTGAACAAGTATGTGAAGAATGCGAAAGTATGAGTCTGATGAGTGAAAATCCCAGACCTAACCTAGACCTAACTTGCGTTATCCTCTAAAATATTGATCGAAACCAGGTTTAATTGACTGTTTCAGTGTGGTGCCACATTACTACGTGATCCAATCCAGTAAAAACCCAGGATCCGTTCAATAAGTATGTGAAGAATGCGAAAGTATGAGTCTGATGAAGGCAAATCCCAGGCCTAACCTAGACCTAACATGCGTTATCCTCAAAAATATTGATCGAAACCTGGTTTAATCGACTGTTTCAGTGTGGTACCTCATTACTATGTGATCCAAACCAGAAAATAACCCAGGATCTGTTCAACGAGTATGTGAAGTGTGCGAAAGTATGAGTCTGATGAGGGCAAATCCCAGACCTATCCCAGACCTAACATGCGTTATCCTCTAAAATATTTATCAAGACCAGGTTTAATTGATTGTTTCAGTGTGGTCCCACATTACTACGTGATCCAAACCAGAAAAAACCCAGGATCCGTTCAACAAGTATGTGAAGAATGCGAAAGTATTAGTCTGATGAGTGAAAATCCCAGACCTAACCTAGACCTAACATGCGTTATCCTCTAAAATATTGATGGAAACCAGGTTTATTTGACTGTTTCAGTGTTGTACTTCATTAGTACTGGATGCAATCCAGAAACAGCCCAGGATCTAGCCAAGAAGTATGAGAAATATGCGAAAGAATGAGCCTCATCAGAGCAAATCCCAGACCTAACCTAGACCTAACATGAATTATTCTCTAATATATTGATCGAAACCAGGTTTAATTGACTGTTTCAGTGTGGTACCACATTACTACATGACCCAAACCAGTAAAAACCCAGGATCCGTTCAACAAGTATGTGAAGAATGCGAAAGTATGAGTCTGATGTGTGAAAATCCTCGGCCTAACCTAGACCTAACATGCGTTATCCACAAAAATATTGATCGAAACCAGGTTTAATCGACTGTTTCAGTGTGGTACCACATTACTGCGTGATGCAAACCAGAAAAAAACCCAGGATCTGTTCAACAGGTATGTGAAGTATGCGAAAGTATGAGTCTGATGAGAGCAAATCCCAGGCCTAAACTAGACATAACTTTCGTTATCCTCTAAAATATTGATCGAAACCAGGTTTGATTGACTGTTTTAGTGTGGTACCACTTTACTACGTGATCCAAAGCAGAAAAAACCCTCGATCAGGTCAACATGCATGTTAAAGCTGCGAAAGTATGAGCCTGATGAGGGCAAATCCCAAAACCATCCCAGACCTAACATGCGTTATCCTCAAAAATATTAATCGAAACCAGGTTTAGTCGACTGTTTCAGTGTGGTACCACATTACTACGTGATCCAAACCAGAAAAAAAACAGGATCCGTTGAACAAGTATGTGAAGAATGCGAAAGTATGAGTCTGATGAGTGAAAATCCCAGACCTAACCTAGACCTAACTTGCGTTATCCTCTAAAATATTGATCGAAACCAGGTTTAATTGACTGTTTCAGTGTGGTGCCACATTACTACGTGATCCAATCCAGTAAAAACCCAGGATCCGTTCAATAAGTATGTGAAGAATGCGAAAGTATGAGTCTGATGAGTGAAAATCCCAGGCCTAACCTAGACCTAATATGCATTATCCCCAAAAATATTGATCGAAACTTGGTTTAGTCGACTGTTTCAGTGTGGTCCCACATTACTACGTGACCCAAAGCAGAAAAAACCCAGGATCTGTTCAACAAGTATGTGAAAAACGCGAAAGTATGAGCCTGATGAGGGCGAATCCCAGACCTATCCCAGACCTAACTTGCGTTATCCTCTAAAATATTGATCCAAACCAGGTTTAATTGACTGTTTCTGTGTGGTACCACATTACTACGTGATCCAAACCAGAAATAGCCCAGGATCTAGCCATGAAGTATGAGAAATATGCGAAAGTATGAGCCTGATGAGAGCAAATCCCAGACCTAACCTAGACCTAACATGAATTATTCTCTAAAATATTGATCAAAACCAGGTTTAATTGACTGTTTCAGTGTGGTACCATATTACTACCTGATCCAATCCAGAAACAGCCCAGGATCTAGCCATGAAGAATGAGAAATATGCGAAAGTATGACCCTGATGAAGGCAAATCCCAGGCCTAACCTAGACTTAACATGCGTTGTCCTCTAAAATATTGATGGAAACCAGGTTTAATGGACTGTTTCAGTGTTGTACCACATTACTACGTGATCCAAACCAGAAGAAATCCAGGATCTGTTCAACATGTATGTGAAAAACGCGAAAGTATGAGCCTGCTGAGGGCAAATCCCAGACCTATCCCAGACCTAACTTGCGTTATCCTCTAAAATATTGACCCAAACCAGGTTTAATTGACAGTTTCAGTGTGGTACCACATTACTACGAGATCCAAACCAGAAATAGCCCAGGATCTAGCCATGAAGTACGAGAAATATGCGAAAGTATGAGCCTGACGAGGGCAAATCCTAGAACTGACCCAGACCTAACATGCGTTGTCCTCTAAAATATTGATCGAAACCTGGTTTAATCGACTGTTTCAGTGTGGTACCACATTACTACGTGACCCAAACCAGAAAAAACCCAGGATCTGTTCAACAAGTATGTGAAAAACGCGAAAGTATGAGCCTGATGAGGGCGAATCCCAGACCTATCCCAGACCTAACTTGCGTTATCCTCTAAAATATTGATCAAAACCAGGTTTAATTGACTGTTTCAGCGTGGTACCACATTACTACGTGATACAATCCAGAAACAGCCCAGGATCTAGCCATGAAGTATGAGAAATATGCGAAAGTATGAGCCTGATGAGGGCAAATCCTAGACCTAACCTAGGCCTAACATGAATTATTCTCTAAAATATTGATCGAAACCAGGTTTAATTGATTGGTTCAGTGTGGTACCACATTACTGCGCGACCCAAACCAGAAAAAACTCAGGATCTGTTCAACAAGTATGTGAAAAACGCGAAAGTATGAGCCTGATGAGTGAAAATCCCAGACGTAACCTAGACCTAACATGCGTTATCCTCTAAAATATTGATCCAAACCAGGTTTAATGGACTGTTTCAGTGTGGTACCACACTACTACGTGATCCAAACCAGAAAAAAACCAGGACCTGTTCAACAAGTATGTGAAAAACGCGAAAATATGAGCCTGATGAGGGCAAATCCCAGACCTATCCCAGACCTAACTTGCGTTATCCTCTAAAATATTGATCGAAACCAGGTTTAATTGACTGTTTCAGTGTGGTACCACATTACTACGTGATCCAATCCAGTAAAAACCCAGGATCCGTTCAACAAGTATGTGAAGAATGCGAAAGTATGAGTCTGATGAGTGAAAATCCCAGGCCTAACCTAGACATAACATGCGTTATCCTCAAAAATATTGATCGAAACCTGGTTTAATCGACTGTTTCAGTGTGGTACCTCATTACTATGTAATCCAAACCAGAAAATAACCCAGGATCTGTTCAACGAGTATGTGAAGTGTGCGAAAGTATGAGTCTGATGAGGGCAAATCCCAGGCCTAAACTAGACATAACTTTCGTTATCCTCTAAAATGTTGATCGAAACCAGGTTTGATTGACTGTTTCAGTGTTGTACTTCATTACTACGTGATGCAATCCAGAGAAAGCCCAGGATCTAGCCATCAAGTATGTGAAATATGCGAAAGAATGAGCCTGATGAGAGCAAATCCCAGAACTAACCTAGACATAACATGAATTATTCTCTAAAATATTGATCAAAACCAGGTTTAATTGACCGTTTCAGTGTGGTACCACATTACTACGTGATCCAATCCAGAAATAGCCCAGGATCTAGGCATGAAGTATGAGAAATATGCGAAAGTATGAGCCTGACGAGGGCAAATACTAGACCTAACACAGACCTAACATGCGTTATCCTCTAAAATATTTATCCAGACCAGGTTTCATTGAATGTTTCAGGGTGGTACCACATTACTACGTGATCCAATCCAGAAATAGCCCAGGATCTAGCCATGAAGTATGAGAAATATGCGAAAGAATGAGCCTGATGAGGGCAAATCCCAGACCTATCCCAGACCTAACTTGCGTTATCCTCTAAAATATTGATCGAAACCAGGTTTAATCGACTGTTTCAGTGTGGTACCACATTACTACGTGATCCAAACCAGAAAAAACCCAGGATCAGTTCAACAATTATGTGGAAAACGCGTTAGTATGAGCCTGATGAGGGCGAATCCCAGACCTATCTCAGACCTAACTTGCGTTATCCTCTAAAATATTGATCGAAACCAGGTTTAATTGACTGTTTCAGCGTGGTACCACATTACTACGTGATCCAATCCAGAAATAGCCCAGGATCTAGGCATGAAGTATGAGAAATATGCGAAAGTATGAGCCTGACGAGGGCAAATCCTAGACCTAACCCAGACCTAACATGCGTTATCCTCTAAAATATTTATCATGACCAGGTTTAATTGATTGTTTCAGTGTGGTCCCACATTACTACGTGATCCAAACCAGAAAAAACCCAGGATCCGTTCAACAAGTATGTGAAGAATGCGAAAGTATGAGTCTTATGAGTGAAAATCCCAGGCCTAACCTAGACCTAACATGCGTTATCCTCAAAAATATTGATCGAAACCTGGTTTAATCGACTGTTTCAGTGTGGTACCACATTACTACGTGACCCAAACCAGAAAAAACTCAGGATCTGTTCAACAAGTATGTGAAAAACGCGAAAGTATGAGCCTGATGAGGGCGAATCCCAGACCTATCCCCGACCTAACTTGCGTTATCCTCTAAAATATTGATCGAAACCAGGTTTAATCGACTGTTTCAGTTGGGTACCACATTGCTACGTGATCCAGACCAGAAAAAACCCAGTATCAGTTGAACAAGTATGTGAAAAACGCGAAAGTATGAGCCTGATGAGGGCGAATCCCAGACCTATCCCAGACCTAACTTGCGTTATCCTCTAAAATATTGATCAAAACCAGGTTTAATTGACTGTTTCAGCGTGGTACCACATTACTACGTGATACAATTCAGAAACAGCCCAGGATCTGGCCATGAAGTATGAGAAATATGCGAAAGTATGACCCTGATGAAGGCAACTGCCAGGCCTAACCTAGACCTAACATGCGTTGTCCTCTAAAATATTGATGGAAACCAGGTTTAATTGACTGCTTCAGTGTGGTACCACATTACTACGTGATCCAAACCAGAAAAAACCCAGGATCCGTTCAACAAGTATGTGAAGAATGCGAAAGTATGAGTCTGATGAGTGGAAATCCCAGGCCTAACCTAGACCTAACATGCATTATCCTCTAAAATATTTATCATGACCAGGTTTAATTGATTGTTTCAGTGTGGTCCCACATTACTACGTGATCCAAACCAGAAAAAACCCAGGATCCGTTCAACAAGTATGTGAAGAATGCGAAAGTATGAGTCTGATGAGTGAAAATCCCAGGCCTAACCTAGACCTAACATGCGTTATCCTCAAAAATATTGATCGAAACCTGGTTTAATCGACTGTTTCAGTGTGGTACTTCATTACTATGTGATCCAAACCAGAAAATAACCCAGGATCTGTTCAACGAGTATGTGAAGTGTGCGAAAGTATGAGCCTGATGAGGGCAAATCCCAGACCTATCCCAGACCTAACATGCGTTATCCTCTAAAATATTTATCAAGACCAGGTTTAATTGATTGTTTCAGTGTGGTCCCACATTACTACGTGATCCAAACCAGAAAAAACCCAGGATCCGTTCAACAAGTATGTGAAGAATGCGAAAGTATTAGTCTGATGAGTGAAAATCCCAGACCTAACCTAGACCTAACATGCGTTATCCTCTAAAATATTGATGGAAACCAGGTTTATTTGACTGTTTCAGTGTTGTACTTCATTACTACTGGATGCAATCCAGAAACAGCCCAGGATCTAGCCATGAAGTATGAGAAATATGCGAAAGAATGAGCCTGATCAGAGCAAATCCCAGACCTAACCTAGACCTAACATGAATTATTCTCTAATATATTGATCGAAACCAGGTTTAATTGACTGTTTCAGTGTGGTACCACATTACTACATGACCCAAACCAGTAAAAACCCAGGATCCGTTCAACAAGTATGTGAAGAATGCGAAAGTATGAGTCTGATGTGTGAAAATCCTCGGCCTAACCTAGACCTAACATGCGTTATCCTCAAAAATATTGATCGAAACCAGGTTTAATCGACTGTTTCAGTGTGGTACCACATTACTGCGTGATGCAAACCAGAAAAAAACCCATGATCTGTTCAACAGGTAAGTGAAGTATGCGAAAGTATGAGTCTGATGAGAGCAAATCCCAGGCCTAAACTAGACATAACTTTCGTTATCCTCTAAAATATTGATCGAAACCAGGTTTGATTGACTGTTTTAGTGTGGTACCACTTTACTACGTGATCCAAAGCAGAAAAAACCCTCGATCAGGTCAACATGCATGTTAAAGCTGCGAAAGTATGAGCCTGATGAGGGCAAATCCCAGAACCATCCCAGACCTAACATGCGTTATCCTCAAAAATATTAATCGAAACCAGGTTTAGTCGACTGTTTCAGTGTGGTACCACATTACTACGTGATCCAAACCAGAAAAAAAACAGGATCCGTTGAACAAGTATGTGAAGAATGCGAAAGTATGAGTCTGATGAGTGAAAATCCCAGACCTAACCTAGACCTAACTTGCGTTATCCTCTAAAATATTGATCGAAACCAGGTTTAATTGACTGTTTCAGTGTGGTGCCACATTACTACGTGATCCAATCCAGTAAAAACCCAGGATCCGTTCAATAAGTATGTGAAGAATGCGAAAGTATGAGTCTGATGAGTGAAAATCCCAGGCCTAACCTAGACCTAACATGCATTATCCACAAAAATATTGATCGAAACCTGGTTTAATCGACTGTTTCAGTGTGGTACCACATTACTACGTGACCCAAAGCAGAAAAAACCCAGGATCTGTTCAACAAGTATGTGAAAAACGCGAAAGTATGAGCCTGATGAGGGCGAATCCCAGACATATCCCAGACCTAACTTTTTTTTTTTTTTTTTTTTTTTTTTGTCGTGGGGAAAATCTTCGAAAGACTCCCTCCCACCTCCTTGGGGAGAGGTGGGAGGGGTGTGTGGGATTCCCCGCGCCCGTACAACGACCTGCGCGGGACCTACCCACTAAAAACCCCACGGTGACCCTTCGGCACGCTTTGGGAGGATACCGGGAATCGCTCGAAGCATTCTTCCGGTATCCTCCCCGTGCCCGCGCTTTCGCGCCCATCCCCCGGGATCCCAGACCTAACTTGCGTTATCCTCTAAAATATTGATCTAAACCAGGTTTAATTGACTGTTTCTGTGTGGTACCACATTACTACGTGATCCAAACCAGAAAAAAAACAGGATCCGTTGAACAAGTATGTGAAGAATGCGAAAGTATGAGTCTGATGAGTGAAAATCCCAGACCTAACCTAGACCTAACTTGCGTTATCCTCTAAAATATTGATCGAAACCAGGTTTAATTGACTGTTTCAGTGTGGTGCCACATTACTACGTGATCCAATCCAGTAAAAACCCAGGATCCGTTCAATAAGTATGTGAAGAATGCGAAAGTATGAGTCTGATGAAGGCAAATCCCAGGCCTAACCTAGACCTAACATGCGTTATCCTCAAAAATATTGATCGAAACCTGGTTTAATCGACTGTTTCAGTGTGGTACCTCATTACTATGTGATCCAAACCAGAAAATAACCCAGGATCTGTTCAACGAGTATGTGAAGTGTGCGAAAGTATGAGTCTGATGAGGGCAAATCCCAGACCTATCCCAGACCTAACATGCGTTATCCTCTAAAATATTTGTCAAGACCAGGTTTAATTGATTGTTTCAGTGTGGTCCCACATTACTACGTGATCCAAACCAGAAAAAACCCAGGATCCGTTCAACAAGTATGTGAAGAATGCGAAAGTATTAGTCTGATGAGTGAAAATCCCAGACCTAACCTAGATCTAACATGCGTTATCCTCTAAAATATTGATGGAAACCAGGTTTATTTGACTGTTTCAGTGTTGTACTTCATTACTACTGGATGCAATCCAGAAACAGCCCAGGATCTAGCCAAGAAGTATGAGAAATATGCGAAAGAATGAGCCTCATCAGAGCAAATCCCAGACCTAACCTAGACCTAACATGAATTATTCTCTAATATATTGATCGAAACCAGGTTTAATTGACTGTTTCAGTGTGGTACCACATTACTACATGACCCAAACCAGTAAAAACCCAGGATCCGTTCAACAAGTATGTGAAGAATGCGAAAGTATGAGTCTGATGTGTGAAAATCCTCGGCCTAACCTAGACCTAACATGCGTTATCCTCAAAAATATTGATCGAAACCAGGTTTAATCGACTGTTTCAGTGTGGTACCACATTACTGCGTGATGCAAACCAGAAAAAAACCCAGGATCTGTTCAACAGGTATGTGAAGTATGCGAAAGTATGAGTCTGATGAGAGCAAATCCCAGGCCTAAACTAGACATAACTTTCGTTATCCTCTAAAATATTGATCGAAACCAGGTTTGATTGACTGTTTTAGTGTGGTACCACTTTACTACGTGATCCAAAGCAGAAAAAACCCTCGATCAGGTCAACATGCATGTTAAAGCTGCGAAAGTATGAGCCTGATGAGGGCAAATCCCAAAACCATCCCAGACCTAACATGCGTTATCCTCAAAAATATTAATCGAAACCAGGTTTAGTCGACTGTTTCAGTGTGGTACCACATTACTACGTGATCCAAACCAGAAAAAAACAGGATCCGTTGAACAAGTATGTGAAGAATGCGAAAGTATGAGTCTGATGAGTGAAAATCCCAGACCTAACCTAGACCTAACTTGCGTTATCCTCTAACATATTGATCGAAACCAGGTTTAATTGACTGTTTCTGTGTGGTACCACATTACTACGTGATCCAAACCAGAAATAGCCCAGGATCTAGCCATGAAGTATGAGAAATATGCGAAAGTATGAGCCTGATGAGAGCAAATCCCAGACCTAACCTAGACCTAACATGAATTATTCTCTAAAATATTGATCAAAACCAGGTTTAATCGACTGTTTCAGTGTGGTACCACATTACTGCGTGATGCAAACCAGAAAAAAACCCAGGATCTGTTCAACAGGTAAGTGAAGTATGCGAAAGTATGAGTCTGATGAGAGCAAATCCCAGGCCTAAACTAGACATAACTTTCGTTATCCTCTAAAATATTGATCGAAACCAGGTTTGATTGACTGTTTTAGTGTGGTACCACTTTACTACGTGATCCAAAGCAGAAAAAACCCGCGATCAGGTCAACATGCATGTTAAAGCTGCGAAAGTATGAGCCTGATGAGGGCAAATCCCAGAACCATCCCAGACCTAACATGCGTTATCCTCAAAAATATTAATCGAAACCAGGTTTAGTCGACTGTTTCAGTGTGGTACCACATTACTACGTGATCCAAACCAGAAAAAAAACAGGATCCGTTGAACAAGTATGTGAAGAATGCGAAAGTATGAGTCTGATGAGTGAAAATCCCAGACCTAACCTAGACCTAACTTGCGTTATCCTCTAAAATATTGATCGAAACCAGGTTTAATTGACTGTTTCAGTGTGGTGCCACATTACTACGTGATCCAATCCAGTAAAAACCCAGGATCCGTTCAATAAGTATGTGAAGAATGCGAAAGTATGAGTCTGATGAGTGAAAATCCCAGGCCTAACCTAGACCTAACATGCATTATCCTCAAAAATATTGATCGAAACCTGGTTTAATCGACTGTTTCAGTGTGGTACCACATTACTACGTGACCCAAAGCAGAAAAAACCCAGGATCTGTTCAACAAGTATGTGAAAAACGCGAAAGTATGAGCCTGATGAGGGCGAATCCCAGACCTATCCCAGACCTAACTTTTTTTTTTTTTTTTTTTTTTTTTTGTCGTGGGGAAAAT
Organism: Colletes latitarsis; assembly: GCF_051014445.1. Taxonomy (NCBI): domain Eukaryota; kingdom Metazoa; phylum Arthropoda; class Insecta; order Hymenoptera; family Colletidae; genus Colletes; species Colletes latitarsis. The sequence continues at coordinate 9,668,381 of NW_027488370.1, read as the reverse complement.
CTTCGAAAGACTCCCTCCCACCTCCTTGGGGAGAGGTGGGAGGGGTGTGTGGGATTCCCCGCGCCCGTACAACGACCGGCGCGGGACCTACCCACTAAAAACCCCACGGTGACCCTTCGGCACGCTTTGGGAGGATACCGGGAATCGCTCGAAGCATTCTTCCGGTATCCTCCCCGTGCCCGCGCTTTCGCGCCCATCCCCCGGGATCCCAGACCTAACTTGCGTTATCCTCTAAAATATTGATCTAAACCAGGTTTAATTGACTGTTTCTGTGTGGTACCACATTACTACGTGATCCAAACCAGAAAAAAAACAGGATCCGTTGAACAAGTATGTGAAGAATGCGAAAGTATGAGTCTGATGAGTGAAAATCCCAGACCTAACCTAGACCTAACTTGCGTTATCCTCTAAAATATTGATCGAAACCAGGTTTAATTGACTGTTTCAGTGTGGTGCCACATTACTACGTGATCCAATCCAGTAAAAACCCAGGATCCGTTCAATAAGTATGTGAAGAATGCGAAAGTATGAGTCTGATGAAGGCAAATCCCAGGCCTAACCTAGACCTAACATGCGTTATCCTCAAAAATATTGATCGAAACCTGGTTTAATCGACTGTTTCAGTGTGGTACCTCATTACTATGTGATCCAAACCAGAAAATAACCCAGGATCTGTTCAACGAGTATGTGAAGTGTGCGAAAGTATGAGTCTGATGAGGGCAAATCCCAGACCTATCCCAGACCTAACATGCGTTATCCTCTAAAATATTTATCAAGACCAGGTTTAATTGATTGTTTCAGTGTGGTCCCACATTACTACGTGATCCAAACCAGAAAAAACCCAGGATCCGTTCAACAAGTATGTGAAGAATGCGAAAGTATTAGTCTGATGAGTGAAAATCCCAGACCTAACATAGACCTAACATGCGTTATCCTCTAAAATATTGATGGAAACCAGGTTTATTTGACTGTTTCAGTGTTGTACTTCATTAGTACTGGATGCAATCCAGAAACAGCCCAGGATCTAGCCAAGAAGTATGAGAAATATGCGAAAGAATGAGCCTCATCAGAGCAAATCCCAGACCTAACCTAGACCTAACATGAATTATTCTCTAATATATTGATCGAAACCAGGTTTAATTGACTGTTTCAGTGTGGTACCACATTACTACATGACCCAAACCAGTAAAAACCCAGGATCCGTTCAACAAGTATGTGAAGAATGCGAAAGTATGAGTCTGATGTGTGAAAATCCTCGGCCTAACCTAGACCTAACATGCGTTATCCACAAAAATATTGATCGAAACCAGGTTTAATCGACTGTTTCAGTGTGGTACCACATTACTGCGTGATGCAAACCAGAAAAAAACCCAGGATCTGTTCAACAGGTATGTGAAGTATGCGAAAGTATGAGTCTGATGAGAGCAAATCCCAGGCCTAAACTAGACATAACTTTCGTTATCCTCTAAAATATTGATCGAAACCAGGTTTGATTGACTGTTTTAGTGTGGTACCACTTTACTACGTGATCCAAAGCAGAAAAAACCCTCGATCAGGTCAACATGCATGTTAAAGCTGCGAAAGTATGAGCCTGATGAGGGCAAATCCCAAAACCATCCCAGACCTAACATGCGTTATCCTCAAAAATATTAATCGAAACCAGGTTTAGTCGACTGTTTCAGTGTGGTACCACATTACTACGTGATCCAAACCAGAAAAAAAACAGGATCCGTTGAACAAGTATGTGAAGAATGCGAAAGTATGAGTCTGATGAGTGAAAATCCCAGACCTAACCTAGACCTAACTTGCGTTATCCTCTAAAATATTGATCGAAACCAGGTTTAATTGACTGTTTCAGTGTGGTGCCACATTACTACGTGATCCAATCCAGTAAAAACCCAGGATCCGTTCAATAAGTATGTGAAGAATGCGAAAGTATGAGTCTGATGAGTGAAAATCCCAGGCCTAACCTAGACCTAATATGCATTATCCCCAAAAATATTGATCGAAACTTGGTTTAGTCGACTGTTTCAGTGTGGTCCCACATTACTACGTGACCCAAAGCAGAAAAAACCCAGGATCTGTTCAACAAGTATGTGAAAAACGCGAAAGTATGAGCCTGATGAGGGCGAATCCCAGACCTATCCCAGACCTAACTTGCGTTATCCTCTAAAATATTGATCCAAACCAGGTTTAATTGACTGTTTCTGTGTGGTACCACATTACTACGTGATCCAAACCAGAAATAGCCCAGGATCTAGCCATGAAGTATGAGAAATATGCGAAAGTATGAGCCTGATGAGAGCAAATCCCAGACCTAACCTAGACCTAACATGAATTATTCTCTAAAATATTGATCAAAACCAGGTTTAATTGACTGTTTCAGTGTGGTACCATATTACTACCTGATCCAATCCAGAAACAGCCCAGGATCTAGCCATGAAGAATGAGAAATATGCGAAAGTATGACCCTGATGAAGGCAAATCCCAGGCCTAACCTAGACTTAACATGCGTTGTCCTCTAAAATATTGATGGAAACCAGGTTTAATGGACTGTTTCAGTGTTGTACCACATTACTACGTGATCCAAACCAGAAGAAATCCAGGATCTGTTCAACATGTATGTGAAAAACGCGAAAGTATGAGCCTGCTGAGGGCAAATCCCAGACCTATCCCAGACCTAACTTGCGTTATCCTCTAAAATATTGACCCAAACCAGGTTTAATTGACAGTTTCAGTGTGGTACCACATTACTACGAGATCCAAACCAGAAATAGCCCAGGATCTAGCCATGAAGTACGAGAAATATGCGAAAGTATGAGCCTGACGAGGGCAAATCCTAGAACTGACCCAGACCTAACATGCGTTGTCCTCTAAAATATTGATCGAAACCTGGTTTAATCGACTGTTTCAGTGTGGTACCACATTACTACGTGACCCAAACCAGAAAAAACCCAGGATCTGTTCAACAAGTATGTGAAAAACGCGAAAGTATGAGCCTGATGAGGGCGAATCCCAGACCTATCCCAGACCTAACTTGCGTTATCCTCTAAAATATTGATCAAAACCAGGTTTAATTGACTGTTTCAGCGTGGTACCACATTACTACGTGATACAATCCAGAAACAGCCCAGGATCTAGCCATGAAGTATGAGAAATATGCGAAAGTATGAGCCTGATGAGGGCAAATCCTAGACCTAACCTAGGCCTAACATGAATTATTCTCTAAAATATTGATCGAAACCAGGTTTAATTGATTGGTTCAGTGTGGTACCACATTACTGCGCGACCCAAACCAGAAAAAACTCAGGATCTGTTCAACAAGTATGTGAAAAACGCGAAAGTATGAGCCTGATGAGTGAAAATCCCAGACGTAACCTAGACCTAACATGCGTTATCCTCTAAAATATTGATCCAAACCAGGTTTAATGGACTGTTTCAGTGTGGTACCACACTACTACGTGATCCAAACCAGAAAAAAACCAGGACCTGTTCAACAAGTATGTGAAAAACGCGAAAATATGAGCCTGATGAGGGCAAATCCCAGACCTATCCCAGACCTAACTTGCGTTATCCTCTAAAATATTGATCGAAACCAGGTTTAATTGACTGTTTCAGTGTGGTACCACATTACTACGTGATCCAATCCAGTAAAAACCCAGGATCCATTCAACAAGTATGTGAAGAATGCGAAAGTATGAGTCTGATGAGTGAAAATCCCAGGCCTAACCTAGACATAACATGCGTTATCCTCAAAAATATTGATCGAAACCTGGTTTAATCGACTGTTTCAGTGTGGTACCTCATTACTATGTAATCCAAACCAGAAAATAACCCAGGATCTGTTCAACGAGTATGTGAAGTGTGCGAAAGTATGAGTCTGATGAGGGCAAATCCCAGGCCTAAACTAGACATAACTTTCGTTATCCTCTAAAATGTTGATCGAAACCAGGTTTGATTGACTGTTTCAGTGTTGTACTTCATTACTACGTGATGCAATCCAGAGAAAGCCCAGGATCTAGCCATCAAGTATGTGAAATATGCGAAAGAATGAGCCTGATGAGAGCAAATCCCAGAACTAACCTAGACATAACATGAATTATTCTCTAAAATATTGATCAAAACCAGGTTTAATTGACCGTTTCAGTGTGGTACCACATTACTACGTGATCCAATCCAGAAATAGCCCAGGATCTAGGCATGAAGTATGAGAAATATGCGAAAGTATGAGCCTGACGAGGGCAAATACTAGACCTAACACAGACCTAACATGCGTTATCCTCTAAAATATTTATCATGACCAGGTTTAATTGATTGTTTCAGTGTGGTCCCACATTACTACGTGTTACAAACCAGAAAAAACCCAGAATCCTTTCACAAGTATGTGAAGAATGCGAAAGTATGAGTCTGATGAGTGAAAATCCCAGGCCTAACCTAGACCTAACATGCATTATCCTCAAAAATATTGATCGAAACCAGGTTTAATTGACTGTTTCAGTGTGGTGCCACATTACTACGTGATCCAATCCAGTAAAAACCCAGGATCCGTTCAATAAGTATGTGAAGAATGCGAAAGTATGAGTCTGATGAGTGAAAATCCCCGGCCTAACCTAGACCTAACATGCATTATCCTCAAAAATATTGAACGAAACCTGGTTTAATCGACTGTTTCAGTGTGGTACCGCACTAGTACGTGACGCAAACCAGAAAAAACCCAGGATCTGTTCAACAAGTATGTGAAAAACGCGAAAGTATGAGCCTGCTGAGGGCAAATCCCAGACCTATCCCAGACCTAACTAGCGTTATCCTCTAAAATGATTCAACGAAACCAGGTTTAATTGACTGTTTCAGCGTGGTACCACATTACTACGTGATACAATCCAGAAACAGCCCCGGATCTAGCCGTGAAGTATGAGAAATATGCGAAAGTATGAGCCTGATGAGAGCAAATCCCAGACCTAACCTAGACCTAACATGAATTATTCTCTAAAATATTGATCAAAACCAGGTTTAATTGACTGTTTCAGTGTGGTCCCACATTACTACGTGATCCAAACCAGAAAAAACCCAGGATCCGTTCAACAAGTATGTGAAAAACGCGAAAGTATGAGCCTGATGAGGGCAAATCCCAGACCTATCCCAGACCAAACTTGCGTTATCCTCTAAAATATTTATCAAGACCAGGTTTAATTGATTGTTTCAGTGTGGTCCCACATTACTACGTGATCCAAACCAGAAAAAACCCAGGATCAGTTCAACAAGTATGTGAAAAACGCGAAAGTATGAGCCTGATGAGGGCGAATCCCAGACCTATCCCAGACCAAACTTGCGTTATCCTCTAAAATATTGATCGAAACCAGGTTTAATTGACTGTTTCAGCGTGGTACCACATTACTACGTGATACAATCCAGAAACAGCCCAGGATCTAGCCATGAAGTATGAGAAATATGCGAAAGTATGAGCCGGATGAGGGCAAATCCTAGACCTAACCCAAACCTAACATGCGTTATCCTCTAAAATATTGATCGAAACCAGGTTTAATGGACTGCTTCAGTGTGGTACCACTTCACTACGTGATCCAAAGCAGAAAAGACCCTCGATCAGGCCAGCATGTATGTTAAAACTGCGAAAGTATGAGTCTGATGAGTGCAAATCCCCGGCCTAACCTAGACCTAACATGCGTTATCCTCAAAAATATTGATCGAAACCAGGTTTAATTGACCGTCTCAGTGTGGTACCACATTACTACGTGATCCAATCCAGAAATAGCCCAGGATCTAGCCATGAAGTATTGGAAATATGCGAAAGTATGAGCCTGACGAGGGCAAATCCTGGACCTAACCCAGATCTAACATACGTTATCCTCTAAAATATTTATCAAGACCTGGTTTAATCGACTGTTTCAGTGTGGTACCACATTACTATGTGATCCAAACCAGAAAATAACCCAGGATCTGTTCAACGAGTATGTGAAGTGTGCGAAAGCATGAGTCTGATGAGGGCAAATCCCAGACCTATCCCAGACCTAACTTGCGTTATCCTCTAAAATATTGATCGAAACCAGGTTTAATCGACTGTTTCAGTGTGGTACCACATTAATACGTGACCCAAACCAGAAAAAACCCAGGATCAGTTCAACAAGTATGTGAAAAACGCGAAAGTATGAGCCTGATGAGGGCGAATCCCAGACCTTTCCCAGACCTAACTTGCGTTGTCCTCTAAAATATTGATGGAAAACAGGTTTAATTGACTGTTTCAGTGTTGTACTTCATTACTACGTGATGCAATCCAGAAAAAGCCCAGGATCTAGCCATCAAGTATGAGAAATATGCGAAAGAATGAGCCTGATGAGAGCAAATCCCAGACCTAACCTAGACCAAACATGAATTATTCTCTAAAATATTGTTCGAAACCAGGTTTTATGGACTGTTTCAGTGTGGTACCACACTACTACGTGATCCAAACAAGAAAAAACCCAGGATCTGTTCAACAAGTATGTGAAAAATGCGAAAGTATGACCCTGATGAGGGCAAATCCCAGACCTATCCCAGACATAACTTGCGTTGTCCTCTAAAATATTGATGGAAACCAGATTCCATTGACTGTTTCAGTGTGGTACTACATTACTACGTAATGCAATCCAGAAAAAGCCCAAGATCTAGCCATCAAGTATGAGAAATACGCGAAAGAATGAGCCTGATGAAAGCAAATCGCAGACCTAACCTAGAACTAACATGGATTATTCTCTAAAATATTGATCGAAACCAGGTTTAATGGACTGCATCAGTGTGGTACCACATTACTACGTGATCCAAACCAGAAAAAACCCAGGATCTCTTCAACAAGTATGTGAAAAACGCGAAAGTATGAGCCTGATGAGGGCAAATCCTAGACCTAACCCAGACCTAACATGCGTTATCCTCTAAAATAGTGATCGAAACCAGGTTTAATGGACTATTTCAGTGTGGTACCACACTACTACGTGATCCAATCCAGAAAAAACCAAGGATCAGTTCAACAAGTATGTGAAAAACGCGAAAGTATGAGCCTGATGAGGGCGAATCCTAGACCTATCCCAGACCTAACTTGCGTTGTCCTCTAAAATATTGATGGAAACCAGGTTTAATTGACTGTTTCAGTGTTGTACTTCATTACTACGTGATGCAATCCAGAAAAAGGCCTGGATCTAGCCACCAAGTATGAGAAATATGCGAAAGAATGAGCCTGATGAGAGCAAATCCCAGACCTAACCTAGACCTAACATGAATTATTCTCTAATATATTGATCGAAACCAGGTTTAATTGACTGTTTCAGTGTGGTGCCACATTACTACGTGATCCAATCCAGTAAAAACCCAGGATCCGTTCAATAAGTATGTGAAGAATGCGAAAGTATGAGTCTGATGAGTGAAAATCCCCGGCCTAACCTAGACCTAACATGCATTATCCTCAAAAATATTGAACGAAACCTGGTTTAATCGACTGTTTCAGTGTGGTACCGCACTACTACGTGACGCAAACCAGAAAAAACCCAGGATCTGTTCAACAAGTATGTGAAAAACGCGAAAGTATGAGCCTGCTGAGGGCAAATCCCAGACCTATCCCAGACCTAACTAGGGTTATCCTCTAAAATGATTCAACGAAACCAGGTTTAATTGACTGTTTCAGCGTGGTACCACATTACTACGTGATACAATCCAGAAACAGCCCCGGATCTAGCCGTGAAGTATGAGAAATATGCGAAAGTATGAGCCTGATGAGAGCAAATCCCAGACCTAACCTAGACCTAACATGAATTATTCTCTAAAATATTGATCAAAACCAGGTTTAATTGACTGTTTCAGTGTGGTCCCACATTACTACGTGATCCAAACCAGAAATAGCCCAGGATCTAGCCATGAAGTATGAGAAATATGCGAAAGTATGAACCTGATGAGAGCAAATCCCAGACCTAACCTAGACCTAACATGAATTATTCTCTAAAATATTGATCAAAACCAGGTTTAATTGACTGTTTCAGTGTGGTACCATATTACTACGTGATCCAATCCAGAAACAGCCCAGGATCTAGCCATGAAGAATGAGAAATATGCGAAAGTATGACCCTGATGAAGGCAAATCCCAGGCCTAACCTAGACTTAACATGCGTTGCCCTCTAAAATATTGATCCAAACCAGGTTTAATGGACTGTTTCAGTGTGGTACCACACTACTACGTGATCCAAACTAGAAAAAAACCAGGACCTGTTCAACAAGTATGTGAAAAACGCGAAAATATGAGCCTGATGAGGGCAAATCCCAGACCTATCCCAGACCTAACTTGCGTTATCCTCTAAAATATTGATCGAAACCAGGTTTAATTGACTGTTTCAGTGTGGTACCACATTACTACGTGATCCAATCCAGTAAAAACCCAGGATCCGTTCAACAAGTATGTGAAGAATGCGAAAGTATGAGTCTGATGAGTGAAAATCCCAGGCCTAACCTAGACCTAACATGCGTTATCTTCTAAAATATTTATCAAGACCAGGTTTAATTGAATGTTTCAGTGTGGTACCACATTACTACGTGAACCAAACCAGAAAATACACAGGATCCGTTCAACAAGTATGTGAAGAATGCGAAGGTATGAGTCTGATGAGTGAAAATCCCAGGGCTAACCTAGACCTAACATGCGTTATCCTCTAAAATATTTTTCCAGACCAGGTTTCATTGAATGCTTCAGCGTGGTACCACATTACTACGTGACCCAAACCAGAAATGACCCAGGATCTGTTCAACAAGTATGTCAAAAACGCGAAAGTATGAGCCTGCTGAGGGCAAATCCCAGACCTATCCCAGACCTAACTTGCGTTATCCTCTAAAATATTGAACGAAACCAGGTTCAATTGACTGTTTCAGCGTGGTACCACATTACTACGTGATACAATCCAGAAACAGCCCGGGATCTAGCCATGAAGTATGAGAAATATGCGAAGGTATGAGCCTGATGAGAGCAAATCCCAGACCTAACCTAGACCTAACATGAATTATTCTCTAAAATACTGATCAAAACCAGGTTTAATTGACTGTTTCAGTGTGGTACCACATTACTACGTGATCCAATCCAGAAACAGCCCAGGATCTAGCCATGAAGTATGAGAAATATGCGAAAGAATGACACTGATGAAGGCAAATCCCAGGCCTAACCTAGACCTAACATGCGTTGTCCTCTAAAATATTGATCGAAACCTGGTTTAATCGACTGTTTCAGTGTGGTACCACATTACTACGTGATCCAAACCAGAAAAAACCCAGGATCCGTTCAACAAGTATGTGAAGAATGCGAAAGTATGAGTCTGATGAGTGAAAATCCCAGGCCTAACCTAGACCTAACATGCATTATCCTCAAAAATATTGATCGAAACCTGGTTTAATCGACTGTTTCAGTGTGGTACCACATTACTACGTGACCCAAACCAGAAAAAACCCAGGATCTGTTCGACAAGTATGTGAAAAACGCGAAAGTATGAGTCTGATGAGGGCAAATCCCAGACCTATCCCAGACCTAACTTGCGTTATCCTATAAAATATTGATCCAAACCAGGTTTAACTGACAGTTTCAGCGTGGTACCACGTTACTACGTAATCCAATCCAGAAATAGCCCAGGATCTAGGCATGAAGTATGAGAAATATGCGAAAGTATGAGCGTGACGAGGGCAAATCCTAGACCTAACCCAGACCTAACATGCGTTATCCTCTAAAATATTGATCGAAACCAGGTTTAATCGAATGATTCAGTGTGGTACCACATTGCTACGTGATCCAAACCAGAAAAAACCCAGTATCAGTTCAACAAGTATGTGAAAAACGCGAAAGTATGAGCCTGATGAGGGCGAATCCCAGACCTATCCCAGACCTAACTTGCGTTATCCTCTAAAATATTGATCAAAACCAGGTTTAATTGTCTGTTTCAGCGTGGTACCACATTACTACGTGATACAATCCAGAAACAGCCCAGGTTCTAGCCATGAAGTATGAGAAATATGCGAAAGCATGAGCCTGATGAGGGCAAATCCTAGACCTAACCTAGGCCTAACATGAATTACTCTCTAAAATATTGATCGAAACCAGGTTTAATTGATTGGTTCAGCGTGGTCCCACATTACTACGTGATCCAAACCAGAAAAAACCCAGGATCCGTTCAACAAGTATGTGAAGAATGCGAAAGTATGAGTCTGATGAGTGAAAATCCCTGGCCTAACCTAGACCTAACATGCGTTATCCTCAAAAATATTGATCCAAACCAGGTTTAATGGGCTGTTTCAGTGTGGTACCACACTACTACGTGATCCAAACTAGAAAAAACCCAGAATCCTTTCACAAGTATGTGAAGAATGCGAAAGTATGAGTCTGATGAGTGAAAATCCCAGGCCTAACCTAGACCTAACATGCATTATCCTCAAAAATATTGATCGAAACCTGGTTTAATCGACTGTTTCAGTGTGGTACCCCATTACTATGTAATCCAAACCAGAAAATAACCCAGGATCTGTTCAACGAGTATGTGAAGTGTGCGAACGTATGAGCCTGACGAGGGCAAATACTAGACCTAACACAGACCTAACATGCGTTATCCTCTAAAATATTTATCATGACCAGGTTTAATTGATTGTTTCAGTGTGGTCCCACATTACTACGTGATACAAACCAGAAAAAACCCAGAATCCTTTCACAAGTATGTGAAGAATGCGAAAGTATGAGTCTGATGAGTGAAAATCCCAGGCCTAACCTAGACCTAACATGCATTATCCTCAAAAATATTGATCGAAACCAGGTTTAATTGACTGTTTCAGTGTGGTACCGCACTACTACGTGACGCAAACCAGTAAAAACCCAGGATCCGTTCAATAAGTATGTGAAGAATGCGAAAGTATGAGTCTGATGAGTGAAAATCCCCGGCCTAACCTAGACCTAACATGCATTATCCTCAAAAATATTGAACGAAACCTGGTTTAATCGACTGTTTCAGTGTGGTACCGCACTACTACGTGACGCAAACCAGAAAAAACCCAGGATCTGTTCAACAAGTATGTGAAAAACGCGAAAGTATGAGCCTGCTGAGGGCAAATCCCAGACCTATCCCAGACCTAACTAGCGTTATCCTCTAAAATGATTCAACGAAACCGGGTTTAATTGACTGTTTCAGCGTGGTACCACATTACTGCGTGATACAATCCAGAAACAGCCCCGGATCTAGCCGTGAAGTATGAGAAATATGTGAAAGTATGAGCCTGATGAGAGCAAATCCCAGACCTAACCTAGACCTAACATGAACTATTCTCTAAAATATTGATCAAAATCAGGTTTAATTGACTGTTTCAGTGTGGTCCCACATTACTACGTGATCCAAACCAGAAAAAACCCAGGATCCGTTCAACAAGTATGTGAAAAACGCGAAAGTATGAGCCTGATGAGGGCAAATCCCAGACCTATCCCAGACCAAACTTGCGTTATCCTCTAAAATATTTATCAAGACCAGGTTTAATTGATTGTTTCAGTGTGGTCCCACATTACTACGTGATCCAAACCAGAAAAAACCCAGGATCAGTTCAGCAAGTATGTGAAAAACGCGAAAGTATGAGCCTGATGAGGGCGAATCCCAGACCTATCCCAGACCAAACTTGCGTTATCCTCTAAAATATTGATCGGAACCAGGTTTAATTGACTGTTTCAGCGTGGTACCACATTACTACGTGATCCAAACCAGAAAAAACCCAGGATCCGTTCAACAAGTATGTGAAAAACGCGAAAGTATGAGCCTGATGAGGGCAAATCCCAGACCTATCCCAGACCAAACTTGCGTTATCCTCTAAAATATTTATCAAGACCAGGTTTAATTGATTGTTTCAGTGTGGTCCCACATTACTACGTGATCCAAACCAGAAAAAACCCAGGATCCGTTCAACAAGTATGTGAAAAACGCGAAAGTATGAGCCTGATGAGGGCAAATCCCAGACCTATCCCAGACCAAACTTGCGTTATCCTCTAAAATATTTATCAAGACCAGGTTTAATTGATTGTTTCAGTGTGGTCCCACATTACTACGTGATCCAAACCAGAAAAAACCCAGGATCAGTTCAGCAAGTATGTGAAAAACGCGAAAGTATGAGCCTGATGAGGGCGAATCCCAGACCTATCCCAGACCAAACTTGCGTTATCCTCTAAAATATTGATCGGAACCAGGTTTAATTGACTGTTTCAGCGTGGTACCACATTACTACGTGATCCAAACCAGAAAAAACCCAGGATTCGTTCAACAAGTATGTGAAAAACGCGAAAGTATGAGCCTGATGAGGGCAAATCCCAGACCTATCCCAGACCTAACTTGCGTTATCCTCTAAAATATTGATCGGAACCAGGTTTAATTGACTGTTTCAGTGTGGTACCACATTACTACGTGATCCAATCCAGTAAAAACCCAGGATCCGTTCAACAAGTATGTGAAGAATGCGAAAGTATGAGTCTGATGAGTGAAAATCCCAGGCCTAACCTAGACATAACATGCGTTATCCTCAAAAATATTGATCGAAACCTGGTTTAATCGACTGTTTCAGTGTGGTACCTCATTACTATGTAATCCAAACCAGAAAATAACCCAGGATCTGTTCAACGAGTATGTGAAGTGTGCGAAAGTATGAGTCTGATGAGGGCAAATCCCAGGCCTAAACTAGACATAACTTTCGTTATCCTCTAAAATGTTGATCGAAACCAGGTTTGATTGACTGTTTCAGTGTTGTACTTCATTACTACGTGATGCAATCCAGAGAAAGCCCAGGATCTAGCCATCAAGTATGTGAAATATGCGAAAGAATGAGCCTGATGAGAGCAAATCCCAGAACTAACCTAGACATAACATGAATTATTCTCTAAAATATTGATCAAAACCAGGTTTAATTGACCGTTTCAGTGTGGTACCACATTACTACGTGATCCAATCCAGAAATAGCCCAGGATCTAGGCATGAAGTATGAGAAATATGCGAAAGTATGAGCCTGACGAGGGCAAATACTAGACCTAACACAGACCTAACATGCGTTATCCTCTAAAATATTTATCATGACCAGGTTTAATTGATTGTTTCAGTGTGGTCCCACATTACTACGTGTTACAAACCAGAAAAAACCCAGAATCCTTTCACAAGTATGTGAAGAATGCGAAAGTATGAGTCTGATGAGTGAAAATCCCAGGCCTAACCTAGACCTAACATGCATTATCCTCAAAAATATTGATCGAAACCAGGTTTAATTGACTGTTTCAGTGTGGTGCCACATTACTACGTGATCCAATCCAGTAAAAACCCAGGATCCGTTCAATAAGTATGTGAAGAATGCGAAAGTATGAGTCTGATGAGTGAAAATCCCCGGCCTAACCTAGACCTAACATGCATTATCCTCAAAAATATTGAACGAAACCTGGTTTAATCGACTGTTTCAGTGTGGTACCGCACTAGTACGTGACGCAAACCAGAAAAAACCCAGGATCTGTTCAACAAGTATGTGAAAAACGCGAAAGTATGAGCCTGCTGAGGGCAAATCCCAGACCTATCCCAGACCTAACTAGCGTTATCCTCTAAAATGATTCAACGAAACCAGGTTTAATTGACTGTTTCAGCGTGGTACCACATTACTACGTGATACAATCCAGAAACAGCCCCGGATCTAGCCGTGAAGTATGAGAAATATGCGAAAGTATGAGCCTGATGAGAGCAAATCCCAGACCTAACCTAGACCTAACATGAATTATTCTCTAAAATATTGATCAAAACCAGGTTTAATTGACTGTTTCAGTGTGGTCCCACATTACTACGTGATCCAAACCAGAAAAAACCCAGGATCCGTTCAACAAGTATGTGAAAAACGCGAAAGTATGAGCCTGATGAGGGCAAATCCCAGACCTATCCCAGACCAAACTTGCGTTATCCTCTAAAATATTTATCAAGACCAGGTTTAATTGATTGTTTCAGTGTGGTCCCACATTACTACGTGATCCAAACCAGAAAAAACCCAGGATCAGTTCAACAAGTATGTGAAAAACGCGAAAGTATGAGCCTGATGAGGGCGAATCCCAGACCTATCCCAGACCAAACTTGCGTTATCCTCTAAAATATTGATCGAAACCAGGTTTAATTGACTGTTTCAGCGTGGTACCACATTACTACGTGATACAATCCAGAAACAGCCCAGGATCTAGCCATGAAGTATGAGAAATATGCGAAAGTATGAGCCGGATGAGGGCAAATCCTAGACCTAACCCAAACCTAACATGCGTTATCCTCTAAAATATTGATCGAAACCAGGTTTAATGGACTGCTTCAGTGTGGTACCACTTCACTACGTGATCCAAAGCAGAAAAGACCCTCGATCAGGCCAGCATGTATGTTAAAACTGCGAAAGTATGAGTCTGATGAGTGCAAATCCCCGGCCTAACCTAGACCTAACATGCGTTATCCTCAAAAATATTGATCGAAACCAGGTTTAATTGACCGTCTCAGTGTGGTACCACATTACTACGTGATCCAATCCAGAAATAGCCCAGGATCTAGCCATGAAGTATTGGAAATATGCGAAAGTATGAGCCTGACGAGGGCAAATCCTGGACCTAACCCAGATCTAACATACGTTATCCTCTAAAATATTTATCAAGACCTGGTTTAATCGACTGTTTCAGTGTGGTACCACATTACTATGTGATCCAAACCAGAAAATAACCCAGGATCTGTTCAACGAGTATGTGAAGTGTGCGAAAGCATGAGTCTGATGAGGGCAAATCCCAGACCTATCCCAGACCTAACTTGCGTTATCCTCTAAAATATTGATCGAAACCAGGTTTAATCGACTGTTTCAGTGTGGTACCACATTAATACGTGATCCAAACCAGAAAAAACCCAGGATCAGTTCAACAAGTATGTGAAAAACGCGAAAGTATGAGCCTGATGAGGGCGAATCCCAGACCTTTCCCAGACCTAACTTGCGTTGTCCTCTAAAATATTGATGGAAAACAGGTTTAATTGACTGTTTCAGTGTTGTACTTCATTACTACGTGATGCAATCCAGAAAAAGCCCAGGATCTAGCCATCAAGTATGAGAAATATGCGAAAGAATGAGCCTGATGAGAGCAAATCCCAGACCTAACCTAGACCAAACATGAATTATTCTCTAAAATATTGTTCGAAACCAGGTTTTATGGACTGTTTCAGTGTGGTACCACACTACTACGTGATCCAAACAAGAAAAAACCCAGGATCTGTTCAACAAGTATGTGAAAAATGCGAAAGTATGACCCTGATGAGGGCAAATCCCAGACCTATCCCAGACATAACTTGCGTTGTCCTCTAAAATATTGATGGAAACCAGATTCCATTGACTGTTTCAGTGTGGTACTACATTACTACGTAATGCAATCCAGAAAAAGCCCAAGATCTAGCCATCAAGTATGAGAAATACGCGAAAGAATGAGCCTGATGAAAGCAAATCGCAGACCTAACCTAGAACTAACATGGATTATTCTCTAAAATATTGATCGAAACCAGGTTTAATGGACTGCATCAGTGTGGTACCACATTACTACGTGATCCAAACCAGAAAAAACCCAGGATCTCTTCAACAAGTATGTGAAAAACGCGAAAGTATGAGCCTGATGAGGGCAAATCCTAGACCTAACCCAGACCTAACATGCGTTATCCTCTAAAATAGTGATCGAAACCAGGTTTAATGGACTATTTCAGTGTGGTACCACACTACTACGTGATCCAATCCAGAAAAAACCAAGGATCAGTTCAACAAGTATGTGAAAAACGCGAAAGTATGAGCCTGATGAGGGCGAATCCTAGACCTATCCCAGACCTAACTTGCGTTGTCCTCTAAAATATTGATGGAAACCAGGTTTAATTGACTGTTTCAGTGTTGTACTTCATTACTACGTGATGCAATCCAGAAAAAGGCCTGGATCTAGCCACCAAGTATGAGAAATATGCGAAAGAATGAGCCTGATGAGAGCAAATCCCAGACCTAACCTAGACCTAACATGAATTATTCTCTAATATATTGATCGAAACCAGGTTTAATTGACTGTTTCAGTGTGGTGCCACATTACTACGTGATCCAATCCAGTAAAAACCCAGGATCCGTTCAATAAGTATGTGAAGAATGCGAAAGTATGAGTCTGATGAGTGAAAATCCCCGGCCTAACCTAGACCTAACATGCATTATCCTCAAAAATATTGAACGAAACCTGGTTTAATCGACTGTTTCAGTGTGGTACCGCACTACTACGTGACGCAAACCAGAAAAAACCCAGGATCTGTTCAACAAGTATGTGAAAAACGCGAAAGTATGAGCCTGCTGAGGGCAAATCCCAGACCTATCCCAGACCTAACTAGGGTTATCCTCTAAAATGATTCAACGAAACCAGGTTTAATTGACTGTTTCAGCGTGGTACCACATTACTACGTGATACAATCCAGAAACAGCCCCGGATCTAGCCGTGAAGTATGAGAAATATGCGAAAGTATGAGCCTGATGAGAGCAAATCCCAGACCTAACCTAGACCTAACATGAATTATTCTCTAAAATATTGATCAAAACCAGGTTTAATTGACTGTTTCAGTGTGGTCCCACATTACTACGTGATCCAAACCAGAAATAGCCCAGGATCTAGCCATGAAGTATGAGAAATATGCGAAAGTATGAACCTGATGAGAGCAAATCCCAGACCTAACCTAGACCTAACATGAATTATTCTCTAAAATATTGATCAAAACCAGGTTTAATTGACTGTTTCAGTGTGGTACCATATTACTACGTGATCCAATCCAGAAACAGCCCAGGATCTAGCCATGAAGAATGAGAAATATGCGAAAGTATGACCCTGATGAAGGCAAATCCCAGGCCTAACCTAGACTTAACATGCGTTGCCCTCTAAAATATTGATCCAAACCAGGTTTAATGGACTGTTTCAGTGTGGTACCACACTACTACGTGATCCAAACTAGAAAAAAACCAGGACCTGTTCAACAAGTATGTGAAAAACGCGAAAATATGAGCCTGATGAGGGCAAATCCCAGACCTATCCCAGACCTAACTTGCGTTATCCTCTAAAATATTGATCGAAACCAGGTTTAATTGACTGTTTCAGTGTGGTACCACATTACTACGTGATCCAATCCAGTAAAAACCCAGGATCCGTTCAACAAGTATGTGAAGAATGCGAAAGTATGAGTCTGATGAGTGAAAATCCCAGGCCTAACCTAGACCTAACATGCGTTATCTTCTAAAATATTTATCAAGACCAGGTTTAATTGAATGTTTCAGTGTGGTACCACATTACTACGTGAACCAAACCAGAAAATACACAGGATCCGTTCAACAAGTATGTGAAGAATGCGAAGGTATGAGTCTGATGAGTGAAAATCCCAGGGCTAACCTAGACCTAACATGCGTTATCCTCTAAAATATTTTTCCAGACCAGGTTTCATTGAATGCTTCAGCGTGGTACCACATTACTACGTGACCCAAACCAGAAATGACCCAGGATCTGTTCAACAAGTATGTCAAAAACGCGAAAGTATGAGCCTGCTGAGGGCAAATCCCAGACCTATCCCAGACCTAACTTGCGTTATCCTCTAAAATATTGAACGAAACCAGGTTCAATTGACTGTTTCAGCGTGGTACCACATTACTACGTGATACAATCCAGAAACAGCCCGGGATCTAGCCATGAAGTATGAGAAATATGCGAAGGTATGAGCCTGATGAGAGCAAATCCCAGACCTAACCTAGACCTAACATGAATTATTCTCTAAAATACTGATCAAAACCAGGTTTAATTGACTGTTTCAGTGTGGTACCACATTACTACGTGATCCAATCCAGAAACAGCCCAGGATCTAGCCATGAAGTATGAGAAATATGCGAAAGAATGACACTGATGAAGGCAAATCCCAGGCCTAACCTAGACCTAACATGCGTTGTCCTCTAAAATATTGATCGAAACCTGGTTTAATCGACTGTTTCAGTGTGGTACCACATTACTACGTGATCCAAACCAGAAAAAACCCAGGATCCGTTCAACAAGTATGTGAAGAATGCGAAAGTATGAGTCTGATGAGTGAAAATCCCAGGCCTAACCTAGACCTAACATGCATTATCCTCAAAAATATTGATCGAAACCTGGTTTAATCGACTGTTTCAGTGTGGTACCACATTACTACGTGACCCAAACCAGAAAAAACCCAGGATCTGTTCGACAAGTATGTGAAAAACGCGAAAGTATGAGTCTGATGAGGGCAAATCCCAGACCTATCCCAGACCTAACTTGCGTTATCCTATAAAATATTGATCCAAACCAGGTTTAACTGACAGTTTCAGCGTGGTACCACGTTACTACGTAATCCAATCCAGAAATAGCCCAGGATCTAGGCATGAAGTATGAGAAATATGCGAAAGTATGAGCGTGACGAGGGCAAATCCTAGACCTAACCCAGACCTAACATGCGTTATCCTCTAAAATATTGATCGAAACCAGGTTTAATCGAATGATTCAGTGTGGTACCACATTGCTACGTGATCCAAACCAGAAAAAACCCAGTATCAGTTCAACAAGTATGTGAAAAACGCGAAAGTATGAGCCTGATGAGGGCGAATCCCAGACCTATCCCAGACCTAACTTGCGTTATCCTCTAAAATATTGATCAAAACCAGGTTTAATTGTCTGTTTCAGCGTGGTACCACATTACTACGTGATACAATCCAGAAACAGCCCAGGTTCTAGCCATGAAGTATGAGAAATATGCGAAAGCATGAGCCTGATGAGGGCAAATCCTAGACCTAACCTAGGCCTAACATGAATTACTCTCTAAAATATTGATCGAAACCAGGTTTAATTGATTGGTTCACCGTGGTCCCACATTACTACGTGATCCAAACCAGAAAAAACCCAGGATCCGTTCAACAAGTATGTGAAGAATGCGAAAGTATGAGTCTGATGAGTGAAAATCCCTGGCCTAACCTAGACCTAACATGCGTTATCCTCAAAAATATTGATCGCAACCTGGTTTAATCGACTGTTTCAGTGTGGTACCACATTACTGCGCGACCCAAACCAGAAAAAACTCAGGATCTGTTCAACAAGTATGTGAAAAACGCGAAAGTATGAGCCTGATGAGTGAAAATCCCAGACGTAACCTAGACCTAACATGCGTTATCCTCTAAAATATTGATCCAAACCAGGTTTAATGGACTGTTTCAGTGTGGTACCACACTACTACGTGATCCAAACTAGAAAAAAACCAGGACCTGTTCAACAAGTATGTGAAAAACGCGAAAATATGAGCCTGATGAGGGCAAATCCCAGACCTATCCCAGACCTAACTTGCGTTATCCTCTAAAATATTGATCGAAACCAGGTTTAATTGACTGTTTCAGTGTGGTACCACATTACTACGTGATCCAATCCAGTAAAAACCCAGGATCCGTTCAACAAGTATGTGAAGAATGCGAAAGTATGAGTCTGATGAGTGAAAATCCCAGGCCTAACCTAGACCTAACATGCGTTATCCTCAAAAATATTGATCGAAACCTGGTTTAATCGACTGTTTCAGTGTGGTACCCCATTACTATGTAATCCAAACCAGAAAATAACCCAGGATCTGTTCAACGAGTATGTGAAGTGTGCGAACGTATGAGCCTGACGAGGGCAAATACTAGACCTAACACAGACCTAACATGCGTTATCCTCTAAAATATTTATCATGACCAGGTTTAATTGATTGTTTCAGTGTGGTCCCACATTACTACGTGATACAAACCAGAAAAAACCCAGAATCCTTTCACAAGTATGTGAAGAATGCGAAAGTATGAGTCTGATGAGTGAAAATCCCAGGCCTAACCTAGACCTAACATGCATTATCCTCAAAAATATTGATCGAAACCAGGTTTAATTGACTGTTTCAGTGTGGTACCGCACTACTACGTGACGCAAACCAGTAAAAACCCAGGATCCGTTCAATAAGTATGTGAAGAATGCGAAAGTATGAGTCTGATGAGTGAAAATCCCCGGCCTAACCTAGACCTAACATGCATTATCCTCAAAAATATTGAACGAAACCTGGTTTAATCGACTGTTTCAGTGTGGTACCGCACTACTACGTGACGCAAACCAGAAAAAACCCAGGATCTGTTCAACAAGTATGTGAAAAACGCGAAAGTATGAGCCTGCTGAGGGCAAATCCCAGACCTATCCCAGACCTAACTAGCGTTATCCTCTAAAATGATTCAACGAAACCAGGTTTAATTGACTGTTTCAGCGTGGTACCACATTACTGCGTGATACAATCCAGAAACAGCCCCGGATCTAGCCGTGAAGTATGAGAAATATGTGAAAGTATGAGCCTGATGAGAGCAAATCCCAGACCTAACCTAGACCTAACATGAACTATTCTCTAAAATATTGATCAAAATCAGGTTTAATTGACTGTTTCAGTGTGGTCCCACATTACTACGTGATCCAAACCAGAAAAAACCCAGGATCCGTTCAACAAGTATGTGAAAAACGCGAAAGTATGAGCCTGATGAGGGCAAATCCCAGACCTATCCCAGACCAAACTTGCGTTATCCTCTAAAATATTTATCAAGACCAGGTTTAATTGATTGTTTCAGTGTGGTCCCACATTACTACGTGATCCAAACCAGAAAAAACCCAGGATCAGTTCAGCAAGTATGTGAAAAACGCGAAAGTATGAGCCTGATGAGGGCGAATCCCAGACCTATCCCAGACCAAACTTGCGTTATCCTCTAAAATATTGATCGGAACCAGGTTTAATTGACTGTTTCAGCGTGGTACCACATTACTACGTGATCCAAACCAGAAAAAACCCAGGATCCGTTCAACAAGTATGTGAAAAACGCGAAAGTATGAGCCTGATGAGGGCAAATCCCAGACCTATCCCAGACCAAACTTGCGTTATCCTCTAAAATATTTATCAAGACCAGGTTTAATTGATTGTTTCAGTGTGGTCCCACATTACTACGTGATCCAAACCAGAAAAAACCCAGGATCCGTTCAACAAGTATGTGAAAAACGCGAAAGTATGAGCCTGATGAGGGCAAATCCCAGACCTATCCCAGACCAAACTTGCGTTATCCTCTAAAATATTTATCAAGACCAGGTTTAATTGATTGTTTCAGTGTGGTCCCACATTACTACGTGATCCAAACCAGAAAAAACCCAGGATCAGTTCAGCAAGTATGTGAAAAACGCGAAAGTATGAGCCTGATGAGGGCGAATCCCAGACCTATCCCAGACCAAACTTGCGTTATCCTCTAAAATATTGATCGGAACCAGGTTTAATTGACTGTTTCAGCGTGGTACCACATTACTACGTGATCCAAACCAGAAAAAACCCAGGATTCGTTCAACAAGTATGTGAAAAACGCGAAAGTATGAGCCTGATGAGGGCAAATCCCAGACCTATCCCAGACCAAACTTGCGTTATCCTCTAAAATATTTATCAAGACCAGGTTTAATTGATTGTTTCAGTGTGGTCCCACATTACTACGTGATCCAAACCAGAAAAAACCCAGGATCAGTTCAACAAGTATGTGAAAAACGCGAAAGTATGAGCCTGATGAGGGCAAATCCCAGACCTATCCCAGACCAAACTTGCGTTATCCTCTAAAATATTTATCAAGACCAGGTTTAATTGATTGTTTCAGTGTGGTCCCACATAACTACGTGATCCAAACCAGAAAAAACCCAGGATCAGTTCAACAAGTATGTGAAAAACGCGAAAGTATGAGCCTGATGAGGGCGAATCCCAGACCTATCCCAGACCAAACTTGCGTTATCCTCTAAAATATTGATCGAAACCAGGTTTAATTGACTGTTTCAGCGTGGTACCACATTACTACGTGATACAATCCAGAAACAGCCCAGGATCTAGCCATGAAGTATGTGAAAAACGCGAAAGTATGAGCCTGATGAGGGCAAATCCCAGACCTATCCCAGACCAAACTTGCGTTATCCTCTAAAATATTTATCAAGACCAGGTTTAATTGATTGTTTCAGTGTGGTCCCACATTACTGCGTGATCCAAACCAGAAAAAACCCAGGATCCGTTCAACAAGTATGTGAAGAATGCGAAAGTATGAGTCTGATGAGTGAAAATCCCAGACCTAACCTGGACCTAACATGCGTTATCCTCAAAAATATTGATCGAAACCAGGATTAATTGACTGTTTCAGCGTGGTACCACATTACTACGTGATACAATCCAGAAACAGCCCAGGATCTAGCCATGAAGTATGAGAAATATGCGAAAGTATGAGCCTGATGAGGGCAAATCCTAGACGTAACCCAAACCTAACATGCGTTATCCTCTAAAATATTGATCGAAACCAGGTTTAATGGACTGCTTCAGTGTGGTACCACTTCACTACGTGATCCAAAGCAGAAAAAACCCTCGATCAGGCCAACATGTATGTTAAAACTGCGAAAGTATGAGTCTGATGAGTGAAAATCCCCGGCCTAACCTAGACCTAACATGCGTTATCCTCAAAAATATTGATCGAAACCAGGTTTAATTAACCGTTTCAGTGTGGTACCACATTACTACGTGATCCAAACCAGAAAAAACCCAGGATCCGTTCAACAAGTATGTGAAGAATGCGAAAGTATGAGTCTGATGAGTGAAAATCCCAGACCTATCCCAGACCTAACTTGCGTTATCCTCTAAAATATTGAACGAAACCAGGTTCAATTGACTGTTTCAGCGTGGTACCACATTACTACGTGATACAATCCAGAAACAGCCCGGGATCTAGCCATGAAGTATGAGAAATATGCGAAGGTATGAGCCTGATGAGAGCAAATCCCAGACCTAACCTAGACCTAACATGAATTATTCTCTAAAATACTGATCAAAACCAGGTTTAATTGACTGTTTCAGTGTGGTACCACATTACTACGTGATCCAATCCAGAAACAGCCCAGGATCTAGCCATGAAGTATGAGAAATATGCGAAAGAATGACCCTGATGAAGGCAAATCCCAGGCCTAACCTAGACCTAACATGCGTTGTCCTCTAAAATATTGATCGAAACCTGGTTTAATCGACTGTTTCAGTGTGGTACCACATTACTACGTGATCCAAACCAGAAAAAACCCAGGATCCGTTCAACAAGTATGTGAAGAATGCGAAAGTATGAGTCTGATGAGTGAAAATCCCAGGCCTAACCTAGACCTAACATGCATTATCCTCAAAATATTGATCGAAGCCTGGTTTAATCGACTGTTTCAGTGTGGTACCACATTACTACGTGACCCAAACCAGAAAAAACGCAGGATCTGTTCAACAAGTATGTGAAAAACGCGAAAGTATGAGCCTGATGAGGGCAAATCCCAGACCTATCCCAGACCTAACTTGCGTTATCCTATAAAATATTGATCCAAACCAGGTTTAATTGACAGTTTCAGCGTGGTACCACGTTACTACGTGATCCAATCCAGAAATAGCCCAGGATCTAGGCATGAAGTATGAGAAATATGCGAAAGTATGAGCGTGACGAGGGCAAATCCTAGACCTAACCCAGACCTAACATGCGTTATCCTCTAAAATATTGATCGAAACCAGGTTTAATCGAATGATTCAGTGTGGTACCACATTGCTACGTGATCCAAACCAGAAAAAACCCAGTATCAGTTCAACAAGTATGTGAAAAACGCGAAAGTATGAGCCTGATGAGAGCAAATCCCAGAACTAACCTAGACATAACATGAATTATTCTCTAAAATATTGATCAAAACCAGGTTTAATTGACTGTTTCAGTGTGGTACCACATTACTACGTGATCCAATCCAGAAATAGCCCAGGATCTAGGCATGAAGTATGAGAAATATGCGAAAGTATGAGCCTGACGAGGGCAAATACTAGACCTAACACAGACCTAACATGCGTTATCCTCTAAAATATTTATCATGACCAGGTTTAATTGATTGTTTCAGTGTGGTCCCACATTACTACGTGATACAAACCAGAAAAAACCCAGAATCCTTTCACAAGTATGTGAAGAATGCGAAAGTATGAGTCTGATGAGTGAAAATCCCAGGCCTAACCTAGACCTAACATGCATTATCCTCAAAAATATTGATCGAAACCAGGTTTAATTGACTGTTTCAGTGTGGTGCCACATTACTACGTGATCCAATCCAGTAAAAACCCAGGATCCGTTCAATAAGTATGTGAAGAATGCGAAAGTATGAGTCTGATGAGTGAAAATCCCCGGCCTAACCTAGACCTAACATGCATTATCCTCAAAAATATTGAACGAAACCTGGTTTAATCGACTGTTTCAGTGTGGTACCGCACTACTACGTGACGCAAACCAGAAAAAACCCAGGATCTGTTCAACAAGTATGTGAAAAACGCGAAAGTATGAGCCTGCTGAGGGCAAATCCCAGACCTATCCCAGACCTAACTAGCGTTATCCTCTAAAATGATTCAACGAAACCAGGTTTAATTGACTGTTTCAGCGTGGTACCACATTACTACGTGATACAATCCAGAAACAGCCCCGGATCTAGCCGTGAAGTATGAGAAATATGCGAAAGTATGAGCCTGATGAGAGCAAATCCCAGACCTAACCTAGACCTAACATGAATTATTCTCTAAAATATTGATCAAAACCAGGTTTAATTGACTGTTTCAGTCTGGTCCCACATTGCTACGTGATCCAAACCAGAAAAAACCCAGGATCCGTTCAACAAGTATGTGAAAAACGCGAAAGTATGAGCCTGATGAGGGCAAATCCCAGACCTATCCCAGACCAAACTTGCGTTATCCTCTAAAATATTTATCAAGACCAGGTTTAATTGATTGTTTCAGTGTGGTCCCACATTACTACGTGATCCAAACCAGAAAAACCCCAGGATCAGTTCAACAAGTATGTGAAAAACGCGAAAGTATGAGCCTGATGAGGGCGAATCCCAGACCTATCCCAGACCAAACTTGCGTGATCCTCTAAAATATTGATCGAAACCAGGTTTAATTGACTGTTTCAGCGTGGTACCACATTACTACGTGATACAATCCAGAAACAGCCCAGGATCTAGCCATGAAGTATGTGAAAAACGCGAAAGTATGAGCCTGATGAGGGCAAATCCCAGACCTATCCCAGACCAAACTTGCGTTATCCTCTAAAATATTTATCAAGACCAGGTTTAATTGATTGTTTCAGTGTGGTCCCACATTACTGCGTGATCCAAACCAGAAAAAACCCAGGATCCGTTCAACAAGTATGTGAAGAATGCGAAAGTATGAGTCTGATGAGTGAAAATCCCAGACCTAACCTGGACCTAACATGCGTTATCCTCAAAAATATTGATCGAAACCTGGTTTAATCGACTGTTTCAGAGTGGTACTACATTACTACGTGACCCAAACCAGAAAAAACCCAGGATCTGTTCAACAAGTATGTGAAAAACGCGAAAGTATGAGCCTGATGAGGGCAAATCCCAGACCTATCCCAGACCAAACTTGCGTTATCCTCTAAAATATTGATCGAAACCAGGTTTATTCGACTGTTTCAGTGTGGTACCACATTGGTACGTGATCCAAACCAGAAAAAACCCAGGATCAGTTCAACAAGTATGTGAAAAACGCGAAAGTATGAGCCTGATGAGGGCGAATCCCAGACCTATCCCAGACCTAACTTGCGTTATCCTCTAAAATATTGATCGAAACCAGGATTAATTGACTGTTTCAGCGTGGTACCACATTACTACGTGATACAATCCAGAAACAGCCCAGGATCTAGCCATGAAGTATGAGAAATATGCGAAAGTATGAGCCTGATGAGGGCAAATCCTAGACGTAACCCAAACCTAACATGCGTTATCCTCTAAAATATTGATCGAAACCAGGTTTAATGGACTGCTTCAGTGTGGTACCACTTCACTACGTGATCCAAAGCAGAAAAAACCCCCGATCAGGCCAACATGTATGTAAAAACTGCGAAAGTATGAGTCTGATGAGTGAAAATCCCCGGCCTAACCTAGACCTAACATGCGTTATCCTCAAAAATATTGATCGAAACCAGGTTTAATTGACCGTTTCAGTGTGGTACCACATTACTACGTGATCCAATCCAGAAATAGCCCAGGATCTAGCCATGAAGTATGAGAAATATGCGAAAGTATGAGCCTGACGAGGTCAAATCCTGGACCTAATCCAGACCTAACTTGCGTTGTCCTCTAAAATATTGATGGAAACCAGATTCCATTGACTGTTTCAGTGTGGTACTACATTACTACGTGATGCAATCCAGAAAAAGCCCAAGATCTAGCCATCAAGTATGAGAAATACGCGAAAGAATGAGCCTGATGAAAGCATATCCCAGACCTAACCTAGACCTAACATGAATTATTCTCTAAAATATTGTTCGAAACCAGGTTTTATGGACTGTTTCAGTGTGGTACCAGATTACTACGTGATCCAAACAAGAAAAAACCCAGGATCTGTTCAACAAGTATGTGAAAAATGCGAAAGTATGACCCTGATGAGGGCAAATCCCAGACCTATCCCAGACATAACTTGTGTTGTTCTCTAAAATATTGATGGAAACCAGATTCCATTGACTGTTTCAGTGTGGTACTACATTACTACGTGATGCAATCCAGAAAAAGCCCAAGATCTAGCCATCAAGTATGAGAAATATTCGAAAGAATGAGCCAGATGAGAGCAAATCCCAGACCTAACCTAGAACTAACATGGATTATTCTCTAAAATATTGATCGAAACCAGGTTTAATGGACTGCTTCAGTGTGGTACCACATTACTACGTGATCCAAACCAGAAAAAACCCACGATCTCTTCAACAAGTATGTGAAAAACGCGAAAGTATGAGCCTGATGAGGGCAAATCCTAGACCTAACCCAGACCTAACATGCGTTATCGTCTAAAATAGTGATCGAAACCAGGATTAATTGACTGTTTCAGCGTGGTACCACATTACTACGTGATACAATCCAGAAACAGCCCAGGATCTAGCCATGAAGTATGGGAAATATGCGAAAGTATGAGCCTGATGAGGGCAAATCCTAGACCTAACCCAAACCAAACATGCGTTATCCTCTAAAATATTGATCGAAACCAGGTTTAATGGACTGCTTCAGTGTGGTACCACTTCACTACGTGATCCAAAGCAGAAAAAACCCTCGATCAGGCCAGCATGTATGTTAAAACTGCGAAAGTATGAGTCTGATGAGTGCAAATCCCCGGCCTAACCTAGACCTAACATGCGTTATCCTCAAAAATATTGATCGAAACCAGGTTTAATTGACCGTCTCAGTGTGGTACCACATTACTACGTGATCCAATCCAGAAATAGCCCAGGATCTAGCCATGAAGTATTGGAAATATGCGAAAGTATGAGCCTGACGAGGGCAAATCCTGGACCTAACCCAGATCTAACATACGTTATCCTCTAAAATATTTATCAAGACCTGGTTTAATCGACTGTTTCAGTGTGGTACCACATTACTATGTGATCCAAACCAGAAAATAACCCAGGATCTGTTCAACGAGTATGTGAAGTGTGCGAAAGCATGAGTCTGATGAGGGCAAATCCCAGACCTATCCCAGACCTAACTTGCGTTATCCTCTAAAATATTGATCGAAACCAGGTTTAATCGACTGTTTCTGTGTGGTACCACATTACTACGTGATCCAAACCAGAAAAAACCCAGGATCAGTTCAACAAGTATGTGAAAAACGCGAAAGTATGAGCCTGATGAGGGCGAATCCCAGACCTTTCCCAGACCTAACTTGCGTTGTCCTCTAAAATATTGATGGAAAACAGGTTTAATTGACTGTTTCAGTGTTGTACTTCATTACTACGTGATGCAATCCAGAAAAAGCCCAGGATCTAGCCATCAAGTATGAGAAATATGCGAAAGAATGAGCCTGATGAGAGCAAATCCCAGACCTAACCTAGACCAAACATGAATTATTCTCTAAAATATTGTTCGAAACCAGGTTTTATGGACTGTTTCAGTGTGGTACCACACTACTACGTGATCCAAACAAGAAAAAACCCAGGATCTGTTCAACAAGTATGTGAAAAATGCGAAAGTATGACCCTGATGAGGGCAAATCCCAGACCTATCCCAGACATAACTTGCGTTGTCCTCTAAAATATTGATGGAAACCAGATTCCATTGACTGTTTCAGTGTGGTACTACATTACTACGTGATACAATCCCGAAAAAGCCCAAGATCTAGCCATCAAGTATGAGAAATACGCGAAAGAATGAGCCTGATGAAAGCAAATCCCAGACCTAACCTAGAACTAACATGGATTATTCTCTAAAATATTGATCGAAACCAGGTTTAATGGACTGCATCAGTGTGGTACCACATTACTACGTGATCCAAACCAGAAAAAACCCAGGATCTCTTCAACAAGTATGTGAAAAACGCGAAAGTATGAGCCTGATGAGGGCAAATCCTAGACCTAACCCAGACCTAACATGCGTTATCCTCTAAAATAGTGATCGAAACTAGGTTAAATGGACTGTTTCAGTGTGGTACCACACTACTACGTGATCCAATCCAGAAAAAACCAAGGATCAGTTCAAGAAGTATGTGAAAAACGCGAAAGTATGAGCCTGATGAGGGCGAATCCTAGACCTATCCCAGACCTAACTTGCGTTGTCCTCTAAAATATTGATGGAAACCAGGTTTAATTGACTGTTTCAGTGTTGTACTTCATTACTACGTGATGCAATCCAGAAAAAGGCCTGGATCTAGCCATCAAGTATGAGAAATATGCGAAAGAATGAGCCTGATGAGAGCAAATCCCAGACCTAACCTAGACCTAACATGAATTATTCTCTGAAATATTGATCGAAACCAGGTTTAATTGACTGTTTCAGTGTGGTGCCACATTACTACCTGATCCAATCCAGTAAAAACCCAGGATCCGTTCAATAAGTATGTGAAGAATGCGAAAGTATGAGTCTGATGAGTGAAAATCCCCGGCCTAACCTAGACCTAACATGCATTATCCTCAAAAATATTGAACGAAACCTGGTTTAATCGACTGTTTCTGTGTGGTACCGCACTACTACGTGACGCAAACCAGAAAAAACCCAGGATCTGTTCAACAAGTATGTGAAAAACGCGAAAGTATGAGCCTGCTGAGGGCAAATCCCAGACCTATCCCAGACCTAACTAGCGTTATCCTCTAAAATGATTCAACGAAACCAGGTTTGATTGACTGTTTCAGCGTGGTACCACATTACTACGTGATACAATCCAGAAACAGCCCCGGATCTAGCCGTGAAGTATGAGAAATATGCGAAAGTATGAGCCTGATGAGAGCAAATCCCAGACCTAACCTAGACCTAACATGAATTATTCTCTAAAATATTGATCAAAACCAGGTTTAATTGACTGTTTCAGTGTGGTCCCACATTACTACGTGATCCAAACCAGAAAAAACCCAGGATCCGTTCAACAAGTATGTGAAAAACGCGAAAGTATGAGCCTGATGAGGGCAAATCCCAGACCTATCCCAGACCAAACTTGCGTTATCTTCTAAAATATTTATCAAGACCAGGTTTAATTGATTGTTTCAGTGTGGTCCCACATTACTACGTGATCCAAACCAGAAAAAACCCAGGATCAGTTCAACAAGTATGTGAAAAACGCGAAAGTATGAGCCTGATGAGGGCGAATCCCAGACCTATCCTAGACCAAACTTGCGTTATCCTCTAAAATATTGATCGAAACCAGGTTTAATTGACTGTTTCAGCGTGGTACCACATTACTACGTGATACAATCCAGAAACAGCCCAGGATCTAGCCATGAAGTATGTGAAAAACGCGAAAGTATGAGCCTGATGAGGGCAAATCCCAGACCTATCCCAGACCTAACTTCCGTTATCCTCTAAAATATTGATCGAAACCAGGATTAATTGACTGTTTCAGCGTGGTACCACATTACTACGTGACCCAAACCAGAAAAAACCCAGGATCTGTTCAACAAGTATGTGAAAAACGCGAAAGTATGAGCCTGATGAGGGCAAATCCCAGACCTATCCCAGACCAAACTTGCGTTATCCTCTAAAATATTTATCAAGACCAGGTTTAATTGATTGTTTCTGTGTGGTCCCACATTACTACGTGATCCAAACCAGAAAAAACCCAGGATCAGTTCAACAAGTATGTGAAAAACGCGAAAGTATGAGCCTGATGAGGGCGAATCCCAGACCTATCCCAGACCAAACTTGCGTTATCCTCTAAAATATTTATCAAGACCAGGTTTAATTGATTGTTTCAGTGTGGTCCCACATTACTGCGTGATCCAAACCAGAAAAAACCCAGGATCCGTTCAACAAGTATGTGAAGAATGCGAAAGTATGAGTCTGATGAGTGAAAATCCCATACCTAACCTGGACCTAATATGCGTTATCCTCAAAAATATTGATCGAAACCTGGTTTAATCGACTGTTTCAGAGTGGTACTACATTACTACGTGACCGAAACCAGAAAAAACCCAGGATCTGTTCAACAAGTATGTGAAAAACGCGAAAGTATGAGCCTGATGAGGGCAAATCCCAGACCTATCCCAGACCAAACTTGCGTTATCCTCTAAAATATTGATCGAAACCAGGTTTAATCGACTGTTTCAGTGTGGTACCACATTGCTACGTGATCCAAACCAGAAAAAACCCAGGATCTAGCCATGAAGTATGAGAAATATGCGAAAGTATGAGCCTGATGAGGGCAAATCCTAGACGTAACCCAAACCTAACATGCGTTATCCTCTAAAATATTGATCGAAACCAGGTTTAATGGACTGCTTCAGTGTGGTACCACTTCACTACGTGATCCAAAGCAGAAAAAACCCTCGATCAGGCCAACATGTATGTTAAAACTGCGAAAGTATGAGTCTGATGAGTGAAAATCCCCGGCCTAACCTAGACCTAACATGCGTTATCCTCAAAAATATTGATTGAAACCAGGTTTAATTGACCGTTTCAGTGTGGTACCACATTACTACGTGATCCAATCCAGAAATAGCCCAGGATCTAGCCATGAAGTATGAGAAATATGCGAAAGTATGAGCCTGACGAGGTCAAACCCTGGACCTAATCGAGACCTAACTTGCGTTGTCCTCTAAAATATTGATGGAAACCAGATTCCACTGACTATTTCAGTGTGGTACTACATTACTACGTGATGCAATCCAGAAAAAGCCCAAGATCTAGCCATCAAGTATGAGAAATTCGCGAAAGAATGAGCCTGATGAAAGCAAATCCCAGACCTAACCTAGACCTAACATGAATTATTCTCTAAAATATTGTTCGAAACCAGGTTTTATGGACTGTTTCAAAGTGATACCAGATTACTACGTGATCCAAACAAGAAAAAACCCAGGATCTGTTCAACAAGTATGTGAAAAATGCGAAAGTATGACCCTGATGAGGGCAAATCCCAGACCTATCCCAGACATAACTTGTGTTGTTCTCTAAAATATTGATGGAAACCAGATTCCATTGACTGTTTCAGTGTGGTACTACATTACTACGTGACGCAATCCAGAAAAAGCCCAAGATTTAGCCATCAAGTATGAGAAATACGCGAAAGAATGAGCCTGATGAAAGCAAATCCCAGACCTAACATAGAACTAACATGGATTATTCTCTAAAATATTGATCGAAACCAGGTTTAATGGACTGCATCAGTGTGGTACCACATTACTACGTGATCCAAACCAGAAAAAACCCAGGATCTCTTCAACAAGTATGTGAAAAACGCGAAAGTATGAGCCTGATGAGGGCAAATCCTAGACCTAACCCAGACCTAACATGCGTTATCCTCTAAAATAGTGATCGAAAACAGGTTTAATGGACTGTTTCAGTGTGGTACCACACTACTACGTGATCCAATCCAGAAAAAACCAAGGATCAGTTCAACAAGTATGTGAAAAACGCGAAAGTATGAGCCTGATGAGGGCGAATCCTAGACCTATCCCAGACCTAACTTGCGTTGTCCTCTAAAATATTGATGGAAACCAGGTTTAATTGACTGT
The DNA here is from genome assembly GCF_051014445.1 of Colletes latitarsis. Taxonomy (NCBI): domain Eukaryota; kingdom Metazoa; phylum Arthropoda; class Insecta; order Hymenoptera; family Colletidae; genus Colletes; species Colletes latitarsis. The sequence goes on along the minus strand of NW_027488370.1, from coordinate 9,636,248 downwards.
TTCAGTGTTGTACTTCATTACTACGTGATGCAATCCAGAAAAAGGCCTGGATCTAGCCATCAAGTATGAGAAATATGCGAAAGAATGAGCCTGATTAGGGCGAATCCCAGACCTTTCCCAGACCAAACTTGCGTTATCCTCTAAAATATTTATCGAAACCAGGTTTAATTGACTGTTTCAGCGTGGTACCACATTACTACGTGATACAATCCAGAAACAGCCCAGGATCTAGCCATGAAGTATGAGAAATATGCGAATGTATGAGCCTGATGAGGGCAAATCCTAGACCTAACCCAAACCTAACATGCGTTATCCTGTAAAATATTTATCAAGACCAGGTTTAATTGAATGTTTCAGTGTGGTACCACATTACTACGTGAAGCAAACCAGAAAATACCCAGGATCCGTTCAACAAGTATGTGAAGAATGCGAAAGTATGGGTCTGATGAGTGAAAATCCCAGGGCTAACCTAGACCTAACATGCGTTATCCTCTAAAATATTGATCGAAACCAGGTTTAATGGACTGTTTCAGTGTGGTACCACTTTACTACGTGATCCAAACCAGAAAAAACCCTCGATCAGGTCAACATGTATGTTAAAACTGCGAAAGTATGACCCTGATGAGGGCAAATCCCAGGGCTTACCTAGACCTAACATGCGTTGTCCTCTAAAATATTGCTGGAAACCAGGTTTAATTGACTATTTCGGTGTTGTACTTCATTACTACGTGATGCAATCCAGAGAAAGCCCAGGATCTAGCCATCAAGTATGAGAAATATGCGAAAGAATGAGCCTGGTGAGAGCAAATCCCAGAACTAACCTAGACATAACATGAATTATTCTCTAAAATATTGATCAGAACCAGGTTTAATAGACTGTTTCAGAGTGGTACCACATTACTACGTGATCCAATCCAGAAATAGCCCAGGATCTAGGCATGAAGTATGAAAAATATGCGAAAGTATGAGCCTGACGAGGGCAAATCCTAGACCTAACCCAGACCTAACATGCGTTATCCTCTAAAATATTTATCATGACCAGGTTTAATTGATTGTTTCAGTGTGGTCCCACATTACTACGTGATACAAACCAGAAAAAACCCAGGATACATTCAACAAGTATGTGAAGAATGCGAAAGTATGAGTCTGATGAGTGAAAATCCCAGGCCTAACCTAGACCTAACATGCATTATCCTCAAAAATATTGATCGAAACCAGGTTTAATGGGCTGCTTCAGTGTGGTACCACTTCACTACGTGATCCAAAGCAGAAAAAACCCCCGATCAGGCCAACATGTATGTAAAAACTGCGAAAGTATGACTCTGATGAGTGAAAATCCCCGGCCTAACCTAGGCCTAACATGCGTTATCCTCAAAAATATTGATCGAAACCAGGTTTAATTGACCGTTTCAGTGTGGTACCACATTGCTACGTGATCCAAACCAGAAAAAACCCAGGATCAGTTCAACAAGTATGTGAAAAACGCGAAAGTATGAGCCTGATGAGGGCGAATCCCAGACCTTTCCCAGACCTAACTTGCGTTATCCTCTAAAATATTTATCGAAACCAGGTTTAATTGACTGTTTCACCGTGGTACCACATTACTACGTGATACAATCCAGAAACAGCTCAGGATCTAGCCATGAAGTATGAGAAATATGCGAAAGTATGAGCCTGATGAGGGCAAATCCTAGACGTAACCCAAACCTAACATGCGTTATCCTCTAAAATATTGATCGAAACCAGGTTTAATGGACTGCTTCAGTGTGGTACCACTTCACTACGTGATCCAAAGCAGAAAAAACCCCCGATCAGGCCAACATGTATGTAAAAACTGCGAAAGTATGAGTCTGATGAGTGAAAATCCCCGGCCTAACCTAGACCTAACATGCGTTATCCTCAAAAATATTGATCGAAACCAGGTTTAATTTACCGTTTCAGTGTGGTACCACATTACTACGTGATCCAATCCAGAAATAGCCCAGGATCTAGCCATGAAGTATGAGAAATATGCGAAAGTATGAGCCTGACGAGGTCAAATCCTGGACCTAATCCAGACCTAACTTGCGTTGTCCTCTAAAATATTGATGGAAACCAGATTCCATTGACTGTTTCAGTGTGGTACTACATTACTACGTGATGCAATCCAGAAAAAGCCCAAGATCTAGCCATCAAGTATGAGAAATACGCGAAAGAATGAGCCTGATGAAAGCAAATCCCAGACCTAACCTAGACCTAACATGAATTATTCTCTAAAATATTGTTCGAAACCAGGTTTTATGGACTGTTTCAGTGTGGTACCAGATTACTACGTGATCCAAACAAGAAAAAACCCAGGATCTGTTCAACAAGTATGTGAAAAATGCGAAAGTATGACCCTGATGAGGGCAAATCCCAGACCTATCCCAGGCATAACTTGTGTTGTTCTCTAAAATATTGATGGAAACCAGATTCCATTGACTGTTTCAGTGTGGTACCAGATTACTACGTGATCCAAACAAGAAAAAACCCAGGATCAGTTCAACAAGGATGTGAAAAACGCGAAAGTATGAGCCTGATGAGGGCGAATCCCAGACCTATCCCAGACCAAACTTGCGTTATCCTCTAAAATATTGATCGAAACCAGGTTTAATTGACTGTTTCAGCGTGGTACCACATTACTACGTGATACAATCCAGAAACAGCCCAGGATCTAGCCATGAAGTATCTGAAAAACGCGAAAGTATGAGCCTGATGAGGGCAAATCCCAGACCTATCCCAGACCTAACTTCCGTTATCCTCTAAAATATTGATCGAAACCAGGATTAATTGACTGTTTCAGCGTGGTACCACATTACTACGTGACCCAAACCAGAAAAAACCCAGGATCTGTTCAACAAGTATGTGAAAAACGCGAAAGTATGAGCCTGATGAGGGCAAATCCCAGACCTATCCCAGACCAAACTTGCGTTATCCTCTAAAATATTTATCAAGACCAGGTTTAATTGATTGTTTCTGTGTGGTCCCACATTACTACGTGATCCAAACCAGAAAAAACCCAGGATCAGTTCAACAAGTATGTGAAAAACGCGAAAGTATGAGCCTGATGAGGGCGAATCCCAGACCTATCCCAGACCAAACTTGCGTTATCCTCTAAAATATTTATCAAGACCAGGTTTAATTGATTGTTTCAGTGTGGTCCCACATTACTGCGTGATCCAAACCAGAAAAAACCCAGGATCCGTTCAACAAGTATGTGAAGAATGCGAAAGTATGAGTCTGATGAGTGAAAATCCCAGACCTAACCTGGACCTAATATGCGTTATCCTCAAAAATATTGATCGAAACCTGGTTTAATCGACTGTTTCAGAGTGGTAGTACATTACTACGTGACCCAAACCAGAAAAAACCCAGGATCTGTTCAACAAGTATGTGAAAAACGCGAAAGTATGAGCCTGATGAGGGCAAATCCCAGACCTATCCCAGACCAAACTTGCGTTATCCTCTAAAATATTGACCGAAACCAGGTTTAATCGACTGTTTCAGTGTGGTACCACATTGCTACGTGATCCAAACCAGAAAAAACCCAGGATCTAGCCATGAAGTATGAGAAATATGCGAAAGTATGAGCCTGATGAGGGCAAATCCTAGACGTAACCCAAACCTAACATGCGTTATCCTCTAAAATATTGATCGAAACCAGGTTTAATGGACTGCTTCAGTGTGGTACCACTTCACTACGTGATACAATCCAGAAACAGCCCAGGATCTAGCCATGAAGTATGAGAAATATGCGAAAGTATGAGCCTGATGAGGGCAAATCCTAGACGTAACCCAAACCTAACATGCGTTATCCTCTAAAATATTGATCCAAACCAGGTTTAATTGACTGTTTCTGTGTGGTACCACATTACTACGTGACCCAAACCAGAAAAAACCCAGGATCTGTTCAACAAGTATGTGAAAAACGCGAAAGTATGAGCCTGATGAGGGCAAATCCCAGACCTATCCCAGACCAAACTTGCGTTATCCTCTAAAATATTGATCGAAACCAGGTTTAATCGACTGTTTCAGTGTGGTACCACATTGCTACGTGATCCAAACCAGAAAAAACCCAGGATCTAGCCATGAAGTATGAGAAATATGCGAAAGTATGAGCCTGATGAGGGCAAATCCTAGACGTAACCCAAACCTAACATGCGTTATCCTCAAAAATATTGATCGAAACCTGGTTTAATCGACTGTTTCAGAGTGGTACTACATTACTACGTGACCCAAACCAGAAAAAACCCAGGATCTGTTCAACAAGTATGTGAAAAACGCGAAAGTATGAGCCTGATGAGGGCGAATCCCAGACCTATCCCAGACCTAACTTGCGTTATCCTCTAAAATATTGATCGAAACCAGGATTAATTGACTGTTTCAGCGAGGTACCACATTACTACGTGATACAATCCAGAAGCAGCCCAGGATCTAGCCATGAAGTATGAGAAATATGCGAAAGTATGAGCCTGATGAGGGCAAATCCTAGACGTAACCCAAGCCTAACATGCGTTATCCTCTAAAATATTGATCGAAACCAGGTTTAATGGACTGCTTCAGTGTGGTACCACTTCACTACGTGATCCAAAGCAGAAAAAACCCTCGATCAGGCCAACATGTATGTTAAAACTGCGAAAATATGAGTCTGATGAGTGAAAATCCCCGGCCTAACCTAGACCTAACATGCGTTATCCTCAAAAATATTGATTGAAACCAGGTTTAATTGACCGTTTCAGTGTGGTACCACATTACTACGTGATCCAATCCAGAAATAGCCCAGGATCTAGCCATGAAGTATGAGAAATATGCGAAAGTATGAGCCTGACGAGGTCAAACCCTGGACCTAATCCAGACCTAACTTGCGTTGTCCTCTAAAATATTGATGGAAACCAGATTCCACTGACTGTTTCAGTGTGGTACTACATTACTACGTGATGCAATCCAGAAAAAGCCCAAGATCTAGCCATCAAGTATGAGAAATACGCGAAAGAATGAGCCTGATGAAAGCAAATCCCAGACCTAACCTAGACCTAACATGAATTATTCTCTAAAATATTGTTCGAAACCAGGTTTTATGGACTGTTTCAGTGTGGTACCAGATTACTACGTGATCCACACAAGAAAAAACCCAGGATCTGTTCAACAAGTGTGTGAAAAATGCGAAAGTATGACCCTGATGAGGGCAAATCCCAGACCTATCCCAGACATAACTTGTGTTGTTCTCTAAAATATTGATGGAAACCAGATTCCATTGACTGTTTCAGTGTGGTACTACATTACTACGTGACGCAATCCAGAAAAAGCCCAAGATCTAGCCATCAAGTATGAGAAATATTCGAAAGAATGAGCCTGATGAGAGCAAATCCCAGACCTAACCTAGTCCTAACATGAATTATTCTCTAAAATATTGATCAAAACCAGGTTTAATTGACTGTTTCAGTGTGGTCCCACATTACTACGTGATCCAAACCAGAAAAAACCCAGGATCCGTTCAACAAGTAAGTGAAAAACGCGAAAGTATGAGCCTGATGAGGGCAAATCCCCGGCCTAACCTAGACCTAACATGCATTATCCTCAAAAATATTGAACGAAACCTGGTTTAATCGACTGTTTCAGTGTGGTACCGCACTACTACGTGACGCAAACCAGAAAAAACCCAGGATCTGTTCAACAAGTATGTGAAAAACGCGAAAGTATGAGCCTGCTGAGGGCAAATCCCAGACCTATCCCAGACCTAACTAGCGTTGTCCTCTAAAATATTGATGGAAACCAGGTTTAATTGACTGTTTCAGTGTTGTACTTCATTACTACGTGATGCAATCCAGAAAAAGGCCTGGATCTAGCCATCAAGTATGAGAAATATGCGAAAGAATGAGCCTGATGAGAGCAAATCCCAGACCTAACCTAGACCTAACATGAATTATTCTCTGAAATATTGATCGAAACTAGGTTTAATTGACTGTTTCAGTGTGGTGCCACATTACTACGTGATCCAATCCAGTAAAAACCCAGGATCCGTTCAATAAGTATGTGAAGAATGCGAAAGTATGAGTCTGATGAGTGAAAATCCCCGGCCTAACCTAGACCTAACATGCTTTATCCTCAAAAATATTGAACGAAACCTGGTTTAATCGACTGTTTCAGTGTGGTACCGCACTACTACGTGACGCAAACCAGAAAAAACCCAGGATCTGTTCAACAAGTATGTGAAAAACGCGAAAGTATGAGCCTGCTGAGGGCAAATCCCAGACCTATCCCAGACCTAACTAGCGTTATCCTCTAAAATGATTCAACGAAACCAGGTTTAATTGACTGTTTCAGCGTGGTACCACATTACTACGTGATACAATCCAGGAACAGCCCCGGATCTAGCCGTGAAGTATGAGAAATATGCGAAAGTATGAGCCTGATGAGAGCAAATACCAGACCTAACCTAGACCTAACATGAATTATTCTCTAAAATATTGATCAAAACCAGGTTTAATTGACTGTTTCAGTGTGGTCCCACATTACTACGTGATCCAAACCAGAAAAAACCCAGGATCCGTTCAACAAGTATGTGAAAAACGCGAAAGTATGAGCCTGATGAGGGCAAATCCCAGACCTATCCCAGACCAAACTTGCGTTATCTTCTAAAATATTTATCAAGACCAGGTTTAATTGATTGTTTCAGTGTGGTCCGACATTACTACGTGATCCAAACCAGAAAAAACCCAGGATCAGTTCAACAAGTATGTGAAAAACGCGAAAGTATGAGCCTGATGAGGGCGAATCCCAGACCTATCCCAGACCAAACTTGCGTTATCCTCTAAAATATTGATCGAAACCAGGTTTAATTGACTGTTTCAGCGTGGTACCACATTACTACGTGATACAATCCAGAAACAGCCCAGGATCTAGCCATGAAGTATGTGAAAAACGCGAAAGTATGAGCCTGATGAGGGCAAATCCCAGACCTATCCCAGACCTAACTTCCGTTATCCTCTAAAATATTGATCGAAACCAGGATTAATTGACTGTTTCAGCGTGGTACCACATTACTACGTGACCCAAACCAGAAAAAACCCAGGATCTGTTCAACAAGTATGTGAAAAACGCGAAAGTATGAGCCTGATGAGGGCAAATCCCAGACCTATCCCAGACCAAACTTGCGTTATCCTCTAAAATATTTATCAATACCAGGTTTAATTGATTGTTTCTGTGTGGTCCCACATTACTACGTGATCCAAACCAGAAAAAACCCAGGATCAGTTCAACAAGTATGTGAAAAACGCGAAAGTATGAGCCTGATGAGGGCGAATCCCAGACCTATCCCAGACCAAACTTGCGTTATCCTCTAAAATATTTATCAAGACCAGGTTTAATTGATTGTTTCAGTGTGGTCCCACATTACTGCGTGATCCACACCAGAAAAAACCCAGGATCCGTTCAACAAGTATGTGAAGAATGCGAAAGTATGAGTCTGATGAGTGAAAATCCCAGACCTAACCTGGACCTAATATGCGTTATCCTCAAAAATATTGATCGAAACCTGGTTTAATCGACTGTTTCAGAGTGGTACTACATTACTACGTGACCCAAACCAGAAAAAACCCAGGATCTGTTCAACAAGTATGTGAAAAACGCGAAAGTATGAGCCTGATGAGGGCAAATCCCAGACCTATCCCAGACCAAACTTGCGTTATCCTCTAAAATATTGATCGAAACCAGGTTTAATCGACTGTTTCAGTGTGGTACCACATTGCTACGTGATCCAAACCAGGAAAAACCCAGGATCTAGCCATGAAGTATGAGAAATATGCGAAAGTATGAGCCTGATGAGGGCAAATCCTAGACGTAACCCAAACCTAACATGCGTTATCCTCTAAAATATTGATCGAAACCAGGTTTAATGGACTGTTTCAGAGTGGTACTACATTACTACGTGACCCAAACCAGAAAAAACCCAGGATCTGTTCAACAAGTATGTGAAAAACGCGAAAGTATGAGCCTGATGAGGGCGAATCCCAGACCTATCCCAGACCCAACTTGCGTTATCCTCTAAAATATTGATCGAAACCAGGATTAATTGACTGTTTCAGCGTGGTACCACATTACTACGTGATACAATCCAGAAACAGCCCAGGATCTAGCCATGAAGTATGAGAAATATGCGAAAGTATGAGCCTGATGAGGGCAAATCCTAGACGTAACCCAAACCTAACATGCGTTATCCTCTAAAATATTGATCGAAACCAGGTTTAATGGACCGCTTCAGTGTGGTACCACTTCACTACGTGATCCAAAGCAGAAAAAACCCTCGATCAGGCCAACATGTATGTTAAAACTGCGAAAGTATGAGACTGATGAGTGAAAATCCCCGGCCTAACCTAGACCTAACATGCGTTATCCCCAAAAATATTGATTGAAACCAGGTTTAATTGACCGTTTCAGTGTGGTACCACATTACTACGTGATCCAATCCAGAAATAGCCCAGGATCTAGCCATGAAGTATGAGAAATATGCGAAAGTATGAGCCTGACGAGGTCAAACCCTGGACCTAATCCAGACCTAACTTGCGTTGTCCTCTAAAATATTGATGGAAACCAGATTCCACTGACTGTTTCAGTGTGGTACTACATTACTACGTGATGCAATCCAGAAAAAGCCCAAGATCTAGCCATCAAGTATGAGAAATACGCGAAAGAATGAGCCTGATGAAAGCAAATCCCAGACCTAACCTAGACCTAACATGAATTATTCTCTAAAATATTGTTCGAAACCAGGTTTTATGGACTGTTTCAGTGTGGTACCAGATTACTACGTGATCCAAACAAGAAAAAACCCAGGATCTGTTCAACAAGTATGTGAAAAATGCGAAAGTATGACCCTGATGAGGGCAAATCCCAGACCTATCCCAGACATAACTTGTGTTGTTCTCTAAAATATTGATGGAAACCAGATTCCATTGACTGTTTCAGTGTGGTACTACATTACTACGTGACGCAATCCAGAAAAAGCCCAAGATCTAGCCATCAAGTATGAGAAATATTCGAAAGAATGAGCCTGATGAGAGCAAATCCCAGACCTAACCTAGAACTAACATGGATTATTCTCTAAAATATTGATCGAAACCAGGTTTAATGGACTGCTTCAGTGTGGTACCACATTACTACGTGATCCATAACCAGAAAATACCCACGATCTCTTCAACAAGTATGTGAAAAACGCGAAAGTATGAGCCTCATGAGGGCAAATCCTAGACCTAACCCAGACCTAACATGCGTTATCGTCTAAAATAGTGATCGGAACCAGGATTAATTGACTGTTTCAGCGTGGTACCACATTACTACGTGATACAATCCAGAAACAGCCCAGGATCTAGCCATGAAGTATGAGAAATATGCGAAAGTATGAGCCTGATGAGGGCAAATCCTAGACCTAATCCAAACCTAACATGCGTTATTCTCTAAAATATTGAACGAAACCAGGTTTAATGGACTGCTTCAGTGTGGTACCACTTCACTACGTGATCCAAAGCAGAAAAAACCCTCGATCAGGCCAGCATGTATGTTAAAACTGCGAAAGTATGAGTCTGATGAGTGAAAATCCCCGGCCTAACCTAGACCTAACATGCGTTATCCCCAAAAATATTGATCGAAACCAGGTTTAATTGACCGTTTCAGTGTGGTACCACATTACTACGTGATCCAATCCAGAAATAGCCCAGGATCTAGCCATGAAGTATGAGAAATATGCGAAAGTATGAGCCTGACGAGGGCAAATCCTGGACCTAACCCAGATCTAACATACGTTATCCTCTAAAATATTTATCAAGACCTGGTTTAATCGACTGTTTCAGTGTGGTACCACATTACTATGTGATCCAAACCAGAAAAAACCCAGGATCTCTTCAACAAGTATGTGAAAAACGCGAAAGTATGAGCCTGATGAGGGCAAATCCTAGACCTAACCCAGACCTAACATGCGTTATCCTCTAAAATAGTGATCGAAACCAGGTTTAATGGACTGTTTCAGTGTGGTACCACACTACTACGTGATCCAATCCAGAAAAAACCAAGGATCAGTTCAACAAGTATGTGAAAAACGCGAAAGTATGAGCCTGATGAGGGCGAATCCTAGACCTATCCCAGACCTAACTTGCGTTGTCCTCTAAAATATTGATGGAAACCAGGTTTAATTGACTGTTTCAGTGTTGTACTTCATTACTACGTGATGCAATCCAGAAAAAGGCCTGGATCTAGCCATCAAGTATGAGAAATATGCGAAAGAATGAGCCTGATGAGAGCAAATCCCAGACCTAACCTAGACCTAACATGAATTATTCTCTAAAATATTGATCGAAACCAGGTTTAATGGACTGTTTCAGTGTGGTACCACATTGCTACGTGATCCAAACCAGAAAAAACCCAGGATCAGTTCAACAAGTATGTGAAAAACGCGAAAGTATGAGCCTGATGAGGGCGAATCCCAGACCTATCCCAGACCTTACTTGCGTTATCCTCTAAAATATTGATCAAACCCGGATAAAATCACTGTTTCAGCGTGGTACCACATTACTACGTGATACAATCCAGAAACAGCCCAGGATCTAGCCATGAAGTATGAGAAATATGCGAAAGTATGAGCCTGATGAGGGCAAATCCTAGACCTAACCCAAACCTAACATGCGTTATCCTCAAAAATATTGATCGAAACCAGGTTTAATCGACTGTTTCAGTGTGGTACCACATTACTACGTGATCCAAACCAGAAAAAACACAGGATCCGTTGAACAAGTATGTGAAGAATGCGAAAGTATGAGTCTGATGAGTGAAAATCCCAGACCTAACCTAGACCTAACTTGCGTTATCCTCTAAAATATTGATCGAAACCAGGTTTAATTGACTGTTTCAGTGTGGTGCCACATTACTACGTGATCCAATCCAGTAAAAACACAGGATCCGTTCAACAAGTATGTGAAGAATGCGAAAGTATGGGTCTGATGAGTGAAAATCCCAGGGCTAACCTAGACCTAACATGCGTTATCCTGTAAAATATTGATCGAAACCAGGTTTAATGGACTGTTTCAGTGTGGTACCACTTTACTACGTGATCCAAACCAGAAAAAACCCTCGATCAGGTCAACATGTATGTTAAAACTGCGAAAGTATGACCCTGATGAGGGCAAATCCCAGGGCTTACCTAGACCTAACATGCGTTGTCCTCTAAAATATTGCTGGAAACCAGGTTTAATTGACTGTTTCGGTGTTGTACTTCATTAGTACGTGATGCAATCCAGAGAAAGCCCAGGATCTAGCCATCAAGTATGAGAAATATGCGAAAGAATGAGCCTGATGAGAGCAAATCCCAGAACTAACCTAGACATAACATGAATTATTCTCTAAAATATTGATCAAAACCAGGTTTAATTGACTGTTTCAGTGTGGTACCACATTACTACGTGATCCAATCCAGTAATAGCTCAGGATCTAGCCATGAAGTATGAGAAATATGCGAAAGTATGCGCCTGATGAAGGCAAATCCTAGACCTAACCCGGACCTAACATGCGTTATCCTCTAAAATATTTTTCAGGACCAGGTTTAATTGAATGTTTCAGTGTGGTACCTCATTACTACGTGAACCAAACCAGAAAAAACCCAGCATCCGTTCCACAAGTATGTGAAGAATGCGAAAGTATGAGCCTGATGAGGGCAAATCCCAGAACTATCCGAGACCTAACTTGCGTTATCCAGTAAAATATTGATCGAAACCAGGTTTAATTGACTGTTTCAGTGTGGTACCACATTACTACGTGATCCAATCCAGTAATAGTTCAGGATCTAGCCATGAAGTATGAGAAATATGCGAAAGTATGAGCCTGGTGAGGGCAAATCCTAGACCTAAACCAGACCTAACATGCGTTATCCTCTAAAATATTTATCAAGCCCAGGTTTAATTTAATGTTTCAGTGTGGTGCCACATTACTACGAGATCCAAACCAGAAAAAACCCAGGATCCGTTCAACAAGTATGTGAAGAATGCGGAAGTATGAGTCTGGTGAGTGAAAATCCCAGGCCTAACCTAGACCTAACATGCGTTATCCTCTGAAATATTGATCGAAACCAGGTTGAATGGACTGTTTCAGTGTGGTACCGCACTACTACGTGATCCAAACCAGAAAAAACCCAGGATCTGTTCAACAAGTATGTGAAAAACGCGAAAGTATGAGCCTGATGAGGGCGAATCCCAGAACTATCCGAGACCTAACTTGCGTTATCCAGTAAAATATTGATCGAAACCAGGTTTAATTGACTGTTTCAGTGTGGTACCACATTACTACGTGATCCAATCCAGTAATAGCTCAGGATCTAGCCGTGAAGTATGAGAAACATGCGAAAGTATGAGCCTGATGAGGGCAAATCCTAGACCTAACCCAGACCTAACATGCGTTATCCTCTAAAATATTTATCAAGACCAGGTTTAATTCATTTTTTCAGTGTGGTCCCACATTACTACGTGAACCAAACCAGAAAAAACCCAGGATCCGTTCAACAAGTATGTGAAGAATGAGAAAGTATGAGCCTGATGAGGGCAAATCCCAGAACTGTCCGAGACCTAACTTGCGTTATCCAGTAAAATATTGATCGAAACCAGGTTTAATTGACTGTTTCAGTGTGGTACCACTTTACTACGTGATCCAAAGTAGAAAAAACCCAGGATCTGTTCAACAAGTATGTGAAGTATGTGAAAGTATGAGTCTGATGAGGGAAAATCCCAGGCCTAACCCAGACCTAACATGCGTTATCCTCTAAAATAGTGATCGAAACCAGGTTTAATGGACTGTTTCAGTGTGATACCACACTACTACGTGATCCAATCCAGAAAAAACCAAGGATCTGTTCAACAAGTATGTGAAAAACGCGAAAGTATGAGCCTGATGAGGGCAAATCCCACACCTATCCCAGACCTAACTTGCGTTATCCACTAAAATATTGATCGAAACCAGGTTTAATTGACTGTATCAGTGTGGTACCACATTACTACGTGATCCAATCCAGTAATAGCTCAGGATCTAGCCATGAAGTATGAGAAATATGCGAAAGTATGAGCCTGATGAGGGCAAATCCTAGACCTAACCCAGACCTAACATGCGTTATCCTCTAAAATATTTTTCAAGACCAGGTTTAATTGAATGTTTCAGTGTGGTACCACATTACTACGTGAAACAAACCAGAAAAAACCCAGGATCCGTTCAACAAGTATGTGAAGAATGCGAAAGTATGACTCTGATCAGTGAAAATCTTTGGCCTAACCTAGACCTGACATGCGTTATCCTCAAAAATATTGATCGAAACCAGGTTTAATTGACTGTTTCAGTGTGGTACCACATTACTACGTGATGCAATCAAGAAAAACCCCAGGATCTCGCCATCAAGTATGAGAAATATGCGAAGGTATTACACTGATGAGCGCAAATCCCAGACCTAACCCAGACCTAACATGCGTTATCTTCCAAAATATTGATCGAACACAGGTTTAATTGGCTGTTTCAGTGTGGTACCACTTTACTACGTGATCCAAAGTAGAAAAAACCCAGGATCTGTTCAACAAGTATGTGAAGTATGTGAAAGTATGAGTCTGATGAGGGAAAATCCCAGGCCTAACCCAGACCTAACATGCGTTATCCTCTAAAATAGTGATCGAAACCAGGTTTAATGGACTGTTTCAGTGTGATACCACACTACTACGTGATCCAATCCAGAAAAAACCAAGGATCTGTTCAACAAGTATGTGAAAAACGCGAAAGTATGAGCCTGATGAGGGCAAATCCCACACCTATCCCAGACCTAACTTGCGTTATCCTCTAAAATATTGATCGAAACCAGGTTTAATTGACTGTTTCAGTGTGGTACCACATTACTACGTGATCCAATCCAGAAATAGCCCAGGATCTATCCATGAAGTATGAGAAATATGCGAAAGTATGAGCCTGATGAGGGCAAATCCTAGACCTAACACAGACCAAACATTCGTTATCCTCACAAATATTTATCAAGCCCAGGTTTAATTTAATGTTTCAGTGTGGTGCCACATTACTACGAGATCCAAACCAGAAAAAACCCAGGATCCGATCAACAAGTATGTGAGGAATGCGAAAGTATGAGCCTGATGAGGGCAAATCCCAGAACTATCCGAGACCTAACTTGCGTTATCCAGTAAAATATTGATCGAAACCAGGTTTAATTGACTGTTTCAGTGTGGTACCACATTACTACGTAATCCAATCCAGTAATAGCTCAGGATCTAGCCATGAAGTATGAGAAATATGCGAAAGTATGCGCCTGATGAGGGCAAATCCTAGACCTAACCCGGACCTAACATGCGTTATCCTCTAAAATATTTTTCAGGACCAGGTTTAATTGAATGTTTCAGTGTGGTACCACATTACTACGTGAACCAAACCAGAAAAAACCCAGGATCCGTTCAACAAGTATGTGAAGAAAGCGAAAGTATGAGCCTGATGAGGGCAAATCCCAGACCTATCCCAGACATAACTTGCGTTATCCTCTAAAATATTGATCGAAACCAGGTTTAATTGACTGTTTCAGTGTGGTACCACATTACTACGTGATCCAAACCAGAGAAAACCCAGGATTTGTTCAACAAGTATATGAAGAATGCGAAAGCATGTGTCTGATGAGGGCAAATCCCAAGCCAACCTAGACATAACATGCGTTATCCTCTAAAATATTGATCGTAACCAGGTTTAATGGACTGTTTCAGTGTGGTACCACATTCCTACGTGATCCAAACCAGAAAAAGCCCAGAATCTGGCCACCAAGAATGAGAAATACTCGAAAGTACGAGTCTGATGAGAGCAAATCCCAGACCTAACCCAGACCTAACATGAATTATTCTCTAAAATATTGATCGAAACCAGGTTTAATGGACTGTTTCAGTGTGGTACCACATTACTACGTGATCCAAACCAGAAAAACCCCAGGATCTGTTCAACAAGTATGTGAAAAACGCGAAAGTACGAGCCTGATGAGGGCAAATCCCAGACCTATCCCAGACATAACTTGCGTTATCCTCTAAACTATTTATCAAGACCAGGATTAATTGACTGTTTCAGTGTGGCATCACATTACTACGTGATCCAGACCAGTGGTAGCCCAGGATCTGGCCAACAAGAATGAGAAATATGCGAAAGTATGAGCCTAAAGAGAGCAAATCCCAGACCTAACCTAGACCTAACATGCGTTATCCTAAAAAATATTGATCGAAACCAGGTTTAGTCGACTGTTTCAGTGTGGTACCACATTACTACGTTATCCAAACCAGAAAAAGTCCAGGATCTAGCCATCAAGTATGTGAAAAACGCGAAAGTATGAGCCTGATGAGGGCAAATCCCAGAACTATCCCAGACCTAACTTGCGTTATCCTCTAAAATATTGATCGAAACCAGGTTTAATTGACTGTTTCAGTGTGGTACCACATTACTACGTGATCCAATCCAGTAATAGCTCAGGATCTAGCCATGAAGTATGAGAAATATGCGAAAGTATGAGCCTGATGAGGGCAAATCCTAGACCTAACCCAGACCTAACATGCGTTATCCTCTAAAATATTTTTCAAGACCAGGTTTAATTGAATGTTTCAGTGTGGTACCACATTACTACGTGAAACAAACCAGAAAAAACCCAGGATCCGTTCAACAAGTATGTGAAGAATGCGAAAGTATGACTGTGATCAGTGAAAATCTTTGGCCTAACCTAGACCTGACATGCGTTATCCTCAAAAATATTGATCGAAACCAGGTTTAATGGACTGTTACAGTGTGGTACCACTTTACTACGTGATCCAAAGCAGAAAAAACTCTCGATTATGTCAACATGCATGTTAAAACTGCGAAAGTATGACCCTGATGAGGGCAAATCCCAGGCCTATCCCAGACCTAACTTCTGTTAATCCTCTAAAATATTGATCGAAACCAGGTTCAATTGATTTTTTCAGTGTGGTCCCACATTACTACGTGATCCAAACCAGAAAAAACCTAGGATCCGTTCAACAAGTATGTGAAGAATGCGAAAGTATGAGTCTGATGAATGAAAATCCCAGGCCTAACCTAGACCTAACATGCGTTATACTCAAAAATATTGATCGAAACCTGGTTTAATCGACTGTTTCAATGTGCTACCACATTACTATGTGATCCAAACCAGAAAATAACCCAGGATCAGTTCAACAAGTATGTGAAAAACGCGAAACTATGAGCCTGATTGGGGCGAATCCCTCACCTATCCCAGACCTAACTTGCGTTATCCTCTAAAATATTGATCGAAACCAGGTTTAATTAACTGTTTCAGCGTGGTACCACATTACTACGTGATACAATCCAGAAATAGCCCAGGATCTAGCCATGAAGTATGACAAATATGCGAAAGTATGAGCCTGATGAGGGCAAACCCTAGACCTAACCCAGACCTAATATGCGTTATCCTCTAAAATATTTTTCAAGACCAGGTTTAATTGAATGTTTCAGTGTGGTACCACATTACAACGTGAACCAAACCAGAAAAAACCCAGGATCCGTTCAACAAGTATGTGAAGAATGCGGAAGTATGAGTCTGGTGAGTGAAAATCCCAGGCCTAACCTAGACCTAACATGCGTTATCCTCTGAAATATTGATCGAAACCAGGTTGAATGGACTGTTTCAGTGTGGTACCGCACTACTACGTGATCCAAACCAGAAAAAACCCAGGATCTGTTCAACAAGTATGTGAAAAACGCGAAAGTATGAGCCTGATGAGGGCAAATCCCAGAACTATCCGAGACATACTTGCGTTATCCAGTAAAATATTGATCGAAACCAGGTTCAATTGATTTTTTCAGTGTGGTCCCACATTACTACGTGATCCAAACCAGAAAAAACCCAGGATCCGTTCAACAAGTGTGTGAAGAATGCGAAAGTACGAGTCTGATGAGTGAAAATCCCAGGCCTAACCTAGACCTAACATGCGTTATCCTCAAAAATATTGATCGAAACCTGGTTTAATCGACTGTTTCAGTGTGGTACCACATTACTATGTGATCCAAACCAGAAAATAACCCAGGATCAGTTCAACAAGTATGTGAAAAACGCGAAAGTATGAGCGTGATGAGGGCGAATCCAACACCTATCCCAGACCTAACTTGCGTTATCCTCTAAAATATTGATTGAAACCAGGTTTAATTGACTGTTTCAGCGTGGTACCACATTACTACGTGATACAATCCAGAAATAGCCCAGGATCTAGCCATGAAGTATGAGAAATTTGCGAAAGTATGAGCCTGATGAGGGCAAATCCTAGACCTAACCCAGACCTAACATGCGTTATCCTCTAAAATATTTTTCAGGACCAGGATTAATTGAATGTTTCAGTGTGGTACCACATTACTACGTGAACCAAACCAGAAAAAACCCAGGATCCGTTCAACAAGTATGTGAAGAATGCGAAAGTATGAGCCTGATGAGGGCAAATCCCAGAACTATCCGAGACCTAACTTGCGTTATCCAGTAAAATATTGATCGAAACCAGGTTTAATTGACTGTTTCAGTGTGGTACCACATTACTACGTTATCCAATCCAGTAATAGTTCAGGATCTAGCCATGAAGTATGAGAAATATGCGAAAGTATGAGCCTGATGAGGGCAAATCCTAGACCTAAACCAGACCTAACATGCGTTATCCTCTAAAATATTGATCGAAACCAGGTTTAATTGACTGTTTCAGTGTGGCATCACATTGCTACGTGATCCAAACCAGTGGAAGCCCAGGATCTGGCTAATAAGAATGAGAAATATGCGAAAGTATGAGCCTGACGAGAGCAAATCCCGGACCTAACCTAGACCTAACATGCGTTATCCTAAAAAATATTGATCGACACCAGGTTTAATCGACTGTTTCAGTGTGGTACCACATTACTACGTTATCCAAACCAGAAAAAGTCCAGGATCTAGCCATCAAGTATGAGAAAGATGCGAAAGAATGAGCCTGATGAGGGCAAATCCTAGACCTAACCCAGACCTAACATGCGTTATCCTCTAAAATATTTATCAAGACCAGGATTAATTGACTGTTTCAGTGTGGCATCACATTACTACGTGATCCAAACCAGTGGAAGCCCAGGATCTGGCCAACAAGAATGGGAAATATGCGAAAGTATGAGCCTGACGAGAGTAAATCCCAGACCTAACCTAGACCTAACATGCGTTATCCTCAAAAATATAGATCGAAACCAAGGTTTAATTGACTGTTTCAGTGTGGTACCATATTACTACGTGATCCAATCCAGAAAAAGCCCAGGATCTAGCTATGAAGTATGAGAAATATACGAAAGTATGTGTCTGGTGAGGGCAAATCCCAAGCCTAACCTAGACATAACATGCGTTATCCTCTAAAATATTGATCGACACCAGGTTTAATCGACTGTTTCAGTGTGGTACCACATTACTACGTTATCCAAACCAGAAAAAGTCCAGGATCTAGCCATCAAGTATGAGAAAGATGCGAAAGAATGAGCCTGATGAGGGCAAATCCTAGACCTAACCCAGACCTAACATGCGTTATCCTCTAAAATATTTATCAAGACCAGGATTAATTGACTGTTTCAGTGTGCCATCACATTACTACGTGATCCAAACCAGAGAAAGCTCAGAATCAGGCCATCAAGTATGAGAAATATTGGAAAGTACAAGCCAAATGAGAGCAAATCCCAGACCTAACCCAGACCTAACATGAATTATTCTCTAAAATATTGATGGAAACCAGGTTTAATGGACTGTTTCAGTGTGGTACCACATTACTATGTGATCCAAACCAGAAAATAACCCAGGATCAGTTCAACAAGTATGTGAAAAACGCGAAAGTATGAGCCTGATGAGGGCGAATCCCACACCTATCCCAGACCTAACTTGCGTTATCCTCTAAAATATTGATTGAAACCAGGTTTAATTGACTGTTTCAGCGTGGTACCACATTACTACGTGATACAATCCAGAAATAGCCCAGGATCTAGCCATGAAGTATGAGAAATTTGCGAAAGTATGAGCCTGATGAGGGCAAATCCTAGACCTAACCCAGACCTAACATGCGTTATCCTCTAAAATATTTTTCAGGACCAGGTTTAATTGAATGTTTCAGTGTGGTACCACATTACTACGTGAACCAAACCAGAAAAAACCCAGGATCCGTTCAACAAGTATGTGAAGAATGCGAAAGTATGAGCCTGATGAGGGCAAATCCCAGAACTATCCGAGACCTAACTTGCGTTATCCAGTAAAATATTGATCGAAACCAGGTTTAATTGACTGTTTCAGTGTGGTACCACATTACTACGTGATCCAATCCAGTAATAGTTCAGGATCTAGCCATGAAGTATGAGAAATATGCGAAAGTATGAGCCTGATGAGGGCAAATCCTAGACCTAACCCAGACCTAACATGCGTTATCCTCTAAAATATTTTTCAGGACCAGGTTTAATGGACTGTTTCAGTGTGGTACCACATTCCTACGTGATCCAAACCAGAAAAAGCCCAGAATCTGGCCACCAAGAATGAGAAATACTCGAAAGTACGAGTCTGATGAGAGCAAATCCCAGACCTAACCCAGACCTAACATGAATTATTCTCTAAAATATTGATCGAAACCAGGTTTAATGGACTGTTTCAGTGTGGTACCACATTACTACGTGATCCAAACCAGAAAAAACCCCAGGATCTGCTCAACAAGTATGTGAAAAACGCGAAAGTACGAGCCTGATGAGGGCAAATCCCAGACCTATCCCAGACATAACTTGCGTTATCCTCTAAAATATTTATCAAGACCAGGATTAATTGACTGTTTCAGTGTGGCATCACATTACTACGTGATCCAGACCAGTGGTAGCCCAGGATCTGGCCAACAAGAATGAGAAATATGCGAAAGTATGAGACTAAAGAGAGCAAATCCCAGACCTAACCTAGCCCTAACATGCGTTATCCTCAAAAATATTGATCGAAACCAGGCTTATTCGACTGTTTCAGTGTGGTACCACATTACTACGTTATCCAAACCAGTAAAAGCCCAGAATCTGGCCATCAAGTATGAGAAATATGCGAAAGTACGAGCCTGATGAGCGCAAATCCCAGAGCTATCCCAGACCTAACTTGCGCTGTCCTCTAAAATATTTATCAAGACCAGGATTAATTGACTGTTTCAGTGTGGCATCACATTGCTACGTGATCCAATCCAGTGGAAGCCCAGGATCTGGCCAACAAGAATGAGAAATATGCGAAAGTATGAGCCTGACGAGAGCAAATCCCAGACCTAACCTAGACCTAACATGCGTTATCCTAAAAAATATTGATCGAAACCAGGTTTAGTCGACTGTTTCAGTGTGGTACCACATTACTACGTTATCCAAACCAGAAAAAGCCCAGGATCTAGCCATCAAGTATGAGAAATATGCGAAAGAATGAGCCTGATGGGGGCAAATCCTAGGCCTAACCCAGACCTAACATGCGTTATCCTCTAAAATATTTATCAAGACCAGGATTAATTGACTGTTTCAGTGTGGCATCACATTACTACGTGATCCAAACCAGTGGAAGCCCAGGATCTGGCCAACAAGAATGGGAAATATGCGAAAGTATGAGCCTGACGAGAGTAAATCCCACACTTAACCTAGACCTAACATGCGTTATCCTCAAAAATATTGATCGAAACCAGGCTTATTCGACTGTTTCAGTGTGGTACCACATTACTGCGTTATCCAAACCAGAAAAAGCCCAGAATCTGGCCATCAAGTATGAGAAATATGCGAAAGTACGAGCCTGATGAGCGCAAATCCCAGACCTATCCCAGACCTAACTTGCGCTGTCCTCTAAAATATTTATCAAGACCAGGATTAATTGACTGTTTCAGTGTGGCATCACATTACTACGTGATCCAAACCATTGGAAGTCCAGGATCTGTTCATCAAGTATATGAAAAACGCGAAAGTATGACCCTGATGAGGGCAAATCCCAGACCTATCCCAGACCTAACTTGCCTTGTCCTCTAAGATACTGATCGAAACCAGGTTTAATTTACTGTTTCAGTGTGGTACCACTTTGCTACGTGATCCAAAGCAGAAAAAACCATCGATCAGGTCAACATGTATGTTAAAACTGCGAAAGTATGACCCTGATGATGGGCAAATCCCAGACATAACCTAGACCTAACATGTGTGATCCTCTAAAATAATAATCGAAACCAGGTTTAATGGTCTGCTTCAGTGTGGTACCACATTACTACGTGTTCGAAACCAGAAAAAACCCAGGATCTGTTCAAGAAGTATGTGAAGAATGCGAAAGTAGGAGTCTGATGGGGGCAAATCCTAGACCTAACCTAGACATAACATGCGTTATCCTCAAAAATATTGATCGAAACCAGGTGTATTCGACTGTTTCAGTGTGGTACCACATTACTACGTGATCCAAACCAGAAAAAACCCAGGATCTGTTCAACAAGTATGTGAAAAATGCGAAAGTATGAGCCTGATGAGGGCAAATCCCAGAACTATCCGAGACCTAACTTGCGTTATCCAGTAAAATATTGATCGAAACCAGGTTTAATTGACTGTTTCAGTGTGGTACCACATTACTACGTGATCCAATCCAGTAATAGTTCAGGATCTAGCCATGAAGTATGAGAAATATGCGAAAGTATGAGCCTGATGAGGGCAAATCCTAGACCTAAACCAGACCTAACATGCGTTATCCTCTAAAATATTGATCGAAACCAGGTTTAATTGACTGTTTCAGTGTGGCATCACATTGCTACGTGATCCAAACCAGTGGAAGCCCAGGATCTGGCTAATAAGAATGAGAAATATGCGAAAGTATGAGCCTGACGAGAGCAAATCCCGGACCTAACCTAGACCTAACATGCGTTATCCTAAAAAATATTGATCGACACCAGGTTTAATCGACTGTTTCAGTGTGGTACCACATTACTACGTTATCCAAACCAGAAAAAGTCCAGGATCTAGCCATCAAGTATGAGAAAGATGCGAAAGAATGAGCCTGATGAGGGCAAATCCTAGACCTAACCCAGACCTAACATGCGTTATCCTCTAAAATATTTATCAAGACCAGGATTAATTGACTGTTTCAGTGTGGCATCACATTACTACGTGATCCAAACCAGTGGAAGCCCAGGATCTGGCCAACAAGAATGGGAAATATGCGAAAGTATGAGCCTGACGAGAGTAAATCCCAGACCTAACCTAGACCTAACATGCGTTATCCTCAAAAATATAGATCGAAACCAAGGTTTAATTGACTGTTTCAGTGTGGTACCATATTACTACGTGATCCAATCCAGAAAAAGCCCAGGATCTAGCTATGAAGTATGAGAAATATACGAAAGTATGTGTCTGGTGAGGGCAAATCCCAAGCCTAACCTAGACATAACATGCGTTATCCTCTAAAATATTGATCGACACCAGGTTTAATCGACTGTTTCAGTGTGGTACCACATTACTACGTTATCCAAACCAGAAAAAGTCCAGGATCTAGCCATCAAGTATGAGAAAGATGCGAAAGAATGAGCCTGATGAGGGCAAATCCTAGACCTAACCCAGACCTAACATGCGTTATCCTCTAAAATATTTATCAAGACCAGGATTAATTGACTGTTTCAGTGTGCCATCACATTACTACGTGATCCAAACCAGAGAAAGCTCAGAATCAGGCCATCAAGTATGAGAAATATTGGAAAGTACAAGCCAAATGAGAGCAAATCCCAGACCTAACCCAGACCTAACATGAATTATTCTCTAAAATATTGATGGAAACCAGGTTTAATGGACTGTTTCAGTGTGGTACCACATTACTATGTGATCCAAACCAGAAAATAACCCAGGATCAGTTCAACAAGTATGTGAAAAACGCGAAAGTATGAGCCTGATGAGGGCGAATCCCACACCTATCCCAGACCTAACTTGCGTTATCCTCTAAAATATTGATTGAAACCAGGTTTAATTGACTGTTTCAGCGTGGTACCACATTACTACGTGATACAATCCAGAAATAGCCCAGGATCTAGCCATGAAGTATGAGAAATTTGCGAAAGTATGAGCCTGATGAGGGCAAATCCTAGACCTAACCCAGACCTAACATGCGTTATCCTCTAAAATATTTTTCAGGACCAGGTTTAATTGAATGTTTCAGTGTGGTACCACATTACTACGTGAACCAAACCAGAAAAAACCCAGGATCCGTTCAACAAGTATGTGAAGAATGCGAAAGTATGAGCCTGATGAGGGCAAATCCCAGAACTATCCGAGACCTAACTTGCGTTATCCAGTAAAATATTGATCGAAACCAGGTTTAATTGACTGTTTCAGTGTGGTACCACATTACTACGTGATCCAATCCAGTAATAGTTCAGGATCTAGCCATGAAGTATGAGAAATATGCGAAAGTATGAGCCTGATGAGGGCAAATCCTAGACCTAACCCAGACCTAACATGCGTTATCCTCTAAAATATTTTTCAGGACCAGGTTTAATGGACTGTTTCAGTGTGGTACCACATTCCTACGTGATCCAAACCAGAAAAAGCCCAGAATCTGGCCACCAAGAATGAGAAATACTCGAAAGTACGAGTCTGATGAGAGCAAATCCCAGACCTAACCCAGACCTAACATGAATTATTCTCTAAAATATTGATCGAAACCAGGTTTAATGGACTGTTTCAGTGTGGTACCACATTACTACGTGATCCAAACCAGAAAAAACCCCAGGATCTGCTCAACAAGTATGTGAAAAACGCGAAAGTACGAGCCTGATGAGGGCAAATCCCAGACCTATCCCAGACATAACTTGCGTTATCCTCTAAAATATTTATCAAGACCAGGATTAATTGACTGTTTCAGTGTGGCATCACATTACTACGTGATCCAGACCAGTGGTAGCCCAGGATCTGGCCAACAAGAATGAGAAATATGCGAAAGTATGAGACTAAAGAGAGCAAATCCCAGACCTAACCTAGCCCTAACATGCGTTATCCTCAAAAATATTGATCGAAACCAGGCTTATTCGACTGTTTCAGTGTGGTACCACATTACTACGTTATCCAAACCAGAAAAAGCCCAGAATCTGGCCATCAAGTATGAGAAATATGCGAAAGTACGAGCCTGATGAGCGCAAATCCCAGAGCTATCCCAGACCTAACTTGCGCTGTCCTCTAAAATATTTATCAAGACCAGGATTAATTGACTGTTTCAGTGTGGCATCACATTGCTACGTGATCCAATCCAGTGGAAGCCCAGGATCTGGCCAACAAGAATGAGAAATATGCGAAAGTATGAGCCTGACGAGAGCAAATCCCAGACCTAACCTAGACCTAACATGCGTTATCCTAAAAAATATTGATCGAAACCAGGTTTAGTCGACTGTTTCAGTGTGGTACCACATTACTACGTTATCCAAACCAGAAAAAGCCCAGGATCTAGCCATCAAGTATGAGAAATATGCGAAAGAATGAGCCTGATGGGGGCAAATCCTAGGCCTAACCCAGACCTAACATGCGTTATCCTCTAAAATATTTATCAAGACCAGGATTAATTGACTGTTTCAGTGTGGCATCACATTACTACGTGATCCAAACCAGTGGAAGCCCAGGATCTGGCCAACAAGAATGGGAAATATGCGAAAGTATGAGCCTGACGAGAGTAAATCCCACACTTAACCTAGACCTAACATGCGTTATCCTCAAAAATATTGATCGAAACCAGGCTTATTCGACTGTTTCAGTGTGGTACCACATTACTGCGTTATCCAAACCAGAAAAAGCCCAGAATCTGGCCATCAAGTATGAGAAATATGCGAAAGTACGAGCCTGATGAGCGCAAATCCCAGACCTATCCCAGACCTAACTTGCGCTGTCCTCTAAAATATTTATCAAGACCAGGATTAATTGACTGTTTCAGTGTGGCATCACATTACTACGTGATCCAAACCATTGGAAGTCCAGGATCTGTTCATCAAGTATATGAAAAACGCGAAAGTATGACCCTGATGAGGGCAAATCCCAGACCTATCCCAGACCTAACTTGCCTTGTCCTCTAAGATACTGATCGAAACCAGGTTTAATTTACTGTTTCAGTGTGGTACCACTTTGCTACGTGATCCAAAGCAGAAAAAACCATCGATCAGGTCAACATGTATGTTAAAACTGCGAAAGTATGACCCTGATGATGGGCAAATCCCAGACATAACCTAGACCTAACATGTGTGATCCTCTAAAATAATAATCGAAACCAGGTTTAATGGTCTGCTTCAGTGTGGTACCACATTACTACGTGTTCGAAACCAGAAAAAACCCAGGATCTGTTCAAGAAGTATGTGAAGAATGCGAAAGTAGGAGTCTGATGGGGGCAAATCCTAGACCTAACCTAGACATAACATGCGTTATCCTCAAAAATATTGATCGAAACCAGGTGTATTCGACTGTTTCAGTGTGGTACCACATTACTACGTGATCCAAACCAGAAAAAACCCAGGATCTGTTCAACAAGTATGTGAAAAATGCGAAAGTATGAGCCTGATGAGGGCAAATCCCAGACGTATCCCAGACATAACTTGCGTTATCCTCTAAAAGATTTATCAAGACCAGGATTAATGACTGTTACAGTGTGGCATCACATTACTACGTGATCCAAACCAGTGGAAGCCCAGGTTCTGGCCAACAAGAATGAGATATATGCGAAAGTATGCGCCTGATGAGGGCAAATCCTAGACCAAACCCAGACCTAACATGCGTTATCCTCCAAAATATTTGTCAAGACCAGGTTTAATTGAATGTTTCAGTGTGGTACCACATTACTACGTGATCCAAACCAGAAGAAACCCAGGATCCGTTCAACAAATCTGTGAAGAATGCGAAAGTATGAGTCTGGTGAGTGAAAATCCCAGGCCTAACCTAGACCTAACATGCGTTATCCTCAAAAATATTGATCGAACCCAGGTTTAATCGACTATTTCAGTGTGGTAGCACATTACTACATGATCCAAATCAGAAAAAGGCCCAGAATCCGGCCACCAAGTATGAGAAATATGCGAAAGTACGAGCCTGATGAGAGCAAATCCCAGACTTATCCCAGAACTAACTTGCGTTGTCCACTAAAATATTTATCAAGACCAGGATTAATTGACTGTTTCAGTGTGGCATCACGTTACTACGTGATCCAAACCAGTGGAAGCCCAGGATCTGGCCAACAAGAATGAGAAATATGCGGAAGTATGAGCCTGACGAGAGCAAATCCCAGACCTAACCTAGACCTAACATGCGTTATCCCACAAAAATATTGACCGAAACCAGGTTTAGTGGACTGCTCCAGTGTGGTACCACATTACTGCGTGATCCAACCCAGAAAAAACCCAGGATCTGTTCAACAAGTATGTGAAAAATGCGAAAGTATGACCCTGATGAGGGCAAATCCCAGACCTATCCCAGACATAACTTGCGTTATCCCCTAAAATATTCATCAAAACCAGGTTTAATTGACCGTTTCAGAGTGGCATCACATTACTACGTGATCCAAACCAGTGGAAGCCCAGGATCTGGCCAACAAGAATGAGAAGTATGCGAAAGTATGAGCCTGATGATGGCAAATCCTAGACCTAACCCAGACCTAACATGCGTTATCCTCTAAAATATTTATCAAGACCAGGTTTAATTGAATGTTTCAGTGTGGTACCACATTACTACGTGATCCGAACCAGAAAAAACCCAGGATCTGTTCAACAAGTATGTGAAAAACGCGAAAGTCTGAGCATGATAAGGGCAAATCCCAGGCCTAACCTGGACCTAACATGTGTTATCCTCTAAAATATTGATCGAAACCAGGCATAATCGACTCTTTCAGTGTGGTACACCTTACTACGTTATCCAAACCAGAAAAAACCCACGATCTGTTCAAAAAGTATGTGAAGAATGCGAAAGTATGACCCTGATGAGGGCAAATCCTAGACCTAACCCAGACCTAACATACGTTAGCCTCTAAAATATTTATCAAGACCAGGTCTAATTGAATGTTTCAGTGTGGTACCATATTACTACGTGATCCAATCCAGAAAAAGTCCAGGATCTAGCCATCAAGAATGAGAAATATGCGAAAGTAAGAGCCTGACGAGAGCAAATCCCAGATCTAACCGAGACCTAACATGCGTTATCCTCAAAAATATTGATCGAAACCTGGTTTATTCGACTGTTTCAGTGTGGTACCACGTTACTACCTGATCCAAACCAGAAAAAGCCCAGAATCTGGCCATCAAGTATGAGAAATATGCGAAAGTACGAGCCTCATGAGAGCAAATCCCAGACCTAACCCAGACCTAACATGAATTATTCTCTAAAATATTGATCGAAACCAGGTTTAATCGACTGTTTCAGTGTGGTACCACATTACTACGTGATCCGAAGCAGAAAAAACCCAGGGTCTGTTCAACAAGTATGTGAAAAACGCGAAAGTCTGAGCCTGATGAGGTCAAATCCGAGAACTTACCCAGACATAACTTGCGTTATCCTCTAAAATATTTATCAAGACAAGGATTAATTGACTGTTTCAGTGTGGCATCACAACACTACGTGATCCAAACCAGTGGAAGCCCAGGATCTGGCCAACAAGAATGAGAAGTATGCGAAAGTATGAGCCTGATGATGGCAAATCCTAGACCTAACCTAGGCCTAACATGCGTTATCCTCTAAAATATTTATCAAGACCGGGTTTAGTTGAAAGTTTCAGTGTGGTACCACATTATTACGTGATCCAAACCAGAAAAAACCGAGGATCAGTTCAACAAGTATGTGAAAAACGCGAAAGTATGAGCCTGATGAGGGCAAATCCCAGACCTATCCCAATCATAACTTGAGTTATCCCCTAAAATATTCATCAAAACCAGGTTTAATTGACCGTTTCAGTGTGGCATCACATTACTACGTGATCCAAACCAGTGGAAGCCCAGGATCTGGCCAACAAGAATGAGAAGTATGCGAAAGTATGAGCCTGATGATGGCAAATCCTAGACCTAACCCAGACCTAACATGCGTTATCCTCTAAAATATTTATCAAGACCAGGTTTAATTGAATGTTTCAGTGTGGTACCACATTACTACGTGATCCGAACCAGAAAAAACCCAGGATCTGTTCAACAAGTATGTGAAAAACGCGAAAGTCTGAGCCTGATAAGGGCAAATCCCAGGCCTAACCTGGACCTAACATGTGTTATCGTCTAAAATATTGATCGAAACCAGGTTTAATGGACTTTCAGTGTGGTACCACATTACTACGTGATCCAAACCAGAAAAAACCGAGGATCAGTTCAACAAGTATGTGAAAAATGCGTAAGTATGAGCCTGGCGAGAGCAAATCCCAGACCTAACCTAGACCTAACATGCGTTATCCTCAAAAATATTGATCGAAACCAGGCATAATCGACTCTTTCAGTGTGGTACCACATTACTACGTTATCCAAACCAGAAAAAGCCCAGAATCTGGCCATCAAGTATGAGAAATATGCGAAAGTACGAACCTGATGAGCGCAAATCCCAGAGCTATCCCAGACCTAACTTGCGCTGTCCTCTAAAATATTTATCAAGACCAGGATTAATTGACTGTTTCAGTGTGGCATCACATTGCTACGTGATCCAAACCAGTGGAAGCCCAGGATCTGGCCAACAAGAATGGGAAATATGCGAAAGTATGAGCCTGACGAGAGTAAATCCCAGACCTAACCTAGACCTAACATGCGTTATCCTAAAAAATATTGATCGAAACCAGGCTTATTCGACTGTTTCAGTGTGGTACCACATTACTGCGTTATCCAAACCAGAAAAAGCCCAGAATCTGGCCATCAAGTATGAGAAATATGCGAAAGTACGAGCCTGATGAGCGCAAATCCCAGACCTATCCCAGACCTAACTTGCGCTGTCCTCTAAAATATTTATCAAGACCAGGATTAATTGACTGTTTCAGTGTGGCATCACATTACTACGTGATCCAAACCATTGGAAGTCCAGGATCTGTTCATCAAGTATATGAAAAACGTGAAAGTATGACCCTGATGGGGGCAAATCCCAGACCTATCCCAGACCTAACTTGCCTTGTCCTCTAAGATACTGATCGAAACCAGGTTTAATTTACTGTTTCAGTGTGGTACCACTTTGCTACGTGATCCAAAGCAGAAAAAACCATCGATCAGGTCAACATGTATGTTAAAACTGCGAAAGTATGACCCTGATGATGGGCAAATCCCAGACATAACCTAGACCTAACATGTGTGATCCTCTAAAATAATAATCGAAACCAGGTTTAATGGTCTGCTTCAGTGTGGTACCACATTACTACGTGATCGAAACCAGAAAAAACCCAGGATCTGTTCAAGAAGTATGTGGAGAATGCGAAAGTAAGAGTCTGATGGGGGCAAATCCTAGACCTAACCTAGACATAACATGCGTTATCCTCAAAAATATTGATCGAAACCAGGTGTATTCGACTGTTTCAGTGTGGTACCACATTACTACGTGATCCAAACCAGAAAAAACCCAGGATCTGTTCAACAAGTATGTGAAAAATGCGAAAGTATGCGCCTGATGAGGGCAAATCCTAGACCAAACCCAGACCTAACATGCGTTATCCTCCAAAATATTTGTCAAGACCAGGTTTAATTGAATGTTTCAGTGTGGTACCACATTACTACGTGATCCAAACCAGAAGAAACCCAGGATCCGTTCAACAAATCTGTGAAGAATGCGAAAGTCTGAGCATGATAAGGGCAAATCCCAGGCCTAACCTAGACCTAACATGCGTTATCCTCAAAAATATTGATCGAACCCAGGTTTAATCGACTATTTCAGTGTGGTAGCACATTACTACATGATCCAAATCAGAAAAAAGCCCAGAATCCGGCCACCAAGTATGAGAAATATGCGAAAGTACGAGCCTGATCAGAGCAAATCCCAGACTTATCCCAGAACTAACTTGCGTTGTCCACTAAAATATTTATCAAGACCAGGATTAATTAACTGTTTCAGTGTGGCATCACGTTACTACGTGATCTGAACCAGAAAAAACCCAGGATCTGTTCAACAAGTATGTGAAAAACGCGAAAGTCTGAGCATGATAAGGGCAAATCCCAGGCCTAACCTGGACCTAACATGTGTTATCCTCTAAAATATTGTTCGAAACCAGGTTTAATGGACTGTTTCAGTGTGATACCACAATACTACGTGATCCAAACCAGAAAAAACCGAGGATCAGTTCAACAAGTATGTGAAAAATGCGTAAGTATGAGCCTGGCGAGAGCAAATCCCAGACCTAACCTAGACCTAACATGCGTTATCCTCAAAAATATTGATCGAAACCAGGCATAATCGACTCTTTCCGTGTGGTACACCTTACTACGTTATCCAAACCAGAAAAAACCCAGGATCTGTTCAAAAAGTATGTGAAGAATGCGAAAGTATGACCCTGATGAGGGCAAATCCTAGACCTAACCCAGACCTAACATACGTTAGCCTCTAATATATTTATCAAGACCAGGTCTAATTGAATGTTTCAGTGTGGTACCACATTACTACGTGATCCAAACCAGAAAAAGCCCAGAATCTGGCCATCAAGTATGAGAAATATGCGAAAGTACGAGCCTCATGAGAGCAAATCCCAGACCTAACCCAGACCTAACATGAATTATTCTCTAAAATATTGATCGAAACCAGGTTTAATCGACTGCTTCAGTGTGGTACCACATTACTACGTGATCCGAAGCAGAAAAAACCCAGGGTCTGTTCAACAAGTATGTGAAAAACGCGAAAGTCTGAGCCTGATGAGGTCAAATCCGAGAACTTACCCAGACATAACTTGCGTTATCCTCTAAAATATTTATCAAGACAAGGATTAATTGACTGTTTCAGTGTGGCATCACAACACTACGTGATCCAAACCAGTGGAAGCCCAGGATCTGGCCAACAAGAATGAGAAGTATGCGAAAGTATGAGCCTGATGATGGCAAATCCTAGACCTAACCTAGACCTAACATGCGTTATCCTCTAAAATATTTATCAAGACCGGGTTTAATTGAATGTTTCAGTGTGGTACCACATTACTACGTGATCCAAACCAGAAAAAACCGAGGATCAGTTCAACAAGTATGTGAAAAACGCGAAAGTATGAGCCTGATGAGGGCAAATCCCAGACCTATCCCAATCATAACTTGAGTTATCCCCTAAAATATTCATCAAAACCAGGTTTAATTGACCGTTTCAGTGTGGCATCACATTACTACGTGATCCAAACCAGTGGAAGCCCAGGATCTGGCCAACAAGAATGAGAAGTATGCGAAAGTATGAGCCTGATGATGGCAAATCCTAGACCTAACCCAGACCTAACATGCGTTATCCTCTAAAATATTTATCAAGACCAGTTTTAATTGAATGTTTCAGAGTGGTACCACATTACTACGTGATCCGAACCAGAAAAAACCCAGGATCTGTTCAACAAGTATGTGAAAAACGCGAAAGTCTGAGCCTGATAAGGGCAAATCCCAGGCCTAACCTGGACCTAACATGTGTTATCGTCTAAAATATTGATCGAAACCAGGTTCAATGGACTGTTTCAGTGTGGTACCACATTACTACGTGATCCAAACCAGAAAAAACCGAGGATCAGTTCAACAAGTATGTGAAAAATGCGTAAGTATGAGCCTGGCGAGAGCAAATCCCAGACCTAACCTAGACCTAACATGCGTTATCCTCAAAAATATTGATCGAAACCAGGCATAATCGACTCTTTCAGTGTGGTACCACATTACTACGTTATCCAAACTAGAAAAAACCCAGGATCTGTTCAACAAGTATGTGAAGAATGCGAAAGTATGAGCCTGATGAGGGCAAATCCCAGACCTATTCCAGACATAACTTGCGTTATCCCGTAAAATATTCATCAAAACCAGGTTTAATTAACCGTTTCAGTGTGGTAACACTTTACAACGTGATCGAAACCAGAAGAAGCCAGGGATCTGTTCAACAAGTATGTGAAAAATGCGTAAGTATGAGCCTGACGAGAGCAACTCCCAGACCTAACCTAGACCTAACATGCGTTATCCTCAAAAGTATAGACCGAAACCAGGTTTAATCGTCTGTTTCAGTGTGGTACCACTTTACTACGTGATCCAAACCAGTGGAAGCCCAGGATCTGGCCAACAAGAATGAGAAGTATGCGAAAGTATGAGCCTGATGATGGCAAATCCTAGACCTAACCCAGACCTAACATGCGTTATCCTCAAAAATATTGATCGAAACCAGGTTTAATCGACTGTTTCAGTGTGGTAGCACATTATTACGTGATCCGAACCAGAAAAAATCCAGGATCTGTTCAACAAGTATGTGAAAAACGCGAAAGAATGAGCCTGATGAGGGCAAATCCTAGACCTAACCCAGACCTAACATGTGGTGTCCTCTAGAATATTTATCAAGACCAGGATTAATTCACTGTTTCAGTGTGGCATCACATTACTACGTGATCCAAACCAGTGGAAGCCCAGGATCTGGCCAACAAGAATGAGAAATATGCGAAAGTACGAGCCTCATGAGAGCAAATCCCAGACCTAACCCAGACCTAACATGAATTATTCTCTAAAATACTGATCGAAACCAGGTTTAATCGACTGTTTCAGTGTGGTACCATATTACTACGTGATCCGAACCAGAAAAGACCCAGGATCTGTTCAACAAGTGTGTGAAAAACGCGAAAGTCTGAGCCTGATGAGGGCAAATCCCAGAACTTACCCAAACATAACTTGCGTTATCCTCTAAAATATTTATCAAGACCAGGATTAATTGACTGTTTCAGTGTGGCATCACATTACTACGTGATCCAAACCAGTGGAAGAAAAGGATCTGGCCAACGAGAATGAGAAGTATACGAAAGTATGAGCCTGATGATGGCACATCCCAGAACTAACCCAGACATAACTTGCGTTATCCTCAAAAATGTTGATCGAAACCAGGTTTAATCGACTGTTTCATTGTGGTACCACGTTGCTACGTGGTCCAAACCAGAAAAAGCCCAGAATCTGGCCATCAAGTATGAGAAATATGCGAAAGTACGAGCCTCATGAGAGCAAATCCCAGACCTAACCCAGACCTAACATGAATTATTCTCTAAAATATTGATCGAAACCAGGTTTAATCGACTGCTTCTGTGTGGTACCACATTACTACGTGATCCAAACCAGAAACACCCAGGATCTGTTGAACAAGTGTGTGAAAAACGCGAAAGTCTGAGCCTGATGAGGGCAAATCCCAGAACTAACCCAGACATAACTTGCGTTATCCTCTAAAATATTTATCAAGACCAGGATTAATTGACTGTTTCAGTGTGGCATCACATTACTACGTGATCCAAACCAGTGGAAGCCCAGGATCTGGCCAACAAGAATGAGAAGTATGCGAAAGTATGAGCCTGATGATGGCAAATCCTAGACCTAACCCAGACCTAACGTGCGTTATCCTCAAAAATACTTATCAGGACCAGGTTTAATTGGATGTTTCCGTGTGGCACCACATTGCTACGTGATCCAAACCAGAAAAAGCCCAGGATCTGTTCAACAAGTATGTGAAAAACGCGAAAGTATTACCCTGATGAGGGCAAATCCCGGACCTATCCCAGACCTAACTTGCGTTGTCATCTAAAATATTCATGGAAACCAGGTTTAAATGACTGTTTCAGGGTGGTACCTCATTACTACGTGATCCAAACCAGAAAAAACCGAGGATCAGTTCAACAAGTATGAGAAAAACGTGAAAGTATGAGGCTGATGAGGGCAAATCCCAGACCTATCCCAGACATAACTTGCGTTATCCCCTAAAATATTCATCAAAACCAGGTATAATTGACCGTTTCAGTGTGGCAACACTTTACAACGTGATCGAAACCAGAAAAAGCCAGGGATCTGTTCAACAAGTATGTGAAATCGCGAAAGTCTGAGCCTGATGAGGTCAAATCCCAGACCTAACCCAGACCTAACATGAATTATTCTCTAAAATATTGATCGAAACCAGGTTTAATCGACAGTTTCAGTGTGGTAACACATTTCTACGTGATCCAAACCAGAAAAAACCCAGGATCTGTTCAACAAGTGTGTGAAAAACGCGAAAGTCTGAGCCTGATGAGGGCAAATCCCAGAACTTACCCAAATATAACTTGCGTTATCCTCTAAAATATTTATCAAGACCAGGATTAATTGACTGTTTCAGTGTGGCATCACATTACTACGTGATCCAAACCAGTGGAAGAAAAGGATCTGGCCAACGAGAATGAGAAGTATGCGAAAGTATGAGCCTGATGATGGCAAATCCTAGACCTAACCCAGACCTAACATGCGTTATCCTCTAAAATATTGATCGAAACCAGGTTTAATGGACTGTTTCAGTGTGGTACCACATTACTACGTGATCCAAACCAGAAACAACCGAGGATCAGTTCAACAAGTATGTGAAAAACGCGAAAGTATGAGCCTGATGAGGGCAAATCCCAGACCTAATCTAGACCTAACATGCGTTATCCTCAAAAATATTCATCAAAACCAGGTTTAATCGACTGTTTCACTGTGCTACCACGTTACTACGTGATCCAAGCCAGAAAAAGCCTAGAATCTGGCCATCAAGTATGAGAAATATGCGAAAGTACGAGCCTCATGAGAGCAAATCCAAGACCTAACCCAGACCTAACATGAATTATTCTCTAAAATATTGATCGAAATCAGGTTTAATCGACTGTTTCAGTGTGGTACCACATCACTACGTGATCCGAACCAGAAAAAACCCAGGATCTGTTCAACAAGTGTGTGAAAAACGCGAAAGTCTGAGCCTGATGAGGGCAAATCCCAGAACTTACCCAGACATAACTTGCGTTATCCTCTAAAATATTTATCAAGACCAGGATTAATTGACTGTTTCAGTGTGGGATCACATTACTACGTGATCCAAACCAGTGGAAGAAAAGGATCTGGCCAACGAGAAGGAGAAGTATGCGAAAGTATGAGCCCGATGATGGCACATCCCAGAACTAACCCAGACATAACTTGCGTTATCCTCAAAAAATATTGACCGAAACCAGGTTTAATCGACTGTTTCAGTGTGGTACCACATCACTACGTGATCCGATCCAGAAAAAACCCAGGATCTGTTCAACAAGTGTGTGAAAAACGCGAAAGTCTGAGCCTGATGAGGGCAAATCCCAGAACTTACCCAGACATAACTTGCGTTATCCTCTAAAATATTTATCAAGACCAGGATTAATTGACTGTTTCAGTGTGGGATCACATTACTACGTGATCCAAACCAGTGGAAGAAAAGGATCTGGCCAACGAGAAGGAGAAGTATGCGAAAGTATGAGCCCGATGATGGCACATCCCAGAACTAACCCAGACATAACTTGCGTTATCCTCAAAAATATTGACCGAAACCAGGTTTAATCGACTGTTTCAGTGTGGTACCACGTTACTACGTGATCCAAACCAGAAAAAGCCTAGAAACTGGCCATCAAGTATGA
The DNA here is from genome assembly GCF_051014445.1 of Colletes latitarsis. Classification (NCBI taxonomy): domain Eukaryota; kingdom Metazoa; phylum Arthropoda; class Insecta; order Hymenoptera; family Colletidae; genus Colletes; species Colletes latitarsis. The sequence goes on along the minus strand of NW_027488370.1, from coordinate 9,600,619 downwards.
GAAATATGCTAAAGTACGAGCCTCATGAGAGCAAATCCCAGCCCTAACCCAGACCTAACATGAATTATTCTCTAAAATATTGATCGAAACCAGGTTTAATCGATTGTTTCAGTGTGGTACCACATTACTACGTGATCCGAATCAGAAAAAACCCAGGAACTGTTCAACGAGTATGTGAAAAACGCGAAAGTCTGAGCCAGATGGGGTCAAATCCTAGACCTAACCCAGACATAACTTGCGTTATCCTCTAAAATATTTATCAAGACCAGGATTAATTGAATGTTTCAGTGTGGTACCACATTACTACGTGATCAGAACCAGAAAATCCCAGGATCTGTTCAACTAGTATGTGAAAAACGCGAAAGTCTGAGCCTGATGAGGTCAAATCCCAGAACTAACCCAGACATAACTTGCGTTACCCTCTAAAATATTTATCAAGACCAGGATTAATTGACTGTTTCAGTGTGGCATCACATTACTACGTGATCCAAACCAGTGAAAGCCCAGGATCTAGCCAACAAGAATGAGAAGTATGCGAAAGTATGAGCCTGATGATGGCAAACCCTAGACCTAACCCAGACCTAACATGCGTTATCCTCTAAAATATTGATCGAATCAGGTTTAATGGACTGTTTCAGTGTGGTACCACATTACTACGTGATCCAAACCAGAAAAAACCGAGGATCAGTTCAACAAGTATGTGAAAAACGCGAAAGTATGAGCCTGATGAGGGCAAATCCCAGACCTATCCCAGACATAACTTGCGTTATCCCCTAAAATATTCATCAAAACCAGGTTTCATTGACCGTTTCAGTCTGGTAACACTTTGCAACGTGTTCGATACCAGAAAAAGCCAGCGATCTGTTCAACAAGTATGTGAAAAATGCGTAAGTATGAGCCTGGCGAGAGCAAATCCCAGACCTAACCTAGACCTAACATGCGTTATCCTCGTAAATATTGATCGAAACCAGGCATAATCGACTCTTTCAGTGTGGTACACCTTACTACGTTATCCAAACCAGAAAAAACCCAGGATCTGTTCAAAAAGTATGTGAAGAATGCGAAAGTATGACCCTGATGAGGGCAAATCCTAGACCTAACCCAGACCTAACATACGTTAGCCTCTAAAATATTTATCAAGACCAGGTCTAATTGAATGTTTCAGTGTGGTACCACATTACTACGTGATCCAATCCAGAAAAAGTCCAGGATCTAGCCATCAAGAATGAGAAATATGCGAAAGTAAGAGCCTGACGAGAGCAAATCCCAGATCTAACCGAGACCTAACATGCGTTATCCTCAAAAATATTGATCGAAACCTGGTTTAATCGACTGTTTCAGTGTGGTACCACGTTACTACCTGATCCAAACCAGAAAAAGCCCAGGATCCGTTCAACAAGTATGTGAAGTATGCGAAAGTATGAGTCTGGTGAGTGAAAATCCCAGGCCTAACCCACACCTAACATGCGTTATCCTCAAAAATATTGATCGAAACCAGGTTTAATCGACTGTTTCAGTGTGGTAGCACATTATTATGTGATCCGAACCAGAAAAAATCCAGGATCAGTTCAACAAGTATGTGAAAAACGCGAAAGAATGAGCCTGATGAGGGCAAATCCTAGACCTAACCCAGACCTAACTTGCGTTATTCTCTAAAATATTGATCCAAACCAGGTTTAATTGACTGTTTCTGTGTGGTACCACATTACTACGTGATCCAAACCAGAAATTGCCCAGGATCTAGCCATGAAGTATGAGAAATATGCGAAAGTATGAGCCTGATGAGAGCAAATCCCCGTCCTACCCTAGACCTAACATGAATTGTTCTCTAAAATATTGTTCGAAACCAGGTTTAATCGACAGTTTCAGTGTGGTAACACATTTCTACGTGATCCAAACCAGAAAAAACCCAGGATCTGTTCAACAAGTGTGTGAAAAACGCGAAAGTCTGAGCCTGATGAGGGCAAATCCCAGAACTTACCCAAATATAACTTGCGTTATCCTCTAAAATATTTATCAAGACCAGGATTAATTGACTGTTTCAGTGTGGCATCACATTACTACGTGATCCAAACCAGTGGAAGAAAAGGATCTGGCCAACGAGAATGAGAAGTATGCGAAAGTATGAGCCTGATGATGGCACATCCCAGAACTAACCCAGACATAACTTGCGTTATCCTCAATAATATTGACCGAAACCAGGTTTAATCGACTGTTTCAGTGTGGTACCACGTTACTACGTGATCCAAACCAGAAAAAGCCTAGAAACTGGCCATCAAGTATGAGAAATATGCTAAAGTACGAGCCTCATGAGAGCAAATCCCAGACCTAACCCAGACCTAACATGAATTATTCTCTAAAATATTGATCGAAACCAGGTTTAATCGACTGTTTCAGTGTGGTACCACATTACTACGTGATCCGAATCAGAAAAAACCCAGGAACTGTTCAACGAGTATGTGAAAAACGCGAAAGTCTGAGCCAGATGGGGTCAAATCCTAGACCTAACCCAGACATAACTTGCGTTATCCTCTAAAATATTTATCAAGACCAGGATTAATTGAATGTTTCAGTGTGGTACCACATTACTACGTGATCCGAATCAGAAAAAACCCAGGATCTGTTCAACAAGTGTGTGAAAAACGCGAAAGTCTGAGCCTGATGAGGGCAAATCCCAGAACTTACCCAAATATAACTTGCGTTATCCTCTAAAATATTTATCAAGACCAGGATTAATTGACTGTTTCAGTGTGGCATCACATTACTACGTGATCCAAACCAGTGGAAGCCCCGGATCTAGCCAACAAGAATGAGAAGTATGCGAAAGTATGAGTTTGATGATGGCAAATCCTAGACCTAACCCAGACCTAACATGCGTTATCCTCTAAAATATTTATCAAGATCAGGTTTAATTGATTGTTTCAGTGTGGTACCACATTACTACGTGATACAAACCAGAAAAAACCGAGGATCAGTTCAACAAGTATGTGAAAAACGCGAAAGTATGAGCCTGATGAGGGCAAATCCCAGACCTATCCCAGACATAACTTGCGTTATCCCCTAAAATATTCATCAAAACCAGGTTTCATTGACCGTTTCAGTCTGGTAACACTTTACAACGTGTTCGATACCAGAAAAAGCCAGCGATCTGTTCAACAAGTATGTGAAAAATGCGTAAGTATGAGCCTGGCGAGAGCAAATCCCAGACCTAACCTAGACCTAACATGCGTTATCCTCAAAAATATTGATCGAAACCAGGCTTAATCGACTCTTTCTGTGTGGTACCACATTACTACGTTATCCAAACCAGAAAAAACCCAGGATCTGTTCAAAAAGTATGTGAAGAATGCGAAAGTATGACCCTGACGAGGGCAAATCCTAGACCTAACCGAGACCTAACATACGTTATCCTCTAAAATATTTATCAAGACCAGGATTAATTGGCTGCTTCAGTGTGGCATCACATTACTACGTGATCCAAACCAGAAAAAACCGAGGATCAGTTCAACAAGTATGTGAAAAACGCGAAAGTATGAGCCTGATGAGGGCAAATCCCAGACCTAACCCAGACCTAACATGCGTTATCCTCTAAAATATTTATCAAGACCAGGTTTAATTGAATGTTTCAGTGTGGTACCACATTACTACGTGATCCGAACCAGAAAAAAACCAGGATCTGTTCAAAAAGTATGTGAAGAATGCGAAAGTATGACCCTGACGAGGGCAAATCCTAGACCTAACCCAGACCTAACATACGTTATCCTCTAAAATATTTATCAAGACCAGGATTAATTGACTGTTTCAGTGTGGCATCACATTACTACGTGATCCAAACCAGTGGAAGCCCAGGATCTGGCCAACAAGAATGAGAAGTATGCGAAAGTATGAGTTTGATGATGGCAAATCCTAGACCTAACCCAGACCTAACATGCGTTATCCTCTAAAATATTTATCAAGATCAGGTTTAATTGATTGTTTCAGTGTGGTACCACATTACTACGTGATCCGAACCAGAAAAAACCCAGGATCTGTTCAACAAGTATGTGAAAAACGCGAAAGTCTGAGCCTGATAAGGGCAAATCCCAGGCCTAACCTGGACCTAACATGTGTTATCGTCTAAAATATTGATCGAAACCAGGTTCAATGGACTGTTTCAGTGTGGTACCACATTACTACGTGATCCAAACCAGAAAAAACCGAGGATCAGTTCAACAAGTATGTGAAAAATGCGTAAGTATGAGCCTGGCGAGAGCAAATCCCAGACCTAACCTAGACCTAACATGCGTTATCCTCAAAAATATTGATCGAAACCAGGCATAATCGACTCTTTCAGTGTGGTACCACATTACTACGTTATCCAAACTAGAAAAAACCCAGGATCTGTTCAACAAGTATGTGAAGAATGCGAAAGTATGACCCTGATGAGGGCAAATCCTAGACCTAACCCAGACCTAACATACGTTATCCTCTAAAATATTTATCAAGACCAGGTTTAATTGAATGTTTCAGTGTGGTACCACATTACTACGTGATCCGAACCAGAAAAAACCCGGGATCTGTTCAACAAGTATGTGAAGAATGCGAAAGTATGAGCCTGGCGAGAGCAAATCCCAGACCTAACCTAGACCTAACATGCGTTATCCTCAAAAATATTGATCGAAACCAGGTTTAATTGACAGCTTCAGTGTGGTACCACATTACTACGTGATCCAATCCAGAAAAAGCCCAGGATCTAGCCATGAAGTATGAGAAATATGCGAAAATATGAGCCTGACGAGGGCAAATCCCCGACCTAACCCAGACCTAACATGCGTTATCTTCTAAAATATTGACCGAAACCAGGCATAATCGACTCTTTCAGTGTGGTACAACATTACTACGTTATCCAAACCAGAAAAAACCGAGGATCAGCTCGACAAGTATGAGAAAAACGCGAAAGTATGAGCCTGATGAGGGCAAATCCCAGACCTATTCCAGACATAACTTGCGTTATCCCGTAAAATATTCATCAAAACCAGGTTTAATTGACCGTTTCAGTGTGGTAACACTTTACAACGTGATCGAAACCAGAAGAAGCCAGGGATCTGTTCAACAAGTATGTGAAAAATGCGTAAGTATGAGCCTGACGAGAGCAACTCCCAGACCTAACCTAGACCTAACATGCGTTATCCTCAAAAGTATTGACCGAAACCAGGTTTAATCGTCTGTTTCAGTGTGGTACCACTTTACTACGTGATCCAAACCAGTGGAAGCCCAGGATCTGGCCAACAAAAATGAGAAGTATGCGAAAGTATGAGCCTGATGATTGCACATCCCAGAACTAACCCAGACATAACTTGCGTTATCCTCAAAAATGTTGATCGAAACCAGGTTTAATCGTCTGTTTCAGTGTGGTACCACTTTACTACGTGGTCCAAACCAGAAAAAACCCAGGATCCGTTCAACAAGTATGTGAAGAATGCGAAAGTATGAGTCTGGTGAGTGAAAATCCCAGGCCTAACCCAGACCTAACATGCGTTATCCTCAAAAGTATTGACCGAAACCAGGTTTAGTGGACTGTCCCAGTGTGCTACCACATTACTGCGTGATCCAACCCAGAAAAAACCCAGGATCTGTTCAACAAGTATGTGAAAAACGCGAAAGTCTGAGCCTGATGAGGGCAAATCCCAGACGTATCCCAGACATAACTTGCGTTATCCTCTAAAGGATTTATCAAGACCAGGATTAATTGACTGTTTCAGTGTGGCATCACATTACTACGTGATCCAAACCAGTGGAAGCCCAGGATCTGGCCAACAAGAATGAGAAGTATGCGAAAGTATGAGCCTGATGATGGCAAATCCTAGACCTAACCCAGACCTAACATGCGTTATCCTCAAAAATATTGATCGAAACCAGGTTTAATCGACTGTTTCAGTGTGGTAGCACATTATTACGTGATCCGAACCAGAAAAAATCCAGGATCTGTTCAACAAGTATGTGAAAAACGCGAAAGAATGAGCCTGATGAGGGCAAATCCTAGACCTAACCCAGACCTAACATGTGGTGTCCTCTAGAATATTTATCAAGACCAGGATTAATTCACTGTTTCAGTGTGGCATCACATTACTACGTGATCCAAACCAGAAAAAGCCCAGAATCCGTTCAACAAGTATGTGAAGTATGCGAAAGTATGAGCCTGACGAGAGCAACTCCCAGACCTAACCTAGACCTAACATGCGTTATCCTCAAAAGTATTGACCGAAACCAGGTTTAATCGTCTGTTTCAGTGTGGTACCACTTTACTACGTGATCCAAACCAGAAACACCCAGGATCTGTTGAACAAGTGTGTGAAAAACGCGAAAGTCTGAGCCTGATGAGGGCAAATCCCAGAACTAACCCAGACATAACTTGCGTTATCCTCTAAAATTTTTATCAAGACCAGGATTAATTGACTGTTTCAGTGTGGCATCACATTACTACGTGATCCAAACCAGTGGAAGCCCAGGATCTGGCCAACAAAAATGAGAAGTATGCGAAAGTATGAGCCTGATGATGGCACATCCTAGACCTAACCCAGACCTAACATGTGGTGTCCTCTAGAATATTTATCAAGACCAGGATTAATTGACTGTTTCAGTGTGGCATCACATTACTACGTGATCCAAACCAGTGGAAGCCCAGGATCTGGCCAACAAGAATGAGAAATATGCGAAAGTACGAGCCTCATGAGAGCAAATCCCAGACCTAACCCAGACCTAACATGAATTATTCTCTAAAATATTGATCGAAACCAGGTTTAATCGACTGCTTCAGTGTGGTACCACATTACTACGTGATCCAAACCAGAAACACCCAGGATCTGTTGAACAAGTGTGTGAAAAACGCGAAAGTCTGAGCCTGATGAGGGCAAATCCCAGAACTAACCCAGACATAACTTGCGTTATCCTCTAAAATTTTTATCAAGACCAGGATTAATTGACTGTTTCAGTGTGGCATCACATTACTACGTGATCCAAACCAGTGGAAGCCCAGGATCTGGCCAACAAGAATGAGAAGTATGCGAAAGTATGAGCCTGATGATGGCAAATCCTAGACCTAACCCAGACCTAACATGCGTTATCCTCAAAAATATTTATCAGGACCAGGTTTAATTGGATGTTTCCGTGTGGCACCACATTACTACGAGGTCCAAACCAGAAAAAGCCCAGGATCTGTTCAACAAGTATGTGAAAAACGCGAAAGTATTACCCTGATGAGGGCAAATCCCGGACCTATCCCAGACCTAACTTGCGTTGTCATCTAAAATATTCATGGAAACCAGGTTTAAATGACTGTTTCAGGGTGGTACCTCATTACTACGTGATCCAAACCAGAAAAAACCGAGGATCAGTTCAACAAGTATGAGAAAAACGTGAAAGTATGAGGCTGATGAGGGCAAATCCCAGACCTATCCCAGACATAACTTGCGTTATCCCCTAAAATATTCATCAAAACCAGGTATAATTGACCGTTTCAGTGTGGCAACACTTTACAACGTGATCGAAACCAGAAAAAGCCAGGGATCTGTTCAACAAGTATGTGAAAAACGCGAAAGTCTGAGCCTGATGAGGTCAAATCCCAGACCTAACCCAGACCTAACATGAATTATTCTCTTAAATATTGTTCGAAACCAGGTTTAATCGACAGTTTCAGTGTGGTAACACATTTCTACGTGATCCAAACCAGAAAAAACCCAGGATCTGTTCAACAAGTGTGTGAAAAACGCGAAAGTCTGAGCCTGATGAGGGCAAATCCCAGAACTTACCCAAATATAACTTGCGTTATCCTCTAAAATATTTATCAAGACCAGGATTAATCGACTGTTTCAGTGTGGTACCACGTTACTACGTGATCCAAACCAGAAAAAGCCTAGAAACTGGCCATCAAGTATGAGAAATATGCTAAAGTACGAGCCTCATGAGAGCAAATCCCAGACCTAACCCAGACCTAACATGAATTATTCTCTAAAATATTGATCGAAACCAGGTTTAATCGACTGTTTCAGTGTGGTACCACATTACTACGTGATCCGAATCAGAAAAAACCCAGGATCTGTTCAACAAGTGTGTGAAAAACGCGAAAGTCTGAGCCTGATGAGGGCAAATCCCAGAACTTACCCACACATAACTTGCGTTACCCTCTAAAATATTTATCAAGACCAGGATTAATTGACTGTTTCAGTGTGGCATCACATTACTACGTGATCCAAACCAGTGGAAGCCCAGGATCTAGCCAACAAGAATGAGAAGTATGCGAAAGTATGAGCCTGATGATGGCAAACCCTAGACCTAACCCAGACCTAACATGCGTTATCCTCTAAAATATTGATCGAATCAGGTTTAATGGACTGTTTCAGTGTGGTACCACATTACTACGTGATCCAAACCAGAAAAAACCGAGGATCAGTTCAACAAGTATGTGAAAAACGCGAAAGTATGAGCCTGACGAGGGCAAATCCTAGACCTAACCCAGTCCTAACATACGTTATCCTCTAAAATATTTATCAAGACCAGGATTAATTGGCTGTTTCAGTGTGGCATCACATTACTACGTGATCCAAACCAGAAAAAACCTAGGATCAGTTCAACAAGTATGTGAAAAACGCGAAAGTATGAGCCTGATGAGGGCAAATCCCAGACCTAACCCAGACCTAACATGCGTTATCCTCTAAAATATTTATCAAGACCAGGTTTAATTGAATGTTTCAGTGTGGTACCACATTACTACGTGATCCAAACCAGAAAAAACCGAGGATCAGTTCAACAAGTATGAGAAAAACGTGAATGTATGAGCCTGATGAGGGCAAATCCCAGACCTACCCCAGACATAATTTGCGTTATCCCCTAAAATATTCATCAAAACCAGGTTTAATTGACCGTTTCACTGTGGTAACACTTTACAACGTGATCGAAACCAGAAAAAGCCAGGGATCTGTTCAACAAGTATGGGAAAAATGCGTAAGTATGAGCCTGACGAGAGCAAATCCCAGTACTAACCTAGACCTAACATTCGTTATCCTCAAAAATATTGATCGAAACCAGGCTTAATCGACTCTTTCAGTGCGGTACCACATTACTACGTTATCCAAACCAGAAAAAACCCAGGATCTGTTCAAAAAGTATGTGAAGAATGCGAAAGTATGACCCGGATGAGGGCAAATCCTAGAACTAACCCAGACCTAACATACGTTATCCTCTAAAATATTTATCAAGACCAGGTTTAATTGAATGTTTCTGTGTGGTACCACATTACTACGTGATCCGAACCAGAAAAAACCCAGGATCACTTCAACAAGTATGTGAAGAATGCGAAAGTATGAATCTGATGTGGGCAAATCCCTGGCCTAACCTGGACCTAACATGCGTTATCCTCAAAAATATTGATCGAAACCAGGTTTAATCGACTGTTTCAGTGTGGTAGCACATTACTACGTGATCCGAACCAGAAAAAATCCAGGATCTGTTCAACAAGTATGTGAAAAACGCGAAAGAATGAGCCTGATGAGGGCAAATCCTAGACCTAACCCAGACCAAACATGCGTTTTCCTCTAGAATATTTATCAAGACCATGATTAATTGACTGTTTCAGTGTGGCATCACATTACTACGTGATCCAAACCAGTTGAAGTCCAGGATCTAGCCATCATGAATGAGAAATATGCGAAAGTAGGAGCCTGACGAGAGCAAATCCCAGACCTAACCTAGACCTAACATGCGTTATCCTCAAAAATATTGATCGAAACCAGGTTTATTCGACTGTTTCAGTCTGGTACCACGTTACTACGTGATCCAAACCAGAAAAAGCCTAGAATCTGGCCATCAAGTATGAGAAATATGCGAAAGTACGCGCCTCATGAGAGCAAATCCCAGACCTAACCCAGACCTAACATGAATTATTCTCTAAAATATTGATCGAAACCAGGTTTAATCGACTGTTTCAGTGTGGTAGCACATTACTACGTGATCCGAACCAGAAAAAATCCAGGATCTGTTCAACAAGTGTGTGAAAAACGCGAAAGTCTGAGCCTGATGAGGGCAAATCCCAGAACTTACCCAGACATAACTTGCGTTATCCTCCTAAATATTTATCAAGACCAGGATTAATTGACTGTTTCAGTGTGGCATCACATTACTACGTGATGCAAACCAGTGGAAGAAAAGGGTTCTGGCCAACGAGAATGAGAAGTATGCGAAAGTATGAGCCCGGTGATGCCACATCCCAGAACTAACCCAGACCTAACAAGCGTTATCCTCTACAATATTTATCAAGACCAGGTTTAATTGAATGTTTCAGTGTGGTACCACATTACTACGTGATCCGAACCAGAAAAAACCCAGGATCTGTTCAACAAGTATGTGAAGAATGCGAAAGTATGACCCTGATGAGGGCAAATCCCAGACCTATCCCAGACCTTACTTGCCTTATCCTATAAAATATTGATCGAAACCAGGTTTAATTGACTGTTTCAGTGTGGTACCACACTACTACGTGATCGAAACTAGAAAAAACATAGGATCTGTTCAAGAAGTATGTGAAGAATGTGAAAGTATGAGACTGATGAGGGCAAATCCTAGACCTAACATGTGTTATCCGCTAAAATATTGACGGAAACCAGGTTTAATTGACGGTTTCTGTGTGGTACGACATTACTACGTGATCCAATCTAGAAAAGCCCAGGATCTAGCCAACAAGTATGAGAAATATGCAAAAGAATGAGCCTGATGAGGGCAAATACTAGACCTAACCCAGACCTAACATGCGTTATCCTCTAAAATATTTATCAAGACCAAGTTTAATTGAATGTTTCAGTGTGGTACCACATTACTACGAGATCCAACCCAGAAAAAACCCAGGATCTAGCCATGAAGTATGAGAAATATGCGAAAATATGAGCCTGACGAGGGCAAATCCCCGACCTAACCCAGACCTAACATGCGTTATCCTCTAAAATATTGACCGAAACCAGGTTTAATTGACTGTTTCTGAGTGGTACCACTTTACTACGTGGTCCAAACCTGAAAAAACCCAGGATCCGTTCAACAAGTATGTGAAGAATGCGAAAGTATGAGTCTGGTGAGTGAAAATCCCAGGCCTAACCCAGACCTAACATGCGTTATCCTCAAAAATATTGATCGAAACCAGGTTTAATCGACTGTTTCAGTGTGGTAGCACATTACTACGTGATCCGAACCAGAAAAAATCCAGGATCTGTTCAACACGTATGTGAAAAACGCGAAAGAATGAGCCTGATGAGGGCAAATCCCAGACCTAACCCAGACCAAACATGCGTTTTCCTCTAGAATATTTATCAAGACCAGGATTAATTGACTGTTTCAGTGTGGCATCACATTACTACGTGATCCAAACCAGTTGAAGCCCAGGATCTGGCCAACAAGAATGAGAAATATGCGAAGGTATGAGCCTGACGAGAGCAAATCCCAGACCTAACCTAGACCTAACATGCGTTATCCTCAAAAATATTGACCGAAACCAGGTTTAGTGGACTGTTCCAGTGTGGAACCACATTACTGCGTGATCCAACCCAGAAAAAACCCAGGATCTGTTCAACAAGTATGAGGAAAATGCGAAAGTCTGACCCTGATGAGGGCAAATCCCAGACCTATCCCAGACCTAACTTGCGTTGTCGTCTAAAATATTCATGGAAACCAGGTTTAAATGACTGTTTCAGTGTGGTACCACATTACTACGTGATCCAATCCAGAAAAAGTCCAGGATCTAGCCATCAAGAATGAGAAATATGCGAAAGTAAGAGCCTGACGAAAGCAAATCCCAGACCTAACCTAGACCTTACATGCGTTATCCTCAAAAATATTGATCGAAACCAGGTTTAATCGACTGTTTCAGAGTGGTACCACGTTACTACGTGATCCAAACCAGAAAAAACCTAGAATCTGGCCATCAGGTATGAGAAATATGCGAAAGTACTAGCCTCATGAGAGCAAATCCCAGACCTAACCCAGACCAAACATGAATTATTCTCAAAAATATTGACCGAAACCAGGTTTAATCGACTGTTTCAGTGTGGTACCACATTACTACGTGATCCGAACCAGAAAAAGCCCAGCATCTGTTCAACAAGTGTGTGAAAAACGCGAAAGTCTGAGCCTGATGAGGGCAAATCCCAGAACTTACCCAGACATAACTTGCGTTATCCTCTAAAATATTTATCAAGACCAGGATTAATTGACTGTTTCAGTGTGGCATCACATTACTACGTGATGCAAACCAGTGGAAGAAAAGGATCTGGCCCACGAGAATGAGAAGTATGCGAAAGTATGAGCCCGGTGATGGCACATCCCAGAACTAACCCAGACCTAACAAGCGTTATCCTCTAAAATATTTATCAAGACCAGGTTTAATAGAATGTTTCAGTGTGGTACCACATTACTACGTGATCCGAACCAGAAAAAACCCAGGATCTGTTCAACAAGTATGTGAAGAATGCGAAAGTATGAGTCTGATGAGGGCAAATCCCAGGCCTAGCCTAGACCTAACATGTGTTATCCTCTAAAATATTGATCGAAACCAGGTTTAATGGACTGTTTCAGTGTGATACCACATTACTACGTGATCGAAATCAGAAAAAACCCTGGATCTGTTCAAGAAGTATGCGAAAAAAGCGAAAGTATGAGTCTGATGAGGTCAGATCCCAGACCTATCCCAGACCTAACTTGCGTTATCCTATAAAATATTGATCGAAACCAGGTTTAATGGACTGTTTCAGTGCGATACCACATTACTACGTAATCCAAACCAGTGGAAGCCCAGGATCTGATCAACAAGTATGTGAAAAACGCGAAAATATGACCCTGATGAGGGCAAATCGCAGACCTAACCTAGACCTAACATGCGTTATCCTATAAAATATTGATAGAAACAAGGTTTAATCGACTGTTTCAGAGTGGTACCACATTACTACGTGATCAAAACCAGAAAAAAACCAGGATCTGTTCAACAAGTATGTGAAAAACGCGATAGTCTGAGCCTGATGAGGTCAAATCCCAGAACTTACACAGACATAACGTGCGTTATCCTCTAAAATATTTATCAAGACCAGGTTTAATTGACTGTTTCAGTGTGGTACCACATTACTACGTGATCCAATCCAGAAAAAGTCCAGGATCTAGCCATCAAGAATCAGAAATATGCGAAAGTAAGAGCCTGACGAGAGCAAATCCCAGACCTAACCTAGACCTAACATGCGTTATCCTCAAAAATATTGATCGAAACCAGGTTTAATGGACTGTTTCAGTGTGGTACCACGTTACTACGTGATCCAAACCAGAAAAAACCGAGGATCAGTTCAACAAGTATGTGAAAAACGCGAAAGTATGAGTCTGGTGAGTGAAAATCCCAGGCCTAACCCAGACCTAACATGCGTTATCCTCAAAAATATTGATCGAAACCAGGTTTAATTGAATGTTTCAGTGTGGTACCACATTACTACGTGATCCGAACCAGAAAAAACCCAGGATCAGTTCAACAAGTATGTGAAGAATGCGAAAGTATGAATCTGATCTGGGCAAATCCCTGGCCTAACCTGGACCTAACATGTGTTATCCTCTAAAATATTGACGGAAACCAGATTTAATTGACAGTTTCAGTGTGTTACCACATTAATACGTGATCGACTCCAGAAAAAGCCCAGGATCTAGCCATGAAGTATGGGAAATATGCGAAAGTATGAGCCTGACGAGGGCAAATCCCCGACCTAACCCAGACCTAACGTGCGTTATCCTCTAAAATATTGACCGAAACCAGGTTTAATTGACTGTTTCTGAGTGGTACCACTTTACTACGTGGTCCAAACCAGAAAAAACCCAGGATCCGTTCAACAAGTATGTGAAGAATGCGAAAGTATGGGTCTGGTGAGTGAAAATCCCAGGCCTAACCCAGACCTAACATGCGCTATCCTCAAAAATATTGATCGAAACCAGGTTTAATCGACTGTTTCAGTGTGGTAGCACATTACTACGTGATCCGAACCAGAAAAAATCCAGGATCTGTTCAACAAGTATGTGAAAAACGCGAAAGAATGAGCCTGATGAGGGCAAATCCTAGACCTAACACAGACCAAACATGCGTTTTCCTCTAGAATATTTATCAAGACCAGGATTAATTGACTGTTTCAGTGTGGCATCACATTACTACGTGATCCAAACCAGTTGATGCCCAGGATCTAGCCATCAAGAATCAGAAATATGCGAAATTAAAAGCCTGACGAGAGCAAATCCCCAACCTAACCTAGACCTAACATGCGTTATCCTCAAAAATATTGATCGAAACCAGGTTTAATCGACTGTTTCAGTGTGGTACCACATTACTACGTGATCCGAACCAGAAAAAACCCAGGATCTGTTCAACAAGTGTGTGAAAAACGCGAAAGTCTCAGCCTGATGAGGGCGAATCCCAGATCTTACCCAGACATAACTTGCGTTATCCTCTAAAATATTTATCAAGACCAAGTTTAATGGACTGTTTCAGTGTGGTATCACATTACTACGTGATCCAAACCAGAAAAAACCCAGGATCTGTTCAACAAGTATGTGAAAAACGCGAAAGTCTGAGCCTGATGAGGTCAAATCCCAGAACTTACACAGACATAACTTGCGTTATCCTCTAAAATATTTATCAAGACCAGGATTAATTGACTGTTTCAGTGTGGCATCACATTACTACATGATCCAAACCAGTGGAAGAAAAGGATCTGGCCAACAAGAATGAGAAGTATGCGAAAGTATGAGCCTGATGATGGCAAATCGCGGAACTAATCCAGACATAACTTGCGTTATCCTCAAAAATATTGATCGAAACCAGGTTTAATCGACTATTTCAGTGTGGTATCACGTTACTACGTGATCCGAACCAGAAAAAGCCCAGGTTCTGGCCATCAAGTATAAGAAATATGCGAAAGTGCGAGCCTCATGAGAGCAAATCCCAGACCTAACCCAGACCTAACATGAATTATTCTCTAAAATATTGATCGAAACCAGGTTTAATTGACTGTTTCAGTGTGGTACCACATTACTATGTGATCGAAGCTTGAAAAAACATAGGATCTGTTCAAGAAGTATGTGAAGAATGTGAAAGTATGAGACTGATGAGGGCAAATCCTAGACCTAACATGTGTTATCCTCTAACATATTGACGGAAACCACGACTAATTGACAGTTTCAGTGTGGTACCACATTACTACGTGTTCCAATCCAGAAAAAGCCCAGGATCTAGCCAACAAGTATGAGAATTATGCGAAAGTATGAGCCTGATGAGGGCAAATCTCAGACCTAACCTAGACCTAACATGTGTTATCCTCTAAAATATCAATCGACACCAGTTTTAATGGTCTGCTACAGTGTGGTACCACATTACTACGTGATCGGACCAAGAAAAATCCTAGGATCTGTTCATGAAGTATGTGAAGAATGCGAAAGTATGGGACAGATGAGGGCAAATCCTACACCTAACCCAGACCTTACATGCGTTATCCTCTAAAATAGTTATCAAGACCAGGTTTAATTGACTGTTTCAGGGCGGTACCACATTACTACGTGATCCAAACCAGTGGAAGCCCAGGATCTGGCCAACAAGAATGAGAAATATACGAAAGTATGAGCCTGATGAGAGCAAATCCCAGACCTAACCTAGACCTAACATGCGTTATCCTCTAAAATATTGATCGAAACCAGGTTTAATGGACTGTTTCAGTGTGGTACCACACTACCACGTGATCCTATCCAGAAAAAATTCCAGGATCTGTTCAACAAGTATGTGAGAAATGCGAAAATTTGACCCTGATGAGGGCGAATCCCAGACCTATCCCAGACCTAACTTGCGTTATCCTCTAAAATATTGATGGAAACCAGGTTCAGTTGACTGTTTCAGTGTGGTACCACATTACTACGTGATCCAAACGAGAAATAACCCAGGATCTGTTCAACTAGTATGTGAAGAATGCGAAAGTATGAGTCTGATGAGGGAAAATCCCAGGCCTAACCTAGACCTAACATGCGTTATCCTCAAAAATATTGATCGAAACGAGGTTTAATCGACTGTTTCAGTGTGGTACCACATTCCTACGTGATCCAAACCAGAAAAAACCCAGGATCTGTTCAACAAGTATGTGAAGGAAGCGAATATATGAGTCTGATGAGGGAAAATCCCAGGCCTAACCTCGACCTAACAAGCGTTATCCTCAAAAATATTCATCGAAACCAGGTTTAATCGACTGTTTCAGTGTGGTACCACATTAATACGTGATCGAATCCAGAAAACGCCCGGGATCTAGCCAACAAGTATGAGTAATATGCGAAAGTATGAGCCTGATGAGGGCAAATCCCAGACCTAACCTAGACCTAACATGCGTTATCCTCTATGATATTGATTGAAACCGGGATTAATCGACTGTTTCAGTGTGGTACCACATTACTACGTGTTCCAAACCTGAAAAAACCCAGGATCTGTTCAACAAGTATGTGAACAATGCGAAAGTATGAGTCTATGAGGGAAAATCTCAGGCCTAACCTAGACCTAACATGCGTTATCCTCAAGAATATTGTCGAAACCAGGTTTAATCGAGTGTTTCAGTGTGGTACCACATTACTACGTGATCCAAACCAGAATAAAACCCAGGACCTGTTCAACAAGTAAGTGAAGAATGCGAAAGTATGAGTCTGATGTGGGCAAATCCCAGGCCTAACCTAGACATGACATGCGTTATCCTCTAAAATATTGAACGAAACCAGGTTTAATGGACTGTTTCGGTGTGGTACCACATTACTACGCGATCCAAACCAGAAAAAGCCTAGAATCTGACCATCAAGTATGAGAAATATGCGAAAGTACGAGCCCGATGAGAGCAAATACCAGACCTAACCTAGACCTAAAATGAATTATTCCCTAAAATATTGACCGAAACCAGGTTTAATGGACTGTTTCAGTGTGGTACCACATTAGTACGTGATCCAAACCAGAAAAAGCCAGGGATCTGTGTAACAAGTATGTGAAAAACGCGAAAATATGACCCTGATGTGTGCAAATCCCAGACCTGTCCCAGACCTAACTTGCGTTATCCTATAAAATATTAATCGAAACCAGGTTTAATCGACTGTTTCAGTGTGGTACCACATTACTACGTGATCCAATCCAGAAATAGCCCAGGATCTAGCCATGAAGTATGAGAAATATGCGAAAGTATGAGCCTGATGAGGGCGAATCCCAGACCTATCCCAGACCTAACTTGCGTTATCCTCTAAAATGTTGATCGAAACCAGGTTTAATCGACTGTTTCAGTGTGGTACTACATTACTACGTGATCCAGACCAGTGAAAGCCCAGAATCTGGCCAACAAGTTTGGGTAACATGCGAAAGTATGACCCAGATGAGGGCAAATCATAGACCTAACCAAGACCTAACATGCGTTATCATCTCTAAAATGTTGATCGAAACCAGGTTTAATCGACTGTTTCAGTGTGGTACCACATTACTACGTGATCCAAACCAGAAAAAACCCAGGATCTGGCCAACATGTATGCGAGAAATGTGTAAGTACGACCCTGATGTGGGCAAATCCCAGACCTAACCTAGACCTAACATGCGTTATCCTCTAAAATATTGATCGAAACCAGGTTTAACGGACTGTTTCAGTGTGG
The DNA here is from genome assembly GCF_051014445.1 of Colletes latitarsis. Classification (NCBI taxonomy): domain Eukaryota; kingdom Metazoa; phylum Arthropoda; class Insecta; order Hymenoptera; family Colletidae; genus Colletes; species Colletes latitarsis. The sequence goes on along the minus strand of NW_027488370.1, from coordinate 9,582,928 downwards.
CACCACATTGCTACGTGATACAATCCAGAAAAGATCCCAGGATCTGCTCAACAAGTATGTGAAAAATGCGAAAATATGACCCTGATGTGGGCAAATCCTAGACCTATCCCAGAACGAACATGCGTTTTCCTCTAAAATATTGATCGAAACCATGTTTAATGGCCTGTTTCAGTGTGGCACCACATTACTACATGATCCAATCCCGAAAAAATCCCAGGATCTGCTCAACAAGTATGTGAAGAATGCGAAAGTATGAGTCTGATGAGGGCAAATCCCAAGCCTAACCTAGACCTAACATGAGTTATCGTCTAAGATATTGAGCGAAACCAGATTTAATGGACTGTTTCAGTGTGGTACCACATTACTACGTGATCCAAACCAGAAAAAAACCCAGGATCTGTTCAACAAGTATGTGAAGAATGCGAAAGTATGGGTCTGTTGTGGGCAAATCCCAGATCCAACCTAGACAGAACATGCGTTATCCTCTAAAATATTGATCGAAACCAGGTTTAATGCACTGTTTCTGAGTGGTACCACATAACTACGTGATCCAAACCAGAAAAAGCCCAGAATCTGACCATCAAGTATGAGAAATATGCGAAAGTACGAGCCTGATGAGAGCAAATCCCAGACCTAACCTAGTCCTAACATGAATTATTCTCTAAAATATTGATCGAATCCAGGTTTAATGGACTGTTTCAGTGTGGTACCACATTACTACGTGATCCAATCCAGCAAAAGCCCAGGATCTCTACAACAAGTATGTGAAAAACGCGAAAGTATGAGCCTGATGAGGGCAAATCCCAGACCTATCGCAGACATAACTTGCGTTATCCTCTAAAGTATTTATCGAAACCAGGTTTAATTGACTGCTTTAGTGTGGTACCACTTTGCTACGTGATCCAAAGCAGAAAAAACACTCGCTCAGGTCAACATGTATGTCAAAACTGCGAAAGGATGACCCCGATGAGGGCAAATCCCTGGCCTAACCTAGACCTAACATGCGTTATCCTCTAAAATATTGATCGAAACCAGGTTTAATGGACTGTTTCAGTGTGGTGCCACATTACTACGTGATCCAAACCAGAAAAACCCAGGATCTGATCAACAGGTATGTGAAAAATGCGAAGGTATGAGCCTGATGAGGGCAGATCCCAGAACTATCCAAGACCTAACTTGTGTTATCCTCTAAAATATTGATCGAAACCAGGTTTAATGGACTGTTTGAGTGTGGTACCACATTACTACGTGATCCAAACCAGGAAAATCCAGGGATCTGTTCAACATGTATGTTAAAACTGCGAAAGTATGACCCTGATGGGGGCAAATCCCAGACCTAACCTAGACCTAACATGTGTTATCCACTAAAATATTAATCCAAACCTAGTTTAATGGTCTGTTTCAGTGTGGTACCACATTACTACGTGATCCAAACCAGAAATACCCAGGATCTGTTCAACAAGTATGTGAAAAACGCGAAAGTATGAGCCTGATGAGGGCAAATCCCGGACTGATCCCAGACCTAACTTGCGTTATCCTCTCAGATATTGGTCGAAACCAGGTTTAATTGACTGTTTCAGTGTGGTACCACTTTACTACGTGATCCAAAGCAGAAAAAACCCTCGCTCAGGTCAATATGTATGTTAAAACAGCGAAAGTATGACCGTGATGAGGGCAAATCCCAGGCCTAACCTAGACCTAACATGCGTTAACCTCTAAGATATTGATCGAAACCAGGATTTATCGACTGTTTCAGTGTGGTACCACATTACTACGTGATCCAAAACAGAAAAAGCCAGGGGTCTGTGCAACAAGTATGTGAAAAACGCGAAAATATGAGCCTGATGAGGGCAAATCCCGGACCTATCCTAGACCTAACTTGCGTTGTCCTATAAAATATTGATCGATACCAGGTTTAATTGACTGTTTCAGTGTGGTACCACATTACTATGTGATCCAAACCAGAAAAAACCTTGGATCTGTTCAAGAAGTATGGGAAGAATGCGAATGTATGAGACTGATGAGGGCAAATCCTGGACCTAACCCAGACCTAACATGCGTTATCCTCTAAAATGTTGATCAAAACCAGGTTTAATTAACTGCTTCAGTGTGGCACCACATTACTACGTGATCCAAACCAGAGAAATCCAGGGATCTGTTCAACATGTATGTTAAAACTGCAAAAGTGTGATCCTGATGAGGGCAAATCCCAGACCTAACCTAGACCTAACACGAATTATTCTCTAAAATATTGATCGAAACCGGGTTTAATGGACTGTTTCAGTGTGGTACAACACTACTACGTGATCCAATCCAGCCAAAGGCAAGGATCTCTACAAAAAGTATGTGAAAAACGCGAAAGTATGAGCCTGATGTGTGCAAATCCCAGACCTAACCTAGGCCAAACATGCGCTATCCTCGAAAATGTTGATCGAAACTAGGTTTAATGGGCTGTTTCAGTGTGGTACCACATTACTACGTGATCGAAACCAGAACAAACCCGGGATCTGTTCAACAATTATATGAAAAGTGCGAAGGTATGTGTCTGATGAGGGCAAATCCCAGGCCTGTCCTAGACCTAATATGAGTTATCCTCTAAAATATTGATCGAATCCAGGTTGAGTTGACTATTTCTGTGTGGTACCACATTACTACGTGATCCAAACCAAAAAAAGCCCACAATCTGGCCATCAAGAATGAGAAATATGCGAAAGTATGAGCCTGATGAGAGCAAATTCCAGACCTAACCTAGAACTAACATGCGTTATCCTCTAAAATATTGATCGAAACCAGGTTTAATGGTCTGTTTCAGTGTGGTACCTCATTACTACGTGATCCAAACCAGAGAAACCCAGGGATCTGTTCAACAAGTGTGTGAAGAAAGCGAAAGCATGAGTCTGATGAGGGCAAATCCCAGACCTAACCAAGACCTAACAAGCGTCATCCTCTAAAATATTGATCGAGACCAGGTTTAATCGACTGTTTCAGTGTGATACGTCATTACTACGTGATCCAAACCAAATAAAGCCCAGAATCTGGCCATCAAGTATGAGAAATATGCGAAAGTATGAGCCTGATGTGTGCAAATCCCAGACCTAACCTAGGCCAAACATGCGCTATCCTCGAAAATGTTGATCGAAACTAGGTTTAATGGACTGTTTCAGTGTGGTACCACATTACTACGTGATCGAAACCAGAACAAACCCGGGATCTGTTCAACAATTATATGAGAAGTGCGAAGGTATGAGTCTGATGAAGGCAAATCCCAGGCCTGTCCTAGACCTAATATGAGTTATCCTCTAAAATATTGATCGAATCCAGGTTGAGTTGACTATTTCTGTGTGGTACCACATTACTACGTGATCCAAACCAAAAAAAGCCCACAATCTGGCCATCTAGTATGAGAAATATGCGAAAGTATGAGCCTGATGAGAGCAAATCCTGGATCTAACCTAGACCTAACATGCGTTATCCTCTAAAATATTGATAGAAACCAGATTTAATGGACTGTTTCTGTGTGGTACCTCATTACTACGTGATCCAAACCAGAGAAACCCAGGGATCTGTACAACAAGTATGTGAAAAATGCGAAAGTATGACCCTGATGAGGGCAAATCCCAGGCCTGACCTAGACCTAACATGCGTTATCATATAAAATATTGAACGAAACCTGGTTTAATGGACTGTTTCAGTGTGGTACCACATCACTGCGTGATCCAAACGAGAAAAAGCTCAGGCTCTGGCGAACATGTATACGAAAAATTCGAATATATGTGCCAGATGAGGGCAAATCCCAGACCTAACGCAGACCTAACATGCGATATCCTGTAAAACATTGATCGAAACTAGGTTTAATTTACTGTTTCAGTGTGGTATCACATTAGTGCGTGATCCAATGCCGAGGAAACCAAGAATCTGGCCATCAAGTATGAGAAACATGCGAAAGTTCGAGCCTGATGAGAGCAATTCCCAGTCCTAACCTAGACCTAACATGAGTTATCCACTAAAATATTGATCGAAACTAGGTTTAATGGACTGTTTCAGTGTGGTACAACATTACTACGTGATCCAAACCAGAAAAAACCCGGGATCTGTTCAAGAAGTATGGGAAGAATGCGAATGTATGAGACTGATGAGGGCAAATCCTGGACCTAACCCAGACCTAACATGTGTTATCCTCTAAAATATTGTGGAAACCAGGTTTAGTTGACTGTTTGAGTGTGGTACCACATTACTACGTGATCCAAACCAGGAAAATCCAGGGATCTGTTCAACATGTATGTTAAAACTGCGAAAGTATGACCCTGATGGGGGCAAATCCCAGACCTAACCTAGACCTAACATGTGTTATCCACAAAAATATTAATCCAAACCTAGTTTAATGGTCTGTTTCAGTGTGGTACCACTTTACTACGTATCCAAAGCAGAAAAAACCCTCGATCATGTCAATATGTATGTTAGAACTGCGAAAGAATGACCGTGATGATGGCAAATCCTGGACCTAACCCAGACCTAACATGTGTTATCCTCTAAAATATTGATGGAAACCAGGTTTAATTGACTGTTTCAGTGTGGTACCACATTACGATGTGATCCAAACCAGCAAAATCCAGGGATCTGTTCAACAAGTATGTGAAAAATGCGAATGTATGAGACTGATGAGGGCAAAACCTGGACCTAACCCAGACCTAACATGTGTTATCCTCTAAAATGTTGATCAAAACCAGGTTTAATTAACTGCTTCAGTGTGGCACCACATTACTACGTGATCCAAACCAGAGAAATCCAGGGATCTGTTCAACATGTATGTTAAAACTGCAAAAGTGTGATCCTGATGAGGGCAAATCCCAGACCTAACCTAGACCTAACACGAATTATTCTCTAAAATATTGATCGAAACCAGGTTTAATTGACTGTTTCAGCGTGGTACCACATTACTACGTGATCCGAACAAGAAAAAACCTAGGATCTGTTCAACAAGTATGTGAAGTATGCGAAAGTATGAGTCTGATGAGGGAAAATCCCAGACCTAACCTAGACATAACATGCGTTATCCTCTAAAATATTGGCCGATACCTGGTTTAGTGGACAGTTTCAGTGTGGTACCATATTACTGGGTGATCCAAACCAGAAAGATCCCAGGATCTGCTCAACAAGTATGAGAAATATGCGAAAGTATGAGCCTGATGAGAGCAAATCGCAGACCTAACCTAGACCTAACATGCGTTATCCTCCAAAATATTGATCGAAACCAGGTTTAATGGACTGTTTCAGTGTGGATCCACATTACCGCGTGATCCAAACCAAAAAAAGCCCAGCATCTGCTCAACAAGTATGAGAAATATGCGAAAGTATGAGCCTGATTTGTGCAAATCCCAGACCTAACATAGACCTAACATGCGTTATCCTCTAAAATATTGATCGAAACCAGGTTTAATGGTCTGTTTCAGTGCGGTAACATATTACCACGTGATCCAAACCAGAAAAAACCCAGGATCTGGCCAATAACTATGTGAAAAATGTGGAAGTATGAGACTGAAGAGGGCAAATCCCAGACCTAGCCAAGACCTAACATGCGTTATCCTCTAAAATATTGATCGAAACGAGGTTTAATCGACTGTTTCAGTGTGGACCCACATTACTACGTGATCCAAACCAGAAGAAGCCCAGGATCTGGACAACAAGTATGTGAAATATGCGAAAGTATGAGCCTGATGAGAGCAAATCCCAGACCTAACCTAGACCTAACGTGTGTTAACTTCTAAAATATTGATCGAAACCATGTTTAATGGTCTGTTATAGTGTGGTAACACATTACCACGTGATCCACACCAGAAAAAATCCGAGATCTGTTCAACAAGTGTGTGAAGAAAGCGGAAGCATGAGTCTGATGAGGGCAAATCCAAGGCCTAACCTAGACCTAACATGCGTTATCCTCTAAAACATTGATCGAAACCAGGTTTAGTGGACTGTTTCAGTGTGGTAACACATTACTACGTGATCCAAACCAAAAAAAGCCCAGAATCTGGACATCAAGTATGAGAAATAAGCGTAAGTATGAGCCTGATGGGTGCAAATCACAGACCTAGCATAGACCTAACATGCGTTATCCTCTAAAATATTGATCGAAACAACGTTTAATCCACTGTTTCAGTGTGGTCCCACATTACTACGTGATCCAAACCAGAAGAAGCCCAGGATCTGGCCAACAAGTATGTGAAATATGCGAAAGTATTAGCCTCATGGGGGCAAATCACAGACCTGACCCAGACCTAACATGTGTGATCCTCTAAAATATTGATCAAAACCATGTTTAATCGACTGCTTCAGTGTGGTACCACACCACTATGTGATCCAAACCAGAAAAAACCCAGGATCTGTTCAAGAAGTATGTGAGGAATGTGGAAGTATGAGACTGATGAGGGCAAATCCAAGGCCAAACCTAGACCTCACATGCGTTATCCTCTAAAATATTGATCGAAACCAGGTTTAATGGACTGTATAAGTGTGGTACCCCACTACTATGTGATCCAAACCAGAAAAATCCCAGGATCTGTACAAGAAGTATGTGAAGAATGAGGAAGTATGAGACTGATGAGGGCAAATCCTAGACCTAATCCAGACCTAACATGCGTTATCCACTAAAATATTGATCGAGACCAGGTTTAGTCGTCTGTTTCATTGTGGTACCACTTTACCACGTGATCCAAACCAGAAAAGCCCGGGATCTGTTCAACAAGTATGAGAAATATGCGAAAGTATGAGCCTGATGAGAGCAAATCCCAGACATAACCTGGACATAACATGCGTTATCCTCTAAAATATTGATCGAAACCAGGTTTAATGGACTGTTTCAGTGTAGATCCACATTACTGCGTGATCCAAACCAAAAAAAGCCAGAATCTGACCATCAAGTATGAGAAATATGCGAAAGTATGAGCCTGATGTGTGCAAATCCCAGACCTAACCTAGGCCAAACATGCGCTATCCTCGAAAATGTTGATCGAAACTAGGTTTAATGGGCTGTTTCAGTGTGGTACCACATTACTACGTGATCGAAACCAGAACAAACCCGGGATCTGTTTAACAATTATATGAAAAGTGCGAAGGTATGTGTCTGATGAGGGCAAATCCCAGGCCTGTCCTAGACCTAATATGAGTTATCCTCTAAAATATTGATCGAATCCAGGTTGAGTTGACTATTTCTGTGTGGTACCACATTACTACGTGATCCAAACCAAAAAAAGCCCACAATCTGGCCATCAAGTATGAGAAATATGCGAAAGTATGAGCCTGATGAGAGCAAATTCCAGACCTAACCTAGAACTAACATGCGTTATCCTCTAAAATATTGATCGAAACCAGGTTTAATGGTCTGTTTCAGTGTGGTACCTCATTACTACGTGATCCAAACCAGAGAAACCCAGGGATCTGTTCAACAAGTGTGTGAAGAAAGCGAAAGCATGAGTCTGATGAGGGCAAATCCCAGACCTAACCAAGACCTAACAAGCGTCATCCTCTAAAATATTGATCGAGACCAGGTTTAATCGACTGTTTCAGTGTGATACGTCATTACTACGTGATCCAAACCAAATAAAGCCCAGAATCTGGCCATCAAGTATGAGAAATATGCGAAAGTATGAGCCTGATGTGTGCAAATCCCAGACCTAACCTAGGCCAAACATGCGCTATCCTCGAAAATGTTGATCGAAACTAGGTTTAATGGACTGTTTCAGTGTGGTACCACATTACTACGTGATCGAAACCAGAACAAACCTGGGATCTGTTCAACAATTATATGAGAAGTGCGAAGGTATGAGTCTGATGAAGGCAAATCCCAGGCCTGTCCTAGACCTAATATGAGTTATCCTCTAAAATATTGATCGAATCCAGGTTGAGTTGACTATTTCTGTGTGGTACCACATTACTACGTGATCCAAACCAAAAAAAGCCCACAATCTGGCCATCTAGTATGAGAAATATGCGAAAGTATGAGCCTGATGAGAGCAAATCCCGGATCTAACCTAGACCTAACATGCGTTATCCTCTAAAATATTGATAGAAACCAGATTTAATGGACTGTTTCTGTGTGGTACCTCATTACTACGTGATCCAAACCAGAGAAACCCAGGGATCTGTACAACAAGTATGTGAAAAATGCGAAAGTATGACCCTGATGAGGGCAAATCCCAGGCCTGACCTAGACCTAACATGCGTTATCATATAAAATATTGAACGAAACCTGGTTTAATGGACTGTTTCAGTGTGGTACCACATCACTGCGTGATCCAAACGAGAAAAAGCTCAGGCTCTGGCGAACATGTATACGAAAAATTCGAATATATGTGCCAGATGAGGGCAAATCCCAGACCTAACGCAGACCTAACATGCGATATCCTGTAAAACATTGATCGAAACCAGGTTTAATTTACTGTTTCAGTGTGGTATCACATTAGTGCGTGATCCAATGCCGAGGAAACCAAGAATCTGGCCATCAAGTATGAGAAACATGCGAAAGTTCGAGCCTAATGAGAGCAATTCCCAGTCCTAACCTAGACCTAACATGAGTTATCCACTAAAATATTGATCGAAACTAGTTTTAATGGACTGTTTCAGTGTGGTACAACATTACTACGTGATCCAAACCAGAAAAAACCCGGGATCTGGCCAACAAGAACGAGAAATATGCGAAAGTATGAGCCTGATGAGGGCATATCCCAGGCCTGGCCTAGACCTAACATGAGTTATCCTCTAAAATATTGATTGAAACTAGGTTTAGTGGACTGTTTCAGTGTGGTACCACATTACTACGTGATCCGAACCAGAAAAAACCTGGGATCTGTTCAACAAGTATGTGAAGAATGCGAAAGTATGAGTCTGATGAGGGCATATCCCAGGCCTGGCCTAGACCTAACATGAGTTATCCTCTAAAATATTGATCGAAACCAGGTTTAATTGACTGTTTCAGTGTGGTACCACATTACTACGTGATCCAAACCAGAAAAATCCCAGGATCTGCTCAACAAGTATGAGAAATATGCGAAAGTATGAGCCTGATCAGCGCAAATCCAAGGCCTAACCTAGACCTAACATGTGTTATCCTCTAAAATATTGATCGAAACCAGGTTTAATGGACTGTTTCAGTGTGGTACCACATTACTACCTGATCCGAACCAGATAAAACCCGGGATCTGTTCAACAAGTATGTGAAGAATGCGAAAGTATGAGTCTGATGAGGGCATATCCCAGGCCTAACCTAGACCTAACATGCGTTATCCTCTAAAATATTGATCGAAACCAGGTTTAATTGACTGTATCAGTGTGGTACCACATTACTGCGTGATCCAAACCAAAAAAAGCCCAGAATCTGGCCAACAAGAACGAGAAATATGCGAAAGTATGAGCCTGATGAGGGCATATCCCAGGCCTGGCCTAGACCTAACATGAGTTATCCTCTAAAATATTGATCGAAACTAGGTTTAATGGACTGTTTCAGTGAGGTAACACATTACCACGTGATCGACACCAGACAAAATGCGGGATCTGTTCAACAAGTGTGTGAAGAAAGCGAAAGCATGAGTCTGATGAGGGCAAATCCAAGGCCTAACCTAGACCTAACATGCGTTATCCTCTAAAACAATGATCGAAACCAGGTTTAGTGGACTCTTTCAGTGTGGTACCACATTATTACGTGATCCAAACCAAAAAAAGCCCCCAATCTGGCCATCAAGTATGAGAAATATGCGAAAGTATGAGCCTGATGAGAGCAAATCCCAGACCTAACCTAGACCTAACGTGCGTTAACTTGTAAAATATTGATCGAAACCATGTTTAATGGTCTGTTACAGTGTGGTAACACATTACCACGTGATCCACACCAGAAAAAATGCGGGATCTGTTCAACAAGTGTGTGACGAAAGCGAGAGCATGAGTCTGATGAGGGCAAATCCAAGGCCTAACCTAGACCTAACATGCGTTATCCTCTAAAATATTGATCGAAACCATGTTTAATTGACCGTTTCAGTGTGGTACCACATTACCATGTGATCCAAACCAGTAAAAGTCCACGATCTGGCCAACAAGTATGAGAAATATGCGAAAGTAATACCCTCATGAGGGCAAATCACAGACCTAACCCAGACCTAACATGCATTATCCTTTGTAATGTTGACCCAGACTAGGTTTAATTGACTGTTTCAGTGTGGTATCACATTACCACGTGTTCCAAACCAGAAAAAGACCAGTATCTGGTCAACGAGTATGCGAAATATTCGAAAGTATGAGCCTGATGAGGGCAAATCCTTGACCTAACCCAGACCTAACATGCGTTATCCTCTAAAATATTTATCGAGACCAGGTTGAATTGACTGTTTCATTGTGGTACCACACTACTACGTGATCCAAACCAGAAAAAGCCCAGAATCTGGACTTCAAGTATGAGAAATATGCGAAAGTATGAGCCTGATGAGTGCTAATCCCAGACCTATCATAGACCTAACATGCGTTATCCTCTAAAATATTGATCGAAACCTGGTTTAATGGACTCTTTCAGTGTGGTACCACATTACTACGTGATCTAAACCAAAAAAAGCACACAATCTGGCCATCAAGTATGAGAAATATGCGAAAGTATCAGCCTGATGAGAGCAAATCCCAGTCCTAACCTAGACCTAACGTGCGTTAACTTTTAGAATATTGATCGAAACCATGTTTAATGGTCTGTTACAGTGTGGTAACACATTACCACGTGATCCACACCAGAAAACATGCGGGATCTGTTCAACAAGTGTGTCAAGAAAGCGAAAGCATGAGTCTGATGAGGGCAAATCCAAGGCCTAACCTAGACCTAACATGCGTTATCCTCTAAAACATTGATCGAAACCAGGTTTAGTGGACTGTTTCAGTGTGGTACCATATTACTACGTGACCGAAACCAAAAAAAGTCCAGAATCTGGGCATCAAGTATGAGAAATATGCGAAAGTATGAGCCTAATGGGTGCAAATCTCAGACCTAGCATAGACCTAACATGCGTTATCCTCTATAATATTGATCGAAACCAGGTTTAATGGTCTGTTTCAGTACGGTAACATATTACCACGTGGTCCAAACCAGAAAAAACCTAGAATCTGGCCAACAACTACGTGAAAAATGCGAAATTATGAGACTGAAGAGTGGAAATCCCAGACCTAACGCAGACGTAACATGCGTCATCCTCTAAATTATTTATCGAAACCAGGTTTAATGGACTGTTTCAGTGTGGTGCCACATTACTACGTGATCCAAACCAGAGAAAATCCGGGATCTGTTCAACAAGTGTGTGGTGAATGCGAAAGTTTGAGAGTCTGATGAGGGCAAATCCAAGGCCTAACCTAGACCTAACATGCGTTATCCTCTAAAATATTGATCGAAACCAGGTTTAATTGACCGTTTCAGTGTGTTACCACATTACCATGTGATCCAAACCAGTAAAACTCCACGATCTGGCCAACAAGTATGAGAAATATGCGAAAGTATTACCCTCATGAGGGCAAATGACAGACCTAACCCAGACCTAACATGCATTCTCCTTTGTAATGTTGACCCAGACTAGGTTTAATTGACTGTTTCAGTGTGGTACCACATTACCATGTGTTCCAAACCAGAAAGAGTCCAGTATCTGGTCAACGAGTATGCGAAAAATTCGAAAGTATGAGCCTGATGAGGGCAAATCCTAGACCTAACCCAGACCTAACATGCGTTATCCTCTAAAATATTGATCGAAACCAGGTATAATGGACTGTTTCAGTGTGGTACCACATTACTACGTGATCCAAACCAAAAAAAGGCCACAATCTGGCCATCAAGTATGAGAAATATGCGAAAGTATGACCTTGATGAGAGCAAATCCCAGACCTAACCTAGACCTAACGTGCGTTAACTTCTAAAATATTGATCGAAACCATGTGTAATTGTCTGTTACAGTGTGGTAACACATTACCACGTGATCCACACCAGAAAAAATGCGGGATCTGTTCAACAAGTGTGTGAAGGAAGCGAAACCATGAGTCTGATGAGGGCAAATTCAAGGCCTAACCTAGACCTAACATGCGTTATCCTCTAAAACATTGATCGAAACCAGGTTTAGTGGACTGTTTCAGTGTGGTACCACATTACTACGTGATCCAAACCAAAAAAAGTCCAGCATCTGGCCATCAAGTATGAGAAATATGCGAAAGTATGAGCCTGATGAGAGCAAATCCCAGACCTAACCTAGACCTAACATGCGTTATCCTCTAAAATATTCATCGAAACATGGTTTAATGGACTGCTTCAGTGTAGATCCACATTACTGCGTGATCCAGACCAAAAAAAGCCAGAATCTGGCCATCAAGTATGAGAAATATGCGAAAGTATGAGCCTGATGTGTGCAAATCCCAGACCTAACCTAGACCTAACATGTGTTACCCTCGAAAATGTTGATCGAAACTAGGTTTAATGGACTGTTTCAGTGTGGTACCACATTACTACGTGATCGTAACCAGATAAAACCCGGGATCTGTTCAACAATTATGTGAAGAATGCGAAGGTATGAGTCTGATGAGAGCAAATCCCAGGCCTGTCCTAGACCTAACATGAGCTATCCTCTAAAATATTGATCGAAACCAGGTTTAATGGACTGTTCCAGTGTGGTACCACATTACTACGTGATCCAAACCTGTGAAAGCCCAGGATCTGTTCAAGAAGTATGTGAAGAACGAGGAAGTATGAGACTGATGAGGGCAAATCCCAGACCTAATCCAGACCTAACATGCGTTATCCTCAAAAATATTAATCGAGACCAGGTTTATTCGACTGTTTCAGTGTGGTACCACATTACTACGTGATCCAAACCAGAAAAAGACCAGAATCTGGCCATCAAGTATCAGAAATATGCGAAAGTATGAGCCTGATGTGTGCAAATCCCAGACCTAACCTAGACCTAACATGTGTTATCCTCGAAAATGTTGATCGAGACTAGGTTTAATGGACTGTTTCAGTGTGGTACCACATTACTACGTGATCGAAACCAGATAAAACCCGGGATCTGTTCAACAATTATGTGAAGAATGCGAAGGTATGAGTCTGATGAGAGCAAATCCCAGGCCTGTCCTAGACCTAACATGAGTTATCCTCTAAAATATTGATCGAAACCAGGTTTAATGGACTGTTCCAGTGTGGTACCACATTACTACGTGATCCAAACCTGTGAAAGCCCAGGATCTGTTCAAGAAGTATGTGAAGAACGAGGAAGTATGAGACTGATGAGGGCAAATCCCAGACCTAATCCAGACCTAACATGCGTTATCCTCAAAAATATTGATCGAGACCAGGTTTATTCGACTGTTTCAGTGTGGTACCACATTACTACGTGATCCAAACCAGAAAAAGACCAGAATCTGGCCATCAAGTATCAGAAATATGCGAAAGTATGAGCCTGATGAGAGCAAATCCCAGACTTAACCTAGACCTAACGTGCGTTAACTTCTAAAATATTGATCGAAACCAGGTTTAATGGTCTGTTACAGTGTGGTAACTCATTACCACGTGATCCATACCAGAAAAAATCCGGGATCTGTTCAACAAGTGTGTGAAGAAAGCGAAAGCATGAGTCTGATGAGGGCAAATCCAAGGCCTAACCCAGACCTAACATGCGTTATCCTCTAAAACATTGATCGATACCAGGTTTAGTGGACTGTTTCAGTGTGGTACCACATTACTACGTGATCCAAACCAAAAAAAGCCCAGAATCTGGACATCAAGTATGAGAAATATGCGAAAGTATGAGCCTGATGGAAGCAAATCCCAGACCTAGCATAGACCTAACATGCGTTATCCTCTAATATATTGATCGAAACCAGGTTTAATGGTCTGTTTCAGTGTGTTACCGCATTACTACATGATCCAAACCAGAAAAAACCCAGGATCTGTTCAACAAGTATGTGAAGAATGCGAAAGTATGAGTCTGATGAGGGCAAATCACAGTCCTAACCCAGACCTAACATGCGTTATCCTCTAAAACATTGATCGATACCAGGTTTAGTGGACTGTTTCAGTGTGGTACCACATTACTACGTGATCCAAACCAAAAAAAGTCCAGAATCTGGCCATCAAGTATGAGAAATATGCGAAAGTATGACCCTGATGAGAGCAAATCCCAGACCTAGCATAGACTTAACATGCGTTATCCTCTAAAATATTGCTCGAAGCCAGGTTTAATGGTCTGTTTCAGTGCGGTAACATATTACCACGTGGTCCAAACCAGGAAAAGACCAGAATCTGGCCATCAAGTATCAGAAATATGCGAAAGTATGAGCCTGATGTGTGCAAATCCCAGACCTAACCTAGACCTAACATGTGTTATCCTCGAAAATGTTGATCGAGACTAGGTTTAATGGACTGTTTCAGTGTGGTACCACATTACTACGTGATCGAAACCAGATAAAACCCGGGATCTGTTCAACAATTATGTGAAGAATGCGAAGGTATGAGTCTGATGAGAGCAAATCCCAGGCCTGTCCTAGACCTAACATGAGTTATCCTCTAAAATATTGATCGAAACCAGGTTTAATGGACTGTTCCAGTGTGGTACCACATTACTACGTGATCCAAACCTGTGAAAGCCCAGGATCTGTTCAAGAAGTATGTGAAGAACGAGGAAGTATGAGACTGATGAGGGCAAATCCCAGACCTAATCCAGACCTAACATGCGTTATCCTCAAAAATATTGATCGAGACCAGGTTTATTCGACTGTTTCAGTGTGGTACCAAATTACTACGTGATCCAAACCAGAAAAAGACCAGAATCTGGCCATCAAGTATCAGAAATATGCGAAAGTATGAGCCTGATGAGAGCAAATCCCAGACTTAACCTAGACCTAACGTGCGTTAACTTCTAAAATATTGATCGAAACCAGGTTTAATGGTCTGTTACAGTGTGGTAACTCATTACCACGTGATCCATACCAGAAAAAATCCGGGATCTGTTCAACAAGTGTGTGAAGAAAGCGAAAGCATGAGTCTGATGAGGGCAAATCCAAGGCCTAACCCAGACCTAACATGCGTTATCCTCTAAAACATTGATCGATACCAGGTTTAGTGGACTGTTTCAGTGTGGTACCACATTACTACGTGATCCAAACCAGAAAAAATGCGGGATCTGTTCAACAAGTGTGTGAAGGAAGCGAAACCATGAGTCTGATGAGGGCAAATTCAAGGCCTAACCTAGACCTAACATGCGTTATCCTCTAAAACATTGATCGAAACCAGGTTTAGTGGACTGTTTCAGTGTGGTACCACATTACTACGTGATCCAAACCAAAAAAAGTCCAGAATCTGGCCATCAAGTATGAGAAATATGCGAAAGTATGAGCCTGATGAGAGCAAATCCCAGACCTAACCTAGACCTAACATGCGTTATCCTCTAAAATATTCATCGAAACTTGGTTTAATGGACTGTTTCAGTGTAGATCCACATTACTGCGTGATCCAGACCAAAAAAAGCCAGAATCTGGCCATCAAGTATGAGAAATATGCGAAAGTATGAGCCTGATGTGTGCAAATCCCAGACCTAACCTAGACCTAACATGTGTTACCCTCGAAAATGTTGATCGAAACTAGGTTTAATGGACTGTTTCAGTGTGGTACCACATTACTACGTGATCGAAACCAGATAAAACCCGGGATCTGTTCAACAATTATGTGAAGAATGCGAAGGTATGAGTCTGATGAGAGCAAATCCCAGGCCTGTCCTAGACCTAACATGAGTTATCCTCTAAAATATTGATCGAAACCAGGTTTAATGGACTGTTCCAGTGTGGTACCACATTACTACGTGATCCAAACCTGTGAAAGCCCAGGATCTGTTCAAGAAGTATGTGAAGAACGAGGAAGTATGAGACTGATGAGGGCAAATCCCAGACCTAATCCAGACCTAACATGCGTTATCCTCAAAAATATTGATCGAGACCAGGTTTATTCGACTGTTTCAGTGTGGTACCACATTACTACGTGATCCAAACCAGAAAAAGACCAGAATCTGGCCATCAAGTATCAGAAATATGCGAAAGTATGAGCCTGATGTGTGCAAATCCCAGACCTAACCTAGACCTAACATGTGTTATCCTCGAAAATGTTGATCGAGACTAGGTTTAATGGACTGTTTCAGTGTGGTACCACATTACTACGTGATCGATACCAGATAAAACCCGGGATCTGTTCAACAATTATGTGAAGAATGCGAAGGTATGAGTCTGATGAGAGCAAATCCCAGGCCTGTCCTAGACCTAACATGAGTTATCCTCTAAAATATTGATCGAAACCAGGTTTAATGGACTGTTCCAGTGTGGTACCACATTACTACGTGATCCAAACCTGTGAAAGCCCAGGATCTGTTCAAGAAGTATGTGAAGAACGAGGAAGTATGAGACTGATGAGGGCAAATCCCAGACCTAATCCAGACCTAACATGCGTTATCCTCAAAAATATTGATCGAGACCAGGTTTATTCGACTGTTTCAGTGTGGTACCACATTACTACGTGATCCAAACCAGAAAAAGACCAGAATCTGGCCATCAAGTATCAGAAATATGCGAAAGTATGAGCCTGATGAGAGCAAATCCCAGACTTAACCTAGACCTAACGTGCGTTAACTTCTAAAATATTGATCGAAACCAGGTTTAATGGTCTGTTACAGTGTGGTAACTCATTACCACGTGATCCATACCAGAAAAAATCCGGGATCTGTTCAACAAGTGTGTGAAGAAAGCGAAAGCATGAGTCTGATGAGGGCAAATCCAAGGCCTAACCCAGACCTAACATGCGTTTTCCTCTAGAATATTTATCAAGACCAGGATTAATTGACTGTTTCAGTGTGGCATCACATTACTACGTGATCCAAACCAGTTGAAGCCCAGGATCTGGCCAACAAGAATGAGAAATATGCGAAGGTATGAGCCTGACGAGAGCAAATCCCAGACCTAGCATAGACTTAACATGCGTTATCCTCTAAAATATTGCTCGAAGCCAGGTTTAATGGTCTGTTTCAGTGCGGTAACATATTACCACGTGGTCCAAACCAGGAAAAGACCAGAATCTGGCCATCAAGTATCAGAAATATGCGAAAGTATGAGCCTGATGTGTGCAAATCCCAGACCTAACCTAGACCTAACATGCGTTATCCTCTAAAATATTCATCGAAACTTGGTTTAATGGACTGTTTCAGTGTAGATCCACATTACTGCGTGATCCAGACCAAAAAAAGCCAGAATCTGGCCATCAAGTATGAGAAATATGCGAAAGTATGAGCCTGATGTGTGCAAATCCCAGACCTAACCTAGACCTAACATGTGTTACCCTCGAAAATGTTGATCGAGACTAGGTTTAATGGACTGTTTCAGTGTGGTACCACATTACTACGTGATCGAAACCAGATAAAACCCGGGATCTGTTCAACAATTATGTGAAGAATGCGAAGGTATGAGTCTGATGAGAGCAAATCCCAGGCCTGTCCTAGACCTAACATGAGTTATCCTCTAAAGTATTGATCGAAACCAGGTTTAATGGACTGTTCCAGTGTGGTACCACATTACTACGTTATCCAAACCAGAAAAAACCCAGGATCTGTTCAAAAAGTATGTGAAGAATGCGAAAGTATGACCCGGATGAGGGCAAATCCTAGACCTAACCCAGACCTAACATACGTTATCCTCTAAAATATTTATCAAGACCAGGTTCAATTGAATGTTTCAGTGTGGTACCACATTACTACGTGATCCGAACCAGAAAAAACCCAGGATCAGTTCAACAAGTATGTGAAGAATGCGAAAGTATGAATCTGATGTGGGCAAATCCCTGGCCTAACCTGGACCTAACATGTGTTATCCTCTAAAATATTGACGGAAACCAGATTTAATTGACAGTTTCAGTGTGTTACCACATTAATACGTGATCGAATCCAGAAAAAGCCCAGGATCTAGCCATGAAGTATGGGAAATATGCGAAAGTATGAGCCTGACGAGGGCAAATCCCCGACCTAACCCAGACCTAACATGCGTTATCCTCTAAAATATTGACCGAAACCAGGTTTAATTGACTGTTTCTGAGTGGTACCACTTTACTACGTGGTCCTAACCAGAAAAAACCCAGGATCCGTTCAACAAGTATGTGAAGAATGCGAAAGTATGAGTCTGGTGAGTGAAAATCCCAGGCCTAACCCAGACCTAACATGCGTTATCCTCAAAAATATTGACCGAAACCAGGTTTAGTGGACTGTTCCAGTGTGGAGCCACATTACTGCGTGATCCGAACCAGAAAAAATACAGGATCTGTTCAACAAGTATGTGAAAAACGCGAAAGAATGAGCCTGATGAGGGCAAATCCTAGACCTAACCCAGACCAAACATGCGTTATCCTCTAAAATATTTATCAAGACCAAGTTTAATTGAATATTTCAGTGTGGTACCACATTACTACGAGATCCAAACCAGAAAAAACCCAGGATCAGTTCAACAAGTATGTGAAAAACGCGAAAGTATGAGCCTGGCGAGAGCAAATCCCAGACCTAACCTAGACCTAACATGCGTTATCCTCAAAAATATTGATCGAAACCAGGCTTAATCGACTCTTTAAGTGCGGTACCACATTACTACGTTATCCAAACCAGAAAAAACCCAGGATCTGTTCAAAAGGTATGTGAAGAATGCGAAAGTATGAATCTGATGTGGGCAAATCCCTGACCTAACCTGGACCTAACATGCGTTATCCTCAAAAATATTGATCGAAACCAGGTTTAATCGACTGTTTCAGTGTGGTAGCACATTACTACGTGATCCAATCCAGAAAAAGTCCAGGATCTAGCCATCAAGAATGAGAAATATACGAAAGTAAGAGCCTGACGAAAGCAAAGCCCAGACCTAACCCAGACCTAACATACGTTATCCTCTAAAATATTTATCAATACCAGGTTTAATTGAATGTTTCAGTGTGGTACCACATTACTACGTGATCCGAACCAGAAAAAACCCAGGATCAGTTCAACAAGTATGTGAAGAATGCGAAAGTATGAATCTGATGTGGGCAAATCCCTGACCTAACCTGGACCTAACATGCGTTATCCTCAAAAATATTGATCGAAACCAGGTTTAATCGACTGTTTCAGTGTGGTAGCACATTACTACGTGATCCAATCCAGAAAAAGTCCAGGATCTAGCCATCAAGAATGAGAAATATACGAAAGTAAGAGCCTGACGAAAGCAAAGCCCAGACCTAACCCAGACCTAACATACGTTATCCTCTAAAATATTTATCAATACCAGGTTTAATTGAATATTTCAGTGTGGTACCACATTACTACGAGATCCAAACCAGAAAAAACCCAGGATCAGTTCAACAAGTATGAGAAATATGCGAAAGTACGAGCCTCATGAGAGCAAATCCCAGACCTAACCCAGACCAAACATGAATTATTCTCAAAAATATTTACCGAAACCAGGTTTAGTGGACTGTTCAGTGTGGTACCACATTACTGCGTGACACAACCCAGAAAAAACCCAGGATCTGTTCAACAAGTATGTGAAAAATGCGAAACTATGACCCTGATGAGGGCAAATCCCGGACCTACCCCAGACCTAACTTGCGTTGTCATCTAAAATATTCATGGAAACCAGGTTTAATGGACTGTTTCAGTGTGGTACCACATTACTACGTGATCGAAATCAGAAAAAACCCTGGATCTGTTCAACAAGTATGTGAAAAACGCGAAAGTCTGAGCCTGATGAGGTCAAATCCCAGACCTAACCCAGACCTAACATGAATTATTCTCTAAAATATTGATCGAAACCAGGTTTAATCGACAGTTTCAGTGTGGTAACACATTTCTACGTGATCCGAACCAGAAAAAAACCAGTATCTGTTCAAAAAGTATGTGAAAAACGCGAAAGTATGACCCTGACGAGGGCAAATCCCAGAACTAACCCAGACATAACTTGCGTTACCCTCTAAAATATTTATCAAGACCAGGATTAATTGACTGTTTCAGTGTGGCATCACAATACTACGTGATCCAAACCAGAAAAAAACCAGGATCTGTACAAGAAGTATGTGAAGAATGCGAAAGTATGACCCTGACGAGGGCAAATCCTAGACCTAACCCAGACCTAACATACGTTATCCTCTAAAATATTTATCAAGACCAGGTTTAATCGACTGTTTCAGTGTGATACCACATTACTACGTGATCGGAACCAGAAAAAACCCAGGATCTGTTCAACAAGTATGTGAAAAACGCGAAAGTCTGAGCCTGATGAGGTCAAATCCCAGACCTAACCCAGACCTAACATGAATTATTCTCTAAAATATTGACCGAAACCAGGTTTAATCGACAGTTTCAGTGTGGTAACACATTTCTACGTGATCCAAACCAGAAAAAACCCAGGATCTGTTCAACAAGTATGTGAAAAACGCGAAAGTCTGATCCTGATGAGGGCAAATCCCAGACCTAAACCAGACATAACTTGCGTTATCCTCTAAAATATTTATCAAGACCAGGATTAATTGACTGTTTCAGTGTGGAATCAGATTACTACGTGATCCAAACCAGTGGAAGCCCAGGATCTGGCCAACAAGAATGAGAAGTATGCGAAAGTATGAGCCCGATGATGGCAAATCCTAGACCTAACCCAGACCTAACATGCGTTATCCTCTAAAATATTTATCAAGACCAGGTTTAATTGAATGTTTCATTGTGGTACCACATTACTACGTGATCAGAACCAGAAAAAACCCAGGATCTGTTCAACTAATATGTGAGAAACGCGAAAGTCTGAGCCTGATGAGGGCAAATCCCAGAACTAACCCAGACATAACTTGCGTTACCCTCTAAAATATTTATCAAGACCAGGATTAATTGACTGTTTCAGTGCGGCATCACATTACCACGTGATCCAAACCAGTGGAAGCCCAGGATCTAGCCAACAAGAATGAGAAGTATGCGAAAGTATGAGCCTGATGATGGCAAACCCTAGACCTAACCCAGACCTAACATGCGTTATCCTCTAAAATATTGATCGAAACCAGGTTTAATGGACTGTTTCAGTGTGGTACCACATTACTACGTGATCCGAACCAGAAAAAAACCAGGATCTGTTCAAAAAGTATGTGAAGAACGCGAAAGTATGACCCTGACGAGGGCAAATCCTAGACCTAACCCAGACCTAACATACGTTATCCTCTAAAATATTTATCAAGACCAGGATTAATTGTCTGTTTCAGTGTGGCATCACATTACTACGTGATCCAAACCAGAAAAAACCGAGGATCAGTTCAACAAGTATGTGAAAAACGCGAAAGTATGAGCCTGATGAGGGCAAATCCCAGACGTAACCCAGACCTAACATGCGTTATCCTCTAAAATATTTATCAAGACCAGGTTTAATTGAATGTTTCAGTGTGGTACCACATTACTACGTGATCCGAACCAGAAAAAAACCAGGATCTGTTCAAAAAGTATGTGAAGAATGCGAAAGTATGACCCTGACGAGGGCAAATCCTAGACCTAACCCAGACCTAACATACGTTATCCTCTAAAATATTTATCAAGACCAGGATTAATTGACTGTTTCAGTGTGGCATCACATTACTACGTGATCCAAACCAGAAAAAACCGAGGATCAGTTCAACAAGTATGTGAAAAACGCGAAAGTCTGAGCCTGATAAGGGCAAATCCCAGAACTAACCCAGACATAACTTGCGTTATCCTCTAAAATATTTATCAAGACCAGGATTAACTGACTGCTTCAGTGTGGCATCACATTACTACGTGATCCAAACCAGTGGAAGCCCGGGATCTGGCCAACAAGAATGAGAAATATGCGAAAGTATGAGCCTGTGGAGAGCAAATCCCAGACCTAACCTAGACCTAACATGCGTTATCCTCAAAAATATTGACCGAAACCAGGTTTAGTGGACTGTTTCTGTGTGGTACCACATTACTGCGTGATCCAAACCAGAAAAAACCCAGGATCTGCTCAACAAGTATGTGGGAAATGCGAAAGTATGACCCTGATGAGGGCAAATCCCAGACCTATCCCAGACCTTACTTGCGTTATCCTATAAAATATTGATCGAAACCAGGTTTAATTGACTGTTTCAGTGTGGTACCACATTACTACGTGATCGAACCTAGAAAAAACATAGGATCTGCTCAAGAAGTATGTGAAGAATGTGAAAGTATGAGACTGATGAGGGCAAATCCTAGACCTAGCATGTGTTATCCGCTAAAATATTGACGGAAACCAGGTTTAATTGACTGTTTTTGTGTGGTACGACATTACTACGTGATCCAATCTAGAAAAAGCCCAGGATCTAGCCAACAAGTATGAGAAATATGCAAAAGAATGAGCCTGATGAGGGCAAATACTAGACCTAACTCATACCTAACATGCGTTATCCTCTAAGATATTTATCAAGACCAAGTTTAATTGAATGTTTCAGTGTGGTACCACATTACTACGAGATCCAAACCAGAAAAAACCCAGGATCTGTTCAACAAGTATGTGAAGAATGCGAAAGTATGAGTCTGATGAGGGCAAATCCCAGGCCTAACCTATACCTAACATGTGTTATCCTCTAAAATATTGATCGAAACCAGGTTTAATGGACTGTTTCAGGGTGGTACCACATTACTACGTGATCGAAATCAGAAAAAACCCTGGATCTGTTCAAGAAGTATGCGAAAAAAGCGAAAGTATGAGTCTGATGAGGTCAGATCCCAGACCTAACCTAGACCAAACATGCGTTATCCTGTAAAATATTGATCGAAACTAGGTTTAATGGACTGTTTCAGTGTGGTACCACACTACTACGTGATCCAAACCAGAAAAAGTTCCAGGATCTGTTCAACAAGTATGTGAAAAATGCGAACATTAAACCCTGATGGGGGCAAATCCCAGACCTACCCCAGACATAACTTGCGTTATCCCCTAAAATATTCATCAAAACCAGGTTTAATTGACCGTTTCAGTGTGGTAACACTTTACAACATGATCGAAACCAGAAAAAGCCAGGGATCTGTTCAACAAGTATGGGAAAAATGCGTAAGTATGAGCCTGACGAGAGCAAATCCCAGACCTAACCTAGACCTAACATGCGTTATCCTCAAAAATATTGATCGAAACCAGGCTTAATCGAATCTTTCAGTGTGGTACCACATTACTACGTTATCCAAACCAGAAAAAACCTAGGATCTGTTCAAAAAGTATGTGAAGAGTGCGAAAGTATGACCCTGATGAGGGCAAATCCCAGGCCTAACCTAGACCTAATTTGCGTTATCCTCAAAAATAATGACCGAAACCAGGTTTAGTGGACCGTTCCAGTGTGGTACCACATTACTACGTGATCCAAACCAGACAAAACCCAGGATCTGTTCAACAAGTATGTGAAAAACGCGAAAGTCTGAGCCTGATGAGGGCAAATCCCAGAACTTACCCAGACATAACTTGCGTTATCCTCTAAAATATTTATCAAGACCAGGATTAATTGACTGTTTCAGTGTGGCATCACATTACTACGTGATCCAAACCAGTGGAAGGAAAGGATCTGGCCAACAAGAATGAGAAGTATGCGAAAGTATGAGCCTGATGATGGCAAATCCCAGAACTGACCCAGACATAACTTGCGTTATCCTCAAAAATATTGCTCGAAACCATGTTTAATCGACTGTCTCAGTGTGGTACCACGTTACTACGTGATCCAAACCAGAAAAAGACCAGAATCTGGCCATCAAGTATCAGAAATATGCGAAAGTATGAGCCTGATGAGAGCAAATCCCAGACTTAACCTAGACCTAACGTGCGTTAACTTCTAAAATATTGATCGAAACCAGGTTTAATGGTCTGTTACAGTGTGGTAACTCATTACCACGTGATCCATACCAGAAAAAATCCGGGATCTGTTCAACAAGTGTGTGAAGAAAGCGAAAGCATGAGTCTGATGAGGGCAAATCCAAGGCCTAACCCAGACCTAACATGCGTTATCCTCTAAAACATTGATCGATACCAGGTTTAGTGGACTGTTTCAGTGTGGTACCACATTACTACGTGATCCAAACCAAAAAAAGCCCAGAATCTGGACATCAAGTATGAGAAATATGCGAAAGTATGAGCCTGATGGGAGCAAATCCCAGACCTAGCATAGACCTAACATGCGTTATCCTCTAATATATTGATCGAAACCAGGTTTAATGGTCTGTTTCAGTGTGTTACCGCATTACTACATGATCCAAACCAGAAAAAACCCAGGATCTGTTCAACAAGTATGTGAAGAATGCGAAAGTATGAGTCTGATGAGGGCAAATCACAGACCTAACCCAGACCTAACATGCGTTATCCTCTAAAACATTGATCGATACCAGGTTTAGTGGACTGTTTCAGTGTGGTACCACATTACTACGTGATCCAAACCAAAAAAAGTCCAGAATCTGGCCATCAAGTATGAGAAATATGCGAAAGTATGACCCTGATGAGAGCAAATCCCAGACCTAGCATAGACTTAACATGCGTTATCCTCTAAAATATTGCTCGAAGCCAGGTTTAATGGTCTGTTTCAGTGCGGTAACATATTACCACGTGGTCCAAACCAGGAAAAACCCAGGATCTGGCCAACAACTACGTGAAAAATGCGAAATTATGAGACTGAAGAGTGGAAATCCCAGACCTAACCCAGACGTAACATGCGTGATACTCTAAAATATTGATCGAAACCAGGTTTAATCGACAGTTTCAGTGTGGTCCCACATTACTACGTGATCCAAACCAGAAGAAGCCCAGGATCTGGCCAACAACTATGTGAAATATGCGAAAGTATTAGCCTCATGGGGGCAAATCACAGACCTGACCCAGACCTAACATGTGTTATCCACTAAAATATTGATCGAGACCAGGTTTAGTCGTCTGTTTCAGTGTGGTACCACACTACTATGTGATCCAAACCAGAGAAAACCCAGGATCTGTTCGAGAAGTATGTGAGGGATGAGGAAGTATGAGACTGATGAGGGCAAATCCAAGGCCTAACCTAGACCTCACATGCGTTAACCTCTAAAATATTGATCGAAACCAGGTTTAATGGACTGTTTAAGTGTGGTACCACACTACTATGTGATCCAAACCAGAAAAAACCCGGGATCTGTTCAAGAAGTATGTGAAGAATGCGAAAGTATGAGTCTGGTGAGTGAAAATCACAGGCCTAACCCAGACCTAACATGCGTTATCCTCAAAAATATTGACCGAAACCAGGTTTAGTGGACTGTTTCAGTGTGGTACCACATTACTACGTGATCGAAATCAGAAAAAACCCAGGATCTGTTCAAAAAGTATGTGAAGAATGCGAAAGTATGAGCCTGACGAGGGCAAATCCCCGACCTAACCCAGACCTAACATGCGTTATCCTCTAAAATATTGATCGAAACCAGGTTTAATGGGCTGTTTCAGTGCGATACCACATTACTACGTGATCCAAACCAGTGGAAGCCCAGGATCTGATCAACAAGTATGTGAAAAACGCGAAAATATGACCATGATGAGGGCAAATCGCAGACCTAACCTAGACCTAACATGCGTTATTCTCTAAAATATTGATCGAAACCAGGTTTAATCGACTGTTTCAGTGTGGTACCACATTACTACGTGATCAAAACCAGAAAAAAACCAGGATCTGTTCAACAAGTATGTGAAAAACGCGATAGTCTGAGCCTGATGAGGTCAAATCCCAGAACTTACACAGACATAACGTGCGTTATCCTCTAAAATATTTATCAAGACCAGGTTTAATTGACTGTTTCAGTGTGGTACCACATTACTACGTGATCCAATCCAGAAAAAGTCCAGGATCTAGCCATCAAGAATGAGAAATATGCGAAAGTAAGAGCCTGACGAGAGCAAATCCCAGACCTAACCTAGACCTAACATGCGTTATCCTCAAAAATATTGATCGAAACCAGGTTTAATGGACTGTTTCAGTGTGGTGCCACGTTACTACGTGATCCAAACCAGAAAAAACCGAGGATCAGTTCAACAAGTATGTGAAAAACGCGAAAGTATGAGCCTGATGAGGGCAAATCCCAGACCTATCCCAGACATAACTTGCGTTATCCCCTAAAATATTCTTCAAAACCAGGTTTAATTGACCGTTTCAGTGTGGTAATACTTTACAACGTGTTCGAAACCAGAAAGAGCCAGGGATCTGTTCAACATGTATGTGAAAAATGCGTAAGTATGACCCTGATGAGTTCAAATCCTAGACCTAACCCAGACCTAACATACGTTATCCTCTAAAATATTTATCAAGACCAGGTTTAATTGAATGTTTCAGTGTGGTACCACATTACTACGTGATCCGAACCAGAAAAAACCCAGGATCAGTTCAACAAGTATGTGAAGAATGCGAAAGTATGAATCTGATGTGGGCAAATCCCTGGCCTAACCTGGACCTAACATGTGTTATCCTCTAAAATATTGACGGAAACCAGATTTAATTGACAGTTTCAGTGTGTTACCACATTAATACGTGATCGAATCCAGAAAAAGCCCAGGATCTAGCCATGAAGTATGGGAAATATGCGAAAGTATGAGCCTGACGGGGGCAAATCCTCGACCTAACCCAGACCTAACATGCGTTATCCTCTAAAATATTGACCGAAACCAGGTTTAATTGACTGTTTCTGAGTGGTACCACTTTACTACGTGGTCCAAACCAGAAAAAACCCAGGATCCGTTCAACAAGTATGTGAAGAATCCGAAAGTATGAGTCTGGTGAGTGAAAATCCCAGGCCTAACCCAGACCTAACATGCGTTATCCTCAAAAATATTGATCGAAACCAGGTTTAATCGACTGTTTCAGTGTGGTAGCACATTACTACGTGATCCGAACCAGAAAAAATCCAGGATCTGTTCAACACGTATGTGAAAAACGCGAAAGAATGAGCCTGATGAGGGCAAATCCTAGACCTAACCCAGACCAAACATGCGTTTTCCTCTAGAATATTTATCAAGACCAGGATTAATTGACTGTTTCAGTGTGGCATCACATTACTACGTGATCCAAACCAGTTGAAGCCCAGGATCTGGCCAACAAGAATGAGAAATATGCGAAGGTATGAGCCTGACGAGAGCAAATCCCAGACCTAACCTAGACCTAACATGCGTTATCCTCAAAAATATTGACCGAAACCAGGTTTAGTGGACTGTTCCAGTGTGGAACCACATTACTGCGTGATCCAACCCAGAAAAAACCCAGCATCTGTTCAACAAGTATGAGAAAAATGCGAAAGTCTGACCCTGATGAGGGCAAATCCCAGACCTATCCCAGACCTAACTTGCGTTGTCGTCTAAAATATTCATGGAAACCAGGTTTAAATGACTGTTTCATTGTGGTACCACATTACTACGTGATCCAATCCAGAAAAAGTCCAGGATCTAGCCATCAAGAATGAGAAATATGCGAAAGTAAGAGCCTGACGAAAGCAAATCCCAGACCTAACCTAGACCTTACATGCGTTATCCTCAAAAATATTGATCGAAACCAGGTTTAATCGACTGTTTCAGAGTGGTACCACGTTACTACGTGATCCAAACCAGAAAAAGCCTAGAATCTGGCCATCAGGTATGAGAAATATGCGAAAGTACGAGCCTCATGAGAGCAAATCCCAGACCTAACCCAGACCAAAAATGAATTATTCTCAAAAATATTGACCGAAACCAGGTTTAATCGACTGTTTCAGTGTGGTACCACATTACTACGTGATCCGAAGTAGAAAAAGCCCAGCATCTGTTCAACAAGTGTGTGAAAAACGCGAAAGTCTGAGCCTGATGAGGGCAAATCCCAGAACTTACCCAGACATAACTTGCGTTATCCTCTAAAATATTTATCACGACCAGGATTAATTGACTGTTTCAGTGTGCCATCACATTACTACGTGATGCAAACCAGTGGAAGAAAAGGATCTGGCCCACGAGAATGAGAAGTATGCGAAAGTATGAGCCCGGTGATGGCACATCCCAGAACTAACCCAGACCTAACAAGCGTTATCCTCTAAAATATTTATCAAGACCAGGTTTAATAGAATGTTTCAGTGTGGTACCACATTACTACGTGATCCGAACCAGAAAAAACCCAGGATCTGTTCAACAAGTATGTGAAGAATGCGAAAGTATGAGTCTGATGAGGGCAAATCCCAGGCCTAGCCTAGACCTAACATGTGTTATCCTCTAAAATATTGATCGAAACCAGGTTTAATGGACTGTTTCAGTGTGATACCACATTACTACGTGATCGAAATCAGAAAAAACCGAGGATCAGTTCAACAAGTATGCGAAAAAAGCGAAAGTATGAGTCTGATGAGGTCAGATCCCAGACCTATCCCAGACCTAACTTGCGTTATCCTATAAAATATTGATCGAAACCAGGTTTAATGGACTGTTTCAGTGCGATACCACATTACTACGTGATCCAAACCAGTGGAAGCCCAGGATCTGATCAACAAGTATGTGAAAAACGCGAAAATATGACCCTGATGAGGGCAAATCGCAGACCTAACCTAGACCTAACATGCGTTATCCTCAAAAATATTGATCGAAACCAGGTTTAATGGACTGTTTCAGTGTGGTACCACGTTACTACGTGATCCAAACCAGAAAAAACCGAGGATCAGTTCAACAAGTATGTGAAAAACGCGAAAGTATGAGCCTGATGAGGGCAAATCCCAGACCTATCCCAGACATAACTTGCGTTATCCCCTAAAATATTCTTCAAAACCAGGTTTAATTGACTGTTTCAGTGTGGTAACACTTTACAACGTGTTCGAAACCAGTAAAAGCCAGGGATCTGTTCAACATGTATGTGAAAAATGCGTAAGTATGAGCCTGGCGAGAGCAAATCCCAGACCTAACCTAGACCTAACATGCGTTATCCTCAAAAATATTGATCGAAACCAGGCTTAATCGACTCTTTCAGTGTGGTACCACATTACTACGTTATCCAAACCAGAAAAAACCCAGGATCTGTTCAAAAAGAATGTGAAGAATGCGAAAGTATGACCCTGATTAGGGCAAATCCTAGACCTAACCCAGACCTAACATACGTTATCCTCTAAAATATTTATCAAGACCAGGTTTAATTGAATGTTTCAGTGTGGTACCACATTACTACGTGATCCGAACCAGAAAAAACCCAGGATCAGTTCAACAAGTATGTGAAGAATGCGAAAGTATGAATCTGATGTGGGCAAATCCCTGGCCTAACCTGGACCTAACATGTGTTATCCTCTAAAATATTGACGGAAACCAGATTTAATTGACAGTTTCAGTGTGTTACCACATTAATACGTGATCGACTCCAGAAAAAGCCCAGGATCTAGCCATGAAGTATGGGAAATATGCGAAAGTATGAGCCTGACGAGGGCAAATCCCCGACCTAACCCAGACCTAACGTGCGTTATCCTCTAAAATATTGACCGAAACCAGGTTTAATTGACTGTTTCTGAGTGGTACCAGTTTACTACGTGGTCCAAACCAGAAAAAACCCAGGATCCGTTCAACAAGTATGTGAAGAATGCGAAAGTATGGTTCTGGTGAGTGAAAATCCCAGGCCTAACCCAGACCTAACATGCGTTATCCTCAAAAATATTGATCGAAACCAGGTTTAATCGACTGTTTCAGTGTGGTAGCACATTACTACGTGATCAGAACCAGAAAAAATCCAGGATCTGTTCAACAAGTATGTGAAAAACGCGAAAGAATGAGCCTGATGAGGGCAAATCCTAGACCTAACCCAGACCAAACATGCGTTTTCCTCTAGAATATTTATCAAGACCAGGATTAATTGACTGTTTCAGTGTGGCATCACATTACTACGTGATCCAAACCAGTTGATGCCCAGGATCTAGCCATCAAGAATCAGAAATATGCGAAATTAAGAGCCTGACGAGAGCAAATCCCCAACCTAACCTAGACCTAACATGCGTTATCCTCAAAAATATTGATCGAAACCAGGTTTAATCGACTGTTTCAGTGTGGTACCACATTACTACGTGATCCGAACCAGAAAATACCCAGGATCTGTTCAACAAGTGTGTGAAAAACGCGAAAGTCTCAGCCTGATGAGGGCGAATCCCAGATCTTACCCAGACATAGCTTGCGTTATCCTCTAAAATATTTATCAAGACCAGGATTAATTGACTGTTTCAACGTGTTACCACATTAATACGTGATCGAATCCAGAAAAAGCCCAGGATCTAGCCATGAAGTATGAGAAATATGCGAAAGTATGAGCCTGACGAGGACAAATCCCCGACCTAACCCAGACCTAACATGTGTTATCCGCTAAAATATTGACGGAAACCAGGTTTAATTGACGGTTTCTGTGTGCTACGACATTACTACGTGATCCAATCTAGAAAAAGCCCAGGATCTAGCCAACAAGTATGAGAAATATGCAAAAGAATGAGCCTGATGAGGGCAAATACTAGACCTAACCCAGACCTAACATGCGTTATCCTCTAAAATATTTATCAAGACCAAGTTTAATCGACTATTTCAGTGTGGTATCACGTTACTACGTGATCCGAACCAGAAAAAGCCCAGGTTCTGGCCATCAAGTATAAGAAATATGCGAAAGTACGAGCCTCATGAGAGCAAATCCCAGACCTAACCCAGACCTAACATGAATT
This sequence comes from Colletes latitarsis, assembly GCF_051014445.1. Lineage (NCBI taxonomy): Eukaryota > Metazoa > Arthropoda > Insecta > Hymenoptera > Colletidae > Colletes > Colletes latitarsis. The sequence continues at coordinate 9,552,194 of NW_027488370.1, read as the reverse complement.
ATTCTCTAAAATATTGATCGAAACCAGGTTTAATTGACTGTCTCAGTGTGGTACCACATTACTACGTGATCGAAGCTAGAAAAAACATAGGATCTGTTCAAGAAGTATGTGAAGAATGTGAAAGTATGAGACTGATGAGGGCAAATCCTAGACCTAACATGTGTTATCCTCTAAAATATTTATCAAGACCAGGTTTAATTGAATGTTTCATTGTGGTACCACATTACTACGTGATCAGAACCAGAAAAAACCCAGGATCTGTTCAACTAATATGTGAAAAACGCGAAAGTCTGAGCCTGATGAGGTCAAATCCCAGAACTTACACAGACATAACTTGCGTTATCCTCTAAAATATTTATCAAGACCAGGATTAATTGACTGTTTCAGTGTGGCATCACATTACTACATGATCCAAACCAGTGGAAGAAAAGGATCTAGCCAACAAGTATGAGAATTATGCGAAAGTATGAGCCTGATGAGGGCAAATCTCAGACCTAACCTAGACCTAACATGTGTTATCCTCTAAAATATCAATCGACACCAGTTTTAATGGTCTGCTACAGTGTGGTACCACATTACTACGTGATCGGACCAAGAAAAATCCTAGGATCTGTTCATGAAGTATGTGAAAAATGCGAAAATTTGACCCTGATGAGGGCAAATCCCAGACCTATCCCAGACCTAACTTGCGTTATCCTCTAAAATATTGATGGAAACCAGGTTCAGTTGACTGTTTCAGTGTGGTACCACATTACTACGTGATCCAAACGAGAAATAACCCAGGATCTGTTCAACTAGTATGTGAAGAATGCGAAAGTATGAGTCTGATGAGGGAAAATCCCAGGCCTAACCTAGACCTAACATGCGTTATCCTCAAAAATATTGATCGAAACGAGGTTTAATTGACTGTTCTAATGTGGTACCACTTTGCTACGTGATCCAAAGCAGAAAAAACCCTCGATCAGGTCAACATGTATGTTGCAATTGCGAAATTATGACCCTGATGAGGGCAAATCCCAGACCTAAGCTAGACCTAACATGTGTTGTCCTCTATAATATTGACGGAAACCAGATTTAATTGACAGTTTCAGTGTGGTACCACATTAATACGTGATCGAATCCAGAAAAAGCCCGGGATCTAGCCAACAAGTATGAGTAATATGCGAAAGTATGAGCCTGATGAGGGCAAATCCCAGACCTAACCTAGACCTAACATGCGTTATCCTCTATGATATTGATTGAAACCGGGATTAATCGACTGTTTCAGTGTGGTACCACATTACTACGTGTTCCAAACCTGAAAAAACCCAGGATCTGTTCAACAAGTATGTGAACAATGCGAAAGTATGAGTCTATGAGGGAAAATCTCAGGCCTAACCTAGACCTAACATGCGTTATCCTCAAGAATATTGTCGAAACCAGGTTTAATCGAGTGTTTCAGTGTGGTACCACATTACTACGTGATCCAAACCAGAATAAAACCCAGGACCTGTTCAACAAGTAAGTGAAGAATGCGAAAGTATGAGTCTGATGTGGGCAAATCCCAGGCCTAACCTAGACATGACATGCGTTATCCTCTAAAATATTGAACGAAACCAGGTTTAATGGACTGTTTCGGTGTGGTACCACATTACTACGTGATCCAAACCAGAAAAAGCCTAGAATCTGACCATCAAGTATGAGAAATATGCGAAAGTACGAGCCCGATGAGAGCAAATACCAGACCTAACCTAGACCTAAAATGAATTATTCCCTAAAATATTGACCGAAACCTGGTTTAATGGACTGTTTCAGTGTGGTACCACATTAGTACGTGATCCAAACCAGAAAAAGCCACGGATCTGTGTAACAAGTATGTGAAAAACGCGAAAATATGACCCTGATGTGTGCAAATCCCAGACCTGTCCCAGACCTAACATGCGTTATCCTATAAAATATTAATCGAAACCAGGTTTAATCGACTGTTTCAGTGTGGTACCACATTACTACGTGATCCAATCCAGAAATAGCCCAGGATCTAGCCATGAAGTATGAGAAATATGCGAAAGTATGAGCCTGATGAGGGCGAATCCCAGACCTATCCCAGACCTAACTTGCGTTATCCTCTAAAATGTTGATCGAAACCAGGTTTAATCGACTGTTTCAGTGTGGTACCACATTACTACGTGATCCAAACCAGAAAAAACCCAGGATCTGGCCAACATGTATGCGAAAAATGTGTAAGTACGACCCTGATGTGGGCAAATCCCTGGCCTAACCTAGACCTAACATGCGTCATCCTCTAAAATATGGATCGAAACCAGGTTTAATGGACTGTTTCAGTGTGGTACTACATTACTACGTGATCCAGACCAGTGAAAGCCCAGAATCTGGCCAACAAGTTTGAGTAACATGCGAAAGTATGACCCAGATGAGGGCAAATCCTAGACCTAACCAAGACCTAACATGCGTTATCATCTCTAAAATGTTGATCGAAACCAGGTTTAATCGACTGTTTCAGTGTGGTACCACATTACTACGTGATCCAAACCAGAAAAAACCCAGGATCTGGCCAACATGTATGCGAGAAATGTGTAAGTACGACCCTGATGTGGGCAAATCCCAGAACTAACCTAGACCTAACATGCGTTATCCTCTAAAATATTGATCGAAACCAGGTTTACGGACTGTTTCAGTGTGGCACCACATTGCTACGTGATACAATCCAGAAAAGATCCCAGGATCTGCTCAACAAGTATGTGAAAAATGCGAAAATATGACCCTGATGTGGGCAAATCCTAGACCTATCCCAGAACGAACATGCGTTTTCCTCTAAAATATTGATCGAAACCATGTTTAATGGCCTGTTTCAGTGTGGCACCACATTACTACATGATCCAATCCCGAAAAAATCCCAGGATCTGCTCAACAAGTATGTGAAGAATGCGAAAGTATGAGTCTGATGAGGGCAAATCCCAGATCCAACCTAGACAGAACATGCGTTATCCTCTAAAATATTGATCGAAACCAGGTTTAATGCACTGTTTCTGAGTGGTACCACATAACTACGTGATCCAAACCAGAAAAAGCCCAGAATCTGACCATCAAGTATGAGAAATATGCGAAAGTACGAGCCTGATGAGAGCAAATCCCAGACCTATCGCAGACATAACTTGCGTTCTCCTCTAAAGTATTTATCGAAACCAGGTTTAATTGACTGCTTTAGTGTGGTACCACTTTGCTACGTGATCCAAAGCAGAAAAAACACTCGCTCAGGTCAACATGTATGTCAAAACTGCGAAAGGATGACCCCGATGAGGGCAAATCCCTGGCCTAACCTAGACCTAACATGCGTTATCCTCTAAAATATTGATCGAAACCAGGTTTAATGCACTGTTTCTGAGTGGTACCACATAACTACGTGATCCAAACCAGAAAAAGCCCAGAATCTGACCATCAAGTATGAGAAATATGCGAAAGTACGAGCCTGATGAGAGCAAATCCCAGACCTATCGCAGACATAACTTGCGTTGTCCTATAAAATATTGATCGATACCAGGTTTAATTGAATGTTGCAGTGTGGTACCACATTACTATGTGATCCAAACCAGAAAAAACCCAGGATCTGTTCAGGAAGTATGGGAAGAATGCGAATGTATGAGACTGTTGAGGGCAAATCCTGGACCTAACCCAGACCTAACATGTGTTATCCTCTAAAATATTGTGGAAACCAGGTTTAGTTGACTGTTTGAGTGTGGTACCACATTACTACGTGATCCAAACCAGGAAAATCCAGGGATCTGTTCAACATGTATGTTAAAACTGCGAAAGTATGACCCTGATGGGGGCAAATCCCAGACCTAACCTAGACCTAACATGTGTTATCCACTAAAATATTAATCCAAACCTAGTTTAATGGTCTGTTTCAGTGTGGTACCACATTACTACGTGATCCAAACCAGAAATACCCAGGATCTGTTCAACAAGTATGTGAAAAACGCGAAAGTATGAGCCTGATGAGGGCAAATCCCGGACTGATCCCAGACCTAACTTGCGTTATCCTCTCAAATATTGGTCGAAACCAGGTTTAATTGACTGTTTCAGTGTGGTACCACTTTACTACGTGATCCAAAGCAGAAAAAACCCTCGCTCAGGTCAATATGTATGTTAAAACAGCGAAAGTATGACCGTGATGAGGGCAAATCCCAGGCCTAACCTAGACCTAACATGCGTTAACCTCTTAGATATTGATCGAAACCAGGATTTATCGACTGTTTCAGTGTGGTACCACATTACTACGTGATCCAAAACAGAAAAAGCCAGGGGTCTGTGCAACAAGTATGTGAAAAACGCGAAAATATGAGCCTGATGAGGGCAAATCCCGGACCTATCCTAGACCTAACTTGCGTTGTCCTATAAAATATTGATCGATACCAGGTTTAATTGACTGTTTCAGTGTGGTACCACATTACTATGTGATCCAAACCAGAAAAAACCCAGGATCTGTTCAAGAAGTATGGGAAGAATGCGAATGTATGAGACTGATGAGGGCAAATCCTGGACCTAACCCAGACCTAACATGTGTTATCCTCTAAAATATTGTGGAAACCAGGTTTAGTTGACTGTTTGAGAGTGGTACCACATTACTACGTGATACAAACCAGGAAAATCCAGGGATCTGTTCAACATGTATGTTAAAACTGCGAAAGTATGACCCTGATGGGGGCAAATCCCAGACCTAACCTAGACCTAACATGTGTTATCCACAAAAATATTAATCCGAACCTAGTTTAATGGTCTGTTTCAGTGTGGTACCACATTACTACGTGATCCAAACCAGAAAAACCCAGGATCTGTTCAACAAGTATGTGAAAAACGCGAAAGTATGAGCCTGATGAGGGCAAATCCTAGACCTAACCCAGACCAAACATGCGTTTTCCTCTAGAATATTTATCAAGACCAGGATTAATTGACTGTTTCAGTGTGGCATCACATTACTACGTGATCCAAACCAGTTGAAGCCCAGGATCTGGCCAACAAGAATGAGAAATATGCGAAGGTATGAGCCTGACGAGAGCAAATCCCAGACCTAACCTAGACCTAACATGCGTTATCCTCAAAAATATTGACCGAAACCAGGTTTAGTGGACTGTTCCAGTGTGGAACCACATTACTGCGTGATCCAACCCAGAAAAAACCCAGCATCTGTTCAACAAGTATGAGAAAAATGCGAAAGTCTGACCCTGATGAGGGCAAATCCCAGACCTATCCCAGACCTAACTTGCGTTGTCGTCTAAAATATTCATGGAAACCAGGTTTAAATGACTGTTTCATTGTGGTACCACATTACTACGTGATCCAATCCAGAAAAAGTCCAGGATCTAGCCATCAAGAATGAGAAATATGCGAAAGTAAGAGCCTGACGAAAGCAAATCCCAGACCTAACCTAGACCTTACATGCGTTATCCTCAAAAATATTGATCGAAACCAGGTTTAATCGACTGTTTCAGAGTGGTACCACGTTACTACGTGATCCAAACCAGAAAAAGCCTAGAATCTGGCCATCAGGTATGAGAAATATGCGAAAGTACGAGCCTCATGAGAGCAAATCCCAGACCTAACCCAGACCAAAAATGAATTATTCTCAAAAATATTGACCGAAACCAGGTTTAATCGACTGTTTCAGTGTGGTACCACATTACTACGTGATCCGAAGTAGAAAAAGCCCAGCATCTGTTCAACAAGTGTGTGAAAAACGCGAAAGTCTGAGCCTGATGAGGGCAAATCCCAGAACTTACCCAGACATAACTTGCGTTATCCTCTAAAATATTTATCACGACCAGGATTAATTGACTGTTTCAGTGTGCCATCACATTACTACGTGATGCAAACCAGTGGAAGAAAAGGATCTGGCCCACGAGAATGAGAAGTATGCGAAAGTATGAGCCCGGTGATGGCACATCCCAGAACTAACCCAGACCTAACAAGCGTTATCCTCTAAAATATTTATCAAGACCAGGTTTAATAGAATGTTTCAGTGTGGTACCACATTACTACGTGATCCGAACCAGAAAAAACCCAGGATCTGTTCAACAAGTATGTGAAGAATGCGAAAGTATGAGTCTGATGAGGGCAAATCCCAGGCCTAGCCTAGACCTAACATGTGTTATCCTCTAAAATATTGATCGAAACCAGGTTTAATGGACTGTTTCAGTGTGATACCACATTACTACGTGATCGAAATCAGAAAAAACCGAGGATCAGTTCAACAAGTATGCGAAAAAAGCGAAAGTATGAGTCTGATGAGGTCAGATCCCAGACCTATCCCAGACCTAACTTGCGTTATCCTATAAAATATTGATCGAAACCAGGTTTAATGGACTGTTTCAGTGCGATACCACATTACTACGTGATCCAAACCAGTGGAAGCCCAGGATCTGATCAACAAGTATGTGAAAAACGCGAAAATATGACCCTGATGAGGGCAAATCGCAGACCTAACCTAGACCTAACATGCGTTATCCTCAAAAATATTGATCGAAACCAGGTTTAATGGACTGTTTCAGTGTGGTACCACGTTACTACGTGATCCAAACCAGAAAAAACCGAGGATCAGTTCAACAAGTATGTGAAAAACGCGAAAGTATGAGCCTGATGAGGGCAAATCCCAGACCTATCCCAGACATAACTTGCGTTATCCCCTAAAATATTCTTCAAAACCAGGTTTAATTGACTGTTTCAGTGTGGTAACACTTTACAACGTGTTCGAAACCAGTAAAAGCCAGGGATCTGTTCAACATGTATGTGAAAAATGCGTAAGTATGAGCCTGGCGAGAGCAAATCCCAGACCTAACCTAGACCTAACATGCGTTATCCTCAAAAATATTGATCGAAACCAGGCTTAATCGACTCTTTCAGTGTGGTACCACATTACTACGTTATCCAAACCAGAAAAAACCCAGGATCTGTTCAAAAAGAATGTGAAGAATGCGAAAGTATGACCCTGATTAGGGCAAATCCTAGACCTAACCCAGACCTAACATACGTTATCCTCTAAAATATTTATCAAGACCAGGTTTAATTGAATGTTTCAGTGTGGTACCACATTACTACGTGATCCGAACCAGAAAAAACCCAGGATCAGTTCAACAAGTATGTGAAGAATGCGAAAGTATGAATCTGATGTGGGCAAATCCCTGGCCTAACCTGGACCTAACATGTGTTATCCTCTAAAATATTGACGGAAACCAGATTTAATTGACAGTTTCAGTGTGTTACCACATTAATACGTGATCGACTCCAGAAAAAGCCCAGGATCTAGCCATGAAGTATGGGAAATATGCGAAAGTATGAGCCTGACGAGGGCAAATCCCCGACCTAACCCAGACCTAACGTGCGTTATCCTCTAAAATATTGACCGAAACCAGGTTTAATTGACTGTTTCTGAGTGGTACCAGTTTACTACGTGGTCCAAACCAGAAAAAACCCAGGATCCGTTCAACAAGTATGTGAAGAATGCGAAAGTATGGTTCTGGTGAGTGAAAATCCCAGGCCTAACCCAGACCTAACATGCGTTATCCTCAAAAATATTGATCGAAACCAGGTTTAATCGACTGTTTCAGTGTGGTAGCACATTACTACGTGATCAGAACCAGAAAAAATCCAGGATCTGTTCAACAAGTATGTGAAAAACGCGAAAGAATGAGCCTGATGAGGGCAAATCCTAGACCTAACCCAGACCAAACATGCGTTTTCCTCTAGAATATTTATCAAGACCAGGATTAATTGACTGTTTCAGTGTGGCATCACATTACTACGTGATCCAAACCAGTTGATGCCCAGGATCTAGCCATCAAGAATCAGAAATATGCGAAATTAAGAGCCTGACGAGAGCAAATCCCCAACCTAACCTAGACCTAACATGCGTTATCCTCAAAAATATTGATCGAAACCAGGTTTAATCGACTGTTTCAGTGTGGTACCACATTACTACGTGATCCGAACCAGAAAATACCCAGGATCTGTTCAACAAGTGTGTGAAAAACGCGAAAGTCTCAGCCTGATGAGGGCGAATCCCAGATCTTACCCAGACATAGCTTGCGTTATCCTCTAAAATATTTATCAAGACCAGGATTAATTGACTGTTTCAACGTGTTACCACATTAATACGTGATCGAATCCAGAAAAAGCCCAGGATCTAGCCATGAAGTATGAGAAATATGCGAAAGTATGAGCCTGACGAGGACAAATCCCCGACCTAACCCAGACCTAACATGTGTTATCCGCTAAAATATTGACGGAAACCAGGTTTAATTGACGGTTTCTGTGTGCTACGACATTACTACGTGATCCAATCTAGAAAAAGCCCAGGATCTAGCCAACAAGTATGAGAAATATGCAAAAGAATGAGCCTGATGAGGGCAAATACTAGACCTAACCCAGACCTAACATGCGTTATCCTCTAAAATATTTATCAAGACCAAGTTTAATCGACTATTTCAGTGTGGTATCACGTTACTACGTGATCCGAACCAGAAAAAGCCCAGGTTCTGGCCATCAAGTATAAGAAATATGCGAAAGTACGAGCCTCATGAGAGCAAATCCCAGACCTAACCCAGACCTAACATGAATTATTCTCTAAAATATTGATCGAAACCAGGTTTAATTGACTGTCTCAGTGTGGTACCACATTACTACGTGATCGAAGCTAGAAAAAACATAGGATCTGTTCAAGAAGTATGTGAAGAATGTGAAAGTATGAGACTGATGAGGGCAAATCCTAGACCTAACATGTGTTATCCTCTAAAATATTTATCAAGACCAGGTTTAATTGAATGTTTCATTGTGGTACCACATTACTACGTGATCAGAACCAGAAAAAACCCAGGATCTGTTCAACTAATATGTGAAAAACGCGAAAGTCTGAGCCTGATGAGGTCAAATCCCAGAACTTACACAGACATAACTTGCGTTATCCTCTAAAATATTTATCAAGACCAGGATTAATTGACTGTTTCAGTGTGGCATCACATTACTACATGATCCAAACCAGTGGAAGAAAAGGATCTAGCCAACAAGTATGAGAATTATGCGAAAGTATGAGCCTGATGAGGGCAAATCTCAGACCTAACCTAGACCTAACATGTGTTATCCTCTAAAATATCAATCGACACCAGTTTTAATGGTCTGCTACAGTGTGGTACCACATTACTACGTGATCGGACCAAGAAAAATCCTAGGATCTGTTCATGAAGTATGTGAAAAATGCGAAAATTTGACCCTGATGAGGGCAAATCCCAGACCTATCCCAGACCTAACTTGCGTTATCCTCTAAAATATTGATGGAAACCAGGTTCAGTTGACTGTTTCAGTGTGGTACCACATTACTACGTGATCCAAACGAGAAATAACCCAGGATCTGTTCAACTAGTATGTGAAGAATGCGAAAGTATGAGTCTGATGAGGGAAAATCCCAGGCCTAACCTAGACCTAACATGCGTTATCCTCAAAAATATTGATCGAAACGAGGTTTAATTGACTGTTCTAATGTGGTACCACTTTGCTACGTGATCCAAAGCAGAAAAAACCCTCGATCAGGTCAACATGTATGTTGCAATTGCGAAATTATGACCCTGATGAGGGCAAATCCCAGACCTAAGCTAGACCTAACATGTGTTGTCCTCTATAATATTGACGGAAACCAGATTTAATTGACAGTTTCAGTGTGGTACCACATTAATACGTGATCGAATCCAGAAAAAGCCCGGGATCTAGCCAACAAGTATGAGTAATATGCGAAAGTATGAGCCTGATGAGGGCAAATCCCAGACCTAACCTAGACCTAACATGCGTTATCCTCTATGATATTGATTGAAACCGGGATTAATCGACTGTTTCAGTGTGGTACCACATTACTACGTGTTCCAAACCTGAAAAAACCCAGGATCTGTTCAACAAGTATGTGAACAATGCGAAAGTATGAGTCTATGAGGGAAAATCTCAGGCCTAACCTAGACCTAACATGCGTTATCCTCAAGAATATTGTCGAAACCAGGTTTAATCGAGTGTTTCAGTGTGGTACCACATTACTACGTGATCCAAACCAGAATAAAACCCAGGACCTGTTCAACAAGTAAGTGAAGAATGCGAAAGTATGAGTCTGATGTGGGCAAATCCCAGGCCTAACCTAGACATGACATGCGTTATCCTCTAAAATATTGAACGAAACCAGGTTTAATGGACTGTTTCGGTGTGGTACCACATTACTACGTGATCCAAACCAGAAAAAGCCTAGAATCTGACCATCAAGTATGAGAAATATGCGAAAGTACGAGCCCGATGAGAGCAAATACCAGACCTAACCTAGACCTAAAATGAATTATTCCCTAAAATATTGACCGAAACCTGGTTTAATGGACTGTTTCAGTGTGGTACCACATTAGTACGTGATCCAAACCAGAAAAAGCCACGGATCTGTGTAACAAGTATGTGAAAAACGCGAAAATATGACCCTGATGTGTGCAAATCCCAGACCTGTCCCAGACCTAACATGCGTTATCCTATAAAATATTAATCGAAACCAGGTTTAATCGACTGTTTCAGTGTGGTACCACATTACTACGTGATCCAATCCAGAAATAGCCCAGGATCTAGCCATGAAGTATGAGAAATATGCGAAAGTATGAGCCTGATGAGGGCGAATCCCAGACCTATCCCAGACCTAACTTGCGTTATCCTCTAAAATGTTGATCGAAACCAGGTTTAATCGACTGTTTCAGTGTGGTACCACATTACTACGTGATCCAAACCAGAAAAAACCCAGGATCTGGCCAACATGTATGCGAAAAATGTGTAAGTACGACCCTGATGTGGGCAAATCCCTGGCCTAACCTAGACCTAACATGCGTCATCCTCTAAAATATGGATCGAAACCAGGTTTAATGGACTGTTTCAGTGTGGTACTACATTACTACGTGATCCAGACCAGTGAAAGCCCAGAATCTGGCCAACAAGTTTGAGTAACATGCGAAAGTATGACCCAGATGAGGGCAAATCCTAGACCTAACCAAGACCTAACATGCGTTATCATCTCTAAAATGTTGATCGAAACCAGGTTTAATCGACTGTTTCAGTGTGGTACCACATTACTACGTGATCCAAACCAGAAAAAACCCAGGATCTGGCCAACATGTATGCGAGAAATGTGTAAGTACGACCCTGATGTGGGCAAATCCCAGAACTAACCTAGACCTAACATGCGTTATCCTCTAAAATATTGATCGAAACCAGGTTTACGGACTGTTTCAGTGTGGCACCACATTGCTACGTGATACAATCCAGAAAAGATCCCAGGATCTGCTCAACAAGTATGTGAAAAATGCGAAAATATGACCCTGATGTGGGCAAATCCTAGACCTATCCCAGAACGAACATGCGTTTTCCTCTAAAATATTGATCGAAACCATGTTTAATGGCCTGTTTCAGTGTGGCACCACATTACTACATGATCCAATCCCGAAAAAATCCCAGGATCTGCTCAACAAGTATGTGAAGAATGCGAAAGTATGAGTCTGATGAGGGCAAATCCCAGATCCAACCTAGACAGAACATGCGTTATCCTCTAAAATATTGATCGAAACCAGGTTTAATGCACTGTTTCTGAGTGGTACCACATAACTACGTGATCCAAACCAGAAAAAGCCCAGAATCTGACCATCAAGTATGAGAAATATGCGAAAGTACGAGCCTGATGAGAGCAAATCCCAGACCTATCGCAGACATAACTTGCGTTCTCCTCTAAAGTATTTATCGAAACCAGGTTTAATTGACTGCTTTAGTGTGGTACCACTTTGCTACGTGATCCAAAGCAGAAAAAACACTCGCTCAGGTCAACATGTATGTCAAAACTGCGAAAGGATGACCCCGATGAGGGCAAATCCCTGGCCTAACCTAGACCTAACATGCGTTATCCTCTAAAATATTGATCGAAACCAGGTTTAATGCACTGTTTCTGAGTGGTACCACATAACTACGTGATCCAAACCAGAAAAAGCCCAGAATCTGACCATCAAGTATGAGAAATATGCGAAAGTACGAGCCTGATGAGAGCAAATCCCAGACCTATCGCAGACATAACTTGCGTTGTCCTATAAAATATTGATCGATACCAGGTTTAATTGAATGTTGCAGTGTGGTACCACATTACTATGTGATCCAAACCAGAAAAAACCCAGGATCTGTTCAGGAAGTATGGGAAGAATGCGAATGTATGAGACTGTTGAGGGCAAATCCTGGACCTAACCCAGACCTAACATGTGTTATCCTCTAAAATATTGTGGAAACCAGGTTTAGTTGACTGTTTGAGTGTGGTACCACATTACTACGTGATCCAAACCAGGAAAATCCAGGGATCTGTTCAACATGTATGTTAAAACTGCGAAAGTATGACCCTGATGGGGGCAAATCCCAGACCTAACCTAGACCTAACATGTGTTATCCACTAAAATATTAATCCAAACCTAGTTTAATGGTCTGTTTCAGTGTGGTACCACATTACTACGTGATCCAAACCAGAAATACCCAGGATCTGTTCAACAAGTATGTGAAAAACGCGAAAGTATGAGCCTGATGAGGGCAAATCCCGGACTGATCCCAGACCTAACTTGCGTTATCCTCTCAAATATTGGTCGAAACCAGGTTTAATTGACTGTTTCAGTGTGGTACCACTTTACTACGTGATCCAAAGCAGAAAAAACCCTCGCTCAGGTCAATATGTATGTTAAAACAGCGAAAGTATGACCGTGATGAGGGCAAATCCCAGGCCTAACCTAGACCTAACATGCGTTAACCTCTTAGATATTGATCGAAACCAGGATTTATCGACTGTTTCAGTGTGGTACCACATTACTACGTGATCCAAAACAGAAAAAGCCAGGGGTCTGTGCAACAAGTATGTGAAAAACGCGAAAATATGAGCCTGATGAGGGCAAATCCCGGACCTATCCTAGACCTAACTTGCGTTGTCCTATAAAATATTGATCGATACCAGGTTTAATTGACTGTTTCAGTGTGGTACCACATTACTATGTGATCCAAACCAGAAAAAACCCAGGATCTGTTCAAGAAGTATGGGAAGAATGCGAATGTATGAGACTGATGAGGGCAAATCCTGGACCTAACCCAGACCTAACATGTGTTATCCTCTAAAATATTGTGGAAACCAGGTTTAGTTGACTGTTTGAGAGTGGTACCACATTACTACGTGATACAAACCAGGAAAATCCAGGGATCTGTTCAACATGTATGTTAAAACTGCGAAAGTATGACCCTGATGGGGGCAAATCCCAGACCTAACCTAGACCTAACATGTGTTATCCACAAAAATATTAATCCGAACCTAGTTTAATGGTCTGTTTCAGTGTGGTACCACATTACTACGTGATCCAAACCAGAAAAACCCAGGATCTGTTCAACAAGTATGTGAAAAACGCGAAAGTATGAGCCTGATGAGGGCAAATCCCGGACCTATCCCAGACCTAACTTGCGTTATCCTCTCAAATATTGGTCGAAACCAGGTTTAATTGACTGTTTCGGTGTGGTGCCACTTTACTACGTGATCCAAAGCAGAAAAAACCCTCGATCATGTCAATATGTATGTTAGAACTGCGAAAGAATGACCGTGATGATGGCAAATCCTGGACCTAACCCAGACCTAACATGTGTTATCCTCTAAAATATTGATGGAAACCAGGTTTAATTGACTGTTTCAGTGTGGTACCACATTACGATGTGATCCAAACCAGCAAAATCCAGGGATCTGTTCAACAAGTATGTGAAAAATGCGCAGGTATGAGCCTGATGAGGGCAAATCGCCGGCCTAACCTAGACCTAACATGTGTTATCCTCTAAGATATTGATTGAAACCGGGATTAATCGACTGTTTCAGTGTGGTACCACATTACTACGTGATCCAAACCAGAAAAAACCCAGGATCTGTTCAACAAGTATGTGAAGAATGCGAATGTATGAGACTGATGAGGGCAAAACCTGGACCTAACCCAGACCTAACATGTGTTATCCTCTAAAATGTTGATCAAAACCAGGTTTAATTAACTGCTTCAGTGTGGCACCACATTACTACGTGATCCAAACCAGAGAAATCCAGGGATCTGTTCAACATGTATGTTAAAACTGCAAAAGTGTGATCCTGATGAGGGCAAATCCCAGACCTAACCTAGACCTAACACGAATTATTCTCTAAAATATTGATCGAAACCAGGTTTAATGGACTGTTTCAGTGTGGTACAACACTACTACGTGATCCAATCCAGCCAAAGCCAAGGATCTCTACAAAAAGTATGTGAAAAACGCGAAAGTATGAGCCTGATGAGGGCAAATCCCAGACCTATCCCAGACATAACTTGCGTTATCCTCTAAAATATTTATCGAAACCAGGCTTAATTGACTGTTTTAGTGTGGTACCACTTTGCTACGTGATCCAAAGCAGAAAAAACCTTCGCTCAGGTCAACATGTATGTTAAAACTGCGAAAGGATGACCCCGATGAGGGCAAATCCCTGGCCTAACCTAGACCTAACATGCGTTATCCTCTAAAAAAATTGATCGAAACCAGGTTTAATGGACTGTTTCAGTGTGGTACCACATTACTACGTGATCCAGACTAATGAAAGCCCAGAATCTGACCAGCAAGTTTGAGTAACATGCGAAAGTATGACCCAGATGAGGGCAAATCCTAGACCTAACCGAGACCTAACATGCGTTATCCTCAAAAATATTGATCGATACCAGGTTTAATCGACTGTTCCTGTGTGGTACCACATTACTACGTGCTCCAAACTAGAAAAAACCCAGGATCTGTTCAACAACTATGTGAAGATTGCGAAAGTATGAGTCTGATGGTGGCAAATCCCAGGCCTAACCTAGACCTAACATCCGTTATCCTCTAAAATATTGATCGAAACCAGGTTTCATGGACTGTTTCAGTGTGGTACCACATTACTACGTGATCCAATCCAGCAAAAGCCCAGGATCTCTTCACCAAGTATGTGAAAAACGCGAAAGTATGAGCCTGATGAGGGCAAATCCCAGACCTAACCTAGACCTAACATGCGTTATCCTCTAAAATATTGATCGAATCCAGGTTTAATGGACTGTTTCAGTGTGGTACCACATTACTACGTGATCCAAAGCAGTGAAAACCCAGGATCTGTTCAAGAAGTATGTGAAGAATGAGGAAGTATGAGACTGATAAGTGCAAATCCCAGACCTAACCCAGACCTAACATGCGTTATCCTATAAAATATTGATCGAAACCAGGTTAAATTAACTGTTCCTGTGTGGTACCACATTACTACGTGCTCCAGACTAGAAAAAACCCAGGATCTGCTCAACAAGTATGTGAAGAATGCGAAAGTATGAGCCTGATGGGGGCAAATCCCAGACCTAACCTAGACCTAACATGCGTTATCCTCTAAAATATTGATCGAAACCAGGTTTAATTAACTGTTCCTGTGTGGTACCACATTACTACGTGCTCCAGACTAGAAAAAACCCAGGATCTGTTCAACAACTATGTGAAGATTGCGAAAGTATGAGTCTGATGGTGGCAAATCCCAGGCCTAACCTAGACCTAACATCCGTTATCCTCTAAAAAAATTGATCGATACCAGGTTTAATCGACTGTTCCTGTGTGGTACCACATTACTACGTGATCCAAACCAGAAAAACCCCGGAGCTGTTCAACAGGTATGTCACAAATGCGAAGGTATGGGCCTGATGAGCGCAAATCCTGGACCTATCCCAGACCTAACATGTGTTATGCTCTAAAATATGGATCGAAACCAGGTTTAATTAACTGTTCCTGTGTGGTACCACATTACTACGTGCTCCAAAATAGAAAAAACCCAGGATCTGTTCAACAAGTATGTGAAGAATGCTAAAGTACGGGTCTGTTGTGGGCAAATCCCAGACCCAACCTAGAGAGAACATGCGTTATCCTGTAAAATATTGATCGAAACCAGGCTTAATGCACTGTTTCTGAGTGGTACCACATAACTACGTGATCCAAACCAGAAAAAGCCCAGAATCTGACCATCAAGTATGAGAAATATGCGAAAGTAGGAGCCTGATGAGAGCAAATCCCAGAGCTAACCTAGTCCTAACATGAATTATTCTCTAAAATATTGATCGAGACCATGTTTAGTCGACTGTTTCATTGTGGTACCACATTACCACGTGATCCGAACCAGAAAAAAACCCTGGATCTGTTCAACAAGTATGTGAAGAATGCGAAAGTATGAGTCTGATGAGGGCATATCCCAGGCCTGGCCTAGACCTAACATGAGTTATCCTCTAAAATATTGATCGAAACTAGGTTTAATGGACTGTTTCAGTGTGGTACCACATTACTACGTGATCCGAACCAGAAAAAAACCCTGGATCTGTTCAACAAGTATGTGAAGAATGCGAAAGTATGAGTCTGATGAGGGCATATCCCAGGCCTGGCCTAGACCTAACATGAGTTATCCTCTAAAATATTGATCGAAACCAGGTTTAATTGACTGTTTCAGCGTGGTACCACATTACTACGTGATCCAAACCAGAAAAACCCAGGATCTGTTCAACAAGTATGTGAAAAACGCGAAAGTATGAGCCTGATGAGGGCAAATCCCGGACCTATCCCAGACCTAACTTGCGTTATCCTCTCAAATATTGGTCGAAACCAGGTTTAATTGACTGTTTCGGTGTGGTGCCACTTTACTACGTGATCCAAAGCACAAAAAACCCTCGATCATGTCAATATGTATGTTAGAACTGCGAAAGAATGACCGTGATGATGGCAAATCCTGGACCTAACCCAGACCTAACATGTGTTATCCTCTAAAATATTGATGGAAACCAGGTTTAATTGACTGTTTCAGTGTGGTACCACATTACGATGTGATCCAAACCAGCAAAATCCAGGGATCTGTTCAACAAGTATGTGAAAAATGCGCAGGTATGAGCCTGATGAGGGCAAATCGCCGGCCTAACCTAGACCTAACATGTGTTATCCTCTAAGATATTGATTGAAACCGGGATTAATCGACTGTTTCAGTGTGGTACCACATTACTACGTGATCCAAACCAGAAAAAACCCAGGATCTGTTCAACAAGTATGTGAAGAATGCGAATGTATGAGACTGATGAGGGCAAAACCTGGACCTAACCCAGACCTAACATGTGTTATCCTCTAAAATGTTGATCAAAACCAGGTTTAATTAACTGCTTCAGTGTGGCACCACATTACTACGTGATCCAAACCAGAGAAATCCAGGGATCTGTTCAACATGTATGTTAAAACTGCAAAAGTGTGATCCTGATGAGGGCAAATCCCAGACCTAACCTAGACCTAACACGAATTATTCTCTAAAATATTGATCGAAACCAGGTTTAATGGACTGTTTCAGTGTGGTACAACACTACTACGTGATCCAATCCAGCCAAAGCCAAGGATCTCTACAAAAAGTATGTGAAAAACGCGAAAGTATGAGCCTGATGAGGGCAAATCCCAGACCTATCCCAGACATAACTTGCGTTATCCTCTAAAATATTTATCGAAACCAGGCTTAATTGACTGTTTTAGTGTGGTACCACTTTGCTACGTGATCCAAAGCAGAAAAAACCTTCGCTCAGGTCAACATGTATGTTAAAACTGCGAAAGGATGACCCCGATGAGGGCAAATCCCTGGCCTAACCTAGACCTAACATGCGTTATCCTCTAAAAAAATTGATCGAAACCAGGTTTAATGGACTGTTTCAGTGTGGTACCACATTACTACGTGATCCAGACTAATGAAAGCCCAGAATCTGACCAGCAAGTTTGAGTAACATGCGAAAGTATGACCCAGATGAGGGCAAATCCTAGACCTAACCGAGACCTAACATGCGTTATCCTCAAAAATATTGATCGATACCAGGTTTAATCGACTTTTCCTGTGTGGTACCACATTACTACGTGCTCCAAACTAGAAAAAACCCAGGATCTGTTCAACAACTATGTGAAGATTGCGAAAGTATGAGTCTGATGGTGGCAAATCCCAGGCCTAACCTAGACCCAACATCCGTTATCCTCTAAAATATTGATCGAAACCAGGTTTCATGGACTGTTTCAGTGTGGTACCACATTACTACGTGATCCAATCCAGCAAAAGCCCAGGATCTCTTCACCAAGTATGTGAAAAACGCGAAAGTATGAGCCTGATGAGGGCAAATCCCAGACCTAACCTAGACCTAACATGCGTTATCCTCTAAAATATTGATCGAATCCAGGTTTAATGGACTGTTTCAGTGTGGTACCACATTACTACGTGATCCAAAGCAGTGAAAACCCAGGATCTGTTCAAGAAGTATGTGAAGAATGAGGAAGTATGAGACTGATAAGTGCAAATCCCAGACCTAACCCAGACCTAACATGCGTTATCCTATAAAATATTGATCGAAACCAGGTTAAATTAACTGTTCCTGTGTGGTACCACATTACTACGTGCTCCAGACTAGAAAAAACCCAGGATCTGCTCAACAAGTATGTGAAGAATGCGAAAGTATGAGCCTGATGGGGGCAAATCCCAGACCTAACCTAGACCTAACATGCGTTATCCTCTAAAATATTGATCGAAACCAGGTTTAATTAACTGTTCCTGTGTGGTACCACATTACTACGTGCTCCAGACTAGAAAAAACCCAGGATCTGTTCAACAACTATGTGAAGATTGCGAAAGTATGAGTCTGATGGTGGCAAATCCCAGGCCTAACCTAGACCTAACATCCGTTATCCTCTAAAAAAATTGATCGATACCAGGTTTAATCGACTGTTCCTGTGTGGTACCACATTACTACGTGATCCAAACCAGAAAAACCCCGGAGCTGTTCAACAGGTATGTCACAAATGCGAAGGTATGGGCCTGATGAGCGCAAATCCTGGACCTATCCCAGACCTAACATGTGTTATGCTCTAAAATATGGATCGAAACCAGGTTTAATTAACTGTTCCTGTGTGGTACCACATTACTACGTGCTCCAAAATAGAAAAAACCCAGGATCTGTTCAACAAGTATGTGAAGAATGCTAAAGTACGGGTCTGTTGTGGGCAAATCCCAGACCCAACCTAGAGAGAACATGCGTTATCCTGTAAAATATTGATCGAAACCAGGCTTAATGCACTGTTTCTGAGTGGTACCACATAACTACGTGATCCAAACCAGAAAAAGCCCAGAATCTGACCATCAAGTATGAGAAATATGCGAAAGTAGGAGCCTGATGAGAGCAAATCCCAGAGCTAACCTAGTCCTAACATGAATTATTCTCTAAAATATTGATCGAGACCATGTTTAGTCGACTGTTTCATTGTGGTACCACATTACCACGTGATCCGAACCAGAAAAAAACCCTGGATCTGTTCAACAAGTATGTGAAGAATGCGAAAGTATGAGTCTGATGAGGGCATATCCCAGGCCTGGCCTAGACCTAACATGAGTTATCCTCTAAAATATTGATCGAAACTAGGTTTAATGGACTGTTTCAGTGTGGTACCACATTACTACGTGATCCGAACCAGAAAAAAACCCTGGATCTGTTCAACAAGTATGTGAAGAATGCGAAAGTATGAGTCTGATGAGGGCATATCCCAGGCCTGGCCTAGACCTAACATGAGTTATCCTCTAAAATATTGATCGAAACCAGGTTTAATTGACTGTTTCAGCGTGGTACCACATTACTACGTGATCCAAACCAGAAAAACCCAGGATCTGTTCAACAAGTATGTGAAAAACGCGAAAGTATGAGCCTGATGAGGGCAAATCCCGGACCTATCCCAGACCTAACTTGCGTTATCCTCTCAAATATTGGTCGAAACCAGGTTTAATTGACTGTTTCGGTGTGGTGCCACTTTACTACGTGATCCAAAGCAGAAAAAACCCTCGATCATGTCAATATGTATGTTAGAACTGCGAAAGAATGACCGTGATGATGGCAAATCCTGGACCTAACCCAGACCTAACATGTGTTATCCTCTAAAATATTGATGGAAACCAGGTTTAATTGACTGTTTCAGTGTGGTACCACATTACGATGTGATCCAAACCAGCAAAATCCAGGGATCTGTTCAACAAGTATGTGAAAAATGCGCAGGTATGAGCCTGATGAGGGCAAATCGCCGGCCTAACCTAGACCTAACATGTGTTATCCTCTAAGATATTGATTGAAACCGGGATTAATCGACTGTTTCAGTGTGGTACCACATTACTACGTGATCCAAACCAGAAAAAACCCAGGATCTGTTCAACAAGTATGTGAAGAATGCGAATGTATGAGACTGATGAGGGCAAAACCTGGACCTAACCCAGACCTAACATGTGTTATCCTCTAAAATGTTGATCAAAACCAGGTTTAATTAACTGCTTCAGTGTGGCACCACATTACTACGTGATCCAAACCAGAGAAATCCAGGGATCTGTTCAACATGTATGTTAAAACTGCAAAAGTGTGATCCTGATGAGGGCAAATCCCAGACCTAACCTAGACCTAACACGAATTATTCTCTAAAATATTGATCGAAACCAGGTTTAATGGACTGTTTCAGTGTGGTACAACACTACTACGTGATCCAATCCAGCCAAAGCCAAGGATCTCTACAAAAAGTATGTGAAAAACGCGAAAGTATGAGCCTGATGAGGGCAAATCCCAGACCTATCCCAGACATAACTTGCGTTATCCTCTAAAATATTTATCGAAACCAGGCTTAATTGACTGTTTTAGTGTGGTACCACTTTGCTACGTGATCCAAAGCAGAAAAAACCTTCGCTCAGGTCAACATGTATGTTAAAACTGCGAAAGGATGACCCCGATGAGGGCAAATCCCTGGCCTAACCTAGACCTAACATGCGTTATCCTCTAAAAAAATTGATCGAAACCAGGTTTAATGGACTGTTTCAGTGTGGTACCACATTACTACGTGATCCAGACTAATGAAAGCCCAGAATCTGACCAGCAAGTTTGAGTAACATGCGAAAGTATGACCCAGATGAGGGCAAATCCTAGACCTAACCGAGACCTAACATGCGTTATCCTCAAAAATATTGATCGATACCAGGTTTAATCGACTGTTCCTGTGTGGTACCACATTACTACGTGCTCCAAACTAGAAAAAACCCAGGATCTGTTCAACAACTATGTGAAGATTGCGAAAGTATGAGTCTGATGGTGGCAAATCCCAGGCCTAACCTAGACCTAACATCCGTTATCCTCTAAAATATTGATCGAAACCAGGTTTCATGGACTGTTTCAGTGTGGTACCACATTACTACGTGATCCAATCCAGCAAAAGCCCAGGATCTCTTCACCAAGTATGTGAAAAACGCGAAAGTATGAGCCTGATGAGGGCAAATCCCAGACCTAACCTAGACCTAACATGCGTTATCCTCTAAAATATTGATCGAATCCAGGTTTAATGGACTGTTTCAGTGTGGTACCACATTACTACGTGATCCAAAGCAGTGAAAACCCAGGATCTGTTCAAGAAGTATGTGAAGAATGAGGAAGTATGAGACTGATAAGGGCAAATCCCAGACCTAACCCAGACCTAACATGCGTTATCCTATAAAATATTGATCGAAACCAGGTTAAATTAACTGTTCCTGTGTGGTACCACATTACTACGTGCTCCAGACTAGAAAAAACCCAGGATCTGCTCAACAAGTATGTGAAGAATGCGAAAGTATGAGCCTGATGGGGGCAAATCCCAGACCTAACCTAGACCTAACATGCGTTATCCTCTAAAATATTGATCGAAACCAGGTTTAATTAACTGTTCCTGTGTGGTACCACATTACTACGTGCTCCAGACTAGAAAAAACCCAGGATCTGTTCAACAACTATGTGAAGATTGCGAAAGTATGAGTCTGATGGTGGCAAATCCCAGGCCTAACCTAGACCTAACATCCGTTATCCTCTAAAAAAATTGATCGATACCAGGTTTAATCGACTGTTCCTGTGTGGTACCACATTACTACGTGATCCAAACCAGAAAAACCCCGGAGCTGTTCAACAGGTATGTCACAAATGCGAAGGTATGGGCCTGATGAGCGCAAATCCTGGACCTATCCCAGACCTAACATGTGTTATGCTCTAAAATATGGATCGAAACCAGGTTTAATTAACTGTTCCTGTGTGGTACCACATTACTACGTGCTCCAAAATAGAAAAAACCCAGGATCTGTTCAACAAGTATGTGAAGAATGCTAAAGTACGGGTCTGTTGTGGGCAAATCCCAGACCCAACCTAGAGAGAACATGCGTTATCCTGTAAAATATTGATCGAAACCAGGCTTAATGCACTGTTTCTGAGTGGTACCACATAACTACGTGATCCAAACCAGAAAAAGCCCAGAATCTGACCATCAAGTATGAGAAATATGCGAAAGTAGGAGCCTGATGAGAGCAAATCCCAGAGCTAACCTAGTCCTAACATGAATTATTCTCTAAAATATTGATCGAGACCATGTTTAGTCGACTGTTTCATTGTGGTACCACATTACCACGTGATCCGAACCAGAAAAAAACCCTGGATCTGTTCAACAAGTATGTGAAGAATGCGAAAGTATGAGTCTGATGAGGGCATATCCCAGGCCTGGCCTAGACCTAACATGAGTTATCCTCTAAAATATTGATCGAAACTAGGTTTAATGGACTGTTTCAGTGTGGTACCACATTACTACGTGATCCGAACCAGAAAAAAACCCTGGATCTGTTCAACAAGTATGTGAAGAATGCGAAAGTATGAGTCTGATGAGGGCATATCCCAGGCCTGGCCTAGACCTAACATGAGTTATCCTCTAAAATATTGATCGAAACCAGGTTTAATTGACTGTTTCAGCGTGGTACCACATTACTACGTGATCCAAACCAGAAAAATCCCAGGATCTGCTCAACGAGTATGAGAAATATGCGAAAGTATGAGCCTGATGAGAGCAAATCGCAGACCTAACCTAGACCTAACATGCGTTATCCTCTAAAATATTGATCGAAACCAGGTTCAATTGACTGTTTCAGTGTGGTACCACATTACCACGTGATCCAAGCCAGAAAAGCCCGGGATCTGTACAACAAGTATGAGAAATATGCGAAAGTATGAGCCTGATGATAGCAAATCGCAGACCTAACCTAGACCTAACATGCGTTATCCTCTAAAATATTGATCGAAACTAGGTTTAATGGACTGTTTCAGTGTGGTACCACATTACCACGTGATCTGAACCAGAAAAAAACCCTGGATCTGTTCAACAAGTATGTGGAGAATGCGAAAGTATGAGTCTAATGAGCGCAAATCCAAGGCCTAACCTAGGCCAAACATGCGCTATCCTCGAAAATGTTGATCGAAACCAGGTCTAATTGACTGTTTCAGTGTGGTACCACATTACTACGTGATCCAAACCAGAAAAATCCCAGGATCTGCTCAACAAGTATGAGAAATATGCGAAAGTATCAGCCTGATGAGAGCAAATCGCAGACCTAACCTAGACCTAACATGCGTTATCCTCTAAAATATTGATCGAGACCATGTTTAGTCGACTGTTTCAGTGTGGTACCGCTTTACTACGTGTTCCAGAGCAGAAAAAGCCCAGGATCTAGCCATGAAGTATGAGAAATATGCGAAAGTATGAGTCTGATGAGGGCAAATCCCAGGCCTAACCTAGACATAACATCCGTTATCCTCTAAAATATTGATCGAAACGGGTTGAATCGACACTTTCAATGTGGTACCACATTACTACGTGATCCAAACCAGAAAAAGCCCAGGATCTGCTCAACAAGTATGAGAAATATGGGAAAATATGAGCCTGAT
Organism: Colletes latitarsis; assembly: GCF_051014445.1. Classification (NCBI taxonomy): domain Eukaryota; kingdom Metazoa; phylum Arthropoda; class Insecta; order Hymenoptera; family Colletidae; genus Colletes; species Colletes latitarsis. The sequence goes on along the minus strand of NW_027488370.1, from coordinate 9,528,318 downwards.
GAGGGCAAATCCCAGGCCTAACCTAGACCTAACATGCGTTATCCTGTAAAATATTGATCGAAACCAGGTTTAATGGACTGTTTCAGTGTGGTACCACATTACTACGTGGTCCATACCGGAAAAAACCCAGGATCTGTTCAACAAGTATGTGAAAAACGCGGAAGTATGAGCCTGATGAGGGCAAATCCCAGACCTATCCCAGACATAACTTGCGTTATCCTCTAAAATATTGATCGAGACCAGGTTTAATCGACTGTTTCAGTGTGGTACCGCTTTACTACGTGATCCAGAGCAGAAAAAGCCCAGGATCTAGCCATGAAGTATGAGAAATATGCGAAAGTATGAGTCTGATGAAGGCAAATCCCAGGCCTAACCTAGACATAACATCCGTTATCCTCTAAAATATTGATCGAAACCGGGTTGAATCGACACTTTCAATGTGGTACCACATTACTACGTGATCCAAACCAGAAAAAGCCCTGAATCTGGCCGTCAAGTATGAGAAATATACGAAAGTATGACCCTGATAAGGGCAAATCGCAAGCCTAACCCAGACCTAACATGCGTTATCCTCAAAAATATTGATCTAAACCAGGTTTAACCGACTGTCTCAGTGTGGTACCACATTACTACGTGATCCAAACCAGAAAAAACCTAGGATCTGTTCAACAAGTATGTGAAGTATGCGAAAGTATGAGTCTGATGAGGGAAAATCCCAGACCTAACCTAGACATAACATGCGTTATCCTCTAAAATATTGGCCGATACCTGGTTTAGTGGACAGTTTCAGTGTGGTACCATATTACTGGGTGATCCAAACCAGAAAGATCCCAGGATCTGCTCAACAAGTATGAGAAATATGCGAAAGTATGAGCCTGATGAGAGCAAATCGCAGACCTAACCTAGACCTAACATGCGTTATCCTGTAAAATATTGATCGAAACCAGGTTTAATGGACTGTTTCAGTGTGGATCCACATTACCGCGTGATCCAAACCAAAAAAAGCCCAGGATCTGCTCAACAAGTATGAGAAATATGCGAAAGTATGAGCCTGATGGGTGCAAATCCCAGACCTAACATAGACCTAACATGCGTTATCCTCTAAAATATTGATCGAAACCAGGTTTAATGGTCTGTTTCAGTGCGGTAACATATTACCACGTGATCCAAACCAGAAAAAACCCAGGATCTGGCCAACAACTATGTGAAAAATGTGGCAGTATGAGACTGAAGAGGGCAAATCCCAGACCTAGCCAAGACCTAACATGCGTTATCCTCTAAAATATTGATCGAAACGAGGTTTAATCGACTGTTTCAGTGTGGACCCACATTACTACGTGATCCAAACCAGAAGAAGCCCAGGATCTGGACAACAAGTATGTGAAATATGCGAAAGTATGAGCCTGATGAGAGCAAATCCCAGACCTAACCTAGACCTAACGTGTGTTAACTTCTAAAATATTGATCGAAACCATGTTTAATGGTCTGTTATAGTGTGGTAACACATTACCACGTGATCCACACCAGAAAAAACCCGAGATCTGTTCAACAAGTGTGTGAAGAAAGCGAGAGCATGAGTCTGATGAGGGCAAATCCAAGGCCTAACCTAGACCTAACATGCGTTATCCTCTAAAACATTGATCGAAACCAGGTTTAGTGGACTGTTACAGTGTGGTAACACATTACTACGTGATCCAAACCAAAAAAAGCCCAGAATCTGGACATCAAGTATGAGAAATAAGCGAAAGTATGAGCCTGATGGGTGCAAATCACAGACCTAGCATAGACCTAACATGCGTTATCCTCTAAAATATTGATCGAAACAACGTTTAATCCACTGTTTCAGTGTGGTCCCACATTACTACGTGATCCAAACCAGAAGAAGCCCAGGATCTGGCCAACAAGTATGTGAAATATGCGAAAGTATTAGCCTCATGGGGGCAAATCACAGACCTGACCCAGACCTAACATGTGTGATCCTCTAAAATATTGATCAAAACCATGTTTAATCGACTGCTTCAGTGTGGTACCACACCACTATGTGATCCAAACCAGAAAAAACCCAGGATCTGTTCAAGAAGTATGTGAGGAATGTGGAAGTATGAGACTGATGAGGGCAAATCCAAGGCCAAACCTAGACCTCACATGCGTTATCCTCTAAAATATTGATCGAAACCAGGTTTAATGGACTGTATAAGTGTGGTACCCCACTACTATGTGAACCAAACCAGAAAAATCCCAGGATCTGTACAAGAAGTATGTGAAGAATGAGGAAGTATGAGACTGATGAGGGCAAATCCTAGACCTAATCCAGACCTAACATGCGTTATCCACTAAAATATTGATCGAGACCAGGTTTAGTCGTCTGTTTCATTGTGGTACCACTTTACCACGTGATCCAAACCAGAAAAGCCCGGGATCTGTTCAACAAGTATGAGAAATATGCGAAAGTATGAGCCTGATGAGAGCAAATCCCAGACATAACCTGGACATAACATGCGTTATCCTCTGAAATATTGATCGAAACCAGGTTTAATGCACTGTTTCAGTGTAGATCCACATTACTGCGTGATCCAAACCAAAAAAAGCCAGAATCTGACCATCAAGTATGAGAAATATGCGAAAGTATGAGCCTGATGTGTGCAAATCCCAGACCTAACCTAGGCCAAACATGCGCTATCCTCGAAAATGTTGATCGAAACTAGGTTTAATGGGCTGTTTCAGTGTGGTACCACATTACTACGTGATCGAAACCAGAACAAACCCGGGATCTGTTCAACAATTATATGAAAAGTGCGAAGGTATGTGTCTGATGAGGGCAAATCCCAGGCCTGTCCCAGACCTAATATGAGTTATCCTCTAAAATATTGATCGAATCCAGGTTGAGTTGACTATTTCTGTGTGGTACCACATTACTACGTGATCCAAACCAAAAAAAGCCCACAATCTGGCCATCAAGTATGAGAAATATGCGAAAGTATGAGCCTGATGAGAGCAAATTCCAGACCTAACCTAGAACTAACATGCGTTATCCTCTAAAATATTGATCGAAACCAGGTTTAATGGTCTGTTTCAGTGTGGTACCTCATTACTACGTGATCCAAACCAGAGAAACCCAGGGATCTGTTCAACAAGTGTGTGAAGAAAGCGAAAGCATGAGTCTGATGAGGGCAAATCCCAGACCTAACCAAGACCTAACAAGCGTCATCCTCTAAAATATTGATCGAGACCAGGTTTAATCGACTGTTTCAGTGTGATACGTCATTACTACGTGATCCAAACCAAATAAAGCCCAGAATCTGGCCATCAAGTATGAGAAATATGCGAAAGTATGAGCCTGATCTGTGCAAATCCCAGACCTAACCTAGGCCAAACATGCGCTATCCTCGAAAATGTTGATCGAAACTAGGTTTAATGGACTGTTTCAGTGTGGTACCACATTACTACGTGATCGAAACCAGAACAAACCCGGGATCTGTTCAACAATTATATGAGAAGTGCGAAGGTATGAGTCTGATGAGGGCAAATCCCAGGCCTGTCCTAGACCTAATATGAGTTATCCTCTAAAATATTGATCGAATCCAGGTTGAGTTGACTATTTCTGTGTGGTACCACATTACTACGTGATCCAAACCAAAAAAAGCCCACAATCTGGCCATCTAGTATGAGAAATATGCGAAAGTATGAGCCTGATGAGAGCAAATTCCAGACCTAACCTAGAACTAACATGCGTTATCCTCTAAAATATTGATCGAAACCAGGTTTAATGGTCTGTTTCAGTGTGGTACCTCATTACTACGTGATCCAAACCAGAGAAACCCAGGGATCTGTTCAACAAGTGTGTGAAGAAAGCGAAAGTATGAGCCTCATGAGAGCAAATCCCGGATCTAACCTAGACCTAACATGCGTTATCCTCTAAAATATTGATAGAAACCAGATTTAATGGACTGTTTCTGTGTGGTACCTCATTACTACGTGATCCAAACCAGAGAAACCCAGGGATCTGTACAACAAGTATGTGAAAAATGCGAAAGTATGACCCTGATGAGGGCAAATCCCAGGCCTGACCTAGACCTAACATGCGTTATCATATAAAATATTGAACGAAACCTGGTTTAATGGACTGTTTCAGTGTGGTACCACATCACTGCGTGATCCAATGCCGAGGAAACCAAGAATCTGGCCATCAAGTATGAGAAACATGCGAAAGTTCGAGCCTGATGAGAGCAATTGCCAGTCCTAACCTAGACCTAACATGAGTTATCCACTAAAATATTGATCGAAACTAGGTTTAATGGACTGTTTCAGTGTGGTACAACATTACTACGTGATCCAAACCAGAAAAAACCCGGGATCTGGCCAACAAGAACGAGAAATATGCGAAAGTATGAGCCTGATGAGGGCATATCCCAGGCCTGGCCTAGACCTAACATGAGTTATCCTCTAAAATATTGATTGAAACTAGGTTTAGTGGACTGTTTCAGTGTGGTACCACATTACTACGTGATCCGAACCAGAAAAAACCCGGGATCTGTTCAACAAGTATGTGAAGAATGCGAAAGTATGAGTCTGATGAGGGCATATCCCAGGCCTGGCCTAGACCTAACATGAGTTATCCTCTAAAATATTGATCGAAACCAGGTTTAATTGACTGTTTCAGTGTGGTACCACATTACTACGTGATCCAAACCAGAAAAATCCCAGGATCTGCTCAACAAGTATGAGAAATATGCGAAAGTATGAGCCTGATCAGCGCAAATCCAAGGCCTAACCTAGACCTAACATGTGTTATCCTCTAAAATATTGATCGAAACCAGGTTTAATTGACTGTTTCAGTGTGGTACCACATTACTACCTGATCCGAACCAGAAAAAACCCGGGATCTGTTCAACAAGTATGTGAAGAATGCGAAAGTATGAGTCTGATGAGGGCATATCCCAGGCCTAACCTAGACCTAACATGCGTTATCCTCTAAAATATTGTTGCGACGGTATGAAGATGCCGCGCAATACCGCGAAATTGCATCGTCGCAATGGTGTGAAGAGGCTTTGCGATGAGGTGAAGCTGCCACACGAAAACGAGCGGATGCGAGATCCCGAGCCTTCCGGTTGCCGAGAAACCGGCAACGATTTTGAAGATTAGAATTACGACAGATCGCAAGGCGAACAGACGTATTGAAAAGCACTGTTGTTAATAAAGTTCCCAGTTTGCATTAGTTGTGTTACGTTGTGGTATTTTAATTGTGTTGTGTCAATATGAGTTATTGGAAGAAAGTCCCGCCCCGGCGCAACAGTGGTGCCAGAAGCGGGATTACGACTCGTTCTGCTGCCAGGGCGGAGACTTTTTCATCGTTGGAGGTGCTCTTGGAAGGACTACAGCGGAACATCGCAACGCAGTTCCAGGAGCAGCAACGTTTATTTGCTGAGGAACGGGAGCGAACCGAAGAGAGGCAGGCCGCGAAGGAGGCTGCCGCTTCGGCGAAGGAGGCTGCTGTGGAAGGAAGGATAAGGGCCATGGAGGATCGTTATCAGGTGCTTGCGGAGAATTTTAAAAATGTGATTGATAACCTGTCGGCCGCGGCGTTCCGTAGCGAGGATCGCGAGTCCAGCCTTGTTAATAATTTTGTTAGGGATAATCCTGTTGTTGCTGGACTCGCGATGCCTTCCACTTCGCAGTCGGCTCCTCCGTTGGAAGCGACTGGTGGATTTCTGGGGTACGTCCTAAAACCACCAGCGTTTGATGGAAGAGCTTGTTGGGAGGAGTACCGGGTGCAATTCGAGGCGATTGCGAAGGCGAATGGATGGGATGCACCAAGGAAAGCTTTGGCCTTGGTCGCATGTCTGGAGGGGCCCGCTCGGAGTGTTTTGACTACCCTTTCCGAGGAGTCGCGTTGTGATTTTGGTGTCTTGGTTTCCGCTTTGGAGTTCCGTTTCGGAACCAAGAATTTCGCGAATCTAAATTACGTGAAATTCCAAAATTATACTCAACGGAAGGGGGAGTCGATTTCTGATTTGGCTTCGGAGATTGAGAGGTTGGCGCAGGCTTCCTTTGGTGATTGTCCAATGGAAGTCAGGGATAAGCTGGCCGCCTCTCAGTTCGTCTCCGCCCTGGCCAATGAGGAAATGAGGAGGACGCTGAGGCTAGGCGGTTTCACTACTCTCAGGGCGGCTGTGATCAGAGCCCTGGAGATTGAGGCCGTCGAGTCTGTGGCCCCTGGTCCTTGCCGTGTTAAGGACTGCATTCAGGGTATCACTTGTTTTCCCAAGGGAAAGTTGGAGAAGAGGACTGCTGGGAAGCCGGTCTCGGAGTGCTGGAACTGCGGACAGGAGGGACATTTACAGCGGAACTGCCCGAAGAAGAGGAGGAGAGAAGAGGCCCCCTAGAAGAAGGGAAACTGGAAGAAGTTGGCGTAGTGGGGCTCCCGCCGACTTCGTCTTCATCCGCCCCCGTCGTGCGCAGGATCGCTGTCAAGGATTGTTCTTCCGTCGAGGAGGGAGAGTCTCGCAAGAGGAGATATCCGGACGAAGAAGAGGATACACCGGAAAAGGGGACTGAATGCGAAAGACCCATGGAGTGTTGGAACTGCGGGGAAACGGGACCTATGCGGTGGAATTGCCCCAGGAAGTACCAGCAGAAGGCGGCGTAGAAGGAGAATTGTTCCGCGTTGAAGGAATCGCCGAGATGATTTGGAAAATGAATCATCGTCATGGTCAACTGACTGCAATGGAAGGACCTTTTAAGAAGGGAAGAGGAGTACCCTTTGGAGGGATAAGGCTCGCCGGAGCACCTTCTCAGGGGATGGCGCTCGGCGGGGCATCTTTTGGAAGGATAAGGCTCGTGGGAGCACCTTTCGAAGGGATAAGGCTCGTCGCAGCACTCTTTGAAGGGATAGGGCTCGCCAGAGCACCTTCTGGAGGGATGGCGCTCGTCGGGGCATCTTTCGGAAGGATAGGGCTTATGGGAGCACCTTCTGAAGGGAAAGCGCTGTATGTTATGGGTTCCCTGCCAAGGTCTGTGCTGAAGGTGACAACAAGAAGGCGATGTGAAGAATCGGCTGGATAAGTTGGGTTTCCGTATAGTCCGTTTCCAGAAGTCCAAACCAAGGGTTGAGCATGTGAATCGACTGGCTGGGTACGATTCACGAGACGCCCCCTGCGAAGATATTGCGAGGTGAGGATCGAGGAAGATGGCCGACATCTTCGCCCAAGAAGAGGACGTTTCATCGCAGAAGGCGAGGATCGGGTTTTCCTACCGGCCGCGGAGGACTCTCCATTTCCGCAGGTCAGAACGGCCGGGGAAGTGCGATTCTCCCCGGGGAGGGTCGCCCCCCAGTCATGCTCGACTCTAATAGCGGAGTGGGGCACAGACGGTCGGACGGCGGAATTGTGGTATGTTCCACAACCGATCTTCGAGGAAATTCTCCTTGGAGATCGGGGAACATCCCATGGGAAGTTCTTCCGTGAGGCTGGGGGGAATCCGCATCCGGGAAGTCCTCAAGAAAGAAGCACGCAAGCCGCAAGAGTCAAGGGGAAGGGCGAGGAGCAGTCGGGATTTCCTCATCCTCGAAGATGTCTAAGTTCGGACGAAGTATTCCAAAGGTTACACCGGCGCCTTGCTCAAGGTTTTTGAGTGGTTTTCCTTGGGACGAAGGACGAATGTCAAGGTGCTGACTGTCTGATAAAGGCCACTCAGGTAAATGTTCGACCTATTAGTTTATCTACTTTACAGACAGAGGTGTACAGGTTCGACGCAGCTTCGCGACAACCCGGAGGTTAGGAGACTACGGGTGAAGTTGGCTGTTCGAACGGAATTTGCAGCGGTCGGGACGACCGCTCTGAAGGAAGAGGGAGCAGTGTTGCGACGGTATGAAGATGCCGCGCAATACCGCGAAATTGCATCGTCGCAATGGTGTGAAGAGGCTTTGCGATGAGGTGAAGCTGCCACACGAAAACGAGCGGATGCGAGATCCCGAGCCTTCCGGTTGCCGAGAAACCGGCAACGATTTTGAAGATTAGAATTACGACAGATCGCAAGGTGAACAGACGTATTGAAAAGCACTGTTGTTAATAAAGTTCCCAGTTTGCATTAGTTGTGTTACGTTGTGGTATTTTAATTGTGTTGTGTCAATATGAGTTATTGGAAGAAAGTCCCGCCCCGGCGCAACAATATTAATCGAAACCAGGTTTAATTGACTGTATCAGTGTGGTACCACATTACTGCGTGATCCAAACCAAAAAAAGCCCAGAATCTGGCCAACAAGAACGAGAAATATGCGAAAGTATGAGCCTGATGAGGGCATATCCCAGGCCTGGCCTAGACCTAACATGAGTTATCCTCTAAAATATTGATCGAAACTAGGTTTAATGGACTGTTTCAGTGTGGTAACACATTACCACGTGATCGACACCAGAAAAAATGCGGGATCTGTTCAACAAGTGTGTGAAGAAAGCGAAAGCATGAGTCTGATGAGGGCAAATCCAAGGCCTAACCTAGACCTAACATGCGTTATCCTCTAAAACAATGATCGAAACCAGGTTTAGTGGACTGTTTCAGTGTCGTACCGCATTACTACGTGATGGAAACCAAAAAAGGCCCAGAATCTGGCCATCAAGTATGAGAAATATGCGAAAGTATGAGCCTGATGAGTGCAAATCCCAGACCTAGCCTAAACCTAGTAAGCGTTATCCACAAAAATATTGTTCGAAACCAGGTTTAATGGTCTGTCTCAGTATGGTAACATATTACCACGTGTTCCAAACCAGAAAAAGTCCAGTATCTGGTCAACGAGTATGCGAAATATTCGAAAGTATGAGCCTGATGAGGGCAAATCCTTGACCTAACCCAGACCTAACATGCGTTATCCTCTAAAATATTTATCGAGACCAGGTTGAATTGACTGTTTCATTGTGGTACCACACTACTACGTGATCCAAACCAGAAAAAGCCCAGAATCTGGACTTCAAGTATGAGAAATATGCGAAAGTATGAGCCTGATGAGTGCTAATCCCAGACCTATCATAGACCTAACATGCGTTATCCTCTAAAATATTGATCGAAACCTGGTTTAATGGACTCTTTCAGTGTGGTACCACATTACTACGTGATCTAAACCAAAAAAAGCCCACAATCTGGCCATCAAGTATGAGAAATATGCGAAAGTATCAGCCTGATGAGAGCAAATCCCAGACCTAACCTAGACCTAACGTGCGTTAACTTCTAGAATATTGATCGAAACCATGTTTAATGGTCTGTTACAGTGTGGTAACACATTACCACGTGATCCACACCAGAAAAAATGCGGGATCTGTTCAACAAGTGTGTCAAGAAAGCGAAAGCATGAGTCTGATGAGGGCAAATCCAAGGCCTAACCTAGACCTAACATGCGTTATCCTCTAAAACATTGATCGAAACCAGGTTTAGTGGACTGTTTCAGTGTGGTACCATATTACTACGTGACCGAAACCAAAAAAAGTCCAGAATCTGGGCATCAAGTATGAGAAATATGCGAAAGTATGAGCCTAATGGGTGCAAATCTCAGACCTAGCATAGACCTAACATGCGTTATCCTCTATAATATTGATCGAAACCAGGTTTAATGGTCTGTTTCAGTACGGTAACATATTACCACGTGGTCCAAACCAGAAAAAACCTAGAATCTGGCCAACAACTACGTGAAAAATGCGAAATTATGAGACTGAAGAGTGGAAATCCCAGACCTAATGCAGACGTAACATGCGTCATCCTCTAAATTATTTATCGAAACCAGGTTTAATGGACTGTTTCAGTGTGGTGCCACATTACTACGTGATCCAAACCAGAGAAAATCCGGGATCTGTTCAACAAGTGTGTGATGAATGCGAAAGGTTGAGAGTCTGATGAGGGCAAATCCAAGGCCTAACCTAGACCTAACATGCGTTATCCTCTAAAATATTGATCGAAACCAGGTTTAATTGACCGTTTCAGTGTGGTACCACATTACCATGTGATCCAAACCAGTAAAAGTCCACGATCTGGCCAACAAGTATGAGAAATATGCGAAAGTATTACCCTCATGAGGGCAAATGACAGACCTAACCCAGACCTAACATGCATTATCCTTTGTAATGTTGACCCAGACTAGGTTTAATTGACTGTTTCAGTGTGGTACCACATTACCATGTGTTCCAAACCAGAAAAAGTCCAGTATCTGGTCAACGAGTATGCGAAAAATTCGAAAGTATGAGCCTGATGAGGGCAAATCCTAGACCTAACCCAGACCTAACATGCGTTATCCTCTAAAATATTGATCGAAACCAGGTTTAATGGACTGTATCAGTGTGGTACCACATTACTACGTGATCCAAACCAAAAAAAGGCCACAATCTGGCCATCAAGTATGAGAAATATGCGAAAGTATGACCTTGATGAGAGCAAATCCCAGGCCTGTCCTAGACCTAACATGAGTTATCCTCTAAAATATTGATCGAAACCAGGTTTAATGGACTGTTCCAGTGTGATACCACATTACTACGTGATCCAAACCTGTGAAAGCCCAGGATCTGTTCAAGAAGTATGTGAAGAACGAGGAAGTATGAGACTGATGAGGGCAAATCCCAGACCTAATCCAGACCTAACATGCGTTATCCTCAAAAATATTGATCGAGACCAGGTTTATTCGACTGTTTCAGTGTGGTACCACATTACTACGTGATCCAAACCAGAAAAAGACCAGAATCTGGCCATCAAGTATCAGAAATATGCGAAAGTATGAGCCTGATGAGAGCAAATCCCAGACTTAACCTAGACCTAACGTGGGTTAACTTCTAAAATATTGATCGAAACCAGGTTTAATGGTCTGTTACAGTGTGGTAACTCATTACCACGTGATCCATACCAGAAAAAATCCGGGATCTGTTCAACAAGTGTGTGAAGAAAGCGAAAGCATGAGTCTGATGAGGGCAAATCCAAGGCCTAACCCAGACCTAACATGCGTTATCCTCTAAAACATTGATCGATACCAGGTTTAGTGGACTGTTTCAGTGTGGTACCACATTACTACGTGATCCAAACCAAAAAAAGCCCAGAATCTGGACATCAAGTATGAGAAATATGCGAAAGTATGAGCCTGATGGGAGCAAATCCCAGACCTAGCATAGACCTAACATGCGTTATCCTCTAAAATATTGATCGAAACCAGGTTTAATGGTCTGTTTCAGTGTGTTACCGCATTACTACATGATCCAAACCAGAAAAAACCCAGGATCTGTTCAACAAGTATGTGAAGAATGCGAAAGTATGAGTCTGATGAGGGCAAATCACAGACCTAACCCAGACCTAACATGCGTTATCCTCTAAAACATTGATCGAAACCAGGTTTAGTGGACTGTTTCAGTGTGGTACCACATTACTACGTGATCCAAACCAAAAAAAGTCCAGAATCTGGCCATCAAGTATGAGAAATATGCGAAAGTATGACCCTGATGAGAGCAAATCCCAGACCTAGCATAGACTTAACATGCGTTATCCTCTAAAATATTGCTCGAAGCCAGGTTTAATGGTCTGTTAGAGTGTGGTAACTCATTACCACGTGATCCATACCAGAAAAAATCCGGGATCTGGCCAACAACTACGTGAAAAATGCGAAATTATGAGACTGATGAGGGCAAATCCAAGGCCTAACCCAGACCTAACATGCGTTATCCTCTAAAACATTGATCGATACCAGGTTAAGTGGACTGTTTCAGTGTGGTACCACATTACTACGTGATCCAAACCAAAAAAAGTCCAGAATCTGGACATCAAGTATGAGAAATATGCGAAAGTATGAGCCTGATGGGAGCAAATCCCAGACCTAGCATAGACCTAACATGCGTTATCCTCTAAAATATTGATCGAAACCAGGTTTAATGGTCTGTTTCAGTGTGTTACCGCATTACTACATGATCCAAACCAGAAAAAACCCAGGATATGTTCAACAAGTATGTGAAGAATGCGAAAGTATGAGTCTGATGAGGGCAAATCACAGACCTAACCCAGACCTATCATGCGTTATCCTTTGAAATGTTGACCCAGACAAGGTTTAATTGACTGTTTCAGTGTGGTACCACATTACCACGTGATCCAAACCAGAGAAAGCCCAGAATCTGGCCATCAAGTATGACATATATGCGAAAGTATGAGCGTGATGAGTGCAAATCCCAGACCTAACCTAGACCTAACATGCGTTAACCTCTAAAATATTGATCGAAACCAGGTTTAATCGACTGTTTAAGTGTGGTACCACACTACTATGAGATCCAAGCCAGAAAAAAGCCAGGATCTGTTCAAGAAGTATGTGAAGAACGAGGAAGTATGAGACTGATGAGGGCAAATCCCAGACCTAATCCAGACCTAACATGCGTTATCCTCAAAAATATTGATCGAGACCAGGTTTAGTCGACTGCTTCAGTGTGGCACCACATTACTACGTGATCCAAACCAAAAAAGCCCAGAATCTCGACATCAAGTATGAGAAATATGCGAAAGTATGAGCCTGATGGGTGCAAATCCCAGACCTAGCATAGACCTAACATGCGTTATCCTCTAAAATATTGATCCAAACCAGGTTTAATGGTCTGTTTCAGTGCGGTAACATATTACCGCGTGATCCAAACCAGAAAAAACCCAGGATCTGGCCAACAACTATGTGAAAAATGTGGAAGTATGAGACTGAAGAGGGCAAATCCCAGACCTAACCAAGACCTAACATGCGTTATCCTCTAAAATATTGATCGAAACCAGGTTTAATCGACTGTTTCAGTGTGGTCCCACATTACTACGTGATCCAAACCAGAAGAAGCCCAGGATCTGGCCAACAAGTATGTGAAATATGCGAAAGTATTAGCCTCATGGGGGCAAATCACAGACCTGACCCAGACCTAACATGTGTTATCCTCTAAGATATTGATCAAAACCATGTTTAATGGACTGTTTAAGTGTGGTACCACACTACTATGTGATCCAAACCAGAAAAAACCCAGAATCTGTACAAGAAGTATGTGAAGAATGAGGAAGTATGAGACTGATGAGGGCAAATCCTAGACCTAATCCAGACCTAACATGCGTTATCCACTAAAATATTGATCGAGACCAGGTTTAGTCGTGTTTCATTGTGGTACCACATTACCACTTGATCCAAACCAGAAAAGCCCGGGATCTGTTCAACAAGTATGAGATATATGCGAAAGTATGAGCCTGATAAGAGCAAATCCCAGACATAACCTAGACATAACATGCGTTATCCTCTAAAATAGTGATCGAAACCAGGTTTAATGGACTGTTTCAGTGTGGCACCACATTACTACGTGATCCAAACCAAAAAAAGCCTAGAATCTGGATACAAGTATGAGAAATAAGCGAAGGTATGAGCCTGATGTGTGCAAATCCCAGACCTAACCTAGACCTAACGTGCGTTAACTTCTAAAATATTGATCGAAACCATGTTTAATGGTCTGTTACAATGCGGTAACACATTACCACGTGATCCACACCAGAAAAAATCCGAGATCTGTTCAACAAGTGTGTGAAGAAAGCGAAAGCATGAGTCTGATGAGGGCAAATCCAAGGCCTAACCTAGACCTAACATGCGTTATCCTCCAAAACATTGATCGAAACCAGGTTTAGTGGACTGTTTCAGTGTGGTACCACGTTACTACGTGATCCAAACCAGCAAAAACCCAGGATCTGTTCAACAAGTATGTGAAAAACGCGAAAGTATGAGCCTGGTGAGGGCAAATCTCAGACCTATCCCAGACATAACTTGCGTTATCCTCTAAAATAATGATCGAAACCAGGTTTAATTGACTGCTTCAGTGTGGTACCACATTACTACGTGATCGAAACAAGAAAAAACCCTCGATCAGGTCAACATGTATGTTAAAACTGCAAATGTATGACACTGATTGGGGCAAATCCCAGGCCAAACCTAGACCTAACATGCGTTATCCTCTAAAATATTGGTCGAAACCAGGTTTAATGGTCGGTTTCAGTGTGGTACCACATTAGTACGTGATCCAAACCAGAAAAAGCCAGGGATCTGTTCAACAAGTATGTGAAAAACGCGAAAATATGACCCAGATGAGGGCAAATCCACGTCCTATCCCAGACCTAACTTGCGTTATCGTATGAAATATTGATCGAAACCAGGTTTAATTGACTGTTTCAGTGTGGTACCACTTTGCTACGTGATCCAAAGCAGAAAAAACTATCGATCAGGTCAACAAGTATGTGAAAAACGCGAAAGTATGAGCCTGATGAGGGCAAATCCCAGACCTATCCCAGACAAAACGTGCGTTATCCTCTACAATATTGATCGAAACCAGGTTTAATCGACTGTTTCAGTGTGGTACCACATTACTACGTGATCCAAACCAGTGGAAGCCCAGGATCTGGCCAACAAGAATCAGAAATATGCGAAAGTACGGGCCTGACGGGAGCAAATCCCACACCTAACCTAGGCCTAACATGTGTTATCCTCAAAAATATTGACCGAAACCAGGTTTAGTGGACTGTTTCAGTGTGGTACCACATTACTGCGTGATCCAAACCAGAAAAAACCCAGGATATGTACAACAAGTATGTGAAACATGGGAAAGTATGACCCTGATGAGGGCAAATCCCAGACGTATCCCAGACCTAACTTGCGTTGTCCTCTAAAATATTGATGGAACCCAGGTTTAATTGACTGTTTCAGTGTGGTACCACATTACTACGTGATCCAATCCAGAATACCCCAGGATCTAGCCATCAAGTATGAGAAATATGCGAAAGTACGAGCCTGATGAGAGCAAATCCCAGACCTATCTTAGACCTAACATGCGTTATCCTCTAAAATATTGATCGAAACCAGGTTTAATCGACTGTTTCAGTGTGGTAACACTCTACAACGTGATCCAAACCAGAAAAAGCCAGGGATCTGTTCAACAAGTATGTGAAAAATGCGAAAGTATGACCCTGATGAGGGCAAATCCCAGACCTATCCCAGACCTAACTTGCGTTGTCCTCTAAAATATTGGTGGAAACCAGGTTTAATTGACTGTTTCAGTGTGGTACCACATTACTACGTGATCCAAACCAGAAAAAACCCAGGACCTGTTCAACAAGTATGAGAAAAACGCGAAAGTATGAGCCTCATGAAGGCAGATCCCAGACCTATCCCAGACATAACTTGCGTTATCCTCTAAAATATTGATCGAAACCAGGTTTAATTGACAGTTTCAGTGTGATACCACATTACTACGTGATCCAATCCAGAAAAAGCCCAGGATCTAGCCATGAAGTATGAGAAATATGCGAAAGTATGAGCCTCACGAGGGCAAATCCTAGACCTAACCCAGACCTAACATGCGTTATCCTCTAAAATATTTATCAAGACCAGGTTTAATGGTCTACTTCAGTGTGGTACCACATTACTACGTGATCGAAACCAGAAAAAACCCAGGATCAGTTCAAGAAGTATGTGAAGAATGCGAAAGTATGAGCCTCATGAATGCAAATCCCTGACCTATCCCAGACATAACTTGCGTTATCCACTAAAATATTGATCGAAACCAGGTTTAATTGACAGTTTCAGTGTGATACCACATTACTACGTGACCCAATCCATAAAAAGCCCAGGATCTAGCCATGAAGTATGAGAAATATGCGAAAGTATGAGACTGACGAGGGCAAATCCTAGACCTAACCCAGACCTAACATGCGTTATCCTCTATAATATTTATCAAGACCAGGTTTAATGGTCTGCTTCAGTGTGGTACAACATTACTACGTGATCGAAACCAGAAAAAACCCAGGATCAGCTCAAGAAGTATGTGAAGAATGCGAAAGTATGAGACTGATGCAGGCAAATCCTAGACCTAACCTAGACATAACATGCGTTATCCTCAAAAATATTGATCGTAACCAGGTTTAATGGACTGTTTCAGTGTGGTACCACATTACTACGTGATCCAAACCAGAAAAAACCCAGGATCTGTTCAAGAATTATGTGAAGAATGCGAAAGTATGAGAGTGATGCGGGCAAATCCTAGACCTAACCTAGACATAACATGCGTTATGATCTAATATATTGATCGAAACCATAGTCTAATGGACTGTTTCAGTGTGGTACCACATTATTACGTGATCCAAACCAGAAAAAACCCAGGATCTGTTCAACAAGTATGTGAAAAACGCGAAAGTATGAGCCTGTTGAGGGCAAATCTCAGACCTATCCCACACCTAATTTGCGTTGTCCTCTAAAATATTGATGGAAACCACGTTTAAATAACTGTTTCAGTGTGGTACCACATTACTACGTGATCCAATCCAGAAAAAGTCCAGGATCTAGCCATCAAGGATGAGAAATATGCGAAAGAATGAGCCTGATGAGTGCAAATCCTAGACCTAACCCAGACCTAACATGCGTTATCCTCTAAAATATTTATCAAGACCAGGATTAATTGACTGTTTCAGTGTGGCATCACATTACTACGTGATACAAACCAGTGGAAGCCAAGGATCTGGCCAACAAGAATGAGAAATATGCGAAAGTACGAGCCTGATGAGAGCAAATCCCAGACCTATCCCAGACCTAACTTGCGCTATCCTCTAAAATATTGATCGAAACCAGGTTTAATTGACTGTTTCAGTTTGGTACCACTTTACTACGTGATCCAAAGTAGAAAAAACCCTCGATCAGGTCAACATGTATGTTAAAACTGCGAAGGTATGACCCTGATTAGGGCAAATCCTAAACCTAACCCAGACCTAACATAAGTTATCCTCTAAAATATTTCTCAAGACCAGGATTAATTGACTGTTTCAGTGTGGCATCACGTTACTACGTGATCCAAACCAGTGGAAGCCCAGGATCTGGTCAACAAGAATCAGAAATATGCGAAAGTACGGGCCTGACGAGAGCAAATCCCAGACCTAACCTAGACCTAACATGTGTTATCCTCAACAATATTGACCGAAACCAGGTTTAGTGGACTGTTTCAGTGTGGTACCACTTTGCTACGTGATCCAAAGCAGAAAAAACCCAGGATCTGTTCAACAAGTATCTGAAAAACGCGAACGTATGAGTCTGGTGAGGGCAAATCCCAGGACTAACCTAGACATAACATGCGTTATCCTCTAAAATATTGATCGAAACCAGGTTTAAATGACTGTTTCAGTGTGGTACCCCATTACTACGTGATCCAATCCAGAAGAAGCCAAGGATCCAGCCATGAAGTATGAGAAATATGCGAAAGTATGAGCCTGACGAGAGCAAATCCTAGACCTATCCTAGACCTAACATGCGTTATCCTCTAAAATATTGATCGAAACCAGGTTTAATCGACTGTTTCAGTGTGGTAACACTCTAGAACGTGATCCAAACCAGAAAAAGCCAGGGATCTGTTCAACAAGTATGTGAAAAATGCGAAAGTATGACCCTGATGAGGGCAAATCCCAGACCTATCCCAGACCTAACTTGCGTTGTCCTCTAAAATATTGATGGAAACCAGGTTTAAATGACTGTTTCAGTGTGGTACCACATTTCTACGTGATCCAAACCAGACAAAACCTAGGATCTGTTCAACAAGTATGTGAAAAACGCGAAAGTATGAGCCGGATGAGGGCAAATCCCCGACCAATCCCAGACATAACTTGCGTTATCCTCTAAAACATTGATCGAAACCGGGTTTAATAGACTGTTTCAGTGTGTTACCACTTTACTACGTGATCCAAAGTAGAAAAAACCCTCGATCAGGTCAACATGTATGTTCAAATTGCGAAAGTATGACCCTGATTAGGGCAAATCCCAGGCCTAACCTAGACCTAACTTGCGTTATCCTATAAAATATTGATCGAAACCAGGTTCAATGGACTGTTTCAGTGTGGTACCACATTACTGCGTGATCCAAACGACGAAAAAACCTGGATCTGTACAACAAGTATGTGGAAAACGCGAAAGTATGAGCCTGATCAGGGCAAATCTCAGACGTATCCCAGACCAAACATGCGTTATCCTCTAAAATATTTATCAAGACCAGGTTTAATGGTTTGCTTCAGTGTGGTACCACATTACAACGTGATCGAAACCTAAAAAAACCCAGGATCTGTTCTAGAAGTATGTGAAGAATGCGAAAGTATGAGACTGATGCGGGCAAATCGTAGACCTAACCCAGACCTAAGATGCGTTATCCTCTAAAATATTTATCCAGACCTGGTTCCATTGAATGTTTCAGTGTGGTACCACATTACTACGTGATCCAATCCAGAAAAAGTCCAGGATCTAGCCATCAAAGATCAGAAATATGCGAAAGAATGAGCCTGATGAGTGCAAATCCTACACCTAACCCAGACCTAACATAAGTTATCCTCTAAAATATTTCTCAAGACCAGGATTAATTGACTGTTTCAGTGTGGCATCACGTTACTACGTGATCCAAACCAGTGGAAGCCCAGGATCTGGTCAACAAGAATCAGAAATATGCGAAAGTATGAGCCTGACGAGAGCTAATCCCAGACCTGACCTAGACCTAACATGCGTTGTACTCTAAAATATTTATCGACACCAGGTTCAGTTTACTGTTTCAGTGTGGTACCACTTTGCTACGTGATCCAAAGCAGAAAAAACCATCGATCAGGTCAACATGTATGTTAAAACTGCGAAAGTATGACCCTGATGAGGGCAAATCCCAGACCTAACCTAGACCTAACATGTGTTATCCTCTGAAATAATAATCGAAACCAGGTTTAATGGTCTTCTTCAGTGCGGTACCACATTACTACGTGATCCAAACCAGAAAAAACCCAGGATCTGCTCAACAAGTATGTGAAAAACGCGAAAGAATGAGCCTGATTAGGGCAAATCCCGGAACTATCCCAGACATAACTTGAGTTATCCTCTAAGATATTGATGGAAACCAGGTTTAAATGACTGTTTCAGGGTGGTACCACATTACTACGTGATCCAATCCAGAAAAAGTCCAGGATCTAGCCATCAAGTATGAGAAATATGCGAAAGTATGAGTCTGATGAGGGCAAATCCCAGGCCTAACCTAGACATAACATGCGTTATCCACAAAAATATTGACCGAAACCAGGTTTAGTGGACTGTTTCAGTGTGGTACCACAATACTGCGTGATCCAAACCAGGCAAAACCTAGGATCTGTTCAACAAGTATGTGAAAAACGCGAAAGTATGTGCCTGATGAGGGCAAATCCCAGACCTATCCCAGACATAACTTGCGTTATCCTCTAAAATATTGATCGAAACCAGGTTTAATGGTCTGCTTCAGTGTGGTACCTCTTTACTACGTGATCCAAAGCAGACAAAAACCCTCGATCAGGTCAACATGTACGTTAAAACTGCGAATGTATGACCCTGATGAGGGCAAATCCCAAGCCTAACCTAGACCTAACATGCGTCATCCTCTACAATATTTATCAAGACCAGGTTTAATAGACTGTTTCAGTGTGTTACCACTTTACTACGTGATCCAAAGTAGAAAAAACCCTCGATCAGGTCAACATGTATGTTCAAATTGCGAAAGTATGACCCTGATTAGGGCAAATCCCAGGCCTAACCTAGACCTAACTTGCGTTATCCTCAAAAATATTGTTCGAAACCTGGTTTAATCGACAGTTTCAGTGTGGTACCACATTACTACGTGATCCACACCAGCAAAAACCCAGGATCTGTTCAACGAGTATGTGAAAATCGCGAAAGTATGAGCCTGATGAGGGCTAATCCCAGACCTATCCCACACCTAACTTGCGTTAACCTCCAAAATATTGATCGAAACCAAGTTTAGTTCACTGTTTAAGCGTGGTGCCACTTTACTACGTGATTCGAACCAGAAAAAACCCCAGGTTCTGTTCAACAAGTATGTGAAGTATGCGAAAGTATGAGTCTGATGAGGGCATATCTCAGGCCTAACCTAGACATAACATGCGTTATCCTCTAGAATATTGATCGAAACCAGGTTTAGTGGACCGTTTCAGTGTGGTACCACATTACTACGTGATCCAAACCAAAAAAAACCCAGGATATGTTCAAGTATGTGAAAAACGCGAAAGTATGGGCCTGATGAGGGCAAATCCCAGGCCTATCCCAGACATAACTTGCGTTATCGTCTAAAATATTGATCAAAACCAGGTTTAATGGACTGTTTCGGTGTGGTACCACTTTGCTACGTGATCCAAAGCAGAAAAAACCATCGATCAGGTCATCATGTATGTTAAAACTGCGAAAGAATGACCCTGATGAGGGCAAATCCCAGACATAACCTAGACCTAACATGTGTTATCCTCTAAAATATTGATCGAAACCAGGTTTAACCGACTGTTTCAGTGTGGTACCACATTACTACGTGATCCAAACCAGAAAAAACCCAGGATCTGTTCAACAAGTATGTGAAAAACGCGAAATACTGAGCCTGATGAGGGCAAATCCCAGAACTAACCCAGACATAACTTGCGTTATCCTCTAGAACATTTATCAAGACCAGGATTAATTGACTGTTTCAGTGTGGCATCACATTACTACGTGATCCAATCCTTTGGAAGCCCAGGATCAGGCCAACAAGAATGAGAAATATGCGGAAGTATGAGCCTGACAAGAGCAAATCCCAGACCTAACCTAGACCTAACATGTGTTATCCTCTAAAATATTGATCGAGACCATGTTTAACCGACTGTTTCAGTGGGGTACCACATTACTACGTGATCCAAACCAGAAAAAACCCAGGATCTGTTCAACAAGTATGTGAAAAACGCGAAACACTGAGCCTGATGAGGGCAAATCCCAGAACTAACCCAGACATAACTTTCGTTATCCTCTAAAACATTTATCAAGACCAGGATTAATTGACTGTTTCAGTGTGGCATCACATAACTACGTGATCCAAACCATTGGAAGCCCAGGATCAGGCCAACAAGAATGAGAAATATGCGAAAGTATGAGCCTGACAAGAGCAAATCCCAGACCTAACCTAGACCTAACATGCGTTATCCTCTAGAATATTGATCGAAACCAGGTTTAGTGGACTGTTTCAGTGTGGTACCACATTACTACGTGATCCAAACCAGAAGAAACCCAGGATATGTTCAACAAGTATGTGAAAAACGCGAAAGTATGAGCCTGATGAGGGCAAATCCCAGGCCTATCCCAGACATAACTTGCGTTATCGTCTAAAATATTGATCAAAACCAGGTTTAATGGACTGTTTCGGTGTGGTACCACTTTGCTACGTGATCCAAAGCAGAAAAAACCATCGATCAGGTCATCATGTATGTTAAAACTGCGAAAGAATGACCCTGATGAGGGCAAATCCCAGACATAACCTAGACCTAACATGTGTTATCCTCTAAAATATTGATCGAAACCAGGTTTAACCGACTGTTTCAGTGTGGTACCACATTACTACGTGATCCAAACCAGAAAAAACCCAGGATCTGTTCAACAAGTATGTGAAAAACGCGAAATACTGAGCCTGATGAGGGCAAATCCCAGACCTATCCCAGACCTAACATGCGTTATCCTCTAAAATATTGATCGAAACCAGGTTTAATGGACTGTTTCAGTGTGGTACCACATTAGTACGTGATCCAAACCAGAAAAAGCCAGGGATCTGTTCTACAAGTATGTGAAAAATGCGAAAGTATGACCCTGATGAGGGCAAATCCAAGACCTATCCCAAACCTAACTTGCGTTATCCTATAAAATATTGATCGAAACCAGGTTTAATTGACTGTGTCAGTGTGGTACCACTTTGCTACGTGATTTCAAAGCAGAAAAAAACATCGATCAGGTCAACATGTATGTTAAAACTGCGAAAGTATGAGCCTGATCAGGGCTAATCCCAGACCTATCCCAGACATAACTTGCGTTATCCTCTTAAATATTGATCGAAACCAGGTTTAATTGACTGTTTTAGTGTGGTACCACTTTACTACGTGATCCAAAGCAGAAAAAACCCTCGATCAGGTCAACATGTATGTTAAAACTGCGAAAGTACGAGCCTGATGAGGGCAAATCCCAGACCTATCCCGGGCATAACTTGCGTTATCCACTAAAATATTGATCGGAACCAGGTTTAATTGACTGTTTCAGTGTGATACCACATTACTACGTGATCCAATCCAGAAGAAAGGCTAGGATCTGTTCAACGAGTATGTGAAGTATGCGAAAGTATGAGTCTGATGAGGGCAAATCCCAGGCCTAACCTAGACATAACATGCGTTATCCTCTAAAATATTGATCGAAACCAGGTTTAATGGACTGTTTCAGTGTGGTACCACATTAGTACGTGAACCAAACCAGAAAAAGCGAAGGATCTGTTCAACAAGTATGTGAATAACGCGAAAATATGACCCTGATGAGGGCAAATCCCAGACCTATCCCAGACCTAACTTGCGTTATCCTATAAAATATTGATCGAATCCAGGTTTATTTGACAGTTTCAATGTGGTACCACTTTGCTACGTGATCCAAAGCAGAAAACAACATCGATCAGGTCAACATGTATGTTAAAACTGGAAAAGTATGACCCTGATGAGGGCAAATCTCAGACCTATCCCAGACCTAACTTACGATATCCTGTAAAATATTTATCAAGACCAGGTTTAATTGACAGTTTCAGTGTGGTACCACTTTGCTACGTGATCCAAAGCAGAAAAAACCATCGATCAGGTCAACATGTATGTTAAAACTGCGAAAGGATGACCCTGATGAGGGCAAATCCCAGACCTAACCTAGACCTAACATGTGTTATCCTCTAAAATAATAATCGAAACCAGGTTTAATGGTCTGCCTCAGTGTGGTACCACATTACTACGTGATCGAAACCAGAAAAAACCCAGGATCCGTTCAACAAGTATGTGAAAAACGCGAAAGTATGAGCCTGACGAGGGCAAATCCTAGACCTAACCCAGACCTAACATGCGTTATCCTCTAAAATATTTATCGAGACCAGGTTTAATTGAATGTCTCAGTGTGGTACCACATTACTACGTGATCCAAACCAGAAAAAAACCAGGATCCGTTCAACAAGTATGTGAAAGACGCGAAAGAATGAGCCTGATGAGAGCAAATCCCAGACCTATCCCAGACATAACTTGCGTTAGCCCATAAAATATTGATCGAATCCAGGTTTAATTGACTGTATCAGTGTGATACCACCTTGCTACGTGATCCAAAGCAGAAAAAACCCTCGATCATGCCAATATCTATGAGAAATATGCGAAAGAATGAGCCTGATGAGGGCAAATCCTAGACCTAACGCAGATCTAACATGCGTTATCCTCTAAAATATTTATCAAGACCAGGATTAATTGACTGTTTCAGTGTGGCATCACATTACTACGTGATCCAAACCAGTGGAAGCCCAGGATCTGGCCAAGAAGAATGAGAATAATGCGAAAGTACGAGCCTCATCAGAACACACCCCAGACCTAACCAAGACTTAACATGAATTTTTCTCTAAGATATTGATCGAAACCAGGTTTAATGGACCGTTTCGGTGTGGTACCACATTACTACGTGAACCAAACCGGAAGAAACCCAGGATCTGTTCAGCAAGTATGTGAAAAACGCGAAAGTATGAGCCTGACGAGGGCAAATCCTAGACCTAACCCAGACCTAACATGCGTTATCCTCTAAAATATTTATCAAGACCAGGTTTAATTGAATGTCTTAGTGTGGTACCACATTACTACGTGATCCAAACCAGAAAAAACCCAGGATCTAGCCATGAAGTATGAGAAATATGCGAAAGTATGAGCCTGACGAAGGCAAATCCCAGACCTATCCCAGGCATAACTTGTGTTATCCTCTAAAATATTGATCGAAACCAGGTTTAACGGACTGTTTCAGTGTGGTACCACATTACTACGTGATCGAAACCAGAAAAAACCCAGGATCCATTCAACAAGTATGTGAAAAACGCGAAAGTATGAGCCTGATAAAGGCAAATCCCAGACCTATCCCAGACATAACTTGCGTTATCCTCAAAAATATTGATCGAAACCAGGTTTAATTGACTGTTGCAGTGTGGTACCACATTACTACGTGATCCAATCCAGAAGAAGCCCAGGATCTAGCCATGAAGTATGAGAAATTTGTCAAAGTATGACCCTGACGAGGGCAAATCCTAGACCTAACCCAGACCTAACATGCGTTATCCTCTAAAATATTTATCAAGACCAGGTTTAATTGAAAGTTCCAGTGTGGTACCGCATTACTACGTTATCCAAACCAGAAAAAGCCCCGAATCTGGCCATCAAGTATGAGAAATACGCGAAAGTACGTGCCTGATGAGAGCAAATCCCAGACCTATCCCAGACATAACTTGCGTTATCCTCTAAAACATTGACCGAAACCAGGTTTCGTGGACTGTTTCAGTGTGGTACCACATTACTGCGAGATCCAATCCAGAAAAAAACTAGGATCTGTTCAACAAGTGTGTGAAAAATGCGAAAGTATGACCCTGATGAGGGCAAATCCCAGACCTATCCCAGACCTAACTTGCGTTATCCTATAAAATATTGATCGAAACCAGGTTTAATGGTCTGCTTCAGTGTGGTACCACTTCACTACGTGATCCAAAGCAGAAAAAACCCTCGATCAGGTCAACACGTATGTTAAAACTGCGGAAGTATGACCCTGATGAGGGCAAATCTCAGACCTATTCCAGACCTAACTTACGTTATCCTCTAAAATATTTATCAAGCCCAGGATTAATTGACTGCTTCCGTGTGGCATCACATTACTACGTGATGCAAACCAGTGGAAGCCCAGGATGTGGCCAACAAGAATGAGAAATATGCGAAAGTACGAGCCTGATGAGAGCAAACCCCAGACCTAACCAAGACGTAACATGCGTTATCCTCAAAAATATTGATCGAAACCAGGTTTAATCGACTGTTTCAGTATGGTACCACATTACTACTTTATCCAAACCAGAAACAGCCCAGAATCTGGCCATCAAGTATGAGAAATATGCGAAAGAATGAGCCTGATGAGGGCAAATCCTAGACCTAACCCAGACCTAACTTGCGTTGTCATCTAAAATATTGATGGAAACCAGGTCTAAATGACTGTTTCAGTGTGACATCACATTACTACGTGATCCAAACCAGAGAAAACCGAGGATCAGTTCAACAAGTATGTGAAAAACGCGAAAGTATGAGCCGGATGAGGGCAAATCCCCGACCTAACCTAGACCTAACACGTGTTATCCTCTAAAATAATAATCAAAACCAGGTTTAATGCTCTGCTTCAGTGTGGTACCACATTACTCCGTGGCCAAAGCAGAAAAAACCCTCGATCAGGTCAACATGTATGCTAAAACTGCGAAAGTATGAGCCTGACGAGGGCAAATCCTAGACCTAACCCAGACCTAACATGCGTTATCCTCTAAAATATTTATCGAGACCAGGTTTAATTGAATGTCTCAGTGTGGTACCACATTACTACGTGATCCAAACCAGAAAAAAACCAGGATCCGTTCAACAAGTATGTGAAAGACGCGAAAGAATGAGCCTGATGAGAGCAAATCCCAGACCTATCCCAGACATAACTTGCGTTAGCCCATAAAATATTGATCGAATCCAGGTTTAATTGACTGTATCAGTGTGATACCACCTTGCTACGTGATCCAAAGCAGAAAAAACCCTCGATCATGCCAATATCTATGAGAAATATGCGAAAGAATGAGCCTGATGAGGGCAAATCCTAGACCTAACGCAGATCTAACATGCGTTATCCTCTAAAATATTTATCAAGACCAGGATTAATTGACTGTTTCAGTGTGGCATCACATTACTACGTGATCCAAACCAGTGGAAGCCCAGGATCTGGCCAACAAGAATGAGAATAATGCGAAAGTACGAGCCTCATCAGAACACACCCCAGACCTAACCAAGACTTAACATGAATTTTTCTCTAAGATATTGACCGAAACAAGGTTTAATGGACCGTTTCGGTGTGGTACCACATTACTACGTGAACCAAACCGGAAGAAACCCAGGATCTGTTCAGCAAGTATGTGAAAAACGCGAAAGTATGAGCCTGACGAGGGCAAATCCTAGACCTAACCCAGACCTAACATGCGTTATCCTCTAAAATATTTATCAAGACCAGGTTTAATTGAATGTCTCAGTGTGGTACCACATTACTACGTGATCCAAACCAGAAAAAACCCAGGATCTAGCCATGAAGTATGAGAAATATGCGAAAGTATGAGCCTGACGAAGGCAAATCCCAGACCTATCCCAGGCATAACTTGTGTTATCCTCTAAAATATTGATCGAAACCAGGTTTAACGGACTGTTTCAGTGTGGTACCACATTACTACGTGATCGAAACCAGAAAAAACCCAGGATCCATTCAACAAGTATGTGAAAAACGCGAAAGTATGAGCCTGATAAAGGCAAATCCCAGACCTATCCCAGACATAACTTGCGTTATCCTCAAAAATATTGATCGAAACCAGGTTTAATTGACTGTTGCAGTGTGGTACCACATTACTACGTGATCCAATCCAGAAGAAGCCCAGGATCTAGCCATGAAGTATGAGAAATTTGTCAAAGTATGAGCCTGACGAGGGCAAATCCTAGACCTAACCCAGACCTAACATGCGTTATCCTCTAAAATATTTATCAAGACCAGGTTTAATTGAAAGTTCCAGTGTGGTACCGCATTACTACGTTATCCAAACCAGAAAAAGCCCCGAATCTGGCCATCAAGTATGAGAAATACGCGAAAGTACGTGCCTGATGAGAGCAAATCCCAGACCTATCCCAGACATAACTTGCGTTATCCTCTAAAACATTGACCGAAACCAGGTTTCGTGGACTGTTTCAGTGTGGTACCACATTACTGCGAGATCCAATCCAGAAAAAAACTAGGATCTGTTCAACAAGTGTGTGAAAAATGCGAAAGTATGACCCTGATGAGGGCAAATCCCAGACCTATCCCAGACCTAACTTGCGTTATCCTATAAAATATTGATCGAAACCAGGTTTAAAGGTCTGCTTCAGTGTGGTACCACTTCACTACGTGATCCAAAGCAGAAAAAACCCTCGATCAGGTCAACACGTATGTTAAAACTGCGGAAGTATGACCCTGATGAGGGCAAATCTCAGACCTATTCCAGACCTAACTTACGTTATCCTCTAAAATATTTATCAAGCCCAGGATTAATTGACTGCTTCAGTGTGGCATCACATTACTACGTGATGCAAACCAGTGGAAGCCCAGGATGTGGCCAACAAGAATGAGAAATATGCGAAAGTACGAGCCTGATGAGAGCAAACCCCAGACCTAACCAAGACGTAACATGCGTTATCCTCAAAAATATTGATCGAAACCAGGTTTAATCGACTGTTTCAGTATGGTACCACATTACTACTTTATCCAAACCAGAAAAAGCCCAGAATCTGGCCATCAAGTATGAGAAATATGCGAAAGAATGAGCCTGATGAGGGCAAATCCTAGACCTAACCCAGACCTAACTTGCGTTGTCATCTAAAATATTGATGGAAACCAGGTCTAAATGACTGTTTCAGTGTGACATCACATTACTACGTGATCCAAACCAGAGAAAACCGAGGATCAGTTCAACAAGTATGTGAAAAACGCGAAAGTATGAGCCGGATGAGGGCAAATCCCCGACCTAACCTAGACCTAACACGTGTTATCCTCTAAAATAATAATCAAAACCAGGTTTAATGCTCTGCTTCAGTGTGGTACCACATTACTCCGTGGCCAAAGCAGAAAAAACCCTCGATCAGGTCAACATGTATGCTAAAACTGCGAAAGTATGACCCTGATGAGGGCAAATCCCAGACCTAACCTAGACCTAACACGTGTTATCTTCTAAAATATTGATCGAAATCAGGTTTAGTGGACTGTTTCAGTGTGGTACCACTTTACAACGTGATCGAAACCAGAAAATGCCAGGGATCTGTTCAACAAGTATGTGAAAAATGCGAAGGTATGACCCTGATGAGGGCAAATCCCAGACCTATCCCAGACCTAACTTGCGTTGTCCTCTAAAATATTGTTCGAAACCAGGTTTAATTGACTGTTTTAGCGTGGCACCACTTTACTACGTGACCCAAAGTAGAAAAAACCCTCGATCAGGGCAACGTGTCTGGTAAAACTGCGATAGTATGACCCTCATTAGTGCAAAACCAGACCTATCCCAGACCTAACTTGCGTTATTCTCTAAAATATTGATGGAAACCAGGTTTAAATGACTGTTTCAGTGTGGTACCACATTACTACGTGATCCAATCCAGAAAAAGTCCAGGATCTAGCCATCAAGTATGAGAAATATGCGAAAGAACGAGCCTGATGAGGGCAAATCCTAGACCTAACCCAGACCTAACTTGCGCTGTCCTCTAAAATATTGATCGAAACCAGGTTTAATGGACCGTTTCAGTGTGGTACCGGTTTACTACGTGATCCAAACCAGAAAAAACCGAGGATCAGTTCAACAAGTATGTGAAAAACGCGAAAGTATGAGCCGGATGAGGGCAAATCCCCGACCTATCACAGACATAACTTGCGTTATCCTCTAAAATATTGTTCGAAACCAGGTTTAATTGACTGTTTTAGTGTGGTACCACTTTACTACGTGGCCAGAGCAGAAAAAACCCTCGATCAGGTCAACATGTATGCTAAAACTGCGAAAGTATGACCCTGATGAGGGCAAATCCCAGACCTAACCAAGACCTAACACGTGTTATCCTCTAAAATATTGATCGAAATCAGGTTTAGTGGACTGTTTCAGTGTGGTACCACTTTACAACGTGATCGAAACCAGAAAATGCCAGGGATCTGTTCAACAAGTATGTGAAAAATGCGAAGGTATGACCCTGATGAGGGCAAATCCCAGACCTATCCCAGACCTAACTTGCGTTGTCCTCTAAAATATAGATGGAAACCAGGTTTAATGGACCGCTTCAGTGTGGTACCACATTACTACGTGATCCAAACCAGAAAAAACCAAGGATCTGTTCAACAAGTATGTGAAAAACGCGAAAGTATGAGCCGGATCAGGGCAAATCCCAGACCTATCCCAGACATAACTTTTTTTTTTTTTTTTTTTTTTTTTTTTTTGTCGTGGGGAAAATCTTCGAAAGACTCCCTCCCACCTCCTTGGGGAGAGGTGGGAGGGGTGTGTGGGATTCCCCGCGCCCGTACAACGACAGGCGCGGGACCTACCCACTAAAAACCCCACGGTGACCCTTCGGCACGCTTTGGGAGGATACCGGGAATCGCTCGAAGCATTCTTCCGGTATCCTCCCCGTGCCCGCGCTTTCGCGCCCATCCCCCGGGGGGACAAACGGTCCCCCCAGTAGACACACTGCCTCATAGCGGCGGGACGGGGCCACTCCATCCCGCCGCTATCCGTCCCGGGGCCGCGTTTAGTGGCGGCTGCGAGCCCCAAATCGCAACCGCCCGCGACCCCGTTTCCACCCCTCGGCGGCCGGGCGTTCATGGCCGCACCAGACCGCCGAGGGTGCCTCCCCTTGCGTCGGACCGGTAGGGGGAGGCACTCCTACCCCCACCCGGTCCGACCCGGCGCCGCCTAGCGGGAGGAGGGTCCCCTCAGGACCCCCCTCCCAGCCTAGGTCATCCGCCACGCCGAGGCGGCCGCCCGCGACGCCTCGCGACCGGGCGACGACCTCGGGCCACCGCACGAGCGCGAGCTTCAGTGCGCCGCTGAAGCTCGCGCTCCCTCCCCGCGGCCTCCTTCTGCAACATTACGTTCTCGCAGAAGGAGGCCACGGCCCTCCACTTCTCCTCGCTGCCGAGCATGGCGCGCACCACGCCCGGCAGCGAGACATCCCGCCCGACGACGCCGACCAGGACACGGCGCTCCCCCTCCCACGCGGGGCATACCTCCAGGGTATGATCCGCCGTGTCCTGCTCAGCGTCGCAGTGGCAGCAACGCGCCGTCGGCTCCTTCCCTATCCGGCACAGGTATCTTCCGAAGCTGCCATGCCCGGAAAATACCTGTGCCAGCCGGTAGGTGAGGCTGCCATGGCCTCTGTCCAGCCACTCCTTCAGGAGTGGCCGAACAGCCCCGACAGTCCGGTGCCCCGCGGTTGGCAGAGCCAGCCGCTCCTGCCACGCGAGCAACACGGACTGCCGGGCCTGGCGCTTCAAATCGCCCCAAGCTGGTTCCTGCCCGCCCGGGACCGCCCCCACCCCCGCGCGTCGGTCGACGCGGTGCCGGTACATCGCCGCGTGCGACCGCGCGAGCAGGTCCATGGGCGGCATCCCCGCTAGAACCGTCGCCGCCTCGTGTGACATGGTCCGATACCCGCGGACGACCCTGAGCGCCACGCGCCTCTGAACCCGACGCAGCATAGTCATGCTGCGCCGGGAGGCAGCCAGGTCGTCCGCCCAGACGGGGGCCCCGTATAGGGCCACCGACTGGACCATTGCCACATAGAGGCGACGAACTCGGCCCGCCGGGCCCCCCAGGTTGGGCAGGATCCGGCCCAGAGCCGCAACCATCCTTTCCAACCGGGGGACCAGGCAGCGGAAATGCTTCTCGAAACGCCAGTGGCTATCGAGGATCAGCCCTAGATACCTGATCTGGGGCTTCACCTCGATGTCAGCCCCACCCACCCGAATCAGAGGGGGTGGCGGATCCTGCCGAGGTGAATGAAACGCAATCACCTCGGTCTTATGGACCGCCACCGTCATCCCCATCCCCCTGATCCGGTCGACGACGCGTTGCGACCCCTCCTCCGCGCGACGCATGGCCCTCCCCGAGTGCGCCCCGACGGCCAGCACCAGTGTGTCATCCGCATAACACACCGTGCTGACGCCGTCGGGGAGGCCGGCCCGCAACACCGAGTCGTACGCGATGTTCCACAGGAGTGGCCCGAGGACCGACCCCTGCGGAACACCGCAGTACACCTCCCTCCGCATATCACCATCCCGGCCCGGATACTCGATCCACCTGCCGCGGAGATAATCCCCGACGACCGCCCTGAGACAAGGGGGGACTCGATGATATTCGAGTCCCCTCCTTATCTCTTCCCAGGGGAGGGTGTTAAAGGCATTGGCAATATCCAAGGATATTGCCAATGCCACCCCTCCCCGGGAGACGGCCGCCTCCGAGAGGGCCCTCACACGACCTATCGCGTCGATAGTCGATCGGCCCCCCCCGGAAACCGAACTGGCAGTCGGCCAGACCGGGATCACCCCGCGACAGGTGCTCGACGAGGCGGGCAGCAATCACACGCTCGAAGAGCTTGCCCACCTCGTCGAGGAGACAAATGGGCCGGTATGCGGAGGGAGACTCCGCGGGCCGACCCTCCTTCCGGAGGAGGACCATCCTCGCCACCTTCCAACTGGGGGGGAATCGCCCGTCCCTCAGGCAGCGGTCGAACAACCGCCTGAGGTCCGCCCCAAGGACGCCCTGGGTCAAGACCCAAACCCGGCCGGGCACACCATCCGGACCCGGGGCCGTGTTACGAACCCCGAGCCGTCTGATGGCCGCTGCCAGCTCCTCCTGCGTGACCCCCAGCTCGGCCGTCCACTCCACTGGGACAGCCGCCGCCGCCGGAGGACGCGGTCCCCTCTCCCCAATTGGGAAGAGTATATTGACCACGTCCTCCAGCAGCCGGGGGTCAAGACCCTCGGTGAGGGGGGGCGCCCACGGGCGGAGCTTATTCAGCACCACCTTATATGGGCGCCCCCATGGATCGTCATCGAGGGTCTGGAGGAGCTCCTTCCATGCCTGGGTCTTGGCCCGTTTGATGGCGACCTGCAGAGCAACCCGCGCCACGCGGTATGCTCCATACAGGTCATCAGCTGCCCTCGCTCGCGCCACGCCGTCACCTGTACGTTGACGACGGCGCGCGCGGGTGTACTGGCGTCGGGCGCGGACAGTCGCGACTCGCAACTCCGCGATCGCGTCCGACCACCAGTACACCGCCCGGCGAGGAGAAGCCCGCCCGACCCGAGGCATCGCCGCGTCGCAAATACCCGCGACCAATGCTCCGAGCCGGGCGACCTCCTCCTCTATGCTCGGCAACTCGGCCGCTCCCTGCGGCCAAGTTGCAGCGAGGGCAGCTGCCATCAGGGCGTCCTTGTCCAGGCGCCGAAGCGCCCAGCGGCGTGGTGGGGTGCCACGCAGGCGGCCGTGTCGGGATGCACTCGCGGCGGCAGAGACCTCCATCCGGATGTACCGGTGATCGGAGAGTGTCTCTGCCCCCGCGACCACGTGCCAACCCGACACCATGCGCACGGCGTTGGGGGTCGCGAATCCAACATCCACGATGGACCCCCCATATCGCCGCACGCATGTGTGCTCCGACCCCCGGAGGTCGAGCCCCGCCGCCCAATCGCCCAGGATCCCGCCGCGAACGGAGGTCCTGGGGGATCCCCAAGCCACCGACTTGGCATTAAAATCCCCCAGGACCAGCACCGGCCGGGCCGCGTAGCGCTGCACGCATGCCGCGACCTCGGCCAAGTACAGCTCGAACGCAGCGTGACCGCTACGGGGCGAAATGTAGCACCCCACCACAGCGACTCCCCCCCAGTCCACGGCGACGAATCCCCGACCGCGCTCCAACAAGGAGAACGGTGGGGACCCGTCGCCCCCTCCCCATACCGTCGCCACCAAGCCGTCCGCGTCGCCCACCCAATGAGGGTGATCAGGGACGCGGTACGGCTCGGCGGCGACCGCCAGGCCAACCCCCCACTCCGCGAGGACTTGGGACATCAAGTCCTGTGCCGCGCGGCAGTGGTTGAGGTTGGCCTGGAGGAGGAGGCGGGGCGGCATTAATTAATGGCCGCGCCAGCCTCCTCCCGGCCGTCCGTCCCCGTAGCACCGTCCACCTCCATGGAGGACGATGCCACCGCCCTCGGCACCGGAGCCGGTGCAGCCCGCCTCTTCCTCTACTTCCGGGAGGGGGGGAAGCACTTCTTGCTCCCCACCCTGTGATCAGCTGGCCTCCCCATGTCCGCACACAGCGGGCAGTGGGGGGCCGCCGAGCACTGGCTCGCACGGTGCTCTTTGGCACCGCAGCGGTAACACTGACCGCTGCGGTCCACCGGCGAGGTGCACCACTGCCTCACGTGCCCCAATTCGTGGCAGCGGTGACACTGGAGCGGGCGCGGCACGAGGATTTCCACTCGCGCCGAAACCCACCCCACCAACACCCTCCCGGATTCCGCCACCTTACGGACGGCGGAGAGGGGGCACCGGGCCCACACCGACCCGAGGCCGGAGGGCGACCTGCGGATCTCTCCGATCCGCAGGTCCTCCACAGGACAGTCCCCCGCCCTCGCAAGGGCACGGGACACATCCTGTGCGCTGACCGAGTCGTCCAGCCCACAAACGCGCATCTCCGTGCGCTTCGTGGGCCGGGCGACCCGGACACCTCGCTCGCCCAGCTGCTCCCGGAGCCTCTGGGCGAGACGATCCGTCTTCGCGCCGCCTTCTGTACCGGGGATCTCCAGCAAGAGACCCCCGGTCACGGCCCTCTTCGCCCTCACGGAGGCGATGCCCAGCTCTTCCAGGGAGATATTCTCCCTGGCGAGCCGCATCGCCTCCGCGAGGGTCAGGTCGCCCCCCTGCGCAACGGTCAGCGTCACCGCTGCCGTTTTTGGGGGACGACCTGGTCGTGCCTTCCCGACCTTCGCGGCCTTTACCTTGGCCGCCGGCGGCGGAGGCGGAGGCTGCGGTTGCGAGGCCTTCCTCGCCGCCCGCTTCGCCTTCCGCCCCACCACCTCACTCCACGCCACCCCCCCTTGGGAGGGTGCTGTGGAGGACGCGACCACCGCGACCACGGGTACACCACCCCCCTTGGGGGTCGCGACCCGGGGCCCTGGTGCCGCAACGCTGGGCGGAGCCTTCACTCCGCCCTTCTTTGCCTTCCCCGACTGTACCGGAACAGGTCGGGGAGGCACCGCCTTCCTGCTGACCGCTCTTCCGGCGAGGAGCTCCTCCCGGAAGGCGGCCAGCTTGCCATCAATCATGTCCCCAATCCTCCTCAGAAGATCGTCTTCTGAGGAGGACGGGGACTTCTTCACGGGCGGAGTGCGGGTGGAGGGGCCCGCGGTGCCCCGCACCACTGCCGCCGCACTCCGCTTATTTACCTCCGCCGAGGGACGCGGCGGTGGAGGAGGAGGGAGGATGGGAGGGAAGGCCGCGCTGTTCCACAGCGCCTCTGCCCTCCTCCACCCCTGTCGCTCCTCCTCCAACAGGAGCTGCAGACGGGCGTTCCGCCCTCTGAGCTCCCGCGCCGCCTCCATCATTTCCTCCGCCACGGCCTTCAGGGCCTCCGCGCCACCGCTTTTCTGCCCCTTAAAGGCGCAGGCAGCGGCGACTTTCTCCACCCGCCTCAGGGACGAGGAGATCCTCTCCGATATCTCCTCGGTCACCTCGTCCCTGAGGCAACTCAGCCTCACCGACGGGCTCATCGCCCCGCCCAACTCGACGACGGCCTGCCCCGTCCTCTTCCTCTTAGAGCCTATGTGGCTCGTGCTGGAGGAGAAGGACGAGACCGACGCCGTCTCGTCGTCCTCCTCCACCCTCCACGAAGCCGGACCTGGCGCTGAGTGGGGCGCGAGCGCCGCCACCCTAACCCCAACCCCGTCTCCGTCCTCCCCAACCGACAAAACCCGCCCCATCCCCATTTTATTTTCTGTGTCCATAATAGTCCCACGAGATGGTCGGAAATAAAGGTCCACCCGGGCAGAGCCGCCTTACCCGGGTAAGCCTAATACTCCGGGGGTTCGGCAGGTTCCCCGGAGGTGGTCGCTTGGGATTGGGCCTTCTCCCCCAACCATGCATCCCATCGCCGCGCACCATAGCTTAGGATTGGAGGGCGATTTTATAGAGTCGCCATACTCGTGGCCCAGGCGGTTAAGCCAAGACCCCCGTTCCTCCTGCCGTCACGTACCATTCACAAAACCAATAGGGAATTGTGAATGGGTCGGTGTGACGACCAACAGGAGGCTTACGGTGTGTGTATGACTCGGGTCCCCGGGTTCGTTAAGCCCGTACTGCAGCTGAAAGGCTGGCAGCCCCTCAGGGCCCAGACCTAACTTGCGTTGTCCTCTCAAATATTGATGGAAACCAGGTATAAATGACTGTTTCAGTGTGGTACCACATTACTGCGAGATCCGGACCTGTGAAAGCCCAGGATCAGGCCAACAAGTATGAGAAATATGCGAATGTATGAGCCAGATGAATGCAAATCCTGGACATACCCCAGACGTAACATGCGTTATCCTCTAAAATATTGGTCGTATCCAGGTTTAACTGACTGTTTCAGTATGGTACCACATAACTACGTTATTCAATCCAGAAAAGGCCCAGGATCTGGCCAACAAGTATGAGAAATATGCGAATGTATGAGCCAGATGAGGGCAAATCCTAGACCTAGCCCAGACCTATCATGCGTTAGCATCTAAAATATTGATCGAAACCTGGTTTAATCGACTGTTTCAGTGTGGTACCACATTACTACCTGATCCAAACCAGAAATAACCCAGGATCTCTTCAACAAGTATGTGAAGAATGCGAAAGTATGAGCCAGATGCGGGCAAATCCAGGACGTAACACAGACCTACCATGCGTTATCCTCTAAAATATTGATCGAGACCAGGTATAATTGACTGTATCAGTGTGGTACTACATTACTATGTGATCCAATCCAGAAAAAGCGACGGATGTGGCTAACAAGTATGAGAAATATGCGGAAGTATGAGCCTGATGTGTGCAAATCCTGGACCAAACCCAGACCTAATATGCGTTATCCTCTATAATATTGGTCGTATCCAGGTTTAACTGACTGTTTCAGTGTGGTAGCACATAACTACGTTATCCAATCCAGAAAAAGCCCAGGATCTGGCCAACAAGTATGAGAAATATGTGAAAGTATGAGCCAGATGAGGGCAAATCCTAGGCCTAACCCAGACCTAACATGCGTTATCATCTAAAATATTGATCAAACCTGGTTTAATCGACTGTTTCAGTGTGATACCATGTTAGTACATGATCCAAACCAGAAATAACCCAGGATCTGTTCTACAGGTATGTGAAAAATGCGAAAGTATGTGTCTGATGAGGGCAAATCCCTGGCCCAACCTTGTCCAAACATGCATTATCCTCTAAAATATTGATCAAATCCAGGTTCAATCGACTGTTTCAGAGTGGTACCACATTACTACGTGGTCCAAACCAGAAAAATCCCAGGATTTGGCCAACAAGTATGTGAGAAATGCGAAGGTATGGGCCTGATGAGGGCAAATCCCACACCTATCCCAGACCTAACATGCGTTATCCACTAAAATATTGACCGAGACTAGGTTTTATGGACTGTTTCAGTGTGGTACCACATTACCACGTGATTCAAACCAGAAAAAACCCAGGATCTGTACAACAAGTATGAGAAATATGCGAAAGTATGAGCCTGATGCGGGCAAATCCTGGACCTAACCCAGACCTAACATGCGTTATCCTCTAAAATATTGACCGAGACTAGGTTTTATGGACTGTTTCAGTGTGGAACCACATTACCACGTGATTCAAACCAGAAAAAACCCAGGATCTGTACAACAAGTATGTGAAGAATGCGAATGTATGGGTCCGATGGGGGCAAATCCCAGGCCTAACCTAGACCTAACATGCGTTATCCTATAAAATGTTGATCGAGACCAGGTTTAATCGACTGTTTCAGTGTGGTACCACTTTACAACGTGATCCAAGCCAGAAAAAGCCAGGGATCTGTTCAACAAGTATGTGAAAAATGCGAAAGAATGACCCTGATGAGGGAAAATCCCAGGCATAACCTAGACCTAACATGCGTTATCCTCTAAAATATTGGTGGAAACCGGGTCTAATGGACTGCTTCAGTGTGGTACCACATTACTACGTGATCCAAACCAGAAAAAGCCAGGGATCTGTTCAACAAGTATGTCAAAAACGCGAAAGTATGAGCCTGATGAGGACAAATCCCAGACCTATCCCAGACATAACTTGCGTTATCCTCTAAAATATTGATCGAAACCAGGATTAATCGACTGTTTCAGTGTGGTACCACATTACCACGTGATTCAAACCAGAAAAAACACAGGATCTGTACAACAAGTATGTGAAGAATGCGAAAGTATGGGTCTGATGGGGGCAAATCCCAGGCCTAACCTAGACCTAGGATGAGCTGTCCTCTAAAATATTGATCGAAACCAGGATTAATCGACTGTTTCAGAGTGATACCACATTACTACGTGATCCAAACCAGAAAAAGCCCAGGATCTGGCCAACAAGTATGAGAAATATGCGAAAGTATGAGCCTGATGTGGGCAAATCCTGGACCTAACCCAGACCTAACATGCGTTATCCTCTAAAATATTGATCGAGACCAGGTATAATTGGCTGTTTCAGTGTGGTACTACATCAGTATGTGATCCAATCCAGTAAAAGCAACGGATCAGGCCAACAAGTATGAGAAATATGCGACAGTATGAGCCTGAGGAGGGCAAATCGCACACCTAACCGTGACCTAACCGGCGTTATCCTATAAAATGTTGATCGAGACCAGGTTTAGTCGACTGTTTCAGTGTGGTACCACATTACTACGTGATCGAAACCAGAAAAGACCCAGAATCTGGCCAACAAGTATGTGAAATATGCGAAAGTATGAGCCAGATGAGGGCAAATCCCAGACCTATCCCAGACCCAACTTTCGGTATCCTCTAAAATACTGGTCGAGACCAGGTTTAGTTGACTGTTTCAGTGTGGTACCACATTACTACGTGATCGAAACCAGAAAAGACCCAGAATCTGTTCAAGAAGTATGTGAAGAATGCGAAAGTATGAGACTGATGAGGACAAATCCCAGACCTATCCCAGACATAACTTGCGTTATCCTCTAAAATATAGATCGAAACCAGGTTTAATCGACTGTTTCCGTGTGGCACCACATTACTACGTGATCCAATCCAGAAAAAGCCCAGGATCTGGCCAACAAGTATGAGAAATATGCGAAAGTATGAGCCAGATGAGGGCAAATCCCAGGCTTTACCTAGACCTAGGATGAGCTATCCTCTAAAATATTGATCGAAAACAGGTTTAATGGACTGTTTCAGTGTGGTACCACATTACTGCGAGATCCGGACCTGTGAAAGCCCAGGATCAGGCCAACAAGTATGAGAAATATGCGAATGTATGAGCCAGATGAATGCAAATCCTGGACATACCCCAGACGTAACATGCGTTATCCTCTAAAATATTGGTCGTATCCAGGTTTAACTGACTGTTTCAGTATGGTACCACATAACTACGTTATTCAATCCAGAAAAGGCCCAGGATCTGGCCAACAAGTATGAGAAATATGCGAATGTATGAGCCAGATGAGGGCAAATCCTAGACCTAGCCCAGACCTATCATGCGTTATCATCTAAAATATTGATCGAAACCTGGTTTAATCGACTGTTTCAGTGTGGTACCACATTACTACCTGATCCAAACCAGAAATAACCCAGGATCTCTTCAACAAGTATGTGAAGAATGCGAAAGTATGAGCCAGATGCGGGCAAATCCTAGACGTAACACAGACCTAACATGCGTTATCCTCTAAAATATTGATCGAGACCAGGTATAATTGACTGTATCAGTGTGGTACTACATTACTATGTGATCCAATCCAGAAAAAGCGACGGATGTGGCTAACAAGTATGAGAAATATGCGGAAGTATGTGCCAGATGTGTGCAAATCCTGGACCAAACCCAGACCTAATATGCGTTATCCTCTATAATATTGGTCGTATCCAGGTTTAACTGACTGTTTCAGTGTGGTAGCACATAACTACGTTATCCAATCCAGAAATAACCCAGGATCTCTTCAACAAGTATGTGAAGAATGCGAAAGTATGAGCCAGATGCGGGCAAATCCTAGACGTAACACAGACCTAACATGCGTTATCCTCTAAAATATTGATCGAGACCAGGTATAATTGACTGTATCAGTGTGGTACTACATTACTATGTGATCCAATCCAGAAAAAGCGACGGATGTGGCTAACAAGTATGAGAAATATGCGGAAGTATGAGCCAGATGTGTGCAAATCCTGGACCAAACCCAGACCTAATATGCGTTATCCTCTATAATATTGGTCGTATCCAGGTTTAACTGACTGTTTCAGTGTGGTAGCACATTACTACCTGATCCAAACCAGAAAAAACCCAGGATCCGTACAACAGGTATGTGAAAAATGCGAAAGTATGGGTCTGATGAGGGCAAATCCTAGCCCTAACCCAGACCTAACATGCGTTATCATCTAAAATATTGATCGAAACCAGGTTTAATCGACTGTTTCAGGGTGGTACGACATTACTACGTGATCCAAACCAGGAAAAGCCCAGGATCTGGCCAACAAGTATGTGAAGAATGCGAATGTATGGGTCCGATGGGGGCAAATCCCAGGCCTAACCTAGACCTAACATGCGTTATCCTATAAAATGTTGATCGAGACCAGGTTTAATCGACTGTTTCAGTGTGGTACCACTTTACAACGTGATTCAAACCAGAAAAAACACAGGATCTGTACAACAAGTATGTGAAGAATGCGAAAGTATGGGTCTGATGGGGGCAAATCCCAGGCCTAACCTAGACCTAGGATGAGCTGTCCTCTAAAATATTGATCGAAACCAGGATTAATCGACTGTTTCAGAGTGATACCACATTACTACGTGATCCAAACCAGAAAAAGCCCAGGATCTGGCCAACAAGTATGAGAAATATGCGAAAGTATGAGCCTGATGTGGGCAAATCCTGGACCTAACCCAGACCTAACATGCGTTATCCCCTATAATATTGATCGAGACCAGGTATAATTGGCTGTTTCAGTGTGGTACTACATCAGTATGTGATCCAATCCAGTAAAAGCAACGGATCAGGCCAACAAGTATGAGAAATATGCGACAGTATGAGCCTGAGGAGGGCAAATCGCACACCTAACCGTGACCTAACCGGCGTTATCCTATAAAATGTTGATCGAGACCAGGTTTAGTCGACTGTTTCAGTGTGGTACCACATTAGTACGTGATCGAAACCAGAAAAGACCCAGAATCTGGCCAACAAGTATGTGAAATATGCGAAAGTATGAGCCAGATGAGGGCAAATCCCAGACCTATCCCAGACCCAACTTTCGGTATCCTCTAAAATATAGATCGAAACCAGGTTTAATCGACTGTTTCCGTGTGGCACCACATTACTACGTGATCCAATCCAGGAAAAGCCCAGGATCTGGCCAACAAGTATGTGAAGAATGCGAATGTATGGGTCCGATGGGGGCAAATCCCAGGCCTAACCTAGACCTAACATGCGTTATCCTATAAAATGTTGATCGAGACCAGGTTTAATCGACTGTTTCAGTGTGGTACCACTTTACAACGTGATCCAAGCCAGAAAAAGCCAGGGATCTGTTCAACAAGTATGTGAAAAATGCGAAAGAATGACCCTGATGAGGGAAAATCCCAGGCGTAACCTAGACCTAACATGCGTTATCCTCTAAAATATTGGTGGAAACCGGGTCTAATGGACTGCTTCAGTGTGGTACCACATTACTACGTGATCCAAACCAGAAAAAGCCAGGGATCTGTTCAACAAGTATGTCAAAAACGCGAAAGTATGAGCCTGATGAGGACAAATCCCAGACCTATCCCAGACATAACTTGCGTTATCCTCTAAAATATTGATCGAAACCAGGATTAATCGACTGTTTCAGTGTGGTACCACATTACCACGTGATTCAAACCAGAAAAAACACAGGATCTGTACAACAAGTATGTGAAGAATGCGAAAGTATGGGTCTGATGGGGGCAAATCCCAGGCCTAACCTAGACCTAGGATGAGCTGTCCTCTAAAATATTGATCGAAACCAGGATTAATCGACTGTTTCAGAGTGATACCACATTACTACGTGATCCAAACCAGAAAAAGCCCAGGATCTGGCCAACAAGTATGAGAAATATGCGAAAGTATGAGCCTGAAGTGGGCAAATCCTGGACCTAACCCAGACCTAACATGCGTTATCCTCTAAAATATTGATCGAGACCAGGTATAATTGGCTGTTTCAGTGTGGTACTACATTACTATGTGATCCAATCCAGAAAAAGCCCAGGATCTGGCCAACAAGTATGAGAAATATGCGAAAGTATGAGCCAGATGAGGGCAAATCCTAGACCTAACCCAGACCTAACATGCGTTATCATCTAAAATATTGATCGAAACCTGGTTTAATCGACTGTTTCAGTGTGGTACGACATTACTACCTGATCGAAACCAGAAATAACCCAGGACCTGTTCAACAAGTATCTGAAGAATGCGAAAGTATGAGTCTGATGAGGGCAAATCCCAGGCCTAACCTAGACCTAGCAGGAGTTATCCTCTAAAATATTGATCGAGACCAGGTTTAGTCGACTGTTTTAGTGTGGTACCACGTTACTACGTGATCCAAACCAGAAAAAGCCCAGGATCAGGCCAACAAGTATGAGAAATATGCGAAAGTATGAGCCAGATGCGGGCAAATCCTGGACCTAACCCAGACCTAACTTACGTTATCCTATAAAATATTGATCGAGATCACGTTTAGCCGACTGTTTCAGTGTGGTACCACATTACCACGTGGTCCAAACCAGAAAAAGCCCAGGATCTGGCCAACGAGTATGCGAAAAATGCGAAAGTACGAGCCAGATGAAGGCAAATCCTGGACCTAACCCAGACCTAACATGCGTTATCCTCTAAAATATAGATCGAAACCAGGTTTAATCGACTGTTTCAGTGTGGTGCCATAGTACCACCTGATCCAAACCAGAAAAAGCCCGGGATCTGGCCAACGAGTATGCGAAACATGCGAAAGTATGAGCCAGATGCGGGCAAATCCTGGACCTAACCCAGACCTAACATGCGTTATCCTCTAAAATATTCGTCGTATCCAGGTTTAACTGACTGTTTCAGTGTGGTACCACATAACTATGTTATTCAATCCAGAAAAAGCCCAGGATCTGGCCAACAAGTATGAGTAATATGCGAAAGTATGAGCCAGATGAGGGCAAATCCTAGACCTAACCCAGACCTTACATGCGTTATCATCTAAAATATTGATCGAAACCTGGTTTAATCGACTGTTTCAGTGTGGTACGACATTACTACCTGATCCAAACCAGAAAAAGCCCAGGATCTGCTCAACAAGTATATGAAGAATGCGAAAGTATGGGTCTGATGGGGGCAAATCCCAGGGCTAACCTAGACCTAGCATGAGTTATCCTCTAAAATATTGCTCCGGACCAGGTTTAGTCGACTGTTTCAATGTGATACCATGTTAGTACATGATCCAAACCAGAAATAACCCAGGATCTGTTCTACAAGTATGTGAAAAATGCAAAAGTATGAGTCTGATGAGGGCAAATCCCTGGCCTAACCTTGACCAAAAATGCGTTATCCTCTAAAATATAGATCGAATCCAGGTTTCATGGACTGTTTCAGAGTGATACCACATTACTACGTGATTCAAACCAGAAAAAACGCAGGATCTGCTCAACAAGTATGTGAAGAATGCGAAAGTATGGGTCTGATGGGGGCCAGTCCCAGGCCTAACCTAGACCTAGGATGAGCTATCCTCTATAATATTGATCGAAACCAGGATTAATCGACTGTTTCCGTGTGGCACCACATTACTACGTGATCCGAACCAGAAAAAGCCCAGGATCTGGCCAACAAGTATGAGAAATATGCGAAAGTATGAGCCTGATGTGGGCAAATCCTGGACCTAACCCAGACCTAACATGCGTTATCCTCTAAAATATTGATCGAGACAGGTATAATTGGCTGTTTCAGTGTGGTACTACATCTGTATGTGATCCAATCCAGTAAAAGCAACGGATCAGGCCAACAAGTATGAGAAATATGCGACAGTATGAGCCTGAGGAGGGCAAATCGCACACCTAACCGTGTCCTAACCGGCGTTATCCTATAAAATGTTGATCGAGACCAGGATTAATCGACTGTTTCAGTGTGGTACCACATTACTACGTGATCCAAATTAGAATAAACCCAGGATCTGTTCAACAAGTATGTGAAGAATGCGAAAGTATGAGTCTCATGAGGGCAAATCCCAGGGCTAACCTAGACCTAACATGAGTAATCGTCGAAAATATTGATCGAAACCAGGTTTAATGGACTGTTTCAGCGTGGTACCACATTACTACGTGATCCAGACCAGTGAAAGCCCAGAATCTGGCCAACAAGTTTGAGAAATATGCGAAAGTATGACCCAGATGAGGGCAAGTCCTAAACCTAACGGAGACCTAACATGCGTTATCCTATAAAATGTTGATCGAGACCAGGATTAATCGACTGTTTCATTGCGGTACCACTTTGCAACGTGATCCAAACCAGGAAAAGCCAGGGATCTGTTCAACAAGTATGTGGAAAATGCGAAAGAATGACCCTGACGAGGGCAAATCCCAGGCGTAACCTAGACCTAACATGCGTTATCCTCTAAAATATTGATCGAAACCAGGTTTCATGGACTCTTTCAGTGTGGTAACACATTACCACGTGATCCAAACCAGAAAAAGACCGGGATCTGGCCAACAAGTATGCGAAAAATGTGGAAGTATGACCCTGATGGGGGCAAATCCCAGACCTATCCCAGACCTAGCATGAGTTATCCTCTAAAATATTGCTCGGGACCAGGTTTAGTCGACTGTTTCAGTGTGATACCATGTTAGTACATGATCCAAACCAGAAATAACCCAGGATCTGTTCTACAAGTATGTGAAAAATGCGAAAGTATGAGTCTGATGAGGGCAAATCCCTGGCCTAACCTTGACCAAACATGCGTTATCCTCTAAAACGTTCATCGTGACTAGGGTTAATCGGCTGCTTCAGTGTGGTACCACATTACTACCTGATCCAAACTAGTAGAAACCCAGGATCTCTCCACCAAGTATGTGAAGTATGCGAAAGTATGAGCCAGATGCGGGCAAATCCAAGACCTAAACCAGACCTAACATGCGTTATCCTCAAAAATATAGTTCGAAACCAGGTTTAATCGACTGTTTCCGTGTGGCACCACATTACTACGTGATCCAATCCAGAAAAAGCCCAGGATCTGGCCAACAAGTATGAGAAATATGCGAAAGTATGAGCCAGATGCGGGCAAATCCTGGACCTAACCCAGACCTAACTTACGTTATCCTATAAAATATTGATCGAGACCACGTTTAGCCGACTGTTTCAGTGTGGTACCACATTACCACGTGATCCAAACCAGAAAAAGCCCAGGATCTGGCGAACGAGTATGCGAAAAATGCGAAAGTACGAGCCAGATGAAGGCAAATCCTCGACCTAACCCAGACCTAACATGCGTTATCCTCTAAAATATAGATCGAAACCAGGTTTAATCGACTGTTTCGGTGTGGTACCACAGTACCACCTGATCCAAACCAGAAAAAACCCAG
Source organism: Colletes latitarsis (assembly GCF_051014445.1). NCBI lineage: Eukaryota > Metazoa > Arthropoda > Insecta > Hymenoptera > Colletidae > Colletes > Colletes latitarsis. The sequence continues at coordinate 9,483,820 of NW_027488370.1, read as the reverse complement.
GATCTGTCCAACAAGTATGTGAAGAATGCGAAAGTATGAGTCTCATGAGGGCAAATACTAGGCCTAACCTAGACCTAGCATGAGTTACCCTCTAAAATATTTTTTCGAAACCTGGTTTAATGGACTGCTTCAGTGTGATACCACATTACCACGTGATCCAAACCAGAAAAAGCCCAGGATCAGGCCAACAAGTATGAGAAATATGCGAAAGTATGAGCCAGATGCGGGCAAATCCTGGACCTACCCCAGACCTAACATGCGTTATCCTCTAAAATATTGATCGAGACCACGTTTAGCCGACAGTTTCAGTGTGGTACCACATTACCACGTGATCCAAACCAGAAAAAGCCCAGGATCAGGCCAACAAGTATGAGAAATATGCGAAAGTATGAGCCAGATGCGGGCAAATCCTGGACCTACCCCAAACCTAACATGCGTTATCCTCTAAAATATTCGTCGTATCCAGGTTTAACTGACTGTTTCAGTGTGTTACCACATAACTACGTTATTCAATCCAGAAAAAGCCCAGGATCTGGCCAACAAGTATGAGAAATATGCGAATGTATGAGCCAGATGAGGGCAAATCCTAGACCTAACCCAGACCTATCATGCGTTATCATCTAAAATATTGATCGAAACCTGGTTTAATCGACTGTTTCAGTGTGGTACCACATTACTACCTGATCCAAACCAGAAATAACCCAGGATCTGTTCTACAAGTATGTGAAAAATGCAAAAGTATGAGTCTGATGGGGGCAAATCCCAGGCCTAACCTAGACCTAGCATGAGTTGTCCTCTAAAATATTGATCGAAACCAGGTTTAATGGTCTGTTTCAGTGTGGTACCACATTACTACGTGATCCAAACCAGAAAAACCCAGGATCTGTTCAACAAGCATGTGAAGAATGCGAAGGTATGAGTCTGATGAGGGCAGATCCCAGACCAATCCCAGACCTAACATGCGTTATCCTCTAAAATATTGATGAAACCAGGTTTCGTGGACTGTTTCAGTGTGATACCACATTACCACGTGATCCAAACCAGAAAAAGCAATGGATCTGGCTAACAAGTATGAGAAATATGCGACAGTATGAGACTGATGAGGGCAAATCCCACACCTAACCGTGTCCTAACCGGCGTTATCCTATAAAATGTTGATCAAGACCAGGATTAACCGACTGTTTCAGTGTGGTACCACTTTACAACGTGATCCAAACCAGAAAAAACCCAGGATCTCTTCAACAAGCGTGTGAAGAATGCGAAAGTACGGGTCAGATGAGGGCAAATCCCAGACCTATCCCAGACCCAACTTGCGTTATCCTCTTAAATATTGGTCGAGACCAGGTTTAGTCGACTGTTTCAGTGTGGTACGACATAACTACGTGATCCAAACCAGAAAAAGCCCAGGATCTGGCCAACAAGTATGAGAAATATGCGAAAGTATGAGCCTGATGCGGGCAAATCCTGGACCTAACCCAGGCCTAACATGCGTTATCCTCTAAAATATTGATCGAGACCGGGTATAATTGACTGTTTCAGTGTGGTACTACATCAGTATGTGATCCAATCCAGAAAAAGCAACGTATCTGGCCAACAGGTATGAGAAATATGCGAAAGTATGAGTCTGATGAGGGCAAGTCCCAGGCCTAACATAGACCTAACATGCGTTATCATCTAAAATATTGATCGAGACCAGGTTTAATGCACTGTTTCAGTATGGTACCACATTACTACGTGATCCAAACCAGAAAAACCCAGGATCTGTTCAACAAGCATGTGAAGAATGCGAAGGTATGAGTCTGATGAGGGCAGATCCCAGACCTATCCCAGACTTAACATGCGTTATCCTCTAAAATATTGATGAAACCAGGTTTCGTGGACTGTTTCAGTGTGATACCACATTACCACGTGATCCAAACCAGAAAAAGCAATGGATCTGGCTAACAAGTATGAGAAATATGCGACAGTATGAGCCTGATGAGGGCAAATCCCACACCTAACCGTGTCCTAACCGGCATTATCCTATAAAATGTTGATCGAGACCAGGATTAACCGACTGTTTCAGTGTGGTACCACTTTACAACGTGATCCAAACCAGAAAAAACCCAGGATCTCTTCAACAAGCGTGTGAAGAATGCGAAAGTACGGGTCAGATGAGGGCAAATCCCAGACCTATCCCAGACCCAACTTGCGTTATCCTCTTAAATATTGGTCGAGACCAGGTTTAGTCGACTGTTTCAGTGTGGTACCACATTACTACGAGATCCCGACCTGTGAAAGCACAGGATCTGGTCAACAAATATGTGAGAAATGCGAAGGTATGACCCTGATGAGTGCAAATCCCACACCTAACCGAGTCCTAACCGGCGTTATCCTATAAAATGTTGATCGAGACCAGGATTAACCGACTGTTTCAGTGTGGTACCACTTTACAACGTGATCCAAACCAGAAAAAACCCAGGATCTCTTCAACAAGCGTGTGAAGAATGCGAAAGTACGGGTCAGATGAGGGCAAATCCCAGACCTATCCCAGACCCAACTTGCGTTATCCTCTTAAATATTGGTCGTGACCAGGTTTAATCGACTGTTTCAGTGTGGTACCACATTACTACCTGATCCAAACCAGAAATAACCCAGGATCTGTTCAACAAGCATGTGAAGAATGCGAAAGTATGAGTCTGATGAAGGCAATTCCCAGGCCTAACCTAAACCGAACATGCGTTATCATCTAAAATATTGATCGAAACCAGGTTCAATGGACTGTTTCTGTGTGGTACCACATTACTACGTGATCCAGACTAGAAAAAAAACCCAGGATCTGGCCAACAAGTATGAGAAATATGCGAAGGTATGAGTCTGATGAGGGCAAATCCCAGGCCTAACCTAGACCTAACATGCGTTATCATCTAAAATATTTATCGAGACCAGGTTGAATCGACTGTTTCAGGGCGGTACAACATTACTACGTGATCCAAACCAGTGAAAGCACAGAATCTGGCCAACAAGTATGGGGAATATGCGAAAGTTGAGCCTGATGCGGGCAAATCCTGGACCTTACCCAGGCCTAACGTGCGTTATCCTCTAAAATATTGACCGAGACCAGGTATAATTGACTGTTTCAGTGTGGTACTACATCAGTATGTGATCCAATCCAGAGAAAGCAACGTATCTGGCCAACAGGTATGAGAAATATGCGAATGTATGAGCCTGATGAGGGCAAATCCCACATCTAACCGACTCCTAACCGGCGTTATCCTCTAAAATATTTATCAAGTCTAGGTTTTATTGAATGTTTCAGTGTGGTACCACATTACTACGTGATCCAAATCAGGGAAAAACACAGGATCCGTTCAACAAGTATGTGAAGAATGCGAAAGTATGGGTCAGATGAGGGCAAATCCTAACCCAAACCCAGACCTAACATGCGTTATACTCTAAAATATTGGTCGAAACCAGGTTTAATGGACTGTTACAGTGATGTACTACATTACTACGTGATCCAAACCAGAAAAAGCCCCGAATCTGGCCACCAAGTATGAGAAATATGCGAATGCACAAGCCTGATGAGAGCAAATCCCAGACCTAACCTAGACCTAACATGAGTTCTTCTCTAAAATATTGATCGATACCAGGTTTAATGGACTGTTTCAGTGTGGTACCACATTAGTACGTGATCCAAACCAGAAAAAACCCAGGATCTGTTCAACAAGAATGTGAAAAACGCGAATGTATGGCCCTGATGAGAGCAAGTCCCAGACCTAATGAGGCAGTGTGTCTACTGGGGGGACCGATTGTCCCCCCGGGGGAGGGGCGCGAAAGCGCGGGCACGGGGAGGATACCGGAAGAATGCTTCGAGCGATTCCCGGTATCCTCCCAAAGCGTGCCGAAGGGTCACCGTGGGGTTTTTAGTGGGTAGGTCCCGCGCCTGTCGTTGTACGGGCGCGGGGAATCCCACACACCCCTCCCACCTCTCCCCAAGGAGGTGGGAGGGAGTCTTTCGAAGATTTTCCCCACGACAAAAAAAAAAAAAAAAAAAATAGTCCCAGACCTAACCAAGACCTAACATTCGTTATTCTCTAAAATATTGATCGAAACCAGGTTTAAGGGACTGCTTCAGTGTGGTACCACATTACTACCTGATCCAAACCAGAAAAAACCCAGGATCTCTTCAACAAGCGTGTGAAGAATGCGAAGGTATGAGTCTGATGAGGGCAGATCCCAGACCTATCCCAGACCTAACCGTGTCCTAACCGGCGTTATCCTATAAAATGTTGAACGAGACCAGGATTAATCGACTGTTTCAGTGTGGTACCACATTACTACGTGATCCAAACCAGAAAAACCAGGATCTGTTCAACAAGCATGTGAAGAATGCGAAGGTATGAGTCTGATGAGGGCAAATCCCAGGACTAACCTTGACCTAACCTGAGTAATCCTCTAAACTATTCATCGAAACCAGGTTTAATGGGCTGTATCAGTGTGATACCACATTACTGCGTGATCCAATCCGGAAAGAGCCCAGGATCTAGCCATCAAGTATGAGAAATATGCGAAATTTTGAGCCGGATTAGGGTAAATCCTAGACCTAACCCAGACCTAACATGCGTTATCCTCCAAAATAATTATCAAGACCAGGTTTAATTGAATGTTTCAGTGTGGTACCACATTACTACGTGATCCAAACCAGAAAAAACCCAGGATCCGTTCAACAAGTATGTGAAGAATGCGAAAGTATGTGTCTGATGAAGGAAAATCCCAGGCCTAACCTAGACCTAACATGCGTTATCCTCAAAAATATTGATCGAAACCAGGTTTAATCGACTGTTTCAGTGTGGTCCCACATTACTACCAGATCCAAACCAGAAAAGTACCCAGGATCTGTTCAACAAGTATGTGAATAACGCGAAAATATGACCCTGATGAGGGCAAATCCCAGGCCAAACCTAGACATAACATGCGTTATCCTCTAAAGTATTGGTCAAAACCAGGTTTAAAAGACTGGTTCAGTGTGGTACCACATTACTACGTGATCCAAACCAGAAAAAAACCCAGGATCTGTACAACAAGTATGAGAAACAAGCGAAAGTACGAGCCTGATGAGAGAAAATCCCAGGCCTAACCAAGACCTAACATGCGTTATTCTCTAAAAAATTGATCGAAACCAGGTTTAATGGACTGTTTCAGTGAGGTACCACATTACTACCTGATCCAAACCAGAAAAATACCCAGGATCTGTTCAAGAAGTATGTGGAGAATACGAAAGTATGAGTCTGATTAGGGCAAATCCCAGGCCTAACCCAGGCATAACATGCGTTATCCTCTAAAATATTGATGAAACCAGGTTTCGTGGACTGTTTCAGTGTGATACCACATTACCACGTGATCCAAACCAGAAAAAGCAATGGATCTCTTCAACAAGCGTGTGAAGAATGCGAAAGTACGGGTCAGATGAGGGCAAATCCCAGACCTATCCCAGACCCAACTTGCGTTATCCTCTTAAATATTGGTCGAGACCAGGTTTAGTCGACTGTTTCAGTGTGGTACGACATAACTACGTGATCCAAACCAGAAAAAGCCCAGGATCTGGCCAACAAGTATGAGAAATATGCGAAAGTATGAGCCTGATGCGGGCAAATCCTGGACCTAACCCAGGCCTAACATGCGTTATCCTCTAAAATATTGATCGAGACCGGGTATAATTGACTGTTTCAGTGTGGTACTACATCAGTATGTGATCCAATCCAGAAAAAGCAACGTATCTGGCCAACAGGTATGAGAAATATGCGAAAGTATGAGTCTGATGAGGGCAAGTCCCAGGCCTAACATAGACCTAACATGCGTTATCATCTAAAATATTGATCGAGACCAGGTTTAATGCACTGTTTCAGTATGGTACCACATTACTACGTGATCCAAACCAGAAAAACCCAGGATCTGTTCAACAAGCATGTGAAGAATGCGAAGGTATGAGTCTGATGAGGGCAGATCCCAGACCTATCCCAGACCTAACATGCGTTATCCTCTAAAATATTGATGAAACCAGGTTTCGTGGACTGTTTCAGTGTGATACCACATTACCACGTGATCCAAACCAGAAAAAGCAATGGATCTGGCTAACAAGTATGAGAAATATGCGACAGTATGAGCCTGATGAGGGCAAATCCCACACCTAACCGTGTCCTAACCGGCGTTATCCTATAAAATGTTGATCGAGACCAGGATTAACCGACTGTTTCAGTGTGGTACCACTTTACAACGTGATCCAAACCAGAAAAAACCCAGGATCTCTTCAACAAGCGTGTGAAGAATGCGAAAGTACGGGTCAGATGAGGGCAAATCCCAGACCTATCCCAGACCCAACTTGCGTTATCCTCTTAAATATTGGTCGAGACCAGGTTTAGTCGACTGTTTCAGTGTGGTACTACATTACTACGAGATCCCGACCTGTGAAAGCACAGGATCTGGCCAACAAATATGTGAGAAATGCGAAGGTATGACCCTGATGAGGGCAAATCCCACACCTAACCGAGTCCTAACCGGCGTAATCCTCTAAAATGTTGATCGTGACCAGGTTTAATCGACTGTTTCAGTGTGGTACCACATTACTACCTGATCCAAACCAGAAATAACCCAGGATCTGTTCAACGAGCATGTGAAGAATGCGAAAGTATGAGTCTGATGAAGGCAATTCCCAGGCCTAACCTAAACCGAACATGCGTTATCATCTAAAATATTGATCGAAACCAGGTTCAATGGACTGTTTCTGTGTGGTACCACATTACTACGTGATCCAGACTAGAAAAAAAACCCAGGATCTGGCCAACAAGTATGAGAAATATGCGAAAGTATGAGCCTGATGCGGGCAAATCCTGGACCTTACCCAGGCCTAACATGCGTTATCCTCTAAAATATTGATCGAGACCAGGTATAATTGACTGTTTCAGTGTGGTACTACATCAGTATGTGATCCAATCCAGGGAAAGCAACGTATCTGGCCAACAGGTATGAGAAATATGCGAATGTATGAGCCTGATGAGGGCAAATCCCACATCTAACCGACTCCTAACCGGCGTTATCCTCTAAAATATTTATCAAGTCTAGGTTTTATTGAATGTTTCAGTGTGGTACCACATTACTACGTGATCCAAATCAGGGAAAAACACAGGATCCGTTCAACAAGTATGTGAAGAATGCGAAAGTATGGGTCAGATGAGGGCAAATCCTAACCCAAACCCAGACCTAACATGCGTTATCCTCTAAAATATTGGTCGAAACCAGGTTTAATGGACTGTTACAGTGATGTACTACATTACTACGTGATCCAAACCAGAAAATCCCCGAATCTGGCCACCAAGTATGAGAAATATGCGAATGCACAAGCCTGATGAGAGCAAATCCCAGACCTAACCTAGACCTAACATGAGTTATTCTCTAAAATATTGATCGATACCAGGTTTAATGGACTGTTTCAGTGTGGTACCACATTAGTACGTGATCCAAACCAGAAAAAACCCAGGATCTGTTCAACAAGAATGTGAAAAACGCGAATGTATGGCCCTGATGAGAGCAAGTCCCAGACCTAATGAGGCAGTGTGTCTACTGGGGGGACCGATTGTCCCCCCGGGGGATGGGCGCGAAAGCGCGGGCACGGGGAGGATACCGGAAGAATGCTTCGAGCGATTCCCGGTATCCTCCCAAAGCGTGCCGAAGGGTCACCGTGGGGTTTTTAGTGGGTAGGTCCCGCGCCTGTCGTTGTACGGGCGCGGGGAATCCCACACACCCCTCCCACCTCTCCCCAAGGAGGTGGGAGGGAGTCTTTCGAAGATTTTCCCCACGACAAAAAAAAAAAAAAAAAAAAAAGTCCCAGTCCTAACCAAGACCTAACATTCGATATTCTCTAAAATATTGATCGAAACCAGGTTTAAGGGACTGCTTCAGTGTGGTACCACATTACTACCTGATCCAAACCAGAAAAAACCCAGGATCTCTTCAACAAGCGTGTGAAGAATGCGAAGGTATGAGTCTGATGAGGGCAGATCCCAGACCTATCCCAGACCTAACCGTGTCCTAACCGGCGTTATCCTATATAATGTTGAACGAGACCAGGATTAATCGACTGTTTCAGTGTGGTACCACATTACTACGTGATCCAAACCAGAAAAACCAGGATCTGTTCAACAAGCATGTGAAGAATGCGAAGGTATGAGTCTGATGAGGGCAAATCCCAGGACTAACCTTGACCTAACATGAGTAATCCTCTAAACTATTCATCGAAACCAGGTTTAATGGGCTGTATCAGTGTGATACCCAGTGTGAGAGCCCAGGATCTAGCCATCAAGTATGAGAAATATGCGAAATTTTGAGCCGGATTAGGGTAAATCCTAGACCTAACCCAGACCTAACATGCGTTATCCTCCAAAATAATTATCAAGACCAGGTTTAATTGAATGTTTCAGTGTGGTACCACATTACTACGTGATCCAAACCAGAAAAAACCCAGGATCCGTTCAACAAGTATGTGAAGAATGCGAAAGTATGAGTCTGATGAAGGAAAATCCCAGGCCTAACCTAGACCTAACATGCGTTATCCTCAAAAATATTGATCGAAACCAGGTTTAATCGACTGTTTCAGTGTGGTCCCACATTACTACCAGATCCAAACCAGAAAAGTACCCAGGATCTGTTCAACAAGTATGTGAATAACGCGAAAATATGACCCTGATGAGAGCAAATCCCAGGCCAAACCTAGACATAACATGCGTTATCCTCTAAAGTATTGGTCAAAACCAGGTTTAAAAGACTGTTTCAGTGTGGTACCACATTACTACGTGATCCAAACCAGAAAAAAACCCAGGATCTGTACAACAAGTATGAGAAACAAGCGAAAGTACGAGCCTGATGAGAGAAAATCCCAGGCCTAACCAAGACCTAACATGCGTTATTCTCTAAAAAATTGATCGAAACCAGGTTTAATGGACTGTTTCAGTGAGGTACCACATTACTACCTGATCCAAACCAGAAAAATACCCAGGATCTGTTCAAGAAGTATGTGGAGAATACGAAAGTATGAGTCTGATTAGGGCAAATCCCAGGCCTAACCCAGGCATAACATGCGTTATCCTCTAAAACATTGATCGAAACCAGGTTTAATGGACTGTTTCAGTGTGGTACCACATTACTACGGCATCCAAACCAGAAAAAGCCCAGAATCCGTTCAACAAGTCTGTGAAGAATGCGAAAGTCTGTGTCTGATGTCGGAAAATCCCAGGCCTAACGTAGACCTAACATGCGTTACCCTCAAACATATTTATCAAGACCAGGTTTAGTGGACTGTTTCAGTGTGCTACCACATTACTACGTGATCCTAACCAGAAAAAACCCAGGATCCGTTCAACAAGTATGTGAAGATTGCGAAAGTATGTGTCTGATGACGGAAAATCCCAGGCCTAAAGTAGACCTAACATGCGTTACCCTCAAAAATATTTGTCAAGACCAGGTTTAATGGACTGTTTCAGTGTGGTACCACATTACTACGTGATCCAAACCAGAAAAAAAACCCAGGATCCGTTCAACAAGTCTGTGAAGAATGCGAAAGTCTGTGTCTGATGTCGGAAAATCCCAGGCCTAACGTAGACCTAACATGCGTTACCCTCAAACATATTTATCAAGACCAGGTTTAGTCGACTATTTCAGTGTGGTACCACATTGCTACGTGATCCAAACCAGAAAAAACCCAGGATCCGGTCAAAAAGTATGTGAAGAATGCGAAAGTATGTGTCTGATCAGGGAAAATCCCAGGCCTAACCTAGACCTAACATGCTTTACCCTCAAAAATACTGATCGAAACCAGGTTTAATCGACTGTTTCAGTGTGGTACCACATTACTACGTGATCCAAACCAGAAAAAAACCCAGGATCTGTTCAACAAGTATGTGGAGAATGCGAAAGTACGAGCCTGGTCAGGGAAAATCCCAGGCCTAACCTAGACCTAACATGCGTTACCCTCAAATATCCTGATCCAAATCCAGGTTTAATCGGCTGTTTCAGTGTGGTACCACATTACTATGTGTTCCAAACCAGAAAAAAACCCAGGATCTGTACAACAAGTATGTGAAGAATGCGAAAGTATGAGCCTGACGGGGGCAAATCCCAGGCCTAACCTAGATCTAACATGCGTTATCCTCTAAAATATTGATCGAGAACAGGTTTAACCGACTATTTCAGTGTGGTACCACATTACTACCTGATCCAAACGAGAAAAAACCCAGGATCTGTTCAACAAGTATGTGAAGAATGCGAAAGTATGTGTCTGATGAGGGAAAATCCCAGGCCTAACCTAGACCACACATGCGTTACCCTCAAAAATACTGATCGAAACCAGGTTTAATCGACTGTTTCAGTGTGGTACCACATTACTATGTGATCCAAACCAGAAAAAAACCCAGGATCTGTACAACATGTATGTGGAGAATGCGAAAGTACGAGCCTGATCAGGGCAAATCCCAGACCTATCCCAGACCTAACTTGCGTTGTCCTCTAAAATAATGGAGGAAACCAGGTTTTATTGACTGTTTCAGTGTGGTACCATATTACTACGTGATCCAAACGAGAAGAAGCCCCGAATCTGGTCATCAAGTATGAGAAATATGCGAAAGTACGAGCCTGATGAGAGCAAATCCCAGACCTAACCTAGACCTAACATGAGTTATCCTCTAAAATATTAATCGAAACCAGGTTTAATGCACTGTTTCTGAGTGGTACCACATAACTACGTGATCCAAACCAGAAAAAATCCCAGGATCTGCTCAACAAGTAAGTGAAGAATGCGAAAGTATGAGTCTGATGTGGGCAAATCCCAGGCCTAACCTAGACATGACATGCGTTATCCTCTAAAATATTGAACGAAACCAGGTTTAATAGACTGTTTCGGTGTGGTACCACATTACTACGTGATCCAAACCAGAAAAAGCCTAGAATCTGACCATCAAGTATGAGAAATATGCGAAAGTACGAGCCCGATGAGAGCAAATACCAGACCTAACCTAGACCTAAAATGAATTATTCCCTAAAATATTGACCGAAACCTGGTTTAATGGACTGTTTCAGTGTGGTACCACATTAGTACGTGATCCAAACCAGAAAAAGCCACGGATCTGTGTAACAAGTATGTGAAAAACGCGAAAATATGACCCTGATGTGTGCAAATCCCAGACCTGTCCCAGACCTAACATGCGTTATCCTATAAAATATTAATCGAAACCAGGTTTAATCGACTGTTTCAGTGTGGTACCACATTACTACGTGATCCAATCCAGAAATAGCCCAGGATCTAGCCATGAAGTATGAGAAATATGCGAAAGTATGAGCCTGATGAGGGCGAATCCCAGACCTATCCCAGACCTAACTTGCGTTATCCTCTAAAATGTTGATCGAAACCAGGTTTAATCGACTGTTTCAGTGTGGTACCACATTACTAAGTGATCCAAACCAGAAAAAACCCAGGATCTGGCCAACATGTATGCGAAAAATGTGTAAGTACGACCCTGATGTGGGCAAATCCCTGGCCTAACCTAGACCTAACATGCGTCATCCTCTAAAATATGGATCGAAACCAGGTTTAATGGACTGTTTCAGTGTGGTACTACATTACTACGTGATCCAGACCAGTGAAAGCCCAGAATCTGGCCAACAAGTTTGAGTAACATGCGAAAGTATGACCCAGATGAGGGCAAATCCTAGACCTAACCAAGACCTAACATGCGTTATCATCTCTAAAATGTTGATCGAAACCAGGTTTAATCGACTGTTTCAGTGTGGTACCACATTACTACGTGATCCAAACCAGAAAAAACCCAGGATCTGGCCAACATGTATGCGAGAAATGTGTAAGTACGACCCTGATGTGGGCAAATCCCAGAACTAACCTAGACCTAACATGCGTTATCCTCTAAAATATTGATCGAAACCAGGTTTACGGACTGTTTCAGTGTGGCACCACATTGCTACGTGATACAATCCAGAAAAGATCCCAGGATCTGCTCAACAAGTATGTGAAAAATGCGAAAATATGACCCTGATGTGGGCAAATCCTAGACCTATCCCAGAACGAACATGCGTTTTCCTCTAAAATATTGATCGAAACCATGTTTAATGGCCTGTTTCAGTGTGGCACCACATTACTACATGATCCAATCCCGAAAAAATCCCAGGATCTGCTCAACAAGTATGTGAAGAATGCGAAAGTATGAGTCTGATGAGGGCAAATCCCAAGCCTAACCTAGACCTAACATGAGTTATCGTCTAAGATATTGAGCGAAACCAGGTTTAATGGACTGTTTCAGTGTGGTACCACATTACTACGTGATCCAAACCAGAAAAAAACCCAGGATCTGTTCAACAAGTATGTGAAGAATGCGAAAGTATGGGTCTGTTGTGGGCAAATCCCAGATCCAACCTAGACAGAACATGCGTTATCCTCTAAAATATTGATCGAAACCAGGTTTAATGCACTGTTTCTGAGTGGTACCACATAACTACGTGATCCAAACCAGAAAAAGCCCAGAATCTGACCATCAAGTATGAGAAATATGCGAAAGTACGAGCCTGATGAGAGCAAATCCCAGACCTATCGCAGACATAACTTGCGTTCTCCTCTAAAGTATTTATCGAAACCAGGTTTAATTGACTGCTTTAGTGTGGTACCACTTTGCTACGTGATCCAAAGCAGAAAAAACACTCGCTCAGGTCAACATGTATGTCAAAACTGCGAAAGGATGACCCCGATGAGGGCAAATCCCTGGCCTAACCTAGACCTAACATGCGTTATCCTCTAAAATATTGATCGAAACCAGGTTTAATGCACTGTTTCTGAGTGGTACCACATAACTACGTGATCCAAACCAGAAAAAGCCCAGAATCTGACCATCAAGTATGAGAAATATGCGAAAGTACGAGCCTGATGAGAGCAAATCCCAGACCTATCGCAGACATAACTTGCGTTGTCCTATAAAATATTGATCGATACCAGGTTTAATTGAATGTTGCAGTGTGGTACCACATTACTATGTGATCCAAACCAGAAAAAACCCAGGATCTGTTCAGGAAGTATGGGAAGAATGCGAATGTATGAGACTGTTGAGGGCAAATCCTGGACCTAACCCAGACCTAACATGTGTTATCCTCTAAAATATTGTGGAAACCAGGTTTAGTTGACTGTTTGAGTGTGGTACCACATTACTACGTGATCCAAACCAGGAAAATCCAGGGATCTGTTCAACATGTATGTTAAAACTGCGAAAGTATGACCCTGATGGGGGCAAATCCCAGACCTAACCTAGACCTAACATGTGTTATCCACTAAAATATTAATCCAAACCTAGTTTAATGGTCTGTTTCAGTGTGGTACCACATTACTACGTGATCCAAACCAGAAATACCCAGGATCTGTTCAACAAGTATGTGAAAAACGCGAAAGTATGAGCCTGATGAGGGCAAATCCCGGACTGATCCCAGACCTAACTTGCGTTATCCTCTCAAATATTGGTCGAAACCAGGTTTAATTGACTGTTTCAGTGTGGTACCACTTTACTACGTGATCCAAAGCAGAAAAAACCCTCGCTCAGGTCAATATGTATGTTAAAACAGCGAAAGTATGACCGTGATGAGGGCAAATCCCAGGCCTAACCTAGACCTAACATGCGTTAACCTCTTAGATATTGATCGAAACCAGGATTTATCGACTGTTTCAGTGTGGTACCACATTACTACGTGATCCAAAACAGAAAAAGCCAGGGGTCTGTGCAACAAGTATGTGAAAAACGCGAAAATATGAGCCTGATGAGGGCAAATCCCGGACCTATCCTAGACCTAACTTGCGTTGTCCTATAAAATATTGATCGATACCAGGTTTAATTGACTGTTTCAGTGTGGTACCACATTACTATGTGATCCAAACCAGAAAAAACCCAGGATCTGTTCAAGAAGTATGGGAAGAATGCGAATGTATGAGACTGATGAGGGCAAATCCTGGACCTAACCCAGACCTAACATGTGTTATCCTCTAAAATATTGTGGAAACCAGGTTTAGTTGACTGTTTGAGAGTGGTACCACATTACTACGTGATACAAACCAGGAAAATCCAGGGATCTGTTCAACATGTATGTTAAAACTGCGAAAGTATGACCCTGATGGGGGCAAATCCCAGACCTAACCTAGACCTAACATGTGTTATCCACAAAAATATTAATCCAAACCTAGTTTAATGGTCTGTTTCAGTGTGGTACCACATTACTACGTGATCCAAACCAGAAAAACCCAGGATCTGTTCAACAAGTATGTGAAAAACGCGAAAGTATGAGCCTGATGAGGGCAAATCCCGGACCTATCCCAGACCTAACTTGCGTTATCCTCTCAAATATTGGTCGAAACCAGGTTTAATTGACTGTTTCGGTGTGGTGCCACTTTACTACGTGATCCAAAGCAGAAAAAACCCTCGATCATGTCAATATGTATGTTAGAACTGCGAAAGAATGACCGTGATGATGGCAAATCCTGGACCTAACCCAGACCTAACATGTGTTATCCTCTAAAATATTGATGGAAACCAGGTTTAATTGACTGTTTCAGTGTGGTACCACATTACGATGTGATCCAAACCAGCAAAATCCAGGGATCTGTTCAACAAGTATGTGAAAAATGCGCAGGTATGAGCCTGATGAGGGCAAATCGCCGGCCTAACCTAGACCTAACATGTGTTATCCTCTAAGATATTGATTGAAACCGGGATTAATCGACTGTTTCAGTGTGGTACCACATTACTACGTGATCCAAACCAGAAAAAACCCAGGATCTGTTCAACAAGTATGTGAAGAATGCGAATGTATGAGAGTGATGAGGGCAAAACCTGGACCTAACCCAGACCTAACATGTGTTATCCTCTAAAATGTTGATCAAAACCAGGTTTAATTAACTGCTTCAGTGTGGCACCACATTACTACGTGATCCAAACCAGAGAAATCCAGGGATCTGTTCAACATGTATGTTAAAACTGCAAAAGTGTGATCCTGATGAGGGCAAATCCCAGACCTAACCTAGACCTAACACGAATTATTCTCTAAAATATTGATCGAAACCAGGTTTAATGGACTGTTTCAGTGTGGTACAACACTACTACGTGATCCAATCCAGCCAAAGCCAAGGATCTCTACAAAAAGTATGTGAAAAACGCGAAAGTATGAGCCTGATGAGGGCAAATCCCAGACCTATCCCAGACATAACTTGCGTTATCCTCTAAAATATTTATCGAAACCAGGCTTAATTGACTGTTTTAGTGTGGTACCACTTTGCTACGTGATCCAAAGCAGAAAAAACCTTCGCTCAGGTCAACATGTATGTTAAAACTGCGAAAGGATGACCCCGATGAGGGCAAATCCCTGGCCTAACCTAGACCTAACATGCGTTATCCTCTAAAAAAATTGATCGAAACCAGGTTTAATGGACTGTTTCAGTGTGGTACCACATTACTACGTGATCCAGACTAATGAAAGCCCAGAATCTGACCAGCAAGTTTGAGTAACATGCGAAAGTATGACCCAGATGAGGGCAAATCCTAGACCTAACCGAGACCTAACATGCGTTATCCTCAAAAATATTGATCGATACCAGGTTTAATCGACTGTTCCTGTGTGGTACCACATTACTACGTGCTCCAAACTAGAAAAAACCCAGGATCTGTTCAACAACTATGTGAAGATTGCGAAAGTATGAGTCTGATGGTGGCAAATCCCAGGCCTAACCTAGACCTAACATCCGTTATCCTCTAAAATATTGATCGAAACCATGTTTAATGGCCTGTTTCAGTGTGGCACCACATTACTACATGATCCAATCCCGAAAAAATCCCAGGATCTGCTCAACAAGTATGTGAAGAATGAGGAAGTATGAGACTGATAAGGGCAAATCCCAGACCTAACCCAGACCTAACATGCGTTATCCTATAAAATATTGATCGAAACCAGGTTAAATTAACTGTTCCTGTGTGGTACCACATTACTACGTGCTCCAGACTAGAAAAAACCCAGGATCTGCTCAACAAGTATGTGAAGAATGCGAAAGTATGAGCCTGATGGGGGCAAATCCCAGACCTAACCTAGACCTAACATGCGTTATCCTCTAAAATATTGATCGAAACCAGGTTTAATTAACTGTTCCTGTGTGGTACCACATTACTACGTGCTCCAGACTAGAAAAAACCCAGGATCTGTTCAACAACTATGTGAAGATTGCGAAAGTATGAGTCTGATGGTGGCAAATCCCAGGCCTAACCTAGACCTAACATCCGTTATCCTCTAAAAAAATTGATCGATACCAGGTTTAATCGACTGTTCCTGTGTGGTACCACATTACTACGTGATCCAAACCAGAAAAACCCCGGAGCTGTTCAACAGGTATGTCACAAATGCGAAGGTATGGGCCTGATGAGCGCAAATCCTGGACCTATCCCAGACCTAACATGTGTTATGCTCTAAAATATGGATCGAAACCAGGTTTAATTAACTGTTCCTGTGTGGTACCACATTACTACGTGCTCCAAAATAGAAAAAACCCAGGATCTGTTCAACAAGTATGTGAAGAATGCTAAAGTACGGGTCTGTTGTGGGCAAATCCCAGACCCAACCTAGAGAGAACATGCGTTATCCTGTAAAATATTGATCGAAACCAGGCTTAATGCACTGTTTCTGAGTGGTACCACATAACTACGTGATCCAAACCAGAAAAAGCCCAGAATCTGACCATCAAGTATGAGAAATATGCGAAAGTAGGAGCCTGATGAGAGCAAATCCCAGAGCTAACCTAGTCCTAACATGAATTATTCTCTAAAATATTGATCGAGACCATGTTTAGTCGACTGTTTCATTGTGGTACCACATTACCACGTGATCCGAACCAGAAAAAAACCCTGGATCTGTTCAACAAGTATGTGAAGAATGCGAAAGTATGAGTCTGATGAGGGCATATCCCAGGCCTGGCCTAGACCTAACATGAGTTATCCTCTAAAATATTGATCGAAACCAGGTTTAATTGACTGTTTCAGCGTGGTACCACATTACTACGTGATCCAAACCAGAAAAATCCCAGGATCTGCTCAACGAGTATGAGAAATATGCGAAAGTATGAGCCTGATGAGAGCAAATCGCAGACCTAACCTAGACCTAACATGCGTTATCCTCTAAAATATTGATCGAAACCAGGTTCAATTGACTGTTTCAGTGTGGTACCACATTACCACGTGATCCAAGCCAGAAAAGCCCGGGATCTGTACAACAAGTATGAGAAATATGCGAAAGTATGAGCCTGATGAGAGCAAATCGCAGACCTAACCTAGACCTAACATGCGTTATCCTCTAAAATATTGATCGAAACTAGGTTTAATGGACTGTTTCAGTGTGGTACCACATTACCACGTGATCTGAACCAGAAAAAAACCCTGGATCTGTTCAACAAGTATGTGGAGAATGCGAAAGTATGAGTCTAATGAGCGCAAATCCAAGGCCTAACCTAGGCCAAACATGCGCTATCCTCGAAAATGTTGATCGAAACCAGGTCTAATTGACTGTTTCAGTGTGGTACCACATTACTACGTGATCCAAACCAGAAAAATCCCAGGATCTGCTCAACAAGTATGAGAAATATGCGAAAGTATGAGCCTGATGAGAGCAAATCGCAGACCTAACCTAGACCTAACATGCGTTATCCTCTAAAATATTGATCGAGACCATGTTTAGTCGACTGTTTCAGTGTGGTACCGCTTTACTACGTGTTCCAGAGCAGAAAAAGCCCAGGATCTAGCCATGAAGTATGAGAAATATGCGAAAGTATGAGTCTGATGAGGGCAAATCCCAGGCCTAACCTAGACATAACATCCGTTATCCTCTAAAATATTGATCGAAACGGGTTGAATCGACACTTTCAATGTGGTACCACATTACTACGTGATCCAAACCAGAAAAAGCCCAGGATCTGCTCAACAAGTATGAGAAATATGGGAAAATATGAGCCTGATGAGGGCAAATCCCAGGCCTAACCTAGACCTAACATGCGTTATCCTGTAAAATATTGATCGAAACCAGGTTTAATGGACTGTTTCAGTGTGGTACCACATTACTACGTGGTCCATACCGGAAAAAACCCAGGATCTGTTCAACAAGTATGTGAAAAACGCGGAAGTATGAGCCTGATGAGGGCAAATCCCAGACCTATCCCAGACATAACTTGCGTTATCCTCTAAAATATTGATCGAGACCAGGTTTAATCGACAGTTTCAGTGTGGTACCGCTTTACTACGTGATCCAGAGCAGAAAAAGCCCAGGATCTAGCCATGAAGTATGAGAAATATGCGAAAGTATGAGTCTGATGAGGGCAAATCCCAGGCCTAACCTAGACATAACATCCGTTATCCTCTAAAATATTGATCGAAACCGGGTTGAATCGACACTTTCAATGTGGTACCACATTACTACGTGATCCAAACCAGAAAAAGCCCTGAATCTGGCCGTCAAGTATGAGAAATATACGAAAGTATGACCCTGATAAGGGCAAATCGCAAGCCTAACCCAGACCTAACATGCGTTATCCTCAAAAATATTGATCTAAACCAGGTTTAACCGACTGTCTCAGTGTGGTACCACATTACTACGTGATCCAAACCAGAAAAAACCTAGGATCTGTTCAACAAGTATGTGAAGTATGCGAAAGTATGAGTCTGATGAGGGAATTTCCCAGACCTAACCTAGACATAACATGCGTTATCCTCTAAAATATTGGCCGATACCTGGTTTAGTGGACAGTTTCAGTGTGGTACCATATTACTGGGTGATCCAAACCAGAAAGATCCCAGGATCTGCTCAACAAGTATGAGAAATATGCGAAAGTATGAGCCTGATGAGAGCAAATCGCAGACCTAACCTAGACCTAACATGCGTTATCCTCTAAAATATTGATCGAAACCAGGTTTAATGGACTGTTTCAGTGTGGATCCACATTACCGCGTGATCCAAACCAAAAAAAGCCCAGGATCTGCTCAACAAGTATGAGAAATATGCGAAAGTATGAGCCTGATGGGTGCAAATCCCAGACCTAACATAGACCTAACATGCGTTATCCTCTAAAATATTGATCGAAACCAGGTTTAATGGTCTGTTTCAGTGCGGTAACATATTACCACGTGATCCAAACCAGAAAAAACCCAGGATCTGGCCAACAACTATGTGAAAAATGTGGAAGTATGAGACTGAAGAGGGCAAATCCCAGACCTAGCCAAGACCTAACATGCGTTATCCTCTAAAATATTGATCGAAACGAGGTTTAATCGACTGTTTCAGTGTGGACCCACATTACTACGTGATCCAAACCAGAAGAAGCCCAGGATCTGGACAACAAGTATGTGAAATATGCGAAAGTATGAGCCTGATGAGAGCAAATCCCAGACCTAGCCTAGACCTAACGTGTGTTAACTTCTAAAATATTGATCGAAACCATGTTTAATGGTCTGTTATAGTGTGGTAACACATTACCACGTGATCCACACCAGAAAAAACCCGAGATCTGTTCAACAAGTGTGTGAAGAAAGCGAGAGCATGAGTCTGATGAGGGCAAATCCAAGGCCTAACCTAGACCTAACATGCGTTATCCTCTAAAACATTGATCGAAACCAGGTTTAGTGGACTGTTTCAGTGTGGTAACACATTACTACGTGATCCAAACCAAAAAAAGCCCAGAATCTGGACATCAAGTATGAGAAATAAGCGAAAGTATGAGCCTGATGGGTGCAAATCACAGACCTAGCATAGACCTAACATGCGTTATCCTCTAAAATATTGATCGAAACAACGTTTAATCCACTGTTTCAGTGTGGTCCCACATTACTACGTGATCCAAACCAGAAGAAGCCCAGGATCTGGCCAACAAGTATGTGAAATATGCGAAAGTATTAGCCTCATGGGGGCAAATCACAGACCTGACCCAGACCTAACATGTGTGATCCTCTAAAATATTGATCAAAACCATGTTTAATCGACTGCTTCAGTGTGGTACCACACCACTATGTGATCCAAACCAGAAAAAACCCAGGATCTGTTCAAGAAGTATGTGAGGAATGTGGAAGTATGAGACTGATGAGGGCAAATCCAAGGCCAAACCTAGACCTCACATGCGTTATCCTCTAAAATATTGATCGAAACCAGGTTTAATGGACTGTATAAGTGTGGTACCCCACTACTATGTGAACCAAACCAGAAAAATCCCAGGATCTGTACAAGAAGTATGTGAAGAATGAGGAAGTATGAGACTGATGAGGGCAAATCCTAGACCTAATCCAGACCTAACATGCGTTATCCACTAAAATATTGATCGAGACCAGGTTTAGTCGTCTGTTTCATTGTGGTACCACTTTACCACGTGATCCAAACCAGAAAAGCCCGGGATCTGTTCAACAAGTATGAGAAATATGCGAAAGTATGAGCCTGATGAGAGCAAATCCCAGACATAACCTGGACATAACATGCGTTATCCTCTGAAATATTGATCGAAACCAGGTTTAATGCACTGTTTCAGTGTAGATCCACATTACTGCGTGATCCAAACCAAAAAAAGCCAGAATCTGACCATCAAGTATGAGAAATATGCGAAAGTATGAGCCTGATGTGTGCAAATCCCAGACCTAACCTAGGCCAAACATGCGCTATCCTCGAAAATGTTGATCGAAACTAGGTTTAATGGGCTGTTTCAGTGTGGTACCACATTACTACGTGATCGAAACCAGAACAAACCCGGGATCTGTTCAACAATTATATGAAAAGTGCGAAGGTATGTGTCTGATGAGGGCAAATCCCAGGCCTGTCCCAGACCTAATATGAGTTATCCTCTAAAATATTGATCGAATCCAGGTTGAGTTGACTATTTCTGTGTGGTACCACATTACTACGTGATCCAAACCAAAAAAAGCCCACAATCTGGCCATCAAGTATGAGAAATATGCGAAAGTATGAGCCTGATGAGAGCAAATTCCAGACCTAACCTAGAACTAACATGCGTTATCCTCTAAAATATTGATCGAAACCAGGTTTAATGGTCTGTTTCAGTGTGGTACCTCATTACTACGTGATCCAAACCAGAGAAACCCAGGGATCTGTTCAACAAGTGTGTGAAGAAAGCGAAAGCATGAGTCTGATGAGGGCAAATCCCAGACCTAACCAAGACCTAACATGCGTCATCCTCTAAAATATTGATCGAGACCAGGTTTAATCGACTGTTTCAGTGTGATACGTCATTACTACGTGATCCAAACCAAATAAAGCCCAGAATCTGGCCATCAAGTATGAGAAATATGCGAAAGTATGAGCCTGATGTGTGCAAATCCCAGACCTAACCTAGGCCAAACATGCGCTATCCTCGAAAATGTTGATCGAAACTAGGTTTAATGGACTGTTTCAGTGTGGTACCACATTACTACGTGATCGAAACCAGAACAAACCCGGGATCTGTTCAACAATTATATGAGAAGTGCGAAGGTATGAGTCTGATGAGGGCAAATCCCAGGCCTGTCCTAGACCTAATATGAGTTATCCTCTAAAATATTGATCGAATCCAGGTTGAGTTGACTATTTCTGTGTGGTACCACATTACTACGTGATCCAAACCAAAAAAAGCCCACAATCTGGCCATCTAGTATGAGAAATATGCGAAAGTATGAGCCTGATGAGAGCAAATTCCAGACCTAACCTAGAACTAACATGCGTTATCCTCTAAAATATTGATCGAAACCAGGTTTAATGGTCTGTTTCAGTGTGGTACCTCATTACTACGTGATCCAAACCAGAGAAACCCAGGGATCTGTTCAACAAGTGTGTGAAGAAAGCGAAAGTATGAGCCTCATGAGAGCAAATCCCGGATCTAACCTAGACCTAACATGCGTTATCCTCTAAAATATTGATAGAAACCAGATTTAATGGACTGTTTCTGTGTGGTACCTCATTACTACGTGATCCAAACCAGAGAAACCCAGGGATCTGTACAACAAGTATGTGAAAAATGCGAAAGTATGACCCTGATGAGGGCAAATCCCAGGCCTGACCTAGACCTAACATGCGTTATCATATAAAATATTGAACGAAACCTGGTTTAATGGACTGTTTCAGTGTGGTACCACATCACTGCGTGATCCAATGCCGAGGAAACCAAGAATCTGGCCATCAAGTATGAGAAACATGCGAAAGTTCGAGCCTGATGAGAGCAATTGCCAGTCCTAACCTAGACCTAACATGAGTTATCCACTAAAATATTGATCGAAACTAGGTTTAATGGACTGTTTCAGTGTGGTACAACATTACTACGTGATCCAAACCAGAAAAAACCCGGGATCTGGCCAACAAGAACGAGAAATATGCGAAAGTATGAGCCTGATGAGGGCATATCCCAGGCCTGGCCTAGACCTAACATGAGTTATCCTCTAAAATATTGATTGAAACTAGGTTTAGTGGACTGTTTCAGTGTGGTACCACATTACTACGTGATCCGAACCAGAAAAAACCCGGGATCTGTTCAACAAGTATGTGAAGAATGCGAAAGTATGAGTCTGATGAGGGCATATCCCAGGCCTGGCCTAGACCTAACATGAGTTATCCTCTAAAATATTGATCGAAACCAGGTTTAATTGACTGTTTCAGTGTGGTACCACATTACTACGTGATCCAAACCAGAAAAATCCCAGGATCTGCTCAACAAGTATGAGAAATATGCGAAAGTATGAGCCTGATCAGCGCAAATCCAAGGCCTAACCTAGACCTAACATGTGTTATCCTCTAAAATATTGATCGAAACCAGGTTTAATTGACTGTTTCAGTGTGGTACCACATTACTACCTGATCCGAACCAGAAAAAACCCGGGATCTGTTCAACAAGTATGTGAAGAATGCGAAAGTATGAGTCTGATGAGGGCATATCCCAGGCCTAACCTAGACCTAACATGCGTTATCCTCTAAAATATTGTTGCGACGGTATGAAGATGCCGCGCAATACCGCGAAATTGCATCGTCGCAATGGTGTGAAGAGGCTTTGCGATGAGGTGAAGCTGCCACACGAAAACGAGCGGATGCGAGATCCCGAGCCTTCCGGTTGCCGAGAAACCGGCAACGATTTTGAAGATTAGAATTACGACAGATCGCAAGGCGAACAGACGTATTGAAAAGCACTGTTGTTAATAAAGTTCCCAGTTTGCATTAGTTGTGTTACGTTGTGGTATTTTAATTGTGTTGTGTCAATATGAGTTATTGGAAGAAAGTCCCGCCCCGGCGCAACAGTGGTGCCAGAAGCGGGATTACGACTCGTTCTGCTGCCAGGGCGGAGACTTTTTCATCGTTGGAGGTGCTCTTGGAAGGACTACAGCGGAACATCGCAACGCAGTTCCAGGAGCAGCAACGTTTATTTGCTGAGGAACGGGAGCGAACCGAAGAGAGGCAGGCCGCGAAGGAGGCTGCCGCTTCGGCGAAGGAGGCTGCTGTGGAAGGAAGGATAAGGGCCATGGAGGATCGTTATCAGGTGCTTGCGGAGAATTTTAAAAATGTGATTGATAACCTGTCGGCCGCGGCGTTCCGTAGCGAGGATCGCGAGTCCAGCCTTGTTAATAATTTTGTTAGGGATAATCCTGTTGTTGCTGGACTCGCGATGCCTTCCACTTCGCAGTCGGCTCCTCCGTTGGAAGCGACTGGTGGATTTCTGGGGTACGTCCTAAAACCACCAGCGTTTGATGGAAGAGCTTGTTGGGAGGAGTACCGGGTGCAATTCGAGGCGATTGCGAAGGCGAATGGATGGGATGCACCAAGGAAAGCTTTGGCCTTGGTCGCATGTCTGGAGGGGCCCGCTCGGAGTGTTTTGACTACCCTTTCCGAGGAGTCGCGTTGTGATTTTGGTGTCTTGGTTTCCGCTTTGGAGTTCCGTTTCGGAACCAAGAATTTCGCGAATCTAAATTACGTGAAATTCCAAAATTATACTCAACGGAAGGGGGAGTCGATTTCTGATTTGGCTTCGGAGATTGAGAGGTTGGCGCAGGCTTCCTTTGGTGATTGTCCAATGGAAGTCAGGGATAAGCTGGCCGCCTCTCAGTTCGTCTCCGCCCTGGCCAATGAGGAAATGAGGAGGACGCTGAGGCTAGGCGGTTTCACTACTCTCAGGGCGGCTGTGATCAGAGCCCTGGAGATTGAGGCCGTCGAGTCTGTGGCCCCTGGTCCTTGCCGTGTTAAGGACTGCATTCAGGGTATCACTTGTTTTCCCAAGGGAAAGTTGGAGAAGAGGACTGCTGGGAAGCCGGTCTCGGAGTGCTGGAACTGCGGACAGGAGGGACATTTACAGCGGAACTGCCCGAAGAAGAGGAGGAGAGAAGAGGCCCCCTAGAAGAAGGGAAACTGGAAGAAGTTGGCGTAGTGGGGCTCCCGCCGACTTCGTCTTCATCCGCCCCCGTCGTGCGCAGGATCGCTGTCAAGGATTGTTCTTCCGTCGAGGAGGGAGAGTCTCGCAAGAGGAGATATCCGGACGAAGAAGAGGATACACCGGAAAAGGGGACTGAATGCGAAAGACCCATGGAGTGTTGGAACTGCGGGGAAACGGGACCTATGCGGTGGAATTGCCCCAGGAAGTACCAGCAGAAGGCGGCGTAGAAGGAGAATTGTTCCGCGTTGAAGGAATCGCCGAGATGATTTGGAAAATGAATCATCGTCATGGTCAACTGACTGCAATGGAAGGACCTTTTAAGAAGGGAAGAGGAGTACCCTTTGGAGGGATAAGGCTCGCCGGAGCACCTTCTCAGGGGATGGCGCTCGGCGGGGCATCTTTTGGAAGGATAAGGCTCGTGGGAGCACCTTTCGAAGGGATAAGGCTCGTCGCAGCACTCTTTGAAGGGATAGGGCTCGCCAGAGCACCTTCTGGAGGGATGGCGCTCGTCGGGGCATCTTTCGGAAGGATAGGGCTTATGGGAGCACCTTCTGAAGGGAAAGCGCTGTATGTTATGGGTTCCCTGCCAAGGTCTGTGCTGAAGGTGACAACAAGAAGGCGATGTGAAGAATCGGCTGGATAAGTTGGGTTTCCGTATAGTCCGTTTCCAGAAGTCCAAACCAAGGGTTGAGCATGTGAATCGACTGGCTCGGTACGATTCACGAGACGCCCCCTGCGAAGATATTGCGAGGTGAGGATCGAGGAAGATGGCCGACATCTTCGCCCAAGAAGAGGACGTTTCATCGCAGAAGGCGAGGATCGGGTTTTCCTACCGGCCGCGGAGGACTCTCCATTTCCGCAGGTCAGAACGGCCGGGGAAGTGCGATTCTCCCCGGGGAGGGTCGCCCCCCAGTCATGCTCGACTCTAATAGCGGAGTGGGGCACAGACGGTCGGACGGCGGAATTGTGGTATGTTCCACAACCGATCTTCGAGGAAATTCTCCTTGGAGATCGGGGAACATCCCATGGGAAGTTCTTCCGTGAGGCTGGGGGGAATCCGCATCCGGGAAGTCCTCAAGAAAGAAGCACGCAAGCCGCAAGAGTCAAGGGGAAGGGCGAGGAGCAGTCGGGATTTCCTCATCCTCGAAGATGTCTAAGTTCGGACGAAGTATTCCAAAGGTTACACCGGCGCCTTGCTCAAGGTTTTTGAGTGGTTTTCCTTGGGACGAAGGACGAATGTCAAGGTGCTGACTGTCTGATAAAGGCCACTCAGGTAAATGTTCGACCTATTAGTTTATCTACTTTACAGACAGAGGTGTACAGGTTCGACGCAGCTTCGCGACAACCCGGAGGTTAGGAGACTACGGGTGAAGTTGGCTGTTCGAACGGAATTTGCAGCGGTCGGGACGACCGCTCTGAAGGAAGAGGGAGCAGTGTTGCGACGGTATGAAGATGCCGCGCAATACCGCGAAATTGCATCGTCGCAATGGTGTGAAGAGGCTTTGCGATGAGGTGAAGCTGCCACACGAAAACGAGCGGATGCGAGATCCCGAGCCTTCCGGTTGCCGAGAAACCGGCAACGATTTTGAAGATTAGAATTACGACAGATCGCAAGGTGAACAGACGTATTGAAAAGCACTGTTGTTAATAAAGTTCCCAGTTTGCATTAGTTGTGTTACGTTGTGGTATTTTAATTGTGTTGTGTCAATATGAGTTATTGGAAGAAAGTCCCGCCCCGGCGCAACAATATTAATCGAAACCAGGTTTAATTGACTGTATCAGTGTGGTACCACATTACTGCGTGATCCAAACCAAAAAAAGCCCAGAATCTGGCCAACAAGAACGAGAAATATGCGAAAGTATGAGCCTGATGAGGGCATATCCCAGGCCTGGCCTAGACCTAACATGAGTTATCCTCTAAAATATTGATCGAAACTAGGTTTAATGGACTGTTTCAGTGTGGTAACACATTACCACGTGATCGACACCAGAAAAAATGCGGGATCTGTTCAACAAGTGTGTGAAGAAAGCGAAAGCATGAGTCTGATGAGGGCAAATCCAAGGCCTAACCTAGACCTAACATGCGTTATCCTCTAAAACAATGATCGAAACCAGGTTTAGTGGACTGTTTCAGTGTCGTACCGCATTACTACGTGATGGAAACCAAAAAAGGCCCAGAATCTGGCCATCAAGTATGAGAAATATGCGAAAGTATGAGCCTGATGAGTGCAAATCCCAGACCTAGCCTAAACCTAGTAAGCGTTATCCACAAAAATATTGTTCGAAACCAGGTTTAATGGTCTGTCTCAGTATGGTAACATATTACCACGTGTTCCAAACCAGAAAAAGTCCAGTATCTGGTCAACGAGTATGCGAAATATTCGAAAGTATGAGCCTGATGAGGGCAAATCCTTGACCTAACCCAGACCTAACATGCGTTATCCTCTAAAATATTTATCGAGACCAGGTTGAATTGACTGTTTCATTGTGGTACCACACTACTACGTGATCCAAACCAGAAAAAGCCCAGAATCTGGACTTCAAGTATGAGAAATATGCGAAAGTATGAGCCTGATGAGTGCTAATCCCAGACCTATCATAGACCTAACATGCGTTATCCTCTAAAATATTGATCGAAACCTGGTTTAATGGACTCTTTCAGTGTGGTACCACATTACTACGTGATCTAAACCAAAAAAAGCCCACAATCTGGCCATCAAGTATGAGAAATATGCGAAAGTATCAGCCTGATGAGAGCAAATCCCAGACCTAACCTAGACCTAACGTGCGTTAACTTCTAGAATATTGATCGAAACCATGTTTAATGGTCTGTTACAGTGTGGTAACACATTACCACGTGATCCACACCAGAAAAAATGCGGGATCTGTTCAACAAGTGTGTCAAGAAAGCGAAAGCATGAGTCTGATGAGGGCAAATCCAAGGCCTAACCTAGACCTAACATGCGTTATCCTCTAAAACATTGATCGAAACCAGGTTTAGTGGACTGTTTCAGTGTGGTACCATATTACTACGTGACCGAAACCAAAAAAAGTCCAGAATCTGGGCATCAAGTATGAGAAATATGCGAAAGTATGAGCCTAATGGGTGCAAATCTCAGACCTAGCATAGACCTAACATGCGTTATCCTCTATAATATTGATCGAAACCAGGTTTAATGGTCTGTTTCAGTACGGTAACATATTACCACGTGGTCCAAACCAGAAAAAACCTAGAATCTGGCCAACAACTACGTGAAAAATGCGAAATTATGAGACTGAAGAGTGGAAATCCCAGACCTAATGCAGACGTAACATGCGTCATCCTCTAAATTATTTATCGAAACCAGGTTTAATGGACTGTTTCAGTGTGGTGCCACATTACTACGTGATCCAAACCAGAGAAAATCCGGGATCTGTTCAACAAGTGTGTGATGAATGCGAAAGGTTGAGAGTCTGATGAGGGCAAATCCAAGGCCTAACCTAGACCTAACATGCGTTATCCTCTAAAATATTGATCGAAACCAGGTTTCATTGACCGTTTCAGTGTGGTACCACATTACCATGTGATCCAAACCAGTAAAAGCCCACGATCTGGCCAACAAGTATGAGAAATATGCGAAAGTATTACCCTCATGAGGGCAAATGACAGACCTAACCCAGACCTAACATGCATTATCCTTTGTAATGTTGACCCAGACTAGGTTTAATTGACTGTTTCAGTGTGGTACCACATTACCATGTGTTCCAAACCAGAAAAAGTCCAGTATCTGGTCAACGAGTATGCGAAAAATTCGAAAGTATGAGCCTGATGAGGGCAAATCCTAGACCTAACCCAGACCTAACATGCGTTATCCTCTAAAATATTGATCGAAACCAGGTTTAATGGACTGTATCAGTGTGGTACCACATTACTACGTGATCCAAACCAAAAAAAGGCCACAATCTGGCCATCAAGTATGAGAAATATGCGAAAGTATGACCTTGATGAGAGCAAATCCCAGGCCTGTCCTAGACCTAACATGAGTTATCCTCTAAAATATTGATCGAAACCAGGTTTAATGGACTGTTCCAGTGTGATACCACATTACTACGTGATCCAAACCTGTGAAAGCCCAGGATCTGTTCAAGAAGTATGTGAAGAACGAGGAAGTATGAGACTGATGAGGGCAAATCCCAGACCTAATCCAGACCTAACATGCGTTATCCTCAAAAATATTGATCGAGACCAGGTTTATTCGACTGTTTCAGTGTGGTACCACATTACTACGTGATCCAAACCAGAAAAAGACAAGAATCTGGCCATCAAGTATCAGAAATATGCGAAAGTATGAGCCTGATGAGAGCAAATCCCAGACTTAACCTAGACCTAACGTGGGTTAACTTCTAAAATATTGATCGAAACCAGGTTTAATGGTCTGTTACAGTGTGGTAACTCATTACCACGTGATCCATACCAGAAAAAATCCGGGATCTGTTCAACAAGTGTGTGAAGAAAGCGAAAGCATGAGTCTGATGAGGGCAAATCCAAGGCCTAACCCAGACCTAACATGCGTTATCCTCTAAAACATTGATCGATACCAGGTTTAGTGGACTGTTTCAGTGTGGTACCACATTACTACGTGATCCAAACCAAAAAAGCCCAGAATCTGGACATCAAGTATGAGAAATATGCGAAAGTATGAGCCTGATGGGTGCAAATCCCAGACCTAGCATAGACCTAACATGCGTTATCCTCTAAAATATTGATCCAAACCAGGTTTAATGGTCTGTTTCAGTGCGGTAACATATTACCGCGTGATCCAAACCAGAAAAAACCCAGGATCTGGCCAACAACTATGTGAAAAATGTGGAAGTATGAGACTGAAGAGGGCAAATCCCAGACCTAACCAAGACCTAACATGCGTTATCCTCTAAAATATTGATCGAAACCAGGTTTAATCGACTGTTTCAGTGTGGTCCCACATTACTACGTGATCCAAACCAGAAGAAGCCCAGGATCTGGCCAACAAGTATGTGAAATATGCGAAAGTATTAGCCTCATGGGGGCAAATCACAGACCTGACCCAGACCTAACATGTGTTATCCTCTAAGATATTGATCAAAACCATGTTTAATGGACTGTTTAAGTGTGGTACCACACTACTATGTGATCCAAACCAGAAAAAACCCAGAATCTGTACAAGAAGTATGTGAAGAATGAGGAAGTATGAGACTGATGAGGGCAAATCCTAGACCTAATCCAGACCTAACATGCGTTATCCACTAAAATATTGATCGAGACCAGGTTTAGTCGTGTTTCATTGTGGTACCACATTACCACTTGATCCAAACCAGAAAAGCCCGGGATCTGTTCAACAAGTATGAGATATATGCGAAAGTATGAGCCTGATAAGAGCAAATCCCAGACATAACCTAGACATAACATGCGTTATCCTCTAAAATAGTGATCGAAACCAGGTTTAATGGACTGTTTCAGTGTGGCACCACATTACTACGTGATCCAAACCAAAAAAAGCCTAGAATCTGGATACAAGTATGAGAAATAAGCGAAGGTATGAGCCTGATGTGTGCAAATCCCAGACCTAACCTAGACCTAACGTGCGTTAACTTCTAAAATATTGATCGAAACCATGTTTAATGGTCTGTTACAATGCGGTAACACATTACCACGTGATCCACACCAGAAAAAATCCGAGATCTGTTCAACAAGTGTGTGAAGAAAGCGAAAGCATGAGTCTGATGAGGGCAAATCCAAGGCCTAACCTAGACCTAACATGCGTTATCCTCTAAAACATTGATCGAAACCAGGTTTAGTGGACTGTTTCAGTGTGGTACCACGTTACTACGTGATCCAAACCAGCAAAAACCCAGGATCTGTTCAACAAGTATGTGAAAAACGCGAAAGTATGAGCCTGGTGAGGGCAAATCTCAGACCTATCCCAGACATAACTTGCGTTATCCTCTAAAATAATGATCGAAACCAGGTTTAATTGACTGCTTCAGTGTGGTACCACATTACTACGTGATCGAAACAAGAAAAAACCCTCGATCAGGTCAACATGTATGTTAAAACTGCAAATGTATGACACTGATTGGGGCAAATCCCAGGCCAAACCTAGACCTAACATGCGTTATCCTCTAAAATATTGGTCGAAACCAGGTTTAATGGTCGGTTTCAGTGTGGTACCACATTAGTACGTGATCCAAACCAGAAAAAGCCAGGGATCTGTTCAACAAGTATGTGAAAAACGCGAAAATATGACCCAGATGAGGACAAATCCACGTCCTATCCCAGACCTAACTTGCGTTATCGTATGAAATATTGATCGAAACCAGGTTTAATTGACTGTTTCAGTGTGGTACCACTTTGCTACGTGATCCAAAGCAGAAAAAACTATCGATCAGGTCAACAAGTATGTGAAAAACGCGAAAGTATGAGCCTGATGAGGGCAAATCCCAGACCTATCCCAGACAAAACGTGCGTTATCCTCTACAATATTGATCGAAACCAGGTTTAATCGACTGTTTCAGTGTGGTACCACATTACTACGTGATCCAAACCAGTGGAAGCCCAGGATCTGGCCAACAAGAATCAGAAATATGCGAAAGTACGGGCCTGACGGGAGCAAATCCCACACCTAACCTAGGCCTAACATGTGTTATCCTCAAAAATATTGACCGAAACCAGGTTTAGTGGACTGTTTCAGTGTGGTACCACATTACTGCGTGATCCAAACCAGAAAAAACCCAGGATATGTACAACAAGTATGTGAAACATGGGAAAGTATGACCCTGATGAGGGCAAATCCCAGACGTATCCCAGACCTAACTTGCGTTGTCCTCTAAAATATTGATGGAACCCAGGTTTAATTGACTGTTTCAGTGTGGTACCACATTACTACGTGATCCAATCCAGAATACCCCAGGATCTAGCCATCAAGTATGAGAAATATGCGAAAGTACGAGCCTGATGAGAGCAAATCCCAGACCTATCTTAGACCTAACATGCGTTATCCTCTAAAATATTGATCGAAACCAGGTTTAATCGACTGTTTCAGTGTGGTAACACTCTACAACGTGATCCAAACCAGAAAAAGCCAGGGATCTGTTCAACAAGTATGTGAAAAATGCGAAAGTATGACCCTGATGAGGGCAAATCCCAGAACTATCCCAGACCTAACTTGCGTTGTCCTCTAAAATATTGGTGGAAACCAGGTTTAATTGACTGTTTCAGTGTGGTACCACATTACTACGTGATCCAAACCAGAAAAAACCCAGGACCTGTTCAACAAGTATGAGAAAAACGCGAAAGTATGAGCCTCATGAAGGCAGATCCCAGACCTATCCCAGACATAACTTGCGTTATCCTCTAAAATATTGATCGAAACCAGGTTTAATTGACAGTTTCAGTGTGATACCACATTACTACGTGATCCAATCCAGAAAAAGCCCAGGATCTAGCCATGAAGTATGAGAAATATGCGAAAGTATGAGCCTCACGAGGGCAAATCCTAGACCTAACCCAGACCTAACATGCGTTATCCTCTAAAATATTTATCAAGACCAGGTTTAATGGTCTACTTCAGTGTGGTACCACATTACTACGTGATCGAAACCAGAAAAAACCCAGGATCAGTTCAAGAAGTATGTGAAGAATGCGAAAGTATGAGCCTCATGAATGCAAATCCCTGACCTATCCCAGACATAACTTGCGTTATCCACTAAAATATTGATCGAAACCAGGTTTAATTGACAGTTTCAGTGTGATACCACATTACTACGTGATCCAATCCATAAAAAGCCCAGGATCTAGCCATGAAGTATGAGAAATATGCGAAAGTATGAGACTGACGAGGGCAAATCCTAGACCTAACCCAGACCTAACATGCGTTATCCTCTATAATATTTATCAAGACCAGGTTTAATGGTCTGCTTCAGTGTGGTACAACATTACTACGTGATCGAAACCAGAAAAAACCCAGGATCAGCTCAAGAAGTATGTGAAGAATGCGAAAGTATGAGACTGATGCAGGCAAATCCTAGACCTAACCTAGACATAACATGCGTTATCCTCAAAAATATTGATCGTAACCAGGTTTAATGGACTGTTTCAGTGTGGTACCACATTACTACGTGATCCAAACCAGAAAAAACCCAGGATCTGTTCAAGAATTATGTGAAGAATGCGAAAGTATGAGAGTGATGCGGGCAAATCCTAGACCTAACCTAGACATAACATGCGTTATGATCTAATATATTGATCGAAACCATAGTCTAATGGACTGTTTCAGTGTGGTACCACATTATTACGTGATCCAAACCAGAAAAAACCCAGGATCTGTTCAACAAGTATGTGAAAAACGCGAAAGTATGAGCCTGTTGAGGGCAAATCTCAGACCTATCCCACACCTAATTTGCGTTGTCCTCTAAAATATTGATGGAAACCACGTTTAAATAACTGTTTCAGTGTGGTACCACATTACTACGTGATCCAATCCAGAAAAAGTCCAGGATCTAGCCATCAAGGATGAGAAATATGCGAAAGAATGAGCCTGATGAGTGCAAATCCTAGACCTAACCCAGACCTAACATGCGTTATCCTCTAAAATATTTATCAAGACCAGGATTAATTGACTGTTTCAGTGTGGCATCACATTACTACGTGATACAAACCAGTGGAAGCCAAGGATCTGGCCAACAAGAATGAGAAGTATGCGAAAGTACGAGCCTGATGAGAGCAAATCCCAGACCTATCCCAGACCTAACTTGCGCTATCCTCTAAAATTTTGTTCGAAACCAGGTTTAATTGACTGTTTCAGTTTGGTACCACTTTACTACGTGATCCAAAGTAGAAAAAACCCTCGATCAGGTCAACATGTATGTTAAAACTGCGAAGGTATGACCCTGATTAGGGCAAATCCTAAACCTAACCCAGACCTAACATAAGTTATCCTCTAAAATATTTCTCAAGACCAGGATTAATTGACTGTTTCAGTGTGGCATCACGTTACTACGTGATCCAAACCAGTGGAAGCCCAGGATCTGGTCAACAAGAATCAGAAATATGCGAAAGTACGGGCCTGACGAGAGCAAATCCCAGACCTAACCTAGACCTAACATGTGTTATCCTCAACAATATTGACCGAAACCAGGTTTAGTGGACTGTTTCAGTGTGGTACCACTTTGCTACGTGATCCAAAGCAGAAAAAACCCAGGATCTGTTCAACAAGTATCTGAAAAACGCGAACGTATGAGTCTGGTGAGGGCAAATCCCAGGACTAACCTAGACATAACATGCGTTATCCTCTAAAATATTGATCGAAACCAGGTTTAAATGACTGTTTCAGTGTGGTACCCCATTACTACGTGATCCAATCCAGAAGAAGCCAAGGATCCAGCCATGAAGTATGAGAAATATGCGAAAGTATGAGCCTGACGAGAGCAAATCCTAGACCTATCCTAGACCTAACATGCGTTATCCTCTAAAATATTGATCGAAACCAGGTTTAATCGACTGTTTCAGTGTGGTAACACTCTAGAACGTGATCCAAACCAGAAAAAGCCAGGGATCTGTTCAACAAGTATGTGAAAAATGCGAAAGTATGACCCTGATGAGGGCAAATCCCAGACCTATCCCAGACCTAACTTGCGTTGTCCTCTAAAATATTGATGGAAACCAGGTTTAAATGACTGTTTCAGTGTGGTACCACATTTCTACGTGATCCAAACCAGACAAAACCTAGGATCTGTTCAACAAGTATGTGAAAAACGCGAAAGTATGAGCCGGAGGAGGGCAAATCCCCGACCAATCCCAGACATAACTTGCGTTATCCTCTAAAACATTGATCGAAACCGGGTTTAATAGACTGTTTCAGTGTGTTACCACTTTACTACGTGATCCAAAGTAGAAAAAACCCTCGATCAGGTCAACATGTATGTTCAAATTGCGAAAGTATGACCCTGATTAGGGCAAATCCCAGGCCTAACCTAGACCTAACTTGCGTTATCCTATAAAATATTGATCGAAACCAGGTTCAATGGACTGTTTCAGTGTGGTACCACATTACTGCGTGATCCAAACGACGAAAAAACCTGGATCTGTACAACAAGTATGTGGAAAACGCGAAAGTATGAGCCTGATCAGGGCAAATCTCAGACGTATCCCAGACCAAACATGCGTTATCCTCTAAAATATTTATCAAGACCAGGTTTAATGGTTTGCTTCAGTGTGGTACCACATTACAACGTGATCGAAACCAGAAAAAACCCAGGATCTGTTCTAGAAGTATGTGAAGAATGCGAAAGTATGAGACTGATGCGGGCAAATCCTAGACCTAACCTAGACATAACATGCGTTATCCTCTAAAATATTGATCGACACCAGGTTTAATCGACTGTTTCAGTGTGGTACCACATTACTACGTTATCCAAACCAGAGAAAGCCCAGAATCTGGCCATCAAGTATGAGAAATATGCGAAGGAATGAGCCTGATGAGGGCAAATCCTAGACCTAACCCAGACCTAACATAAGTTATCCTCTAAAATATTTCTCAGGACCAGGATTAATTGACTGTTTCAGTGTGACGTCACGATACTGCGTGATCCAAACCAGTGGAAGCCCAGGATCTGGTCAACAAGAACGTGAAATATGCGAAAGTATGAGCCTGACGAGAGCAAATCCCAGACCTGACCTAGACCTAACATGCGTTGTCCTCTAAAATATTTATCGAAACCAGGTTTAATTTACTGTTTCAGTGTGGTACCACTTTGCTACGTGATCCAAAGCAGACAAAACCATCGATCAGGTCAACATGTATGTTAAAACTGCGAAAGTATGACCCTAATGAGGGCAAATCCCAGACCTAACCTAGACCTAACATGTGTTATCCTCTAAAACATTGATCGAAACCAGGTTTAGTGGACTGTTTCAGTGTGGTACGACATTACTACGTGATCCAAACCAGCAAAAACCCAGGATCTGTTCAACAAGTATGTGAAAAACGCGAAAGTATGAGCCTGATGAGGGCAAATCTCAGACCTGTCCCAGACATAACTTGCGTTATCCTCTAAAATAATGATCGAAACCAGGTTTAATTGACTGTTTCAGTGTGATACCACATTACTACGTGATCCAATCCAGAAAAAGCCCAGGATATAGCCATGAAGTATGAGAAATATGCGAAAGTATGAGCCTGACGAGGGCAAATCTTAGACCTAACCTAGACATAACATGCGTTATCCTCTAAAATATTGATGGAAACCACGTTTAAATGACTGTTTCAGTGTGGTACCACATTACTACGTGATCCAATCCAGAAAAAGTCCAGGATCTAGCCATCAAAGATCAGAAATATGCGAAAGAATGAGCCTGATGAGTGCAAATCCTACACCTAACCCAGACCTAACATAAGTTATCCTCTAAAATATTTCTCAAGACCAGGATTAATTGACTGTTTCAGTGTGGCATCACGTTACTACGTGATCCAAACCAGTGGAAGCCCAGGATCTGGTCAACAAGAATCAGAAATATGCGAAAGTATGAGCCTGACGAGAGCTAATCCCAGACCTGACCTAGACCTAACATGCGTTGTACTCTAAAATATTTATCGACACCAGGTTCAGTTTACTGTTTCAGTGTGGTACCACTTTGCTACGTGATCCAAAGCAGAAAAAACCATCGATCAGGTCAACATGTATGTTAAAACTGCGAAAGTATGACCCTGATGAGGGCAAATCCCAGACCTAACCTAGACCTAACATGTGTTATCCTCTGAAATAATAATCGAAACCAGGTTTAATGGTCTGCTTCAGTGCGGTACCACATTACTACGTGATCCAAACCAGAAAAAACCCAGGATCTGCTCAACAAGTATGTGAAAAACGCGAAAGAATGAGCCTGATTAGGGCAAATCCCGGAACTATCCCAGACATAACTTGAGTTATCCTCTAAGATATTGATGGAAACCAGGTTTAAATGACTGTTTCAGGGTGGTACCACATTACTACGTGATCCAATCCAGAAAAAGTCCAGGATCTAGCCATCAAGTATGAGAAATATGCGAAAGTATGAGTCTGATGAGGGCAAATCCCAGGCCTAACCTAGACATAACATGCGTTATCCACAAAAATATTGACCGAAACCAGGTTTAGTGGACTGTTTCAGTGTGGTACCACAATACTGCGTGATCCAAACCAGGCAAAACCTAGGATCTGTTCAACAAGTATGTGAAAAACGCGAAAGTATGTGCCTGATGAGGGCAAATCCCAGACCTATTCCAGACATAACTTGCGTTATCCTCTAAAATATTGATCGAAACCAGGTTTAATGGTCTGCTTCAGTGTGGTACCTCTTTACTACGTGATCCAAAGCAGACAAAAACCCTCGATCAGGTCAACATGTACGTTAAAACTGCGAATGTATGACCCTGATGAGGGCAAATCCCAAGCCTAACCTAGACCTAACATGCGTCATCCTCTACAATATTTATCAAGACCAGGTTTAATAGACTGTTTCAGTGTGTTACCACTTTACTACGTGATCCAAAGTAGAAAAAACCCTCGATCAGGTCAACATGTATGTTCAAATTGCGAAAGTATGACCCTGATTAGGGCAAATCCCAGGCCTAACCTAGACCTAACTTGCGTTATCCTCAAAAATATTGTTCGAAACCAGGTTTAATCGACAGTTTCAGTGTGGTACCACATTACTACGTGATCCACACCAGCAAAAACCCAGGATCTGTTCAACGAGTATGTGAAAATCGCGAAAGTATGAGCCTGATGAGGGCTAATCCCAGACCTATCCCACACCTAACTTGCGTT
Organism: Colletes latitarsis; assembly: GCF_051014445.1. Lineage (NCBI taxonomy): Eukaryota > Metazoa > Arthropoda > Insecta > Hymenoptera > Colletidae > Colletes > Colletes latitarsis. The sequence goes on along the minus strand of NW_027488370.1, from coordinate 9,446,517 downwards.
AACCTCCAAAATATTGATCGAAACCAAGTTTAGTTCACTGTTTAAGCGTGGTGCCACTTTACTACGTGATTCGAACCAGAAAAAACCCCAGGTTCTGTTCAACAAGTATGTGAAGTATGCGAAAGTATGAGTCTGATGAGGGCATATCTCAGGCCTAACCTAGACATAACATGCGTTATCCTCTAGAATATTGATCGAAACCAGGTTTAGTGGACCGTTTCAGTGTGGTACCACATTACTACGTGATCCAAACCAAAAAAAACCCAGGATATGTTCAAGTATGTGAAAAACGCGAAAGTATGAGCCTGATGAGGGCAAATCCCAGGCCTATCCCAGACATAACTTGCGTTATCCTCTAAAATATTGATCAAAACCTGGTTTAATGGACTGTTTCGGTGTGGTACCACTTTGCTACGTGATCCAAAGCAGAAAAAACCATCGATCAGGTCATCATGTATGTTAAAACTGCGAAAGAATGACCCTGATGAGGGCAAATCCCAGACCTAACCTAGGCCTAACATGTGTTATCCTCTAAAATATTGATCGAAACCAGGTTTAACCGACTGTTTCAGTGTGGTACCACATTACTACGTGATCCAAACCAGAAAAAACCCAGGATCTGTTCAACAAGTATGTGAAAAACGCGAAATACTGAGCCTGATGAGGGCAAATCCCAGAACTAACCCAGACATAACTTGCGTTATCCTCTAGAACATTTATCAAGACCAGGATTAATTGACTGTTTCAGTGTGGCATCACATTACTACGTGATCCAATCCTTTGGAAGCCCAGGATCAGGCCAACAAGAATGAGAAATATGCGGAAGTATGAGCCTGACAAGAGCAAATCCCAGACCTAACCTAGACCTAACATGTGTTATCCTCTAAAATATTGATCGAGACCATGTTTAACCGACTGTTTCAGTGGGGTACCACATTACTACGTGATCCAAACCAGAAAAAACCCAGGATCTGTTCAACAAGTATGTGAAAAACGCGAAACACTGAGCCTGATGAGGGCAAATCCCAGAACTAACCCAGACATAACTTTCGTTATCCTCTAAAACATTTATCAAGACCAGGATTAATTGACTGTTTCAGTGTGGCATCACATAACTACGTGATCCAAACCATTGGAAGCCCAGGATCAGGCCAACAAGAATGAGAAATATGCGAAAGTATGAGCCTGACAAGAGCAAATCCCAGACCTAACCTAGACCTAACATGCGTTATCCTCTAGAATATTGATCGAAACCAGGTTTAGTGGACTGTTTCAGTGTGGTACCACATTACTACGTGATCCAAACCAGAAGAAACCCAGGATATGTTCAACAAGTATGTGAAAAACGCGAAAGTATGAGCCTGATGAGGGCAAATCCCAGGCCTATCCCAGACATAACTTGCGTTATCGTCTAAAATATTGATCAAAACCAGGTTTAATGGACTGTTTCGGTGTGGTACCACTTTGCTACGTGATCCAAAGCAGAAAAAACCATCGATCAGGTCATCATGTATGTTAAAACTGCGAAAGAATGACCCTGATGAGGGCAAATCCCAGACATAACCTAGACCTAACATGTGTTATCCTCTAAAATATTGATCGAAACCAGGTTTAACCGACTGTTTCAGTGTGGTACCACATTACTACGTGATCCAAACCAGAAAAAACCCAGGATCTGTTCAACAAGTATGTGAAAAACGCGAAATACTGAGCCTGATGAGGGCAAATCCCAGACCTATCCCAGACCTAACATGCGTTATCCTCTAAAATATTGATCGAAACCAGGTTTAATGGACTGTTTCAGTGTGGTACCACATTAGTACGTGATCCAAACCAGAAAAAGCCAGGGATCTGTTCTACAAGTATGTGAAAAATGCGAAAGTATGACCCTGATGAGGGCAAATCCCAGACCTATCCCAAACCTAACTTGCGTTATCCTATAAAATATTGATCGAAACCAGGTTTAATTGACTGTGTCAGTGTGGTACCACTTTGCTACGTGATTTCAAAGCAGAAAAAAACATCGATCAGGTCAACATGTATGTTAAAACTGCGAAAGTATGAGCCTGATCAGGGCTAATCCCAGACCTATCCCAGACATAACTTGCGTTATCCTCTTAAATATTGATCGAAACCAGGTTTAATTGACTGTTTTAGTGTGGTACCACTTTACTACGTGATCCAAAGCAGAAAAAACCCTCGATCAGGTCAACATGTATGTTAAAACTGCGAAAGTACGAGCCTGATGAGGGCAAATCCCAGACCTATCCCGGGCATAACTTGCGTTATCCACTAAAATATTGATCGGAACCAGGTTTAATTGACTGTTTCAGTGTGATACCACATTACTACGTGATCCAATCCAGAAGAAAGGCCAGGATCTGTTCAACGAGTATGTGAAGTATGCGAAAGTATGAGTCTGATGAGGGCAAATCCCAGGCCTAACCTAGACATAACATGCGTTATCCTCTAAAATATTGATCGAAACCAGGTTTAATGGACTGTTTCAGTGTGGTACCACATTAGTACGTGAACCAAACCAGAAAAAGCGAAGGATCTGTTCAACAAGTATGTGAATAACGCGAAAATATGACCCTGATGAGGGCAAATCCCAGACCTATCCCAGACCTAACTTGCGTTATCCTATAAAATATTGATCGAATCCAGGTTTATTTGACAGTTTCAATGTGGTACCACTTTGCTACGTGATCCAAAGCAGAAAACAACATCGATCAGGTCAACATGTATGTTAAAACTGGAAAAGTATGACCCTGATGAGGGCAAATCTCAGACCTATCCCAGACCTAACTTACGATATCCTGTAAAATATTTATCAAGACCAGGTTTAATTGACTGTTTCAGTGTGGTACCACTTTGCTACGTGATCCAAAGCAGAAAAAACCATCGATCAGGTCAACATGTATGTTAAAACTGCGAAAGGATGACCCTGATGAGGGCAAATCCCAGACCTAACCTAGACCTAACATGTGTTATCCTCTAAAATAATAATCGAAACCAGGTTTAATGGTCTGCCTCAGTGTGGTACCACATTACTACGTGATCGAAACCAGAAAAAACCCAGGATCCGTTCAACAAGTATGTGAAAAACGCGAAAGTATGAGCCTGACGAGGGCAAATCCTAGACCTAACCCAGACCTAACATGCGTTATCCTCTAAAATATTTATCGAGACCAGGTTTAATTGAATGTCTCAGTGTGGTACCACATTACTACGTGATCCAAACCAGAAAAAAACCAGGATCCGTTCAACAAGTATGTGAAAGACGCGAAAGAATGAGCCTGATGAGAGCAAATCCCAGACCTATCCCAGACATAACTTGCGTTAGCCCATAAAATATTGATCGAATCCAGGTTTAATTGACTGTATCAGTGTGATACCACCTTGCTACGTGATCCAAAGCAGAAAAAACCCTCGATCATGCCAATATCTATGAGAAATATGCGAAAGAATGAGCCTGATGAGGGCAAATCCTAGACCTAACGCAGATCTAACATGCGTTATCCTCTAAAATATTTATCAAGACCAGGATTAATTGACTGTTTCAGTGTGGCATCACATTACTACGTGATCCAAACCAGTGGAAGCCCAGGATCTGGCCAACAAGAATGAGAATAATGCGAAAGTACGAGCCTCATCAGAACACACCCCAGACCTAACCAAGACTTAACATGAATTTTTCTCTAAGATATTGATCGAAACCAGGTTTAATGGACCGTTTCGGTGTGGTACCACATTACTACGTGAACCAAACCGGAAGAAACCCAGGATCTGTTCAGCAAGTATGTGAAAAACGCGAAAGTATGAGCCTGACGAGGGCAAATCCTAGACCTAACCCAGACCTAACATGCGTTATCCTCTAAAATATTTATCAAGACCAGGTTTAATTGAATGTCTCAGTGTGGTACCACATTACTACGTGATCCAAACCAGAAAAAACCCAGGATCTAGCCATGAAGTATGAGAAATATGCGAAAGTATGAGCCTGACGAAGGCAAATCCCAGACCTATCCCAGGCATAACTTGTGTTATCCTCTAAAATATTGATCGAAACCAGGTTTAACGGACTGTTTCAGTGTGGTACCACATTACTACGTGATCGAAACCAGAAAAAACCCAGGATCCATTCAACAAGTATGTGAAAAACGCGAAAGTATGAGCCTGATAAAGGCAAATCCCAGACCTATCCCAGACATAACTTGCGTTATCCTCAAAAATATTGATCGAAACCAGGTTTAATTGACTGTTGCAGTGTGGTACCACATTACTACGTGATCCAATCCAGAAGAAGCCCAGGATCTAGCCATGAAGTATGAGAAATTTGTCAAAGTATGAGCCTGACGAGGGCAAATCCTAGACCTAACCCAGACCTAACATGCGTTATCCTCTAAAATATTTATCAAGACCAGGTTTAATTGAAAGTTCCAGTGTGGTACCGCATTACTACGTTATCCAAACCAGAAAAAGCCCCGAATCTGGCCATCAAGTATGAGAAATACGCGAAAGTACGTGCCTGATGAGAGCAAATCCCAGACCTATCCCAGACATAACTTGCGTTATCCTCTAAAACATTGACCGAAACCAGGTTTCGTGGACTGTTTCAGTGTGGTACCACATTACTGCGAGATCCAATCCAGAAAAAAACTAGGATCTGTTCAACAAGTGTGTGAAAAATGCGAAAGTATGACCCTGATGAGGGCAAATCCCAGACCTATCCCAGACCTAACTTGCGTTATCCTATAAAATATTGATCGAAACCAGGTTTAAAGGTCTGCTTCAGTGTGGTACCACTTCACTACGTGATCCAAAGCAGAAAAAACCCTCGATCAGGTCAACACGTATGTTAAAACTGCGGAAGTATGACCCTGATGAGGGCAAATCTCAGACCTATTCCAGACCTAACTTACGTTATCCTCTAAAATATTTATCAAGCCCAGGATTAATTGACTGCTTCAGTGTGGCATCACATTACTACGTGATGCAAACCAGTGGAAGCCCAGGATGTGGCCAACAAGAATGAGAAATATGCGAAAGTACGAGCCTGATGAGAGCAAACCCCAGACCTAACCAAGACGTAACATGCGTTATCCTCAAAAATATTGATCGAAACCAGGTTTAATCGACTGTTTCAGTATGGTACCACATTACTACTTTATCCAAACCAGAAAAAGCCCAGAATCTGGCCATCAAGTATGAGAAATATGCGAAAGAATGAGCCTGATGAGGGCAAATCCTAGACCTAACCCAGACCTAACTTGCGTTGTCATCTAAAATATTGATGGAAACCAGGTCTAAATGACTGTTTCAGTGTGACATCACATTACTACGTGATCCAAACCAGAGAAAACCGAGGATCAGTTCAACAAGTATGTGAAAAACGCGAAAGTATGAGCCGGATGAGGGCAAATCCCCGACCTAACCTAGACCTAACACGTGTTATCCTCTAAAATAATAATCAAAACCAGGTTTAATGCTCTGCTTCAGTGTGGTACCACATTACTCCGTGGCCAAAGCAGAAAAAACCCTCGATCAGGTCAACATGTATGCTAAAACTGCGAAAGTATGACCCTGATGAGGGCAAATCCCAGACCTAACCTAGACCTAACACGTGTTATCTTCTAAAATATTGATCGAAATCAGGTTTAGTGGACTGTTTCAGTGTGGTACCACTTTACAACGTGATCGAAACCAGAAAATGCCAGGGATCTGTTCAACAAGTATGTGAAAAATGCGAAGGTATGACCCTGATGAGGGCAAATCCCAGACCTATCCCAGACCTAACTTGCGTTGTCCTCTAAAATATTGTTCGAAACCAGGTTTAATTGACTGTTTTAGCGTGGCACCACTTTACTACGTGACCCAAAGTAGAAAAAACCCTCGATCAGGGCAACGTGTCTGGTAAAACTGCGATAGTATGACCCTCATTAGTGCAAAACCAGACCTATCCCAGACCTAACTTGCGTTATTCTCTAAAATATTGATGGAAACCAGGTTTAAATGACTGTTTCAGTGTGGTACCACATTACTACGTGATCCACTCCAGAAAAAGTCCAGGATCTAGCCATCAAGTATGAGAAATATGCGAAAGAACGAGCCTGATGAGGGCAAATCCTAGACCTAACCCAGACCTAACTTGCGCTGTCCTCTAAAATATTGATCGAAACCAGGTTTAATGGACCGTTTCAGTGTGGTACCGGTTTACTACGTGATCCAAACCAGAAAAAACCGAGGATCAGTTCAACAAGTATGTGAAAAACGCGAAAGTATGAGCCGGATGAGGGCAAATCCCCGACCTATCACAGACATAACTTGCGTTATCCTCTAAAATATTGTTCGAAACCAGGTTTAATTGACTGTTTTAGTGTGGTACCACTTTACTACGTGGCCAGAGCAGAAAAAACCCTCGATCAGGTCAACATGTATGCTAAAACTGCGAAAGTATGACCCTGATGAGGGCAAATCCCAGACCTAACCAAGACCTAACACGTGTTATCCTCTAAAATATTGATCGAAATCAGGTTTAGTGGACTGTTTCAGTGTGGTACCACTTTACAACGTGATCGAAACCAGAAAATGCCAGGGATCTGTTCAACAAGTATGTGAAAAATGCGAAGGTATGACCCTGATGAGGGCAAATCCCAGACCTATCCCAGACCTAACTTGCGTTGTCCTCTAAAATATAGATGGAAACCAGGTTTAATGGACCGCTTCAGTGTGGTACCACATTACTACGTGATCCAAACCAGAAAAAACCAAGGATCTGTTCAACAAGTATGTGAAAAACGCGAAAGTATGAGCCGGATCAGGGCAAATCCCAGACCTATCCCAGACATAACTTTTTTTCCTTTTTTTTTTTTTTTTTTTTTGTCGTGGGGAAAATCTTCGAAAGACTCCCTCCCACCTCCTTGGGGAGAGGTGGGAGGGGTGTGTGGGATTCCCCGCGCCCGTACAACGACAGGCGCGGGACCTACCCACTAAAAACCCCACGGTGACCCTTCGGCACGCTTTGGGAGGATACCGGGAATCGCTCGAAGCATTCTTCCGGTATCCTCCCCGTGCCCGCGCTTTCGCGCCCATCCCCCGGGGGGACAAACGGTCCCCCCAGTAGACACACTGCCTCATAGCGGCGGGACGGGGCCACTCCATCCCGCCGCTATCCGTCCCGGGGCCGCGTTTAGTGGCGGCTGCGAGCCCCAAATCGCAACCGCCCGCGACCCCGTTTCCACCCCTCGGCGGCCGGGCGTTCATGGCCGCACCAGACCGCCGAGGGTGCCTCCCCTTGCGTCGGACCGGTAGGGGGAGGCACTCCTACCCCCACCCGGTCCGTCCCGGCGCCGCCTGGCGGGAGGAGGGTCCCCTCAGGACCCCCCTCCCAGCCTAGGTCATCCGCCACGCCGAGGCGGCCGCCCGCGACGCCTCGCGACCGGGCGACGACCTCGGGCCACCGCACGAGCGCGAGCTTCAGTGCGCCGCTGAAGCTCGCGCTCCCTCCCCGCGGCCTCCTTCTGCAACATTACGTTCTCGCAGAAGGAGGCCACGGCCCTCCACTTCTCCTCGCTGCCGAGCATGGCGCGCACCACGCCCGGCAGCGAGACATCCCGCCCGACGACGCCGACCAGGACACGGCGCTCCCCCTCCCACGCGGGGCATACCTCCAGGGTATGATCCGCCGTGTCCTGCTCAGCGTCGCAGTGGCAGCAACGCGCCGTCGGCTCCTTCCCTATCCGGCACAGGTATCTTCCGAAGCTGCCATGCCCGGAAAATACCTGTGCCAGCCGGTAGGTGAGGCTGCCATGGCCTCTGTCCAGCCACTCCTTCAGGAGTGGCCGAACAGCCCCGACAGTCCGGTGCCCCGCGGTTGGCAGAGCCAGCCGCTCCTGCCACGCGAGCAACACGGACTGCCGGGCCTGGCGCTTCAAATCGCCCCAAGCTGGTTCCTGCCCGCCCGGGACCGCCCCCACCCCCGCGCGTCGGTCGACGCGGTGCCGGTACATCGCCGCGTGCGACCGCGCGAGCAGGTCCATGGGCGGCATCCCCGCTAGAACCGTCGCCGCCTCGTGTGACATGGTCCGATACCCGCGGACGACCCTGAGCGCCACGCGCCTCTGAACCCGACGCAGCATAGTCATGCTGCGCCGGGAGGCAGCCAGGTCGTCCGCCCAGACGGGGGCCCCGTATAGGGCCACCGACTGGACCATTGCCACATAGAGGCGACGAACTCGGCCCGCCGGGCCCCCCAGGTTGGGCAGGATCCGGCCCAGAGCCGCAACCATCCTTTCCAACCGGGGGACCAGGCAGCGGAAATGCTTCTCGAAACGCCAGTGGCTATCGAGGATCAGCCCTAGATACCTGATCTGGGGCTTCACCTCGATGTCAGCCCCACCCACCCGAATCAGAGGGGGTGGCGGATCCTGCCGAGGTGAATGAAACGCAATCACCTCGGTCTTATGGACCGCCACCGTCATCCCCATCCCCCTGATCCGGTCGACGACGCGTTGCGACCCCTCCTCCGCGCGACGCATGGCCCTCCCCGAGTGCGCCCCGACGGCCAGCACCAGTGTGTCATCCGCATAACACACCGTGCTGACGCCGTCGGGGAGGCCGGCCCGCAACACCGAGTCGTACGCGATGTTCCACAGGAGTGGCCCGAGGACCGACCCCTGCGGAACACCGCAGTACACCTCCCTCCGCATATCACCATCCCGGCCCGGATACTCGATCCACCTGCCGCGGAGATAATCCCCGACGACCGCCCTGAGACAAGGGGGGACTCGATGATATTCGAGTCCCCTCCTTATCTCTTCCCAGGGGAGGGTGTTAAAGGCATTGGCAATATCCAAGGATATTGCCAATGCCACCCCTCCCCGGGAGACGGCCGCCTCCGAGAGGGCCCTCACACGACCTATCGCGTCGATAGTCGATCGGCCCCCCCCGGAAACCGAACTGGCAGTCGGCCAGACCGGGATCACCCCGCGACAGGTGCTCGACGAGGCGGGCAGCAATCACACGCTCGAAGAGCTTGCCCACCTCGTCGAGGAGACAAATGGGCCGGTATGCGGAGGGAGACTCCGCGGGCCGACCCTCCTTCCGGAGGAGGACCATCCTCGCCACCTTCCAACTGGGGGGGAATCGCCCGTCCCTCAGGCAGCGGTCGAAAAACCGCCTGAGGTCCGCCCCAAGGACGCCCTGGGTCAAGACCCAAACCCGGCCGGGCACACCATCCGGACCCGGGGCCGTGTTACGAACCCCGAGCCGTCTGATGGCCGCTGCCAGCTCCTCCTGCGTGACCCCCAGCTCGGCCGTCCACTCCACTGGGACAGCCGCCGCCGCCGGAGGACGCGGTCCCCTCTCCCCAATTGGGAAGAGTATATTGACCACGTCCTCCAGCAGCCGGGGGTCAAGACCCTCGGTGAGGGGGGGCGCCCACGGGCGGAGCTTATTCAGCACCACCTTATATGGGCGCCCCCATGGATCGTCATCGAGGGTCTGGAGGAGCTCCTTCCATGCCTGGGTCTTGGCCCGTTTGATGGCGACCTGCAGAGCAACCCGCGCCACGCGGTATGCTCCATACAGGTCATCAGCTGCCCTCGCTCGCGCCACGCCGTCGCCTGTACGTTGACGACGGCGCGCGCGGGTGTACTGGCGTCGGGCGCGGACAGTCGCGACTCGCAACTCCGCGATCGCGTCCGACCACCAGTACACCGCCCGGCGAGGAGAAGCCCGCCCGACCCGAGGCATCGCCGCGTCGCAAATACCCGCGACCAATGCTCCGAGCCGGGCGACCTCCTCCTCTATGCTCGGCAACTCGGCCGCTCCCTGCGGCCAAGTTGCAGCGAGGGCAGCTGCCATCAGGGCGTCCTTGTCCAGGCGCCGAAGCGCCCAGCGGCGTGGTGGGGTGCCACGCAGGCGGCCGTGTCGGGATGCACTCGCGGCGGCAGAGACCTCCATCCGGATGTACCGGTGATCGGAGAGTGTCTCTGCCCCCGCGACCACGTGCCAACCCGACACCATGCGCACGGCGTTGGGGGTCGCGAATCCAACATCCACGATGGACCCCCCATATCGCCGCACGCATGTGTGCTCCGACCCCCGGAGGTCGAGCCCCGCCGCCCAATCGCCCAGGATCCCGCCGCGAACGGAGGTCCTGGGGGATCCCCAAGCCACCGACTTGGCATTAAAATCCCCCAGGACCAGCACCGGCCGGGCCGCGTAGCGCTGCACGCATGCCGCGACCTCGGCCAAGTACAGCTCGAACGCAGCGTGACCGCTACGGGGCGAAATGTAGCACCCCACCACAGCGACTCCCCCCCAGTCCACGGCGACGAATCCCCGACCGCGCTCCAACAAGGAGAACGGTGGGGACCCGTCGCCCCCTCCCCATACCGTCGCCACCAAGCCGTCCGCGTCGCCCACCCAATGAGGGTGATCAGGGACGCGGTACGGCTCGGCGGCGACCGCCAGGCCAACCCCCCACTCCGCGAGGACTTGGGACATCAAGTCCTGTGCCGCGCGGCAGTGGTTGAGGTTGGCCTGGAGGAGGAGGCGGGGCGGCATTAATTAATGGCCGCGCCAGCCTCCTCCCGGCCGTCCGTCCCCGTAGCACCGTCCACCTCCATGGAGGACGATGCCACCGCCCTCGGCACCGGAGCCGGTGCAGCCCGCCTCTTCCTCTACTTCCGGGAGGGGGGGAAGCACTTCTTGCTCCCCACCCTGTGATCAGCTGGCCTCCCCATGTCCGCACACAGCGGGCAGTGGGGGGCCGCCGAGCACTGGCTCGCACGGTGCTCTTTGGCACCGCAGCGGTAACACTGACCGCTGCGGTCCACCGGCGAGGTGCACCACTGCCTCACGTGCCCCAATTCGTGGCAGCGGTGACACTGGAGCGGGCGCGGCACGAGGATTTCCACTCGCGCCGAAACCCACCCCACCAACACCCTCCCGGATTCCGCCACCTTACGGGCGGCGGAGAGGGGGCACCGGGCCCACACCGACCCGAGGCCGGAGGGCGACCTGCGGATCTCTCCGATCCGCAGGTCCTCCACAGGACAGTCCCCCGCCCTCGCAAGGGCACGGGACACATCCTGTGCGCTGACCGAGTCGTCCAGCCCACAAACGCGCATCTCCGTGCGCTTCGTGGGCCGGGCGACCCGGACACCTCGCTCGCCCAGCTGCTCCCGGAGCCTCTGGGCGAGACGATCCGTCTTCGCGCCGCCTTCTGTACCGGGGATCTCCAGCAAGAGACCCCCGGTCACGGCCCTCTTCGCCCTCACGGAGGCGATGCCCAGCTCTTCCAGGGAGATATTCTCCCTGGCGAGCCGCATCGCCTCCGCGAGGGTCAGGTCGCCCCCCTGCGCAACGGTCAGCGTCACCGCTGCCGTTTTTGGGGGACGACCTGGTCGTGCCTTCCCGACCTTCGCGGCCTTTACCTTGGCCGCCGGCGGCGGAGGCGGAGGCTGCGGTTGCGAGGCCTTCCTCGCCGCCCGCTTCGCCTTCCGCCCCACCACCTCACTCCACGCCACCCCCCCTTGGGAGGGTGCTGTGGAGGACGCGACCACCGCGACCACGGGTACACCACCCCCCTTGGGGGTCGCGACCCGGGGCCCTGGTGCCGCAACGCTGGGCGGAGCCTTCACTCCGCCCTTCTTTGCCTTCCCCGACTGTACCGGAACAGGTCGGGGAGGCACCGCCTTCCTGCTGACCGCTCTTCCGGCGAGGAGCTCCTCCCGGAAGGCGGCCAGCTTGCCATCAATCATGTCCCCAATCCTCCTCAGAAGATCGTCTTCTGAGGAGGACGGGGACTTCTTCACGGGCGGAGTGCGGGTGGAGGGGCCCGCGGTGCCCCGCACCACTGCCGCCGCACTCCGCTTATTTACCTCCGCCGAGGGACGCGGCGGTGGAGGAGGAGGGAGGATGGGAGGGAAGGCCGCGCTGTTCCACAGCGCCTCTGCCCTCCTCCACCCCTGTCGCTCCTCCTCCAACAGGAGCTGCAGACGGGCGTTCCGCCCTCTGAGCTCCCGCGCCGCCTCCATCATTTCCTCCGCCACGGCCTTCAGGGCCTCCGCGCCACCGCTTTTCTGCCCCTTAAAGGCGCAGGCAGCGGCGACTTTCTCCACCCGCCTCAGGGACGAGGAGATCCTCTCCGATATCTCCTCGGTCACCTCGTCCCTGAGGCAACTCAGCCTCACCGACGGGCTCATCGCCCCGCCCAACTCGACGACGGCCTGCCCCGTCCTCTTCCTCTTAGAGCCTATGTGGCTCGTGCTGGAGGAGAAGGACGAGACCGACGCCGTCTCGTCGTCCTCCTCCACCCTCCACGAAGCCGGACCTGGCGCTGAGTGGGGCGCGAGCGCCGCCACCCTAACCCCAACCCCGTCTCCGTCCTCCCCAACCGACAAAACCCGCCCCATCCCCATTTTATTTTCTGTGTCCATAATAGTCCCACGAGATGGTCGGAAATAAAGGTCCACCCGGGCAGAGCCGCCTTACCCGGGTAAGCCTAATACTCCGGGGGTTCGGCAGGTTCCCCGGAGGTGGTCGCTTGGGATTGGGCCTTCTCCCCCAACCATGCATCCCATCGCCGCGCACCATAGCTTAGGATTGGAGGGCGATTTTATAGAGTCGCCATACTCGTGGCCCAGGCGGTTAAGCCAAGACCCCCGTTCCTCCTGCCGTCACGTACCATTCACAAAACCAATAGGGAATTGTGAATGGGTCGGTGTGACGACCAACAGGAGGCTTACGGTGTGTGTATGACTCGGGTCCCCGGGTTCGTTAAGCCCGTACTGCAGCTGAAAGGCTGGCAGCCCCTCAGGGCCCAGACCTAACTTGCGTTGTCCTCTCAAATATTGATGGAAACCAGGTATAAATGACTGTTTCAGTGTGGTACCACATTACTACGTGATCCAATCCAGAAAAAGTCCAGGATCTAGCCATCAAGTATGAGAAATATGCGAAAGAATGAGCCTGATGAGGGCAAATCCTAGACCTAACCCAGACCTAACATGCGTTATCCTCTAAAATATTTATCGAGACCAGGATAAATTGACTGTTTCAGTGTGGCATCACATTACTGCGTGATCCAAACCAGAAAAAACCCAGGATCTGTTCAACAAGTATGTGAAAAATGCGAAAGTATGACGCTGATGAGGGCAAATCCCAGACCTATCCCAGACCTAACTTGCGTTGACCTCTAAAATATAGATGGAAACCAGGTTTAATGGACCGTTTCAGTGTTGTACCACATTACTACGTGATCCAAACCAGAAAAAACCGAGGATGTGTTCAACAACTTTGTGAAAAACGCGAAAGTATGAGCCGGATCAGGGCAAATCCCCGACCTATCCCAGACATAACTTGCGTTATCCTCTAAAATATTGATCGAAACCAGGTCTAATTGACTGTTTCAGTGTGGTACCACTATGCTACGTGATCCAATGCAGAAATACCATCGATCAGGTCAACATGTATGTTAAAACTGCGAAAGTATGACCCTGATGAGGGCAAATCCCAGACCTAACCTAGACCTAACGTGTGTTATCCTCTAAAATAATAATCGAAACCAGGTTTAATAGTCTGCTTCAGAGTGGTACAACATTACTACGTGATCGGAGCCAGAAAAAGCCCAGGATCTAGCCATGAAGTATGAGAAATATGCGAAAGTATGAGCCTGACGAGGGCAAATCCTAGACCTAACCCAGACTTAACATGCGTTATCCTCTAAAACATTTATCAAGACCAGGTTTAATTGAATGTTTCAGTGTGGTACCACATTACCACGTGATTCAAACCAGGAAAAGCCCAGGATCTGGCCAACGAGTATGCGAAAAATGCGAAAGTACGAGCCAGATGAGGGCAAATCCCAGGCTTTACCTAGACCTAGGATGAGCTATCCTCTAAAATATTGATCGAAAACAGGTTTAATGGACTGTTTCAGTGTGGTACCACATTACTGCGAGATCCGGACCTGTGAAAGCCCAGGATCAGGCCAACAAGTATGAGAAATATGCGAATGTATGAGCCAGATGAATGCAAATCCTGGACATACCCCAGACGTAACATGCGTTATCCTCTAAAATATTGGTCGTATCCAGGTTTAACTGACTGTTTCAGTATGGTACCACATAACTACGTTATTCAATCCAGAAAAGGCCCAGGATCTGGCCAACAAGTATGAGAAATATGCGAATGTATGAGCCAGATGAGGGCAAATCCTAGACCTAGCCCAGACCTATCATGCGTTAGCATCTAAAATATTGATCGAAACCTGGTTTAATCGACTGTTTCAGTGTGGTACCACATTACTACCTGATCCAAACCAGAAATAACCCAGGATCTCTTCAACAAGTATGTGAAGAATGCGAAAGTATGAGCCAGATGCGGGCAAATCCAGGACGTAACACAGACCTACCATGCGTTATCCTCTAAAATATTGATCGAGACCAGGTATAATTGACTGTATCAGTGTGGTACTACATTACTATGTGATCCAATCCAGAAAAAGCGACGGATGTGGCTAACAAGTATGAGAAATATGCGGAAGTATGAGCCTGATGTGTGCAAATCCTGGACCAAACCCAGACCTAATATGCGTTATCCTGTATAATATTGGTCGTATCCAGGTTTAACTGACTGTTTCAGTGTGGTAGCACATAACTACGTTATCCAATCCAGAAAAAGCCCAGGATCTGGCCAACAAGTATGAGAAATATGTGAAAGTATGAGCCAGATGAGGGCAAATCCTAGGCCTAACCCAGACCTAACATGCGTTATCATCTAAAATATTGATCAAACCTGGTTTAATCGACTGTTTCAGTGTGATACCATGTTAGTACATGATCCAAACCAGAAATAACCCAGGATCTGTTCTACAGGTATGTGAAAAATGCGAAAGTATGTGTCTGATGATGGCAAATCCCTGGCCCAACCTTGTCCAAACATGCATTATCCTCTAAAATATTGATCAAATCCAGGTTCAATCGACTGTTTCAGAGTGGTACCACATTACTACGTGGTCCAAACCAGAAAAATCCCAGGATTTGGCCAACAAGTATGTGAGAAATGCGAAGGTATGGGCCTGATGAGGGCAAATCCCACACCTATCCCAGACCTAACATGCGTTATCCACTAAAATATTGACCGAGACTAGGTTTTATGGACTGTTTCAGTGTGGTACCACATTACCACGTGATTCAAACCAGAAAAAACCCAGGATCTGTACAACAAGTATGAGAAATATGCGAAAGTATGAGCCTGATGCGGGCAAATCCTGGACCTAACCCAGACCTAACATGCGTTATCCTCTAAAATATTGACCGAGACTAGGTTTTATGGACTGTTTCAGTGTGGAACCACATTACCACGTGATTCAAACCAGAAAAAACCCAGGATCTGTACAACAAGTATGTGAAGAATGCGAATGTATGGGTCCGATGGGGGCAAATCCCAGGCCTAACCTAGACCTAACATGCGTTATCCTATAAAATGTTGATCGAGACCAGGTTTAATCGACTGTTTCAGTGTGGTACCACTTTACAACGTGATCCAAGCCAGAAAAAGCCAGGGATCTGTTCAACAAGTATGTGAAAAATGCGAAAGAATGACCCTGATGAGGGAAAATCCCAGGCGTAACCTAGACCTAACATGCGTTATCCTCTAAAATATTGGTGGAAACCGGGTCTAATGGACTGCTTCAGTGTGGTACCACATTACTACGTGATCCAAACCAGAAAAAGCCAGGGATCTGTTCAACAAGTATGTCAAAAACGCGAAAGTATGAGCCTGATGAGGACAAATCCCAGACCTATCCCAGACATAACTTGCGTTATCCTCTAAAATATTGATCGAAACCAGGATTAATCGACTGTTTCAGTGTGGTACCACATTACCACGTGATTCAAACCAGAAAAAACACAGGATCTGTACAACAAGTATGTGAAGAATGCGAAAGTATGGGTCTGATGGGGGCAAATCCCAGGCCTAACCTAGACCTAGGATGAGCTGTCCTCTAAAATATTGATCGAAACCAGGATTAATCGACTGTTTCAGAGTGATACCACATTACTACGTGATCCAAACCAGAAAAAGCCCAGGATCTGGCCAACAAGTATGAGAAATATGCGAAAGTATGAGCCTGATGTGGGCAAATCCTGGACCTAACCCAGACCTAACATGCGTTATCCTCTAAAATATTGATCGAGACCAGGTATAATTGGCTGTTTCAGTGTGGTACTACATCAGTATGTGATCCAATCCAGTAAAAGCAACGGATCAGGCCAACAAGTATGAGAAATATGCGACAGTATGAGCCTGAGGAGGGCAAATCGCACACCTAACCGTGACCTAACCGGCGTTATCCTATAAAATGTTGATCGAGACCAGGTTTAGTCGACTGTTTCAGTGTGGTACCACATTACTACGTGATCGAAACCAGAAAAGACCCAGAATCTGGCCAACAAGTATGTGAAATATGCGAAAGTATGAGCCAGATGAGGGCAAATCCCAGACCTATCCCAGACCCAACTTTCGGTATCCTCTAAAATACTGGTCGAGACCAGGTTTAGTTGACTGTTTCAGTGTGGTACCACATTACTACGTGATCGAAACCAGAAAAGACCCAGAATCTGTTCAAGAAGTATGTGAAGAATGCGAAAGTATGAGACTGATGAGGACAAATCCCAGACCTATCCCAGACATAACTTGCGTTATCCTCTAAAATATAGATCGAAACCAGGTTTAATCGACTGTTTCCGTGTGGCACCACATTACTACGTGATCCAATCCAGAAAAAGCCCAGGATCTGGCCAACAAGTATGAGAAATATGCGAAAGTATGAGCCAGATGAGGGCAAATCCCAGGCATTACCTAGACCTAGGATGAGCTATCCTCTAAAATATTGATCGAAAACAGGTTTAATGGACTGTTTCAGTGTGGTACCACATTCCTGCGAGATCCGGACCTGTGAAAGCCCAGGATCAGGCCAACAAGTATGAGAAATATGCGAATGTATGAGCCAGATGAATGCAAATCCTGGACATACCCCAGACGTAACATGCGTTATCCTCTAAAATATTGGTCGTATCCAGGTTTAACTGACTGTTTCAGTATGGTACCACATAACTACGTTATTCAATCCAGAAAAGGCCCAGGATCTGGCCAACAAGTATGAGAAATATGCGAATGTATGAGCCAGATGAGGGCAAATCCTAGACCTAGCCCAGACCTATCATGCGTTATCATCTAAAATATTGATCGAAACCTGGTTTAATCGACTGTTTCAGTGTGGTACCACATTACTACCTGATCCAAACCAGAAATAACCCAGGATCTCTTCAACAAGTATGTGAAGAATGCGAAAGTATGAGCCAGATGCGGGCAAATCCTAGACGTAACACAGACCTAACATGCGTTATCCTCTAAAATATTGATCGAGACCAGGTATAATTGACTGTATCAGTGTGGTACTACATTACTATGTGATCCAATCCAGAAAATGCGACGGATGTGGCTAACAAGTATGAGAAATATGCGGAAGTATGAGCCAGATGTGTGCAAATCCTGGACCAAACCCAGACCTAATATGCGTTATCCTCTATAATATTGGTCGTATCCAGGTTTAACTGACTGTTTCAGTGTGGTAGCACATAACTACGTTATCCAATCCAGAAAAAGCCCAGGATCTGGCCAACAAGTATGAGAAATATGTGAAAGTATGAGCCAGATGAGGGCAAATCCTAGACCTAACCCAGACCTAACATGCGTTATCATCTAAAATATTGATCAAACCTGGTTTAATCGACTGTTTCAGTGTGGTACGACATTACTACCTGATCCAAACCAGAAAAAACCCAGGATCCGTACAACAGGTATGTGAAAAATGCGAAAGTATGGGTCTGATGAGGGCAAATCCTAGCCCTAACCCAGACCTAACATGCGTTATCATCTAAAATATTGATCGAAACCAGGTTTAATCGACTGTTTCAGGGTGGTACCACATTACTACGTGATCCAAACCAGGAAAAGCCCAGGATCTGGCCAACAAGTATGTGAAGAATGCGAATGTATGGGTCCGATGGGGGCAAATCCCAGGCCTAACCTAGACCTAACATGCGTTATCCTATAAAATGTTGATCGAGACCAGGTTTAATCGACTGTTTCAGTGTGGTACCACTTTACAACGTGATTCAAACCAGAAAAAACACAGGATCTGTACAACAAGTATGTGAAGAATGCGAAAGTATGGGTCTGATGGGGGCAAATCCCAGGCCTAACCTAGACCTAGGATGAGCTGTCCTCTAAAATATTGATCGAAACCAGGATTAATCTACTGTTTCAGAGTGATACCACATTACTACGTGATCCAAACCAGAAAAAGCCCAGGATCTGGCCAACAAGTATGAGAAATATGCGAAAGTATGAGCCTGATGTGGGCAAATCCTGGACCTAACCCAGACCTAACATGCGTTATCCTCTATAATATTGATCGAGACCAGGTATAATTGGCTGTTTCAGTGTGGTACTACATCAGTATGTGATCCAATCCAGTAAAAGCAACGGATCAGGCCAACAAGTATGAGAAATATGCGACAGTATGAGCCTGAGGAGGGCAAATCGCACACCTAACCGTGACCTAACCGGCGTTATCCTATAAAATGTTGATCGAGACCAGGTTTAGTCGACTGTTTCAGTGTGGTACCACATTACTACGTGATCCAATCCAGGAAAAGCCCAGGATCTGGCCAACAAGTATGTGAAGAATGCGAATGTATGGGTCCGATGGGGGCAAATCCCAGGCCTAACCTAGACCTAACATGCGTTATCCTATAAAATGTTGATCGAGACCAGGTTTAATCGACTGTTTCAGTGTGGTACCACTTTACAACGTGATCCAAACCAGAAAAAGCCAGGGATCTGTTCAACAAGTATGTCAAAAACGCGAAAGTATGAGCCTGATGAGGACAAATCCCAGACCTATCCCAGACATAACTTGCGTTATCCTCTAAAATATTGATCGAAACCAGGATTAATCGACTGTTTCAGTGTGGTACCACATTACCACGTGATTCAAACCAGAAAAAACACAGGATCTGTACAACAAGTATGTGAAGAATGCGAAAGTATGGGTCTGATGGGGGCAAATCCCAGGCCTAACCTAGACCTAGGATGAGCTGTCCTCTAAAATATTGATCGAAACCAGGATTAATCGACTGTTTCAGAGTGATACCACATTACTACGTGATCCAAACCAGAAAAAGCCCAGGATCTGGCCAACAAGTATGAGAAATATGCGAAAGTATGAGCCTGATGTGGGCAAATCCTGGACCTAACCCAGACCTAACATGCGTTATCCTCTAAAATATTGATCGAGACCAGGTATAATTGGCTGTTTCAGTGTGGTACTACATTACTATGTGATCCAATCCAGAAAAAGCCCAGGATCTGGCCAACAAGTATGAGAAATATGCGAAAGTATGAGCCAGATGAGGGCAAATCCTAGACCTAACCCAGACCTAACATGCGTTATCATCTAAAATATTGATCGAAACCTGGTTTAATCGACTGTTTCAGTGTGGTACGACATTACTACCTGATCGAAACCAGAAATAACCCAGGACCTGTTCAACAAGTATCTGAAGAATGCGAAAGTATGAGTCTGATGAGGGCAAATCCCAGGCCTAACCTAGACCTAGCAGGAGTTATCCTCTAAAATATTGATCGAGACCAGGTTTAGTCGACTGTTTTAGTGTGGTACCACGTTACTACGTGATCCAAACCAGAAAAAGCCCAGGATCAGGCCAACAAGTATGAGAAATATGCGAAAGTATGAGCCAGATGCGGGCAAATCCTGGACCTAACCCAGACCTAACTTACGTTATCCTATAAAATATTGATCGAGATCACGTTTAGCCGACTGTTTCAGTGTGGTACCACATTACCACGTGGTCCAAACCAGAAAAAGCCCAGGATCTGGCCAACGAGTATGCGAAAAATGCGAAAGTACGAGCCAGATGAAGGCAAATTCTGGACCTAACCCAGACCTAACATGCGTTATCCTCTAAAATATAGATCGAAACCAGGTTTAATCGACTGTTTCAGTGTGGTGCCATAGTACCACCTGATCCAAACCAGAAAAAACCCAGGATCTGTCCAACAAGTATGTGAAGAATGCGAAAGTATGAGTCTCATGAGGGCAAATACTAGGCCTAACCTAGACCTAGCATGAGTTACCCTCTAAAATATTTTTTCGAAACCAGGTTTAATGGACTGCTTCAGTGTGATACCACATTACCACGTGATCCAAACCAGAAAAAGCCCGGGATCTGGTCAACGAGTATGCGAAACATGCGAAAGTATGAGCCAGATGCGGGCAAATCCTGGACCTAACCCAGACCTAACATGCGTTATCCTCTAAAATATTCGTCGTATCCAGGTTTAACTGACTGTTTCAGTGTGGTACCACATAACTATGTTATTCAATCCAGAAAAAGCCCAGGATCTGGCCAACAAGTATGAGTAATATGCGAAAGTATGAGCCAGATGAGGGCAAATCCTAGACCTAACCCAGACCTTACATGCGTTATCATCTAAAATATTGATCGAAACCTGGTTTAATCGACTGTTTCAGTGTGGTACGACATTACTACCTGATCCAAACCAGAAAAAGCCCAGGATCTGCTCAACAAGTATGTGAAGAATGCGAAAGTATGGGTCTGATGGGGGCAAATCCCAGGGCTAACCTAGACCTAGCATGAGTTATCCTCTAAAATATTGCTCCGGACCAGGTTTAGTCGACTGTTTCAATGTGATACCATGTTAGTACATGATCCAAACCAGAAATAACCCAGGATCTGTTCTACAAGTATGTGAAAAATGCAAAAGTATGAGTCTGATGAGGGCAAATCCCTGGCCTAACCTTGACCAAAAATGCGTTATCCTCTAAAATATAGATCGAATCCAGGTTTCATGGACTGTTTCAGAGTGATACCACATTACTACGTGATTCAAACCAGAAAAAACGCAGGATCTGCTCAACAAGTATGTGAAGAATGCGAAAGTATGGGTCTGATGGGGGCCAGTCCCAGGCCTAACCTAGACCTAGGATGAGCTATCCTCTATAATATTGATCGAAACCAGGATTAATCGACTGTTTCCGTGTGGCACCACATTACTACGTGATCCGAACCAGAAAAAGCCCAGGATCTGGCCAACAAGTATGAGAAATATGCGAAAGTATGAGCCTGATGTGGGCAAATCCTGGACCTAACCCAGACCTAACATGCGTTATCCTCTAAAATATTGATCGAGACAGGTATAATTGGCTGTTTCAGTGTGGTACTACATCTGTATGTGATCCAATCCAGTAAAAGCAACGGATCAGGCCAACAAGTATGAGAAATATGCGACAGTATGAGCCTGAGGAGGGCAAATCGCACACCTAACCGTGTCCTAACCGGCGTTATCCTATAAAATGTTGATCGAGACCAGGATTAATCGACTGTTTCAGTGTGGTACCACATTACTACGTGATCCAAATTAGAATAAACCCAGGATCTGTTCAACAAGTATGTGAAGAATGCGAAAGTATGAGTCTCATGAGGGCAAATCCCAGGGCTAACCTAGACCTAACATGAGTAATCGTCGAAAATATTGATCGAAACCAGGTTTAATGGACTGTTTCAGCGTGGTACCACATTACTACGTGATCCAGACCAGTGAAAGCCCAGAATCTGGCCAACAAGTTTGAGAAATATGCGAAAGTATGACCCAGATGAGGGCAAGTCCTAAACCTAACGGAGACCTAACATGCGTTATCCTATAAAATGTTGATCGAGACCAGGATTAATCGACTGTTTCATTGCGGTACCACTTTGCAACGTGATCCAAACCAGGAAAAGCCAGGGATCTGTTCAACAAGTATGTGGAAAATGCGAAAGAATGACCCTGACGAGGGCAAATCCCAGGCGTAACCTAGACCTAACATGCGTTATCCTCTAAAATATTGATCGAAACCAGGTTTCATGGACTCTTTCAGTGTGGTAACACATTACCACGTGATCCAAACCAGAAAAAGACCGGGATTTGGCCAACAAGTATGCGAAAAATGTGGAAGTATGACCCTGATGGGGGCAAATCCCAGACCTATCCCAGACCTAGCATGAGTTATCCTCTAAAATATTGCTCGGGACCAGGTTTAGTCGACTGTTTCAGTGTGATACCATGTTAGTACATGATCCAAACCAGAAATAACCCAGGATCTGTTCTACAAGTATGTGAAAAATGCGAAAGTATGAGTCTGATGAGGGCAAATCCCTGGCCTAACCTTGACCAAACATGCGTTATCCTCTAAAACGTTCATCGTGACTAGGGTTAATCGGCTGCTTCAGTGTGGTACCACATTACTACCTGATCCAAACTAGTAGAAACCCAGGATCTCTCCACCAAGTATGTGAAGTATGCGAAAGTATGAGCCAGATGCGGGCAAATCCAAGACCTAAACCAGACCTAACATGCGTTATCCTCAAAAATATAGTTCGAAACCAGGTTTAATCGACTGTTTCCGTGTGGCACCACATTACTACGTGATCCAATCCAGAAAAAGCCCAGGATCTGGCCAACAAGTATGAGAAATATGCGAAAGTATGAGCCAGATGCGGGCAAATCCTGGACCTAACCCAGACCTAACTTACGTTATCCTATAAAATATTGATCGAGACCACGTTTAGCCGACTGTTTCAGTGTGGTACCACATTACCACGTGATCCAAACCAGAAAAAGCCCAGGATCTGGCGAACGAGTATGCGAAAAATGCGAAAGTACGAGCCAGATGAAGGCAAATCCTCGACCTAACCCAGACCTAACATGCGTTATCCTCTAAAATATAGATCGAAACCAGGTTTAATCGACTGTTTCGGTGTGGTACCACAGTACCACCTGATCCAAACCAGAAAAAACCCAGGATCTGTCCAACAAGTATGTGAAGAATGCGAAAGTATGAGTCTCATGAGGGCAAATACTAGGCCTAACCTAGACCTAGCATGAGTTACCCTCTAAAATATTTTTTCGAAACCTGGTTTAATGGACTGCTTCAGTGTGATACCACATTACCACGTGATCCAAACCAGAAAAAGCCCAGGATCAGGCCAACAAGTATGAGAAATGTGCGAAAGTATGAGCCAGATGCGGGAAAATCCTGGACCTACCCCAGACCTAACATGCGTTATCCTCTAAAATATTGATCGAGACCACGTTTAGCCGACAGTTTCAGTGTGGTACCACATTACCACGTGATCCAAACCAGAAAAAGCCCAGGATCAGGCCAACAAGTATGAGAAATATGCGAAAGTATGAGCCAGATGCGGGCAAATCCTGGACCTACCCCAGACCTAACATGCGTTATCCTCTAAAATATTCGTCGTATCCAGGTTTAACTGACTGTTTCAGTGTGTTACCACATAACTACGTTATTCAATCCAGAAAAAGCCCAGGATCTGGCCAACAAGTATGAGAAATATGCGAATGTATGAGCCAGATGAGGGCAAATCCTAGACCTAACCCAGACCTATCATGCGTTATCATCTAAAATATTGATCGAAACCTGGTTTAATCGACTGTTTCAGTGTGGTACCACATTACTACCTGATCCAAACCAGAAATAACCCAGGATCTGTTCTACAAGTATGTGAAAAATGCAAAAGTATGAGTCTGATGGGGGCAAATCCCAGGCCTAACCTAGACCTAGCATGAGTTGTCCTCTAAAATATTGATCGAAACCAGGTTTAATGGTCTGTTTCAGTGTGGTACCACATTACTACGTGATCCAAACCAGAAAAACCCAGGATCTGTTCAACAAGCATGTGAAGAATGCGAAGGTATGAGTCTGATGAGGGCAGATCCCAGACCAATCCCAGACCTAACATGCGTTATCCTCTAAAATATTGATGAAACCAGGTTTCGTGGACTGTTTCAGTGTGATACCACATTACCACGTGATCCAAACCAGAAAAAGCAATGGATCTGGCTAACAAGTATGAGAAATATGCGACAGTATGAGCCTGATGAGGGCAAATCCCACACCTAACCGTGTCCTAACCGGCGTTATCCTATAAAATGTTGATCGAGACCAGGATTAACCGACTGTTTCAGTGTGGTACCACTTTACAACGTGATCCAAACCAGAAAAAACCCAGGATCTCTTCAACAAGCGTGTGAAGAATGCGAAAGTACGGGTCAGATGAGGGCAAATCCCAGACCTATCCCAGACCCAACTTGCGTTATCCTCTTAAATATTGGTCGAGACCAGGTTTAGTCGACTGTTTCAGTGTGGTACGACATAACTACGTGATCCAAACCAGAAAAAGCCCAGGATCTGGCCAACAAGTATGAGAAATATGCGAAAGTATGAGCCTGATGCGGGCAAATCCTGGACCTAACCCAGGCCTAACATGCGTTATCCTCTAAAATATTGATCGAGACCGGGTATAATTGACTGTTTCAGTGTGGTACTACATCAGTATGTGATCCAATCCAGAAAAAGCAACGTATCTGGCCAACAGGTATGAGAAATATGCGAAAGTATGAGTCTGATGAGGGCAAGTCCCAGGCCTAACATAGACCTAACATGCGTTATCATCTAAAATATTGATCGAGACCAGGTTTAATGCACTGTTTCAGTATGGTACCACATTACTACGTGATCCAAACCAGAAAAACCCAGGATCTGTTCAACAAGCATGTGAAGAATGCGAAGGTATGAGTCTGATGAGGGCAGATCCCAGACCTATCCCAGACTTAACATGCGTTATCCTCTAAAATATTGATGAAACCAGGTTTCGTGGACTGTTTCAGTGTGATACCACATTACCACGTGATCCAAACCAGAAAAAGCAATGGATCTGGCTAACAAGTATGAGAAATATGCGACAGTATGAGCCTGATGAGGGCAAATCCCACACCTAACCGTGTCCTAACCGGCATTATCCTATAAAATGTTGATCGAGACCAGGATTAACCGACTGTTTCAGTGTGGTACCACTTTACAACGTGATCCAAACCAGAAAAAACCCAGGATCTCTTCAACAAGCGTGTGAAGAATGCGAAAGTACGGGTCAGATGAGGGCAAATCCCAGACCTATCCCAGACCCAACTTGCGTTATCCTCTTAAATATTGGTCGAGACCAGGTTTAGTCGACTGTTTCAGTGTGGTACCACATTACTACGAGATCCCGACCTGTGAAAGCACAGGATCTGGTCAACAAATATGTGAGAAATGCGAAGGTATGACCCTGATGAGGGCAAATCCCACACCTAACCGAGTCCTAACCGGCGTTATCCTATAAAATGTTGATCGAGACCAGGATTAACCGACTGTTTCAGTGTGGTACCACTTTACAACGTGATCCAAACCAGAAAAAACCCAGGATCTCTTCAACAAGCGTGTGAAGAATGCGAAAGTACGGGTCAGATGAGGGCAAATCCCAGACCTATCCCAGACCCAACTTGCGTTATCCTCTTAAATATTGGTCGTGACCAGGTTTAATCGACTGTTTCAGTGTGGTACCACATTACTACCTGATCCAAACCAGAAATAACCCAGGATCTGTTCAACAAGCATGTGAAGAATGCGAAAGTATGAGTCTGATGAAGGCAATTCCCAGGCCTAACCTAAACCGAACATGCGTTATCATCTAAAATATTGATCGAAACCAGGTTCAATGGACTGTTTCTGTGTGGTACCACATTACTACGTGATCCAGACTAGAAAAAAAACCCAGGATCTGGCCAACAAGTATGAGAAATATGCGAAGGTATGAGTCTGATGAGGGCAAATCCCAGGCCTAACCTAGACCTAACATGCGTTATCATCTAAAATATTTATCGAGACCAGGTTGAATCGACTGTTTCAGGGCGGTACAACATTACTACGTGATCCAAACCAGTGAAAGCACAGAATCTGGCCAACAAGTATGGGGAATATGCGAAAGTTGAGCCTGATGCGGGCAAATCCTGGACCTTACCCAGGCCTAACGTGCGTTATCCTCTAAAATATTGATCGAGACCAGGTATAATTGACTGTTTCAGTGTGGTACTACATCAGTATGTGATCCAATCCAGAGAAAGCAACGTATCTGGCCAACAGGTATGAGAAATATGCGAATGTATGAGCCTGATGAGGGCAAATCCCACATCTAACCGACTCCTAACCGGCGTTATCCTCTAAAATATTTATCAAGTCTAGGTTTTATTGAATGTTTCAGTGTGGTACCACATTACTACGTGATCCAAATCAGGGAAAAACACAGGATCCGTTCAACAAGTATGTGAAGAATGCGAAAGTATGGGTCAGATGAGGGCAAATCCTAACCCAAACCCAGACCTAACATGCGTTATACTCTAAAATATTGGTCGAAACCAGGTTTAATGGACTGTTACAGTGATGTACTACATTACTACGTGATCCAAACCAGAAAAAGCCCCGAATCTGGCCACCAAGTATGAGAAATATGCGAATGCACAAGCCTGATGAGAGCAAATCCCAGACCTAACCTAGACCTAACATGAGTTCTTCTCTAAAATATTGATCGATACCAGGTTTAATGGACTGTTTCAGTGTGGTACCACATTAGTACGTGATCCAAACCAGAAAAAACCCAGGATCTGTTCAACAAGAATGTGAAAAACGCGAATGTATGGCCCTGATGAGAGCAAGTCCCAGACCTAATGAGGCAGTGTGTCTACTGGGGGGACCGATTGTCCCCCCGGGGGATGGGCGCGAAAGCGCGGGCACGGGGAGGATACCGGAAGAATGCTTCGAGCGATTCCCGGTATCCTCCCAAAGCGTGCCGAAGGGTCACCGTGGGGTTTTTAGTGGGTAGGTCCCGCGCCTGTCGTTGTACGGGCGCGGGGAATCCCACACACCCCTCCCACCTCTCCCCAAGGAGGTGGGAGGGAGTCTTTCGAAGATTTTCCCCACGACAAAAAAAAAAAAAAAAAAAATAGTCCCAGACCTAACCAAGACCTAACATTCGTTATTCTCTAAAATATTGATCGAAACCAGGTTTAAGGGACTGCTTCAGTGTGGTACCACATTACTACCTGATCCAAACCAGAAAAAACCCAGGATCTCTTCAACAAGCGTGTGAAGAATGCGAAGGTATGAGTCTGATGAGGGCAGATCCCAGACCTATCCCAGACCTAACCGTGTCCTAACCGGCGTTATCCTATAAAATGTTGAACGAGACCAGGATTAATCAACTGTTTCAGTGTGGTACCACATTACTACGTGATCCAAACCAGAAAAACCAGGATCTGTTCAACAAGCATGTGAAGAATGCGAAGGTATGAGTCTGATGAGGGCAAATCCCAGGACTAACCTTGACCTAACCTGAGTAATCCTCTAAACTATTCATCGAAACCAGGTTTAATGGGCTGTATCAGTGTGATACCACATTACTGCGTGATCCAATCCGGAAAGAGCCCAGGATCTAGCCATCAAGTATGAGAAATATGCGAAATTTTGAGCCGGATTAGGGTAAATCCTAGACCTAACCCAGACCTAACATGCGTTATCCTCCAAAATAATTATCAAGACCAGGTTTAATTGAATGTTTCAGTGTGGTACCACATTACTACGTGATCCAAACCAGAAAAAACCCAGGATCCGTTCAACAAGTATGTGAAGAATGCGAAAGTATGTGTCTGATGAAGGAAAATCCCAGGCCTAACCTAGACCTAACATGCGTTATCCTCAAAAATATTGATCGAAACCAGGTTTAATCGACTGTTTCAGTGTGGTCCCACATTACTACCAGATCCAAACCAGAAAAGTACCCAGGATCTGTTCAACAAGTATGTGAATAACGCGAAAATATGACCCTGATGAGGGCAAATCCCAGGCCAAACCTAGACATAACATGCGTTATCCTCTAAAGTATTGGTCAAAACCAGGTTTAAAAGACTGGTTCAGTGTGGTACCACATTACTACGTGATCCAAACCAGAAAAAAACCCAGGATCTGTACAACAAGTATGAGAAACAAGCGAAAGTACGAGCCTGATGAGAGAAAATCCCAGGCCTAACCAAGACCTAACATGCGTTATTCTCTAAAAAATTGATCGAAACCAGGTTTAATGGACTGTTTCAGTGAGGTACCACATTACTACCTGATCCAAACCAGAAAAATACCCAGGATCTGTTCAAGAAGTATGTGGAGAATACGAAAGTATGAGTCTGATTAGGGCAAATCCCAGGCCTAACCCAGGCATAACATGCGTTATCCTCTAAAATATTGATGAAACCAGGTTTCGTGGACTGTTTCAGTGTGATACCACATTACCACGTGATCCAAACCAGAAAAAGCAATGGATCTCTTCAACAAGCGTGTGAAGAATGCGAAAGTACGGGTCAGATGAGGGCAAATCCCAGACCTATCCCAGACCCAACTTGCGTTATCCTCTTAAATATTGGTCGAGACCAGGTTTAGTCGACTGTTTCAGTGTGGTACGACATAACTACGTGATCCAAACCAGAAAAAGCCCAGGATCTGGCCAACAAGTATGAGAAATATGCGAAAGTATGAGCCTGATGCGGGCAAATCCTGGACCTAACCCAGGCCTAACATGCGTTATCCTCTAAAATATTGATCGAGACCGGGTATAATTGACTGTTTCAGTGTGGTACTACATCAGTATGTGATCCAATCCAGAAAAAGCAACGTATCTGGCCAACAGGTATGAGAAATATGCGAAAGTATGAGTCTGATGAGGGCAAGTCCCAGGCCTAACATAGACCTAACATGCGTTATCATCTAAAATATTGATCGAGACCAGGTTTAATGCACTGTTTCAGTATGGTACCACATTACTACGTGATCCAAACCAGAAAAACCCAGGATCTGTTCAACAAGCATGTGAAGAATGCGAAGGTATGAGTCTGATGAGGGCAGATCCCAGACCTATCCCAGACCTAACATGCGTTATCCTCTAAAATATTGATGAAACCAGGTTTCGTGGACTGTTTCAGTGTGATACCACATTACCACGTGATCCAAACCAGAAAAAGCAATGGATCTGGCTAACAAGTATGAGAAATATGCGACAGTATGAGCCTGATGAGGGCAAATCCCACACCTAACCGTGTCCTAACCGGCGTTATCCTATAAAATGTTGATCGAGACCAGGATTAACCGACTGTTTCAGTGTGGTACCACTTTACAACGTGATCCAAACCAGAAAAAACCCAGGATCTCTTCAACAAGCGTGTGAAGAATGCGAAAGTACGGGTCAGATGAGGGCAAATCCCAGACCTATCCCAGACCCAACTTGCGTTATCCTCTTAAATATTGGTCGAGACCAGGTTTAGTCGACTGTTTCAGTGTGGTACCACATTACTACGAGATCCCGACCTGTGAAAGCACAGGATCTGGCCAACAAATATGTGAGAAATGCGAAGGTATGACCCTGATGAGGGCAAATCCCACACCTAACCGAGTCCTAACCGGCGTAATCCTCTAAAATGTTGATCGTGACCAGGTTTAATCGACTGTTTCAGTGTGGTACCACATTACTACCTGATCCAAACCAGAAATAACCCAGGATCTGTTCAACAAGCATGTGAAGAATGCGAAAGTATGAGTCTGATGAAGGCAATTCCCAGGCCTAACCTAAACCGAACATGCGTTATCATCTAAAATATTGATCGAAACCAGGTTCAATGGACTGTTTCTGTGTGGTACCACATTACTACGTGATCCAGACTAGAAAAAAAACCCAGGATCTGGCCAACAAGTATGAGAAATATGCGAAAGTATGAGCCTGATGCGGGCAAATCCTGGACCTTACCCAGGCCTAACATGCGTTATCCTCTAAAATATTGATCGAGACCAGGTATAATTGACTGTTTCAGTGTGGTACTACATCAGTATGTGATCCAATCCAGGGAAAGCAACGTATCTGGCCAACAGGTATGAGAAATATGCGAATGTATGAGCCTGATGAGGGCAAATCCCACATCTAACCGACTCCTAACCGGCGTTATCCTCTAAAATATTTATCAAGTCTAGGTTTTATTGAATGTTTCAGTGTGGTACCACATTACTACGTGATCCAAATCAGGGAAAAACACAGGATCCGTTCAACAAGTATGTGAAGAATGCGAAAGTATGGGTCAGATGAGGGCAAATCCTAACCCAAACCCAGACCTAACATGCGTTATCCTCTAAAATATTGGTCGAAACCAGGTTTAATGGACTGTTACAGTGATGTACTACATTACTACGTGATCCAAACCAGAAAATCCCCGAATCTGGCCACCAAGTATGAGAAATATGCGAATGCACAAGCCTGATGAGAGCAAATCCCAGACCTAACCTAGACCTAACATGAGTTATTCTCTAAAATATTGATCGATACCAGGTTTAATGGACTGTTTCAGTGTGGTACCACATTAGTACGTGATCCAAACCAGAAAAAACCCAGGATCTGTTCAACAAGAATGTGAAAAACGCGAATGTATGGCCCTGATGAGAGCAAGTCCCAGACCTAATGAGGCAGTGTGTCTACTGGGGGGACCGATTGTCCCCCCGGGGGATGGGCGCGAAAGCGCGGGCACGGGGAGGATACCGGAAGAATGCTTCGAGCGATTCCCGGTATCCTCCCAAAGCGTGCCGAAGGGTCACCGTGGGGTTTTTAGTGGGTAGGTCCCGCGCCTGTCGTTGTACGGGCGCGGGGAATCCCACACACCCCTCCCACCTCTCCCCAAGGAGGTGGGAGGGAGTCTTTCGAAGATTTTCCCCACGACAAAAAAAAAAAAAAAAAAAATAGTCCCAGACCTAACCAAGACCTAACATTCGTTATTCTCTAAAATATTGATCGAAACCAGGTTTAAGGGACTGCTTCAGTGTGGTACCACATTACTACCTGATCCAAACCAGAAAAAACCCAGGATCTCTTCAACAAGCGTGTGAAGAATGCGAAGGTATGAGTCTGATGAGGGCAGATCCCAGACCTATCCCAGACCTAACCGTGTCCTAACCGGCGTTATCCTATAAAATGTTGAACGAGACCAGGATTAATCGACTGTTTCAGTGTTGTACCACATTACTACGTGATCCAAACCAGAAAAACCAGGATCTGTTCAACAAGCATGTGAAGAATGCGAAGGTATGAGTCTGATGAGGGCAAATCCCAGGACTAACCTTGACCTAACATGAGTAATCCTCTAAACTATTCATCGAAACCAGGTTTAATGGGCTGTATCAGTGTGATACCCAGTGTGAGAGCCCAGGATCTAGCCATCAAGTATGAGAAATATGCGAAATTTTGAGCCGGATTAGGGTAAATCCTAGACCTAACCCAGACCTAACATGCGTTATCCTCCAAAATAATTATCAAGACCAGGTTTAATTGAATGTTTCAGTGTGGTACCACATTACTACGTGATCCAAACCAGAAAAAACCCAGGATCCGTTCAACAAGTATGTGAAGAATGCGAAAGTATGAGTCTGATGAAGGAAAATCCCAGGCCTAACCTAGACCTAACATGCGTTATCCTCAAAAATATTGGTCGAAACCAGGTTTAATCGACTGTTTCAGTGTGGTCCCACATTACTACCAGATCCAAACCAGAAAAGTACCCAGGATCTGTTCAACAAGTATGTGAATAACGCGAAAATATGACCCTGATGAGAGCAAATCCCAGGCCAAACCTAGACATAACATGCGTTATCCTCTAAAGTATTGGTCAAAACCAGGTTTAAAAGACTGTTTCAGTGTGGTACCACATTACTACGTGATCCAAACCAGAAAAAAACCCAGGATCTGTACAACAAGTATGAGAAACAAGCGAAAGTACGAGCCTGATGAGAGAAAATCCCAGGCCTAACCAAGACCTAACATGCGTTATTCTCTAAAAAATTGATCGAAACCAGGTTTAATGGACTGTTTCAGTGAGGTACCACATTACTACCTGATCCAAACCAGAAAAATACCCAGGATCTGTTCAAGAAGTATGTGGAGAATACGAAAGTATGAGTCTGATTAGGGCAAATCCCAGGCCTAACCCAGGCATAACATGCGTTATCCTCTAAAACATTGATCGAAACCAGGTTTAATGGACTGTTTCAGTGTGGTACCACATTACTACGGCATCCAAACCAGAAAAAGCCCAGAATCCGTTCAACAAGTCTGTGAAGAATGCGAAAGTCTGTGTCTGATGTCGGAAAATCCCAGGCCTAACGTAGACCTAACATGCGTTACCCTCAAACATATTTATCAAGACCAGGTTTAGTGGACTGTTTCAGTGTGCTACCACATTACTACGTGATCCTAACCAGAAAAAACCCAGGATCCGTTCAACAAGTATGTGAAGATTGCGAAAGTATGTGTCTGATGACGGAAAATCCCAGGCCTAAAGTAGACCTAACATGCGTTACCCTCAAAAATATTTGTCAAGACCAGGTTTAATGGACTGTTTCAGTGTGGTACCACATTACTACGTGATCCAAACCAGAAAAAAAACCCAGGATCCGTTCAACAAGTCTGTGAAGAATGCGAAAGTCTGTGTCTGATGTCGGAAAATCCCAGGCCTAACGTAGACCTAACATGCGTTACCCTCAAACACATTTATCAAGACCAGGTTTAGTCGACTATTTCAGTGTGGTACCACATTGCTACGTGATCCAAACCAGAAAAAACCCAGGATCCGGTCAAAAAGTATGTGAAGAATGCGAAAGTATGTGTCTGATCAGGGAAAATCCCAGGCCTAACCTAGACCTAACATGCTTTACCCTCAAAAATACTGATCGAAACCAGGTTTAATCGACTGTTTCAGTGTGGTACCACATTACTACGTGATCCAAACCAGAAAAAAACCCAGGATCTGTTCAACAAGTATGTGGAGAATGCGAAAGTACGAGCCTGGTCAGGGAAAATCCCAGGCCTAACCTAGACCTAACATGCGTTACCCTCAAATATCCTGATCCAAATCCAGGTTTAATCGACTGTTTCAGTGTGGTACCACATTACTATGTGTTCCAAACCAGAAAAAAACCCAGGATCTGTACAACAAGTATGTGAAGAATGCGAAAGTATGAGCCTGACGGGGGCAAATCCCAGGCCTAACCTAGATCTAACATGCGTTATCCTCTAAAATATTGATCGAGAACAGGTTTAACCGACTATTTCAGTGTGGTACCACATTACTACCTGATCCAAACGAGAAAAAACCCAGGATCTGTTCAACAAGTATGTGAAGAATGCGAAAGTATGTGTCTGATGAGGGAAAATCCCAGGCCTAACCTAGACCACACATGCGTTACCCTCAAAAATACTGATCGAAACCAGGTTTAATCGACTGTTTCAGTGTGGTACCACATTACTATGTGATCCAAACCAGAAAAAAACCCAGGATCTGTACAACATGTATGTGGAGAATGCGAAAGTACGAGCCTGATCAGGGCAAATCCCAGACCTATCCCAGACCTAACTTGCGTTGTCCTCTAAAATAATGGAGGAAACCAAGTTTTATTGACTGTTTCAGTGTGGTACCATATTACTACGTGATCCAAACGAGAAGAAGCCCCGAATCTGGTCATCAAGTATGAGAAATATGCGAAAGTACGAGCCTGATGAGAGCAAATCCCAGACCTAACCTAGACCTAACATGAGTTATCCTCTAAAATATTGATCGAAACCAGGGTTAATCGACTATTTCAGTGTGGTACCACATTACTATGTGATCCAAACCACAAAAAACCCAGGATCCGTTCAACAGGTATGTGACGAATGTGAAATTATGTGTCTGATGAGGGCAAATCCCAGGCCTAACCTAGATCTAACATGCGTTATCCTCTAAAATATTGATCGAGAACAGGTTTAACCGACTATTTCAGTGTGGTACCACATTACTGCGTGATCCAAACCAGAAAAATACCCAGGATCTGTTCAACAAGTATGTGAAGAACGCGATAATATTACCCTGATGAGGGCAAATCCCGGGCCTAACCTAGACCTAACATGCGTTATCCTCAAAGATATTGATCGAAACCAGGTTTAATCGACTGCTTCAGTGTGGTACCACATTACTACCTGATCCAACCGAGAAAAATACCCAGGATCTGTTCAACAAGTATGTGAAGAACGCGAAAATATGACCCTGATGAGGGCAAATCCCATGCCCAACCTAGACATAACATGCGTTATCCTCTAAAATATTGATCGAAACCAGGTTTAATGGACTGTTTCAGTGTGATACCACATTACTGCGTGATCCAATCCAGAAAGCGCCCAGGATCTAGCCATCAAGTATGAGAAATATGCGAAATTATGAGCCTGATTAGGGCAAATCCTA
Organism: Colletes latitarsis; assembly: GCF_051014445.1. NCBI lineage: Eukaryota > Metazoa > Arthropoda > Insecta > Hymenoptera > Colletidae > Colletes > Colletes latitarsis. The sequence continues at coordinate 9,412,161 of NW_027488370.1, read as the reverse complement.
GACCTAACCCAGACCTAACATGCGTTATCCTCCAAAATATTTATCAAGACCAGGTTTAGTTGAACGTTTCAGTGTGGTACCACATTACTACCAGATCCAAACCAGAAAAATACCCTGGATCTGTTCAACAAGTATGTGAATAACGCGATAATATGACCCTGATGAGGGCAAATCCCAGGCCAAACCTAGACATTACATGCGTTATCCTCTAAAATATTGGTCAAAACCAGGTTTAATCGACTGTTTCAGTGTGGTACCACATTACTACGTGATCCAAACTAGAAAAAGCCCAGAATCTGGTAATCAAGTATGAGAAATATGCGAAAATACGAGCCTGATGAGAGCAAATCCCAGACCTTACCTAGACCTAACATGAGTTATTCTCTAAGATATTGATCGAAACCAGGTTAATCGACTGTTTCAGTGTGGTCCCACATTACTACCAGATCCAAACTAGAAAAATACCCAGGATCTGTTCAACAAGTATGTGAATAACGCGAAAATATGACCCTGATGAGGGCAAATCCCAGACCAAACCTAGACATAACATGCGTTATCCTCTAAAATATTGATCTAAACCAGGTTTAATCGACTGTTTCAGTGTGGTACCACATTACTATGTGATCCAAACCAGAAAAAAAACCCAGGAACTGTACAACAAGTATGTGAAGAATGCGAAAGTATGAGCCTGACGAGGGCAAATCCCGGACCTATCCCAGACATAACGTGCGTTATCCTCTAAAATATTGATGGAAACCAGGTTTAGTGGACTGTTTCAGTGTGCTACCACATTACTACGTGATCCAAACCAGAAAAAACCCAGGATCCGTTCAACAAGTATGTGAAGATTGCGAAAGTATGTGTCTGATGACGGAAACTCCCAGGCCTAACGTAGACCTAACATGCGTTACCCTCAAAAATATTTATCAAGACCAGGTTTAATCGACTGTTTCAGTGTGGTACCACATTACTACGTGATCCAAACCAGAAAAAAAACCCAGGATCCGTTCAACAAGTATGTGAAGAATGCGAAAATATGAGTCTGATGAAGGAAAATCCCGGGCCTAACCTAGACCTAACTTGAGTTATCCTCAAAAATATTGACCCAAACCAGGTTTAATCGACTGTTTCAGTGTGGTACCACATTACTACCTGATCCAACCCAGAAAAATACCCAGGATCTGTTCAACAAGTATGTGAAGAACGCGAAAATATGACCCTGATGAGGGCAAATCCCATGCCCAACCTAGACATAACATGCGTTATCCTCTAAAATATTGATCGAAACCAGGTTTAATGGACTGTTTCAGTGTGATACCACATTACTGCGTGATCCAATCCAGAAAGCGCCCAGGATCTAGCCATCAAGTATGAGAAATATGCGAAATTATGAGCCTGATTAGGGCAAATCCTAGACCTAACCCAGACCTAACATGCGTTATCCTCCAAAATATTTATCAAGACCAGGTTTAGTTGAACGTTTCAGTGTGGTACCACATTACTACCAGATCCAAACCAGAAAAATACCCTGGATCTGTTCAACAAGTATGTGAATAACGCGATAATATGACCCTGATGAGGGCAAATCCCAGGCCAAACCTAGACATTACATGCGTTATCCTCTAAAATATTGGTCAAAACCAGGTTTAATCGACTGTTTCAGTGTGGTACCACATTACTACGTGATCCAAACTAGAAAAAGCCCAGAATCTGGTAATCAAGTATGAGAAATATGCGAAAATACGAGCCTGATGAGAGCAAATCCCAGACCTTACCTAGACCTAACATGAGTTATTCTCTAAGATATTGATCGAAACCAGGTTAATCGACTGTTTCAGTGTGGTCCCACATTACTACCAGATCCAAACTAGAAAAATACCCAGGATCTGTTCAACAAGTATGTGAATAACGCGAAAATATGACCCTGATGAGGGCAAATCCCAGACCAAACCTAGACATAACATGCGTTATCCTCTAAAATATTGATCTAAACCAGGTTTAATCGACTGTTTCAGTGTGGAACCACATTACTATGTGATCCAAACCAGAAAAAAAACCCAGGAACTGTACAACAAGTATGTGAAGAATGCGAAAGTATGTGTCTGATGACGAAAAATCCCAGGCCTGACGTGGACCTAACATGCGTTACCCTCAAAAATATTTATCAAGACCAGGTTTTATCGACTGTTTCAGTGTGGTACCACATTACTATGTGATCCAAACCAGAAAAAAACCCAGGAACTGTACAACAAGTATGTGAAGAATGCGAAAGTATGAGCCTGACGAGGGCAAATCCCGGACCTATCCCAGACATAACGTGCGTTATCCTCTAAAATATTGATGGAAACCAGGTTTAGTGGACTGTTTCAGTGTGCTACCACATTACTACGTGATCCAAACCAGAAAAAACCCAGGATCCGTTCAACAAGTATGTGAAGATTGCGAAAGTATGTGTCTGATGACGGAAACTCCCAGGCCTAACGTAGACCTAACATGCGTTACCCTCAAAAATATTTATCAAGACCAGGTTTAATCGACTGTTTCAGTGTGGTACCACATTACTACGTGATCCAAACCAGAAAAAAAACCCAGGATCCGTTCAACAAGTATGTGAAGAATGCGAAAATATGAGTCTGATGAAGGAAAATCCCAGGCCGAACCTAGACCTAACATGCATTATCGTCTAAAATATTGATCGAAAACAGGTTTAATCGACTGTTTCAGTGTGGTACCACATTCCTACGTGATCCAAACCAGAAAAAGCCCCGAATCTGGCCATCAAGTATGAGAAATATGCGAATGTACGAGCCTGATGAGAGCAAATCCCAGACATAACCCAGACCTAACATGCGTTATCCTCTAAAATATTTATCAAGACCAGGTTTAATCGACTATTTCAGTGTGGTACTACATTACTACGTGATCCAAACCAGAAAAAACTCAGGATCTGTTCAACAAGTATGTGAAAAACGCGAAAGTATGAGCCTGATGAGGGCAAATCCAAGACCTATCCCAGACCTAACTTGCGTTGCCCTCTAAGATATTGATGGAAACCAGGTTTAACTGACTGTTTCAGTGTTGTACTTCATTACTACGTGATGCAATCCAGAAGAAGCCCAGGATCTACCCATCAAGTATGAGAAATATGCGAAAGAATGAGCCTGATGTGGGCAAATCCCAGACCTAACCTAGACCTAACATGAATTATTCTCCAAAATATTGATCGAAACCAGGTTTAATTGACTGTTTCAGTGTGGTCCCACATTACTACGTGATCCAAACCAGAAATAACCCAGGATCCGTTCAACAAGTATGTGAAGAATGCGAAAGTATGAGTCTGATGAGTGAAAATCCCAGGCCTAACCTAGACCTAACATGCGTTATCCTCTAAAATATTGATCCAAACCAGGTTTAATGGACTGTTTCAGCGTGGTACCACACTACTACGTGATCCAAACCAGAAAAAACCCAGGATCTGTTCAACAAGTATGTGAAAAACGCGAAAGTATGAGCCTGATGAGGGCAAATCCCAGACATATCCCAGACATAACTTGCGTTGTCCTCTAAGATATTGATGGAAACCAGGTTTAATTGACTATTTCAGTGTTGTACTTCATTGCTACGTGATGCAATCCAGAAGAAGCCCAGGATCTAGCCATCAAGTATGAGAAATATGCGAAAGAATGAGCCTGATGAGAGCAAATCCCAGACCTGACCTAGACCTAACATGAATTATTCTCTAAAATATTGATCGAAACCTGGTTTCATTGACTGTTTCAGTGTGGTACCACACTACTACGTGATCCAAACCAGGAAAAACCCAGGATCTGTTCAACAAGTATGTGAAAAACGCGAAAGTATGAGCCTGATGATGGCAAATCCCAGACATATCCCAGACCTAACTTGCGTTGTCCTCTAAGATATTGATGGAAACCAGGTTTAATTGACTGTTTCAGTGTTGTACTTCATTACTACGTGATGCAATCCAGAAAAAGCCCAGGATCTAGCCATCAAGTATGAGAAATATGCGAAAGAATGAGCCTGATGAGAGCAAATCCCAGACCTAACCTAGACCTAACATGAATTATTCTCTAAAATATTGATCGAAACCAGGTTTAATTGACTGTTTCAGTGTGGTCCCACATTACTACGTGATCCAAACCAGAAAAAACCCAGGATCCGTTCAACAAGAATGTGAAGAATGCGAAGTTATGAGTCCGATGAGTGAAAATCCCAGGCCTAAACTAGACCTAACATGCGTTATCCTCAAAAATATTGATCGAAACCTGGTTTAATCGACTGTTTCAGAGTGGTACCACATTACTATGTGATCCAAACCAGAAAATAACCCAGGATCCGTTCAACAAGTATGTTAAAACTGCGACAGTATGACCCTGATGACGGCAAATCCCAGGCCTAACCTAGACCTAACATGCGTTGTCCTCTAGAATATTGATGGAAACCAGGTTTAATTGACTGTTTCTGTGTTGCACTTCATTACTACGTGATGCAATCCAGAAACACCCCAGGATCTAGCCATGAAGTATGTGAAATATGCGAAAGTATGAGCCTGATGAGGGCAAATCCTAGACCTAACCCAAACCTAACATGCGTTATCCTCTAAAATATTTATCAAGAGCAGGTTTAATTGAATGTTTCAGTGTGGTACCACATTACTACGCGAACCAAACCAGAAAAAACCCAGGATCCGTTCAACAAGTATGTGAAGAATGCGAAAGTATGAGTCTGATCAGTGAAAATCTCAGGCCTTACCTAGACCTAACTTGCGTTGTCCTCTAAAATATTGTTGGAAACCAGGTTTCATTGACTGTTTCAGTGTGGTACCACACTACTTCGTGATCCAAACCAGAGAAAGCCCAGGATCTGTTCAAGAAGTATGTGAAAAACGCTAAACTGTGAGCCTGATGAGGGCAAATCTTAGACCTAACCCAGACCTAAGATGCGTTATCCTCTAAAATATTTATCCAGACCAGGTTTCATTGAATGTTTCAGTGTGGTACCACTTTACTACCTGATACAATCCAGAAACAGCCCAGGATCTAGCCATGAAGTATGAGAAATTTCCTAACATGCGTTATCCTCTAAAATATTTATCAAGAAAAGGTTTCATTGAATGTTTCAGTGTGGTACCACATTACTACGTGAACCAAACCAGAAAAAACCCAGGATCCGTTCAACAAGTATGTTAAAACTGCCACAGTATGACTCTGATGAGGGCAAATCCCAGGCCTAACGTAGACCTAACATGCGTTGTCCTCTAGAATATTGATGGAAACCAGGTTTCATTGACTGTTTCAGTGTTGCACTTCATTACTACAGAATGCAATCCAGAAAAAGCCCAGGATCTAGCCATCAAGTATGAGAAATATGCGAAAGAATGAGCCTGATGAGAGCAAATCCCAGACCTAACCTAGACCTAACATGAATTATTCTCTAAAATATTGATCGAAGCCAGGTTTAATTGACTGTTTCAGCGTGGTACCACATTACTACGTGATACAATCCAGAAACAGCCCAGGATCTAGCCATGAAGTATGAGAAATATGCGAAAGAATGAGCCTGATGAGAGCAAATCCCAGACCTAACCTAGACCTAACATGAATTATTCTCTAAAATATTGATCGAAACCAGGTTTAATTGACTGTTTCAGCGTGGTACCACATTACTACGTGACGCAACCCAGAAAAAGCCCAGGATCTAGCCATCAAGTATGAGAAATATGCGAAAGAATGAGCCTGATGAGAGCAAATCCCAGACCTAACCTAGACCTAACATGCGTTATCCTCTAAAATATTGAGCGAAACCAGGTTTAATGGACTGTTTCAGTGACGTACCACACTACTTCGTAATCCAAACCAGAAAAAGCCCAGGATCTGTTCAACAAGTATGTGGAAAACGCTAAACTGTGAGCCTGAAGAGGGCAAATGTTAGACCTAACCCAGACATAAGATGCGTTATCCTCTAAAATATTTATCCAGACCAGGTTTCATTGAATGTTTCAGTGTGGTACCTCTTTACTACGTGATCCAATCCAGAAATAGCCCAGAATCTAGCCATGAAGTATGAGAAATATGCGAAAGTAAGAGCCTGATGAGGGCAAATCCTAGACCTATCCCAGACCTAACTTGCGTTATCCTCTAAAATATTGATCGAAACCAGGTTTAATTGACTGTTTCAGCGTGGTACCTCATTACTACGTGATCCAATCCAGAAACAGCCCAGGATCTAGCCATGAAGTATGAGAAATATGCGAAAGTATGAGCCTGATGAGGGCAAATCCTAGACCTAACCCAGACCTAACATGCGTTATCCTCTAAAATATTTATCAAGATCAGGTTTAATTGATTGTATCAGTGTGGTCCCACATTACTACGTGATCCAAACCAGAAAAAACCCAGGATCTGTTCAACATGTATGAGAAATATGCGAAAGAATGAGCCTGATGAGAGCAAATCCCAGACCTAAGTTAGACCTAACATGAATTATTCTCTAAAATATTGATCGAAACCAGGTTTACTTGACTGTTTCAGTGTGGTCCCACATTACTACGTGATCCATACCAGAAAAAACCCAGGATCTGTTCAACAAGTATGTGAAAAACGCGAAAGTATGAGTCTGATGAGGTCAAATCCCAGACCTATCCCAGACTTAACTTGCGTTATCCTCTGAAATATTGATCGAAACCAGGCTTAATCGACTGTTTCAGCGTGGTGCCACATTACTACGTGATACAATCCAGAATCAGCCCATGATCTAGCCATGAAGTATGAGAAATATGCGAAAGTATGAGCCTGATGAGGGCAAATCCTAGACCTAACCCAAACCTAACATGCGTTATCCTCTAAAATATTTATCAAGACCAGGTTTAATTGAATGTTTCAGTGTGGTACCACATTACGACGTGATCCAAACCAGAAAAAACCCAGGATCTGTTCAACATGTATGAGAAATATACGAAAGAATGAGCCTGATGTGGGCAAATCCCAGACCTAACCTAGACCTAACATGAATTATTCGTTAAAATATTGATCGAAACCAGGTTTTATTGACTGTTTCAGTGTGGTCCCACATTACTACGTGATCCAAACCAGAAATAACCCAGGATCCGTTCAACAAGTATGTGAAGAATGCGAAAGTATGAGTCTGATGAGTGAAAATCCCAGGCCTAACCTAGACCTAACATGCGTTATCCTCTAAAATATTGATCCAAACCAGGTTTAATGGACTGTTTCAGCGTGGTACCACACTACTACGTGATCCAAACCAGAAAAAACCCAGGATCTGTTCAACAAGTATGTGAAAAACGCGAAAGTATGTGCCTGATGAGGGCAAATCCCAGACATATCCCAGACATAACTTGCGTTGTCCTCTAAGATATTGATGGAAACCAGGTTTAATTGACTGTTTCAGTGTTGTACTTCATTACTACGTGATGCAATCCAGAAGAAGCCCAGGATCTAGCCATCAAGTATGAGAAATATGCGAAAGAATGAGCCTGATGAGAGCAAATCCCAGACCTAACCTAGACCTAACATGAATTATTCTCTAAAATATTGATCGAAACCAGGTTTAATTGACTGTTTCAGCGTGGTACCACATTACTACGTGATACAATCCAGAAACAGCCCAGGATCTAGCCATGAAGTATGAGAAATATGCGAAAGAATGAGCCTGATGAGAGCAAATCCCAGACCTAACATGAATTATTATCTAAAATATTGATCGAAACCTGGTTTAATTGACTGTCTCAGTGTGGTCCCACATTACTACGTGATCCAAACCAGAAAAAACCCAGGATCCGTCCAACAAGAATGTGAAGAATGCGAAGTTATGAGTCCGATGAGTGAAAATCCCAGGCCTAAACTAGACCTAACATGCGTTATCCTCAAAAATATTGATCGAAACCTGGTTTAATCGACTGTTTCAGTGTGGTACCACATTACTATGTGATCCAAACCAGAAAATAACCCAGGATCTGTTCAACAAGTATGTGAAAAACGCGAAAGTATGAGTCTGATGAGGTCAAATCCCAGACCTATCCCAGACTTAACTTGTGTTATCCTCTAAAATATTGATCGAAACCAGGTTTAATCGACTGTTTCAGCGTGGTACCACATTACTACGTGATACAATCCAGAAACACCCCAGGATCTAGCCATGAAGTATGTGAAATATGCGAAAGTATGAGCCTGATGAGGGCAAATCCTAGACCTAACCCAAACCTAACATGCGTTATCCTCTAAAATATTTATCAAGACCAGGTTTAATTGAATGTTTCAGTGTGGTACCACATTACTACGCGAACCAAACCAGAAAAAACCCAGGATCCGTTCAACAAGTATGTGAAGAATGCGAAAGTATGAGTCTGATCAGTGAAAATCTCAGGCCTTACCTAGACCTAACTTGCGTTGTCCTCTAAAATAATGTTGGAAACCAGGTTTCATTGACTGTTTCAGTGTGGTACCACACTACTTCGTGATCCAAACCAGAGAAAGCCCAGGATCTGTTCAAGAAGTATGTGAAAAACGCTAAACTGTGAGCCTGATGAGGGCAAATCTTAGACCTAACCCAGACCTAAGATGCGTTATCCTCTAAAATATTTATCCAGAGCAGTTTTCATTGAATGTTTCAGTGTGGTACCACTTTACTACCTGATACAATCCAGAGACAGCCCAGGATCTAGCCATGAAGTATGAGAAATATGCGAAAGTATGAGCCTGATGAGGGCCAAACCTCAGACCTAACCCAAACCTAACACGCGTTATCCTCTAAAATATTTATCAAGAAAAGGTTTAATTGAATGTTTCAGTGCGGTACCACATTACTACGTGAACCAAACCAGAAAAAACCCAGGATCCGTTCAACAAGTATGTTAAAACTGCCACAGTATGACTCTGATGAGGGCAAATCCCAGGCCTAACCTAGACCTAACATGCGTTGTCCTCTAGAATATTGATGGAAACCAGGTTTCATTGACTGTTTCAGTGTGGTACTACATTACTACGTGACGCAATCCAGAAAAAGCCCAGGATCTAGCCATCAAGTATGAGAAATATGCGAAAGAATGAGCCTGATGAGAGCAAATCCCAGACCTAACCTAGACCTAACATGCGTTGTCCTCTAGAATATTGATGGAAACCAGGTTTAATTGACTGTTTCAGTGTTGTACTTCATTACTACGTGATGCAATCCAGAAGAAGCCCAGGATCTAGCCATCAAGTATGAGAAATATGCGAAAGAATGAGCCTGATGAGAGCAAATCCCAGACCTAACCTAGACCTAACATGAATTATTCTCTAAAATATTGATCGAAACCAGGTTTAATTGACTGTTTCAGCGTGGTACCACATTACTACGTGATACAATCCAGAAACAGCCCAGGATCTAGCCATGAAGTATGAGAAATATGCGAAAGAATGAGCCTGATGAGAGCAAATCCCAGACCTAACCTAGACCTAACATGAATTATTCTCTAAAATATTGATCGAAACCTGGTTTAATTGACTGTTTCAGTGTGGTCCCACATTACTACGTGATCCAAACCAGAAATAACCCGGGATCCGTTCAACAAGTATGTGAAGAATGCGAAAGTATGAGTCTGATGAGTGAAAATCCCAGGCCTAACCTAGACCTAACATGCGTTATCCTCTAAAATATTGATCCAAACCAGGTTTAATGGACTGTTTCAGCGTGGTACCACACTACTACGTGATCCAAACCAGAAAAAACGCAGGATCTGTTCAACAAGTATGTGAAAAACGCGACAGTATGAGCCTGATGAGGGCAAATCCCAGACATATCCCAGACCTAACTTGCGTTGTCCTCTAAGATATTGATGGAAACCAGGTTTAATTGACTGTTTCAGTGTTGTACTTTATTACTACGTGATGCAATCCAGAAAAAGCCCAGGATCTAGGCATCAAGTATGAGAAATATGCGAAAGAATGAGCCTGATGAGAGCAAATCCCAGACCTAACCTAGACCTAACATGAATTATTCTCTAAAATATTGATCGAAACCAGGTTTAATTGACTGTTTCAGTGTGGTCCCACATTACTATGTGATCCAAACCAGAAAAAACCCAGGATCCGTTCAACAAGAATGTGAAGAATGCGAAAGTATGAGTCCGATGAGTGAAAATCCCAGGCCTAACCTAGACCTAACATGCGTTATCCTCAAAAATATTGATCGAAACCTGGTTTAATCGACTGTTTCAGTGTGGTACCACATTACTATGTGATCCAAACCAGAAAATAACCCAGGATCTGTTCAACAAGTATGTGAAAAACGCGAAAGTATGAGTCTGATGAGGTCAAATCCCAGACCTATCCCAGACTTAACTTGGGTTATCCTCTAAAATATTGATCGAAACCAGGTTTAATCGACTGTTTCAGCGTGGTACCACATTACTACGTGATACAATCCAGAAACAGCCCAGGATCTAGCCATGAAGTATGTGAAATATGCGAAAGTATGAGCCTGACGAGGCCAAATCCTAGACCTAACCCAAACCTAATATGCGTTATCCTCCCAAAATATTTATCAAGACCAGGTTTAATTGAATGTTTCAGTGTGGTACCACATTACTACGAGAACCAAACCAGAAAAAACCCAGGATCCGTTCAACAAGTATGTGAAGAATGCGAAAGTATGATTCTGATCAGTGAAAATCTCAGACCTTACCTAGACCTAACTTGCGTTGTCCTCTAAAATATTGATGGAAACCAGGTTTCATTGACTGTTTCAGTGTGGTACTACATTACTACGTGATGCAATCCAGAAAAAGCCCAGGATCTAGCCATCAAGTATGAGAAATATGCGAAAGAATGAGCCTGATGAGAGCAATTCCCAGACCTAACCTAGACCTAACATGCGTTATCCTCTAAAATATTGAGCGAAACCAGGTTTAATGGACTGTTTGAGTGTGGTACCACACTACTTCGTGATCCAAACCAGAGAAAGCCCAGGATCTGTTCAAGAAGTATGGGAAAAACGCTAAACTGTGAGCATGATGAGGGCAAATCTTAGACCTAACCCAGACCTAAGATGCGTTATCCTCTAAAATATTTAACCAGACCAGGTTTCATTGAATGTTTCAGTGTGGTACCACTTTACTACCTGATACAATCCAGAAACAGCCCAGGATCTAGCCATGAAGTATGAGAAATATGCGAAAGTATGAGCCTGATGAGGGCCAAACCTCAGACCTAACCCAAACCTAACATGCGTTATCCTCTAAAATATTTATCAAGAAAAGGTTTAATTGAATGTTTCAGTGTGGTACCACATTACTACGTGAACCAAACCAGTAAAAACCCAGGATCCTTTCAACAAGTATGTTAAAACTGCGACAGTATGACTCTGATGAGGGCAAATCCCAGGCCTAACCTAGACCTAACATGCGTTATCCTCTAAAATATTGATCGAAACCAGGTTTACTTGACTGTTTCAGTGTGGTCCCACATTACTACGTGATCCAAACCAGAAAAAACCCAGGATCTGTTCAACAAGTATGTGAAAAACGCGAAAGTATGAGTCTGATGAGGTCAAATCCCAGACCTATCCCAGACTTAACTTGCGTTATCCTATAAAATATTGATCGAAACCAGGTTTAATCGACTGTTTCAGCGTGGTGCCACATTACTACGTGATACAATCCAGAAACAGCCCAGGATCTAGCCATGAAGTATGTGAAATATGCGAAAGTATGAGCCTGATGAGGGCAAATCCTAGACCTAACCCAAACCTAACATGCGTTATCCTCTAAAATATTGATCCAAACCAGGTTTAATGGACTGTTTCAGCGTGGTACCACCCTACTACGTGATCCAAACCAGAAAAAACCCAGGATCTGTTCAACAAGTATGTGAAAAACGCGAAAGTATGAGCCTGATGAGGGCAAATCCCAGACATATCCCAGACCTAACTTGCGTTGTCCTCTAAGATATTGATGGAAACCAGGTTTAATTGACTGTTTCAGTGTTGTACTTCATTACTACGTGATGCAATCCAGAAGAAGCCCAGGATCTAGCCATCAAGTATGAGAAATATGCGAAAGAATGAGCCTGATGAGAGCAAATCCCAGACCTGACCTAGACCTAACATGAATTATTCTCTAAAATATTCATCGAAACCAGGTTTAATTGACTGTTTCAGTGTGGTCCCACATTACTACGTGATCCAAACCAGAAAAAACCCAGGATCCGTTCAACAAGTATGTGAAGAATGCGAAAGTATGAGTCTGATGAGTGAAAATCCCAGGCCTAACCTAGACCTAACATGCGTTATCCTCAAAAATATTGATCGAAACCTGGTTTAATCGACTGTATCAGTGTGGTACCACATTACTATGTGATCCAAATCAGAAAATAACCCAGGATCTGTTCAACGAGTATGTGAAGTGTGCGAAAGTATGAGTCTGATGATATCAAATCCCAGGCCAATCCCAGACCTAACTTGCGTTATCCTTTAAAATATTTATCAAGACCAGGTTTAATTGATTGTTTCAGTGTGGTCCCACATTACTACGTGATCCAAACCAGAAAAAACCCAGGATCTGTTCAACAAGTATGTGAAAAACGTGAAAGTATGAGCCTGATGAGGGCAAATCCCAGACATATCCCAGACATAACTTGCGTTGTCCTCTAAGATATTGATGGAAACCAGGTTTAATTGACTGTTTCAGTGTTGTACTTCATTGCTACGTGATGCAATCCAGAAGAAGCCCAGGATCTAGCCATCAAGTATGAGAAATATGCGAAGGAATGAGCCTGATGAGAGCAAATCCGAGACCTGACCTAGACCTAACATGAATTATTCTCTAAAATATTGATCGAAACCAGGTTTAATTGACTGTTTCAGTGTGGTCCCACATTACTACGTGATCCAAACCAGAAAAACCCAGGATCCGTTCAACAAGTATGTGAAAAACGCGAAAGAATGAGCCTGATGAGTGCAAATCCCAGACATATCCCAGACCTAACTTGCGTTGTCCTCTAAGATATTGATGGAAACCAGGTTTAATTGACTGTTTCAGTGTTGTACTTCATTACAACGTGATGCAATCCAGAAGAAGCCCAGGATCTAGCCATCAAGTATTAGAAATATGCGAAAGAATGAGCCTGATGAGAGCAAATCCCAGACCTGACCCAGACCTAACATGAATTATTCTCTAAAATATTGATCGAAACCAGGTTTAATTGACTGTTTCAGTGTGGTCCCACATTACTACGTGATCCAAACCAGAAAAAACCCAGGATCCGTTCAACAAGTATGTAAAGAATGCGAAAGTATGAGTCTGATGAGTGAAAATCCCAGGCCTAACCTAGACCTAACATGCGTTATCCTCAAAAATATTGATCGACACCTGGTTCAATCGACTGTTTCAGTGTGGTACCACATTACTATGTGATCCAGACCAGAAAATAACCCAGGATCTGTCCAACGAGTATGTGAAGTGTGCGAAAGTATGAGTCTGATGATGTCAAATCCCAGACCAATCCCAGACTTAACTTGCGTTATCCTCTAAAATATTGATCGAAACCAGGTTTAATCGACTGTTTCAGTGTGGTACCACATTACTACGTGATCCAAACCAGAAAAAACCCACGATCCGTTCAACAAGTATGTGAAGACTGCGAAAGTATGAGTCTGATGAGTGAAAATCCCAGACCTAACCTAGACCTAACATGCGTTATCCTCTAAAATATTGGTCCAAACCAGGTATAATGGACTGTTTCAGTGTGGTACCACACTACTACGTGATCCAAACCAGAAAAAACCCAGGATCTGTTCAAGTATGTGAAAAACGCGAAAGTATGAGCCTGATGAGGGCAAATCCAAGACCTATCCCAGACCTAACTTGCGTTGTCCTCTAAGATATTGATGGAAACCAGGTTTAATTGACTGTTTCAGTGTTGTACTTCATTACTACGTGATGCAATCCAGAAGAAGCCCAGGATCTAGCCATCAAGTATGAGAAATATGCGAAAGAATGAGCCTGATGAGAGCAAATCCCAGACCTAGGGTCGGCCCGCGGAGTCTCCCTCCGCATACCGGCCCATTTGTCTCCTCGACGAGGTGGGCAAGCTCTTCGAGCGTGTGATTGCTGCCCGCCTCGTCGAGCACCTGTCGCGGGGTGATCCCGGTCTGGCCGACTGCCAGTTCGGTTTCCGGGGGGGCCGATCGACTATCGACGCGATAGGTCGTGTGAGGGCCCTCTCGGAGGCGGCCGTCTCCCGGGGAGGGGTGGCATTGGCAATATCCTTGGATATTGCCAATGCCTTTAACACCCTCCCCTGGGAAGAGATAAGGAGGGGACTCGAATATCATCGAGTCCCCCCTTGTCTCAGGGCGGTCGTCGGGGATTATCTCCGCGGCAGGTGGATCGAGTATCCGGGCCGGGATGGTGGTATGCGGAGGGAGGTGTACTGCGGTGTTCCGCAGGGGTCGGTCCTCGGGCCACTCCTGTGGAACATCGCGTACGACTCGGTGTTGCGGGCCGGCCTCCCCGACGGCGTCAGCACGGTGTGTTATGCGGATGACACACTGGTGCTGGCCGTCGGGGCGCACTGGGGGAGCGCCATGCGTCGCGCGGAGGAGGGGTCGCAACGCGTCGTCGACCGGATCAGGGGGATGGGGATGACGGTGACGGTCCATAAGACCGAGGTGATTGCGTTTCATTCACCTCGGCAGGATCCGCCACCCCCTCTGATTCGGGTGGGTGGGGCTGACATCGAGGTGAAGCCCCAGATCAGGTATCTAGGGCTGATCCTCGATAGCCACTGGCGTTTCGAGAAGCATTTCCGCTGCCTGGTCCCCCGGTTGGAAAGGATGGTTGCGGCTCTGGGCCGGATCCTGCCCAACCTGGGGGGCCCGGCGGGCCGAGTTCGTCGCCTCTATGTGGCAATGGTCCAGTCGGTGGCCCTATACGGGGCCCCCGTCTGGGCGGACGACCTGGCTGCCTCCCGGCGCAGCATGACTATGCTGCGTCGGGTGCAGAGGCGCATGGCGCTCAGGGTCGTCCGCGGGTATCGGACCATGTCACATGAGGCGGCGACGGTTCTAGCGGGGATGCCGCCCATGGACCTGCTCGCGCGGTCGCACGCGGTGATGTACCGGCACCGCGTCGACCGTCGCGCGGGGGTGGGGGCGGTCCCGGGCGGGCAGGAACCTGCTTGGGGCGATTTGAAGCGCCAGGCCCGGCAGTCCGAGTTGCTCGCGTGGCAGGAGCGGCTGGCTCTGCCAACCGCGGGGCACCGGACTGTCGGGGCGGTTCGGCCACTCCTGAAGGAGTGGCTGGGCAGAGGCCATGGCAGCCTCACCTAGCGGATGGCACAGGTATTTTCCGGGCATGGCAGCTTCGGAAGATACCTGTGCCGGATAGGGAAGGAGCCGACGGCGCGTTGCTGCCACTGCGACGCTGAGCAGGACGCGGCGGATCATACCCTGGAGGTATGCCCCGCGTGGGAGGGGGAGCGTCGTGTCCTGGTCGGCGTCGTCGGGCGGGATGTCTCGCTGCCGGGCGTGGTGCGCGCCATGCTCGGCAGCGAGGAGAAGTGGAGGGCCGTGGCCTCCTTCTGCGAGAACGTAATGTTGCAGAAGGAGGCCGCGGGGAGGGAGCGCGAGCTTCAGCGGCGCGCTGAAGCTCGCGCTCGTGCGGTGGCCCGAGGTCGTCGCCCGGTCGCGAGGCGTCGCGGGCGGCCGCCTCGGCGTGGCGGATGATCTAGGCTGGGAGGGGGGTCCTGAGGGGACCCTCCTCCCGCCAGGCGGCGCCGGGTCGGACCGGTTGGGGGTAGGAGTGCCTCCCCCTACCGGTCCGACGCAAGGGGAGGCACCCTCGGCGGTCTGGTGCGGCCATGAACGCCCGGCCGCCAAGGGGTGGAAACGGGGTCGCGGGCGGTTGCGAGTTGGGGCTCGCAGCCGCCACTAAACGCGGCCCCGGGACGGATAGCGGCGGGATGGAGTGGCCCCGTCCCGCCGCTATGAGGCAGTGTGTCTACTGGGGGGCCGATTGTCCCCCCGGGGGATGGGCGCGAAAGCGCGGGCACGGGGAGGATACCGGAAGAATGCTTCGAGCGATTCCCGGTATCCTCCCAAAGCGTGCCGAATGGTCACCGTGGGGTTTTTAGTGGGTAGGTCCCGCGCCTGTCGTTGTACGGGCGCGGGGAATCCCACACACCCCTCCCACCTCTCCCCAAGGAGGTGGGAGGGAGTCTTTCGAAGATTTTCCCCACGACAAAAAAAAATAAAAAAAAAAAAATAAATCCCAGACCTAACCAAGACCTAACATGAATTATTCTCTAAAATAATGATCGAAACCAGGTTTCATTGACTGTTTCAGTGTGGTCCCACATTAATACGTGATCCAAACCAGAAAAAACCCAGGATCTGTTCAACAAGTATGTGAAAAACGCGAAAGTATGAGTCTGATGAGGTCAAATCCCAGACCTATCCTAGACTTAACTTGCGTTATCCTCTAAAATATTGATCGAAACCAGGTTTAATCGACTGTTTCAGCGTGGTGCCACGTTACTACGTGATACAATCCAGAATCAGCCCAGGATCTAGCCATGAAGTATGAGAAACATGCGAAAGTATGAGCCTGATGAGGGCAAATCCTAGACCTAACCCAAACCTAACATGCGTTATCCTCTAAAATATTTATCAAGACCAGGTTTAATTGAATGTTTCAGTGTGGTAACACATTACTACGTGAACCAAACCAGAAAAAACCCAGGATCCGTTCAACAAGTATGTTAAAACTGCGACAGTATGACCCTGATGAGGGCAAATCCCAGGCCTAACCTAGACCTAACATGCGTTGTCCTCTAGAATATTGATGGGAACCAGGTTTAATTGACTGTTTCAGTGTTGTACTTCATTACAACGTGATGCAATCTAGAAAAAGCCCAGAATCTAGCCATCAAGTATGAGGAATATGCGAAAGAATGAGCCTGATGGGAGCAAATCCCAGACCTAACCTAGACCTAACATGAATTATTCTCTAAAATATTGATCAAAACCAGGTTTATTTGACTGTTTCAGTGTGGTACCACATGACTACGTGATCCAATCCAGAAATAGCCCAGGATCTAGCCATGAAGTATGAGAAATATGCGAAAGTATGAGCCTGATCAGTGAAAATCCCAGACCTAACCTAGACCTAACATGCGTTATCCTCTAAAATATTGAGCGAAACCAGGTTTAATGGACTGTTTCAGCGTGGTACCACACTACTTCGTGATCCAAACCAGAGAAAGCCCAGGATCTGTTCAAGAAGTATGTGAAAAACGCTAAACTGTGAGCCTGATGAGGGCAAATCCTGGACCTATCCCAGACATAACTTGCGTTATCCTCTAAAATATTTATCAAGACCAGGTTTAATTGAATGTTTCAGTGTGGTACCACATTACTACGTGAACCATACCAGAAAAAACCGAGGATCCGTTCAACAAGTATGTTAAAACTGCGACAGTATGACCCTGATGAGGGCAAATCCCAGGCCTAACCTAGACCTAACATGCGTTGTCCTCTAGAATATTGATGGAAACCAGGTTTAATTGACTGTTTCTGTGTTGCACTTCATTACTACGTGATGCAATCCAGAAAAAGCCCAGGATCTAGCCATCAAGTATGAGAAATATGCGAAAGAATGAGCCTGATGAGAGCAAATCCCAGACCTAACCTAGACCTAACATGAATTATTCTCTAAAATATTGATCGAAACCAGGTTTAATTGACTGTTTCAGTGTGGTCCCACATTACTACGTGATCCAAACCAGAAAAAACCCAGGATCCGTTCAACAAGAATGTGAAGAATGCGAAGTTATGAGACCGATGAGTGAAAATCCCAGGCCTAAACTAGACCTAACATGCGTTATCCTCAAAAATATTGATCGAAACCTGGTTTAATCGACTGTTTCAGTGTGGTACCACATTACTATGTGATCCAAAACCAGAAAATAACCCAGGATCCGTTCAACAAGTATGTGAAAATCGCGAAAGTATGAGTCTGATGAGGTCAAATCCCAGACCTATCCCAGACTTAACTTGTGTTATCCTCTAAAATATTGATCGAAACCAGGTTTAATCGACTGTTTCAGCGTGGTACCACATTACTACGTGATACAATCCAGAAACACCCCAGGATCTAGCCATGAAGTATGTGAAATATGCGAAAGTATGAGCCTGATGAGGGCAAATCCTAGACCTAACCCAAACCTAACATGCGTTATCCTCTAAAATATTTATCAAGACCAGGTTTAATTGAATGTTTCAGTGTGGTACCACATTACTACGCGAACCAAACCAGAAAAAACCCAGGATCCGTTCAACAAGTATGTGGAGAATGCGAAAGTATGAGTCTGATCAGTGAAAATCTCAGGCCTTACCCAGACCTAACTTGCGTTTCCTCTAAAATATTGTTGGAAACCAGGTTACATTGACTGTTTCAGTGTGGTACCACACTACTTCGTGATCCAAACCAGAGAAAGCCCAGGATCTGTTCAAGAAGTATGTGAAAAACGCTAAACTGTGAGCCTGATGAGGGCAAATCTTAGACCTAACCCAGACCTAAGATGCGTTATCCTCTAAAATATTTATCCAGACCAGTTTCATTGAATGTTTCAGTGTGGTACCACTTTACTACCTGATACAATCCAGAAACAGCCCAGGATCTAGCCATGAAGTATGGGAAATATGCGAAAGTATGAGCCTGATGAGGGCCAAACCTCAGACCTAACCCAAACCTAACATGCGTTATCCTCTAAAATATTTATCAAGAAAAGGTTTAATTGAATGTTTCAGTGTGGTACCACATTACTACGTGAACCAAACCTGAAAAAGCCCAGGATCCGTTCAACAAGTATGTTAAAACTGCCACAGTATGACTCTGATGAGGGCAAATCCCAGGCCTAACCTAAACCTAACATGCGTTGTCCTCTAGAATATTGATGGAAACCAGGTTTCATTGACTGTTTCACTGTGGTACTACATTACTACGTGACGCAATCCAGAAAAAGCCCAGGATCTAGCCATCAAGTATGAGAAATATGCGAAAGAATGAGCCTGATGAGAGCAAATCCCAGACCTAACCTAGACCTAACATGCGTTATCCTCTAAAATATTGAGCGAAACCAGGTTTAATGGACTGCTTCAGTGACGTACCACACTACTTCGTGATCCAAACCAGAAAAAGCCCAGGATCTGTTCAACAAGTATGTGAAAAACGCTAAACTGTGAGCCTGATGAGGGCAAATGTTAGACCTAACCCAGACATAAGATGCGTTATCCTCTAAAATATTTATCCAGACCAGGTTTCATTGAATGTTTCAGTGTGGTACCACTTTACTACGTGATCCAATCCAGAAATAGCCCAGAATCTAGCCATGAAGTATGAGAAATATGCGAAAGTATGAGCCTGATGAGGGCAAATCCTAGACCTAACCCAGACCTAACATGCGTTTTCCTCTAAAATATTTATCAAGATCAGGTTTAATTGATTGTTTCAGTGTGGTCCCACATTACTACGTGATCCAAACCAGAAAAAACCCAGGATCTGTTCAACATGTATGAGAAATATGCGAAAGAATGAGCCTGATGAGAGCAAATCCCAGACCTAAGTTAGACCTAACATGAATTATTCTCTAAAATATTGATCGAAACCAGGTTTACTTGACTGTTTCAGTGTGGTCCCACATTACTACGTGATCCAAACCAGAAAAAACCCAGGATCTGTTCAACAAGTATGTGAAAAACGCGAAAGTATGAGTCTGATGAGGTCAAATCCCAGACCTATCCCAGACTTAACTTGCGTTATCCTCTGAAATATTGATCGAAACCAGGTTTAATCGACTGTTTCAGCGTGGTGCCACATTACTACGTGATACAATCCAGAATCAGCCCAGGATCTAGCCATGAAGTATGAGAAATATGCGAAAGTATGAGCCCGATGAGGGCAAATCCTAGACCTAACCCAAACCTAACATGCGTTATCCTCTAAAATATTTATCAAGACCAGGTTTAATTGAATGTTTCAGTGTGGTAACACATTACTACGTGAACCAAACCAGAAAAAACTCAGGATCCGTTCAACAAGTATGTTAAAACTGCGACAGTATGACCCTGATGAGGGCAAATCCCAGGCCTAAACTAGACCTAACATGCGTTGTCCTCTAGAATATTGATGGAAACCAGGTTTAATTGACTGTTTCAGTGTTGTACCACACTACTGCGTGAACCAAACCAGAAAAAACCCAGGATCCGTTCAACAAGTATGTTAAAACTGCGACAGTATGACCCTGATGAGGGCAAATCCCAGACCTAACCTAGACCTAACATGCGTTGTCCTCTAGAATATTGATGGAAACCAGGTTTAATTGACTGTTTCTGTGTTGTACTTCATTACTACGTGATGCAATCCAGAAAAAGCCCAGGATCTAGCAATCAAGTATGAGAAATATGCGAAAGAATGAGCCTGATGAGAGCAAATCCCAGACCTAACCTAGACCTAACATGAATTATTCTCTAAAATATTGATCGAAACCAGGTTTAATTGACTGTTTCAGCGTGGTACCACATTACTACGTGATACAATCCAGAAACAGCCCAGGATCTAGCCATGAAGTATGAGAAATATGCGAAAGAATGAGCCTGATGAGAGCAAATCCCAGACCTAACCTAGACCTAACATGAATTATTCTCTAAAATATTGATCGAAACCTGGTTTAATTGACTGTTTCAGTGTGGTCCCACATTACTACGTGATCCAAACCAGAAATAACCCAGGATCCGTTCAACAAGTATGTGAAGAATGCGAAAGTATGAGTCTGATGAGTGAAAATCCCAGGCCTAACCTAGACCTAACATGCGTTATCCTCTAAAATATTGATCCAAACCAGGCTTAATGGACTGTTTCAGTGTGGTACCACACTACTTCGTGATCCAAACCAGAGAAAGCCCAGGATCTGTTCAAGAAGTATGTGAAAAACGCTAAACTGTGAGCCTGATGAGGGCAAATCTTAGACCTAACCCAGACCTAAGATGCGTTATCCTCTAAAATATTTATCCAGACCAGGTTTCATTGAATGTTTCAGTGTGGTACCACTTTACTACCTGATACAATCCAGAAACAGCCCAGGATCTAGCCATGAAGTATGGGAAATATGCGAAAGTATGAGCCTGATGAGGGCCAAACCTCAGACCTAACCCAAACCTAACATGCGTTATCCTCTAAAATATTTATCAAGAAAAGGTTTAATTGAATGTTTCAGTGTGGTACCACATTACTACGTGAACCAAACCTGAAAAAGCCCAGGATCCGTTCAACAAGTATGTTAAAACTGCCACAGTATGACTCTGATGAGGGCAAATCCCAGGCCTAACCTAAACCTAACATGCGTTGTCCTCTAGAATATTGATGGAAACCAGGTTTCATTGACTGTTTCACTGTGGTACTACATTACTACGTGACGCAATCCAGAAAAAGCCCAGGATCTAGCCATCAAGTATGAGTAATATGCGAAAGAATGAGCCTGATGAGAGCAAATCCCAGACCTAACCTAGACCTAACATGCGTTATCCTCTAAAATATTGAGCGAAACCAGGTTTAATGGACTGCTTCAGTGACGTACCACACTACTTCGTGATCCAAACCAGAAAAAGCCCAGGATCTGTTCAACAAGTATGTGAAAAACGCTAAACTGTGAGCCTGATGAGGGCAAATCCCAGACCTAACCTAGACCTAACATGAATTATTCTCTAAAATATTGATCGAAACCAGGTTTAATTGACTGTTTCAGCGTGGTCCCACATTACTACGTGATCCAAACCAGAAAAAACCCAGGATCCGTTCAACAAGAATGTGAAGAATGCGAAAGTATGAGTCCGATGAGTGAAAATCCCAGGCCTAACCTAGACCTAACATGCGTTATCCTCAAAAATATTGATCGAAACCTGGATTAATCGACTGTTTCAGTGTGGTACTACATTACTACGTGATGCAATCCAGAAAAAGCCCAGGATCTAGCCATCAAGTATGAGAAATATGCGAAAGAATGAGCCTGATGAGAGCAAATCCCAGACCTAACCTAGACCTAACATGCGTTATCCTCTAAAATATTGAGCGAAACCAGGTTTAATGGACTGTTTCAGTGACGTACCACACTACTTCGTGATCCAAACCAGAAAAACCCCAGGATCTGTTCAACTAGTATGTGAAAAACGCTAATCTGTGAGCCTGATGAGGACAAATCTTAGACCGAACCCAGACATAAGATGCGTTATCCTCTAAAATATTTATCCAGACCAGGTTTCATTGAATGTTTCAGTGTGGTACCACTTTACTACGTGATCCAGTCCAGAAATAGCCCAGGATCTAGCCATGAAGTATGAGAAATATGCGAAACTAAGAGCCTGATGAGGGCAAATCCTAGACCTATCCCAGACCTAACTTGCGTTATCCTCTAAAATATTGATCGAAACCAGGTTTAATTGACTGTTTCAGCGTGGTACCACATTACTACGTGATCCAATCCAGAAACAGCCCAGGATCTAGCCATGAAGTATGAGAAATATGCGAAAGTATGAGCCTGATGAGGGCAAATCCTAGCCCTATCCCAGACCTAACTTGCTTTGTCCTCTAGAATATTGATGGAAACCAGGTTTAATTGACTGTTTCAGTGTTGTACCACACTACTGCGTGAACCAAACCAGAAAAAACCCAGGATCCGTTCAACAAGTATGTTAAAACTGCGACAGTATGACCCTGATGAGGGCAAATCCCAGATCTAACCTAGACCTAACATGCGTTGTCCTCTAGAATACTGATGGAAACCAGGTTTAATTGACTGTTTCTGTGTTGTACTTCATTACTACGTGATGCAATCCAGAAAAAGCCCAGGATCTAGCCATCAAGTATGAGAAATATGCGAAAGAATGAGCCTGATGAGAGCAAATCCCAGACCTAACCTAGACCTAACATGAATTATTCTCCAAAATATTGATCGAAACCAGGTTTAATTGACTGTTTCAGCGTGGTACCACATTACTACGTGATACAATCCAGAAACAGCCCAAGATCTAGCCATGAAGTATGAGAAATATGCGAAAGAATGAGCCTGATGAGAGCAAATCCCAGACCTAACCTAGACCTAACATGCGTTATCCTCTAAAATATTGATCCAAACCAGGCTTAATGGACTGTTTCAGTGTGGTACCACACTACTTCGTGATCCAAACCAGAGAAAGCCCAGGATCTGTTCAAGAAGTATGTGAAAAACGCTAAACTGTGAGCCTGATGAGGGCAAATCTTAGACCTAACCCAGACCTAAGATGCGTTATCCTCTAAAATATTTATCCAGACCAGGTTTCATTGAATGTTTCAGTGTGGTACCACTTTACTACCTGATACAATCCAGAAACAGCCCAGGATCTAGCCATGAAGTATGAGAAATATGCGAAAGTATGAGCCTGATGAGGGCAAATCCTAGACCTAACCCAAACCTAACATGCGTTATCCTCTAAAATATTTATCAAGAAAAGGTTTAATTGAATGCTTCAGTGTGGTACCACATTACTGCGTGAACCAAACCAGAAAAAACCCAGGATCCGTTCAACAAGTATGTTAAAACTGCGACAGTATGACCCTGATGAGGGCAAATCCCAGGCCTAACCTAGACCTAACATGCGTTGTCCTCTAGAATATTGATGGAAACCAGGTTTAATTGACTGTTTCCGTGTTGTACTTCATTACTACGTGATGCAATCCAGAAAAAGCCCAGGATCTAGCCATCAAGTATGAGAAATATGCGAAAGAATGAGCCTGATGAGAGCAAATCCCAGACCTAACCTAGACCTAACATGAATTATTCTCCAAAATATTGATCGAAACCAGGTTTAATTGACTGTTTCAGCGTGGTACCACATTACTACGTGATACAATCCAGAAACAGCCCAAGATCTAGCCATGAAGTATGAGAAATATGCGAAAGAATGAGCCTGATGAGAGCAAATCCCAGACCTAACCTAGACCTAACATGAATTATTCTCTAAAATATTGATCGAAACCAGGTTTAATTGACTGTTTCAGCGTGGTCCCACATTACTACGTGATCCAAACCAGAAAAAACCCAGGATCCGTTCAACAAGAATGTGAAGAATGCGAAAGTATGAGTCCGATGAGTGAAAATCCCAGGCCTAACCTAGACCTAACATGCGTTATCCTCAAAAATATTGATCGAAACCTGGATTAATCGACTGTTTCAGTGTGGTACTACACTACTACGTGATGCAATCCAGAAAAAGCCCAGGATCTAGCCATCAAGTATGAGAAATATGCGAAAGAATGAGCCTGATGAGAGCAAATCCCAGACCTAACCTAGACCTAACATGCGTTATCCTCTAAAATATTGAGCGAAACCAGGTTTAATGGACTGTTTCAGTGACGTACCACACTACTTCGTGATCCAAACCAGAAAAAGCCCAGGATCTGTTCAACTAGTATGTGAAAAACGCTAATCTGTGAGCCTGATGAGGGCAAATCTTAGACCGAACCCAGACATAAGATGCGTTATCCTCTAAAATATTTATCCAGACCAGGTTTCATTGAATGTTTCAGTGTGGTACCACTTTACTACGTGATCCAATCCAGAAATAGCCCAGGATCTAGCCATGAAGTATGAGAAATATGCGAAACTAAGAGCCTGATGAGGGCAAATCCTAGACCTATCCCAGACCTAACTTGCGTTATCCTCTAAAATATTGATCGAAACCAGGTTTAATTGACTGTTTCAGCGTGGTACCACATTACTACGTGATCCAATCCAGAAACAGCCCAGGATCTAGCCATGAAGTATGAGAAATATGCGAAAGTTTGAGCCTGATGAGGGCAAATCCTAGCCCTATCCCAGACCTAACTTGCGTTGTCCTCTAGAATATTGATGGAAACCAGGTTTAATTGACTGTTTCAGTGTTGTACCACACTACTGCGTGAACCAAACCAGAAAAAACCCAGGATCCGTTCAACAAGTATGTTAAAACTGCGACAGTATGACCCTGATGAGGGCAAATCCCAGGCCTAAACTAGACCTAACATGCGTTGTCCTCTAGAATATTGATGGAAACCAGGTTTAATTGACTGTTTCAGTGTTGTACCACACTACTGCGTGAACCAAACCAGAAAAAACCCAGGATCCGTTCAACAAGTATGTTAAAACTGCGACAGTATGACCCTGATGAGGGCAAATCCCAGACCTAACCTAGACCTAACATGCGTTGTCCTCTAGAATATTGATGGAAACCAGGTTTAATTGACTGTTTCTGTGTTGTACTTCATTACTACGTGATGCAATCCAGAAAAAGCCCAGGATCTAGCAATCAAGTATGAGAAATATGCGAAAGAATGAGCCTGATGAGAGCAAATCCCAGACCTAACCTAGACCTAACATGAATTATTCTCTAAAATATTGATCGAAACCAGGTTTAATTGACTGTTTCAGCGTGGTACCACATTACTACGTGATACAATCCAGAAACAGCCCAGGATCTAGCCATGAAGTATGAGAAATATGCGAAAGAATGAGCCTGATGAGAGCAAATCCCAGACCTAACCTAGACCTAACATGAATTATTCTCTAAAATATTGATCGAAACCTGGTCTAAATGACTGTTTCAGTGTGGTCCCACATTACTACGTGATCCAAACCAGAAATAACCCAGGATCCGTTCAACAAGTATGTGAAGAATGCGAAAGTATGAGTCTGATGAGTGAAAATCCCAGGCCTAACCTAGACCTAACATGCGTTATCCTCTAAAATATTGATCCAAACCAGGTTTAATGGACTGTTTCAGTGTGGTACCACACTACTTCGTGATCCAAACCAGAGAAAGCCCAGGATCTGTTCAAGAAGTATGTGAAAAACGCTAAACTGTGAGCCTGATGAGGGCAAATCTTAGACCTAACCCAGACCTAAGATGCGTTATCCTCTAAAATATTTATCCAGACCAGGTTTCATTGAATGTTTCAGTGTGGTACCACTTTACTACCTGATACAATCCAGAAACAGCCCAGGATCTAGCCATGAAGTATGAGAAATATGCGAAAGTATGAGCCTGATGAGGGCAAATCCTAGACCTAACCCAAACCTAACATGCGTTATCCTCTAAAATATTTATCAAGAAAAGGTTTAATTGAATGTTTCAGTGTGGTACCACATTACTGCGTGAACCAAACCAGAAAAAACCCAGGATCCGTTCAACAAGTATGTTAAAACTGCGACAGTATGACCCTGATGAGGGCAAATCCCAGGCCTAACCTAGACCTAACATGCGTTGTCCTCTAGAATATTGATGGAAACCAGGTTTAATTGACTGTTTCTGTGTTGTACTTCATTACTACGTGATGCAATCCAGAAAAAGCCCAGGATCTAGCCATCAAGTATGAGAAATATGCGAAAGAATGAGCCTGATGAGAGCAAATCCCAGACCTAACCTAGACCTAACATGAATTATTCTCCAAAATATTGATCGAAACCAGGTTTAATTGACTGTTTCAGCGTGGTACCACATTACTACGTGATACAATCCAGAAACAGCCCAAGATCTAGCCATGAAGTATGAGAAATATGCGAAAGAATGAGCCTGATGAGAGCAAATCCCAGACCTAACCTAGACCTAACATGAATTATTCTCTAAAATATTGATCAAAACCAGGTTTAATTGACTGTTTCAGCGTGGTCCCACATTACTACGTGATCCAAACCAGAAAAAACCCAGGATCCGTTCAACAAGAATGTGAAGAATGCGAAAGTATGAGTCCGATGAGTGAAAATCCCAGGCCTAACCTAGACCTAACATGCGTTATCCTCAAAAATATTGATCGAAACCTGGATTAATCGACTGTTTCAGTGTGGTACTACATTACTACGTGATGCAATCCAGAAAAAGCCCAGGATCTAGCCATCAAGTATGAGAAATATGCGAAAGAATGAGCCTGATGAGAGCAAATCCCAGACCTAACCTAGACCTAACATGCGTTATCCTCTAAAATATTGAGCGAAACCAGGTTTAATGGACTGTTTCAGTGACGTACCACACTACTTCGTGATCCAAACCAGAAAAAGCCCAGGATCTGTTCAACTAGTATGTGAAAAACGCTAATCTGTGAGCCTGATGAGGGCAAATCTTAGACCGAACCCAGACATAAGATGCGTTATCCTCTAAAATATTTATCCAGACCAGGTTTCATTGAATGTTTCAGTGTGGTACCACTTTACTACGTGATCCAATCCAGAAATAGCCCAGGATCTAGCCATGAAGTATGAGAAATATGCGAAACTAAGAGCCTGATGAGGGCAAATCCTAGACCTATCCCAGACCTAACTTGCGTTATCCTCTAAAATATTGATCGAAACCAGGTTTAATTTACTGTTTCAGCGTGGTACCACATTACTACGTGATCCAATCCAGAAACAGCCCAGGATCTAGCCATGAAGTATGAGAAATATGCGAAAGTATGAGCCTGATGAGGGCAAATCCTAGCCCTATCCCAGACCTAACTTGCGTTGTCCTCTAGAATATTGATGGAAACCAGGTTTAATTGACTGTTTCAGTGTTGTACCACACTACTGCGTGAACCAAACCAGAAAAAACCCAGGATCCGTTCAACAAGTATGTTAAAACTGCGACAGTATGACCCTGATGAGGGCAAATCCCAGACCTAACCTAGACCTAACATGCGTCGTCCTCTAGAATATTGATGGAAACCAGGTTTAATTGACTGTTTCTGTGTTGTACTTCATTACTACGTGATGCAATCCAGAAAAAGCCCAGGATCTAGCAATCAAGTATGAGAAATATGCGAAAGAATGAGCCTGATGAGAGCAAATCCCAGACCTAACCTAGACCTAACATGAATTATTCTCTAAAATATTGATCGAAACCAGGTTTAATTGACTGTTTCAGCGTGGTACCACATTACTACGTGATACAATCCAGAAACAGCCCAGGATCTAGCCATGAAGTATGAGAAATATGCGAAAGAATGAGCCTGATGAGGGCAAATCCTAGCCCTATCCCAGACCTAACTTGCGTTGTCCTCTAGAATATTGATGGAAACCAGGTTTAATTGACTGTTTCAGTGTTGTACCACACTACTGCGTGAACCAAACCAGAAAAAAACCCAGGATCCGTTCAACAAGTATGTTAAAACTGCGACAGTATGACCCTGATGAGGGCAAATCCCAGGCCTAACCTAGACCTAACATGCGTTGTCCTCTAGAATATTGATGGAAACCAGGTTTAATTGACTGTTTCTGTGTTGTACTTCATTACTACGTGATGCAATCCAGAAAAAGCCCAGGATCTAGCCATCAAGTATGAGAAATATGCGAAAGAATGAGCCTGATGAGAGCAAATCCCAGACCTAACCTAGACCTAACATGAATTATTCTCCAAAATATTGATCGAAACCAGGTTTAATTGACTGTTTCAGCGTGGTACCACATTACTACGTGATACAATCCAGAAACAGCCCAAGATCTAGCCATGAAGTATGAGAAATATGCGAAAGAATGAGCCTGATGAGAGCAAATCCCAGACCTAACCTAGACCTAACATGAATTATTCTCTAAAATATTGATCGAAACCAGGTTTAATTGACTGTTTCAGCGTGGTCCCACATTACTACGTGATCCAAACCAGAAAAAACCCAGGATCCGTTCAACAAGAATGTGAAGAATGCGAAAGTATGAGTCCGATGAGTGAAAATCCCAGGCCTAACCTAGACCTAACATGCGTTATCCTCAAAAATATTGATCGAAACCTGGATTAATCGACTGTTTCAGTGTGGTACTACATTACTACGTGATGCAATCCAGAAAAAGCCCAGGATCTAGCCATCAAGTATGAGAAATATGCGAAAGAATGAGCCTGATGAGAGCAAATCCCAGACCTAACCTAGACCTAACATGCGTTATCCTCTAAAATATTGAGCGAAACCAGGTTTAATGGACTGTTTCAGTGACGTACCACACTACTTCGTGATCCAAACCAGAAAAAGCCCAGGATCTGTTCAACTAGTATGTGAAAAACGCTAATCTGTGAGCCTGATGAGGGCAAATCTTAGACCGAACCCAGACATAAGATGCGTTATCCTCTAAAATATTTATCCAGACCAGGTTTCATTGAATGTTTCTGTGTGGTACCACTTTACTACGTGATCCAATCCAGAAATAGCCCAGGATCTAGCCATGAAGTATGAGAAATATGCGAAACTAAGAGCCTGATGAGGGCAAAACCTAGACCTATCCCAGACCTAACTTGCGTTATCCTCTAAAATATTGATCGAAACCAGGTTTAATTGACTGTTTCAGCGTGGTACCACATTACTACGTGATCCAATCCAGAAACAGCCCAGGATCTAGCCATGAAGTATGAGAAATATGCGAAAGTATGAGCCTGATGAGGGCAAATCCTAGCCCTATCCCAGACCTAACTTGCGTTGTCCTCTAGAATATTGATGGAAACCAGGTTTAATTGACTGTTTCAGTGTTGTACCACACTACTGCGTGAACCAAACCAGAAAAAACCCAGGATCCGTTCAACAAGTATGTTAAAACTGCGACAGTATGACCCTGATGAGGGCAAATCCCAGGCCTAACCTAGACCTAACATGCGTTGTCCTCTAGAATATTGATGGAAACCAGGTTTAATTGACTGTTTCTGTGTTGTACTTCATTACTACGTGATGCAATCCAGAAAAAGCCCAGGATCTAGCAATCAAGTATGAGAAATATGCGAAAGAATGAGCCTGATGAGAGCAAATCCCAGACCTAACCTCGACCTAACATGAATTATTCTCTAAAATATTGATCGAAACCAGGTTTAATTGACTGTTTCAGCGTGGTACCACATTACTACGTGATACAATCCAGAAACAGCCCAGGATCTAGCCATGAAGTATGAGAAATATGCGAAAGAATGAGCCTGATGAGAGCAAATCCCAGACCTAACCTAGACCTAACATGAATTATTCTCTAAAATATTGATCGAAACCTGGTTTAAATGACTGTTTCAGTATGGTCCCACATTACTACGTGATCCAAACCAGAAATAACCCAGGATCCGTTCAACAAGTATGTGAAGAATGCGAAAGTATGAGTCTGATGAGTGAAAATCCCAGGCCTAACCTAGACCTAACATGCGTTATCCTCTAAAATATTGATCCAAACCAGGTTTAATGGACTGTTTCAGTGTGGTACCACACTACTTCGTGATCCAAACCAGAGAAAGCCCAGGATCTGTTCAAGAAGTATGTGAAAAACGCTAAACTGTGAGCCTGATGAGGGCAAATCTTAGACCTAACCCAGACCTAAGATGCGTTATCCTCTAAAATATTTATCCAGACCAGGTTTCATTGAATGTTTCAGTGTGGTACCACTTTACTACCTGATACAATCCAGAAACAGCCCAGGATCTAGCCATGAAGTATGAGAAATATGCGAAAGTATAAGCCTGATGAGGGCAAATCCTAGACCTAACCCAAGCCTAACATGCGTTATCCTCTAAAATATTTATCAAGAAAAGGTTTAATTGAATGTTTCAGTGTGGTACCACATTACTGCGTGAACCAAACCAGAAATAACCCAGGATCCGTTCAACAAGTATGTGAAGAATGCGAAAGTATGAGTCTGATGAGTGAAAATCCCAGGCCTAACCTAGACCTAACATGCGTTATCCTCTAAAATATTGATCCAAACCAGGTTTAATGGACTGTTTCAGCGTGGTACCACACTGCTACGTGATCCAAACCAGAAAAAACCCAGGATCTGTTCAACAAGTATGTGAAAAACGCGAAAGTATGAGCCTGATGAGGGCAAATCCCAGACATATCCCAGACCAAACTTGCGTTGTCCTCCAAGATATTGATGGAAACCAGGTTTAATTGACTGTTTCAGTGTTGTACTTCATTACTACGTGATGCAATCCAGAAAACGCCCAGGATCTAGCCATCAAGTATGAGAAATATGCGAAAGAATGAGCCTGATGGGAGCAAATCCCTGACCCAACCTAGACCTAACATGAATTATTCTCTAAAATATTGATCAAAACCAGGTTTAATTGACTGTTTCAGTGTAGTACCACATTACTACGTGATCCAATCCAGAAATAGCCCAGGATCTAGCCATGAAGTATGAGAAATATACGAAAGTATGAGCCTGATGAGGGCAAATCCTAGATCTAACCCAGACCTAACATGCGTTATTCTCTAAAATATTTATCCAGACCAGGTTTCATTGAATGTTTCAGTGTGGTACCACTTTACTACGTGATCCAATCCAAAAACAGCCCAGGATCTAGCCATGAAGTATGCGAAATATGCGAAAGTAACAGCCTGATGAGGGCAAATCCTAGACCTATCCCAGACATAACTTGCGTTATCCTCTAAAATATTGATCGAAACCAGGTTTAATTGACTGTTTCAGCGTGGTACCACATTACTACGTGATACAATCCAGAAACAGCCCAGGATCTAGCCATGAAGTATGAGAAATATGCGAAAGTATGAGCCTGATGAGAGCAAATCCTAGACCTAACCCAGACCTAACATGCGTTATCCTCTAAAATATTTATCATGATCAGGTTTAATTGATTGTTTCAGTGTGGTCCCACATTACTACGTGATCCAAACCAGAAAAAACCCATTATCTGTTCAACATGTATGAGAAATATGCGAAAGAATGAGCCTGATGAGAGCAAATCCCAGACCTAACCTAGACCTAACATGAATTATTCTCTAAAATATTGATCGAAACCAGGTTTACTTGACTGCTTCAGTGTGGTCCCACAATACTACATGATCCAAACCAGAGAAAACCCAGGATCCGTTCAACAAGTATGTGAAGATTGCGAAAGTATGAGTCTGATGAGGGAAAATCCCAGGCCTAACCTAGACCTAACATGCGTTATCCTCTAAAATATTGATCGAAACCAGGTTTAGTCGACTGTTTCAGTGTGGTCCCCATTTCTTACGTGATCCAAACCAGAAAAAACCCAGGATCCGTTCAACAAGTATGTGAAGAATGCGAAAGTATGAGTCTGATGAGGTCAAATCCCAGACCTATCCCAGACTTAACTTGCGTTATCCTCTAAAATATTGATCGAAACCAGGTTTCATCGACTGTTTCAGCGTGGTACCACATTACTACGTGATACAGTCCAGAAACAGCCCAGGATCTAGCCATGAAGTATGAGAAATATGCGAAAGTATGAGCCTGATGAGAGCAAATCCTAGACCTAACCCAGACCTAACATGCGTTATCCTCTAAAATATTTATCATGATCAGGTTTAATTGATTGTTTCAGTGTGGTCCCACATTACTACGTGATCCAAACCAGAAAAAACCCAGTATCTGTTCAACATGTATGAGAAATATGCGAAAGAATGAGCCTGATGAGAGCAAACCCGAACCTAACCTAGACCTAACATGCGTTATCCTCTAAAATATTGAGCGAAACCAGGTTTAATGGACAGTTTCAGTGTGGTACCACACTACTTCGTGATCCAAACCAGAGAAAGCCCAGGATCTGTTCAAGAAGTATGTGAAAAACGCTAAACTGTGAGCCTAATGAGGGCAAATCTTAGACCTAACCCAGACCTAAGATGCGTTATCCTCTAAAATATTTGTCCAGACCAGGTTTCATTGAATGTTTCAGTGTGGTACCACTTTACTACCTGATACAATCCAGAAACAGCCCTGGACCTAGCCATGAAGTATGAGAAATATGCGAAAGTATGAGCCTGATGAGGGCCAAACCTCAGACCTAACCCAAACCTAACATGCGTTATCCTCTAAAATATTTATCAAGAAAAGGTTTAATTGAATGTTTCAGTGTGGTACCACATTACTACGTGAACCAAACCAGAAAAAACCCAGGATCCGTTCAACAAGTATGTTAAAACTGCGACAGTGTGACTCTGATGAGGGCAAATCCCAGGCCTAACCTAGACCTAACATGCGTTGTCCTCTAGAATATTGATGGAAACCAGGTTTAATTGACTGTTTCAGTGTTGTACTTCATTACTACGTGATGCAATCCAGAAAAAGCCCAGGATCTAGCCATCAAGTATGAGAAATATGCGCAA
Organism: Colletes latitarsis; assembly: GCF_051014445.1. Taxonomy (NCBI): domain Eukaryota; kingdom Metazoa; phylum Arthropoda; class Insecta; order Hymenoptera; family Colletidae; genus Colletes; species Colletes latitarsis. The sequence continues at coordinate 9,378,998 of NW_027488370.1, read as the reverse complement.
GAATGAGCCTGACGAGAGCAAATCCCAGACCTAACCTGGACCTAACATGAATTATTCTCTAAAATATTGATCGAAACCAGGTTTAATTGACTGTTTCAGTGTTGTACTTCATTACTACGTGATGCAATCCAGAAAAAGCCCAGGATCTAGCCATCAAGTATGAGAAATATGCGAAAGAATGAGCCTGATGGGAGCAAATCCCTGACCTAACCTAGACCTAACATGAATTATTCTCTAAAATATTGATCAAAACCAGGTTTAATTGACTGTTTCAGTGTAGTGCCACATTACTACGTGATCCAATCCAGAAATGGCCGAGGATCTAGCCATGAAGTATGAGAAATATGCGAAAGTAACAGCCTGATGAGGGCAAATCCTAGACATATCCCAGACATAACTTGCGTTATCCTCTAAAATATTGATCGAAAACAGGTTTAATTGACTGTTTCAGCGTGGTACCACATTACTACGTGATACAATCCAGAAACAGCCCAGGATCTAGCCATGAAGTATGAGAAATATGCGAAAGTATGAGCCTGATGAGAGCAAATCCTAGACCTAACCCAGACCTAGCATGCGTTATCCTCTAAAATATTTATCATGATCAGGTTTAATTGATTGTTTCAGTGTGGTCCCACATTACTACGTGATCCAAACCAGAAAAAACCCAGTATCTGTTCAACATGTATGAGAAATATGCGAAAGAATGAGCCTGATGAGAGCAAATCCCAGACCTAACCTAGACCTAACATGAATTATTCTCTAAAATATTGATCGAAACCAGGCTTACTTGACTGCTTCAGTGTGGCCCCACAATACTACATGATCCAAACCAGAGAAAACCCAGGATCCGTTCAATAAGTATGTGAAGATTGCGAAAGTATGAGTCTGATGAGGGAAAACCCCAGGCCTAACCTAGACCTAACATGCGTTATCCTCTAAAATATTGATCGAAACCAGGTTTAGTCGACTGTTTCAGTGTGGTCCCCCTTTCTTACGTGATCCAAACCAGAAAAAACCCAGGATCCGTTCAACAAGTATGTGAAGAATGCGAAAGTATGAGTCTGATGAGGTCAAATCCCAGACCTATCCCAGACTTAACTTGCGTTATCCTCTAAAATATTGATCGAAACCAGGTTTAATCGACTGTTTCAGCGTGGTACCACATTACTACGTGATACAATCCAGAAACAGCCCAGGATCTAGCCATGAAGTATGAGAAATATGCGAAAGTATGAGCCTGATGAGGGCAAATCCTAGACCTAACCCAAACCTAACATGCGTTATCCTCTAAAATATTTATCAAGACCAGGTTTAATTGAATGTTTCAGTGTGGTACCACATTACTACGTGAACCAAACCAGAAAAAACCCAGTATCCGTTCAACAAGTATGTTAAAACTGCGACAGTATGAGCCTGATGAGGGCAAATCCCAGGCCTAACCTAGACCTAACATGCGTTGTCCTCTAAAATATTGATGGAAACCAGGTTTAATTGACTGTTTCAGTGTTGTACTTCATTGCTACGTGATGCAATCCAGAAAAAGCCCAGGATCTAGCCATCAAGTATGAGAAATATGCGAAAGAATGAGCCTGATGAGAGCAAATCCCAGACCTAACCTAGACCTAACATGAATTATTCTCTAAAATATTGATCGAAACCAGGTTTAATTGACTGTTTCAGTGTTGTACTTCATTACTACGTGATGCAATCCAGAAAAAGCCCAGGATCTAGCCATCAAGTATGAGAAATATGCGAAAGAATGAGCCTGATGAGAGCAAATCCCTGACCTAACCTAGACCTAACATGAATTATTCTCTAAAATATTGATCAAAACCAGGTTTAATAGACTGTTTCAGTGTGGTACCACATTACTACGTGATCCAATCAAGAAATAGCCCAGGATCTAGCCATGAAGTATGAGAAATATGCGAAAGTAAGAGCCTGATGAGGGCAAATCCTAGACCTAACCCAGACCTAACATGCGTTATTCTGTAAAATTTTTATCAAGACCAGGTTAAATTGAATGTTTCATTGTGGTACCTCATGACTACGTGATCAAAACCAGAAAAAAACCCAGGATCCGTTCAACAAGTATGTGAAGAATGCGAAAGTATGTGTCTGATCAGTGAAAATCTCAGGCCTTACCTAGACCTAACTTGCGTTGTCCTCTAAAATATTGATGGAAACCAGGTTTCATTGACAGTTTCAGTGTGGTACTACATTACTACGTGATGCAATCCAGAAAAAGCCCAGGATCTAGCCATCAAGTATGAGAAATATCCGAAAGAATGAGCCTGATGAGAGCAAATCCCAGACCTAACCTAGACCTAACATGCGTTATCCTCTAAAATATTGAGCGAAACCAGGTTTAATGGACTGTTTCAGTGTGGTACCACACTACTTCGTGATCCAAACCAGAAAAAACCCAGGATCTGTTCAACAAGTATGTGAAAAACGCTAAACTGTGAGCCTGATGAGGGCAAATCTTAGACCTAACCCAGACCTAAGATGCGTTACCCTCTAAAATATTTATCCAGACCAGGTATAATGGACTGTTTCAGTGTGGTACCACACTACTTCGTGATCCAAACCAGAAAAAACCCAGGATCTGTTCAACAAGTATGTGAAAAACGCTAAACTGTGAGCCTGATTAGGGCAAATCTTAGACCTAACCCAGACCTAAGATGCGTTATCCTCTAAAATATTTATCCAGACCAGGTTTTATTGAATGTTTCAGTGTGGTACCACCTTACTACGTGATCCAATCCAGAAATAGCCCAGGATCTAGCCATGAAGTATGAGAAATATGCGAAAGTAAGAGCCTGATGAGGGCAAATCCTAGACCTATCCCAGACCTAACTTGCGTTTTCCTCTAAAATATTGATCGAAACCAGGTTTAATTGACTGTTTCAGCGTGGTACCACATTACTACGAGATCCAATCCAGAAACAGCCCAGGATCTAGCCATGAAGTATGAGAAATATGCGAAAGTATGAGCCTGATGAGGGCAAATCCTAGACCTAACCCAGACCTAACATGCGTTATCCTCTAAAATATTTATCAAGATCAGGTTTAATTGATTGTTTCAGTGTGGTCCCACATTACTACGTGATCCAAACCAGAAAAAGCCCAGGATCTAGCCATCAAGTATGAGAAATATGCGAAAGAATGAGCCTGATGGGAGCAAATCCCTGACCTAACCTAGACCTAACATGAATTATTCTCTAAAATATTGATCAAAACCAGGTTTAATTGACTGTTTCTGTGTGGTACCACATTACTACGTGATCAAATCCAGAAATAGCCCAGGATCTAGCCATGAAGTATGAGAAATATGCGAAAGTATGAGCCTGATGAGGGCAAATCCCAGACCTATCCCAGACCTAACTTGCGTTGTCCTCTAAGATATTGATCGAAACCAGGTTTAGTTGACTGTTTCAGTGTTGTACTTCATCACTACGTGATGCAATCCAGAAAAAGCCCAGGATCTAGCCATCAAGTATGGGAAATACGCGAAAGAATGAGCCTGATGAGAGCAAACCCCAGACCTAACCTAGACCTAACATGAATTATTCTCTAAAATATTGATCGAGAACAGGTTTACTTGACTGTTTCAGTGTGGTCCCACATTACTACGTGATCCAAACCAGACAAAACCCAGGATCCGTTCAACAAGTATGTGAAGAATGCGAAAGTATGAGTCTGATGGGTGAAAATCCCAGGCCTAACCTAGACCTAACATGCGTTGTCCTCTAAAATATTGATGGAAACCAGGTTTCATTGACTGCTTCATTGTGGTACTATATTACTACGTGATGCAATCCAGAAAAAGCCCAGGATCTAGCCATCAAGTATGAGAAATATCCGAAAGAATGAGCCTGATGAGAGCAAATCCCAGACCTATCCTAGACCTAACATGCGTTATCCTCTAAAATATTGAGCGAAACCAGGTTTAATGGACTGTTTCAGTGTGGTACCACACTACTTCGTGATCCAAACCAGAAAAAACCCAGGATCTGTTCAACAAGTATGTGAAAAACGCTAAACTGTGAGCCTGATGAGGGCAAATCTTAGACCTAACCCAGACCTAAGATGCGTTATCCTCTAAAATATTTATCCAGACCAGGTTTATTGGACTGTTTCAGTGTGGTACCACACTACTTCGTGATCCAAACCAGAGAAAGCCCACGATCTGTTCAAGAAGTATGTGAAAAACGCTAAACTGTGAGCCTGATGGGGGCAAATCTTAGACCTAACCCAGACCTAAGATGCGTTATCCTCTAAAATATTTATCCAGACCAGGTTTCATTGAATGTTTCAGTGTGGTACCACTTTACTACCTGATACAATCCAAAAGCAGCCCAGGATCTAGCCATCAAGTATGAGAAATATGCGAAAGAATGAGCCTGATGGGAGCAAATCCCAGACCTAACCTAGACCTAACATGAATTATTCTCTAAAATATTGATCAAAACCAGGCTTAATTGACTGTTTCAGTGTAGTACCACATTACTACGTGATCCAATCCAGAAATAGCCCAGGATCTAGCCATGAAGTATGAGAAATATGCGAAAGTATGAGCCTGATGAGGGCAAATCCTAGACCCAACCCAAACCTAACATGCGTTATCCTCTAAAATATTTATCAAGACCAGGTTTAATTGAATGTTTCAGTGTGGTACCACATTACTACGTGAACCAAACCAGAAAAAACCCAGGATCCGTTCAACAAGTATGCTAAAACTGCGACAGTATGACCCTGATGAGGGCAAATCCCAGGCCTAACCTAGACCTAACATGCGTTGTCCTCTAAAATAGTGATGGAAACCAGGTTTCATTGACTGTTTCAGTGTGGTACCACTTCACTACGTGATGCAATCCAGAAAAAGCCCAGGATCTAGCCATCAAGTATGAGAAATATGCGAAAGAATGAGCCTGATGAGAGCAAATCCCAGACCTAACCTAGACCTAACATGAATTATTCTCTAAAATATTGATCGAAACCAGGTTTAGTTGACTGTTTCAGTGTTGTACTTCATTACTACGTGATGCAAACCAGAAAAAGCCCAGGATCTAGCCATCAAGTATGAGAAATATGCGAAAGAATGAGCCTGATGAGAGCAAATCCCTGACCTAACCAAGACCTAACATGAATTATTCTCTAAAATATTGATCAAAACCAGGCTTAATTGACTGTTTCAGTGTAGTACCACATTACTACGTGATCCAATCCAGAAATAGCCCAGGATCTAGCCATGAAGTATGAGAAATATGCGAAAGTATGAGCCTGATGAGGGCAAATCCTAGACCCAACCCAAACCTAACATGCGTTATCCTCTAAAATATTTATCAAGACCAGGTTTAATTGAATGTTTCAGTGTGGTACCACATTACTACGTGAACCAAACCAGAAAAAACCCAGGATCCGTTCAACAAGTATGCTAAAACTGCGACAGTATGACCCTGATGAGGGCAAATCCCAGGCCTAACCTAGACCTAACATGCGTTGTCCTCTAAAATAGTGATGGAAACCAGGTTTCATTGACTGTTTCAGTGTGGTACCACTTCACTACGTGATGCAATCCAGAAAAAGCCCAGGATCTAGCCATCAAGTATGAGAAATATGCGAAAGAATGAGCCTGATGAGAGCAAATCCCAGACCTAACCTAGACCTAACATGAATTATTCTCTAAAATATTGATCGAAACCAGGTTTAATTGACTGTTTCAGTGTTGTACTTCATTACTACGTGATGCAATCCAGAAAAAGCCCAGGATCTAGCCATCAAGTATGAGAAATACGCGAAAGAATGAGCCTGATGAGAGCAAACCCCAGACCTAACCTAGACCTAACATGAATTATTCTCTAAAATATTGATCGAGAACAGGTTTACTTGACTGTTTCAGTGTGGTCCCACATTACTACGTGATCCAAACCAGACAAAACCCAGGATCCGTTCAACAAGTATGTGAAGAATGCGAAAGTATGAGTCTGATGGGTGAAAATCCCAGGCCTAACCTAGACCTAACATGCGTTATCCTCTAAAATATAGATCGAAACCTGGTTTAATCGACTGTTTCAGTGTGGTACCACATTACTATGTGATCCAAACCAGAAAATAACCCAGGATCTGTTCAAGGAGTATGTGAAGTGTGCGAAAGTATGAGTCTGATGAGGTCAAATCCCAGACCTATCCCAGACCTAACTTGCGTTATCCTCTAAAATATTGATCGAAACCAGGTTTAATTGACTGTTTCTGTGTTGTACTTCATTACTACGTGATCCAAACCCGAAAAAACCCAGGATCTGTCAACATGTATGAGAAATATGCGAAAGAATGAGCCTGATGAGGGAAAACCCCGGGCCTAACCTAGACCTAACATGAGTTATCCTCAAAAATATTGACCGAAACCAGGTTTAATCGCCTGTTTCAGTGTGGTACCACATTACTACGTGATCCAAACCAGAAAAAACCCAGGATCCGTTCAACAAGTATGTGAAGAATGCGTAAGTATGTGTCTGATGAGGGCAAATCCTAGACCTAACCCAGACCTAACATGCGTTATTCTGTAAAATTTTTATCAAGACCAGGTTTAATTGAATGTTTCATTGTGGTACCTCATGACTACGTGATCAAAACCAGAAAAAAACCCAGGATCCGTTCAACAAGTATGTGAAGAATGCGAAAGTATGAGTCTGATCAGTGAAAATCTCAGGCCTTACCTAGACCTAACTTGCGTTGTCCTCTAAAATATTGATGGAAACCAGGTTTCATTGACAGTTTCAGTGTGGTACTACATTACTACGTGATGCAATCCAGAAAAAGCCCAGGATCTAGCCATCAAGTATGAGAAATATGCGAAAGAATGAGCCTGATGAGAGCAAATCCCAGACCTAACCTAGACCTAACATGCGTTATCCTCTAAAATATTGAGCGAAACCAGGTTTAATGGACTGTTTCAGTGTGGTACCACACTACTTCCTGATCCAAACCAGAAAAAACCCAGGATCTGTTCAACAAGTATGTGAAAAACGCTAAACTGTGAGCCTGATGAGGGCAAATCTTAGACCTAACCCAGACCTAAGATGCGTTATCCTCTAAAATATTTATCCAGACCAGGTTTCATTGAATGCTTCAGTGTGGTCCCACATTACTACGTGATCCAAACCAGAAAAAACCCAGGATCCGTTCAACAAGTATGTGAAGAATGCGAAAGTATGAGTCTAATGAGTGAAAATCCCAGGCCTAACCTAGACCTAACATGCGTTATCCTCTAAAATATTGATCGAAACCAGGTTTACTTGACTGTTTCAGTGTGATAACACATTACTACGTGAACCAAAACCAGAAAAAACCCAGGATCCGTTCAACAAGTATGTGAAGAATGCGAAAGTATGAGCCTGATGAGGGCAAATCCTAGACCTAACCCAAACCTAACATGCGTTATCCTCTCAAATATTTATCAAGACCAGGTTTAATTGAATGTTTCTGTGTGGTACCACAATACTACGTGATCCAAACCAGAAAAAACCCAGGATCCGTTCAACAAGTATGTGAAGAATGCGAAAGTATAAGTCTGATGAGGGAAAATCCCAGGCCTAACCTAGACCTAACATGCGTTATCCTCTAAAATATTGATCGAAACCAGGTTTAGTCGACTGTTTCAGTGAGGTCCCACATTACTACGTGATCCAAACCAGAAAAAACCCAGTATCTGTTCAACATGTATGAGAAATATGCGAAAGAATGTGCCTGATGAGAGCAAATCCCAGACCTAACCTAGACCTAACATGAATTATTCTCTAAAATATTGATGGAAACCAGGTTTACTTGACTGCTTCAGTGTGGTCCCACAATACTACGTGATCCAAACCAGAAAAAACCCAGGATCCGTTCAGCAAGTATGTGAAGAATGCGAAAGTATGAGTCTGATGAGGGAAAATCCCAGGCCTAACCTAGACCTAACATGCGTTATCCTCTAAAATATTGATCGAAACCAGGTTTCATTGCATGTTTCAGTGTGGTACCACTTTACTACGTGACGCAATCCAGAAAAAGCCCAGGATCTAGCCATGAAGTATGAGAAATATGCGAAAGTATGAGCCTGATGAGGGCAAATCCTAGACCTAACCCAGACCTAACATGCGTTAGCCTCTAAAATATTTATCAAGACCTGGTTTAATTGAAAGTTTCAGTGTGGTACCACATTACTACGTGATGCAATCCAGATAAAGCCCAGGATCTAGCCATCAAGTTTGAGAAATATGCGAAAGAATGTGCCTGATGAGAGCAAATCCCAGACCTAACCTAGACCTAACATGAATTATTCTCTAAAATATTGATCGAAACCAGGTTGAATTGACTGTTTCAGTTTGGTCCCACATTACTACGTGATCCAAACCAGAAAAAACCCAGGATCCGTTCAACAAGTATGTGAAGAATGCGAAAGTATGAGTCTGATGAGTGAAAATCCCAGGCCTAACCTAGACCTAACATGCGTTATCCTCAAAAATATTGATCGAAACCTGGTTTAATCGACTGTTTCAGTGTGGTACCACATTACTATGTGATCCAAACCAGAAAATAACCCAGGATCTGTTCAGCGAGTATGTGAAGTGTGCGAAAGTATGAGTCTGATCAGGTCAAATCCCAGACCAATCTCAGACTTAACTTGCGTTATCCTCTAAAATATTGATCAAAACCAGGTTTAATCGACTGTTTCAGTGTGGTACCACATTACTACGTGATCCAATCCAGAAAAAACCCAGGATCTAGCCATCAAGTATGAGAAATATGCGAAAGAATGAGCCTGATGAGAGCAAATCCCAGACCTAACCTAGACCTTACATGCGTTATCCTCTGTAATATTGAGCGAAACCAGGTTTAGTGGACTGTTTCAGTGTGGTACCACACTACTTCGTGATCCAAACCAGAAAAAACCCAGGATCCGTTCAACAAGTATGTTAAAACTACGACAGTAAGACCCTGATGAGGGCAAATCCCAGGCCTAACCTAGACCTAACATGCGTTGTCCTCTAGAATATCGATGGAAACCAGGTTTAATGGACTGTTTCAGTGTGGTACCACACTACTTCGTGATCCAAACCAGAGAAAAACCCAGGATCTGTTCAAGAAGTATGTGAAAAACGCTAAACTGTGAGCCTGATGAGGGCAAATCTTAGACCTAACCCAGACCTAAGATGCGTTATCCCCTAAAATATTTATCCAGAGCAGGTTTCATTGAATGTTTCAGTGTGGTACCACTTTACTACCTGATACAATCCAGAAACAGCCCAGGATCTAGCCATGAAGTATGAGAAATATGCGAAAGTATAAGCCTGATGAGGGCCAAACCTCAGACCTAACCCAAACCTAACATGCGTTATCCTCTAAAATATTTACCAAGAAATGGTTTAATTGAATGTTTCAGTGTGGTACCACATTACTACGTGAACCAAACCAGAAAAAACCCAGGATCCGTTCAACAAGTATGTTAAAACTGCGACAGTATGACTCTGATGAGGGCAAATCCCAGGCCTATCCTAGACCTAACATGCGTTGTCCTCTAGAATATTGATGGAAACCAGGTTTAATTGACTGTTTCAGTGTTGTACTTCATTACTACGTGATGCAATTCAGAAAAAGCCCAGGATCTAGCCATCAAGTATGAGAAATATGCGAAAGAATGAGCCTGATGAGAGCAAATCCCAGACCTAACCTAGACTTAACATGAATTATTCTCTAAAATATTGATCGAAACCGGTTTAATTGACTGTTTCAGTGTTGTACGTCATTACTACGTGATGCAATCCAGAAAAAGCCCAGGATCTAGCCATCAAGTATGAGAAATATGCGAAAGAATGAGCCGGATGAGAGCAAAGCCCAGACCTAACCTAGACCTAACATGCGTTATCCTCTAAAATATTGAGCGAAACCAGGTTTAATGGACTGTTTCAGTGTGGTACCACACAACTTCGTGATCCAAACCAGAGAAAGCCCAGGATCTGTTTTAGAAGTATGTGAAAAACGCTAAAATGTGAGCCTGACGAGGGCAAATCTTAGACCTGACCCAGACCTAAGAAGCGTTATCCTCTAAAATATTTATCCAGACCAGGTTTCATTGAATGTTTCAGTGTGGTACCACTTTACTACGTGATCCAATCCAGAAATAGCCCAGGATCTAGCCATGAAGTATGAGAAATATGCGAAAGTAAGAGCCTGATGAGAGCAAATCCTAGACCTAACCCAGAGCTAACATGCGTTATCCTCTAAAATATTTATCAAGATCAGGTTTAATTTTTTGTTTCAGTGTGGTCCCACATTACTACGTGATCCAAACCAGAAAAAACCCAGTATGTGTTCAACATGTATGAGAAATATGCGAAAGAATGAGCCTGATGAGAGCAAATCCCAGACCAAACCTAGACCTAACATGCGTTATCCTCTAAAATATTGAGCGAAACCAGGTTTAATGGACTGTTTCAGTGTGGTACCACACTACTTCGTGATCCAAACCAGAGAAAGCCCAGGATCTGTTCAAGAAGTATGTGAAAAACGCTAAACTGTGAGCCTGATGAGGGCAAATCTTAGACCTAACCCAGACCTAAGATGCGTTATCCTCTAAAATATTTATCCAGAGCAGGTTTCATTGAATGTTTCAGTGTGGTACCACTTTACTACCTGATACAATCCAGAAACAGCCCAGGATCTAGCCATGAAGTATGAGAAATATGCGAAAGTATAAGCCTGATGAGGGCCAAACCTCAGACCTAACCCAAACCTAACATGCGTTATCCTCTAAAATATTTACCAAGAAAAGGTTTAATTGAATGTTTCAGTGTGGTACCACATTACTACGTGATGCAATTCAGAAAAAGCCCAGGATCTAGCCATCAAGTATGAGAAATATGCGAAAGAATGAGCCTGATGAGAGCATATCCCAGACCTAACCTAGACTTAACATGAATTATTCTCTAAAATATTGATCATAACCAGGTTTACTTGACTGCTCCAGTGTTGTACTTCATTACTACGTGATGCAATCCAGAAAAAGCCCAGGATCTAGCCATCAAGTATGAGAAATATGCGAAAGAATGAGCCTGATGAGAGCAAATCCCAGACCTAACCTAGACCTAACATGCGTTATCCTCTAAAATATTGAGCGAAACAAGGTTTAATGGACTGTTTCAGTGTGGTACCACACAACTTCGTGATCCAAACCAGAGAAAGCCCAGGATCTGTTTTAGAAGTATGTGAAAAACGCTAAAATGTGAGCCTGACGAGGGCAAATCTTAGACCTGACCCAGACCTAAGAAGCGTTATCCTCTAAAATATTTATCCAGACCAGGTTTCATTGAATGTTTCAGTGTGGTACCACTTTACTACGTGATCCAATCCAGAAATAGCCCAGGATCTAGCCATGAAGTATGAGAAATATGCGAAAGTATAAGTCTGATGAGTGAAAGTCCCAGGCCTAACCTAGACCTAACATGCGTTATCCCCTAAAATATTGATCGAAACCAGGTTTAGTCGACTGTTTCAGTGTGGTCCCACATTACTACATGATCCAAATCAGAAAAAACCCAGTATCTGTTCAACATGTATGAGAAATATGCGAAAGAATGAGCCTGATGAGAGCAAATCCCAGACCTAACCTAGACCTAACATGAATTATTCTCTAAAATATTGATGGAAACCAGGTTTACTTGACTGCTTCAGTGTGGTCCCACAATACTACGTGATCCAAACCAGAAAAAACCCAGGATCCGTTCAACAAGTATGTGAAGAATGCGAAAGTATGAGTCTGATGAGGGAAAATCCCAGGCCTAACCTAGACCTAACATGCGTTATCCTCTAAAATATTGATCGAAACCAGGTTTAATCGACTGTTTCAGTGTGGTACCACATTACTACGTGATCCAAACCAGAAAAAACCCAGGATCTAGCCATCAAGTATGAGAAATATGCGAAAGAATGAGCCTGATGAGAGCAAATCCCAGAGCTAACCTAGACCTTACATGCGTTATCCTCTATAATATTGAGCGAAACCAGGTTTAATGGACTGTTTCAGTGTGGTACCACACTACTTCGTGATCCAAACCAGAAAAAACCCAGGATCTGCTCAACAAGTATGTGAAAAACGCTAAACTGTGAGCCTGATGAGGGCAAATCTTAGACCTAACCCAGACCTAAGATGCGTTATCCTCTAAAATATTTATCCAGACCAGGTTTCATTGAATGCTTCAGTGTGGTCCCACATTACTACGTGATCCAAACCAGAAAAAACCCAGGATCCGTTCAACAAGTATGTGAAGAATGCGAAAGTATGAGTCTGATGAGTGAAAATCCCAGGCCTAACCTAGACCTAACATGCGTTATCCTCTAAAATATTGATCGAAACCAGGTTTACTTGACTGTTTCCGTGTGGTCCCATATTACTAGGTGATCCAAACCAGAAAAAACCCAGGATCTGTTCAACAAGTATGTGAAAAACGCGAAAGTATGAGTCTGATGATGTCAAATCCCAGACCTATCCCAGACTTAACTTGCGTTATCCTATAAAATATTGATCGAAACCAGGTTTAATCGACTGTTTCAGCGTGGTGCCACATTACTACATGATACAATCCAGAAACAGCCCAGGATCTAGCCATGAAGTATGAGAAATATGCGAAAGTATGAGCCTGATGAGGGCAAATCCTAGACCTAACCCAAACCTAACATGCGTTATCCTCTAAAATATTTATCAAGACCAGGTTTAATTGAGTGTTTCAGTGTGGTAACACATTACTACGTGAACCAAACCGTAAAAAACCCAGGATCCGTTCAACAAGTATGTTAAAACTGCGACAGTATGACCCTGATGAGGGCAAATCCCAGGCCTAACCTAGATCTAACATGCGTTGTCCTCTAGAATATTGATGGAAACCAGGTTTAATTGACTGTTTCAGTGTGGTACTACATTACTACGTGATGCAATCCAGAAAAAGCCCAGGATCTAGCCATCCAGTATGAGAAATATGCGAAAGAATGAGCCTGATGAGAGCAAATTCCAGACCTAACGTAGACCTAACATGCGTTATCCTTTAAAATATTGAGCGAAACCAGGTTTAATGGACTGTTTCAGTGTGGTACCACACTACTTCGTGATCCAAACCAGAGAAAGCCCAGGATCTGTTCTAGAAGTATGTGAAAAACGCTAAACTGTGAGCCTGATGAGGGCAAATCTTAGACCTAACCCAGACCTAAGATGCGTTATCCTCTAAAATATTTATCCAGAGCAGGTTTCATTGAATGTTTCAGTGTGGTACCACTTTACTACCTGATACAATCCAGAAACAGCCATGAAGTATGAGAAATATGCGAAAGTATAAGCCTGATGAGGGCCAAACCTCAGACCTAACCCAAACCTAACATGCGTTATCCTCTAAAATATTTATCAAGAAAAGGTTTAATTGAATGTTTCAGTGTGGTACCACATTACTACGTGAACCAAACCAGAAAAAACCCAGGATCCGTTCAACAAGTATGTTAAAACTGCGACAGTATGACTCTGATGAGGGCAAATCCCAGGCCTAACCAAGACCTAACATGCGTTGTCCTCTAGAATATTGATGGAAACCAGGTTTAATTGACTGTTTCAGTGTTGTACTTCATTACTACGTGATGCAATTCAGAAAAAGCCCAGGATCTAGCCATCAAGTATGAGAAATATGCGAAAGAATGAGCCTGATGAGAGCAAATCCCAGACCTAACCTAGACTTAACATGAATTATTCTCTAAAATATTGATCGAAACCAGGTTCAATTGACTGTTTCAGTGTTGTACTTCATTACTACGTGATGCAATCCAGAAAAAGCCCAGGATCTAGCCATCAAGTATGAGAAATATGCGAAAGTAAGAGCCTGATGAGAGCAAATCCTAGACCTAACCCAGAGCTAACATGCGTTATCCTCTAAAATATTTATCAAGATCAGGTTTAATTGATTGTTTCAGTGTGGTCCCACATTACTACGTGATCCAAACCAGAAAAAACCCAGTATGTGTTCAACACGTATGAGAAATATGCGAAAGAATGAGCCTGATGAGAGCAAATCCCAGACCTAACCTAGACCTAACATGAATTATTCTCTAAAATATTGATCGAAACCAGGTTTACATGACTGCTTCAGTGTGGTCCCACAATACTACGTGATCCAAACCAGAAAAAACCCAGGATCCGTTCAACAAGTATGTGAAGCATGCGAAAGTATAAGTCTGATGAGGGAAAATCCCAGGCCTAACCTAGACCTAACATGCGTTATCCTCTAAAATATTGATCGAAACCAGGTTTAGTCGACTGTTTCAGTGAGGTCCCACAACACTACGTGATCCAAACCAGAAAAAACCCAGTATCTGTTCAACATGTATGAGAAATATGCGAAAGAATGTGCCTGATGAGAGCAAATCCCAGACCTAACCTAGACCTAACATGAATTATTCTCTAAAATATTGATGGAAACCAGGTTTACTTGACTGCTTCAGTGTGGTCCCACAATACTACGTGATCCAAACCAGAAAAAACCCAGGATCCGTTCAGCAAGTATGTGAAGAACGGGGAGGGGTGGCATTGGCAATATCCTTGGATATTGCCAATGCCTTTAACACCCTCCCCTGGGAAGAGATAAGGAGGGGACTCGAATATCATCGAGTCCCCCCTTGTCTCAGGGCGGTCGTCGGGGATTATCTCCGCGGCAGGTGGATCGAGTATCCGGGCCGGGATGGTGATATGCGGAGGGAGGTGTACTGCGGTGTTCCGCAGGGGTCGGTCCTCGGGCCACTCCTGTGGAGCATCGCGTACGACTCGGTGTTGCGGGCCGGCCTCCCCGACGGCGTCAGCACGGTGTGTTATGCGGATGACACACTGGTGCTGGCCGTCGGGACGCACTGGGGGAGGGCCATGCGTCGCGCGGAGGAGGGGTCGCAACGCGTCGTCGACCGGATCAGGGGAATGGGGATGACGGTGGCGGTCCATAAGACCGAGGTGATTGCGTTTCATTCACCTCGGCAGGATCCGCCACCCCCTCTGATCCGGGTGGGTGGGGCTGACATCGAGGTGAAGCCCCAGATCAGGTATCTGGGGCTGATCCTCGATAGCCACTGGCGTTTCGTGGAGCATTTCCGCTGCCTGGTCCCCCGGTTGGAAAGGATGGTTGCGGCTCTGGGCCGGATCCTGCCCAACCTGGGGGGCCCGGCGGGCCGAGTTCGTCGCCTCTATGTGGCAATGGTCCAGTCGGTGGCCCTATACGGGGCCCCCGTCTGGGCGGACGACCTGGCTGCCTCCCGGCGCAGCATGACTATGCTGCGTCGGGTGCAGAGGCGCATGGCGCTCAGGGTCGTCCGCGGGTATCGGACCATGTCACATGAGGCGGCGACGGTTCTAGCGGGGATGCCGCCCATGGACCTGCTCGCGCGGTCGCACGCGGTGATGTACCGGCACCGCGTCGACCGTCGCGCGGGGGTGGGGGCGGTCCCGGGCGGGCAGGAACCTGCTTGGGGCGATTTGAAGCGCCAGGCCCGGCAGTCCGTGTTGCTCGCGTGGCAGGAGCGGCTGGCTCTGCCAACCGCGGGGCACCGGACTGTCGGGGCGGTTCGGCCACTCCTGAAGGAGTGGCTGGACAGAGGCCATGGCGGCCTCACCTACCGGATGGCACAGGTATTTTCCGGCCATGGCAGCTTCGGAAGATACCTGTGCCGGATAGGGAAGGAGCCGACGGCGCGTTGCTGCCACTGCGACGCTGAGCAGGACACGGCGGATCATACCCTGGAGGTATGCCCCGCGTGGGAGGGGGAGCGCCGTGTCCTGGTCGGCGTCGTCGGGCGGGATGTCTCGCTGCCGGGCGTGGTGCGCGCCATGCTCGGCAGCGAGGAGAAGTGGAGGGCCGTGGCCTCCTTCTGCGAGAACGTAATGCTGCAGAAGGAGGCCGCGGGGAGGGAACGCGAGCTTCAGCGGCGCGCTGAAGCTCGCGCTCGTGCGGTGGCCCGAGGTCGTCGCCCGGTCGCGAGGCGTCGCGGGCGGCCGCCACGGCGTGGCGGATGACCTAGGCTGGGAGGGGGGTCCTGAGGGGACCCTCCTCCCGCCAGGCGGCGCCGGGTCGGACCGGTTGGGGGTAGGAGTGCCTCCCCCTACCGGTCCGACGCAAGGGGAGGCACCTTCGGCGGTCTGGTGCGGCCGTGAACGCCCGGCCGCCGAGGGGTGGAAACGGGGTCGCGGGCGGTTGCGAGTTGGGGCTCGCAGCCGCCACTAAACGCGGCCCCGGGACGGATAGCGGCGGGATGGAGTGGCCCCGTCCCGCCGCTATGAGGCAGTGTGTCTACTGGGGGGACCGATTGTCCCCCCGGGGGATGGGCGCGAAAGCGCGGGCACGGGGAGGATACCGGAAGAATGCTTCGAGCGATTCCCGGTATCCTCCCAAAGCGTGCCGAAGGGTCACCGTGGGGTTTTTAGTGGGTAGGTCCCGCGCCTGTCGTTGTACGGGCGCGGGGAATCCCACACACCCCTCCCACCTCTCCCCAAGGAGGTGGGAGGGAGTCTTTCGAAGATTTTCCCCACGACAAAAAAAAAAAAAAAAAAAAAAAAAAAAAAAAGTATGTGAAGAATGCGAAAGTATGAGTCTGATGAGGGAAAATCCCAGGCCTAACCTAGACCTAACATGCGTTATCCTCTAAAATATTGATCGAAACCAGGTTTCATTGCATGTTTCAGTGTGGTACCACTTTACTACGTGACGCAATCCAGAAAAAGCCCAGGATCTAGCCATGAAGTATGAGAAATATGCGAAAGTATGAGCCTGATGAGGGCAAATCCTAGACCTAACCCAGACCTAACATGCGTTAGCCTCTAAAATATTTATCAAGACCTGGTTTAATTGAAAGTTTCAGTGTGGTACCACATTACTACGTGATGCAATCCAGATAAAGCCCAGGATCTAGCCATCAAGTTTGAGAAATATGCGAAAGAATGTGCCTGATGAGAGCAAATCCCAGACCTAACCTAGACCTAACATGAATTATTCTCTAAAATATTGATCGAAACCAGGTTGAATTGACTGTTTCAGTTTGGTCCCACATTACTACGTGATCCAAACCAGAAAAAACCCAGGATCCGTTCAACAAGTATGTGAAGAATGCGAAAGTATGAGTCTGATGAGTGAAAATCCCAGGCCTAACCTAGACCTAACATGCGTTATCCTCAAAAATATTGATCGAAACCTGGTTTAATCGACTGTTTCAGTGTGGTACCACATTACTATGTGATCCAAACCAGAAAATAACCCAGGATCTGTTCAGCGAGTATGTGAAGTGTGCGAAAGTATGAGTCTGATCAGGTCAAATCCCAGACCAATCCCAGACTTAACTTGCGTTATCCTCTAAAATATTGATCAAAACCAGGTTTAATCGACTGTTTCAGTGTGGTACCACATTACTACGTGATCCAATCCAGAAAAAACCCAGGATCTAGCCATCAAGTATGAGAAATATGCGAAAGAATGAGCCTGATGAGAGCAAATCCCAGACCTAACCTAGACCTTACATGCGTTATCCTCTGTAATATTGAGCGAAACCAGGTTTAATGGACTGTTTCAGTGTGGTACCACACTACTTCGTGATCCAAACCAGAAAAAACCCAGGATCTGTTCAACATGTATGAGAAACATGCGAAAGAATGGGCCTGATGAGAGCAAATCCCAGGCCTATCCTAGACCTAACATGCGTTGTCCTCTAAAATATTGATGGAAACCAGGTTTAATTGACTGTTTCAGTGTTGTACTTCATTACTACGTGATGCAATCCAGAAAAAGCCCAGGATCTAGCCATCAAGTATGAGAAATATGCGAAAGAATGAGCCTGATGGGAGCAAATCCCTGACCTAACCTAGACCTAACATGAATTATTCTCTAAAATATTGATCAAAACCAGGTTTAATTGATTGTTCCAGTGTAGTACCACATTACTACGTGATCCAATCCAGAAATAGCCCAGGATCTAGCCATGAAGTATGAGAAATATGCGAAAGTATGAGCCTGATGAGGACAAATCCTGGACCTAACCCAGACCTAACATGCGTTATTCTCTAAAATATTTATCAAGACCAGGTTTAATTGAATGTTTCAGTATGGTACCACACTACTACGTGATCAAAACCAGAAAAAACCCAGGATCCGTTCAACAAGTATGTGAAGAATGCGAAAGTATGAGTCTGATCAGTGAAAATCTCAGGCCTCACCTAGACCTAACTTGCGTTGTCCTCTAAAATATTGATGGAAACCAGGTTTCATTGACTGGTTCAGTGTGGTACTACATTACTACGTGATGCAATCCAGAAAAAGCCCAGGATCTAGCCATCAAGTATGAGAAATATGCGAAAGAATGAGCCTGATGAGAGCAAATCCCAGACCTAACCTAGACCTAACATGCGTTATCCTCTAAAATATTGAGCGAAACCAGGTTTAATGGACTGTTTCAGTGAGGTACCGCACTACTTCGTGATCCAAACCAGAGAAAGCCCAGGATCTGTTCAAGAAGTATGTGAAAAACGCTAAATTGTGAGCCTGATGAGGGCAAATTTTAGACCTAACCCAGACCTAAGATGCGTTATCCTCTAAAATATTTATCCAGACCAGGTTCCATTGAATGTTTCAGTGTGTTACCACTTTACTACGTGATCCAATCCAGAAATAACCCAGGATCTAGCCATGAAGTATGAGAAATATGCGAAAGTAAGAGCCTGATGAGGGCAAATCCTAGACCTATCCCAGACCTAACTTGCGTTGTCCTCTAAGATATTGATGGAAACCATGTTTAATTGACTGTTTCAGTGTTGTACTTCATTACTATGTGATCCAAACCCGAAAAAACCTAGGATCTGTTCAACATGTATGAGAAATATGCGAAAGAATCAGCCTGATGAGAGCAAATCCCAGACCTATCCTAGACCTAACATGAATTATTCTCTAAAATATTAATCGAAAACAGGTTTAATTGAATGTTCCAGTGTAGTACCACATTACTACGTGATGCAATCCAGAAAAAGCCCAGGATCTAGCCATCAAGATTGAGAAATATGCGAAAGAATGAGCCTGATGAGGGCAAATCCCAGACCTAACCTTGACCTAACATGAATTATTCTCTAAAATATTGATCGAAACCAGGTTTAATCGACTGTTTCAGTGTGGTACCACATGACTACGTGATCCAAACCAGAAAAAACCCAGGATCCGTTCAACAAGTATGTGAAGAATGCGATAGTATGTGTCTGATGAGTGAAAATCCCAGACCTAACCTAGACCTAACATGCGTTATCCTCTAAAATATTGATCCAAACCAGGTTTAATGGACTGTTTCAGCGTGGTACCACACTACTACGTGATCCAAACCAGAAAAAACCCAGGATCTGTTCAACAAGTGTGTGAAAAACGCGAAAGTATGAGCCTGATGAGGGCAAATCCCAGGCCTAACCTAGACCTAACATGGGTTATCCTCTAAAATATTGATCCAAACCAGGTTTAATGGACTGTTTCAGCGTGGTACCACACTACTACGTGATCCAAACCAGAAAAAACCCAGGATCTGTTCAACAAGTATGTGAAAAACGCGAAAGTATGAGCCTGATGAGGGCAAATCCCAGACATATCCCAGACCTAACTTGCGTTGTCCTCTAAGGTATTGATGGAAACCAGGGTTAATTGACTGTTTCAGTGTTGTACTTCGTTACTACGTGATGCAATCCAGAAAAAGCCCAGGATCTAGCCATCAAGTATGAGAAATATGCGAAAGAATGAGCCTGATGAGAGCAAATCCCAGACCTGACCTAGTCCTAACATGAATTGTTCTCTAAAATATTGATCGAAAGCAGGTTTAATTGACTGTTTCAGTGTGGTCCCACATTACTACGTGATCCAAACCAGAAAAAACCCAGGATCCGTTCAACGAGTATGTGAAGTGTGCGAAAGTATGAGTCTGATGAGTGAAAATCCCAGACCTAACCTAGACCTAACTTGCGTTATCCTCTAAAATATTGATCCAAACCAGGTATAATGGACTGTTTCAGTGTGGTACCACACTACTACGTGATCCAAACCAGAAAAAACCCAGGATCTGTTCAACGGGTATGTGAAGTGTGCGAAAGTATGAGTCTGATGAGGTCAAATCCCAGACCAATCCCAGACTTAACTTGCGTTATCCTCTAAAAAATTGATCGACACCAGGTTTCATTGACTGTTTCAGTGTGGTACTACATTACTACGTGATGCAATCCAGGAAAAGCCCAGGATCTAGCCATCAAGTATGAGAAATATGCGAAAGAATGAGCCTGATGAGAGAAAATCCCAGACCTAACCTAGACCTAACATGCGTTATCCTCTAAAATATTGAGCGAAACCAGTTTTAATTGACTGTTTCAGCGTGGTACCACATTACTACGTGATACAATCCAGAAACAGCCCAGGATCTAGCCATGAAGTATGAGAAATATGCGAAAGAATGAGCCTGATGAGAGCAAATCCCAGACCTAACCTTGACCTAACATGAATTATTCTCTAAAATATTGATCGAAACCAGGTTTAATTGACCGTTTCAGTGTGGTATCACATTACTACGTGATCCAAACCAGAAAAAACCCAGGATCCGTTCAACAAGTATGTGAAAAACGCTAAACTGTGAGCCTGATGAGGGCAAATCTTAGACCTAACCCAGACCTAAGATGCGTTAACCGCTAAAATATTTATCCAGACCAGGTTTCATTGAATGTTTCAGTGTGGTACCACTTTACTACGTGATCCTATCCAGATATAGCCCAGGATCTAGCCATGAAGTATGAGAAATATGCGAAAGTAAGAGCCTGATGAGGGCAATTCCTAGAACTATCCCAGACCTAACTTGCGTTATCCTCTAAGATATTGATGGAAACCAGGTTTAATTGACTGTTTCAGTGTTGTACTTCATTACTACGTGATCCAAACCCGACAAAACCCAGGATCTGTTCAACATGTATGGGAAATATGCGAAAGAATGAGCCTGATGAGAGCAAATCCCCGACCTATCCTAGACCTAACATGAATTATTCTCTAAAATATTTATCAAGACCAGGTTTAATGGACTGTTTCAGTGTGGTACCACATTACTACGTGATCCAAACCAGAAAAAACCCAGGGTCCGTTCAACAAGTTTGTGACGAATGCAAAAGTATGAGTCTGATGAGTGAAAATCCCAGGCCTAACCTAGACCTAACATGCGCTGTCCTCTAAAATAGTGATGGAAACCAGGTTTCATTGACTGTTTCAGTGTGGTACTACAATACTACGTGATCCAAACCAGAAAAAACTCAGGATCAGTCAACAAGTATGTGAAGAATGCGAAAGTATGAGTCTGATGAGTGAAAATCCCAGGCCTAACCTAGACCTAACATGCGCTGTCCTCTAAAATAGTGATGGAAACCAGGTTTCATTGACTGTTTCAGTGTGGTACCACATTACTACGTGATCCAAACCAGAAAAAACTCAGGGTCAGTTCAACAAGTATGTGAAGAATGTGAAAGTATGAGCCTGATGAGGGCAAATCCTAGACCTAACCCAGACCTAACATGCGTTATCCTCTAAAATATTTATCAAGACCAGGTTTCATTGAATGTTTCAGTGTGGTACCACTTTACTACGTGATCCAATCCAGAAATAGCCCAGGATCTAGCCATGAAGTATGAGAAATATGCGAAAGTAAGAGCCTGATGAGAGCAAATCCCAGACCTAACCCAGAGCTAACATGCGTTATCCTCTAAAATATTTATCAAGATCAGGTTTAATTGATTGTTTCAGTGTGGTCCCACATTACTACGTGATCCAAACCAGAAAAAACCCAGTATGTGTTTAACATGTATGAGAAATATGCGAAAGAATGAGCCTGATGAGAGCAAATCCCAGACCTAACCTAGACCTAACATGAATTATTCTCTAAAATATTGATCGAAACCAGGTTTACATGACTACTTCAGTGTGGTCCCACAATACTACGTGATCCAAACCAGAAAAAACCCAGGATCCGTTCAACAAGTATGTGAAGAATGCGAAAGTATAAGTCTGATGAGGGAAAATCCCAGGCCTGACCTAGACCTAACATGCGTTATCCTCTAAAATATTGATCGAAACCAGGTTTAGTCGACTGTTTCAGTGTGGTCCCACATTACTACGTGATCCAAACCAGAAAAAACCCAGTATCTGTTCAACATGTATGAGAAATATGCGAAAGAATGAGCCTGATGAGAGCAAATCCCAGACCTAACCTAGACCTAACATGAATTATTCTCTAAAATATTGATGGAAACCAGGTTTACTTGACTGCTTCAGTGTGGTCCCACAATACTACGTGATCCAAACCAGAAAAAACCCAGGATCCGTTCAACAAGTATGTGAAGAATGCGAAAGTATGAGTCTGATGAGGGAAAATCCCAGGCCTAACCTAGACCTAACATGCGTTATCCTCTAAAATATTGATCGAAACCAGGTTTAGTCTACTGTTTCAGTGTGGTCCCACATTACTACGTGATCCAAACCAGAAAAAACCCAGGATCCGTTCAACAAGTATGTGAAGAATGCGAAAGTATGAGTCTGATGAGGTCAAATCCCAGACCTATCCCAGACTTAAATTGCGTTATCCTCTAAAATATTGATCGAAACCAGGTTTAATCGACTGTTTCAGCGTGGTACCACATTACTACGTGATACAGTCCAGAAGCAGCCCAGGATCTAGCCATGAAGTATGAGAAATGTGCGAAAGAATGAGCCTGATGAGGGCAAATCCTAGACCTAACCCAAACCTAACATGCATTATCCTCTAAAATATTTATCAAGACCAGGTTTAATTGAATGTTTCAGTGTGGTACCACATTACTACGTGAACCAAACCAGAAAAAACCCAGTATCCGTGCAACAAGTATGTTAAAACTGCGACAGTATGAGCCTGATGAGGGCAAATCCCAGGCCTAACCTAGACCTAACATGCGTTGTCCTCTAAAATATTGATGGAAACCAGGTTTAATTGACTGTTTCGGTGTTGTACTTCATTACTACTTGATGCAATCCAGAAAAAGCCCAGGATCTAGCCATCAAGTATGAGACATATGCGAAAGAATGAGCCTGATGAAAGCAAATCCCAGAGCTAACCTAGACCTTACATGCGTTATCTTCTATAATATTGATCGAAACCTGGTTTAATCGACTGTTTCAGTGTGGTACCACATTACTATGTGATCCAAACCAGAAAATAACCCAGGATCTGTTCAGCGAGTATGTGAAGTGTGCGAAAGTATGAGTCTGATCAGGTCAAATCCCAGACCAATCCCAGACTTAACTTGCGTTATCCTCTAAAATATTGATCAAAACCAGGTTTAATCGACTGTTTCAGTGTGGTACCACATTACTACGTGATCCAAACCAGAAAAAACCCAGGATCTAGCCATCAAGTATGAGAAATATGCGAAAGAATGAGCCTGATGAGAGCAAATCCCAGACCTAACCTAGACCTTACATGCGTTATCCTCTGTAATATTGAGCGAAACCAGGTTTAATGGACTGTTTCAGTGTGGTACCACACTACTTCGTGATCCAAACCAGAAAAAACCCAGGATCTGTTCAACATGTATGAGAAATATGCGAAAGAATGGGCCTGATGAGAGCAAATCCCAGGCCTAACCTAGACCTAACATGCGTTGTCCTCTAAAATATTGATGGAAACCAGGTTTAATTGACTGTTTCAGTGTTGTACTTCATTACTACGTGATGCAATCCAGAAAAAGCCCAGGATCTAGCCATCAAGTATGAGAAATATGCGAAAGAATGAGCCTGATGGGAGCAAATCCCTGACCTAACCTAGACCTAACATGAATTATTCTCTAAAATATTGATCAAAACCAGGTTTAATTGACTGTTCCAGTGTAGTACCACATTACTACGTGATCCAATCCAGAAATAGCCCAGGATCTAGCCATGAAGTATGAGAAATATGCGAAAGTAAGAGCCTGATGAGGGCAAATCCTAGACCTATCCCAGACCTAACTTGCGTTGTCCTCTAAGATATTGATGGAAACCAGGTTTAATTGACTGTTTCAGTGTTGTACTTCATTACTATGTGATCCAAACCCGAAAAAACCTAGGATCTGTTCAACATGTATGAGAAATATGCGAAAGAATCAGCCTGATGAGGACAAATCCTGGACCTAACCCAGACCTAACACGCGTTATTCTCTAAAATATTTATCAAGACCAGGTTTAATTGAATGTTTCAGTATGGTACCACACTAGTACGTGATCAGAACCAGAAAAAACCCAGGATCCGTTCAACAAGTATGTGAAGAATGCGAAAGTATGAGTCTGATCAGTGAAAATCTCAGGCCTCACCTAGACCTAACTTGCGTTGTCCTCTAAAATATTGATGGAAACCAGGTTTCATTGACTGGTTCAGTGTGGTACTACATTACTACGTGATGCAATCCAGAAAAAGCCCAGGATCTAGCCATCAAGTATGAGAAATATGCGAAAGAATGAGCCTGATGAGAGCAAATCCTAGACCTAACCTAGACCTAACATGCGTTATCCTCTAAAATATTGAGCGAAACCAGGTTTAATGGACTGTTTCAGTGAGGTACCACACTACTTCGTGATCCAAACCAGTGAAAGCCCAGGATCTGTTCAAGAAGTATGTGAAAAACGCTAAATTGTGAGCCTGATGAGGGCAAATCGTAGACCTAACCCAGACCTAAGATGCGTTATCCTCTAAAATATTTATCCAGACCTGGTTCCATTGAATGTTTCAGTGTGTTACCACTTTACTACGTGATCCAATCCAGAAATAACCCAGGATCTAGCCATGAAGTATGAGAAATATGCGAAAGTAAGAGCCTGATGAGGGCAAATCCTAGACCTATCCCAGACCTAACTTGCGTTGTCCTCTAAGATATTGATGGAAACCAGGTTTAATTGACTGTTTCAGTGTTGTACTTCATTACTATGTGATCCAAACCCGAAAAAACCTAGGATCTGTTCAACATGTATGAGAAATATGCGAAAGAATCAGCCTGATGAGAGCATATCCCAGACCTATCCTAGACCTAACATGAATTATTCTCTAAAATATTGATCGAAAACAGGTTTACTTGACTGTTTCAGTATGGTCCCACATTACTACGTGATCCAAACCAGAAAAAACCCAGGATCCGTTCAACAAGTATGTGAAGAATGCGAAAGTATGAGTCTGATGGGTGAAAATCCCAGGCCTAACCTAGACCTAACATGCGTTATCCTCTAAAATATAGATCGAAACGTGGTTTAATCGACTGTTTCAGTGTGGTACCACATTACTATGTGATCCAAACCAGAAAATAACCCAGGATCTGTTCAAGGAGTTTGTGAAGTGTGCGACAGTATGAATCTGATGAGGTCAAATCCCAGACCTATCCCAGACCTAACTTGGGTTATCCTCTAAAATATTGATCGAAACCAGGCTTAATCGACTGTTTCAGTGTGGTACCACATTACTACGTGATCCAAACCAGAAAAAACCCAGGATCCGTTCAACAAGTATGTGAAGAATGCGAAAGTATGAGTCTGATGAGGTCAAATCCCAGACCATTCCCAGACTTAACTTTTTTTTTTTTTTTTTTTTTTTTTTTTTTTGTCGTGGGGAAAATCTTCGAAAGACTCCCTCCCACCTCCTTGGGGAGAGGTGGGAGGGGTGTATGGGATTCCCCGCGCCCGTACAACGACAGGCGCGGGACCTACCCACTAACAACCCCACGGTGACCCTTCGGCACGCTTTGGGAGGATACCAGGAATCGCTCGAAGCATTCTTCCGGTACTCCCAGACTTAACTTGCGTTATCCTCTAAAATATTGATCGAAACCAAGTTTAATCGACTGTTTCAGTGTGGTACCACATTACTACGTGATCCAAACCAGAAAAAACCCAGGATCTGTTCAACAAGTATGTGAAAAACGCGAAACTGTGAGCCTGATGAGGGCAAATCTTAGACCTAACCCAGACCTAAGATGCGTTATCCTCTAAAATATTTATCCAGACCAGGTTTCATTGAATGTTTCAGTGTGGTACCACTTTACTACGTGATCCAATCCAGAAATAGCCCAGGATCTAGCCATGAAGTATGAGAAATATGCGATAGTAAGAGCCGGATGGGGGCAAATCCTAGACATATCCCAGACCTAACTTGCGTTATCCTCTAAAATATTGAGCGAAACCAGGTTTAATGGACTGTTTCAGTGAGGTACCGCACTACTTCGTGATCCAAACCAGAGAAAGCCCAGGATCTGTTCAAGAAGTATGTGAAAAACGCTAAATTGTGAGCCTGATGAGGGCAAATTTTAGACCTAACCCAGACCTAAGATGCGTTATCCTCTAAAATATTTATCCAGACCAGGTTCCATTGAACGTTTCAGTGTGTTACCACTTTACTACGTGATCCAATCCAGAAATAACCCAGGATCTAGCCATGAAGTATGAGAAATATGCGAAAGTAAGAGCCTGATGAGGGCAAATCCTAGACCTATCCCAGACCTAACTTGCGTTGTCCTCTAAGATATTGATGGAAACCATGTTTAATTGACTGTTTCAGTGTTGTACTTCATTACTATGTTATCCAAACCCGAAAAAACCTAGGATCTGTTCAACATGTATGAGAAATATGCGAAAGAATCAGCCTGATGAGAGCAAATCCCAGACCTATCCTAGACCTAACATGAATTATTCTCTAAAATATTAATCGAAAACAGGTTTAATTGAATGTTCCAGTGTAGTACCACATTACTACGTGATGCAATCCAGAAAAAGCCCAGGATCTAGCCATCAAGATTGAGAAATATGCGAAAGAATGAGCCTGATGAGGGCAAATCCCAGACCTAACCTTGACCTAACATGAATTATTCTCTAAAATATTGATCGAAACCAGGTTTAATCGACTGTTTCAGTGTGGTACCACATGACTACGTGATCCAAACCAGAAAAAACCCAGGATCCGTTCAACAAGTATGTGAAGAATGCGATAGTATGTGTCTGATGAGTGAAAATCCCAGACCTAACCTAGACCTAACATGCGTTATCCTCTAAAATATTGATCCAAACCAGGTTTAATGGACTGTTTCAGCGTGGTACCACACTACTACGTGATCCAAACCAGAAAAAACCCAGGATCTGTTCAACAAGTGTGTGAAAAACGCGAAAGTATGAGCCTGATGAGGGCAAATCCCAGGCCTAACCTAGACCTAACATGGGTTATCCTCTAAAATATTGATCCAAACCAGGTTTAATGGACTGTTTCAGCGTGGTACCACACTACTACGTGATCCAAACCAGAAAAAACCCAGGATCTGTTCAACAAGTATGTGAAAAACGCGAAAGTATGAGCCTGATGAGGGCAAATCCCAGACATATCCCAGACCTAACTTGCGTTGTCCTCTAAGGTATTGATGGAAACCAGGGTTAATTGACTGTTTCAGTGTTGTACTTCGTTACTACGTGATGCAATCCAGAAAAAGCCCAGGATCTAGCCATCAAGTATGAGAAATATG
Source organism: Colletes latitarsis (assembly GCF_051014445.1). Classification (NCBI taxonomy): domain Eukaryota; kingdom Metazoa; phylum Arthropoda; class Insecta; order Hymenoptera; family Colletidae; genus Colletes; species Colletes latitarsis. Next base: position 9,351,391 of record NW_027488370.1, on the reverse strand, counting down.
CGAAAGAATGAGCCTGATGAGAGCAAATCCCAGACCTGACCTAGTCCTAACATGAATTATTCTCTAAAATATTGATCGAAAGCAGGTTTAATTGACTGTTTCAGTGTGGTCCCACATTACTACGTGATCCAAACCAGAAAAAACCCAGGATCCGTTCAACGAGTATGTGAAGTGTGCGAAAGTATGAGTCTGATGAGTGAAAATCCCAGACCTAACCTAGACCTAACTTGCGTTATCCTCTAAAATATTGATCCAAACCAGGTATAATGGACTGTTTCAGTGTGGTACCACACTACTACGTGATCCAAACCAGAAAAAACCCAGGATCTGTTCAACGGGTATGTGAAGTGTGCGAAAGTATGAGTCTGATGAGGTCAAATCCCAGACCAATCCCAGACTTAACTTGCGTTATCCTCTAAAAAATTGATCGACACCAGGTTTCATTGACTGTTTCAGTGTGGTACTACATTACTACGTGATGCAATCCAGGAAAAGCCCAGGATCTAGCCATCAAGTATGAGAAATATGCGAAAGAATGAGCCTGATGAGAGAAAATCCCAGACCTAACCTACACCTAACATGCGTTATCCTCTAAAATATTGAGCGAAACCAGTTTTAATTGACTGTTTCAGCGTGGTACCACATTACTACGTGATACAATCCAGAAACAGCCCAGGATCTAGCCATGAAGTATGAGAAATATGCGAAAGAATGAGCCTGATGAGAGCAAATCCCAGACCTAACCTTGACCTAACATGAATTATTCTCTAAAATATTGATCGAAACCAGGTTTAATTGACCGTTTCAGTGTGGTATCACATTACTACGTGATCCAAACCAGAAAAAACCCAGGATCCGTTCAACAAGTATGTGAAAAACGCTAAACTGTGAGCCTGATGAGGGCAAATCTTAGACCTAACCCAGACCTAAGATGCGTTAACCGCTAAAATATTTATCCAGACCAGGTATCATTGAATGTTTCAGTGTGGTACCACTTTACTACGTGATCCTATCCAGATATAGCCCAGGATCTAGCCATGAAGTATGAGAAATATGCGAAAGTAAGAGCCTGATGAGGGCAATTCCTAGAACTATCCCAGACCTAACTTGCGTTATCCTCTAAGATATTGATGGAAACCAGGTTTAATTGACTGTTTCAGTGTTGTACTTCATTACTACGTGATCCAAACCCGACAAAACCCAGGATCTGTTCAACATGTATGGGAAATATGCGAAAGAATGAGCCTGATGAGAGCAAATCCCCGACCTATCCTAGACCTAACATGAATTATTCTCTAAAATATTTATCAAGACCAGGTTTAATGGACTGTTTCAGTGTGGTACCACATTACTACGTGATCCAAACCAGAAAAAACCCAGGATCCGTTCAACAAGTTTGTGACGGATGCAAAAGTATGAGTCTGATGAGTGAAAATCCCAGGCCTAACCTAGACCTAACATGCGCTGTCCTCTAAAATAGTGATGGAAACCAGGTTTCATTGACTGTTTCAGTGTGGTACTACAATACTACGTGATCCAAACCAGAAAAAACTCAGGATCAGTCAACAAGTATGTGAAGAATGCGAAAGTATGAGTCTGATGAGTGAAAATCCCAGGCCTAACCTAGACCTAACATGCGCTGTCCTCTAAAATAGTGATGGAAACCAGGTTTCATTGACTGTTTCAGTGTGGTACCACATTACTACGTGATCCAAACCAGAAAAAACTCAGGGTCAGTTCAACAAGTATGTGAAGAATGTGAAAGTATGAGCCTGATGAGGGCAAATCCTAGACCTAACCCAGACCTAACATGCGTTATCCTCTAAAATATTTATCAAGACCAGGTTTCATTGAATGTTTCAGTGTGGTACCACTTTACTACGTGATCCAATCCAGAAATAGCCCAGGATCTAGCCATGAAGTATGAGAAATATGCGAAAGTAAGAGCCTGATGAGAGCAAATCCCAGACCTAACCCAGAGCTAACATGCGTTATCCTCTAAAATATTTATCAAGATCAGGTTTAATTGATTGTTTCAGTGTGGTCCCACATTACTACGTGATCCAAACCAGAAAAAACCCAGTATGTGTTTAACATGTATGAGAAATATGCGAAAGAATGAGCCTGATGAGAGCAAATCCCAGACCTAACCTAGACCTAACATGAATTATTCTCTAAAATATTGATCGAAACCAGGTTTACATGACTACTTCAGTGTGGTCCCACAATACTACGTGATCCAAACCAGAAAAAACCCAGGATCCGTTCAACAAGTATGTGAAGAATGCGAAAGTATAAGTCTGATGAGGGAAAATCCCAGGCCTGACCTAGACCTAACATGCGTTATCCTCTAAAATATTGATCGAAACCAGGTTTAGTCGACTGTTTCAGTGTGGTCCCACATTACTACGTGATCCAAACCAGAAAAAACCCAGTATCTGTTCAACATGTATGAGAAATATGCGAAAGAATGAGCCTGATGAGAGCAAATCCCAGACCTAACCTAGACCTAACATGAATTATTCTCTAAAATATTGATGGAAACCAGGTTTACTTGACTGCTTCAGTGTGGTCCCACAATACTACGTGATCCAAACCAGAAAAAACCCAGGATCCGTTCAACAAGTATGTGAAGAATGCGAAAGTATGAGTCTGATGAGGGAAAATCCCAGGCCTAACCTAGACCTAACATGCGTTATCCTCTAAAATATTGATCGAAACCAGGTTTAGTCTACTGTTTCAGTGTGGTCCCACATTACTACGTGATCCAAACCAGAAAAAACCCAGGATCCGTTCAACAAGTATGTGAAGAATGCGAAAGTATGAGTCTGATGAGGTCAAATCCCAGACCTATCCCAGACTTAAATTGCGTTATCCTCTAAAATATTGATCGAAACCAGGTTTAATCGACTGTTTCAGCGTGGTACCACATTACTACGTGATACAGTCCAGAAGCAGCCCAGGATCTAGCCATGAAGTATGAGAAATGTGCGAAAGTATGAGCCTGATGAGGGCAAATCCTAGACCTAACCCAAACCTAACATGCGTTATCCTCTAAAATATTTATCAAGACCAGGTTTAATTGAATGTTTCAGTGTGGTACCACATTACTACGTGAACCAAACCAGAAAAAACCCAGTATCCGTGCAACAAGTATGTTGAAACTGCGACAGTATGAGCCTGATGAGGGCAAATCCCAGGCCTAACCTAGACCTAACATACGTTGTCCTCTAAAATATTGATGGAAACCAGGTTTAATTGACTGTTTCGGTGTTGTACTTCATTACTACGTGATGCAATCCAGAAAAAGCCCAGGATCTAGCCATCAAGTATGAGACATATGCGAAAGAATGAGCCTGATGAAAGCAAATCCCAGAGCTAACCTAGACCTTACATGCGTTATCTTCTATAATATTGATCGAGACCTGGTTTAATCGACTGTTTCAGTGTGGTACCACATTACTATGTGATCCAAACCAGAAAATAACCCAGGATCTGTTCAGCGAGTATGTGAAGTGTGCGAAAGTATGAGTCTGATCAGGTCAAATCCCAGACCAATCCCAGACTTAACTTGCGTTATCCTCTAAAATATTGATCAAAACCAGGTTTAATCGACTGTTTCAGTGTGGTACCACATTACTACGTGATCCAAACCAGAAAAAACCCAGGATCTAGCCATCAAGTATGAGAAATATGCGAAAGAATGAGCCTGATGAGAGCAAATCCCAGACCTAACCTAGACCTTACATGCGTTATCCTCTGTAATATTGAGCGAAACCAGGTTTAATGGACTGTTTCAGTGTGGTACCACACTACTTCGTGATCCAAACCAGAAAAAACCCAGGATCTGTTCAACATGTATGAGAAATATGCGAAAGAATGGGCCTGATGAGAGCAAATCCCAGGCCTAACCTAGACCTAACATGCGTTGTCCTCTAAAATATTGATGGAAACCAGGTTTAATTGACTGTTTCAGTGTTGTACTTCATTACTACGTGATGCAATCCAGAAAAAGCCCAGGATCTAGCCATCAAGTATGAGAAATATGCGAAAGAATGAGCCTGATGGGAGCAAATCCCTGACCTAACCTAGACCTAACATGAATTATTCTCTAAAATATTGATCAAAACCAGGTTTAATTGACTGTTCCAGTGTAGTACCACATTACTACGTGATCCAATCCAGAAATAGCCCAGGATCTAGCCATGAAGTATGAGAAATATGCGAAAGTATGAGCCTGATGAGGACAAATCCTGGACCTAACCCAGACCTAACACGCGTTATTCTCTAAAATATTTATCAAGACCAGGTTTAATTGAATGTTTCAGTATGGTACCACACTACTACGTGATCAAAACCAGAAAAAACCCAGGATCCGTTCAACAAGTATGTGAAGAATGCGAAAGTATGAGTCTGATCAGTGAAAATCTCAGGCCTCACCTAGACCTAACTTGCGTTGTCCTCTAAAATATTGATGGAAACCAGGTTTAATCGACTGTTTCAGTGTGGCACCACATTACTACGTGATCCAAACCAGAAAAAACCCAGGATCTAGCCATCAAGTATGAGAAATATGCGAAAGAATGAGCCTGATGAGAGCAAATCCCAGACCTAACCTAGACCTTACATGCGTTATCCTCTAAAATATTGAGCGAAAGCAGGTTTAATGGACTGTTTCAGTGTGGTACCACACTACTTCGTGGTCCAAACCAGAAAAAACCCAGGATCTGTTCAACAAGTATGTGAAAAACGCTAAACTGTGAGCCTGATGAGGGCAAATCTTAGACCTAACCCAGACCTAAGATGCGTTATCCTCTAAAATATTTATCCAGACCAGGTTTCATTGAATGTTTCAGTGTGGTACCACCTTACTACGTGATCCAATCCAGAAATAGCCCAGGATCTAGCCATGAAGTATGAGAAATATGCGAAAGTAAGAGCCTGATGAGGGCAAATCCTAGACCTATCCCAGACCAAACATGCGTTGTCCTCTAAGATATTGATGGAAACCAGGTTTAATTGACTGTTTCAGTGTTGTACTTCATTACTACGTGATCCAAACCCGAAAAAACCCAGGATCTGTTCAACATGTATGAGAAATATGCGAAAGAATGAGCCTGATGAGAGCAAATCCCCGACCTATCCTAGACCTAACATGAATTATTCTCTAAAATATTAATCGAAAACAGGTTTAATTGAATGTTTCAGTGTAGTACCACATTACTACGTGATGCAATCCAGAAAAAGCCCAGGATCTAGCCATCAAGATTGAGAAATATGCGAAAGAATGAGCCTGATGAGGGCAAATCCCAGACCTAACCTTGACCTAACATGAATTATTCTCTAAAATATTGATCGAAACCAGGTTTAATCGACTGTTTCAGTGTGGTACCACATGACTACGTGATCCAAACCAGAAAAAACCCAGGATTCGTTCAACAAGTATGTGAAGAATGCGATAGTATGTGTCTGATGAGTGAAAATCCCAGACCTAACCTAGACCTAACATGCGTTATCCTCTAAAATATTGATCCAAACCAGGTTTAATGGACTGTTTCAGCGTGGTACCACACTACTACGTGATCCAAACCAGAAAAAACCCAGGATCTGTTCAACAAGTGTGTGAAAAACGCGAAAGTATGAGCCTGATGAGGGCAAATCCCAGACATATCCCAGAGCTAACTTGCGTTATCCTCTAAAATATTGATCGAAACCAGGTTTAATTGACAGTTTCAGTGTGGTACCACATTACTACGTGATCCAATCCAGAAATCGCCCAGGATCTAGCCATGAAGTATGAGAAATATGCGAAAGTATGAGCCTGACGAGGGCAAATCCCAGGCCGAAACTAGACCTAACATGAATTACTCTCTAAAATATTGATCGAATCAGGTTCAATTGACTGTTTCAGTGTGGTCCCACACTACTTCGTGGTCCAAACCAGAAAAAACCCAGGATCTGTTCAACAAGTATGTGAAAAACGCTAAACTGTGAGCCTGATGAGGGCAAATCTTAGACCTAACCCAGACCTAAGATGCGTTATCCTCTAAAATATTTATCCAGACCAGGTTTCATTGAATGTTTCAATGTGGTACCACCTTACTACGTGATCCAATCCAGAAATAGCCCAGGATCTAGCCATGAAGTATGAGAAATATGCGAAAGTAAGAGCCTGATGAGGGCAAATCCTAGACCTATCCCAGACCTAACTTGCGTTGTCCTCTAAGATATTGATGGAAACCAGGTTTAATTGACTGTTTCAGTGTTGTACTTCATTACTACGTGATCCAAACCCGAAAAAACCCAGGATCTGTTCAACATGTATGGGAAATATGCGAAAGTATGAGCCTGACGAGGGCAAATCCCAGGCCTAACCTAGACCTAACATGAATTATTCTCTAAAATATTGATCGAAACCAGGTTTAATTGACTGTTTCAGTGTGGTCCCACATTACTACGTGATCCAAACCAGAAAAAACCCAGGATCCGTTCAACAAGAATGTGAAGAATGCGAAAGTATGAGTCTGATGAGTGAAAATCCCAGGCCTAACCTAGACCTAACATGCGTTCTCCTCTAAAATATTGATCGAAACCTGGTTTAATTGACCGTTTCAGTGTGGTACCACATTACTACGTGATCCAAACCAGAAAAAACCCAGGATCCGTTCAACAAGTATGTGAAGAATGCGAAAGTATGAGTCTGATGAGTGAAAATCCCAGGCCTAACCTAGACCTAACATGCGTTATCCTCTAAAATATTGATCGAAACCTGGTTTAGTCGACTGTTTCAGTGTGGTACCACATTACTATGTGATCCAAACCAGAAAATAACCCAGGATTTGTTCAAGGAGTATGTGAAGCGTTGCGAAAGTACGAGTCTGATGAGGTCAAATCCCAGACCAATCCCAGACCTAACTTGCGTTATCCTCTAAAAGATTGATCGAAACCAGGTTTAATCGACTGTTTCAGTGTGGCACCACATTACTACGTGATCCAAACCAGAAAAAACCCAGGATCTAGCCATCAAGTATGAGAAATATGCGAAAGAATGAGCCTGATGAGAGCAAATCCCAAACCTAACCTAGACCTTACATGCGTTATCCTCTAAAATATTGAGCGAAAGCAGGTTTAATGGACTGTTTCAGTGTGGTACCACACTACTTCGTGGTCCAAACCAGAAAAAACCCAGGATCTGTTCAACAAGTATGTGAAAAACGCTAAACTGTGAGCCTGATGAGGGCAAATCTTAGACCTAACCCAGACCTAAGATGCGTTATCCTCTAAAATATTTATCCAGACCAGGTTTCATTGAATGTTTCAGTGTGGTACCACCTTACTACGTGATCCAATCCAGAAATAGCCCAGGATCTAGCCATGAAGTATGAGAAATATGCGAAAGTAAGAGCCTGATGAGGGCAAATCCTAGACCTATCCCAGACCAAACATGCGTTGTCCTCTAAGATATTGATGGAAACCAGGTTTAATTGACTGTTTCAGTGTTGTACTTCATTACTACGTGATCCAAACCCGAAAAAACCCAGGATCTGTTCAACATGTATGAGAAATATGCGAAAGAATGAGCCTGATGAGAGCAAATCCCCGACCTATCCTAGACCTAACATGAATTATTCTCTAAAATATTAATCGAAAACAGGTTTAATTGAATGTTTCAGTGTAGTACCACATTACTACGTGATGCAATCCAGAAAAAGCCCAGGATCTAGCCATCAAGATTGAGAAATATGCGAAAGAATGAGCCTGATGAGGGCAAATCCCAGACCTAACCTTGACCTAACATGAATTATTCTCTAAAATATTGATCGAAACCAGGTTTAATCGACTGTTTCAGTGTGGTACCACATGACTACGTGATCCAAACCAGAAAAAACCCAGGATCCGTTCAACAAGTATGTGAAGAATGCGATAGTATGTGTCTGATGAGTGAAAATCCCAGACCTAACCTAGACCTAACATGCGTTATCCTCTAAAATATTGATCCAAACCAGGTTTAATGGACTGTTTCAGCGTGGTACCACACTACTACGTGATCCAAACCAGAAAAAACCCAGGATCTGTTCAACAAGTGTGTGAAAAACGCGAAAGTATGAGCCTGATGAGGGCAAATCCCAGACATATCCCAGAGCTAACTTGCGTTATCCTCTAAAATATTGATCGAAACCAGGTTTAATTGACAGTTTCAGTGTGGTACCACATTACTACGTGATCCAATCCAGAAATCGCCCAGGATCTAGCCATGAAGTATGAGAAATATGCGAAAGTATGAGCCTGACGAGGGCAAATCCCAGGCCGAAACTAGACCTAACATGAATTACTCTCTAAAATATTGATCGAATCAGGTTCAATTGACTGTTTCAGTGTGGTCCCACACTACTTCGTGGTCCAAACCAGAAAAAACCCAGGATCTGTTCAACAAGTATGTGAAAAACGCTAAACTGTGAGCCTGATGAGGGCAAATCTTAGACCTAACCCAGACCTAAGATGCGTTATCCTCTAAAATATTTATCCAGACCAGGTTTCATTGAATGTTTCAATGTGGTACCACCTTACTACGTGATCCAATCCAGAAATAGCCCAGGATCTAGCCATGAAGTATGAGAAATATGCGAAAGTAAGAGCCTGATGAGGGCAAATCCTAGACCTATCCCAGACCTAACTTGCGTTGTCCTCTAAGATATTGATGGAAACCAGGTTTAATTGACTGTTTCAGTGTTGTACTTCATTACTACGTGATCCAAACCCGAAAAAACCCAGGATCTGTTCAACATGTATGGGAAATATGCGAAAGTATGAGCCTGACGAGGGCAAATCCCAGGCCTAACCTAGACCTAACATGAATTATTCTCTAAAATATTGATCGAAACCAGGTTTAATTGACTGTTTCAGTGTGGTCCCACATTACTACGTGATCCAAACCAGAAAAAACCCAGGATCCGTTCAACAAGAATGTGAAGAATGCGAAAGTATGAGTCTGATGAGTGAAAATCCCAGGCCTAACCTAGACCTAACATGCGTTCTCCTCTAAAATATTGATCGAAACCTGGTTTAATTGACCGTTTCAGTGTGGTACCACATTACTACGTGATCCAAACCAGAAAAAACCCAGGATCCGTTCAACAAGTATGTGAAGAATGCGAAAGTATGAGTCTGATGAGTGAAAATCCCAGGCCTAACCTAGACCTAACATGCGTTATCCTCTAAAATATTGATCGAAACCTGGTTTAGTCGACTGTTTCAGTGTGGTACCACATTACTATGTGATCCAAACCAGAAAATAACCCAGGATTTGTTCAAGGAGTATGTGAAGCGTTGCGAAAGTACGAGTCTGATGAGGTCAAATCCCAGACCAATCCCAGACCTAACTTGCGTTATCCTCTAAAAGATTGATCGAAACCAGGTTTAATCGACTGTTTCAGTGTGGCACCACATTACTACGTGATCCAAACCAGAAAAAACCCAGGATCTAGCCATCAAGTATGAGAAATATGCGAAAGAATGAGCCTGATGAGAGCAAATCCCAAACCTAACCTAGACCTTACATGCGTTATCCTCTAAAATATTGAGCGAAAGCAGGTTTAATGGACTGTTTCAGTGTGGTACCACACTACTTCGTGGTCCAAACCAGAAAAAACCCAGGATCTGTTCAACAAGTATGTGAAAAACGCTAAACTGTGAGCCTGATGAGGGCAAATCTTAGACCTAACCCAGACCTAAGATGCGTTATCCTCTAAAATATTTATCCAGACCAGGTTTCATTGAATGTTTCAGTGTGGTACCACCTTACTACGTGATCCAATCCAGAAATAGCCCAGGATCTAGCCATGAAGTATGAGAAATATGCGAAAGTAAGAGCCTGATGAGGGCAAATCCTAGACCTATCCCAGACCAAACATGCGTTGTCCTCTAAGATATTGATGGAAACCAGGTTTAATTGACTGTTTCAGTGTTGTACTTCATTACTACGTGATCCAAACCCGAAAAAACCCAGGATCTGTTCAACATGTATGAGAAATATGCGAAAGAATGAGCCTGATGAGAGCAAATCCCCGACCTATCCTAGACCTAACATGAATTATTCTCTAAAATATTAATCGAAAACAGGTTTAATTGAATGTTTCAGTGTAGTACCACATTACTACGTGATGCAATCCAGAAAAAGCCCAGGATCTAGCCATCAAGATTGAGAAATATGCGAAAGAATGAGCCTGATGAGGGCAAATCCCAGACCTAACCTTGACCTAACATGAATTATTCTCTAAAATATTGATCGAAACCAGGTTTAATCGACTGTTTCAGTGTGGTACCACATGACTACGTGATCCAAACCAGAAAAAACCCAGGATCCGTTCAACAAGTATGTGAAGAATGCGATAGTATGTGTCTGATGAGTGAAAATCCCAGACCTAACCTAGACCTAACATGCGTTATCCTCTAAAATATTGATCCAAACCAGGTTTAATGGACTGTTTCAGCGTGGTACCACACTACTACGTGATCCAAACCAGAAAAAACCCAGGATCTGTTCAACAAGTGTGTGAAAAACGCGAAAGTATGAGCCTGATGAGGGCAAATCCCAGACATATCCCAGAGCTAACTTGCGTTATCCTCTAAAATATTGATCGAAACCAGGTTTAATTGACAGTTTCAGTGTGGTACCACATTACTACGTGATCCAATCCAGAAATCGCCCAGGATCTAGCCATGAAGTATGAGAAATATGCGAAAGTATGAGCCTGACGAGGGCAAATCCCAGGCCGAAACTAGACCTAACATGAATTACTCTCTAAAATATTGATCGAATCAGGTTCAATTGACTGTTTCAGTGTGGTCCCACACTACTTCGTGGTCCAAACCAGAAAAAACCCAGGATCTGTTCAACAAGTATGTGAAAAACGCTAAACTGTGAGCCTGATGAGGGCAAATCTTAGACCTAACCCAGACCTAAGATGCGTTATCCTCTAAAATATTTATCCAGACCAGGTTTCATTGAATGTTTCAATGTGGTACCACCTTACTACGTGATCCAATCCAGAAATAGCCCAGGATCTAGCCATGAAGTATGAGAAATATGCGAAAGTAAGAGCCTGATGAGGGCAAATCCTAGACCTATCCCAGACCTAACTTGCGTTGTCCTCTAAGATATTGATGGAAACCAGGTTTAATTGACTGTTTCAGTGTTGTACTTCATTACTACGTGATCCAAACCCGAAAAAACCCAGGATCTGTTCAACATGTATGGGAAATATGCGAAAGTATGAGCCTGACGAGGGCAAATCCCAGGCCTAACCTAGACCTAACATGAATTATTCTCTAAAATATTGATCGAAACCAGGTTTAATTGACTGTTTCAGTGTGGTCCCACATTACTACGTGATCCAAACCAGAAAAAACCCAGGATCCGTTCAACAAGAATGTGAAGAATGCGAAAGTATGAGTCTGATGAGTGAAAATCCCAGGCCTAACCTAGACCTAACATGCGTTCTCCTCTAAAATATTGATCGAAACCTGGTTTAATTGACCGTTTCAGTGTGGTACCACATTACTACGTGATCCAAACCAGAAAAAACCCAGGATCCGTTCAACAAGTATGTGAAGAATGCGAAAGTATGAGTCTGATGAGTGAAAATCCCAGGCCTAACCTAGACCTAACATGCGTTATCCTCTAAAATATTGATCGAAACCTGGTTTAGTCGACTGTTTCAGTGTGGTACCACATTACTATGTGATCCAAACCAGAAAATAACCCAGGATTTGTTCAAGGAGTATGTGAAGCGTTGCGAAAGTACGAGTCTGATGAGGTCAAATCCCAGACCAATCCCAGACCTAACTTGCGTTATCCTCTAAAAGATTGATCGAAACCAGGTTTAATCGACTGTTTCAGTGTGGCACCACATTACTACGTGATCCAAACCAGAAAAAACCCAGGATCTAGCCATCAAGTATGAGAAATATGCGAAAGAATGAGCCTGATGAGAGCAAATCCCAAACCTAACCTAGACCTTACATGCGTTATCCTCTAAAATATTGAGCGAAAGCAGGTTTAATGGACTGTTTCAGTGTGGTACCACACTACTTCGTGGTCCAAACCAGAAAAAACCCAGGATCTGTTCAACAAGTATGTGAAAAACGCTAAACTGTGAGCCTGATGAGGGCAAATCTTAGACCTAACCCAGACCTAAGATGCGTTATCCTCTAAAATATTTATCCAGACCAGGTTTCATTGAATGTTTCAGTGTGGTACCACCTTACTACGTGATCCAATCCAGAAATAGCCCAGGATCTAGCCATGAAGTATGAGAAATATGCGAAAGTAAGAGCCTGATGAGGGCAAATCCTAGACCTATCCCAGACCAAACATGCGTTGTCCTCTAAGATATTGATGGAAACCAGGTTTAATTGACTGTTTCAGTGTTGTACTTCATTACTACGTGATCCAAACCCGAAAAAACCCAGGATCTGTTCAACATGTATGAGAAATATGCGAAAGAATGAGCCTGATGAGAGCAAATCCCCGACCTATCCTAGACCTAACATGAATTATTCTCTAAAATATTAATCGAAAACAGGTTTAATTGAATGTTTCAGTGTAGTACCACATTACTACGTGATGCAATCCAGAAAAAGCCCAGGATCTAGCCATCAAGATTGAGAAATATGCGAAAGAATGAGCCTGATGAGGGCAAATCCCAGACCTAACCTTGACCTAACATGAATTATTCTCTAAAATATTGATCGAAACCAGGTTTAATCGACTGTTTCAGTGTGGTACCACATGACTACGTGATCCAAACCAGAAAAAACCCAGGATTCGTTCAACAAGTATGTGAAGAATGCGATAGTATGTGTCTGATGAGTGAAAATCCCAGACCTAACCTAGACCTAACATGCGTTATCCTCTAAAATATTGATCCAAACCAGGTTTAATGGACTGTTTCAGCGTGGTACCACACTACTACGTGATCCAAACCAGAAAAAACCCAGGATCTGTTCAACAAGTGTGTGAAAAACGCGAAAGTATGAGCCTGATGAGGGCAAATCCCAGACATATCCCAGAGCTAACTTGCGTTATCCTCTAAAATATTGATCGAAACCAGGTTTAATTGACAGTTTCAGTGTGGTACCACATTACTACGTGATCCAATCCAGAAATCGCCCAGGATCTAGCCATGAAGTATGAGAAATATGCGAAAGTATGAGCCTGACGAGGGCAAATCCCAGGCCGAAACTAGACCTAACATGAATTACTCTCTAAAATATTGATCGAATCAGGTTCAATTGACTGTTTCAGTGTGGTCCCACACTACTTCGTGGTCCAAACCAGAAAAAACCCAGGATCTGTTCAACAAGTATGTGAAAAACGCTAAACTGTGAGCCTGATGAGGGCAAATCTTAGACCTAACCCAGACCTAAGATGCGTTATCCTCTAAAATATTTATCCAGACCAGGTTTCATTGAATGTTTCAATGTGGTACCACCTTACTACGTGATCCAATCCAGAAATAGCCCAGGATCTAGCCATGAAGTATGAGAAATATGCGAAAGTAAGAGCCTGATGAGGGCAAATCCTAGACCTATCCCAGACCTAACTTGCGTTGTCCTCTAAGATATTGATGGAAACCAGGTTTAATTGACTGTTTCAGTGTTGTACTTCATTACTACGTGATCCAAACCCGAAAAAACCCAGGATCTGTTCAACATGTATGGGAAATATGCGAAAGTATGAGCCTGACGAGGGCAAATCCCAGGCCTAACCTAGACCTAACATGAATTATTCTCTAAAATATTGATCGAAACCAGGTTTAATTGACTGTTTCAGTGTGGTCCCACATTACTACGTGATCCAAACCAGAAAAAACCCAGGATCCGTTCAACAAGAATGTGAAGAATGCGAAAGTATGAGTCTGATGAGTGAAAATCCCAGGCCTAACCTAGACCTAACATGCGTTCTCCTCTAAAATATTGATCGAAACCTGGTTTAATTGACCGTTTCAGTGTGGTACCACATTACTACGTGATCCAAACCAGAAAAAACCCAGGATCCGTTCAACAAGTATGTGAAGAATGCGAAAGTATGAGTCTGATGAGTGAAAATCCCAGGCCTAACCTAGACCTAACATGCGTTATCCTCTAAAATATTGATCGAAACCTGGTTTAGTCGACTGTTTCAGTGTGGTACCACATTACTATGTGATCCAAACCAGAAAATAACCCAGGATTTGTTCAAGGAGTATGTGAAGCGTTGCGAAAGTACGAGTCTGATGAGGTCAAATCCCAGACCAATCCCAGACCTAACTTGCGTTATCCTCTAAAAGATTGATCGAAACCAGGTTTAATCGACTGTTTCAGTGTGGCACCACATTACTACGTGATCCAAACCAGAAAAAACCCAGGATCTAGCCATCAAGTATGAGAAATATGCGAAAGAATGAGCCTGATGAGAGCAAATCCCAAACCTAACCTAGACCTTACATGCGTTATCCTCTAAAATATTGAGCGAAAGCAGGTTTAATGGACTGTTTCAGTGTGGTACCACACTACTTCGTGGTCCAAACCAGAAAAAACCCAGGATCTGTTCAACAAGTATGTGAAAAACGCTAAACTGTGAGCCTGATGAGGGCAAATCTTAGACCTAACCCAGACCTAAGATGCGTTATCCTCTAAAATATTTATCCAGACCAGGTTTCATTGAATGTTTCAGTGTGGTACCACCTTACTACGTGATCCAATCCAGAAATAGCCCAGGATCTAGCCATGAAGTATGAGAAATATGCGAAAGTAAGAGCCTGATGAGGGCAAATCCTAGACCTATCCCAGACCAAACATGCGTTGTCCTCTAAGATATTGATGGAAACCAGGTTTAATTGACTGTTTCAGTGTTGTACTTCATTACTACGTGATCCAAACCCGAAAAAACCCAGGATCTGTTCAACATGTATGAGAAATATGCGAAAGAATGAGCCTGATGAGAGCAAATCCCCGACCTATCCTAGACCTAACATGAATTATTCTCTAAAATATTAATCGAAAACAGGTTTAATTGAATGTTTCAGTGTAGTACCACATTACTACGTGATGCAATCCAGAAAAAGCCCAGGATCTAGCCATCAAGATTGAGAAATATGCGAAAGAATGAGCCTGATGAGGGCAAATCCCAGACCTAACCTTGACCTAACATGAATTATTCTCTAAAATATTGATCGAAACCAGGTTTAATCGACTGTTTCAGTGTGGTACCACATGACTACGTGATCCAAACCAGAAAAAACCCAGGATCCGTTCAACAAGTATGTGAAGAATGCGATAGTATGTGTCTGATGAGTGAAAATCCCAGACCTAACCTAGACCTAACATGCGTTATCCTCTAAAATATTGATCCAAACCAGGTTTAATGGACTGTTTCAGCGTGGTACCACACTACTACGTGATCCAAACCAGAAAAAACCCAGGATCTGTTCAACAAGTGTGTGAAAAACGCGAAAGTATGAGCCTGATGAGGGCAAATCCCAGACATATCCCAGAGCTAACTTGCGTTATCCTCTAAAATATTGATCGAAACCAGGTTTAATTGACAGTTTCAGTGTGGTACCACATTACTACGTGATCCAATCCAGAAATCGCCCAGGATCTAGCCATGAAGTATGAGAAATATGCGAAAGTATGAGCCTGACGAGGGCAAATCCCAGGCCGAAACTAGACCTAACATGAATTACTCTCTAAAATATTGATCGAATCAGGTTCAATTGACTGTTTCAGTGTGGTCCCACACTACTTCGTGGTCCAAACCAGAAAAAACCCAGGATCTGTTCAACAAGTATGTGAAAAACGCTAAACTGTGAGCCTGATGAGGGCAAATCTTAGACCTAACCCAGACCTAAGATGCGTTATCCTCTAAAATATTTATCCAGACCAGGTTTCATTGAATGTTTCAATGTGGTACCACCTTACTACGTGATCCAATCCAGAAATAGCCCAGGATCTAGCCATGAAGTATGAGAAATATGCGAAAGTAAGAGCCTGATGAGGGCAAATCCTAGACCTATCCCAGACCTAACTTGCGTTGTCCTCTAAGATATTGATGGAAACCAGGTTTAATTGACTGTTTCAGTGTTGTACTTCATTACTACGTGATCCAAACCCGAAAAAACCCAGGATCTGTTCAACATGTATGGGAAATATGCGAAAGTATGAGCCTGACGAGGGCAAATCCCAGGCCTAACCTAGACCTAACATGAATTATTCTCTAAAATATTGATCGAAACCAGGTTTAATTGACTGTTTCAGTGTGGTCCCACATTACTACGTGATCCAAACCAGAAAAAACCCAGGATCCGTTCAACAAGAATGTGAAGAATGCGAAAGTATGAGTCTGATGAGTGAAAATCCCAGGCCTAACCTAGACCTAACATGCGTTCTCCTCTAAAATATTGATCGAAACCTGGTTTAATTGACCGTTTCAGTGTGGTACCACATTACTACGTGATCCAAACCAGAAAAAACCCAGGATCCGTTCAACAAGTATGTGAAGAATGCGAAAGTATGAGTCTGATGAGTGAAAATCCCAGGCCTAACCTAGACCTAACATGCGTTATCCTCTAAAATATTGATCGAAACCTGGTTTAGTCGACTGTTTCAGTGTGGTACCACATTACTATGTGATCCAAACCAGAAAATAACCCAGGATTTGTTCAAGGAGTATGTGAAGCGTTGCGAAAGTACGAGTCTGATGAGGTCAAATCCCAGACCAATCCCAGACCTAACTTGCGTTATCCTCTAAAAGATTGATCGAAACCAGGTTTAATCGACTGTTTCAGTGTGGCACCACATTACTACGTGATCCAAACCAGAAAAAACCCAGGATCTAGCCATCAAGTATGAGAAATATGCGAAAGAATGAGCCTGATGAGAGCAAATCCCAAACCTAACCTAGACCTTACATGCGTTATCCTCTAAAATATTGAGCGAAAGCAGGTTTAATGGACTGTTTCAGTGTGGTACCACACTACTTCGTGGTCCAAACCAGAAAAAACCCAGGATCTGTTCAACAAGTATGTGAAAAACGCTAAACTGTGAGCCTGATGAGGGCAAATCTTAGACCTAACCCAGACCTAAGATGCGTTATCCTCTAAAATATTTATCCAGACCAGGTTTCATTGAATGTTTCAGTGTGGTACCACCTTACTACGTGATCCAATCCAGAAATAGCCCAGGATCTAGCCATGAAGTATGAGAAATATGCGAAAGTAAGAGCCTGATGAGGGCAAATCCTAGACCTATCCCAGACCAAACATGCGTTGTCCTCTAAGATATTGATGGAAACCAGGTTTAATTGACTGTTTCAGTGTTGTACTTCATTACTACGTGATCCAAACCCGAAAAAACCCAGGATCTGTTCAACATGTATGAGAAATATGCGAAAGAATGAGCCTGATGAGAGCAAATCCCCGACCTATCCTAGACCTAACATGAATTATTCTCTAAAATATTAATCGAAAACAGGTTTAATTGAATGTTTCAGTGTAGTACCACATTACTACGTGATGCAATCCAGAAAAAGCCCAGGATCTAGCCATCAAGATTGAGAAATATGCGAAAGAATGAGCCTGATGAGGGCAAATCCCAGACCTAACCTTGACCTAACATGAATTATTCTCTAAAATATTGATCGAAACCAGGTTTAATCGACTGTTTCAGTGTGGTACCACATGACTACGTGATCCAAACCAGAAAAAACCCAGGATCCGTTCAACAAGTATGTGAAGAATGCGATAGTATGTGTCTGATGAGTGAAAATCCCAGACCTAACCTAGACCTAACATGCGTTATCCTCTAAAATATTGATCCAAACCAGGTTTAATGGACTGTTTCAGCGTGGTACCACACTACTACGTGATCCAAACCAGAAAAAACCCAGGATCTGTTCAACAAGTGTGTGAAAAACGCGAAAGTATGAGCCTGATGAGGGCAAATCCCAGACATATCCCAGAGCTAACTTGCGTTATCCTCTAAAATATTGATCGAAACCAGGTTTAATTGACAGTTTCAGTGTGGTACCACATTACTACGTGATCCAATCCAGAAATCGCCCAGGATCTAGCCATGAAGTATGAGAAATATGCGAAAGTATGAGCCTGACGAGGGCAAATCCCAGGCCGAAACTAGACCTAACATGAATTACTCTCTAAAATATTGATCGAATCAGGTTCAATTGACTGTTTCAGTGTGGTCCCACACTACTTCGTGGTCCAAACCAGAAAAAACCCAGGATCTGTTCAACAAGTATGTGAAAAACGCTAAACTGTGAGCCTGATGAGGGCAAATCTTAGACCTAACCCAGACCTAAGATGCGTTATCCTCTAAAATATTTATCCAGACCAGGTTTCATTGAATGTTTCAATGTGGTACCACCTTACTACGTGATCCAATCCAGAAATAGCCCAGGATCTAGCCATGAAGTATGAGAAATATGCGAAAGTAAGAGCCTGATGAGGGCAAATCCTAGACCTATCCCAGACCTAACTTGCGTTGTCCTCTAAGATATTGATGGAAACCAGGTTTAATTGACTGTTTCAGTGTTGTACTTCATTACTACGTGATCCAAACCCGAAAAAACCCAGGATCTGTTCAACATGTATGGGAAATATGCGAAAGTATGAGCCTGACGAGGGCAAATCCCAGGCCTAACCTAGACCTAACATGAATTATTCTCTAAAATATTGATCGAAACCAGGTTTAATTGACTGTTTCAGTGTGGTCCCACATTACTACGTGATCCAAACCAGAAAAAACCCAGGATCCGTTCAACAAGAATGTGAAGAATGCGAAAGTATGAGTCTGATGAGTGAAAATCCCAGGCCTAACCTAGACCTAACATGCGTTCTCCTCTAAAATATTGATCGAAACCTGGTTTAATTGACCGTTTCAGTGTGGTACCACATTACTACGTGATCCAAACCAGAAAAAACCCAGGATCCGTTCAACAAGTATGTGAAGAATGCGAAAGTATGAGTCTGATGAGTGAAAATCCCAGGCCTAACCTAGACCTAACATGCGTTATCCTCTAAAATATTGATCGAAACCTGGTTTAGTCGACTGTTTCAGTGTGGTACCACATTACTATGTGATCCAAACCAGAAAATAACCCAGGATTTGTTCAAGGAGTATGTGAAGCGTTGCGAAAGTACGAGTCTGATGAGGTCAAATCCCAGACCAATCCCAGACCTAACTTGCGTTATCCTCTAAAAGATTGATCGAAACCAGGTTTAATCGACTGTTTCAGTGTGGCACCACATTACTACGTGATCCAAACCAGAAAAAACCCAGGATCTAGCCATCAAGTATGAGAAATATGCGAAAGAATGAGCCTGATGAGAGCAAATCCCAAACCTAACCTAGACCTTACATGCGTTATCCTCTAAAATATTGAGCGAAAGCAGGTTTAATGGACTGTTTCAGTGTGGTACCACACTACTTCGTGGTCCAAACCAGAAAAAACCCAGGATCTGTTCAACAAGTATGTGAAAAACGCTAAACTGTGAGCCTGATGAGGGCAAATCTTAGACCTAACCCAGACCTAAGATGCGTTATCCTCTAAAATATTTATCCAGACCAGGTTTCATTGAATGTTTCAGTGTGGTACCACCTTACTACGTGATCCAATCCAGAAATAGCCCAGGATCTAGCCATGAAGTATGAGAAATATGCGAAAGTAAGAGCCTGATGAGGGCAAATCCTAGACCTATCCCAGACCAAACATGCGTTGTCCTCTAAGATATTGATGGAAACCAGGTTTAATTGACTGTTTCAGTGTTGTACTTCATTACTACGTGATCCAAACCCGAAAAAACCCAGGATCTGTTCAACATGTATGAGAAATATGCGAAAGAATGAGCCTGATGAGAGCAAATCCCCGACCTATCCTAGACCTAACATGAATTATTCTCTAAAATATTAATCGAAAACAGGTTTAATTGAATGTTTCAGTGTAGTACCACATTACTACGTGATGCAATCCAGAAAAAGCCCAGGATCTAGCCATCAAGATTGAGAAATATGCGAAAGAATGAGCCTGATGAGGGCAAATCCCAGACCTAACCTTGACCTAACATGAATTATTCTCTAAAATATTGATCGAATCCAGGTTTAATCGACTGTTTCAGTGTGGTACCACATGACTACGTGATCCAAACCAGAAAAAACCCAGGATCCGTTCAACAAGTATGTGAAGAATGCGATAGTATGTGTCTGATGAGTGAAAATCCCAGACCTAACCTAGACCTAACATGCGTTATCCTCTAAAATATTGATCCAAACCAGGTTTAATGGACTGTTTCAGCGTGGTACCACACTACTACGTGATCCAAACCAGAAAAAACCCAGGATCTGTTCAACAAGTGTGTGAAAAACGCGAAAGTATGAGCCTGATGAGGGCAAATCCCAGACATATCCCAGAGCTAACTTGCGTTATCCTCTAAAATATTGATCGAAACCAGGTTTAATTGACAGTTTCAGTGTGGTACCACATTACTACGTGATCCAATCCAGAAATCGCCCAGGATCTAGCCATGAAGTATGAGAAATATGCGAAAGTATGAGCCTGACGAGGGCAAATCCCAGGCCTAAACTAGACCTAACATGAATTACTCTCTAAAATATTGATCGAATCAGGTTCAATTGACTGTTTCAGTGTGGTCCCACACTACTTCGTGGTCCAAACCAGAAAAAACCCAGGATCTGTTCAACAAGTATGTGAAAAACGCTAAACTGTGAGCCTGATGAGGGCAAATCTTAGACCTAACCCAGACCTAAGATGCGTTATCCTCTACAATATTTATCCAGACCAGGTTTCATTGAATGTTTCAATGTGGTACCACCTTACTACGTGATCCAATCCAGAAATAGCCCAGGATCTAGCCATGAAGTATGAGAAATATGCGAAAGTAAGAGCCTGATGAGGGCAAATCCTAGACCTATCCCAGACCTAACTTGCGTTGTCCTCTAAGATATTGATGGAAACCAGGTTTAATTGACTGTTTCAGTGTTGTACTTCATTACTACGTGATCCAAACCCGAAAAAACACAGGATCTGTTCAACATGTATGGGAAATATGCGAAAGAATGAGCCTGATGAGAGCAAATCCCCGACCTATCCTAGACCTAACATGAATTATTCTCTAAAATATTAATCGAAAACAGGTTTAATTGAATGTTTCAGTGTGGTACCACATTACTACGTGATGCAATCCAGAAAAAGCCCAGGATCTAGCCATCAAGATTGAGAAATATGCGAAAGAATGAGCCTGATGAGGGCAAATCCCAGACCTAACCTTGACCTAACATGAATTATTCTCTAAAATATTGATCGAAACGAGGTTTAATCGACTGTTTCAGTGTGGTACCACATGACTACGTGATCCAAACCAGAAAAAACCCAGGATCCGTTCAACAAGTATGTGAAATATGCGAAAGTATGAGCCTGATGAGGGCAAATCCTAGACCTAACCCAGACCTAACATGCGTTATCCTCTAAAATATTTATCAAGACCAGGTTTAATGGACTGTTTCTGTGTGGTACCACATTACTACGTGATCCAAACCAGAAAAAACCCAGGATCCGTTCAACAAGTTTGTGACGAATGCAAAAGAATGAGTCTGATGAGTGAAAATCCCAGGCCTAACCTAGACCTAACATGCGCTGTCCTCTAAAATAGTGATGGAAACCAGGTTTCATTGACTGTTTCAGTGTGGTACCACAATACTACGTGATCCAAACCAGAAAAAACTCAGGATCAGTCAACAAGTATGTGAAGAATGCGAAAGTATGAGTCTGATGAGTGAAAATCCCTGGCCTAACCTAGACCTAACATGCGCTGTCCTCTAAAATATTCATGGAAACCAGGTTTCATTGACTGTTTCAGTGTGGTACCACAATACTACGTGATCCAAACCAGAAAGAACCCAGGATCAGTTCAACAAGTATGTGAAGAATGCGAAAGTATGAGTCTGATGAGTGTAATTCCCAGGGCTAACGTAGACCTAACATGCGTTGTCCTCTAAAATATTGATGGAAACCAGGTTTCATTGACTGTTTCAGTGTGGTACTACATTACTACGTGATGCAGTCCAGAAAAAGTCCAGGATCTAGCCATCAAGTATGAGAAATATGCGAAAGAATGAGCCTGATGACAGCAAATCCCAGACCTATCCTAGACCTAACATGCGTTATCCTCTAAAATATTGAGCGAAACCAGGCTTAATTGACTGTTTCAGCGTGGTACCACATTACTACGTGATACAATCCAGAAACAGCCCAGGATCTAGCCATGAAGTATGAGAAATATGCGAAAGAATGAGCCTGATGAGAGCAAATCCCAGACCTAACCTTGACCTAACATGAATTATTCTCTAAAATATTGATCGAAACCAGGCTTAATTGACCGTTTCAGTGTGGTAACACATTACTACGTGATCCAAACCAGGAAAGACCCAGGATCCGTTCAACAAGTATGTGAAAAATGCGAAAGTATGAGTACGATCAGTGAAAATCTCAGGCCATACCTAGACCTAACTTACGTTGTCCTCTAAAATATTGATGGAAACCTGGTTTCATTGACTGTTTCAGTGTGGTACTACATTACTACGTGATGCAATCTAGACAAAGCCCAGGATCTAGCCATCAAGCATGAGAAATATGCGAAAGAATGAGCCTGATGACAGCAAATCCCAGACCTATCCTAGACCTAACATGCGTTATTCTCTAAAATATTGATCCAAACCAGGTTTAATGGACTTTTTCAGCGTGGTACCACACTACTACGTGATCCAAACCAGAAAAAACCCAGGATCTGTTCAACAAGTATGTGAAAAACGCGAAAGTATGAGCCTGATGAGGGCAAATCCCAGACATATCCCAGGCCTAACTTGCGTTGTCCTCTAAGATAATGATGGAAACCAGGTTTAATTGACTGTTTCAGTGTGGTCCCACATTACTACGTGATCCAAACCAGAAAAAACTCAGGGTCCGTTCAACAAGTATGTGAAGAATGCGAAAGTATGATTCTGATGAGTGTAATTCCCAGGGCTAACCTAGACCTAACATGCGTTGTCCTCTAAAATATTGATGGAAACCAGGTTTCATTGACTGTTTCAGTGTGGTACTACATTACTACGTGATCCAAACCAGAAAAAATCCAGGATCCGTACAACAAGTATGTGAAGAATGCGAAAGTATGAGTCTGATGAGTGTAATTCCCAGGGCAAACCTAGACCTAACATGCGTTATCCTCTAAAATATTGATCGAAACCAGGTTTCATTGACTGTTTCAGTGTGGTACTACATTACTACGTGTTGCAATCCAGAAAAAGCCCAGGATCTAGCCATCAAGTATGAGAAATATGCGAAAGAATGAGCCTGATGAGAGCAAATCCCAGACCTAACCTTGACCTAACATGAATTATTCTCTAAAATATTGATCGAAACCAGGTTTAATTGACCGTTTCAGTGTGGTACCACATTACTACGTGATCCAAACCAGAAAAAACCCAGGATCCGTTCAACAAGTATGTGAAAAACGCTAAACTGTGAGCCTGATGAGGGCAAATCTTAGACCTAACCCAGACCTAACATGCGTTATCCTCTAAAATATTGATGGAAACCAGGTTTCATTGAATGTTTCAGTGTGGTACCACTTTACTACGTGATCCAATCCAGATATAGCCCAGGATCTAGCCATCAAGTATGAGAAATATGCGAAAGTATGAGCCTGATGAGGGCAAATCCTAGAACTATCCCAGACCTAACTTGCGTTATCCTCTAAAATACAGATCGAAACCAGGTTTAATTGACTGTTTCAGCGTGGTACCACATTACTACGTGATACAATCCAGAAACAGCCCAGGATCTAGCCTTGAAGTATGAGAAATATGCGAAAGTATGAGCCTGATGAGGGCAAATCCTAGACCTAACCCAGACCTAACATGCGTTATCCTCTAAAATATTTATCAAGACCAGGTTTAATGGACTGTTTCAGTGGGGTACCACATTACTACGTGATCCAAACCAGAAAAAACCCAGGATCCGTTCAACAAGTATGTGAAGAATGCGAAAGTATGAGTCTGATGAGTGAAAATCCCAGACCGAACCTAGACCTAACATGCGCTGTCCTCTAAAATATTGATGGAAACCAGGTTTCATTGACTGTTTCAGTGTGGTACCACAATACTACGTGATCCAAACCAGAAAAAACCCAGGATCAGTTCAACAAGTATGTGAAGAATGCGAAAGTATGAGTCTGATGAGTGAAAATCTCAGGACTTACCTAGACCTAACTTGCGTTGTCCTCTAAAATATTGATGGAAACGAGGTTTCATTGTCTGTTTCAGTGTGGTACTACATTACTACGTGATCCAATCCAGAAATAGCCCAGGATCTAGCCATGAAGTATGAGAAATATGCGAAAGTAAGAGCCTGATGAGGGCAAATCCTAGACCTATCCCAGACCTAACTTGCGTTATCATCAAAAATATTGATCGAAACCTGGTTTAATCGACTGCTTCAGAGTGGAACCACATTACTATGTGATCCAAACCAGAAAATAACCCAGGATCTGTTCAACGAGTATGTGAAGTGTGCGAAAGTATGAGTCTGATGATGTCAAATTCCAGACCTATCCCAGACCTAACTTGCGTTATCCTCTAAAATATTGATCGAAACCAGCTTTAATCGACAGTTTCAGTGTGGTACCACATTACTACGTGATCCAAACCAGAAAAAACCCAGGATCCGTTCAACAAGTATTTGAAGACTGCGAAAGTATGAGTCTGATGAGTGAAAATCCCAGACATAACCTAGACCTAACATGCGTTATCCTCTAAAATATTGATCCAAACCAGGTTTAATTGACTGTTTCAGTGTGGTCCCACATTACTACGTGATCCAAACCAGAAAAAACTCAGGGTCCGTTCAACAAGTATGTGAAGAATGCGAAAGTATGATTCTGATGAGTGTAATTCCCAGGGCTAACCTAGACCTAACATGCGTTGTCCTCTAAAATATTGATGGAAACCAGGTTTCATTGACTGTTTCAGTGTGGTACTACATTACTACGTGATCCAAACCAGAAAAAATCCAGGATCCGTACAACAAGTATGTGAAGAATGCGAAAGTATGAGTCTGATGAGTGTAATTCCCAGGGCAAACCTAGACCTAACATGCGTTATCCTCTAAAATATTGATCGAAACCAGGTTTCATTGACTGTTTCAGTGTGGTACTACATTACTACGTGTTGCAATCCAGAAAAAGCCCAGGATCTAGCCATCAAGTATGAGAAATATGCGAAAGAATGAGCCTGATGAGAGCAAATCCCAGACCTAACCTTGACCTAACATGAATTATTCTCTAAAATATTGATCGAAACCAGGTTTAATTGACCGTTTCAGTGTGGTACCACATTACTACGTGATCCAAACCAGAAAAAACCCAGGATCCGTTCAACAAGTATGTGAAAAACGCTAAACTGTGAGCCTGATGAGGGCAAATCTTAGACCTAACCCAGACCTAACATGCGTTATCCTCTAAAATATTGATGGAAACCAGGTTTCATTGAATGTTTCAGTGTGGTACCACTTTACTACGTGATCCAATCCAGATATAGCCCAGGATCTAGCCATCAAGTATGAGAAATATGCGAAAGTATGAGCCTGATGAGGGCAAATCCTAGAACTATCCCAGACCTAACTTGCGTTATCCTCTAAAATACAGATCGAAACCAGGTTTAATTGACTGTTTCAGCGTGGTACCACATTACTACGTGATACAATCCAGAAACAGCCCAGGATCTAGCCTTGAAGTATGAGAAATATGCGAAAGTATGAGCCTGATGAGGGCAAATCCTAGACCTAACCCAGACCTAACATGCGTTATCCTCTAAAATATTTATCAAGACCAGGTTTAATGGACTGTTTCAGTGGGGTACCACATTACTACGTGATCCAAACCAGAAAAAACCCAGGATCCGTTCAACAAGTATGTGAAGAATGCGAAAGTATGAGTCTGATGAGTGAAAATCCCAGACCGAACCTAGACCTAACATGCGCTGTCCTCTAAAATATTGATGGAAACCAGGTTTCATTGACTGTTTCAGTGTGGTACCACAATACTACGTGATCCAAACCAGAAAAAACCCAGGATCAGTTCAACAAGTATGTGAAGAATGCGAAAGTATGAGTCTGATGAGTGAAAATCTCAGGACTTACCTAGACCTAACTTGCGTTGTCCTCTAAAATATTGATGGAAACGAGGTTTCATTGTCTGTTTCAGTGTGGTACTACATTACTACGTGATCCAATCCAGAAATAGCCCAGGATCTAGCCATGAAGTATGAGAAATATGCGAAAGTAAGAGCCTGATGAGGGCAAATCCTAGACCTATCCCAGACCTAACTTGCGTTATCATCAAAAATATTGATCGAAACCTGGTTTAATCGACTGCTTCAGAGTGGAACCACATTACTATGTGATCCAAACCAGAAAATAACCCAGGATCTGTTCAACGAGTATGTGAAGTGTGCGAAAGTATGAGTCTGATGATGTCAAATTCCAGACCTATCCCAGACCTAACTTGCGTTATCCTCTAAAATATTGATCGAAACCAGCTTTAATCGACAGTTTCAGTGTGGTACCACATTACTACGTGATCCAAACCAGAAAAAACCCAGGATCCGTTCAACAAGTATTTGAAGACTGCGAAAGTATGAGTCTGATGAGTGAAAATCCCAGACATAACCTAGACCTAACATGCGTTATCCTCTAAAATATTGATCCAAACCAGGTATAATGGACTGTTTCAGTGTGGTACCACATTACTACGTGATCCAAACCAGGAAAGACCCAGGATCCGTTCAACAAGTATGTGAAGAATGCGAAAGTATGTGTCTGATGAGAGAAAATCCCCGGCCTAACCCAGACCTAACATGCGTTATCCTCAAAAATATTGATCGAAACCAGGTTTAATCGACTGTTTCAGTGTGGTACCACATTACTATGTGATCCAAACCAGATAATAACCCAGGATCTAGCCATCAAGTATGAGAAATATGCGAAAGAATGAGCCTGATGAGAGCAAATCCCAGACCTAACCTAGACCTAACATGCGTTATCCTCTAAAATATTGAGCGATACCAGGTTTAATGGACTGTTTTAGTGTGGTACCACACTACTTCGTGATCCAAACCAGAAAAAACCCAGGATCTGTTCAACAGGTATGTGAAGAATGCGAAAGTATGAGTCTGATGAGTGAAAATCCCAGGCCTAACCTAGACCTAACATGCGTTATCCTCTAAAATATTGATCCAAACCAGGTTTAATGGACTGTTTCAGCGTGGTACCACACTACTACGTGATTCAAACCAGAAAAAACCCAGGATCCGTTCAACAAGTATGTAAAGACTGCGAAAGTATGAGTCTGATGAGTGAAAATCCCAGGCCTAACCTAGACCTAACATGCGTTACCCTCTAAAATATTGATCCAAACCAGGTTTAATGGACTGTTTCAGCGTGGTACCACACTACTACGTGATCCAAACCAGAAAAAACCCAGGATCCGTTCAACAAGTATGTAAAGACTGCGAAAGTATGAGTCTGATGAGTGAAAATCCCAGGCCTAACCTAGACCTAACATGCGTTATCCTCTAAGATATTGATCGAAACCAGGTTTAATCGACTGTTTTAGTCTGGCACCACATTACTACGTGATCCAAACCAGAAAAAACCCAGGATCCGTTCAACAAGTATGTAAAGACTGCGAAAGTATGAGTCTGATGAGTGAAAATCCCAGACCTATCCTAGACCTAACATGAATTATTCTCTAAAATATTGTGTCGAAACCAGGTTTAGTTGACTGTTTCAGTGTTGTACTACATTACTACGTGTTGCAATCCAGAAAAAGCCCAGGATCTAGCCATCAAGTATGAGAAATATGCGAAAGAATGAGCCTGATGAGAGCAAATCCCAGACCTAACCTTGACCTAACATGAATTATTCTCTAAAATATTGATCGAAACCAGGTTTAATTGACCGTTTCAGTGTGGTACCACATTACTACGTGATCCAAACCAGAAAAAACCCAGGATCCGTTCAACAAGTATGTGAAAAACGCTAAACTGTGAGCCTGATGAGGGCAAATCTTAGACCTAACCCAGACCTAACATGCGTTATCCTCTAAAATATTGATGGAAACCAGGTTTCATTGAATGTTTCAGTGTGGTACCACTTTACTACGTGATCCAATCCAGATATAGCCCAGGATCTAGCCATCAAGTATGAGAAATATGCGAAAGTATGAGCCTGATGAGGGCAAATCCTAGAACTATCCCAGACCTAACTTGCGTTATCCTCTAAAATACAGATCGAAACCAGGTTTAATTGACTGTTTCAGCGTGGTACCACATTACTACGTGATACAATCCAGAAACAGCCCTGGATCTAGCCTTGAAGTATGAGAAATATGCGAAAGTATGAGCCTGATGAGGGCAAATCCTAGACCTAACCCAGACCTAACATGCGTTATCCTCTAAAATATTTATCAAGACCAGGTTTAATGGACTGTTTCAGTGGGGTACCACATTACTACGTGATCCAAACCAGAAAAAACCCAGGATCCGTTCAACAAGTATGTGAAGAATGCGAAAGTATGAGTCTGATGAGTGAAAATCCCAGACCGAACCTAGACCTAACATGCGCTGTCCTCTAAAATATTGATGGAAACCAGGTTTCATTGACTGTTTCAGTGTGGTACCACAATACTACGTGATCCAAACCAGAAAAAACCCAGGATCAGTTCAACAAGTATGTGAAGAATGCGAAAGTATGAGTCTGATGAGTGAAAATCTCAGGACTTACCTAGACCTAACTTGCGTTGTCCTCTAAAATATTGATGGAAACGAGGTTTCATTGTCTGTTTCAGTGTGGTACTACATTACTACGTGATCCAATCCAGAAATAGCCCAGGATCTAGCCATGAAGTATGAGAAATATGCGAAAGTAAGAGCCTGATGAGGGCAAATCCTAGACCTATCCCAGACCTAACTTGCGTTATCATCAAAAATATTGATCGAAACCTGGTTTAATCGACTGCTTCAGAGTGGAACCACATTACTATGTGATCCAAACCAGAAAATAACCCAGGATCTGTTCAACGAGTATGTGAAGTGTGCGAAAGTATGAGTCTGATGATGTCAAATTCCAGACCTATCCCAGACCTAACTTGCGTTATCCTCTAAAATATTGATCGAAACCAGCTTTAATCGACAGTTTCAGTGTGGTACCACATTACTACGTGATCCAAACCAGAAAAAACCCAGGATCCGTTCAACAAGTATTTGAAGACTGCGAAAGTATGAGTCTGATGAGTGAAAATCCCAGACATAACCTAGACCTAACATGCGTTATCCTCTAAAATATTGATCCAAACCAGGTATAATGGACTGTTTCAGTGTGGTACCACATTACTGCGTGATCCAAACCAGTAAAAACCAAGGATCTGTTCAACAAGTACGAGAAATATGCGAAAGTATGAGCCTGATGAGCACAAATCCTAGACCTAACCCAGACCTAACATGAGTTATCCTCTAAAATATTTATCAAGACCAGGTTTAATGGACTGTTTCAGTGTGGTACCACATTACTACGTGATCCAAACCAGAAAAAACCCAGGATCCGTTCAACAAGTATGCGAAGAATGCGAAAGTATGAGTCTGATGAGTGAAAATCCCTGGCCTAACCTAGACCTAACATGCGCTGTCCTCTAAAATATTCATGGAAACCAGGTTTCATTGACTGTTTCAGTGTGGTACCACAATACTACGTGATCCAAGCCAGAAAAAACCCAGGATCAGTTCAACAAGTATGTGAAGAATGCGAAAGAATGAGCCTGATGAGAGAAAATCCCAGACCTAACCTAGACCTAACATGCGTTATCCTCTAAAATGTTGAGCGAAACCAGGCTTAATTGACTGTTTCAGCGTGGTACCACATTACTACGTGATACAAGCCAGAAACAGCCCAGGATCTGTTCAACAAGTATGTAAAAAACGCGAAAGTATGAGCCTGATGAGGGCAAATCCCAGACATATCCCAGGCCTAACTTGCGTTGTCCTCTAAGATAATGATGGAAACCAGGTTTAATTGACTGTTTCAGTGATGTACTTCATTACTACGTAATGCAATCGAGAAGAAGCCCAGGATCTAGCCATCAAGTATGAGAAATATGCGAAAGAATGAGCCTGATGAGAGCAAATCCCAGACCTAACCTAGACCTAACATGAATTATTCTCTAAAATATTGATCGAAACCAGGTTTAATGGACTGTTTCAGCGTGGTACCACACTACTACGTGATCCAAACCAGAAAAAACCCAGGATCCGTTCAACAAGTATGTAAAGACTGCGAAAGTATGAGTCTGATGAGTGAAAATCCCAGGCCTAACCTAGACCTAACATGCGTTATCCTCTAAGATATTGATCGAAACCAGGTTTAATCGACTGTTTTAGTCTGGCACCACATTACTACGTGATCCAAACCAGAAAAAACCCAGAATCCGTTCAACAAGTATGTAAAGACTGCGAAAGTATGAGTCTGATGAGTGAAAATCCCAGACCTAACCTAGACCTAACATGAATTATTCTCTAAAATATTGTGTCGAAACCAGGTTTAATTGACTGTTTCAGTGTTGTACTTCATTACTACGTGATGCAATCCAGAAAAAGCCCAGGATCTAGCCATCAAGTATGAGAATTATGCGAAAGAATGAGCCTTATGAGAGCAAATCCCTGACCTAACCTAGACCTAACATGAATTATTCTCTAAAATATTGATCGAAACCAGGTTTAATTGACTGTTTCAGTGTGGTCCCACATTACTACGTGATCCAAACCAGAAATAACCCAGGATCCGTTCAACAAGTATGTGAAGAATGCGAAAGTATGAGTCTTATGAGTGAAAATCCCAGGCCTAACCTAGACCTAACATGCGTTATCCTCTAAAATATTGATCCAAACCAGGTTTAATGGACTGTTTCAGTGTGGTACTACATTACTACGAGATCCAAACTAGAAAAAACCCAGGATCCGTTCAACAAGTATGTGAAGAATGCGAAAGTATGCGTCTGATCAGTGAAAATCTCAGGACTTACCTAGACCTAACTTGCGTTGTCCTCTAAAATATTTATGGAAACGAGGTTTCATTGACTGTTTCATTGTGGTACTACATTACTACGTGATGCAATCCAGAAAAAGCCCAGGATCGAGCCATCAAGTATGAGAAATATGCGAAAGGATGAGCCTGATGAGAGCTAATCCCAGACCTAACCAAGACCTAACATGCGTTATCCTCTAAAATATTGAGCGATACCAGGTTTAATGGACTGTTTTAGTGTGGTACCACACTACTTCGTGATCCAAACCAGAAAAAACCCAGGATCTGTTCAACAGGTATGTGAAGAATGCGAAAGTATGAGTCTGATGAGTGAAAATCCCAGGCCTAACCTAGACCTAACATGCGTTATCCTCTAAAATATTGATCCAAACCAGGTTTAATGGACTGTTTCAGCGTGGTACCACACTACTACGTGATCCAAACCAGAAAAAACCCAGGATCCGTTCAACAAGTATGTAAAGACTGCGAAAGTATGAGTCTGATGAGTGAAAATCCCAGGCCTAACCTAGACCTAACATGCGTTACCCTCTAAAATATTGATCCAAACCAGGTTTAATGGACTGTTTCAGCGTGGTACCACACTACTACGTGATCCAAACCAGAAAAAACCCAGGATCCGTTCAACAAGTATGTAAAGACTGCGAAAGTATGAGTCTGATGAGTGAAAATCCCAGGCCTAACCTAGACCTAACATGCGTTATCCTCTAAGATATTGATCGAAACCAGGTTTAATCGACTGTTTTAGTCTGGCACCACATTACTACGTGATCCAAACCAGAAAAAACCCAGGATCCGTTCAACAAGTATGTAAAGACTGCGAAAGTATGAGTCTGATGAGTGAAAATCCCAGACCTATCCTAGACCTAACATGAATTATTCTCTAAAATATTGTGTCGAAACCAGGTTTAGTTGACTGTTTCAGTGTTGTACTTCATTACTACGTCATGCAATCCAGAAAAAGCCCAGGATCTAGCCATCAAGTATGAGAAATATGCGAAAGAATGAGCCCTATGAGAGCAAATCCCTGACCTAACCTAGACCTAACATGAATTATTCTCTAAAATATTGATCGAAACCAGGTTTAATTGACTGTTTCAGTGTGGTACCACATTACTACGAGATCCAAACGAGAAAAAACCCAGGATCCGTTCAACAAGTATGTGAAGAATGCGAAAGTATGAGTCTGATCAGTGAAAATCTCAGGACTTACCTAGAGCTAACTTGCGTTGTCCTCTAAAATATTGATGGAAACGAGGTTTCATTGTCTGTTTCAGTGTGGTACTACATTACTACGTGATCCAATCCAGAAATAGCCCAGGATCTAGCCATGAAGTATGAGAAATATGCGAAAGTAAGAGCCTGATGTGGGCAAATCCTAGACCTATCCCAGACCTAACTTGCGTTATCCTCAAAAATATTGATCGAAACCTGGTTTAATCGACTGTTTCAGTGTGGTACCACATTACTACGTGATCCAAACCAGAAAAAACCCAGGATCAGTTCAACAAGTACGTGAAAAACGCGAAAGTATGAGCCTGATTAGGGCGAATCCCAGACCTATCCCAGACCTAACTTGCGTTATCCTCTAAAATATTGATCGAAACCAGGTTTAATTGACTGTTTCAGCGTGGTACCACATTGCTACGTGATACAATCCAGAAACAGCCCAGGATCTAGCCATGAAGTATGAGAAATATGCGAAAGTATGAGCCTGATGAGGGCAAATCCTAGACCTAACCCAGACCTAACATGCGTTATCCTCTAAAATATTTATCAAGACCAGGTTTAATTGATTGTTTCAGTGTGGTCCCACATTACTACGTGATCCAAACCAGAAAAAACCCAGGATCCGTTCAAGAAGTATGTGAAGAACGCGAAAGTAAGAGTCTGATGAGTGAAAATCCCAGACCTAACCCAGACCTAACATGCGTTATCCTCTAAAATATTTATCAAGACCAGGTTTAATTGAATGTTTCAGTGTGGTACCACATTACTACATGATCCAAACCAGTAAAAACCCAGGATCCGTTCAACAAGTATGTGAAGAATGCGAAAGTATGTGTCTGATGAGAGAAAATCCCCGGCCTAACCCAGACCTAACATGCGTTATCCTCAAAAATATTGATCGAAACCAGGTTTAATCGACTGTTTCAGTGTGGTACCACATTACTATGTGATCCAAACCAGATAATAACCCAGGATCTAGCCATCAAGTATGAGAAATATGCGAAAGAATGAGCCTGATGAGAGCAAAATCCCAGTATGAGTATGAAAAGTATGAGTCTGATAAGTGAAAATCCCAGGCCTAACCTAGACCTAACATGCGTTATCCGCAAAAATATTGATCGAAACCTGGTTTAATCGACTGTTTCAGTGTGGTACCACATCACTATGTGATCCAAACCAGAAAATAACCCAGGATCCGCCCAACAAGTATGTAAAGACTGCGAAAGTATGAGTCTGATGAGTGAAAATCCCAGGCCTAACCTAGACCTAACATGCGTTATCCTCTAAAATATTGATCCAAACCAGGTTTAATGGACTGTTTCAGCGTGGTACCACACTACTACGTGATCCAAACCAGAAAAAACCCAGGATCCGTTCAACAAGTATGTAAAGACTGCGAAAGTATGAGTCTGATGAGTGAAAATCCCAGTCCTAACCTAGACCTAACATGCGTTATCCTCTAAGATATTGATCGAAACCAGGTTTAATCGACTGTTTTAGTCTGGCACCACATTACTACGTGATCCAAACCAGAAAAAACCCAGGATCCGTTCAACAAGTATGTAAAGACTGCGAAAGTATGAGTCTGATGAATGAAAATCCCAGACCTAACCTAGACCTAACATGAATTATTCTCTAAAATATTGTGTCGAAACCAGGTTTAATTGACTGTTTCAGTGTTGTACTTCATTACTACGTGATGCAATCCAGAAAAAGCCCAGGATCGAGCCATCAAGTATGAGAAATATGCGAAAGGATGAGCCTGATGAGAGCAAATCCCAGACCTAACCTAGACCTAACATGCGTTATCCTCTAAAATATTGAGTGAAACCAGGTTTAATGGACTGTTTTAGTGTGGTACCACACTACTTCGTGATCCAAACCAGAAAAAACCCAGGATCTGTTCAACAGGTATGTGAAGAATGCGAAAGTATGAGTCTGATGAGTGAAAATCCCAGGCCTAACCTAGACCTAACATGCGTTATCCTCTAAAATATTGATCCAAACCAGGTTTAATGGACTGTTTCAGCGTGGTACCACACTACTACGTGATCCAAACCAGAAAAAACCCAGGATCCGTTCAACAAGTATGTAAAGACTGCGAAAGTATGAGTCTGATGAGTGAAAATCCCAGGCCTAACCTAGACCTAACATGCGTTATCCTCTAAAATATTGATCCAAACCAGGTTTAATGGACTGTTTCAGCGTGGTACCACACTACTACGTGATCCAAACCAGAAAAAACCCAGGATCCGTTCAACAAGTATGTAAAGACTGCGAAAGTATGAGTCTGATGAATGAAAATCCCAGACCTAACCTAGACCTAACATGAATTATTCTCTAAAATATTGTGTCGAAACCAGGTTTAATTGACTGTTTCAGTGTTGTACTTCATTACTACGTGATGCAATCCAGAAAAAGCCCAGGATCGAGCCATCAAGTATGAGAAATATGCGAAAGGATGAGCCTGATGAGAGCAAATCCCAGACCTAACCTAGACCTAACATGCGTTATCCTCTAAAATATTGAGCGAAACCAGGTTTAATTGACTGTTTCAGTGTTGTACTTCATTACTACGTGATGCAATCCAGAAAAAGCCCAGGATCTAGCCATCAAGTATGAGTAATATGCGAAAGAATGAGCCTGATGAGAGTAAATCCCTGACCTAACCTAGACTTAACATGAATTATTCTCTAAAATATTGATCGAAACCTGGTTTAATCGACAGTTTCAGTGTGGTACCACATTACTATGTGATACAAACAAGAAAATAACCCAGTATCTGTTCAACGAGTCTGTGAAGTGTGCGAAAGTATGAGTCTGACGAGGTCAAATCCCAGGCCTATCCCAGACCTAGCTTGCGTTATCCTCTAAAATATTGATGGAAACCAGGTTTAATAGACTGTTTCAGTGTTGTACTTCATTACTACGTTATACAATCCAGAAAATAACCCAGGATCTGTTCAACGAGTATGTGAAGGGTGCGAAAGTATGAGTCTGATGAGGTCAAATCCCAGACCTATCCCAGACCTAACTTGCGTTATCCTCTAAAATATTGATCGAAACCAGGTTTAATCGACTGTTTCAGTGTGGTACCACATTACTACGTGATCCAATCCAGAAATAGCCCAGGATCTAGCCATGAAGTATGAGAAATATGCGAAAGTATCAGCCTGACGAGAGCAAATCCTAGACCTAACCCAGACATACCATGCGTTATCCTCAAAAGTATTGATCGAAACCTGGTTTAATTGACTGTTTCAGTGTGGTACCACATTACTATGTGATACAATCCAGAAACAGCCCAGGATCTAGCCATCAAGTATGAGTAATATGCGAAAGAATGAGCCTGATGAGAGTAAATCCCTGACCTAACCTAGACCTAACATGAATTATTCTCTAAAATATTGATCGAAACCTGGTTTAATCGACAGTTTCAGTGTGGTACCACATTACTATGTGATACAAACAAGAAAATAACCCAGTATCTGTTCAACGAGTATGTGAAGGGTGCGAAAGTATGAGTCTGACGAGGTCAAATCGCAGGCCTATCCCAGACCTAGCTTGCGTTATCCTCTACAATATTGATGGAAACCAGGTTGAATTGACTGTTTCAATGTTGTACTTCATTACTACGTTATACAATCCATACAAAGCCCAGGATCTAGCCATCAAGTATGCGAAATATGCGAAAGAATGAGCCTGATAAGAGCAAATCCCAGACCTAACCTAGACCTAACATGAATTATTCTCTAAAATATTGATCGAAACCAGGTTTAATTGACTGTTTCAGTGTTGTCCCACATTACTACGTGATCGAAACCAGAAAAAACCCAGGATCAGTTCAACAAGTACGTGAAAAACGCGAAAGTATGAGCCTGATTAGGGCGAATCCCAGACCTACCCCAGACATAACATGCGTTATCCTCAAAAGTATTGATCGAAACCTGGTTTAATTGACTGTTTCAGCGTGGTACCACATTACTACGTGATACAATCCAGAAACAGCCCAGGATCTAGCCATGAAGTATGTGAAATATGCGAAAGTATGAGCCTGATGAGGACAAATCCTAGACCTAACCCAAACCTAACATGCGTTATCCTCTAAAATATTTATCAAGACCAGGTTTAATTGATTGTTTCAGTGTGGTCCCACATTACTACGTGATCCAAACCAGAAAAAACCCAGGATCCGTTCAACAAGTATGTGAAGAACGCGAAAGTATGAGTCTGATGAGTGAAAATCCCAGACCTAACCCAGACCTAACATGCGTTATCCTCTAAAATATTTATCAAGACCAGGTTTAATTGAATGTTTCAGTGTGGTACCACATTACTACATGATCCAAACCAGTAAAAACCCAGGATCCGTTCAACAAGTATGTGAAGAATGCGAAAGTATGTGTCTGATGAGAGAAAATCCCCGGCCTAACCCAGACCTAACATGCGTTATCCTCTAAAATATTGATCTAAACCAGGTTTAATGGACTGTTTCAGCGTGGTACCACACTACTACGTGATCCAAACCAGAAAAAACCCAGGATCCGTTCAACAAGTATGTAAAGACTGCGAAAGTATGAGTCTGATGAGTGAAAATCCCAGGCCTAACCTAGACCTAACATGCGTTATCCTCTAAGATATTGATCGAAACCAGGTTTAATCGACTGTTTTAGTCTGGCACCACAATACTACGTGATCCAAACCAGAAAAAACCCAGGATCCGTTCAACAAGTATGTAAAGACTGCGAAAGTATGAGTCTGATGAATGAAAATCCCAGACCTAACCTAGACCTAACATGAATTATTCTCTAAAATATTGTGTCGAAACCAGGTTTAATTGACTGTTTCAGTGTTGTACTTCATTACTACGTGATGCAATCCAGAAAAAGCCCAGGATCGAGCCATCAAGTATGAGAAATATGCGAAAGGATGAGCCTGATGAGAGCAAATCCCAGACCTAACCTAGACCTAACATGCGTTATCCTCTAAAATATTGAGCGAAACCAGGTTTAATGGACTGTTTTAGTGTGGTATCACACTACTTCGTGATCCAAACCAGAAAAAACCCAGGATCTGTTCAACAGGTATGTGAAGAA
Source organism: Colletes latitarsis (assembly GCF_051014445.1). NCBI lineage: Eukaryota > Metazoa > Arthropoda > Insecta > Hymenoptera > Colletidae > Colletes > Colletes latitarsis. The sequence goes on along the minus strand of NW_027488370.1, from coordinate 9,313,843 downwards.
TGCGAAAGTATGAGTCTGATGAGTGAAAATCCCAGGCCTAACCTAGACCTAACATGCGTTATCCTCTAAAATATTGATCCAAACCAGGTTTAATGGACTGTTTCAGCGTGGTACCACACTACTACGTGATCCAAACCAGAAAAAACCCAGGATCCGTTCAACAAGTATGTAAAGACTGCGAAAGTATGAGTCTGATGAGTGAAAATCCCAGGCCTAACCTAGACCTAACATGCGTTATCCTCTAAAATATTGATCCAAACCAGGTTTAATGGACTGTTTCAGCGTGGTACCACACTACTACGTGATCCAAACCAGAAAAAACCCAGGATCCGTTCAACAAGTATGTAAAGACTGCGAAAGTATGAGTCTGGTGAGTGAAAATCCCAGGCCTAACCTAGACCTAACATGCGTTATCCTCTAAGATATTGATCGAAACCAGGTTTAATCGACTGTTTTAGTCTGGCACCACATTACTACGTGATCCAAACCAGAAAAAACCCAGGATCCGTTCAACAAGTATGTAAAGACTGCGAAAGTATGAGTCTGATGAGTGAAAATCCCAGACCTATCCTAGACCTAACATGAATTATTCTCTAAAATATTGTGTCAAAACCAGGTTTAATTGACTGTTTCAGTGTTGTACTTCATTACTACGTCATGCAATCCAGAAAAAGCCCAGGATCTAGCCATCAAGTATGAGAAATATGCGAAAGAATGAGCCTTATGAGAGCAAATCCCTGACCTAACCTAGACCTAACATGAATTATTCTCTAAAATATTGATCGAAACCAGGTTTAATTGACTGTTTCAGTGTGGTACCACATTACTACGAGATCCAAACGAGAAAAAACCCAGGATCCGTTCAACAAGTATGTGAAGAATGCGAAAGTATGAGTCTGATCAGTGAAAATCTCAGGACTTACCTAGAGCTAACTTGCGTTGTCCTCTAAAATATTGATGGAAACGAGGTTTCGTTGTCTGGTTCAGTGTGGTACTACATTACTACGTGATCCAATCCAGAAATAGCCCAGGATCTAGCCATGAAGTATGAGAAATATGCGAAAGTAAGAGCCTGATGAGGGCAAATCCTAGACCTATCCCAGACCTAACTTGCGTTATCCTCAAGAATATTGATCGAAACCTGGTTTAATCGACTGTTTCAGTGTGGTACCACATTTCTATGTGATCCAAACCAGAAAATTACCCAGGATCTGTTCAACGAGTATGTGAAGTGTGCGAAAGTATGAGTCTGATGAGGTCAAATTCCAGACCTATCCCAGACCTAACTTGCGTTATCCTCTAAAATATTGATCGAAACCAGCTTTAATCGACTGTTTCAGTGTGGTACCACATTACTACGTGATCCAAACCAGAAAAAACCCAGGATCCGTTCAACAAGTATTTGAAGACTGCGAAAGTATGAGTCTGATGAGTGAAAATCCCAGACCTAACCTAGACCTAACATGCGTTATCCTTTAAAATATTGATCCAAACTAGGTATAATGGACTGTTTCAGTGTGGTACCACAATACTGCGTGATCCAAACCAGAAAATACCAAGGATCTGTTCAACAAGTATCTGAAAAACGCGACAGTATGAGCCTGATGAGGGCAAATCCAAGACCTATCCCAGACCTAACTTGCGTTGTCCTCTAAGATATTGATGGAAACCAGGTTTAATTGACTGTTTCAGTGTTGTACTTCATTACTACGTGATGCAATCCAGAAAAAGCCCGGGATCTAGCCATGAAGTATGAGAAATATGCGAAAGTATGAGCCTGAAGAGGTCAAATCCTAGTCCTAACCCAGACCTAACATGCGTTAGCCTCTAAAATATTGATCGAAACCAGGTTTAATCGACTGTTTCAGTGTGGTACCACATTACTACGTGATCCAAACCAGAAAAAGATCCAGGATCTTGTCAACGAGAATGTGAAGTGTGCGAAAGTATGAGTCTGATGAGGGCTAATCCCAGACCTATCCCAGACCTAACATGCGTTATCCTCTAAAATATTGATCGAAACCAGGTTTAATTGACTGTTTCAGCGTGGTACCACATTACTACGTGATACAATCCAGAAACAGCCCAGGATCTAGCCATGAAGTATGAGAAATATGCGAGTATGAGCCTGATGAGGGCAAATCCCAGGCCTAACCTACTCCTAACATGCGTTATCCTCCAAAATATTGATCGAAACCTGGTTTAATTGACCGTTTTATTGTGGTACCACTTTACTACGTGCTCCAAAGCAGAAAAAACGCTCGATCAGGTCAACATGCATGTTAAAACAGGGAAAGTATGAGCCTGATGAGGGCAAATCCCAGACCTATCCCAGACCTAACATGCGTTATCCTCAAAAATATTGATCGAAACCAGGTTTAATCGACTGTTTCAGTGTGGTACCACATTACTACGTGATCCAAACCAGAAAAAGATCCAGGATCTTGTCAACGAGAATGTGAAGTGTGCGAAAGTATGAGTCTGATGAGGGCTAATCCCAGACCTATCCCAGACCTAACATGCGTTATCCTCTAAAATATTGATCGAAACCAGGTTTAATTGACAGTTTTAGTGTGGTACCACTTTACTACGTGATCCAAAGCAAAGAAAACCCTCGATCAGGTCAACATGCATGTTAAAACTGCGAAAGTATGACCCTGATGAGGGCAAATCACAGACGTAACCCAGACCTAGCATGCGTTACCCTGTAAAATATTTATCAAGACCAGGTTTATTTGATTGTTTCAGTGTGGTCCCACATTACTACGTGATCCAATCCAGAAAAAGCCCAGGATCTAGCCATCAAGTATGAGTAATATGCGAAAGAATGAGCCTGATGAGAGTAAATCCCTGACCTAACCTAGACTTAACATGAATTATTCTCTAAAATATTGATCGAAACCTGGTTTAATCGACAGTTTCAGTGTGGTACCACATTACTATGTGATACAAACAAGAAAATAACCCAGTATCTGTTCAACGAGTCTGTGAAGTGTGCGAAAGTATGAGTCTGACGAGGTCAAATCCCAGGCCTATCCCAGACCTAGCTTGCGTTATCCTCTAAAATATTGATGGAAACCAGGTTTAATAGACTGTTTCAGTGTTGTACTTCATTACTACGTTATACAATCCAGATAAAGCCCAGGATCTAGCCATCAAGTATGAGAAAAATGCGAAAGAATGAGCCTGATAAGAGCAAATGCCAGACCTAACCTAGACCTAACATGAATTATTCTCTTAAATATTGATCGAAACCAGGTTTATTTGACTGTTTCAGTGTTGTCCCACATTACTACGTGATCCAAACCAGAAAAAACCCAGGATCCGTTCAACAAGTATGTGAAGAATGCGAAAGTATGAGTCTGATAAGTGAAAATCCCAGGCCTAACCTAGACCTAACATGCGTTATCCTCTAAAATATTGATCGAAACCTGGTTTAATCGACTGTTTAAGTGTGGTACCACATTACTATGTGATCCAAACCAGAAAATAACCCAGGATCTGTTCAACGAGTATGTGAAGGGTGCGAAAGTATGAGTCTGATGAGGTCAAATCCCAGACCTATCCCAGACCTAACTTGCGTTATCCACTAAAATATTGATCGAAACCAGGTTTAATCGACTGTTTCAGTGTGGTACCACATTACTACGTGATCCAATCCAGAAATAGCCCAGGATCTAGCCATGAAGTATGAGAAATATGCGAAAGTATCAGCCTGACGAGAGCAAATCCTAGACCTAACCCAGACATACCATGCGTTATCCTCAAAAGTATTGATCGAAACCTGGTTTAATTGACTGTTTCAGTGTGGTACCACATTACTGTGTGATACAATCCAGAAACAGCCCAGGATCTAGCCATCAAGTATGAGTAATATGCGAAAGAATGAGCTTGATGAGAGTAAATCCCTGACCTAACCTAGACCTAACATGAATTATTCTCTAAAATATTGATCGAAACCTGGTTTAATCGACAGTTTCAGTGTGGTACCACATTACTATGTGATACAAACAAGAAAATAACCCAGTATCTGTTCAACGAGTATGTGAAGGGTGCGAAAGTATGAGTCTGACGAGGTCAAATCGCAGGCCTATCCCAGACCTAGCTTGCGTTATCCTCTACAATATTGATGGAAACCAGGTTTAATTGACTGTTTCAATGTTGTACTTCATTACTACGTTATACAATCCATACAAAGCCCAGGATCTAGCCATCAAGTATGCGAAATATGCGAAAGAATGAGCCTGATAAGAGCAAATCCCAGACCTAACCTAGACCTAACATGAATTATTCTCTAAAATATTGATCGAAACCAGGTTTAATTGACTGTTTCAGTGTTGTCCCACATTACTACGTGATCCAAACCAGAAATAGCCCAGGATCTAGCCATCAAGTATGAGTAATATGCGAAAGAATGAGCCTGATGAGAGTAAATCCCAGACCTAACCTAGACCTAACATAAATTATTCTCTAAAATATTGATCGAAACCAGGTTTAATTGACTGTTTCAGTGTGGTCCCGCATTACTACATGATCCAAACCAGAAAAAACCCAGGATCCGTTCAACAAGTATGTGAAGAATGCGAAAGTATGAGTCTGATGAGTGAAAATCCCAGGCCTAACCTAGACCTAACATGCGTTATTCTCAATAATATTGATCGAAACCAGGTTTAATCGACTGTTTCAGTGTGGTACCACATTACTACGTGATCCAAACCAGAAAAAAAACCCAGGATCTGATCAACGAGTATGTCAAGTGTGCGAAAGTATGAGTCTGATGAGGGCAAATCCCAGACCTATCCCAGACTTAACTTGCGATAACCTCTAAAATATTGATCGAAACCAGGTTTAATTGACTGTTTTAGTGTGGTACCACTTTACTACGTGATCCAAAGCAAAGAAAACCCTCGATCAGGTCAACATGCATGTTAAAACTGCGAAAGTATGAGCCTGATGAGGGCTAATCCCAGACCTATCCCAGACCTAACATGCGTTATCCTCAAAAATATTGATCGAAACCAGGTTTAATCGACTGTTTCAGTGTGGTACCACATTACTACGTGATCCAAACCAGAAAAAGACCCAGGATCTTGTCAACGAGTATGTGAAGTGTGCGAAAGTATGAGTCTGATGAGGGCTAATCCCAGACCTATCCCAGACCTAACATGCGTTATCCTCTAAAATATTGATCGAAACCAGGTTTAGTTGACTGTTTTAGTGTGGTACCACTTTACTACGTGATCCAAAGCAAAGAAAACCCTCGATCAGGTCAACATGCATGTTAAAACTGCGAAAGTATGACCCTGATGAGGGCAAATCACAGACGTAACCCAGACCTAGCATGCGTTATCCTGTAAAATATTTATCAAGACCAGGTTTAATTGAATGTTTCAGTGTGGTACCACATTACTACGTGATCCAAGCCAGAAAAAACCCAGGATCTGTTCAACAAGTATGTGAAAAACGCGAAACTGCGAGCCTGATGAGGGCAAATCTTAGACCTAACCTTGACCTAACATGCGTTATCCTCGAAAATATTTATCCAGACCAGGTTTCATTGAATGTTTCTGTGTGGTACCACTTTACTACGTGATCCAATCCAGAAATAGCCCAGGATCTAGCCATGGAGTATGAGAAATATGCGAAAGTATGAGCCTGATGAGGGCAAATCCTAGACCTAACCCAGACCTAACATGCGGTATTCTCTAAAATATTTATCAAGACCAGGTTTAATTGAATGTTTCAGTGTGGTACCACATTACTACGTGATCCAAACTAGAAAAAACCCAGGATCCGTTCAACAAGTATGTGAAGATTGCGAAAGTATGAGTCTGATCAGTGAAAATCTCAGGCCTTACCTAGACCTAACTTGCGTTGTCCTCTAAAATATTGATGGAAACCTGGTTTCGTTGACTGTTTCAGTGTGGTACTACATTACTACGTGATCCAAACCAGAAAAAACCCAGGATCCGTTCAACAAGTATGTGAAGAATGCGAAAGTATGAGTCTGCTGAGTGAAAATCCCAGTCCTAACCCAGACCTAACATGCGTTATCCTCTAAAATAGTTATCAAGACCAGGTTTAATTGAATGTTTCAGTGTGGTACCACATTACTACATGATCCAAACCAGTAAAAACCCAGGATCCGTTCAACAAGTATGTGAAGAATGCGAAAGTATGTGTCTGATGAGGGAAAATCCCAGGGCTAACATAGACCTAACATGCGTTATCCTCTAAAATATTGATCGAAACCAGGTTTAATCGACTGTTTCAGTGTGGTACTACATTACTACGTGATCCAAACCAGAAAAAACCCAGGATCCGTTCAACAAGTATGTGAAGAATGCGAAAGTATGAGTCTGATGAGTGAAAATCCCAGACCTAACCCAGACCTAACATGCGTTATCCTCTAAAATATTTATCAAGACCAGGTTTAATTGAATGTTTCAGTGTGGTACCACATTACTACATGATCCAAACCAGTAAAAACCCAGGATCCGTTCAACAAGTATGTGAAGAATGCGAAAGTATGTGTCTGATGAGAGAAAATCCCCGGCCTAACCCAGACCTAACATGCGTTATCCTCAAAAATATTGATCGAAACCAGGTTTAATCGACTGTTTCAGTGTGGTACCACATTACTATGTGATCCAAACCAGAAAATAACCCAGGATCTAGCCATCAAGTATGAGAAATATGCGAAAGAATGAGCCTGATGAGAGCAAATCCCAGACCTAACCTAGACCTAACATGAATTATTCTCTAAAATATTGATCGAAACCAGGTTTAATTGACTGTTTCAGTGCGGTCCCACATTACTACGTGATCCAAACCAGAAAAAACCCAGGATCCGTTCAACAAGTATGTGAAGAATGCGAAAGTATGAGTCTGATTAGTGTAAATCCCAGGCCTAACCTAGACATAACATGCGTTATCCTCAAAAATATTGATCGAAACCTGGTTTAATCGACTGTTTCAGTGTGGTACCACATTACTATGTGATCCAAACCAGAAAATAACCCAGGATCTGTTCAACGAGTATGTGAAAAACGCGAAAGTATGAGCCTGATGAGGGCAAATCCCAGACATATCCCAGACCTAACTTGCGTCGTCCTCTAAGATATTGATGGAAAGCAGGTTTAATTGACAGTTTCAGTGTTGTACTTCATTACTACGTGATGCAATCCAGAAAAAGCCCAGGATCTAACCATCAAGTATGAGAAATATGCGAAAGAATGAGCCTCATGAGAGCAAATCCCAGACCTAACCTAGACCTAACATGAATTATTCTCTAAAATATTGATCGAGACCAGGTTTAATCGACTGTTTCAGTGTGGTACCACATTACTACGTGATCCAATCCAGAAAAAACCGAGGATCAGTTCAACAAGTATGTGAAGAATGCGAAAGTATGAGTCTGATGAGTGAAAATCCCAGGGCTAACATAGACCTAACATGCGTAATCCTCTAAAATATTGATCGAAACCAGGTTTAATCGACTGTTTCAGTGTGGTACCACATTACTACGTGATCCAAACCAGAAAAAACCCAGGATCAGTTCAACAAGTATGTGAAGAATGCGAAAGTATGAGTCTGATGAGTGAAAATCCCAGGGCTAACATAGACCTAACATGCGTTATCCTCTAAAATATTGACCGAAACCAGGTTTAATCGACTGTTTCAGTGTGGTACCACATTACTACGTGATCCAAACCAGAAAAAACCGAGGATCAGTTCAACAAGTATGTGAAGAATGCGAAAGTATGAGTCTGATGAGTGAAAATCCCAGGGCTAACATAGACCTAACATGCGTTATCCTCTAAAATATTGATCGAAACCAGGTTTAATTGACTGTTTTAGAGTGGTACCACTTTACTACGTGATCCAAAGCAATGAAAACCCTCGATCAGGTCAACATGCATGTTAAAACTGCGAAAGTATGACCCTGATGAGGGCAAATCACAGACGTAACCCAGACCTAACATGCGTTATCCTCTAAAATATTTATCAAGACCAGGTTTAATTGAATGTTTCAGTGTGGTACCACATTACTACGTGATCCAAGCCAGAAAAAACCCAGGATCTGTTCAACAAGTATGTGAAAAACGCGAAACTGTGAGCCTGATGAGGGCAAATCTTAGACCTAACCTTGACCTAACATGCGTTATCCTCGAAAATATTTATTCAGACCAGGTTTCATTGAATGTTTCTGTGTGGTACCACTTTACTACGTGATCCTAATCCAGAAATAGCCCAGGATCTAGCCATGGAGTATGAGAAATATGCGAAAGTATGAGCCTGATGAGGGCAAATCCTAGACCTAACCCAGACCTAACATGCGGTATTCTCTAAAATATTTATCAAGACCAGGTTTAATTGAATGTTTCAGTGTGGTACCACATTACTACGTGATCCAAACCAGAAAAAGCCCAGTATACGTTCAACAAGTATGTGAAGATTGCGAAAGTATGAGTCTGATCAGTGAAAATCTCAGGCCTTACCTAGACCTAACTTGCGTTGTCCTCTAAAATATTGATGGAAACCTGGTTTCGTTGACTGTTTCAGTGTGGTACTACATTACTACGTGATGCAATCTAGACAAAGCCCAGGATCTAGCCATCATGCATGAGAAATATGCGAAAGAATGAGCCTGATGACAGCAAATCCCAGACCTAACCCAGACCTAACATGCGTTATCCTCTAAAATATTTATCAAGACCAGGTTTAATTGATTGTTTCAGTGTGGTCCCACATTACTACGTGATCCAAACCAGAAAAAACCCAGGATCCGTTCAACAAGTATGTGAAGAATGCGAAAGTATGAGTCTGATGAGTGAAAATCCCAGACCTAACCCAGACCTAACATGCGTTATCCTCTAAAATATTTATCAAGACCAGGCTTAATTGAATGTTTCAGTGTGGTACCACATTACTACATGATCCAAACCAGTAAAAACCCAGGATCCGTTCAACAAGTATGTGAAGAATGCGAAAGTATGTGTCTGATGAGAGAAAATCCCCGGCCTAACCCAGACCTAACATGCGTTAACCTCAAAAATATTGATCGAAACCAGGTTTAATCGACTGTTTCAGTGTGGCACCACATTACTATGTGATCCAAACCAGAAAATAACCCAGGATCTAGCCATCAAGTATGAGAGATATGCGAAAGAATGAGCCTGATGAGAGCAAATCCCAGACCTAACCTAGACCTAACATGAATTATTCTCTAAAATATTGATCGAAACCAGGTTTAATTGACTGTTTCAGTGTGGTCCCACATTACTACGTGATCCAAACCAGAAAATAACCCAGGATCTGTTCAACGAGTATGTGAAAAACGCGAAAGTATGAGCCTGATGAGGGCAAATCCCAGACATATCCCAGACCTAACTTGCGTTGTCCTCTAAGATATTGATGGAAAGCAGGATTAATTGACAGTTTCAGTGTTGTACTTCATTACTACGTGATGCAATCCAGAAAAAGCCCAGGATCTAACCATCAAGTATGAGAAATATGCGAAAGAATGAGCCTCATGAGAGCAAATCCCAGACCTAACCTAGACCTAACATGAATTATTCTCTAAAATATTGATCGAGACCAGGTTTAATCGACTGTTTCAGTGTGGTACCACATTACTACGTGATCCAAACCAGAAAAAACCGAGGATCAGTTCAACAAGTATGTGAAGAATGCGAAAGTATGAGTCTGATGAGTGAAAATCCCAGGGCTAACATAGACCTAACATGCGTTATCCTCTAAAATATTGATCGAAACCAGGTTTAATCGACTGTTTCAGTGTGGTACCACATTACTACGTGATCCAAACCAGAAAAAACCCAGGATCAGTTCAACAAGTATGTGAAGAATGCGAAAGTATGAGTCTGATGAGTGAAAATCCCAGGGCTAACATAGACCTAACATGCGTTATCCTCTAAATTATTGATCGAAACCAGGTTTAATCGACTGTTTCAGTGTGGTACCACATTACAACGTGATCCAAACCAGAAAAAACCGAGGATCAGTTCAACAAGTATGTGAAGAATGCGAAAGTATGAGTCTGATGAGTGAAAATCCCAGGGCTAACATAGACCTAACATGCGTTATCCTCGAAAATATTGATCGAAACCAGGTTTAATTGACTGTTTTAGTGTGGTACCACTTTACTACGTGATCCAAAGCAATGAAAACCCTCGATCAGGTCAACATGCATGTTAAAACTGCGAAAGTATGACCCTGATGAGGGCAAATCACAGACGTAACCCAGACCTAACATGCGTTATCCTCTAAAATATTTATCAAGACCAGGTTTAATTGAATGTTTCAGTGTGGTACCACATTACTACGTGATCCAAGCCAGAAAAAACCCAGGATCTGTTCAACAAGTATGTGAAAAACGCGAAACTGTGAGCTTGATGAGGGCAAATCTTAGACCTAACCTTGACCTAACATGCGTTATCCTCGAAAATATTTATCCAGACCAGGTTTCATTGAATGTTTCTGTGTGGTACCACTTTACTACGTGATCCAATCCAGAAATAGCCCAGGATCTAGCCATGGAGTATGAGAAATATGCGAAAGTATGAGCCTGATGAGGGCAAATCCTAGACCTAATCCAGACCTAGCATGTGTTATCCTCTAAGATATTGATGGCAACCAGGTTTAATGGACTGTTTCAGTGTGGTACCACACTACTACGTGATCCAAACCAGAAAAAACGCTGGATCTGTTCCACAAGTATGTGAAAAACGCGAAAGTATGAGTCTGATGAGGTCAAATCCTAGACCTAACCCAAACCTAACATGCGTTATCCTCTAAAATATTTATCAAGACCAGGTTTAATTGAATGTTTCAGTGTGGTACCACATTACTACGTTATCCAAAGCAAAGAAAACCCTCGATCAGGTCAACATGCATGTTAAAACTGCGAAAGTATGACCCTGATGAGGGCAAATCACAGACGTAACCCAGACCTAGCATGCGTTATCCTGTAAAATATTTATCAAGACCAGGTTTAATTGAATGTTTCAGTGTGGTACCACATTACTACGTGATCCAAGCCAGAAAAAACCCAGGATCTGTTCAACAAGTATGTGAAAAACGCGAAACTGCGAGACTGATGAGTGCAAATCTTAGACCTAACCTTGACCTAACATGCGTTATCCTCGAAAATATTTATCCAGACCAGGTTTCATTGAATGTTTCTGTGTGGTACCACTTTACTACGTGATCCAATCCAGAAATAGCCCAGACCTATCCCAGACTTAACTTGCGTTATCCTCTAAAATAGTGATCGAAACCAGGTTTAATCGACTGTTTCAGCGTGGTACCACATTACTACGTGATACAATCCAGAAACAGTCCAGGATCTAGCCATGAAGTATGAGAAATCTGCGAAAGAATGAGCCTGATGAGAGCAAATCCCAGACCTTACCCAGACCTAACATGCGTTATCCTCTAAAATATTTATCAAGACCAGGTTTAATTGAATGTTTCAGTGTGGTACCACATTACTACGTGATCCAAACCAGTAAAAACCCAGGATCCGTTCAACAAGTATGTGAAGAATGCGAAAGTATGTGTCTGATGAGAGAAATTCCCCGGCCTAACCCAGACCTAACATGCGTTATCCTCTAAAATATTTATCAAGACCAGGTTTAATTGAATGTTTCAGTGTGGTACCACATTACTACGTGATCCAAACCAGTAAAAACCCAGGATCCGTTCAACAAGTATGTGAAGAATGCGAAAGTATGTGTCTGATGAGTGAAATTCCCCGGCCTAACCCAGACCTAACATGCGTTATCCTCAAAAATATTGATCGAAACCAGGTTTAATCGACTGTTTCAGTGTGGCATCACACTACTACGTGACCCAAACCTGAAAAAACCAAGGATCTGTTCAGCAAGTATGTGAAAAACGCGAAAGTCTGAGCCTGTTGAGGGCAAATCCCAGACCTATCCCAGACCTAACTTGAGTTAACCTCTAAAATATTGAGCGAAACCAGGTTTAATTGACTCTTTCAGTGTGGTACCACATTACTACGTGATCCAATCCAGAAATAGCCCAGGATCTAGCCATGAAGTATGAGAAATATGCGAGAGTATGAGCCTGACGAGGGCACATCCTAGACCTAACCCAGACCTAACATGCGTTATCCTCTAAAATATTTATCAAGACCAGGTTTAATTGATTGTTTCAGTGTGGTCCCACATTACTACGTGATCCAAACCAGAAAAAACCCAGGATCCGTTCAACATGTATGTGAAGAATGCGAAAGTATGAGTCTGATGAGGGCAAATCCTAGACCTAACCTAAACCTAACATGCGTTATCCTCTAAAATATTTATCAAGACCAGGATTAATTGAATGTTTCAGTGTGGTACCACATTACTACGTTATCCAAAGCAAAGAAAACCCTCGATCAGGTCAACATGCATGTTAAAACTGCGAAAGTATGACCCTGATGAGGGCAAATCACAGACGTAACCCAGACCTAGCATGCGTTATCCTGTAAAATATTTATCAAGACCAGGTTTAATTGAATGTTTCAGTGTGGTACCACATTACTACGTGATCCAAGCCAGAAAAAACCCAGGATCTGTTCAACAAGTATGTGAAAAACGCGAAACTGCGAGACTGATGAGTGCAAATCTTAGACCTAACCTTGACCTAACATGCGTTATCCTCGAAAATATTTATCCAGACCAGGTTTCATTGAACGTTTCTGTGTGGTACCACTTTACTACGTGATCCAATCCAGAAATAGCCCAGGATCTAGCCATGGAGTATGAGAAATATGCGAAAGTATGAGCCTGATGAGGGCAAATCCTAGACCTAACCCAGACCTAACATGCGTTATTCTCTAAAATATTTATCAAGACCAGGTTTAATTGAAAGTTTCAGTGTGGTACCACATTACTATGTGATCCAAACCAGAAAAAACCCAGGATCCGTTCAACAAGCATGTGAAGAATGCGAAAGTATGAGTCTGATGAGGGCAAATCCTAGACCTAACCCAAACCTAACATGCGTTATCCTCTGAAATATTTATCAAGACCAGGTTTAATTGAATGTTTCAGTGTGGTACCACATTACTACGTGATACAATCCTGAAAAAGCCCAGGATCTAGCCATCAAGTTTGAGAAATATGCGAAAGAATGAGCCTGATGAGGGCAAATCCTAGACCTAATCCAGACCTAGCATGTGTTATCCTCTAAGATATTGATGGCAACCAGGTTTAATGGACTGTTTCAGTGTGGTACCACACTCGTACGTGATCCAAACCAGAAAAAACCCTGGATCTGTTCAACAAGTATGTGAAAAACGCGAAAGTATGAGTCTGATGAGGTCAAATCCCAGACCTATCTCAGACTTAACTTGCGTTATCCTCTAAAATAGTGATCGAAACCAGGTTTAATCGACTGTTTCAGCGTGGTACCACATTACTACGTGATACAATCCAGAAACAGTCCAGGATCTAGCCATGAAGTATGAGAAATCTGCGAAAGAATGAGCCTGATGAGAGCAAATCCTAGACCTAACCCTAACCTAACATGCGTTATCCTCTAAAATATTTATCAAGACCAGGTTTAATTGAATGTTTCAGTGTGGTACCACATTACTACGTGATACAATCCAGAAAAAGCCCAGGATCTAGCCATGAAGTATGAGAAATATGCGAAAGAATGAGCCTGATGAGAGCAAATCCCAGACCTAACCTAGACCTAACATGAATTATTCTCTAAAATATTGATCGAAACCAGGTTTAATCGACTGTTTCAGTGTGGTACCACATTACTACGTGATCCAAACCAGAAAAAAACCAGGATCCGTTCAACAAGTATGTGAAGAATGCGAAAGAATGAGTCTGATGAGTGAAAATCCCAGACCTAACCTAGACCTAACATGCGTTATCCTCTAAAATATTGATCGAAACCTGGTTTAATTGACTGTTTCAGTGATGGTACCACATTACTACGTGATCCAATCCAGAAAATAACCCAGGATCTGTTCAAGGAGTATGTGAAGTGTGCGAAAGTATGAGTCTGATGAGGTCAAATCCCAGACCTATCCCAGACCTAACTTGCGTTATCCTCTAAAATATGGATCGAAACCAGGTTTAATCGACTGTTTCAGTGTGGTACCACATTACTACGTGATCGAAACCAGAAAAAACCCAGGATCAGTTCAACAAGTACGTGAAAAACGCGAAAGTATGAGCCTGATTAGGGCGATTCCCAGACCTATCCCAGACCTAACATGCGTTATCCTCTAATATATTTATCGAAACCAGGATTAATTGACTATTTCAGCGTGGTACCACATTACTACGTGATACAATCCAGAAACAGCCCAGGATCTAGCCATGAAGTATGAGAAATATGCGAAAGTATGAGCCCGATGAGGGCAAATCCTAGACCTAACCCAAACCTAACATGCGTTATCCTCTAAAATATTTCTCAAGACCAGGTTTAATTGAATGTTTCAGTGTGGTATCACATTACTACGTGATCCAATCCAGAAATAGCCCAGGATCTAGCCATGAAGTATGAGAAATATGCGAAAGTATGAGCCTGACAAGAGCAAATCCTAGACCTAACCCAGACCTAACATGCGTTATCCTGAAAAGTATTGATCGAAACCTGGTTTAATCGACTGTTTCAGTGTGGTACCACATTACAATGTGATCCAAACCAGAAAATAACCCAGGATCTGTTCAATGAGTATGTGAAGTGTGCGAAAGTATGAGTCTGATGAGGGCAAATCCCAGACCTATCCCAGACCTAACATGCGCTATCCTCTAAAATATTTATCAAGACCAGGTTTAATTGATTGTTTCAGTGTGGTCCCACATTACTACGTGATACAATCCAGAAACAGCCCAGGATCTAGCCATGAAGTATGAGAAATATGCGAAAGTATGAGCCCGATGAGGGCAAATCCTAGACCTAACCCAAACCTAACATGCGTTATCCTCTAAAATATTTATCAAGACCAGGTTTAATTGATTGTTTCAGTGTGGTCCCACATTACTACGTGATCCAATCCAGAAAAAGCCCAGGATCTAGCCATCAAGTATCAGTAATATGCGAAAGAATGAGCCTGATGAGAGTAAATCCTAGACCTAACCTAGACCTAACATGAATTATTCTCTAAAATATTGATCGAAACCAGGTTTAATTGACTGTTTCAGTGTGGTCCCACATTACTACGTGATCCAAACCAGAAAAAACCCAGGATCCGTTCAACAAGTATGTGAAGAATGCGAAAGTATGAGTCTGATGAGGTCAAATCCCAGACCTATCCCAGACCTAACTTGCGTTATCCTCTAAAATATTGATCGAAACCTGGTTTAATCGACTGCTTCAGTGTGGTACCACATTACTATGTGATCCAAACCAGAAAATAACCCAGGATCTGTTCAACGAGTATGTGAAGTGTGCGAAAGTATGAGTCTGATGAGGTCAAATCCCAGACCTATCCCAGACTTAACTTGCGTTATCCTCTAAAATAGTGATCGAAACCAGGTTTAATCGACTGTTTCAGCGTGGTACCACATTACTACGTGATACAATCCAGAAACAGTCCAGGATCTAGCCATGAAGTATGAGAAATCTGCGAAAGAATGAGCCTGATGAGAGCAAATCCTAGACCTAACCCAAACCTAACATGCGTTATCCTCTAAAATATTTATCAAGACCAGGTTTAATTGATTGTTTCAGTGTGGTCCCACATTACTACGTGATCCAATCCAGAAAAAGCCCAGGATCTAGCCATCAAGTATCAGTAATATGCGAAAGAATGAGCCTGATGAGAGTAAATCCTAGACCTAACCTAGACCTAACATGAATTATTCTCTAAAATATTGATCGAAACCAGGTTTAATTGACTGTTTCAGTGTGGTCCCACATTACTACGTGATCCAAACCAGAAAAAACCCAGGATCCGTTCAACAAGTATGTGAAGAATGCGAAAGTATGAGTCTGATGAGGTCAAATCCCAGACCTATCCCAGACCTAACTTGCGTTATCCTCTAAAATATTGATCGAAACCTGGTTTAATCGACTGCTTCAGTGTGGTACCACATTACTATGTGATCCAAACCAGAAAATAACCCAGGATCTGTTCAACGAGTATGTGAAGTGTGCGAAAGTATGAGTCTGATGAGGTCAAATCCCAGACCTATCCCAGACTTAACTTGCGTTATCCTCTAAAATAGTGATCGAAACCAGGTTTAATCGACTGTTTCAGCGTGGTACCACATTACTACGTGATACAATCCAGAAACAGTCCAGGATCTAGCCATGAATTATGAGAAATCTGCGAAAGAATGAGCCTGATGAGAGCAAATCCCAGACCTTACCCAGACCTAACATGCGTTATCCTCTAAAATATTTATCAAGACCAGGTTTAATTGAATGTTTCAGTGTGGTACCACATTACTACGTGATCTAAACCAGTAAAAACCCAGGATCCGTTCAACAAGTATGTGAAGAATGCGAAAGTATGTGTCTGATGAGAGAAATTCCCCGGCCTAACCCAGACCTAACATGCGTTATCCTCTAAAATATTTATCAAGACCAGGTTTAATTGAATGTTTCAGTGTGGTACCACATTACTACGTGATCCAAACCAGTAAAAACCCAGGATCCGTTCAACAAGTATGTGAAGAATGCGAAAGTATGTGTCTGATGAGTGAAATTCCCCGGCCTAACCCAGACCTAACATGCGTTATCCTCAAAAATATTGATCGAAACCAGGTTTAATCGACTGTTTCAGTGTGGCATCACACTACTACGTGACCCAAACCTGAAAAAACCAAGGATCTGTTCAGCAAGTATGTGAAAAACGCGAATGTCTGAGCCTGATGAGGGCAAATCCCAGACCTATCCCAGACCTAACTTGCGTTAACCTCTAAAATATTGAGCGAAACCAGGTTTAATTGACACTTTCAGTGTGGTACCACATTACTACGTGATCCAATCCAGAAATAGCCCAGGATCTAGCCATGAAGTATGAGAAATATGCGAAAGTATGAGCCTGACGAGGGCACATCCTAGACCTAACCCAGACCTAACATGCGTTATCCTCTAAAATATTTATCAAGACCAGGTTTAATTGATTGTTTCAGTGTAGTCCCACATTACTACGTGATCCAAACCAGAAAAAACCCAGGATCCGTTCAACAAGTATGTGAAGAATACGAAAGTATGAGTCTGATGAGGGCAAATCCTAGACCTAACCCAAACCTAACATGCGTTATCCTCTGAAATATTTATCAAGACCAGGTTTAATTGAATGTTTCAGTGTGGTACCACATTACTACGTGATACAATCCTGAAAAAGCCCAGGATCTAGCCATCAAGTTTGAGAAATATGCGAAAGAATGAGCCTGATGAGGGCAAATCCTAGACCTAATCCAGACCTAGCATGTGTTATCCTCTAAGATATTGATGGCAACCAGGTTTAATGGACTGTTTCAGTGTGGTACCACACTCCTACGTGATCCAAACCAGAAAAAACCCTGGATCTGTTCAACAAGTATGTGAAAAACGCGAAAGTATGAGTCTGATGAGGTCAAATCCCAGACCTATCTCAGACTTAACTTGCGTTATCCTCTAAAATAGTGATCGAAACCAGGTTTAATCGACTGTTTCAGCGTGGTACCACATTACTACGTGATACAATCCAGAAACAGTCCAGGATCTAGCCATGAAGTATGAGAAATCTGCGAAAGAATGAGCCTGATGAGAGCAAATCCTAGACCTAACCCTAACCTAACATGCGTTATCCTCTAAAATATTTATCAAGACCAGGTTTAATTGAATGTTTCAGTGTGGTACCACATTACTACGTGATACAATCCAGAAAAAGCCCAGGATCTAGCCATGAAGTATGAGAAATATGCGAAAGAATGAGCCTGATGAGAGCAAATCCCAGACCTAACCTAGACCTAACATGAATTATTCTCTAAAATATTGATCGAAACCAGGTTTAATCGACTGTTTCAGTGTGGTACCACATTACTACGTGATCCAAACCAGAAAAAAACCAGGATCCGTTCGACAAGTATGTGAAGAATGCGAAAGAATGAGTCTGATGAGTGAAAATCCCAGACCTAACCTAGACCTAACATGCGTTATCCTCTAAAATATTGATCGAAACCTGGTTTAATTGACTGTTTCAGTGATGGTACCACATTACTACGTGATCCAATCCAGAAAATAACCCAGGATCTGTTCAAGGAGTATGTGAAGTGTGCGAAAGTATGAGTCTGATGAGGTCAAATCCCAGACCTATCCCAGACCTAACTTGCGTTATCCTCTAAAATATGGATCGAAACCAGGTTTAATCGACTGTTTCAGTGTGGTACCACATTACTACGTGATCGAAACCAGAAAAAACCCAGGATCAGTTCAACAAGTACGTGAAAAACGCGAAAGTATGAGTCTGATGAGGGCAAATCCCAGACCTATCCCAGACCTAACATGCACTATCCTCTAAAATATTTATCAAGACCAGGTTTAATTGATTGTTTCAGTGTGGTCCCACATTACTACGTGATACAATCCAGAAACAGCCCAGGATCTAGCCATGAAGTATGAGAAATATGCGAAAGTATGAGCCCGATGAGGGCAAATCCTAGACCTAACCCAAACCTAACATGCGTTATCCTCTAAAATATTTATCAAGACCAGGTTTAATTGATTGTTTCAGTGTGGTCCCACATTACTACGTGATCCAATCCAGAAAAAGCCCAGGATCTAGCCATCAAGTATCAGTAATATGCGAAAGAATGAGCCTGATGAGAGTAAATCCCAGACCTAACCTAGACCTAACATGAATTATTCTCTAAAATATTGATCGAAACCAGGTTTAATTGACTGTTTCTGTGTGGTCCCACATTACTACGTGATCCAAACCAGAAAAAACCCAGGATCCGTTCAACAAGTATGTGAAGAATGCGAAAGTATGAGTCTGATGAGGTCAAATCCCAGACCTATCCCAGACCTAACTTGCGTTATCCTCTAAAATATTGATCGAAACCTGGTTTAATCGACTGCTTCAGTGTGGTACCACATTACTATGTGATCCAAACCAGAAAATAACCCAGGATCTGTTCAACGAGTATGTGAAGTGTGCGAAAGTATGAGTCTGATGAGGTCAAATCCCAGACCTATCCCAGACTTAACTTGCGTTATCCTCTAAAATAGTGATCGAAACCAGGTTTAATCGACTGTTTCAGCGTGGTACCACATTACTACGTGATACAATCCAGAAACAGTCCAGGATCTAGCCATGAAGTATGAGAAATCTGCGAAAGAATGAGCCTGATGAGAGCAAATCCCAGACCTTACCCAGACCTAACATGCGTTATCCTCTAAAATATTTATCAAGACCAGGTTTAATTGAATGTTTCAGTGTGGTACCACATTACTACGTGATCCAAACCAGTAAAAACCCAGGATCCGTTCAACAAGTATGTGAAGAATGCGAAAGTATGAGTCTGATGAGTGAAAATCCCAGGCCTAACCTAGACCTAACTTGCGTTATCCTCTAAAATATTGATCGAAACCAGGTTTAATTGACCGTTTCAGTGTGGTACCACATTACTATGTGATCCAAACCAGAGAAAACCCAGGATCCGTTCAACAGGTATGTGAAAAACGAGAAAGTATGAGCCTGATGAGGGCAAATCCCAGACATATCCCAGACCTAACATGCGCTATCCTCTAAAATATTTATCAAGACCAGGTTTAATTGATTGTTTCAGTGTGGTCCCACATTACTACGTGATCCAATTTAGAAAAAGCCCAGGATCCGTTCAACAAGTATGTGAAGAATGCGAAAGTATGAGTCTGATGAGTGAAAATCCCAGGCCTAACCTAGACCTAACATGCGTTATCCTCAAAAATATTGATCGAAACCTGGTTTAATCGACTGTTTCAGTGTGGTACCACATTACTATGTGATCCAAACCAGAAAAAACCCAGGATCCGTTCAACAAGTATGTGAAGAATGCGAAAGTATGAGTCTGATGAGTGATAATCCCAGGGCTAACCTAGACCTAACATGCGTTATCCTCTAAAATATTGATCCAAACCAGGTTTAATGGACTGTTTCAGTGTGGTTCCACTTTACTACGTGATCCAAAGCAGAAAAAACCCTCGGTCAGGTCAACAAGTATGTGAAAAACGCGAAAGTATGAGTCTGATGAGGGCGAATTCCAGACCTATGCCAGACCTAACTTGCGTTATCTTCTAAGATATTGATCCAAACCAGGTTTAATGGACTGTTTCTGTGTGGTACCACTTTGCTACGTGATCCAAAGCAGAAAAAACCCTCGATCAGGTCAACATGTATGTTAAAACTGCGAAAGGATGCCCCTGATGAGGGCAAATCCCGGGCCTAACCTAGACCTAACATGAATTATTCTCTAAAATATTTATCAAAACCAGGTTTAATTGACTGTTTCAGTGTGGTACCACATTACTACGTGATGCAATCCAGAAATAGCCCAGGATCTAGCCATGAAGTATGAGAAATATGCGAAAGTATGAGCCTGATGAGGGCAAATCCTAGACCTAACCCAGACCTAACATGCGTTATCCTCTAAAATATTGATCGCAACCAGGTTTAATGGACTGTTTCAGTGTGGTACCACACTACTACGTGATCCAAACCAGAAAAAACCCAGGATCTGTTCAACAAGTATGTGAAAAACTGCGAAAGTATGAGTCTGATGAGGTCAAATCCCAGACCTATCCCAGACTTAACTTGCGTTATCCTCTAAAATATTGATCGAAACCAGGTTTAATCGACTGTTTCAGCGTGGTACCACATTACTATGTGATACAATCCAGAAACAGCCCAGGATCTAGGCATGAAGTATGAGAAATATGCGAAAGTATGAGCCTGATGAGTGAAAATCCCCGGCCAAACCTAGACCTAACATGCGTTATCCTCTAAAATATTGATCGAAACATGGTTTAATTGACTGTTCCAGTGTGGTCCCACATTACTATGTGATCCAAACCAGAAAATAACCCAGGATCTGTTCAACGAGTATGTGAAGTGTGCGAAAGTATGTGTCTGATGAGGTCAAATCCCAGACCAATCCCAGACTTAACTTGCGTTATCCTCTAAAATATTGATCGAAACCAGGTTTAATCGACTGTTTCAGTGTGGTACCACATTACTACGTGATCCAAACCAGAAAAAACCCAGGATCCGTTCAACAAGTATGTGAAGAATGCGAAAATATGAGTCTGATGAGTGAAAATCCCAGGCCTGACCTAGACCTAACATGCGTTATCCTCCAAAATATTGATCGAAACCTGGTTTAACCCACTGTTTCAGTGTGGTATCACATTACTACGTGACCCAAACCAGAAAAAACCCTCGATCAGGTCAACATGCATGTTAAAACTGCGAAAGTATGAGCCTGATGAGGGCAAATCCCAGACCTGTCCCAGACCTAACATGCGATATCCTCAAAAATATTAATCGAAACCAGGTTTAATCGACTGTTTCAGTGTGGTACCATATTACTACGTGATCCAAACCAGAAAAAACCCAGGATTCGTTCAACAAGTATGTGAAGAATGCGAAAGTATGAGTCTGATGTGTGAAAATCCCAGGCCTATCCTAGACCTAACATGCGTTATCCTCAAAAATATTGATCGAAACCTGGTTTAATCGACTGATTCAGTGTGGTACCGCATTAATATGTGTTCCAAACCAGAGAAAACACAGGATCCGTTCAACGAGTATGTGAAGTGTGCGAAAGAATGAGCCTGATGGGAGCAAATCGCAGACCTAACCTAGACCTAACATGAATTATTCTCTAAAATATTGATCGAAACCAGGTTTAATTGACTGTTTCAGTGTGGTCCCACATTACTACGTGATCCAAACCAGAAAAAACCCAGGATCCGTTCAACAAGTATGTGAAGAATGCGAAAGTATGAGTCTGATGAGTGAAAATCCCAGGCCTATCCTAGACCTAACATGCGTTATCCTCAAGAATATTGATCGAAACCTGGTTTAATCGACTGATTCAGTGTGGTACCGCATTATTATGTGTTCCAAACCACAAAATAACGCAGGATCTGTTCAACGAGTATGTGAAGTGTGCGAAAGTATGAGCCTGTTGAGGGCAAATCCCAGACCTAACCTAGACCTAACATGCGTTATCCTCTAAAATATTGATCCAAACCAGGTTTAATGGACTGTTTCAGTGTGGTACCACACTACTACGTGACCGAAACCGGAAAAAACCCAGGATCTGTTCAACATGTATGTGAAAAACGCGAAAGTATGAGCCTGATGAGGGCAAATCCCAGACCTATCCCAGACCTAACTTGCGTTATCCTCTAAAATATTGAACGAAACCAGGTTTAATTGACTGTTTCAGCGTGGTACCACATTACTACGTGATACAATCCAGAAACAGCCCAGGATCTAGCCATGAAGTATGAGAAATATGCGAAAGTATGAGCCTGATGAGGGCAAATCCTAGACCTAACCCAGACCTAACATGCGTTATCCTCTAAAATATTTATCAAGACCAGGTTTAATTGAATGTTTCAGTGTGGTACCATTACTACGTGATCCAAACCAGTAAAAACCCAGGTTCCGTTCAACAAGTATGTGAAGAATGCGAAAGTATGAGTCTGATGAGTGAAAAACCCCGACCTATCCTAGACCTAACATGCGTTATCCTCAAAAATATTGATCGAAACCTGGTTTAATCGACTGATTCAGTGTGGTACCACATTACTATGTGATCCAAACCAGAAAATAACCCAGGATCTGTTCAACGAGTATGTGAAGTGTGCGAAAGTATGAGTCTGATGAGGGCAAATCCCAGACCTATCCCAGACCTAACATGCGTTATCCTCTGAAATATTTATCAAGACCAGGTTTAATTGATTGTTTCAGTGTGGTCCCACATTACTACGTGGTCCAAACCAGAAAAAACCCAGGATCCGTTCAGCAAGTATGTGAAGAATGCGGAAGTATGTGTCTGATGAGTGAAAATCCCAGACCTGACCTAGACCTAACATGCGTTATCCTCTAAAATATTGATCCAAACCAGGTTTAATGGACTGTTTCAGTGTGGTACCACTCTACTACGTGATCCAAGCCAGAAAAAACCTAGGATCTGTTCAACAAGTATGTGAAAAAGCGAAAGTATGAGCCTGCTGAGGGCGAATCCCAGACCTATCCCAGACCTAACTTGCGTTATCCTCCAAAATATTGATCGAAACCAGGTTTAATTGACTGTTTCAGCGTGGTACCACATTAATACGTGATACAATCCAGAAACAGCCCAGGATCTAGCTATGAAGTATGAGAAATATGCGAAAGTATGAGCCTGACGAGAGCAAATCCTAGACCTAACCCAGACCTAACATGCGTTATCCTCTAAAATATTTATCATGACCAGGTTTAATTGATTGTTTCAGTGTGGTCCCACATTACTACGTGACCCAAACCAGAAAAAACCCAGGATCCGTTCAACAAGTATGTGAAGAATGCGAAAGTATGAGCCTGGTGAGGGCAAATCCTAGACCTAACCCAAACCTAACATCCGTTATCCTCTAAAATATTTATCAAGACCAGGTTTAATTGAATGTTCCAGTGTGGTACCACACTACTGCGTGACCCACACCGGAAAAAACCCAGGATCTGTTCAACACGTATGTGAAAAACGCGAAAGTATGAGCCTGATGAGGGCAAATCCCAGACCTATCCCAGACCTAACTTGCGTTATCCTCTAAAATATTGAACGAAACCAGGTTTAATTGACTGTTTCAGCGTGGTACCTCATTACTACGTGATACAATCCAGAAACAGCACAGGATCTAGCCATGAAGTATGAGAAATATGCGAAAGTATGAGCCTGGTGAGGGCAAATCCTAGACCTAACCCAAACCTAACATGCGTTATCCTCTAAAATATTTATCAAGACCAGGTTTAATTGAATGTTCCAGTGTGGTACCACATTACTACGTGAACCAATCCAGAAAAAACACAGGATCTGTTCAACACGTATGTGAGAAACGCGAAAGTATGAGCCTGGTGAGGGCAAATCCCAGGCCTAACCTAGACCTAACATGCGTTATCCTCAAAGATATTGATCAGAACCTGGTTTAATCGACTTTTTCAGTGTGGTACCACATTACTATGTGATCCAAACCAGAAAATAACCCAGGATCTGTTCACCGAGTATGTGAAGTGTGCGAAAGTATGAGTCTGATGAGGGCAAATCCCAGACCTATCCCAGACCTAACATGCGTTATCCTCTGAAATATTGATCGAAACCAGGTTTAATTGAATGTTCCAGTGTGGTACCACATTACTATGTGATCCAAACCAGAAAAAACACAGGATCTGTTCAACACGTATGTGAGAAACGCGAATGTATGAGCCTGGTGAGGGCAAATCCCAGGCCTAACCTAGACCTAACATGCGTTATCCTCAAAAATATTGATCGAAACCTGGTTTAATCGACTGATTCAGTGTGGTACCACATTACTATGTGATCCAAACCAGAAAATAACCCAGGATCTGTTCAACGAGTATGTGAAGTGTGCGAAAGTATGAGTCTGATGAGGGCAAATCCCAGACCTATCCCAGACCTAACATGCGTTATCCTCTGAAATATTTATCAAGACCAGGTTTAATTGATTGTTTCAGTGTGGTCCCACATTACTACGTGGTCCAAACCAGAAAAAACCCAGGATCCGTTCAGCAAGTATGTGAAGAATGCGGAAGTATGTGTCTGATGAGTGAAAATCCCAGACCTGACCTAGACCTAACATGCGTTATCCTCTAAAATATTGATCCAAACCAGGTTTAATGGACTGTTTCAGTGTGGTACCACTCTACTACGTGATCCAAGCCAGAAAAAACCTAGGATCTGTTCAACAAGTATGTGAAAAAGCGAAAGTATGAGCCTGCTGAGGGCGAATCCCAGACCTATCCCAGACCTAACTTGCGTTATCCTCCAAAATATTGATCGAAACCAGGTTTAATTGACTGTTTCAGCGTGGTACCACATTAATACGTGATACAATCCAGAAACAGCCCAGGATCTAGCTATGAAGTATGAGAAATATGCGAAAGTATGAGCCTGACGAGAGCAAATCCTAGACCTAACCCAGACCTAACATGCGTTATCCTCTAAAATATTTATCATGACCAGGTTTAATTGATTGTTTCAGTGTGGTCCCACATTACTACGTGACCCAAACCAGAAAAAACCCAGGATCCGTTCAACAAGTATGTGAAGAATGCGAAAGTATGAGCCTGGTGAGGGCAAATCCTAGACCTAACCCAAACCTAACATCCGTTATCCTCTAAAATATTTATCAAGACCAGGTTTAATTGAATGTTCCAGTGTGGTACCACACTACTGCGTGACCCACACCGGAAAAAACCCAGGATCTGTTCAACACGTATGTGAAAAACGCGAAAGTATGAGCCTGATGAGGGCAAATCCCAGACCTATCCCAGACCTAACTTGCGTTATCCTCTAAAATATTGAACGAAACCAGGTTTAATTGACTGTTTCAGCGTGGTACCTCATTACTACGTGATACAATCCAGAAACAGCACAGGATCTAGCCATGAAGTATGAGAAATATGCGAAAGTATGAGCCTGGTGAGGGCAAATCCTAGACCTAACCCAAACCTAACATGCGTTATCCTCTAAAATATTTATCAAGACCAGGTTTAATTGAATGTTCCAGTGTGGTACCACATTACTACGTGAACCAATCCAGAAAAAACACAGGATCTGTTCAACACGTATGTGAGAAACGCGAAAGTATGAGCCTGGTGAGGGCAAATCCCAGGCCTAACCTAGACCTAACATGCGTTATCCTCAAAGATATTGATCAGAACCTGGTTTAATCGACTTTTTCAGTGTGGTACCACATTACTATGTGATCCAAACCAGAAAATAACCCAGGATCTGTTCACCGAGTATGTGAAGTGTGCGAAAGTATGAGTCTGATGAGGGCAAATCCCAGACCTATCCCAGACCTAACATGCGTTATCCTCTGAAATATTGATCGAAACCAGGTTTAATTGACTGTTTCAGCGTGGTACCACATTAATACGTGATACAATCCAGAAACAGCCCAGGATCTAGCCATGAAGTATGAGAAATATGCGAAAGTATGAGCCTGACGAGGGCAAATCCTAGACCTAACCCAGACCTAACATGCGTTATCCTCAAAAATGTTGATCAGAACCTGGTTTAATCGACTTTTTCAGTGTGGTACCACATTACTATGTGATCCAAACCAGAAAAAACACAGGATCTGTTCAACACGTATGTGAGAAACGCGAATGTATGAGCCTGGTGAGGGCAAATCCCAGGCCTAACCTAGACCTAACATGCGTTATCCTCAAAAATATTGATCAGAACCTGGTTTAATCGACTTTTTCAGTGTGGTACCACATTACTATGTGATCCAAACCAGAAATAACCCAGGATCCGTTCAACAAGTATGTGAAGAATGCGAAAGTATGAGTCTGATGAGTGAAAATCCCAGACCTTGCCTAGACCTAACATGAATTATTCTCCAAAATATTGATCCAAACCAGGTTTAATGGACTGTTTCAGTGTGGTACCACTTTACTACGTGATCCAAAGCATAAAAAACCCTCGATCAGGTCAACATGTATGTTAAAACTGCGAAAGTACGACCCTGATGAGGGCAAATCCCAGGCCTAACCTAGACCTAACATGTGTTGTCCTCTAAAATATTGATGGAAACCAGGTTTAGTTGACTGTTTCAGTGTTGTACTTCATTACTACGTGATGCAATCCAGAAAAAGCCCAGGATCTAGCCATCAAGTATGAGAAATATGAGAAAGAATGAGCCTGATGAGAGCAAATCCCAGACCTAACCTAGACCTAGCATGAATTGTTCTCTAAAATATTGATCAAAACCAGGTTTAGTTGACTGTTTCAGTGTGGTACCACATTACTACGTGATCCAATCCAGAAATTGCCCAGGATCCAGCCATGAAGTATGAGAAATATGCGAAAGCATGAGCCTGATGAGGGCAAATCCTAGACCTAACCCAGACCTAACATGCGTTATCCTCTAAAATATTTATCAAGACCAGGTTTAATTGAATATTTCAGTGTGGCACCACATTATTACGTGATCCAAACCAGAAAAAAACCCAGGATCTGTTCAACAAGTATGTGAAAAACGCGAAAGTATGAGACTGATGAGGGCAAATCCCAGACCTATCCCAGACCTAACTTGCGTTATCCTCTAAAATATTGATCCAAACCAGGTTTAATGGACTGTTTCAGTGTGGTACCACTTTACTACGTGATCCAAAGCAGAAAAAACCCTCGATCACGTCAACATGTATATTAAAACTGCGAAAGTATGACCCTGATGAGGGCAAATCCCAGACCTATCCCAGACCTAACATGCGTTATCCTCAAAAATATTGATCGAAACCAGGTTTAATCGACTGTTTCAGTGTGGTACCACACTACTACGTGACCCAAACCGGAAAAAACCCAGGATCTGTTCAACAAGTATGTGGAAAACGCGAAAGTATGTGTCTGATGAGTGAAAATCCCAGACCTAACCTAGACCTAACATGCGTTATCCTCTAAAATATTGATCCAAACCAGGTTTAATGGACTGTTTCAGTGTGGTACCACTCTACTACGTGACACAATCCAGAAACAGCCGAGGATCTAGCCATGAAGTATGAGAAATATGCGAAAGTATGAGCCTGATGAGTGAAAATCCCAGGGCTAACCTAGACCTAACATGCGTTATCCTCTAAAATATTGATCCAAACCAGGTTTAATGGACTGTTTCAGTGTGGTACCACTTTACTACGTGATCCAAAGCAGAAAAAACCCTCGATCACGTCAACATGTATGTTAAAACTGCGAAGGTACGAACCTGATGAGGGCAAATCCCAAGCCTAACCTAGACCTAACATGCGTTGTCCACCAAAATATTGATGGAAACCAGGTTTAATTGACTGTTTCAGTGTTGTACTTCATTACTGCGTGATGCAATCCAGAAAAAGCCCAGGATCTAGCCATGAAGTATGAGAAATATGCGAAAGTATGAGCCTGACGAGGGCAAATCCTATACCTAACCCAGACCTAACATGCGTTATCCTCTAAAATATTTATCATGACCCGGTTTAATTGATTGTTTCAGTGTGGTCCCACATTACTACGTGATCCAAACCAGAAAAAACCCAGGATCCGTTCAACAAGTATGTGAAGAATGCGAAAGTATGAGCCTGGTGAGGGCAAATCCCAGACCTATCCCAGACCTAACAAGCGTTATCCTCTAAAATATTGATCCAAACCAGGTTTATGGACTGTTTCAGTGTGGTACCACTTTACTACGTGATCCAAAGCAGAAAAAACCCTCGATCACGTCAACATATATATTAAAACTGCGAAAGTATGACCCAGATGAGGGCAAATCCCAGGCCTAACCTAGACCTAACATGCGTTGTCCTCTAAAATATTGATGGAAACCAGGTTTAATTGACTGTTTCAGTGTTGTACTTCATTACTACGTGGCCCAAACCGGAAAAAACCCAGGATCTGTTCAACAAGTATGTGAAAAACGCGAAAGTATGAGCCTGATGAGGGCAAATCCCAGACCTATCCCAGACCTAACTTGCGTTATCCTCTAAAATATTTATCAAGACTAGGTTTAATTGAATGTTTCAGTGTGGTACTACATTATTACGTGATCCAAACCAGAAAAAAAACCCAGGATCCGTTCAACAAGTATTTGAAGAATGCGAAAGTATGTGTTTGATGAGTGAAAATCCCCGGCCTAACCTAGACCTAACATGCGTTATCCTCAAAAATATTGATCGAAACCAGGTTTAATCGACTGTTTCAGTGTGGTACCACACTACTACGTGGCCCAAACCGGAAAAAACCCAGGATCTGTTCAACAAGTATGTGAAAAACGCGAAAGTATGAGCCTGATGCGGGCAAATCCCAGACCTATCCCAGACCTAACTTGCGTTATCCTCTAAAATATTGATCCAAACCAGGTTTAATGGACTGTTTCAGTGTGGTACCACTTTACTACGTGATCCAAAGCAGGAAAAACCCTCGATCACGTCAACATGTATATTAAAACTGTGAAAGTATGACCCTGATGAGGGCAAATCCCAGGCCTAACCTAGACCTAACATGCGTTGTCCTCTAAAAAATTGATGGAAACCAGGTTTAATTGACTGTTTCAGTGTTGTACTTCATTACTGCGTGATGCAATCCAGAAAAAGCCCAGGATCTAGCCATCAAGTATGAGAAATATGCGAAAGAATGAGCCTGATGAAAGCAAATCCCAGACCTAACCTAGACCTAACATGAATTATTCTCTAAAATATTGTTCGAAACCAGGTTTAATTGACTGCTTCAGTGTGGCCCCACATTACTACGTCATCCAAACCAGAAAAAACCCAGGATCTGTTCAACAAGTATGTGAAAAACGCGAAAGTATGAGCCTGATGAGGGCAAATCCCAGACCTATCCCATACCTAACTTGCGTTATCCTCAAAAATATTGATCGATACCTGGTTTAATCGACTGTTTCAGTGTGGTACCACATTACTACGTGATCCAATCCAGAAATAGCCCAGGATCTAGCCATGAAGTATGAGAAATATGCGAAAGTATGAGCCTCACGAGGGCAAATCCTAGACCTAACCCAGACCTAACATGCGTTATCCTCTAAAATATTTATCATGACCCGGTTTAATTGATTGTTTCAGTGTGGTCCCACATTACTACGTGATCCAAACCAGAAAAAACCCAGGATCCGTTCAACAAGTATGTGAAGAATGCGAAAGTATGAGCCTGGTGAGGGCAAATCCCAGACCTATCCCAGACCTAACAAGCGTTATCCTCTAAAATATTGATCCAAACCAGGTTTATGGACTGTTTCAGTGTGGTACCACTTTACTACGTGATCCAAAGCAGAAAAAACCCTCGATCACGTCAACATATATATTAAAACTGCGAAAGTATGACCCAGATGAGGGCAAATCCCAGGCCTAACCTAGACCTAACATGCGTTGTCCTCTAAAATATTGATGGAAACCAGGTTTAATTGACTGTTTCAGTGTTGTACTTCATTACTACGTGATGCAATCCAGAAAAAGCCCGGGATCTAGCCATCAAGTATGAGAAATATGCGAAAGAATGAGCCTGATGAGAGCAAATCGCAGACCTAACCTAGACCTAACATGAATTATTCTCTAAAATATTGATCGAAACCAGGTTTAATTGACTGTTTCAGTGTGGTCCCACATTACTACGTGTTGCAAACCAGAAAAAACCCAGGATCCGTTCAACGAGTATGTGAAGTGTGCGAAAGTATGAGTCTGATGAGGGCAAATCCCAGACCTAACCTAGACCTAACGTGCGTTATCCTCTAAAATATTGATCCAAACCAGGTTTAATGGACTGTTTCAGTGTGGTACCACACTACTACGTGACCCAAACCGGAAAAAACCCAGGATCTGTTCAACAAGTATGTGAAAAACGCGAAAGTATGAGCCTGATGAGGGCAAATCCCAGACCTATCCCAGACCTAACTTGCGTTATCCTCTAAAACATTGAACGAAACCAGGTTTAATTGACTGTTTCAGCGTGGTACCACATTACTACGTGATCCAATCCAGAAACAGCCCAGGATCTAGCCATGAAGTATGAGAAATATGCGAAAGTATGAGCCTGATGAGGGCAAATCCTAGACCTAACCCAGACCTAACATG
Organism: Colletes latitarsis; assembly: GCF_051014445.1. Taxonomy (NCBI): domain Eukaryota; kingdom Metazoa; phylum Arthropoda; class Insecta; order Hymenoptera; family Colletidae; genus Colletes; species Colletes latitarsis. Next base: position 9,283,023 of record NW_027488370.1, on the reverse strand, counting down.
CGTTATCCTCTAAAATATTTATCAAGACCAGGTTTAATTGAATGTTTCAGTGTGGTACCACATTACTACGTGATCCAAACCAGTAAAAACCCAGGTTCCGTTCAACAAGTATGTGAAGAATGCGAAAGTATGAGTCTGATACCCTCAGGGGCTGCCAGCCTTTCAGCTGCAGTACGGGCTTAACGAACCCGGGGTACCCGAGTCATACACACACCGTAAGCCTCCTGTTGGTCGTCACAACGACCCATTCACAATTCCCTATTGGTTTTGTGAATGGTACGTGACGGCAGGAGGAACGGGGGTCTTGGCTTAACCGCCTGGGCCACGAGTATGGCGACTCTATAAAATCGCCCTCCAATCCTAAGCTATGGTGCGCGGCGATGGGATGCATGGTTGGGGGAGAAGGCCCAATCCCAAGCGACCACCTCCGGGGAACCTGCCGAACCCCCGGAGTATTAGGCTTACCCGGGTAAGGCGGCTCTGCCCGGGTGGACCTTTATTTCCGACCATCTCGTGGGATTCTTATGGACACAGAAAATAAAATGGGGATGGGGCGGGTTTTGTCGGTTGGGGAGGACGGAGACGGGGTTGGGGTTAGGGTGGCGGCGCTCGCGCCCCACTCAGCGCCAGGTCCGGCTTCGTGGAGGGTGGAGGAGGACGACGAGACGGCGTCGGTCTCGTCCTTCTCCTCCAGCACGAGCCACATAGGCTCTAGGAGGAAGAGGACGGGGCAGGCCGTCGTCGAGGTGGGCGGGGCGATGAGCCCGTCGGTGAGGCTGAGTTGCCTCAGGGACGAGGTGACCGAGGAGATATCGGAGAGGATCTCCTCGTCCCTGAGGCGGGTGGAGAAAGTCGCCGCTGCCTGCGCCTTTAAGGGGCAGAAAAGCGGTGGCGCGGAGGCCCTGAAGGCCGCGGCGGCGGAAATGAGGGAGGCGGCGCGGGAGCTCAGAGGGCGGAACGCCCGTCTGCAGCTCCTGTTGGAGGAGTAGCGACAGGGGAGGAGGAGGGCAGAGGCGCTGTGGAACAGCGCGGCTCTCCCTCCCATCCTCCCTCCTCCCCCACCGCCGCGTCCCTCGGCGGAGGTAAATAAGCGGAGTGCGGCGGCAGTGGTGCGGGGCACCGCGGGCCCCTCCACCCGCACTCCGCCCGTGAAGAAGTCCCCGTCCTCCTCAGAAGACGATCTTCTGAGGAGGATTGGGGACATGATTGATGGCAAGCTGGCCGCCTTCCGGGAGGAGCTCCTCGCCGGAAGAGCGGTCAGCAGGAAGGCGGTGCCTCCCCGACCTGTTCCGGTACAGTCGGGGAAGGCAAAGAAGGGCGGAGTGAAGGCTCCGCCCAGCGTTGCGGCACCAGGGCCCCGGGTCGCGACCCCCAAGGGGGGTGGTGTACCCGTGGTCGCGGTGGTCGCGTCCTCCACGGCACCCTCCCAAGGGGGGGTGGCGTGGAGTGAGGTGGTGGGGCGGAAGGCGAAGCGGGCGGCGAGGAAGGCCTCGCAACCGCAGCCTCCGCCTCCGCCGCCGGCGGCCAAGGTAAAGGCCGCGAAGGTCGGGAAGGCACGACCAGGTCGTCCCCCAAAAACGGCAGCGGTGACGCTGACCGTTGCGCAGGGGTGCGACCTGACCCTCGCGGAGGCGATGCGGCTCGCCAGGGAGAATATCTCCCTGGAAGAGCTGGGCATCGCCTCCGTGAGGGCGAAGAGGGCCGTGACCGGGGGTCTCTTGCTGGAGATCCCCGGTGCAGAAGGCGGCGCGAAGGCGGATCGTCTCGCCCAGAGGCTCCGGGAGCAGCTGGGCGAGCGAGGTGTCCGGGTCGCCCGGCCCACGAAGCGCACGGAGATGCGCGTTTGTGGGCTGGACGACTCGGTCAGCGCACAGGATGTGTCCCGTGCCCTTGCGAGGGCGGGGGACTGTCCTGTGGAGGACCTGCGGATCGGAGAGATCCGCAGGTCGCCCTCCGGCCTCGGGTCGGTGTGGGCCCGGTGCCCCCTCTCCGCCGCCCGTAAGGTGGCGGAATCCGGGAGGGTGTTGGTGGGGTGGGTTTCGGCGCGAGTGGAAATCCTCGCGCCGCGCCCGCTCCAGTGTCACCGCTGCCTCGAATTGGGGCACGTGAGGCAGTGGTGCACCTCGCCGGTGGACCGCACCGGTCAGTGTTACCGCTGCGGTGCCAAAGAGCACCGTGCGAGCCAGTGCTCGGCGGCCCCCCACTGTCCGCTGTGTGCGGACATGGGGAGGCCAGCCGATCACAGGGTGGGGAGCAAGAAGTGCTCCCCCCCCTCCCGGAAGGAGAGGAAGAGGCGGGCTGCACCGGCTCCGGTGCCGAGGGCGGTGGCATCGTCCTCCATGGAGGTGGACGGTGCTACGGGGACGGACGGCCGGGAGGAGGCTGGCGCGGCCATTAATTAATGCCGCCCCGCCTCCTCCTCCAGGCCAACCTCAACCACTGCCGCGCGGCACAGGACTTGATGTTCCAAGTCCTCGCGGAGTGGGGGGTTGGCCTGGCGGTCGCCGCCGAGCCGTACCGCGTCCCTGATCACCCTCATTGGGTGGGCGACGCGGACGGCTTGGTGGCGACGGTATGGGGAGGGGGCGACGGGTCCCCACCGTTCTCCTTGTTGGAGCGCGGTCGGGGATTCGTCGCCGTGGACTGGGGGGGAGTCGCTGTGGTGGGGTGCTACATTTCGCCCCGTAGCGGTCACGCTGCGTTCGAGCTGTACTTGGCCGAGGTCGCGGCATGCGTGCAGCGCTACGCGGCCCGGCCGGTGCTGGTCCTGGGGGATTTTAATGCCAAGTCGGTGGCTTGGGGATCCCCCAGGACCTCCGTTCGCGGCGGGATCCTGGGCGATTGGGCGGCTGGGCTCGACCTCCGGGTATTGAACCGGGGGTCGGAGCACACATGCGTGCGGCGATATGGGGGGTCCATCGTGGATGTTGGATTCGCGACCCCCAACGCCGTGCGCATGGTGTCGGGTTGGCACGTGGTCGCGGGGGCAGAGACACTCTCCGATCACCGGTACATCCGGATGGAGGTCTCTGCCGCCGCGAGTGCATCCCGACACGGCCGCCTGCGTGGCACCCCACCACGCCGCTGGGCGCTTCGGCGCCTGGACAAGGACGCCCTGATGGCAGCTGCCCTCGCTGCAACTTGGCCGCAGGGAGCGGCCGAGTTGCCGAGCATAGAGGAGGAGGTCGCCCGGCTCGGAGCATTGGTCGCGGGTATTTGCGACGCGGCGATGCCTCGGGTCGGGCGGGCTTCTCCTCGCCGGGCGGTGTACTGGTGGTCGGACGCGATCGCGGAGTTGCGAGTCGCGACTGTCCGCGCCCGACGCCAGTACACCCGCGCGCGCCGTCGTCAACGTACAGGCGACGGCGTGGCGCGAGCGAGGGCAGCTGATGACCTGTATGGAGCATACCGCGTGGCGCGGGTTGCTCTGCAGGTCGCCATCAAACGGGCCAAGACCCAGGCATGGAAGGAGCTCCTCCAGACCCTTGATGACGATCCATGGGGGCGCCCATATAAGGTGGTGCTGAATAAGCTCCGCCCGTGGGCGCCCCCCGTCACCGAGGGTCTTGACCCCCGGCTGCTGGAGGACGTGGTCAATACACTCTTCCCAATTGGGGAGAGGGGACCGCGTCCTCCGGCGGCGGCGGCTGTCCCAGTGGAGTGGACGGCCGAGCTGGGGGTCACGCAGGAGGAGCTGGCAGCGGCCATCAGACGGCTCGGGGTTCGTAACACGGCCCCGGGTCCGGATGGTGTGCCCGGCCGGGTTTGGGTCTTGACCCAGGGCGTCCTTGGGGCCGACCTCAGGCGGTTGTTCGACCGCTGCCTGAGGGACGGGCGATTCCCCCCCAGTTGGAAGGTGGCGAGGATGGTCCTCCTCCGGAAGGAGGGTCGGCCCGCGGAGTCTCCCTCCGCATACCGGCCCATTTGTCTCCTCGACGAGGTGGGCAAGCTCTTCGAGTGTGTGATTGCTGCCCGCCTCGTCGAGCACCTGTCGCGGGGTGATCCCGGTCTGGCCGACTGCCAGTTCGGTTTCCGGGGGGGCCGATCGACTATCGACGCGATAGGTCGTGTGAGGGCCCTCTCGGAGGCGGCCGTCTCCCGGGGAGGGGTGGCATTGGCAATATCCTTGGATATTGCCAATGCCTTTAACACCCTCCCCTGGGAAGAGATAATGAGGGGGCTCGAATATCATCGAGTCCCCCCTTGTCTCAGGGCGGTCGTCGGGGATTATCTCCGCGGCAGGTGGATCGAGTATCCGGGCCGGGATGGTGATATGCGGAGGGAGGTGTACTGCGGTGTTCCGCAGGGGTCGGTCCTCGGGCCACTCCTGTGGAACATCGCGTACGACTCGGTGTTGCGGGCCGGCCTCCCCGACGGCGTCAGCACGGTGTGTTACGCAGATGACACACTGGTGCTGGCCGTCGGGGCGCACTGGGGGAGGGCCATGCGTCGCGCGGAGGAGGGGTCGCAACGCGTCGTCGACCGGATCAGGGGGATGGGGATGACGGTGGCGGTCCATAAGACCGAGGTGATTGCGTTTCATTCACCTCGGCAGGATCCGCCACCCACTCTGATTCGGATGGGTGGGGCTGACATCGAGGTGAAGCCCCAGATCAGGTATCTGGGGCTGATCCTCGATAGCCACTGGCGTTTCGAGAAGCATTTCCGCTGCCTGGTCCCCCGGTTGGAAAGGATGGTTGCGGCTCTGGGCCGGATCCTGCCCAACCTGGGGGGCCCGGCGGGCCGAGTTCGTCGCCTCTATGTGGCAATGGTCCAGTCGGTGGCCCTATACGGGGCCCCCGTCTGGGCGGACGACCTGGCTGCCTCCCGGCGCAGCATGACTATGCTGCGTCGGGTGCAGAGGCGCATGGCGCTCAGGGTCGTCCGCGGGTATCGGACCATGTCACATGAGGCGGCGACGGTTCTAGCGGGGATGCCGCCCATGGACCTGCTCGCGCGGTCGCACGCGGTGATGTACTGGCACCGCGTCGACCGTCGCGCGGGGGTGGGGGCGGTCCCGGGCGGGCAGGAACCTGCTTGGGGCGATTTGAAGCGCCAGGCCCGGCAGACCGTGTTGCTCGCGTGGCAGGAGCGGCTGGCTCTGCCAACCGCGGGGCACCGGACAGTCGGGGCTGTTCGGCCGCTCCTGAAGGAGTGGCTGGACAGAGGCCATGGCAGCCTCACCTACCGGCTGGCACAGGTATTTTCCGGGCATGGCAGCTTCGGAAGATACCTGTGCCGGATAGGGAAGGAGCCGACGGCGCGTTGCTGCCACTGCGACGCTGAGCAGGACACGGCGGATCATACCCTGGAGGTATGCCCCGCGTGGGAGGGGGAGCGCCGTGTCCTGGTCGGCGTTGTCGGGCGGGATGTCTCGCTGCCGGGCGTGGTGCGCGCCATGCTCGGCAGCGAGGAGAAGTGGAGGGCCGTGGCCTCCTTCTGCGAGAACGTAATGTTGCAGAAGGAGGCCGCGGGGAGGGAGCGCGAGCTTCAGCGGCGCGCTGAAGCTCGTGCTCGTGCGGTGGCCCGAGGTCGTCGCCCGGTCGCGAGGCGTCGCGGGCGGCCGCCTCGGCGTGGCGGATGACCTAGGCTGGGAGGGGGGTCCTGAGGGGACCCTCCTCCCGCCAGGCGGCGCCGGGTCGGACCGGTTGGGGGTAGGAGTGCCTCCCCCTACCGGTCCAACGCAAGGGGAGGCACCCTCGGCGGTCTGGTGCGGCCATGAACGCCCGGCCGCCGAGGGGTGGAAACGGGGTCGCGGGCGGTTGCGAGTTGGGGCTCGCAGCCGCCACTAAACGCGGCCCCGGGACGGATAGCGGCGGGATGGAGTGGCCCCGTCCCGCCGCTATGAGGCAGTGTGTCTACTGGGGGGACCGATTGTCCCCCCGGGGGATGGGCGCGAAAGCGCGGGCACGGGGAGGATACCGGAAGAATGCTTCGAGCGATTCCCGGTATCCTCCCAAAGCGTGCCGAAGGGTCACCGTGGGGTTTTTAGTGGGTAGGTCCCGCGCCTGTCGTTGTACGGGCGCGGGGAATCCCACACACCCCTCCCACCTCTCCCCAAGGAGGTGGGAGGGAGTCTTTCGAAGATTTTCCCCACGACAAAAAAAAAAAAAAAAAAAAAAAAAAAGTATGAGTCTGATGAGTGAAATACCCCGACCTATCCTAGACCTAACATGCGTTATCCTCAAAAATATTGATCGAAACCTGGTTTAATCGACTGATTCAGTGTGGTACCACATTACTATGTGATCCAAACCAGAAAATAACCCAGGATCTGTTCAACGAGTATGTGAAGTGTGCGAAAGTATGAGTCTGATGAGGGCAAATCCCAGACCTATCCCAGACCTAACATGAATTATTCTCTAAAATATTGATCCAAACCAGGTTTAATGGACTGTTTCAGTGTGGTACCACTCTACTACGTGATCCAAAGCAGAAAAAACCCTCGATCAGGTCAACATGTATGTTAAAACTGCGAAAGTATGACCCTGATGAGGGCAAATCCCAGGCCTAACCTAGACCTAACATGCGTTGTCCTCTAAAATATTGATGGAAACCAGGTTTAGTTGACTGTTTCAGTGTTGTACTTCATTACTACGTGATGCAATCCAGAAAAAGCCCAGGATCTAGTTATCAAGAATGAGAAATATGAGAAAGAATGAGCCTGATGAGAGCAAATCCCAGACCTAACCCAGACCTAACATGCGTTATCCTCTAAAATATTTATCAAGACCAGGTTTAATTGAATGTTTCAGTGTGGTACCACATTATTACGTGATCCAAACCAGAAAAAAAACCCAGGATCCGTTCAACAAGTATTTGAAGAATGCGAAAGTATGAGTTTGATGAGTGAAAATCCCCGGCCTAACCTAGACCTAACATGCGTTATCCTCAAAAATATTGATCGAAACCAGGTTTAATCGACTGTTTCAGTGTGGTACCACACTACTACGTGGCCCAAACCGGAAAAAACCCAGGATCTGTTCAACAAGTATGTGAAAAACGCGAAAGTATGAGCCTGATGAGGGCAAATCCCAGACCTATCCCAGACCTAACTTGCGTTATCCTCTAAAATATTGATCCAAACCAGGTTTAATGGACTGTTTCAGTGTGGTACCACTTTACTACGTGATCCAAAGCAGGAAAAACCCTCGATCACGTCAACATGTATATTAAAACTGCGAAAGTATGACCCTGATGAGGGCAAATCCCAGGCCTAACCTCGACCTAACATGCGTTGTCCTCTAAAAAATTGATGGAAACCAGGTTTAATTGACTGTTTCAGTGTTGTACTTCATTACTGCGTGATGCAATCCAGAAAAAGCCCAGGATCTAGCCATCAAGTATGAGAAATATGCGAAAGAATGAGCCTGATGAAAGCAAATCCCAGACCTAACCTAGACCTAACATGAATTATTCTCTAAAATATTGTTCGAAACCAGGTTTAATTGACTGCTTCAGTGTGGTCCCACATTACTACGTGATCCAAACCAGAAAAAACCCAGGATCTGTTCAACAAGTATGTGAAAAACGCGAAAGTATGAGCCTGATGAGGGCAAATCCCAGTCCTATCCCATACCTAACTTGCGTTATCCTCAAAAATATTGATCGAAACCTGGTTTAATCGACTGTTTCAGTGTGGTACCACATTACTACGTGATCCAATCCAGAAATAGCCCAGGATCTAGCCATGAAGTATGAGAAATATGCGAAAGTATGAGCCTCACGAGGGCAAATCCTAGACCTAACCCAGACCTAATGTGCGTTATCCTCTAAAATATTTATCAAGACCAGGTTTAGTGATTGTTTCAGTGTGGTCCACATTACTACGTCATCCAAACCAGAAAAAACCCAGGATCCGTTCAACAAGAATGTGAAGAAAGTATGAGTCTGATGAGTGAAAATCCCAGGCCTAACCTAGACCTAACGTGCGTTATCCTCAAAAATATTGATCAAAACCTGGTTTAATCGACTTTTTCAGTGTGGTACCACATTACTATGTGATCCAAACCAGAAAATAACCCAGGATCTGTTCAACGAGTATGTGAAGTGTGCGAAAGTATGAGTCTGATGAGGGCAAATCCCAGACCTATCCCAGACCTAACATGCGTTATCCTCTAAAATATTTATCAAGACCAGGTTTAATTGATTGTTTCAGTGTGGTCCCACATTACTACGTGATCCAAACCAGAAAAAACCCATGATCCGTTCAACAAGTATGTGAAGAATGCGAAAGTATGAGTCTGATGAGTGAAAATCCCAGACCTAACCTAGACCTAACATGCGTTATCCTCTAAAATATTGATCCAAACCAGGTTTAATGGACTGTTTCAGTGTGGTACCACACTACTACGTGATCCAAACCAGAAAAAACCCAGGATCTGTTCAACAAGTATGTGAAAAACGCGAAAGTATGAGCCTGATGGGGGCGAATCCCAGACCTATCCCAGACCTAACTTGCGTTATCCTCTAAAATATTTTTCGAAACCAGGTTTAATTGGCTGTTTCAGCGTGGTACCACATTACTACGTGATACAATCCAGAAACAGCCCAGGATCTAGCCATGAAGTATGAGAAATATGCGAAAGTATGAGCCTGACGAGGGCAAAACCTAGTCCTAACCCAGACCTAACATGTGTTATCCTCTAAAATATTTATCATGACCAGGTTTAATTGATTGTTTCAGTGTGGTCCCACATTACTACGTGATCCAAACCAGAAAAGAACCCAGGATCCGTTCAACAAGTATTTGAAGAATGCGAAAGTATGAGTTTGATGAGTGAAAATCGCCGGCCTAACCTAGACCTAACATGCGTTATCCTCAAAAATATTGATCGAAACCAGGTTTAATCGACTGTTTCAGTGTGGTACCACACTACTACGTGACCCAAACCGGAAAAAACCCAGGATCTGTTCAACGAGTATGTGAAAAACGCGAAAGTATGAGCCTGATGAGGGCAAATCCCAGACCTATCCCAGACCTAACTTGCGTTATCCTCTAAAATATTGAACGAAACCAGGTTTAATTGACTGTTTCAGCGTGGTACCACATTACTACGTGACACAATCCAGAAACAGCCGAGGATCTAGCCATGAAGTATGAGAAATATGCGAAAGTATGAGCCTGATGAGGGCAAATCCTAGAACTAACCCAAACCTAAGATGCGTTATCCTCTAAAATATTTATCAAGACCAGGTTTAATTGAATGTTCCAGTGTGGTACCACATTACTACGCGAACAAATCCAGAAAAAACCCAGGATCAGTTCAACAAGTATGTGAAGAATGCGAATGTATGAGTCTGATGAGTGAAAATCCCAGGGCTAACCTAGACCTAACATGCGTTATCCTCTAAAATATTGATCCAAACCAGGTTTAATGGACTGTTTCAGTGTGGTACCACTTTACTACGTGATCCAAAGCAGGAAATACCCTCGATCAGGTCAACATGTATGTTAAAACTGCGAAAGTATGACCCTGATGAGGGCAAATCCCAGGCCTAACCAAGACCTAACATGCGTTGTCCTCTAAAATATTGATCGAAACCAGGTTTAATCGACTGTTTCAGTGTGGTACCACACTACTACGTGGCCCAAACCGGAAAAAACCCAGGATCTGTTCAACAAGTATGTGAAAAACGCGAAAGTATGAGTCTGATGAGGGCAAATCCCAGACCTATCCCAGACCTAACATGCGTTATCCTCTGAAATATTTATCAAGACCAGGTTTAATTGATTGTTTCAGTGTGGTCCCACATTACTACGTGGTCCAAACCAGAAAAAACCCAGGATCCGTTCAGCAAGTATGTGAAGAATGCGAAAGTATGTGTCTGATGAGTGAAAATCCCAGACCTGACCTAGACCTAACATGCGTTATCCTCTAAAATATTGATCCAAACCAGGTTTAATGGACTGTTTCAGTGTGGTACCACTCTACTACGTGATCCAAACCAGAAAAAACCTAGGATCTGTTCAACAAGTATGTGAAAAAGCGAAAGTATGAGCCTGCTGAGGGCGAATCCCAGACCTATCCCAGACCTAACTTGCGTTATCCTCCAAAATATTGATCGAAACCAGGTTTAATTGACTGTTTCAGCGTGGTACCACATTAATACGTGATACAATCCAGAAACAGCCCAGGATCTAGCCATGAAGTATGAGAAATATGCGAAAGTATGAGCCTGACGAGAGCAAATCCTAGACCTAACCCAGACCTAACATGCGTTATCCTCTAAAATATTTATCATGACCAGGTTTAATTGATTGTTTCAGTGTGGTCCCACATTACTACGTGACCCAAACCAGAAAAAACCCAGGATCCGTTCAACAAGTATGTGAAGAATGCGAAAGTATGAGCCTGGTGAGGGCAAATCCTAGACCTAATCCAAACCTAACATGCGATATCCTCTAAAATATTTATCAAGACCAGGTTTAATTGAATGTTCCAGTGTGGTACCACACTACTGCGTGACCCACACCGGAAAAAACCCAGGATCTGTTCAACACGTATGTGAAAAACGCGAAAGTATGAGCCTGATGAGGGCAAATCCCAGACCTATCCCAGACCTAACTTGCGTTATCCTCTAAAATATTGAACGAAACCAGGTTTAATTGACAGTTTCAGCGTGGTACCACATTACTACGTGATACAATCCAGAAACAGCACAGGATCTAGCCATGAAGTATGAGAAATATACGAAAGTATGAGCCTGGTGAGGGCAAATCCTAGACCTAACCCAAACCTAACATGCGTTATCCTCTAAAATATTTATCAAGACCAGGTTTAATTGAATGTTCCAGTGTGGTACCACATTACTACGTGAACCAATCCAGAAAAAACCCAGGATCTGTTCAACACGTATGTGAAAAACGCGAAAGTATGAGCCTGGTGAGGGCAAATCCCAGACCTATCCCAGACCTAACAAGCGTTATCCTCTAAAACATTGATCCAAACCAGGTTTAATGGACTGTTTCAGTGTGGTACCGCTTTACTACGTGATCCAAAGCAGAAAGAACCCTCGATCACGTCAACATATATATTAAAACTGCGAAAGTATGACCCAGATGAGGGCAAATCCCAGGCCTAACCTAGACCTAACATGCGTTATCCTCCAAAATATTGATCGAAACCAGGTTTAATTGACTGTTTCAGCGTGGTACCACATTAATACGTGATACAATCCAGAAACAGCCCAGGATCTAGCCATGAAGTATGAGAAATATGCGAAAGTATGAGCCTGACGAGGGCAAATCCTAGACCTAACCCAGACCTAACATGCGTTATCCTCTAAAATATTTATCATGACCAGGTTTAATTGATTGTTTCAGTGTGGTCCCACATTACTACGTGATCCAAACCAGCAAACACCCAGGATCCGTTCAACAAGTATGTGAAGAATGCGAAAGTATGAGCCTGGTGAGGGCAAATCCTAGACCTAACCCAAACCTAACATGCGATATCCTCTAAAATATTTATCAAGACCAGGTTTAATTGAATGTTCCAGTGTGGTACCACATTACTACGTGAACCAATCCAGAAAAAACCCAGGATCTGTTCAACACGTATGTGAAAAACGCGAAAGTATGAGCCTGATGAGTGAAAATCCCAGACCTATCCCAGACCTAACTTGCGTTGTCCTCTAAGATATTGATGGAAACCAGTTTTAATTGACTGTTTCAGTGTTGTACTTCATTACTACGTGATGCAATCGAGAAAAAGCCCAGGATCTAGCCATGAAGTATGAGAAATATGCGAAAGTATGAGCCTGATGAGGGCAAATCCTAGACCTAACCCAGACCTAACATGCGTTATCCTCTAAAATATTTATCAAGACCAGGTTTAATTGAATGTTTCAGTGTGGTACCACATTACTACGTGATCCAAACCAGTAAAAACCCAGGTTCCGTTCAGCAAGTATGTGAAGAATGCGAAAGTATGTGTCCGATGAGTGAAAAACCCCGACCTATCCTAGACCTAACGTGCGTTATCCTCAAAAATATTGATCGAAACCTGGTTTAATCGACTGATTCAGTGTGGTACCACATTACTATGTGATCCAAACCAGAAAATAACCCAGGATCCGTTCAGCAAGTATGTGAAGAATGCGAAAGTATGTGTCTGATGAGTGAAAATCCCAGACCTAACCTAGACCTAACATGCGTTATCCTCTAAAATAATGATCCAAACCAGGTTTAATGGACTGTTTCAGTGTGGTACCACTCTACTACGTGATCCAAACCAGAAAAAACCTAGGATCTGTTCAACAAGTATGTGAAAAACGCGAAAGTATGAGCCTGCTGAGGGCGAATCCCAGACCTATCCCAGACCTAACTTGCGTTATCCTCTAAAATATTGAACGAAACCAGGTTTAATTGACAGTTTCAGCGTGGTACCACATTACTACGTGATACAATCCAGAAACAGCACAGGATCTAGCCATGAAGTATGAGAAATATACGAAAGTATGAGCCTGGTGAGGGCAAATCCTAGACCTAACCCAAACCTAGCATGCGTTATCCTCTAAAATATTTATCAAGACCAGGTTTAATTGAATGTTCCAGTGTGGTACCACATTACTACGTGAACCAATCCAGAAAAAACCCAGGATCTGTTCAACACGTATGTGAAAAACGCGAAAGTATGAGCCTGGTGAGGGCAAATCCCAGACCTATCCCAGACCTAACAAGCGTTATTCTCTAAAACATTGATCCAAACCAGGTTTAATGGACTGTTTCAGTGTGGTACCGCTTTACTACGTGATCCAAAGCAGAAAGAACCCTCGATCACGTCAACATATATATTAAAACTGCGAAAGTATGACCCAGATGAGGGCAAATCCCAGGCCTAACCTAGACCTAACATGCGTTATCCTCCAAAATATTGATCGAAACCAGGTTTAATTGACTGTTTCAGCGTGGTACCACATTATTACGTGATCCAAACCAGAAAAAAACCCAGGATTTGTTCAACAAGTATGTGAAAAACGCGAAAGTATGAGACTGATGAGGGCAAATCCCAGACCTATCCCAGACCTAACTTGCGTTATCCTCTAAAATATTGATCCAAACCAGGTTTAATGGACTGTTTCAGTGTGGTACCACTTTACTACGTGATCCAAAGCAGAAAAAACCCTCGATCACGTCAACATGTATATTAAAACTGCGAAAGTATGACCCTGATGAGGGCAAATCCCAGACCTATCCCAGACCTAACATGCGTTATCCTCTGAAATATTTATCAAGACCAGGTTTAATTGATTGTTTCAGTGTGGTCCCACATTACTACGTGATCCAAACCAGAAAAAACCCAGGATCCGTTCAGCAAGTATGTGAAGAATGCGAAAGTATGAGTTTGATGAGTGAAAATCCCCGGCCTAACCTAGACTTAACATGCGTTATCCTCAAAAATATTGATCGAAACCAGGTTTAATCGACTGTTTCAGTGTGGTACCACACTACTACGTGACCCAAACCGGAAAAAACCCAGGATCTGTTCAACAAGTATGTGAAAAACGCGAAAGTATGAGCCTGATGAGGGCAAATCCTAGACCTAACCCAGACCTAACATGCGTTATCCTCTAAAATATTTATCAAGACCAGGTTTAATTGAATGTTTCAGTGTGGTACCACATTACTACGTGATCCAAACCAGTAAAAACCCAGGTTCCGTTCAGCAAGTATGTGAAGAATGCGAAAGTATGTGTCCGATGAGTGAAAAACCCCGACCTATCCTAGACCTAACGTGCGTTATCCTCAAAAATATTGATCGAAACCTGGTTTAATCGACTGATTCAGTGTGGTACCACATTACTATGTGATCCAAACCAGAAAATAACCCAGGATCCGTTCAGCAAGTATGTGAAGAATGCGAAAGTATGTGTCTGATGAGTGAAAATCCCAGACCTAACCTAGACCTAACATGCGTTATCCTCTAAAATATTGATCCAAACCAGGTTTAATGGACTGTTTCAGTGTGGTACCACTCTACTACGTGATCCAAACCAGAAAAAACCTAGGATCTGTTCAACAAGTATGTGAAAAACGCGAAAGTATGAGCCTGCTGAGGGCGAATCCCAGACCTATCCCAGACCTAACTTGCGTTATCCTCTAAAATATTGATCGAAACCAGGTTTAATTGACTGTTTCAGCGTGGTACCTCATTAATACGTGATACAATCCAGAAACAGCCCAGGATTTAGCCATGAAGTATGAGAAATATGCGAAAGTATGAGCCTGACGAGGGCAAATCCTAGAACTAACCCAGACCTAACATGCGTTATCTTCTAAAATATTTATCATGACCAGGTTTAATTGATTGTTTCAGTGTGGTCCCACATTACTACGTGATCCAAACCAGAAAAAACCCAGGATCCGTTCAACAAGTATGTGAAGAATGCGAAAGTATGAGCCTGGTGAGGGCAAATCCTAGACCTAACCCAAACCTAACATGCGTTATCCTCTAAAATATTTATCAAGACCAGGTTTAATTGAATGTTCCAGTGTGGAACCACACTACTGCGTGACCCACACCGGAAAAAACCCAGGATCTGTTCAACACGTATGTGAAATACGCGAAAGTATGAGCCTGATGAGGGCAAATCCCAGACCTATCCCAGACCTAATTTGCGTTATCCTCTAAAATATTGAACGAAACCAGGTTTAATTGACTGTTTCAGCGTGGTACCACATTACTACGTGATACAATCCAGAAACAGCACAGGATCTAGCCATGAAGTATGAGAAATATGCGAAAGTATGAGCCTGGTGAGGGCAAATCCTAGACCTAACCCAAACCTAACATGCGTTATCCTCTAAAATATTTATCAAGACCAGGTTTAATTGAATGTTCCAGTGTGGTACCACATCACTAGGTGAACCAATCCAGAAAAAACACAGGATCTGTTCAACACGTATGTGAGAAACGCGAAAGTATGAGCCTGGTGAGGGCAAATCCCAGGCCTAACCTAGACCTAACATGCGTTATCCTCAAAAATATTGATCAGAACCTGGTTTAATCGACTTTTTCAGTGTGGTACCACATTACTATGTGATCCAAACCAGAAAATAACCCAGGATCCGTTCAACAAGTATGTGAAGAATGCGAAAGTATGAGTCTGATGAGTGAAAATCCCAGACCTTGCGTAGACCTAACATGAATTTTTCTCCAAAATATTGATCCAAACCAGGTTTAATGGACTGTTTCAGTGTGGTACCACTTTACTACGTGATCCAAAGCAGAAAAAACCCTCGATCAGGTCAACATGTATGTTAAAACTGCGAAAGTATGACCCTGATGAGGGCAAATCCCAGGCCTAACCTAGACCTAACATGCGTTATCCTCTAAAATATTTATCAAGACCAGGTTTAATTGAATGTTTCAGTGTGGTACCACATTATTACGTGATCCAAACCAGAAAAAAACCCAGGATCTGTTCAACAAGTATGTGAAAAACGCGAAAGTATGAGACTGATGAGGGCAAATCCCAGACCTATCCCAGACCTAACTTGCGTTATCCTCTAAAATATTGATCCAAACCAGGTTTAATGGACTGTTTCAGTGTGGTACCACTTTACTACGTGATCCAAAGCAGAAAAAACCCTCGATCACGTCAACATGTATATTAAAACTGCGAAAGTATGACCCTGATGAGGGCAAATCCCAGACCTATCCCAGACCTAACATGCGTTATCCTCTGAAATATTTATCAAGACCAGGTTTAATTGATTGTTTCAGTGTGGTCCCACATTACTACGTGATCCAAACCAGAAAAAACCCAGGATCCGTTCAGCAAGTATGTGAAGAATGCGAAAGTATGAGTTTGATGAGTGAAAATCCCCGGCCTAACCTAGACTTAACATGCGTTATCCTCAAAAATATTGATCGAAACCAGGTTTAATCGACTGTTTCAGTGTGGTACCACACTACTACGTGACCCAAACCGGAAAAAACCCAGGATCTGTTCAACAAGTATGTGTAAAACGCGAAAGTATGAGCCTGATGAGGGCAAATCCCAGACCTATCCCAGACCTAACTTGCGTTATCCTCTAAGGTATTGAACGAAACCAGGTTTAATTGACTGTTTCAGCGTGGTACCACATTACTACGTGACACAATCCAGAAACAGCCGAGGATCTAGCCATGAAGTATGAGAAATATGCGAAAGTATGAGCCTGATGAGTGAAAATCCCAGGGCTAACCTAGACCTAACATGCGTTATCCTCTAAAATATTGATCCAAACCAGGTTTATTGGACTGTTTCAGTGTGGTACCACTTTACTACGTGACCCAAAGCAGAAAAAACCCTCGATCACGTCAACATGTATGTTAAAACTGCGAAAGTATGACCCTGATGAGGGCAAATCCCAAGCCTAACCTAGACCTAACATGCGTTGTCCACCAAAATATTGATGGAAACCAGGTTTAATTGACTGTTTCAGTGTTGTACTTCATTACTGCGTGATGGAATCCAGAAAAAGCCCAGGATCTAGCCATCAAGTATGAGAAATATGCGAAAGTATGAGCCTGACGATGGCAAATCCTAGACCTAACCCAGACCTAATATGCGATATCCTCTAAAATATTTATCAAGACCAGGTTTAATTGATTGTTTCAGTGTGGTCCCACATTACTACGTGTTCCAAACCAGTAAAAACCCAGGATCCGTTCAACATGTATGTTAAAACTGCGAAAGTATGACCCTGATGAGGGCAAATCCCAAGCCTATCCTAGACCTAACATGCGTTATCCTCAAAAACATTGATCGAAACCTGGTTTAATCGACTGATTCAGTGTGGTACCACATTACTATGTGATCCAAACCAGAAAATAACCCAGGATCTGTTCAACGAGTATGTGAAGTGTGCGAAAGTATGAGTCTGATGAGGGCAAATCCCAGACCTATCTCAGACCTAACATGAATTATTCTCTAAAATATTGATCCAAACCAGGTTTAATGGACTGTTTCAGTGTGGTACCACTTTACTACGTGATCCAAAGCAGAAAAAACCCTCGATCAGGTCAACATGTATGTTAAAACTGCGAAAGTATGACCCTGATGAGGGCAAATCCCAGGCCTAACCTAGACCTAACATGCGTTGTCCTCTAAAATATTGATGGAAACCAGGTTTAGTTGACTGTTTCAGTGTTGTACTTCATTACTACGTGATGCAATCCAGAAAAAGCCCAGGATCTAGTTATCAAGTATGAGAAATATGAGAAAGAATGAGCCTGATGAGAGCAAATCCCAGACCTAACCTAGACCTAGCATGAATTGTTCGCTAAAACATTGATCATAACCAGGTTTAATTGACTGTTTCAGTGTGGTACCACACTACTACGTGATCCAATCCAGAAATTGCCCAGGATCCAGCCATGAAGTATGAGAAATATGCGAAAGCAAGAGCCTGATGAGGGCAAATCCTAGACCTAACCCAGACCTAACATGCGTTATCCTCTAAAATATTTATCAAGACCAGGTTTAATCGACTGTTTCAGTGTGGTACCACATTACTACGTGATCCAATCCAGAAATAGCCCAGGATCTAGCCATGAAGTATGAGAAATATGCGAAAGTATGAGCCTGACGAGGGCAAATCCTAGACCTAACCCAGACCTAATATGCGATATCCTCTAAAATATTTATCAAGACCAGGTTTAATTGATTGTTTCAGTGTGGTCCACATTACTACGTCATCCAAACCAGAAAAAACCCAGGATCCGTTTAACAAGAATGTGAAGAAAGTATGAGTCTGATGAGTGAAAATCCCAGGCCTAACCTAGACCTAACGTGCGTTATCCTCAAAAATATTGATCAAAACCTGGTTTAATCGACTTTTTCAGTGTGGTACCACATTACTATGTGATCCAAACCAGAAAATAACCCAGGATCTGTTCAACGAGTATGTGAAGTGTGCGAAAGTATGAGTCTGATGAGGGCAAATCCCAGACCTATCCCAGACCTAACATGCGTTATCCTCTAAAATATTTATCAAGACCAGGTTTAATTGACTGCTTCAGTGTGGTCCCACATTACTACGTGATCCAAACCAGAAAAAACCCAGGATCTGTTCAACAAGTATGTGAAAAACGCGAAAGTATGAGCCTGATGAGGGCAAATCCCAGACCTATCCCAGACCTAACTTGCGTTATCCTCTAAAATATTGATCGAAACCAGGTTTAATTGACTGTTTCAGCGTGGTACCACATTACTACGTGATACAATCCGGAAACAGCCCAGGATCTAGCCATGAAGTATGAGAAATATGCGAAAGTATGAGCCTGACGAGGGCAAAACCTAGTCCTAACCCAGACCTAACATGTGTTATCCTCTAAAATATTTATCATGACCAGGTTTAATTGAATGTTCCAGTGTGGTACCACATTACTAGGTGAACCAATCCAGAAAAAACACAGGATCTGTTCAACACGTATGTGAGAAACGCGAAAGTATGAGCCTGGTGAGGGCAAATCCCAGGCCTAACCTAGACCTAACATGCGTTATCCTCAAAAATATTGATCAGAACCTGGTTTAATCGACTTTTTCAGTGTGGTACCACATTACTATGTGATCCAAACCAGAAAATAACCCAGGATCCGTTCAACAAGTATGTGAAGAATGCGAAAGTATGAGTCTGATGAGTGAAAATCCCAGACCTTGCGTAGACCTAACATGAATTTTTCTCCAAAATATTGATCCAAACCAGGTTTAATGGACTGTTTCAGTGTGGTACCACTTTACTACGTGATCCAAAGCAGAAAAAACCCTCGATCAGGTCAACATGTATGTTAAAACTGCGAAAGTATGACCCTGATGAGGGCAAATCCCAGGCCTAACCTAGACCTAACATGCGTTATCCTCTAAAATATTTATCAAGACCAGGTTTAATTGAATGTTTCAGTGTGGTACCACATTATTACGTGATCCAAACCAGAAAAAAACCCAGGATCTGTTCAACAAGTATGTGAAAAACGCGAAAGTATGAGACTGATGAGGGCAAATCCCAGACCTATCCCAGACCTAACTTGCGTTATCCTCTAAAATATTGATCCAAACCAGGTTTAATGGACTGTTTCAGTGTGGTACCACTTTACTACGTGATCCAAAGCAGAAAAAACCCTCGATCACGTCAACATGTATATTAAAACTGCGAAAGTATGACCCTCATGAGGGCAAATCCCAGACCTATCCCAGACCTAACATGCGTTATCCTCTGAAATATTTATCAAGACCAGGTTTAATTGATTGTTTCAGTGTGGTCCCACATTACTACGTGATCCAAACCAGAAAAAACCCAGGATCCGTTCAGCAAGTATGTGAAGAATGCGAAAGTATGAGTTTGATGAGTGAAAATCCCCGGCCTAACCTAGACTTAACATGCGTTATCCTCAAAAATATTGATCGAAACCAGGTTTAATCGACTGTTTCAGTGTGGTACCACACTACTACGTGACCCAAACCGGAAAAAACCCAGGATCTGTTCAACAAGTATGTGAAAAACGCGAAAGTATGAGCCTGATGAGGGCAAATCCCAGACCTATCCCAGACCTAACTTGCGTTATCCTCTAAGGTATTGAACGAAACCAGGTTTAATTGACTGTTTCAGCGTGGTACCACATTACTACGTGACACAATCCAGAAACAGCCGAGGATCTAGCCATGAAGTATGAGAAATATGCGAAAGTATGAGCCTGATGAGTGAAAATCCCAGGGCTAACCTAGACCTAACATGCGTTATCCTCTAAAATATTGATCCAAACCAGGTTTATTGGACTGTTTCAGTGTGGTACCACTTTACTACGTGACCCAAAGCAGAAAAAACCCTCGATCACGTCAACATGTATGTTAAAACTGCGAAAGTATGACCCTGATGAGGGCAAATCCCAAGCCTAACCTAGACCTAACATGCGTTGTCCACCAAAATATTGATGGAAACCAGGTTTAATTGACTGTTTCAGTGTTGTACTTCATTACTGCGTGATGGAATCCAGAAAAAGCCCAGGATCTAGCCATCAAGTATGAGAAATATGCGAAAGTATGAGCCTGACGATGGCAAATCCTAGACCTAACCCAGACCTAATATGCGATATCCTCTAAAATATTTATCAAGACCAGGTTTAATTGATTGTTTCAGTGTGGTCCCACATTACTACGTGTTCCAAACCAGTAAAAACCCAGGATCCGTTCAACATGTATGTTAAAACTGCGAAAGTATGACCCTGATGAGGGCAAATCCCAAGCCTATCCTAGACCTAACATGCGTTATCCTCAAAAACATTGATCGAAACCTGGTTTAATCGACTGATTCAGTGTGGTACCACATTACTATGTGATCCAAACCAGAAAATAACCCAGGATCTGTTCAACGAGTATGTGAAGTGTGCGAAAGTATGAGTCTGATGAGGGCAAATCCCAGACCTATCTCAGACCTAACATGAATTATTCTCTAAAATATTGATCCAAACCAGGTTTAATGGACTGTTTCAGTGTGGTACCACTTTACTACGTGATCCAAAGCAGAAAAAACACTCGATCAGGTCAACATGTATGTTAAAACTGCGAAAGTATGACCCTGATGAGGGCAAATCCCAGGCCTAACCTAGACCTAACATGCGTTGTCCTCTAAAATATTGATGGAAACCAGGTTTAGTTGACTGTTTCAGTGTTGTACTTCATTACTACGTGATGCAATCCAGAAAAAGCCCAGGATCTAGTTATCAAGTATGAGAAATATGAGAAAGAATGAGCCTGATGAGAGCAAATCCCAGACCTAACCTAGACCTAGCATGAATTGTTCGCTAAAACATTGATCAAAACCAGGTTTAATTGACTGTTTCAGTGTGGTACCACACTACTACGTGATCCAATCCAGAAATTGCCCAGGATCCAGCCATGAAGTATGAGAAATATGCGAAAGCAAGAGCCTGATGAGGGCAAATCCTAGACCTAACCCAGACCTAACATGCGTTATCCTCTAAAATATTTATCAAGACCAGGTTTAATCGACTGTTTCAGTGTGGTACCACATTACTACGTGATCCAATCCAGAAATAGCCCAGGATCTAGCCATGAAGTATGAGAAATATGCGAAAGTATGAGCCTGACGAGGGCAAATCCTAGACCTAACCCAGACCTAATATGCGTTATCCTCTAAAATATTTATCAAGACCAGGTTTAATTGATTGTTTCAGTGTGGTCCACATTACTACGTCATCCAAACCAGAAGAAACCCAGGATCCGTTTAACAAGAATGTGAAGAAAGTATGAGTCTGATGAGTGAAAATCCCAGGCCTAACCTAGACCTAACGTGCGTTATCCTCAAAAATATTGATCAAAACCTGGTTTAATCGACTTTTTCAGTGTGGTACCACATTACTATGTGATCCAAACCAGAAAATAACCCAGGATCTGTTCAACGAGTATGTGAAGTGTGCGAAAGTATGAGTCTGATGAGGGCAAATCCCAGACCTATCCCAGACCTAACATGCGTTATCCTCTAAAATATTTATCAAGACCAGGTTTAATTGACTGCTTCAGTGTGGTCCCACATTACTACGTGATCCAAACCAGAAAAAACCCAGGATCTGTTCAACAAGTATGTGAAAAACGCGAAAGTATGAGCCTGATGAGGGCAAATCCCAGACCTATCCCAGACCTAACTTGCGTTATCCTCTAAAATATTGATCGAAACCAGGTTTAATTGACTGTTTCAGCGTGGTACCACATTACTACGTGATACAATCCGGAAACAGCCCAGGATCTAGCCATGAAGTATGAGAAATATGCGAAAGTATGAGCCTGACGAGGGCAAAACCTAGTCCTAACCCAGACCTAACATGTGTTATCCTCTAAAATATTTATCATGACCAGGTTTAATTGATTGTTTCAGTGTGGTCCCACATTACTACGTGATCCAAACCAGAAAAGAACCCAGGATCCGTTCAACAAGTATTTGAAGAATGCGAAAGTATGAGTTTGATGAGTGAAAATCCCCGGCCTAACCTAGACCTAACATGCGTTATCCTCAAAAATATTGATCGAAACCAGGTTTAATCGACTGTTTCAGTGTGGTACCACACTACTACGTGACCCAAACCGGAAAAAACCCAGGATCTGTTCAACAAGTATGTGAAAAACGCGAAAGTATGAGCCTGATGAGGGCAAATCCCAGACCTATCCCAGACCTAACTTGCGTTATCCTCTAAAATATTGAGCGAAACCAGGTTTAATTGACTGTTTCAGCGTGGTACCACATTACTACGTGACACAATCCAGAAACAGCCGAGGATCTAGCCATGAAGTATGAGAAATATGCGAAAGTATGAGCCTGATGAGGGCAAATCCTAGAACTAACCCAAACCTAAGATGCGTAATCCTCTAAAGTATTTCTCAAGACCAGGTTTAATTGAATGTTCCAGTGTGGTACCACATTACTACGCGAACCAATCCAGAAAAAACCCAGGATCAGTTCAACAAGTATGTGAAGAATGCGAATGTATGAGTCTGATGAGTGAAAATCCCAGGGCTAACCTAGACCTAACATGCGTTATCCTCTAAAATATTGATCCAAACCAGGTTTAATGGACTGTTTCAGTGTGGTACCACTTTACTACGTGATCCAAAGCAGGAAAAACCCTCGATCAGGTCAACATGTATGTTAAAACTGCGAAAGTATGACCCTGATGAGGGCAAATCCCAGGCCTAACCTAGACCTAACATGCGTTGTCCTCTAAAATATTGATGGAAACCAGGTTTAGTTGACTGTTTCAGTGTTGTACTTCATTACTACGTGATGCAATCCAGAAAAAGCCCAGGATCTAGCCATCAAGTATGAGAAATATGAGAAAGAGTGAGCCTGATGAGAGCAAATCCCAGACCTAACCTAGACCTAGCATGAATTGTTCTCTAAAATATTGATCAAAACCAGGTTTAATTGACTGTTTCAGTGTTGTACTTCATTACTACGTGATGCAATCCAGAAAAAGCCCAGGATCTAGCCATCAAGTATGAGAAATATGAGAAAGAGTGAGCCTGATGAGAGCAAATCCCAGACCTAACCTAGACCTAGCATAAATTGTTCTCTAAAATATTTATCAAGACCAGGTTTAATTGACTGTTTCGGCGTGGTACCGCATTACTACGTGATAGAGACCAGAAAAAGGCCAGGATCCGTTCAACAAGTATGTGAAGAATGCGAAAGTTTGAGTTTGATGAGTGAAAATCCCCGGCCTAACCTAGACCTAACATGCGTTATCCTCAAAAATATTGATCGAAACCTGGTTTAATCGACTGATTCAGTGTGGTACCACATTACTATGTGATCCAAACCAGAAAATAACCCAGGATTTGGCCAACAAGTATGCGAAAAATGCGAAAGTACGAGACAGATGAGGGCAAATCCCAGACCTAACCGAGAAATAACCGGCGCTATCCTCTAAAATATTAATCGCAACCAGGTTTTATTGACTGCCTGAGTGTGGTCCCACATTACTACTTGGTCCAAGCCAGAAAAAACCCAGGATCCGTTCAACAAGTATGTGAAGAATGCGAAAGTATGAGCCTGGTGAGGGCAAATCCCAGACCTATCCCAGACCTTACAAGCGTTATCCTCTAAAATATTGATCCAAACCAGGTTTATGGACTGTTTCAGTGTGGTACCACTTTACTACGTGATCCAAAGCAGAAAAAACCCTCGATCACGTCAACATATATATTAAAACTGCGAAAGTATGACCCAGATGAGGGCAAATCCCAGGCCTAACCTAGACCTAACATGCGTTGTCCTCTAAAATATTGATGGAAACCAGGTTTAATTGACTGTTTCAGTGTTGTACTTCATTACTGCGTGATACAATCCAGAAAGCCCAGGATCTAGCCATCAAGTATCTGAAATATGCGAAAGAATGTGCCTGATGAGGGCAAATCCCAGACCTATCCCAAACCTAACTTGCGTTGTCCTCTAAGATATTGATGGAAACCAGTTTTAATTGACTGTTTCAGTGTTGTACTTCATTACTACGTGATGCAATCCAGAAATAGCCCGGGATCTAGCCATCAAGTATGAGAAATATGCGAAAGAATGAGCCTGATGAGAGCAAATCGCAGACCTAACCTAGACCTAACATGAATTATTCTCTAAAATATTGATCCAAACCAGGTTTAATGGACTGTTTCAGTGTGGTACCACTTTACTACGTGATCCAAAGCAGAAAAAACCCTCGATCAGGTCAACATGTATGTTAAAACTGCGAAAGTATGACCCTGATGAGGGCAAATCCCAGGCCTAACCTAGACCTAACATGCGTTGTCCTCTAAAATATTGATGGAAACCAGGTTTAGTTGACTGTTTCAGTGTTGTACTTCATTACTACGTGATGCAATCCAGAAAAAGCCCAGGATCTAGCCATCAAGTATGAGAAATATGAGAATGAATGAGCCTGATGAGAGCAAATCCCAGACCTAACCTAGACCTAGCATGAATTGTTCTCTAAAATATTGATCAAAACCAGGTTTAATTGACTGTTTCAGTGTGGTACCACACTACTACGTGATCCAATCCAGAAATTGCCCAGGATCCAGCCATGAAGTATGAGAAATATGCGAAAGCATGAGCATGATGAGGGCAAATCCTAGACCTAACCCAGACCTAACAAGCGTTATCCTCTAAAATATTTATCAAGACCAGGTTTAATTGATTGTTTCAGTGTGGTCCACATTACTACGTGATCCAAACCAGAAAAAACCCAGGATCCGTTCAACAAGTATGTGAAGAATGCGAAAGTATGAGTCTGATGAGTGAAAATCCCAGGCCTAACCTAGACCTAACGTGCGTTATCCTCAAAAATATTGATCAAAACCTGGTTTAATCGACTTTTTCAGTGTGGTACCACATTACTATGTGATCCAAACCAGAAAATAACCCAGGATCTGTTCAACGAGTATGTGAAGTGTGCGAAAGTATGAGTCTGATGAGGGCAAATCCCAGACCTATCCCAGACCTAACATGCGTTATCCTCTAAAATATTTATCAAGACCAGGTTTAATTGATTGTTTCAGTGTGGTCCCACATTACTACGTGATCCAAACCAGAAAAAACCCAGGATCCGTTCAACAAGTATGTGAAGAATGCGAAAGTATGAGTCTGATGAGTGAAAATCCCAGACCTAACCTAGACCTAACATGCGTTATCCTCTAAAATATTGATCCCAACCAGGTTTAATGGACTGTTTCAGTGTGGTACCACACTACTACGTGATCCAAACCAGAAAAAACCCAGGATCTGTTCAACAAGTATGTGAAAAACGCGAAAGTATGAGCCTGATGGGGGCGAATCCCAGACCTATCCCAGACCTAACTTGCGTTATCCTCTAAAATATTGATCGAAACCAGGTTTAATTGACTGTTTCAGCGTGGTACCACATTACTACGTGATACAATCCAGAAACAGCCCAGGATCTAGCCATGAAGTATGAGAAATATGCGAAAGTATGAGCCTGACGAGGGCAAAACCTAGTCCTAACCCAGACCTAACATGTGTTATCCTCTAAAATATTTATCATGACCAGGTTTAATTGATTGTTTCAGTGTGGTCCCACATTACTATGTGATCCAAACCAGAAAAGAACCCAGGATCTGTTCAACAAGTATGTGAAAAACGCGAAAGTATGAGCCTGATGAGGGCAAATCCCAGGCCTAACCTAGACCTAACATGCGTTGTCCTCTAAAATATTGATGGAAACCAGGTTTAGTAGACTGTTTCAGTGTTGTACTTCATTACTACGTGATGCAATCCAGAAAAAGCCCAGGATCTAGCCATCAAGTATGAGAAATATGAGAATGAATGAGCCTGATGAGAGCAAATCCCAGACCTAACCTAGACCTAGCATGAATTGTTCTCTAAAATATTGATCAAAACCAGGTTTAATTGACTGTTTCAGTGTGGTACCACACTACTACGTGATCCAATCCAGAAATTGCCCAGGATCCAGCCATGAAGTATGAGAAATATGCGAAAGCATGAGCATGATGAGGGCAAATCCTAGACCTAACCCAGACCTAACATGCGTTATCCTCTAAAATAATTATCAAGACCAGGTTTAATTGAATGTTTCAGTGTGGTACCACATTATTACGTGATCCAAACCAGAAAAAACCCTCGATCACGTCAACATGTATATTAAAACTGCGAAAGTATGACCCTGATGAGGGCAAATCCCAGGCCTAACCTAGACCTAAAATGCGTTGTCCTCTAAAAAATTGATGGAAACCAGGTTTAATTGACTGTTTCAGTGTTGTACTTCATTACTGCGTGATGCAATCCAGAAAATGCCCAGGATCTAGCCATCAAGTATGAGAAATATGCGAAAGAATGAGCCTGATGAAAGCAAATTTCAGACCTAACCTAGACCTAACATGAATTATTCTCTAAAATATTGTTCGAAACCAGGTTTAATTGACTGCTTCAGTGTGGTCCCACATTACTACGTGATCCAAACCAGAAAAAACCCAGGATCTGTTCAACAAGTATGTGAAAAATGCGAAAGTATGAGCCTGATGAGGGCAAATCCCAGACCTATCCCATACCTAACTTGCGTTATCCTCAAAAATATTGATCGAAACCTGGTTTAATCGACTGTTTCAGTGTGTACCACATTACTACGTGATCCAATCCAGAAATAGCCCAGGATCTAGCCATGAAGTATGAGAAATATGCGAAAGTATGAGCCTGACGAGGGCAAATCCTAGACCTAACCCAGACCTAATATGCGTTATCCTCTAAAATATTTATCAAGACCAGGTTTAATTGATTGTTTCAGTGTGGTCCACATTACTACGTGATCCAAACCAGAAAAAACCCAGGATCCGTTCAACAAGTATGTGAAGAATGCGAAAGTATGAGTCTGATGAGTGAAAATCCCAGGCCTAACCTAGACCTAACGTGCGTTATCCTCAAAAATATTCATCAAAACCTGGTTTAATCGACTTTTTCAGTGTGGTACCACGTTACTATGTGATCCAAACCAGAAAATAACCCAGGATCTGTTCAACGAGTATGTGAAGTGTGCGAAAGTATGAGTCTGATGAGGGCAAATCCCAGACCTATCCCAGACCTAACATGCGTTATCCTCTAAAATATTTATCAAGACCAGGTTTAATTGATTGTTTCAGTGTGGTCCCACATTACTACGTGATCCAAACCAGAAAAAACCCAGGATCCGTTCAACAAGTATGTGAAGAATGCGAAAGTATGAGTCTGATGAGTGAAAATCCCAGACCTAACCTAGACCTAACATGCGTTATCCTCTAAAATATTGATCCCAACCAGGTTTAATGGACTGTTTCAGTGTGGTACCACACTACTACGTGATCCAAACCAGAAAAAACCCAGGATCTGTTCAACAAGTATGTGAAAAACGCGAAAGTATGAGCCTGATGGGGGCGAATCCCAGACCTATCCCAGACCTAACTTGCGTTATCCTCTAAAATATTGATCGAAACCAGGTTTAATTGACTGTTTCAGCGTGGTACCACATTACTACGTGATACAATCCAGAAACAGCCCAGGATCTAGCCATGAAGTATGAGAAATATGCGAAAGTATGAGCCTGACGAGGGCAAAACCTAGTCCTAACCCAGACCTAACATGTGTTATCCTCTAAAATATTTATCATGACCAGGTTTAATTGATTGTTTCAGTGTGGTCCCACATTACTATGTGATCCAAACCAGAAAAGAACCCAGGATCTGTTCAACAAGTATGTGAAAAACGCGAAAGTATGAGCCTGATGAGGGCAAATCCCAGGCCTAACCTAGACCTAACATGCGTTGTCCTCTAAAATATTGATGGAAACCAGGTTTAGTAGACTGTTTCAGTGTTGTACTTCATTACTACGTGATGCAATCCAGAAAAAGCCCAGGATCTAGCCATCAAGTATGAGAAATATGAGAATGAATGAGCCTGATGAGAGCAAATCCCAGACCTAACCTAGACCTAGCATGAATTGTTCTCTAAAATATTGATCAAAACCAGGTTTAATTGACTGTTTCAGTGTGGTACCACACTACTACGTGATCCAATCCAGAAATTGCCCAGGATCCAGCCATGAAGTATGAGAAATATGCGAAAGCATGAGCATGATGAGGGCAAATCCTAGACCTAACCCAGACCTAACATGCGTTATCCTCTAAAATAATTATCAAGACCAGGTTTAATTGAATGTTTCAGTGTGGTACCACATTATTACGTGATCCAAACCAGAAAAAACCCTCGATCACGTCAACATGTATATTAAAACTGCGAAAGTATGACCCTGATGAGGGCAAATCCCAGGCCTAACCTAGACCTAAAATGCGTTGTCCTCTAAAAAATTGATGGAAACCAGGTTTAATTGACTGTTTCAGTGTTGTACTTCATTACTGCGTGATGCAATCCAGAAAATGCCCAGGATCTAGCCATCAAGTATGAGAAATATGCGAAAGAATGAGCCTGATGAAAGCAAATTTCAGACCTAACCTAGACCTAACATGAATTATTCTCTAAAATATTGTTCGAAACCAGGTTTAATTGACTGCTTCAGTGTGGTCCCACATTACTACGTGATCCAAACCAGAAAAAACCCAGGATCTGTTCAACAAGTATGTGAAAAATGCGAAAGTATGAGCCTGATGAGGGCAAATCCCAGACCTATCCCATACCTAACTTGCGTTATCCTCAAAAATATTGATCGAAACCTGGTTTAATCGACTGTTTCAGTGTGTACCACATTACTACGTGATCCAATCCAGAAATAGCCCAGGATCTAGCCATGAAGTATGAGAAATATGCGAAAGTATGAGCCTGACGAGGGCAAATCCTAGACCTAACCCAGACCTAATATGCGTTATCCTCTAAAATATTTATCAAGACCAGGTTTAATTGATTGTTTCAGTGTGGTCCACATTACTACGTGATCCAAACCAGAAAAAACCCAGGATCCGTTCAACAAGTATGTGAAGAATGCGAAAGTATGAGTCTGATGAGTGAAAATCCCAGGCCTAACCTAGACCTAACGTGCGTTATCCTCAAAAATATTGATCAAAACCTGGTTTAATCGACTTTTTCAGTGTGGTACCACGTTACTATGTGATCCAAACCAGAAAATAACCCAGGATCTGTTCAACGAGTATGTGAAGTGTGCGAAAGTATGAGTCTGATGAGGGCAAATCCCAGACCTATCCCAGACCTAACATGCGTTATCCTCTAAAATATTTATCAAGACCAGGTTTAATTGATTGTTTCAGTGTGGTCCCACATTACTACGTGATCCAAACCAGAAAAAACCCAGGATCCGTTCAACAAGTATGTGAAGAATGCGAAAGTATGAGTCTGATGAGTGAAAATCCCAGACCTAACCTAGACCTAACATGCGTTATCCTCTAAAATATTGATCCCAACCAGGTTTAATGGACTGTTTCAGTGTGGTACCACACAACTACGTGATCCAAACCAGAAAAAACCCAGGATCTGTTCAATAAGTATGTGAAAAACGCGAAAGTATGAGCCTGATGGGGGCGAATCCCAGACCTATCCCAGACCTAACTTGCGTTATCCTCTAAAATATTGATCGAAACCAGGTTTAATTGACTGTTTCAGCGTGGTACCACATTACTACGTGATACAATCCAGAAACAGCCCAGGATCTAGCCATGAAGTATGAGAAATATGCGAAAGTATGAGCCTGACGAGGGCAAAACCTAGTCCTAACCCAGACCTAACATGTGTTATCCTCTAAAATATTCATCATGACCAGGTTTAATTGATTGTTTCAGTGTGGTCCCACATTACTATGTGATCCAAACCAGAAAAGAACCCAGGATCCGTTCAACAAGTATTTGAAGAATGCGAAAGTATGAGTTTGATGAGTGAAAATCCCCGGCCTAACCTAGACCTAACATGCGTTATCCTCAAAAATATTGATCGAAACCAGGTTTAATCGACTGTTTCAGTGTGGTACCACACTACTACGTGACCCAAACCGGAAAAAACCCAGGATCTGTTCAACAAGTATGTGAAAAACGCGAAAGTATGAGCCTGATGAGGGCAAATCCCAGACCTATCCCAGACCTAACTTGCGTTATCCTCTAAAATATTGAACGAAACCAGGTTTAATTGACTGTTTCAGCGTGGTGCCACATTACTACGTGACACAATCCAGAAACAGCCGAGGATCTAGCCATGAAGTAAGAGAAATATGCGAAAGTATGAGCCCGATGAGGGCAAATCCTAGAACTAACCCAAACCTAAGATGCGTTATCCTCTAAAATATTTATCAAGACCAGGTTTAATTGAATGTTCCAGTGTGGTACCACATTACTACGCGAACCAATCCAGAAAAAACCCAGGATCAGTTCAACAAGTATGTGAAGAATGCGAATGTATGAGTCTGATGAGTGAAAATCCCAGGGCAAACCTAAACCTAACATGCGTTGTCCTCTAAAATATTGATGGAAACCAGGTTTAATTGACTGTTTCAGTGTTGTACTTCATTACTGCGTGATGCAATCCAGAAAAAGCCCAGGATCTAGCCATCAAGTATGAGAAATATGCGAAAGTATGAGACTGACGATGGCAAATCCTAGAACTAACCCAGACCTAATATGCGTTATCCTCTAAAATATTTATCAAGACCAGGGTTAATTGATTGTTTCAGTGTGGTCCCACATTACTACGTGTTCCAAACCAGTAAAAACCCAGGATCCGTTCAACAAGTATGTGAAGAATGCGAAAGTATGGGTCTGATGAGTGAAAAACCCCGGCCTATCCTAGACCTAACATGCGTTATCCTCAAAAATATTGATCGAAACCTGGTTTAATCGACTGATTCAGTGTGGTACCACATTACTATGTGATCCAAACCAGAAAATAACCCAGGATTTGGCCAACAAGTATGCGAGAAATGCGAAAGTACGTGCCAGATGAGGGCAAATCCCAGACCTAAACGGGACATAACCGGCGTTATCCCCTAAAATACTATTCGGAACCATGTTTAATTGACTGTTAAGGTGTGGTACCGCATTACTACCTGATCCAAACCAGAAAAAGCCCAGGATCTTGCCACAGGTAGGCGAAAAATGCGAAGGTACGAGCCAGATGATTGCAAATACCAGAACTAAACCAGACATAGCCGGCGTTATCCTGTAAAATATTGATCGGAACCAGGTTTATTTGACTGTTACAGTGTGGCACCACATTACTACGTGGTCCAAATCAGAAAAAGCCCAGGATCTTGCCAACAAATAGGCGAAAAATGCGAAGGTACGAGCCAGATGAGGGAAAATCCCAGACCTAACCGAGACATAGCCGGCGTTATCCTGTAAAATATTAATCGGAACCAGGTTTATTTGACTGCTTCAGTGTGGTACCACATTACTACGTGGTCCAAGCATGAAAAAGCCCAGGATCATGCCAACAAGTAGGCGGAAAATGCGAAGGTACGAGCCAGATGATTGCAAATACCAGAACTAATCCAGACATAACCAGCGTTATCCTCTAAAATACTAATCGGAACCAGCTTTTATTGACTGTTTCAGTGTGGTACCACAATACTACGAATCCAAACCAGAAGAAGCCCAGGATCTGGCCGACAAGTATGCGAGAAATGCGAAAGTACGAGCCAGATGAGGGCAAATCCCAGACCTAACCCAGACATAACCGGCGTTATCCTCTAAAATATTAATCGCAACCGGGTTTAATTGACTGTTTCTGTGTGGAACCACATTACGACGGGATACAAACCAGAAAAAGCCCTGGATCTGGCCAACAAGTATGCGAGAAATGCGAAAGTATGAGCCAGATGAGGTCAAATCCCAGACCTAACCGAGACATAACCGGCGTTATCCTCTAAAATATTAATCGCCACCAGGTTGAACTGACTGCTTCGGTGTGGAACCTCATTACTACGGGATCCAAACCAGAAAAAACCCAGGATCTGCCCAACAAGTATGCGAAAAACGCGAAAGTATGTGCCAGATGATTGCAAATACCAGAACTAACCCAGACGTAACCTGCGTTATCCTCTAAAATACTATTCGGAACCAGGTTTAATTGACTGTTAAGGTGTGGTACCGCATTACTACCTGATCCAAACCTGAAAAAGCCCAGGATCTTGCCACAAGTTGGCGAAAAATGCGAAGGTACGAGCCAGAAGATTGCAAATACCAGAACTAAACCAGACATAACCAGCGTTATCCTCTAAAATACTAATCGGAACCAGGTTTATTTGACTGTTTCAGTGTGGTACCACATTACTACGTGGTCCAAGCATGAAAAAGGCCAGGATCTGGCCAACAAGTATGCGAAAAATGCGAAATTACGAGCCAGATGTGGGAAAATCCCAAACCTAACGGAGACATAACCGGCGTTATCCTTTAAAATATTAATCGCCACCAGGTTGAATTGACTGTTTCAGTGTGGTACCACATTACTACGTGATCCAAACCAGAGAAAGCCCAGCATCTGAAGAACAAGTATGCGAAAAATGCGAAAGTACGAGCCAGATGAGGGGCAAATACCAGACCTAACCCAGACATAGCCGGCGTTATCCTGTTAAATATTAATCGGAACCATGTTTATTTGACTGTTTCAGTGTGGTAACACATTATTACGTGGTCCAAACCAGAAAAAGCCCAGGATCTTGCCACAAGTATGCGAAAAATGCGAAATTACGAGCCAGATGAGGGAAAATCCCAGACCTAACCGAGACAAAACCGGCGTTATCCTCTAAAATATTAATCGCCACCAGGTTTAATTGACTGCTTCGGTGTGGTACCGCATTACTACGTGATCGAAGCATGAAAAAGCCCAGGATCCTGCCAACAAGTAGGCGAAAAATGCGAAGGTACGAGCCAGATGATTGCAAATACCAGAACTAAACCAGACATAACCAGCGTTATCCTCTGAAATACTAATCTGAACCTGCTTTTATTGACCGTTTCAGTGTGTTACCACATTACTACGTGATCCAAACCAGAAAAAGCCCAGGATCTGGCCAAAAAGTATGCGAGAAATGCGAAAGTACTAGCCAGATGAGGGCAAATCCCAGAATTAACCGAGTCATAACCGGCGTTATCCTCTAAAATATTAATCGCAACCAGGTTTAATTGACTGTTTCGGCGTGGTACCGCATTACTACGTGATACAGACCAGAAAAAGGCCAGGATCTGGCCAACAAGTATGCGAAAAATGCGAAAGTACGAGCCAGATGAGGGCAAATCCCAGACCTAACCCAGACATTACCGGCGTTATCCTCTAAAATATTAATCGCAACCAGGTTTAATTGACTGTTTCGGTGTGGTACCACATTACTACGTGGTCCAAGCATGAAAAAGGCCAGGATCTGGCCAACAAGTATGAGAAAAATGCGAAGGTATGAGCCAGATGAGGGCAAATACCAGACCTAACCCAGACATAGCCGGCGTTATCCTGTAAAATATTAATCGGAACCATGTTTATTTGACTGTTTCAGTGTGGTACCACATTACTACGTGGTCCAAGCATGAAAAAGGCGAGGATCTGGTCACCAAGTATGCGAGAAATGCGAAAGTACGAGCCAGATGAGGGCAAATACCAGAACTAAACCAGACATAACCAGCGTTATCCTCTAAAATACTAATCAGAACCTGCTTTTATTGACTGTTTCAGTGTGTTACCACATTACTACATGATCCAAACCAGAAAAAGCCCAGGATCTGGCCAACAAGTATGCGAGAAATGCGAAAGTACGTGCCAGATGAGGGCAAATCCCAGACCTAACCGAGAAATAACCGGCGCTATCCTCTAAAATATTAATCGCAACCAGGTTTAATTGACTATTTCAGTGCGGTACCACATTACTACGTGGTCCAAGCCAGAAAAAGGCCAGGATCTGGTCACCAAGTATGCGAGAAATGCGAAAGTATGAGCCAGATGGTTACAAGTACCGGAACTAACCCAAACATAACCAGCGTTATCCTCCAAAAAATTAATCGCAACCAGGTTTAATTGACTGTTTCAGTGTGAGACCACATTACTGCGTGGTCCAAGCCAGAAAAAGGCCAGGATCTGGCCAACAAGTATGAGAAAAATGCGAAAATTCGAGCCAGATGACGGCAAATCCCAGACCTAACCGTGACATAACCGGCGTTATCCTCTAAAATATTAATCGCAACCAGGTTTAATTGACTCTTTCGGTGTGGAACCACATTACTACATGATCTAAACCAGACAAAGCCCAGGATTTGGCCAACAAGTATGCGAAAAATGCGAAAGTACGAGCCAGATGAGGGCAAATCCCAGACCTAACCCAGACATTACCGGTGTTATCCTGTAAAATACTAATCAGAACCTGCTTTTATTGACTGTTTCAGTGTGTTACCACATTACTACATGATCCAAACCAGTAAAAGCCCAGGATCTGGCCAACAAGTATGCGAGAAAAGCGATAGTACGTGCCAGATGAGGGCAAATCCCAGACCTAACCGAGACATAACCGGCGTTATCCTCTAAAATATTAATCGCAACCAGGTTTAATTGACTGTTTCGGTGTGGTACCTAACTTGCGTTGTCCTCTAAAATATTTATCAAGACCAGGTTTAATTGAATGTTTCAGTGTGGTACCACATTACTACGTGAACCAAACCAGAAAAAACCCAGGATCCGTTGAACATGTATGTTAAGACTGCTGAAATATGACCCTGATGAGGGCAAATCCCAGGCCTAACCTAGACCTAACATGCGTTGTCCTCTAAAATATTTATGGAAACCAGGTTTAATTGACCGTTTCAGTGTGGTACCACATTACTACGTGAACCAAACCAGAAAAAACCCAGGATCCGTTGAACATGTATGTTAAGACTGCTGAAGTATGACCCCGATGAGGGCAAATCCCTGGCCTAACCTGGACCTAACATGCGTTATCCTCTAAAATATTGATCGAAACCAGGTTGAATGGACTGTTTCACAGTGGTACCACATTAGTACGTGATCCAAAGCAGAAAAATCCATCGATCAGGTCAACATGTATTTTAAAACTGCGAAAGTATGACCCTGATGAAGGCAAATCCCAGACCTATCCTAGACCTAACATGTGTTATCCTCTAAAATACTCATCGAAACCAGGTTTAATTGACTGTCTCAGTGTGGTACCACATTAATACGTGATCGAAACAAGAAAAAACCCAAGATCTGTTCAAGATGTATGTGTAGAATGCGAAAGTATGAGACTGGTGTGGGCAAATCCTAGACGTAACCTAGACTTAACATGTGTTATCCTCTTAAATATTGATCGAAATCAGGATTAATCGACTGTTTCAGTGTGGTACCACATCACTACGTGATCCAAACCAGAAAAGCCCAGGATCTGTTCAACAAGTATGTAAAAAATGCGAAAATATGACCCTGATGAGGGCAAATCCCAGGCCTAACCTAGACTTAACGTGCGTTATCCTCTAAAATATTTATCAAGACCAGATTTAATTGACTGTTTCAGTGTGGTACCACATTACTACGTGATGCAAACCAGTGGAAGCCTGGGATCTGGCCAACAAGAATGAGAAATATACGAAAGTATGAGCCCGATGAGAGCAAATCCCAGTTTTAACCTAGACCTAACATGTCCTATCCTCTAAAATATTGATCGAAACCAGGTTTAATTGACTGTTTCAGTGTGGTACCACTTTACTACGTGATCCAAAGCAGAAGAAACCATCGATCAGGTCAACATGTATTTTGAAACTGCGAATGTATGACCCAGATGAGGGCAAATCCCAGACCTAACCTAGACCTAACATGTATTATCCTCTAAAATATTGACGAAAACCACGTCTAATTGACAGTTTCAGTGTTGTACCACATTACTACGTGTTCCAATCCAGAAAAAGCCCAGGATCTAGCCAACAAGTATGAGAAATATGCGAAAGTATGAGCCTGATGAGGGCAAATCGTAGACCTAACCCAGATCTAACATGCGTTATCCTCTAAAATATTTATCAAGACCAGGTTTAATTGACTGTTTCAGTGTGGTACCACAATACTACGTGATCCAAAGCAGAAAAAAACCTCGCTCAGGTCAACATGTATGTTAAAACTGCGAAAGTATGACCCTGATGAGGGCAAATCCCTGGCCTAACCTAGACCTAACATTCGCTATCCTCTAAAATATTGATCGAAACCAGGTTTAATCGACTGTTTCAGTGTGGTACCACATTACTACGTGATCTAAACCAGAAAAAACCCAGGATATGGCCATCATGTATGCGAAAAATGTGAAAGTATGACCCTGATGTGGCAAATCCCTGGCCTAACCTAGACCTAACTTGCGTTATCCTCTAAAATATTGATCGAAACCAGGTTTAATGGACTGTTTCAGTGTGGTGCCACATTACTACGTGATCCAAACTAGAATATACCCAGGATCTGGCCAACATGTATGTGAAGAATGCGAAGGTATGAATCTGATGTGGGCAAATCCCCGGCCTAACCTAGACATAACATGCGTTATCCTCTAATATATTGATCGAAACCAGGTTCAATAGACTGTTTCAGTGTGGTACCACATTACTACGTGATCCAAACCAGAAAAAGCCCAGGATCTGGCCAACAAGTATGCGAAAAACGTGAAAGTACGAGTCAGATGAGGACAAATCCCAGACCTACCCGAGACATAACCGGCGTTATCCTCTAAAATATTAATCGCAACCAGGTTTAATTGACTGTCTGAGTGTGGTCCCACATTACTACTTGGTCCAAGCCAGAAAAAGGCCAGGATCTGGTCACCAAGTATGCGAGAAATGCGAAAGTATGAGCCAGATGGTTGCAAATACCGGAACTAACCCAAACATAACCAGCGTTATCCTCCAAAAAATTAATCGCAACCAGGTTTAATTGACTGTTTCAGTGTGAGACCACATTACTGCGTGGTCCAAGCCAGAAAAAGGCCAGGATCTGGCCAACAAGTATGAGAAAAATCCGAAAATTCGAGCCAGATGACGGCAAATCCCAGACCTAACCGTGACATAACCGGCGTTATCCTCTAAAATATTAATCGCAACCAGGTTTAATTGACTGTTTCGGTGTGGAGCCACATTACTACATGATCTAAACCAGAAAAAGCCCAGGATCTTGTCAACAAGTATGCGAAAAATGCGAATGTGCGAGCCTGATGAGAACAAATCCCAGACCTAACCTAGACCTAACATGAATTATTCTCTAAAATATTAATGGCAACCAGGTTTTATTGACTGTTTCGGTGTGGTACCGCATTACTACGTGATCCAAACCAGGAAAAGGCCAGGATCTGGCCAGCAAGTATGCAAAAAATGCGAAAGTATCAGCCAGATGGTTGCAAATACCGGAACTAACCCAAACATAACCAGCGTTATCCTCCAAAAAATTAATCGCAACCAGGTTTAATTGACTGTTTCAGTGTGAGCCCACATTACTGCGTGGTCCAAGCCAGAAAAAGACCAGGATCTGGCCAACAAGTATGAGAAAAATGCGAAAATTCGAGCCAGATGAGGGCAAATACCAGACCTAACCAAGCCATAACCGGCGTTATCCTCTAAAATATTAATCGCAACCAGGTTTAATTGACTGCTTCGGTGTGGTACCGCATTACTACGTGATCCAAACCAGGAAATGCCAGGATCTTGCCAACAAGTAGGCGAAAAATGCGAAGGTACGAGCCAGATGAGGGCAAATCCCAGACCTAACCCAGACATTACCGGCGTTATCCTCTAAAATATTAATCGCAACCAGGTTTAATTGACTGTTTCGGTGTGGTACCGCATTACTACGTGATCCAAACCAGAAGAAGGCCAGGATCTTGCCAAGATGTATGCGAAAAACGCGAAGGTAAGAGCCAGATGAGGGCAAATACCAGAGCTAACCCAGACATAGCCGGCGTTATCCTGTAAAATATTAATCGGAACCATGTTTATTTGACTGTTTCAGTGTGGTACCACATTACTAAGTGGTCCAAGCATGAAGAAGGCGAGGATCTGGTCACCAAGTATGCGAGAAATGCGAAAGTACGAGCCAGATGAGGGCAAATACCAGAACTAAACCAGACATAACCAGCGTTATCCTCTAAAATACTAATCAGAACCTGCTTTTATTGACTGTTTCAGTGTGTTACCACATTACTACGTGATCCAAACCAGAAAAAGCCCAGGATTTGGCCAACAAGTATGCGAGAAATGCGAAAGTACGTGCCAGATGAGGGCAAATCCCAGACCTAAACGAGACATAACCGGCGTTATCCTCTAAAATATTAATCGCAACCAGGTTTAATTGACTGTTTCGGCGTGGTACCGCATTACTACGTGATAGAGACCAGAAAAAGGCCAGGATCTGGCCAACAAGTATGCGAAAAATGCGAAAGTACGAGACAGATGAGGGCAAATCCCAGACCTAACCGAGAAATAACCGGCGCTATCCTCTAAAATATTAATCGCAACCAGGTTTTATTGACTGTCTGAGTGTGGTCCCACATTACTACTTGGTCCGAGCCAGAAAAAGGCCAGGATCTGCCCAACAAGTGTGCGAAAAACACGAAAGTATATGCCAGATGATAGCAAATACCAGAACTAACCCAGACGTAACCTGCGTTATCCCCTAAAATACTATTCGGAACCATGTTTAATTGACTGTTAAGGTGTGGTACCGCATTACTACCTGATCCAAACCAGAAAAAGCCCAGGATCTTGCCACAGGTAGGCGAAAAATGCGAAGGTACGAGCCAGATGATTGCAAATACCAGAACTAAACCAGCCATAGCCGGCGTTATCCTGTAAAATATTGATCGGAACCAGGTTTATTTGACTGCTTCAGTGTGGTACCACATTACTACGTGGTCCAAGCATGAAAAAGCCCAGGATCATGCCAACAAGTAGGCGGAAAATGCGAAGGTACGAGCCTGATGATTGCAAATACCAGAACTAAACCAGACATAACCAGCGTTATCGTCTAAAATACTAATCGGAACCAGCTTTTATTGACTGTTTCAGTGTGGTACCACATTACTACGAAACCAAACCAGAAAAAGCCCAGGATCTGGCCAACAAGTATGCGAGAAATGCGAAAATTCGAGCCAGATGACGGCAAATCCCAGACCTGACAGTGACATAACCGGCGTTATCCTCTAAAATATTAATCGCAACCAGGTTTAATTGACTGCTTCGGTGTGGTACCGCATTACTACGTGATCCAAACCAGGAAAAGCCCAGGATCTTGCCAACAAGTAGGCGAAAAATGCGAAGGTACGAGCCAGATGAGGGCAAATCCCAGACCTAACCCAGACATAACCGGCGTTATCCTCTAAAATATTAATCGCAACCGGGTTTAATTGACTGTTTCGGTGTGGAACCACATTACGACGGGATACAAACCAGAAAAAGCCCTGGATCTGGCCAACAAGTATGCGAGAAATGCGAAAGTATGAGCCAGATGAGGTCAAATCCCAGACCTAACCGAGACATAACCGGCGTTATCCTCTAAAATATTAATCGCCACAAGGTTGAATTGACTGCTTCGGTGTGGAACCTCATTACTACGGGATCCAAACCAGAAAAAACCCAGGATCTGCCCAACAAGTATGCGAAAAACGCGAAAGTATGTGCCAGATGATTGCAAATACCAGATCTAACCCAGACGTAACCAGCGTTATCCTCTAAAATACTAATCGGAACCAGGTTTATTTGACTGTTTCAGTGTGGTACCACATTACTACGTGGTCCAAGCATGAAAAAGGCCAGGATCTGGCCAACAAGTATGTGAGAAATGCGAAAATTCGAGCCAGGTGACGGCAAATCCCAGACCTGACAGTGACATAACCGGCGTTATCGTTTAAAATATTAATCGCAACCAGGTTTAATTGACTGTTTCGGTGTGGAACCACATTACTACGTGTTCTAAACCAGAAAAAGCCCAGGATCTGGCCAACAAGTATGCGAAAAATGCGAAAGTACGAGCCAGATGAGGGCAAATACCAGACCTAACCCAGACATAGCCGGCGTTATCCTGTAAAATATTAATCGGAACCATGTTTATTTGACTGTTTCAGTGTGGTACTACATTACTACGTGGTCCAAGCGTGAAAAAGGCCAGGATCTGGCCCACAAGTATGCGAAAAATGCGAAATTACGAGCCAGATGAGGGAAAATCCCAGACCCAACCGTGACATAACCAGCGTTATCCTCTAAAATACTATTCGGAACCAGCTTTTATTGACTGTTTCAGTGTGGTACCACACTACTACGTGATCCAAACCAGAAAAAGCCCAGGATCTGGCCAACAAGTATGCGAGAAATGCGAAAATTCGAGCCAGATGACGGCTAATCCCAGACCTGACCGTGACATAACCGGCGTTATCGTCTAAAATATTAATCGCAACCAGGTTTAATTGACTGTTTCGGTGTGGGACCACATTACTACGTGATCTAAACCAGAAAAAGCCCAGGATCTGGCCAACAAGTATGCGAGAAATGCGAAAGTACGAGCCAGATGAGGGCAAATCCCTGGCCTGACCGTGACATAACCGGCGTTATCCTCTAAAATACTAACCGTAACCAGATTTTATTGACTGTCTCAGTGTGGTACCACATTACTACGTGATCCAAACCAGAAAAAGGCCAGGATCTGGCCAACAAGTAAGCGAAAAATGCGAAAGTACGAGCCAGATGATGGCAAATACCAGACCTAACCCAGACATAGCCGGCGTTGTCCTGTAAAATATGGATCGGAACCAGGTTTATTTGACTGTTTCAGTGTGGCACCACATTACTACGTGGTCCAAGCATGAAAAAGCCCAGGATCTTGCCAACAAGTAGGCGAAAAATGCGAAGGTACGAGCCAGATGATTGCAAATACCAGAACTAAACCAGACATAACCAGCGTTATCCTCTAAAATACTAATCGGAACCAGCTTTTATTGCCTGTTTCAGTGTGGTACCACATTACTACGTGATCCAAACCAGAAAAAGCCCAGGATCTGGCCAACAAGTATGCGAGAAATGCGAAAATTCGTGCCAGATGACGGCAAATCCCAGACCTGACCGTGACATAACCGGCGTTATCGTCTAAAATATTAATCGCAACCAGGTTTAATTGACTGTTTCGGTGTGGAACCACATTACTACGTCATCTAAACCAGAAAAAGCCCAGGATCTGGCCAACAAGTATGCGAGAAATGCGAAAGTACGAGCCAGATGAGGTCAAATCCCAGACCTAACCCAGACATAACCGGCGTTATCCTCCAACATATTAATCGCAACCAGGTTTAATTGACTGTTACTTTGTGGTACCGCATTACTACGTGATCCAAACCAGGAAAAGCCCAGGATCTGGCCAACAAGTATGCGATAATTGCGAACGTATGAGACAGATGATTGCAAATACCAGAACTAACCCCGACATAACCAGCGTTATCCTCCAAAATATTACTCGCAACCAGGTTTAATTGACTGTTTCAGTGTGGTACCACATTACTACGTGATCCAAACCGGAAAAAGCCCGGGATCTGGCCAACAAGTATGCGATAATTGCGAACGTATGAGACAGATGATTGCAAATACCAGAACTAACCCAGACATAACCAGCGTTATCCTCCAAAATATTAATCGCAACCAGGTTTAATTTACTGTTTCGGTGTGGAGCGTCATTATTACGGGATCCAAACCAGAAAGAACCCTGGATCTGGCCAAGAAGTATGCGAAAAACGCGAAAGTATGTGCCAGATCATTGCAAATACCAGAACTAACCCAGACACAATCAGCGTTAACCTCTAAAATACTAATCGGAACCAGCTTTTATTGACTGTTTCAGTGTGGTACCACATTACTACGTGATCCAAACCAGAAAAAGCCCAGGATCTGGCAAACAAGTATGCGAGAAATGCGAAAGTACTAGACAGATGAGGGCAAATCCCAGAACTAACCGAGACATAACCGGCGTTATTCTCTAAGCTATTAATCGCAACCAGGTTTAATTGACTGTTTCGGTGTGGTACCACATTACTACGTTATCCAAACCAGAAAAAGCCCAGGATCTGGCCAACAAGTATGCGAAAAATGCGAAAGTACGAGCCAGATGTGGGCAAATCCCAGACCTGACCGTGACATAACCGGCGTTATCGTCTAAAATATTAATCGCAACCAGGTTTAATTGACTGTTTCGGTGTGGAACAACATTACTACGTGATCTAAACCAGAAAAAGCCCAGGATCTGGCCAACAAGTATGCGAGAAATGCGAAGGTACGAGCCAGATGAGGGCAAATCCCAGACCTAACCCAGACATAACCGGCGTTATCCGCTAATATATTAATCCCCACCAGGTTTTATTGACTGTTTCGGTATGGAACCTCATTACTACGGGATCCAAACCAGAAAAAACCCAGGATCTGGCCAACAAGTGTGCGAAAAACGCGAAAGTATGAGCCAGATGATTCCAAATACCAGAACTAACCCAGACGTAACCTGCATGATCCTCTAAAATGCTATTCTGAACCAGGTTTAATTGATTGTTACGGTGTGGTACCGCATTACTACCTGATCCAAACCAGAAAAAGCCCAGGATCTTGCCACAAGTATGTGAAAAATGCGAAATTACGAGCCAGATGAGGGAAAATCCCAGACCCAACCGAGACATAACCGGCGTTATCCTCTAAAATATTAATCACCACCTGGTTTAATTGACTGTTCCGGTATGGAACCTCATTACTACGGGATCCAAACCAGAAAAAACCCAGGATCTGGCCAACAAGTGTGCGAAAAACGCGAAAGTATGAGCCAGATGATTGCAAATACCAGAAATTACCCAGACGTAACCTGCATTATCCTCTAAAATGCTATTCTGAACCAGGTTTAATTGACTGTTTCGGTGTGGAACAACATTACTACGTGATCTAAACCAGAAAAAGCCCAGGATCTGGCCAACAAGTATGCGAAAAATGCGAAAGTACGAGCCAGATGAGGGCAAATACCAGACCTAACCCAGACATAGCCGGCGTTATCCTGTAAAATATTAATCGGAACCATGTTTATTTGACTGTTTCAGTGTGGTACCACATTACTACGCGGTCCAAGCATGAAAAAGGCCAGGATCTGGCCCACAAGTATGCGAAAAATGCGAAATTACGAGCCAGATGAGGGAAAAT
This sequence comes from Colletes latitarsis, assembly GCF_051014445.1. Classification (NCBI taxonomy): domain Eukaryota; kingdom Metazoa; phylum Arthropoda; class Insecta; order Hymenoptera; family Colletidae; genus Colletes; species Colletes latitarsis. Next base: position 9,239,862 of record NW_027488370.1, on the reverse strand, counting down.
CCCAGACCCAACCGAGACATAACCGGCGTTATCCTCTAAAATATTAATCACCACCTGGTTTAATTGACTGTTCCGGTATGGAACCTCATTACTACGGGATCCAAACCAGAAAAAACCCAGGATCTGGCCAACAAGTGTGCGAAAAACGCGAAAGTATGAGCCAGATGATTGCAAATACCAGAAATTACCCAGACGTAACCTGCATTATCCTCTAAAATGCTATTCTGAACCAGGTTTAATTGACTGTTTCGGTGTGGAACAACATTACTACGTGATCTAAACCAGAAAAAGCCCAGGATCTGGCCAACAAGTATGCGAAAAATGCGAAAGTACGAGCCAGATGAGGGCAAATACCAGACCTAACCCAGCCATAGCCGGCGTTATCCTGTAAAATATTAATCGGAACCATGTTTATTTGACTGTTTCAGTGTGGTACCACATTACTACGCGGTCCAAGCATGAAAAAGGCCAGGATCTGCCCCACAAGTATGCGAAAAATGCGAAATTACGAGCCAGATGAGGGAAAATCCCAGACCCAACCGAGACATAACCGGCGTTATCCTCTAAAATATTAATCACCACCTGGTTTAATTGACTGTTCCGGTATGGAACCTCATTACTACGGGATCCAAACCAGAAAAAACCCAGGATCTGGCCAACAAGTGTGCGAAAAACGCGAAAGTATGAGCCAGATGATTGCAAATACCAGAAATTACCCAGACGTAACCTGCATTATCCTCTAAAATGCTATTCTGAACCAGGTTTAATTGACTGTTTCGGTGTGGAACAACATTACTACGTGATCTAAACCAGAAAAAGCCCAGGATCTGGCCAACAAGTATGCGAAAAATGCGAAAGTACGAGCCAGATGAGGGCAAATACCAGACCTAACCCAGCCATAGCCGGCGTTATCCTGTAAAATATTAATCGGAACCATGTTTATTTGACTGTTTCAGTGAGGTACCACATTACTACGCGGTCCAAGCATGAAAAAGGCCAGGATCTGGCCCACAAGTATGCGAAAAATGCGAAATTACGAGCCAGATGAGGGAAAATCCCAGACCCAACCGAGACATAACCGGCGTTATCCTCTAAAATATTAATCACCACCTGGTTTAATTGACTGTTCCGGTATGGAACCTCATTACTACGGGATCCAAACCAGAAAAAACCCAGGATCTGGCCAACAAGTGTGCGAAAAATGCGAAAATACGAGCCAGATGACGGCAAATCCCAGACATAACCGTGACATAACCGGCTTTATCCTCTAAAATATTAATCGCAACCAGGTTTAATTGACTGTTTCGGTGTGGTACCGCATCACTACGTGATCCAAACCAGGAAAAGACCTGGATCTGGCCAACAAGTATGCGAGAAATGCGAAAGTACGAGCCAGGTGAAGGCAAATCCCACACCTAACCCAGACATAACCGGCGTTATCCTGTAAAATATTAATCGGAACCAGGTTTATTTGACTGCTTCAGTGTGGTACCACATTACTACGTGGTCCAAGCATGAAAAAGCCCAGGATCTGGCCAACAAGTATGCAAAAAATGCGAAAGTATCAGCCAGATGGTTGCAAATACCGGAACTAACCCAAACATAACCAGCGTTATCCTCCAAAATATTAATCACAACCAGGTTTAATTGACTGTTTCAGTGTGGTACCGCATTACTACGTGATCCAAACCAGGAAAAGGCAAGGATCTGGCCAACAAGTATGCGAGAAATGCGAAAGTACGAGCCAGATGAGGCCAAATACCAAACCTAACCAAGACATAACCGGCGTTATCCTCTAAAATATTAATCGCAACCAGGTTTAATTGACTGCTTCGGTGTGGTACCGCATTACTACGTGATCCAAACCAGAAAAAGCCCAGGATCTTGCCAACAAGTAGGCGAAAAATGCGAAGGAACGAGCCAGGTGAGGGCAAATCCCAGACCTAACCGAGACATAACCAGCGTTATCCTCCAAAATGTTAATCGCAACCAGGTTTAATTGACTGTTTCAGTGTGGTACCGCATTACTACGTGATCCAAACCAGAAAAAGGCCTGGTTCTGGCCAACATATATTCGAAAAACGCGAAAGTATGAGCCAGATGATTGCATATACCAGAACTAACCCAAACATAACCACAGTTATCCTCTAAAATATTCATCGCAGCCAGGCTTAATTGACTGCTTCGGTGTGGATCCACATTACGACGGGATCCAAACCACAAGAAACCCAAGATCTGGCCAACAGGTACGCGAAAATTGCGAAAGTATGAGCCAGATGATTGCAAATACCAGAACTAACCCAGACATAACCAGCGTTATCCTCTAAAATATTAATCGCAACCAGGTTTAGTTGACTGCTACGGTGTGGATCCACATTACGACGGGATCCAAACGACAAGAAACCCAAGATCTGGCCAACAAGTACGCGAAAATTGCGAAAGTATGAGCCAGATGATTGCAAATACCAGAACTAACCCAGACATAACAGGCGTTATCCTTTAAAATATTAATCGCAACCAGGTTTAATTGACTGTTTCGGTGTGGTACCGCATTACTACGTGATACAGACCAGAAAAAGGCCACGATCTGGCCAACAAGTATGCGAAAAATGCGAAAGTACGAGCCAGATAAGGGCAAATCCCAGACATAACCGAGACATGACCGGCGTTATCCTCTAAAATATTAATCGCAACCAGCTTCTATTGACTGTTTCGGTGAGGTACCACATCACTACGTGGTCCAAGCCAGAAAAAGGCCAGGATCTGGACAACAAGTATGCGAGAATTGCGAAAGTACGTGCCAGATGATTACATATACCAGAACTAACCCAGACATAACCAGCGTTATCCACTAAAATATTAATCGCAACCAGCTTCTATTGACTGTTTCGGTGTGGTACCACATCACTACGTGGTCCAAGCCAGAAAAAGGCCAGGATCTGGACAACAAGTATGCGAAAAATGCGAAAATACGAGCCAGATGAGGGAAAATCCCAGACCTAACCCAGACATAACCGGCGTTATCCTCCACAATATTAACCGCAACCAGGTTTAATTGATTGTTACGGTGTGGTACCGCATTACTACGTGATCCAAACCAGAAAAAGCCCAGGATCTTGCCAACAAGTAGGCGAAAAATGCGAAGGTACGAGCCAGATGAGGGCAAATCCCAGACCTAACCGAGACATAACCGGCGTTATCCTCCAAAATGGTAATCGCAACCAGGTTTAATTGACTGTTTCAGTGTGGTACCGCATTACTACGTGATCTAAACCAGAAAAAGGCCTGGTTCTGGCCAACATGTATTCGAAAAACGCGAAAGTATGAGCCAGATGATTGCATATACCAGAACTAACCGAGACATAACCAGCGTTATCCTCTGAAATATTAATCGGAACCTGCTTTCATTGACTGTTTCAGTGTGTTACCACATTACTACGTGATCCAAACCAGAAAAAGTCCAGGATCTGGCCAAAATGTATGCGAGAAATGCGAAAGTACTAGACAGATGAGGGCAAATCCCAGAACTAACCGAGACATAACCGGCGTTATCCTCTAAAATATTAATCGCAACCAGGATTAATTGACTGTTTCGGTGTGGTACCGCATTACTACGTGATCCAAACCAGAAAAAGCCCGGGATCTTGCCAACAAGTTGGCGAAAAATGCGAAGGTGCTAGCCAGATGAAGGGAAATCCCAGAACTAACCGAGACATAACCGGCGTTATCCTCTAAAATATTAATCGCAACCAGGATTAATTGACTGTTTCGGTGTGGTACCGCATTACTACGTGATCCAAACCAGAAAAAGCCCGGGATCTTGCCAACAAGTTGGCGGAGAATGCGAAGGTACGAGCCAGATGATTGCAAATTCCAGAACTAACCCAGACATAACCAGCGTTATCCTATAAAATATTAATCGCAACCAGCTTCTATTGACTGTTTCGGTGTGGTACCACATCACTAGGTGGTCCAAGCCAGAAGAAGGGCAGGATCTGGCCAACAAGTATGCGAGAAATGCGAAAGTACGTGCCAGATGATTACAAATACCAGAACTAACCCAGACATAACCAGCGTTATCCTCCAAAATATTAATCGCAACCAGCTTCTATTGACTGTTTCGGTGTGGTACCACATCACTACCAAACCAGAAAAAGCCCAGGATCTTGCCAACAAATAGGCGAAAAATGCGAAGGTACGAGCCAGATGAGGGAAAATCCCAGACCTAACCGAGACATAGCCGGCGTTATCCTGTAAAATATTAATCGGAGCCAGGTTTATTTGACTGTTTCAGTGTGGTACCACATTACTACGTGGTCCAAGCATGAAAAAGCCCAGGATCTTGCCATCAAGTAGGCGAAAAATGCGAAGGTACGAGCCAGATGATTGCAAATACCAGAACTAAACCAGACATAACCAGCGTTATCCTCTAAAATACTATTCGGAGCCGGCTTTTATTGATTGTTTCAGTGTGGTACCACATTACTACGTGATCCAAACCAGAAAAAGCCCAGGATCTGGCCAACAAGTATGCGAGAAATGCGAAAATTCGAGCCAGATGACGGCAAATCCCAGACCTGACCGTGACATAACCTGCGTTATCGTCTAAAATATTAATCGCAACCAGGTTTAATTGACTGCTTCGGTGTGGAACCTCATTACTACGGGATCCAAACCAGAAAAAACCCAGGATCTGCCCAACAAGTATGCGAAAAACGCGAAAGTATGTGCCAGATGATTGCAAATACCAGAACTAAACCAGGCATATCCAGCGTTATCCTCTAAAATACTAATCGGAACCAGGTTTATTTGACTGTTTCAGTGTGGTACCACATTACAACGTGGTCCAAGCATGAAAAAGGCCAGGATCTGGCAAACAAGTATGCGAAAAATGCGAAATTACGAGCCAGATGAGGGAAAATCCCAAACCTAACGCAGACATAACCGGCGTTATCCTCTAAAATATTAATCGCCACCAGGTTGAATTGACTGCTTCGGTGTGGTACCGCATTACTACGTGATCCAAACCAGAAAAAGCCCAGGATCTTGCCAACAAGTATGCGAAAAATGCGGAGGTACGAGCCAGATGTGGGAAAATCCCAGACCTAACCGAGACAGAGCCGGCGTTATCCTGTAAAATATTAATCGGAACCAGGTTTATTTGACTGTTTCAGTGTCGTACCACATTACTACGTGATCCAAGCATGAAAAAGCCCAGGATCCTGCCAACAAGTTGGCGAAAAATGCGAAGGTACGAGACAGATGAGGGCAAATCCCAGACCTAACCGAGAAATAACCGGCGCTATCCTCTAAAATATTAATCGCAACCAGGTTTAATTGACTGTCTGAGTGTGGTCCCACATTACTATGTGATCCGAACCAGAAAAAGCCCAGGATCTTGCCAACAAGTAGGCGAAAAATGCGAAGGTACGAGCCAGATGAGGGCAAATCCCAGACCTAACCGAGACATAACCGGCGTTATCCTCCAAAGTATTAATCGCAACCAGGTTTAATTGACAGTTTCAGTGTGATACCACATTACTACGTTGTCCAAGCCAGAAAAAGGCCAGGATCTAGCCAACAAGTATGCGAAAAATGCGAATATACGAGCCAGATGACGGAAAATCCCAGACCTTACCGTGACATAACCGGCGTTATCCTCTAAAATACTAATCGCAACCAGGTTTAATTGACTGTTTCGGTGTGGAACCACATTACTACATGATCTAAACCAGAAAAAGCCCAGGATCTGGCCAACAAGTATGCGAAAAATGCGAAAGTACGAGCCAGATGGGGGCAAATCCTAGACCTAACCCAGACATAACCGGCGTTATCCTCTAAAATATTAATCGCAACCAGGTTTAATTGACTGTTTCGGTGTGGTACCGCATTACTACGTGATCCAAACCAGAAAAAGGCCAGGATCCTGCCAAGATGTATGCGAAAAACGAGAAAGTATGAGTCAGATGAGGGCAAATACCAGACCTAACCCAGACGTTGCCGGCGTTATCCTGTAAAATATTAATCGGAACCATGTTTATTTGACTGTCTCAGTGTGTTACCACATTACTACGTGATCCAAACCAGAAAAAGGCCAGGATCTGGCCAACAAGTAAGCGAAAAATGCGAAAGTACGAGCCAGATGAGGGAAAATCCCAGACCTAACCGAGACAAAACCGACGTTATCCTGTAAAATATTGATCGGAACCAGGTTTATTTGACTGTTTCAGTGTGGCACCACATTACTACGTGGTCCAAACCAGAAAAAGTCCAGGATCTTGCCAACAAATAGGCGAAAAATGTGAAGGTACGAGCCAGATGATTGCAAATACCAGAACTAAACCAGACATAACCAGCGTTATCCTCTAAAATACTATTCGGAACCAGGTTTAATTGACTGTTAAGGTGTGGTACCGCATTACTGCCTGATCCAAACCAAAAAAAGCCCAGGATCTTGCCACAAGTAGGCGAAAAATGAGAAGGTACGAGCCAGATGATTGCAAATACCAGAACTAAACCAGACATAACCAGCGTTATCCTCTAAAATACTAATCGGAACCAGGTTTATTTGACTGTTTCAGTGTGGTACCACATTACTACGTGGTCCAAGCATGAAAAAGGCCTGGATCTGGCCAACAAGTATGCGAAAGATGCGAAATTACGAGCCAGATAAGGGAAAATCCCAAACCTAACGGAGACATAACCGGCGTTATCCTCTAAAATATTAATCGCAACCAGGTTTAATTGACTGTTTCGGTGTGGTACCGCATTACTACGTGATACAGACCAGAAAAAGGCCACGATCTGGCCAACAAGTATGCGAAAAATGCGAAAGTACGAGCCAGATAAGGGCAAATCCCAGACATAACCGAGACATGACCGGCGTTATCCTCTAAAATATTAATCGCAACCAGCTTCTATTGACTGTTTCGGTGAGGTACCACATCACTACGTGGTCCAAGCCAGAAAAAGGCCAGGATCTGGACAACAAGTATGCGAGAAATGCGAAAGTACGTGCCAGATGATTACATATACCAGAACTAACCCAGACATAACCAGCGTTATCCACTAAAATATTAATCGCAACCAGCTTCTATTGACTGTTTCGGTGTGGTACCGCATTACTACGTGATACACACCAGAAAAAGGCCAGGATCTGGCCAACAAGTATGCGAAAAATGCGAATGTACGTGACAGATGAGGGCAAATCCTAGACCTAACCGAGATATAACCGGCGTTATCCTCCAAAATATTCATCGCAACCAGGTTTAATTGACTGCTTCGGTGTGGAACCACATTACGACGGGATCCAAACCACAAAAAACCCAAGATCTGGCCAACGAGTACGCGAAAACTGAGAAAGTATGAGCCAGATGATTGCAAATACCAGAACTAACCCAGACATAACCAGCGTTATCCTCTAAAATATTAATCGCAACCAGGTTTAATTGACTGTTTCGGTGTGGTACCACATCACTACGTGGTCCAAGCCAGAAAAAGGCCAGGATCTGGTCATCAAGTATGCGAGAAATGCGAAAGTATCAGCCAGATGGTTGCAAGTACCGGAACTAACCCAAACATAACCAGCGTTATCCTCCAAAAAATTAATCGCAACCAGGTTTAATTGACTGTTTCAGTGTGATACCACATTATTGCGTGGTCCAAGCCAGAAAAAGTCCAGGATCTGGCCAACAAGTATGAGAGAAATGCGAAAATTCGAGCCAGATGACGGCAAATCCCAGACCTAACCGTGACATAACCGGCGTTATCCTCTAAAATGTTAATCGCAACCAGGTTTAATTGACTGTTTAGGTGTGGTACCACATTACTACGTTGTCCAAGCCAGAAAAAGGCCAGGATCTTGCCAAGATGTATGCGAAAAACGCGAAAGTACGAGACAGATGAGGGAAAATCCTAGACTTAACCGAGAAATAACCGGCGCTATCCTCTAAAATATTAATCGCAACCAGGTTTGATTGACTGTGTGAGTGTGGTCCCACATTACTACGTGGTCCAAGCATGAAAAAGGCGAGGATCTGGCCCACAAGTATGCGAAAAATGCGAAATTACGAGCCAGATGAGGGAAAATCCCAGACCCAACCGAGACATAACCGGCGTTATCCTCTAAAATATTAATCACCACCAGGTTAGTTGACTGTTTCGGTATGGAACCTCATTACTACGGGATCCAAACCAGAAAAAACCCAGGATCTGGCCAAGAAGTGTGCGAAAAACGCGAAAGTATGAGCCAGATGATTGCAAATACCAGAACTAACCCAGACGTAACCTGCATTATCCTCTAAAATACTATTCGGAACCAGGTTTAATTGACTGTTACGGTGTGGTACCGCATTACTACCTGATCCAAACCAGGAAAAGCCCAGGATCTTGCCACAAGTATGCGAAAAATGCGAAATCACGAGCCAGATGAGGGAAAATCCCAGACCTAACCGAGAAAAAACCGGCGTTATCCTCTAAAATATTAATCGCCACCAGGTTTAATTGACTGCTTCGGTGTGGTACCGCATTACTACGTGATCCAAACCAGAAAAAGCCCACGATCTTGCCAACAAGTAGGCGAAAAATGCGAAGGTACGAGCCAGATGAGGGCAAATCCCAGACCTAACCGAGACATAACCGGCGTTATCCTCCAAAGTATTAATCGCCAACCAGGTTTAATTGACAGTTTCAGTGTGATACCACATTACTACGTTGTCCAAGCCAGAAAAAGGCCAGGATCTAGTCAACAAGTATGCGAAAAATGCGAAAATACGAGCCAGATGACGGCAAATCCCAGACCTTACCGTGACATAACCGGCGTTATCCTCTAAAATATTAATCGCAACCAGGTTTAATTGACTGTTTCGGTGTGGAACCACATTACTACATGATCTAAACCAGAAAAAGCCCAGGATCTGGCCAATAAGTATGCGAAAAATGCGAAAGTACGAGCCAGATGGGGGCAAATCCTAGACCTAACCCAGACATAACCGGCGTTATCCTCTAAAATATTAATCGCAACCAGGTTTAATTGACTGTTTAGGTGTGGTACCGCATTACTACGTGATCCAAACCAGAAAAAGCCCAGGATCTTGCCAACAAATAGGCGAAAAATGCGAAGGTACGAGCCAGATGAGGGAAAATCCCAGACCTAACCGAGACATAGCCTGCGTTATCCTGTAAAATATTAATCGGAGCCAGGTTTATTTGACTGTTTCAGTGTGGTACCACATTACTACGTGGTCCAAGCATGAAAAAGCCCAGGATCTTGCCATCAAGTAGGCGAAAAATGCGAAGGTACGAGCCAGATGATTGCAAATACCAAAACTAAACCAGACATAACCAGCGTTATCCTCTAAAATACTATTCGGAACCGGCTTTTATTGATTGTTTCAGTGTGGTACCACATTACTACGTGATCCAAACCAGAAAAAGCCCAGGATCTGGCCAACAAGTATGCGAAAAACGCGAAATTACGAGCCAGATGAGGGAAAATCCCAAACCTAACGCAGACATAACCGGCGTTATCCTCTAAAATATTAATCGCCACCAGGTTGAATTGACTGCTTCGGTGTGGTACCGCATTACTACGTGATCCAAACCAGAGAAAGCCCAGGATCTCGCCAACAAGTATGCGAAAAATGCGGAGGTACGAGGCAGATGTGGGAAAATCCCAGACCTAACCGAGACATAGCCGGCGTTATCCTGTAAAATATTAATCGGAACCAGGTTTATTTGACTGTTTCAGTGTCGTACCACATTACTACGTGATCCAAGCATGAAAAAGCCCAGGATCCTGCCAACAAGTTGGCGAAAAATGCGAAGGTACGAGACAAATGAGGGCAAATCCCAGACCTAACCGAGAAATAACCGGCGCTATCCTCTAAAATATTAATCGCAACCAGGTTTAATTGACTGTCTGAGTGTGGTCCCACATTACTATGTGATCCAAACCAGAAAAAGCCCAGGATCTTGCCAACAAGTAGGCGAAAAATGCGAAGGTACGAGCCAGATGAGGGCAAATCCCAGACCTAACCGAGACATAACCGGCGTTATCCTCCAAAGTATTAATCGCAACCAGGTTTAATTGACAGTTTCAGTGTGATACCACATTACTACGTTGTCCAAGCCAGAAAAAGGCCAGGATCTAGCCAACAAGTATGCGAAAAATGCGAATATACGAGCCAGATGACGGCAAATGCCAGACCATACCGTGACATAACCGGCGTTATCCTCTAAAATATTAATCGCAACCAGGTTTAATTGACTGTTTCGGTGTGGAACCACATTACTACATGATCTAAACCAGAAAAAGCCCAGGATCTGGCCAACAAGTATGCGAAAAATGCGAAAGTACGAGCCAGATGTGGGCAAATCCTAGACCTAACCCAGACATAACCGGCGTTATCCTCTAAAATATTAATCGCAACCAGGTTTAATTGACTGTTTCGGTGTGGTACCGCATTACTACGTGATCCAAACCAGAAAAAGGCCAGGATCCTGCCAAGATGTATGCGAAAAACGAGAAAGTATGAGCCAGATGAGGGCAAATACCAGACCTAACCCAGACGTTGCCGGCGTTATCCTGTAAAATATTAATCGGAACCATGTTTATTTGACTGTCTCAGTGTGTTACCACATTACTACATGATCCAAACCAGAAAAAGGCCAGGATCTGGCCAACAAGTAAGCGAAAAATGCGAAAGTACGAGCCAGATGAGGGAAAATCCCAGAACTAACCGAGACATAACCGGCGTTATCCTCCAACATATTATTCGCAACCAGGATTAATTGACTGCTACGGTGTGGTACCGCAATACTACGTGATCCAAACCAGGAAAAGCCCAGGATCTTGCCAACGAGTATGCGAAAATTGCGAACGTATGAGACAGATGATTGAAAATACCAGAACTAACCCAGACATAACCAGCGTTACCCTCCAAAATATTAATCGCAACCTGGTTTAATTGACTGTTTCGGTGTGGAACCACATTACGACGGGATACAAACCAGAAAAAGCCCTGGATCTGGCCAACAAGTATGCGAGAAATGCGAAAGTATGAGCCAGATGAGGCCAAATCCCAGACCTATCCGAGACATAACCGGCGTTATCCCCTAAAATATTAATCGCCGCCAGGTTTAATTGTCTGTTTCGGTGTGGAACCTCATTACTACGGGATCCAAACCAGAAAAAACCCAGGATCTGCCCAACAAGTATGCGACAAACGCGAAAGCATGTGCCAGATGATTGCAAATACTAGAACCAACCCAGACGTAACCTGCGTTATACTCTAAAATACTATTCGGAACCAGGTTTTATTGACTGTTAAGGTGTGGTACCGCATTACTACCTGATCCAAACCAGAAAAAGCCCAGGATCTTGCCACAAGTAGGCGAAAAATGAGAAGGTACGAGCCAGATGATTGCAAATACCAGAACTAAACCAGACATAGCCGGCGTTATCCTGCTAAATAATAATCGGAACCAGGTTTATTTGACTGTTTCAGTGTGGTACCACATTACTACGTGGTCGAAGCATGAAAAAGCCCAGGATCTTGCCATCAAGTAGGCGAGAAATGCGAAAATACGAGCCAGATGAGGGCAAATCCCAGACCTAACCCAGACATAACCGGCGTTATCCTCTAAAATATTAATCGCAACCTGGTTTAATTGACTGTTTCGGTGTGGAACCACATTACGACGGGATACAAACCAGAAAAAGCCCTGGATCTGGCCAACAAGTATGCGAGAAATGCGAAAGTATGAGCCAGATGAGGCCAAATCCCAGACCTATCCGAGACATAACCGGCGTTATCCTCTAAAATATTAATCGCCGTCAGGTTTAATTGACTGTTTCGGTGTGGAACCTCATTACTACGGGATCCAAACCAGAAAAAACCCAGGATCTGCCCAACAAGTATGCGACAAACGCGAAGGCATGTGCCAGATGATTGCAAATACCAGAACCAACCCAGACGTAACCTGCGTTATACTCTAAAATACTATTCGGAACCAGGTTTAATTGACTGTTAAGGTGTGGTACCGCATTACTACCTGATCCAAACCAGAAAAAGCCCAGGATCTTGCCACAAGTAGGCGAAAAATGAGAAGGTACGAGCCAGATGATTGCAAATACCAGAACTAAACCAGACATAGCCGGCGTTATCCTGTTAAATATTAATCGGAACCAGGTTTATTTGACTGTTTCAGTGTGGTACCACATTACTACGTGGTCCAAGCATGAAAAAGCCCAGGATCTTGCCAACAAGTAGGCGAAAAATGCGAAGGTACGAGCCAGATGATAACAAATACCAGAACTAACCGAGATATAACCGGCGTTATCCTCTAAAATATTAATCGCAACCAGGTTTAATTGACTGTTTCGGTGTGGCACCGCATTACTACGTGATCCAAACCAGAAAAAGGCCGGGATCTTGCCAAGATGTATTCGAAAAACGCGAAAGTATGAGCCGGATGAGGGCAAATACCAGACCTAACCCAGCCATAGCCGGCGTTATCCTGTAAAATATTAATCGGAACCATGTTTATTTGACTGTTTCAGTGTGGTACCACATTACTACGTGGTCCAAGCATGAAAAAGGCCAGGATCTGGCCCACAAGTATGCAAAAAATGCGAAATTACGAGCCAGATGAGGGAAAATCCCAGACCTAACCGAGACATAACCGGCGTTATCCTCTAAAATATTAATCACCACCAGGTTTAATTGACTGTTTCGGTATGGAACCTCATTACTACGGGATCCAAACCAGAAAAAACCCAGGATCTGGCCAACAAGTGTGCGAAAAACGCGAAAGTATGAGCCAGATGATTGCAAATACCAGAACTAACCCAGACATAACCAGCGTTATCCTCCAAAATATTAATCGCAACCAGGCTTAATTGACTGTTTCGGTGTGGTACCGCATTACTACCTGATCCAAACCAGAAAAAGCCCAGGATCTTGCCACAAGTATGCGAAAAATGCGAAAGTACGAGCCAGATGGGGGCAAATCCTAGACCTAACCTAGACATAACCGGCGTTATCCTCTAAAATATTAATCGCAACCAGGTTTAATTGACTGTTTCGGTGTGGCACCACATTACTACGTGGTCCAAACCAGAAAAAGCCCAGGATCTTGCCAACAAATAGGCGAAAAATGCGATGGTACGAGCCAGATGAGGGAAAATCCCAGACCTAACCGAGACATAGCCGGCGTTATCCTGTAAAATAGTAATCGGAACCAGGTTTATTTGACTGTCTCAGTGTGGTACCACATTACTACGTGGTCCAAACCAGAAAAAGCCCAGGATCTTGCCAAGATGTATGCGAAAAACGAGAAAGTATGAGCCAGATGGGGGTAAATACCAGACCTAACACAGACGTTGCCGGCGTTATCCTGTAAAATATTAATCGGAACCATGTTTATTTGACTGTCTCAGTGTGTTACCACATTACTACGTGATCCAAACCAGAAAAAGGCCAGGATCTGGCAAACAAGTATGCGAAAAATGCGAAATTACGAGCCAGATGAGGGAAAATCCCAAACCTAACGCAGACATAACCGGCGTTATCCTCTAAAATATTAATCGCCACCAGGTTGAATTGACTGCTTCGGTGTGGTACCGCATTACTACGTGATCCAAACCAGAAAAAGCCCAGGATCTTGCCAACAAGTATGCGAAAAATGCGGAGGTACGAGCCAGATGTGGGAAAATCCCAGACCTAACCGAGACAGAGCCGGCGTTATCCTGTAAAATATTAATCGGAACCAGGTTTATTTGACTGTTTCAGTGTCGTACCACATTACTACGTGATCCAAGCATGAAAAAGCCCAGGATCCTGCCAACAAGTTGGCGAAAAATGCGAAGGTACGAGACAGATGAGGGCAAATCCCAGACCTAACCGAGAAATAACCGGCGCTATCCTCTAAAATATTAATCGCAACCAGGTTTAATTGACTGTCTGAGTGTGGTCCCACATTACTATGTGATCCGAACCAGAAAAAGCCCAGGATCTTGCCAACAAGTAGGCGAAAAATGCGAAGGTACGAGCCAGATGAGGGCAAATCCCAGACCTAACCGAGACATAACCGGCGTTATCCTCCAAAGTATTAATCGCAACCAGGTTTAATTGACTGTTTCAGTGTGATACCACATTACTATGTTGTCCAAGCCAGAAAAAGGCCAGGATCTAGCCAACAAGTATGCGAAAAATGCGAATATACGAGCCAGATGACGGAAAATCCCAGACCTTACCGTGACATAACCGGCGTTATCCTCTAAAATACTAATCGCAACCAGGTTTAATTGACTGTTTCGGTGTGGAACCACATTACTACATGATCTAAACCAGAAAAAGCCCAGGATCTGGCCAACAAGTATGCGAAAAATGCGAAAGTACGAGCCAGATGGGGGCAAATCCTAGACCTAACCCAGACATAACCGGCGTTATCCTCTAAAATATTAATCGCAACCAGGTTTAATTGACTGTTTCGGTGTGGTACCGCATTACTACGTGATCCAAACCAGAAAAAGGCCAGGATCCTGCCAACAAATAGGCGAAAAATGTGAAGGTACGAGCCAGATGATTGCAAATACCAGAACTAAACCAGACATAACCAGCGTTATCCTCTAAAATATTAATCGCAACCAGGTTTAATTGACTGTTTCGGTGTGGTACCACATCACTACGTGTTCCAAGCCAGAAAAAGGCCAGGATCTGGTCATCAAGTATGCGAGAAATGCGAAAGTATCAGCCAGATGGTTGCAAGTACCGGAACTAACCCAAACATAACCAGCGTTATCCTCCAAAAAATTAATCGCAACCAGGTTTAATTGACTGTTTCAGTGTGATACCACATTATTGCGTGGTCCAAGCCAGAAAAAGTCCAGGATCTGGCCAACAAGTATGAGAGAAATGCGAAAATTCGAGCCAGATGACGGCAAATCCCAGACCTAACCGTGACATAACCGGCGTTATCCTCTAAAATGTTAATCGCAACCAGGTTTAATTGACTGTTTAGGTGTGGTACCACATTACTACGTTGTCCAAGCCAGAAAAAGGCCAGGATCTTGCCAAGATGTATGCGAAAAACGCGAAAGTACGAGACAGATGAGGGAAAATCCTAGACTTAACCGAGAAATAACCGGCGCTATCCTCTAAAATATTAATCGCAACCAGGTTTGATTGACTGTGTGAGTGTGGTCCCACATTACTACGTGGTCCAAGCATGAAAAAGGCGAGGATCTGGCCCACAAGTATGCGAAAAATGCGAAATTACGAGCCAGATGAGGGAAAATCCCAGACCCAACCGAGACATAACCGGCGTTATCCTCTAAAATATTAATCACCACCAGGTTAGTTGACTGTTTCGGTATGGAACCTCATTACTACGGGATCCAAACCAGAAAAAACCCAGGATCTGGCCAAGAAGTGTGCGAAAAACGCGAAAGTATGAGCCAGATGATTGCAAATACCAGAACTAACCCAGACGTAACCTGCATTATCCTCTAAAATACTATTCGGAACCGGCTTTTATTGATTGTTTCAGTGAGGTACCACATTACTACGTGATCCAAACCAGAAAAAGCCCAGGATCTGCCCAACAAGTATGCGACAAACGCGAAGGCATGTGCCAGATGATTGCAAATACCAGAACCAACCCAGACGTAACCTGCGTTATACTCTAAAATACTATTCGGAACCAGGTTTAATTGACTGTTAAGGTGTGGTACCGCATTACTACCTGATCCAAACCAGAAAAAGCCCAGGATCTTGCCACAAGTAGGCGAAAAATGAGAAGGTACGAGCCAGATGATTGCAAATACCAGAACTAAACCAGACATAGCCGGCGTTATCCTGTTAAATATTAATCGGAACCAGGTTTATTTGACTGTTTCAGTGTGGTACCACATTACTACGTGGTCCAAGCATGAAAAAGCCCAGGATCTTGCCAACAAGTAGGCGAAAAATGCGAAGGTACGAGCCAGATGATAGCAAATACCAGAACTAACCGAGACATAACCGGCGTTATCCTCTAAAATATTAATCGCAACCAGGTTTAATTGACTGTTTCGGTGTGGCACCGCATTACTACGTGATCCAAACCAGGAAAAGCCCAGGATCTTGCCAACGAGTATGCGAAAATTGCGAACGTATGAGACAGATGATTGCAAATACCAGAACTAACCCAGACATAACCAGCGTTACCCTCCAAAATATTAATCGCAACCTGGTTTAATTGACTGTTTCGGTGTGGAACCACATTACGACGGGATACAAACCAGAAAAAGCCCTGGATCTGGCCAACAAGTATGCGAGAAATGCGAAAGTATGAGCCAGATGAGGCCAAATCCCAGACCTATCCGAGACATAACCGGCGTTATCCTCTAAAATATTAATCGCCGCCAGGTTTAATTGACTGTTTCGGTGTGGAACCTCATTACTACGGGATCCAAACCAGAAAAAACCCAGGATCTGCCCAACAAGTATGCGACAAACGCGAAGGCATGTGCCAGATGATTGCAAATACCAGAACCAACCCAGACGTAACCTGCGTTATACTCTAAAATACTATTCGGAACCAGGTTTAATTGACTGTTAAGGTGTGGTACCGCATTACTACCTGATCCAAACCAGAAAAAGCCCAGGATCTTGCCACAAGTAGGCGAAAAATGAGAAGGTACGAGCCAGATGATTGCAAATACCAGAACTAAACCAGACATAGCCGGCGTTATCCTGTTAAATATTAATCGGAACCAGGTTTATTTGACTGTTTCAGTGTGGTACCACATTACTACGTGGTCCAAGCATGAAAAAGCCCAGGATCTTGCCAACAAGTAGGCGAAAAATGCGAAGGTACGAGCCAGATGATAGCAAATACCAGAACTAACCGAGACATAACCGGCGTTATCCTCTAAAATATTAATCGCAACCAGGTTTAATTGACTGTTTCGGTGTGGCACCGCATTACTACGTGATCCAAACCAGAAAAAGGCCGGGATCTTGCCAAGATGTATTCGAAAAACGCGAAAGTATGAGCCGGATGAGGGCAAATACCAGACCTAACCCAGCCATAGCCGGCGTTATCCTGTAAAATATTAATCGGAACCATGTTTATTTGACTGTTTCAGTGTGGTACCACATTACTACGTGGTCCAAGCATGAAAAAGGCCAGGATCTGGCCCACAAGTATGCAAAAAATGCGAAATTACGAGCCAGATGAGGGAAAATCCCAGACCTAACCGAGACATAACCGGCGTTATCCTCTAAAATATTAATCACCACCAGGTTTAATTGACTGTTTCGGTATGGAACCTCATTACTACGGGATCCAAACCAGAAAAAACCCAGGATCTGGCCAACAAGTGTGCGAAAAACGCGAAAGTATGAGCCAGATGATTGCAAATACCAGAACTAACCCAGACATAACCAGCGTTATCCTCCAAAATATTAATCGGAACCATGTTTATTTGACTGTCTCAGTGTGTTACCACATTACTACGTGATCCAAACCAGAAAAAGGCCTGGATCTGGCCAACAAGTATGCGAAAAATGCGAAAGTACGAGCCAGTTGAGGGCAAATCCCAGACCTAACCGAGACAAAACCGGCGTTATCCTGTAAAATATTGATCGGAACCAGGTTTATTTGACTGTTTCAGTGTGGCACCACATTACTACGTGGTCCAAACCAGAAAAAGCCCAGGATCTTGCCAACAAATAGGCGAAAAATGCGATGGTACGAGCCAGATGAGGGAAAATCCCAGACCTAACCGAGACATAGCCGGCGTTATCCTGTAAAATATTAATCGGAACCAGGTTTATTTGACTGTTTCAGTGTGGTACCGCATTACTACGTGATCCAAACCAGAAAAAGGCCGGGATCTTGCCAAGATGTATTCGAAAAACGCGAAAGTATGAGCCGGATGAGGGCAAATACCAGACCTAACCCAGCCATAGCCGGCGTTATCCTGTAAAATATTAATCGGAACCATGTTTATTTGACTGTTTCAGTGTGGTACCACATTACTACGTGGTCCAAGCATGAAAAAGGCCAGGATCTGGCCCACAAGTATGCAAAAAATGCGAAATTACGAGCCAGATGAGGGAAAATCCCAGACCTAACCGAGACATAACCGGCGTTATCCTCTAAAATATTAATCACCACCAGGTTTAATTGACTGTTTCGGTATGGAACCTCATTACTACGGGATCCAAACCAGAAAAAACCCAGGATCTGGCCAACAAGTGTGCGAAAAACGCGAAAGTATGAGCCAGATGATTGCAAATACCAGAACTAACCCAGACATAACCAGCGTTATCCTCCAAAATATTAATCGGAACCATGTTTATTTGACTGTCTCAGTGTGTTACCACATTACTACGTGATCCAAACCAGAAAAAGGCCTGGATCTGGCCAACAAGTATGCGAAAAATGCGAAAGTACGAGCCAGTTGAGGGCAAATCCCAGACCTAACCGAGACAAAACCGGCGTTATCCTGTAAAATATTGATCGGAACCAGGTTTATTTGACTGTTTCAGTGTGGCACCACATTACTACGTGGTCCAAACCAGAAAAAGCCCAGGATCTTGCCAACAAATAGGCGAAAAATGCGATGGTACGAGCCAGATGAGGGAAAATCCCAGACCTAACCGAGACATAGCCGGCGTTATCCTGTAAAATATTAATCGGAACCAGGTTTATTTGACTGTTTCAGTGTGGTACCACATTACTACGTGGTCGAAGCATGAAAAAGCCCAGGATCTTGCCATCAAGTAGGCGACAAATGCGAAGGTACGTGCCAGATGATTGCAAATACCAGAACTAAACCAGACATAACCAGTGTTATCCTCTAAAATACTATTCGGAACCAGCTTTTATTGACCGTTTCAGTGTGGTACCACATTACTACGTGATCCAAACCAGAAAAAGCCCAGGATCTGGCCAACAAGTATGCGAGAAATGCGAAAATTCGAGCCAGATGAGGGCAAATCCCAGACCTAACCCAGACATAACCGGCGTTATCCTCTAAAATATTAATCGCAACCTGGTTTAATTGACTGTTTCGGTGTGGAACCACATAAGACGGGATACAAACCAGAAAAAGCCCTGGATCTGGCCAACAAGTATGCGAGAAATGCGAAAGTATGAGCCAGATGAGGCCAAATCCCAGACCTATCCGAGACATAACCGGCGTTATCCTCTAAAATATTAATCGCCGCCAGGTTTAATTGACTGCTTCGGTGTGGAACCTCATTACTACGGGATCCAAACCAGAAAAAACCCAGGATCTGCCCAACAAGTATGCGAAAAACGCGAAAGTATGTGCCAGATGATTGCAAATACCAGAACCAACCCAGACGTAACCTGCGTTATAATCTAAAATACTATTCGGAACCAGGTTTAATTGACTGTTAACGTGTGGTACCGCATTACTGCCTGATCCAAACCAGAAAAAGACCAGGATCTTGCCACAAGTAGGCGAAAAATGAGAAGGTACGAGCCAGATGATTGCAAATACCAGAACTAAACCAGACATAACCAGCGTTATCCTCTAAAATACTAATCGGAATCAGGTTTATTTGACTGTTTCAGTGTGATACCACATTACTGCGTGATCCAAGCATGAAAAAGGCCAGGATCTGGCCCACAAGTATGCGAAAAATGCGAAATTAAGAGCCAGATGAGGGAAAATCCCAGACCTAACAGAGACAAAACTGGCGTTATCCTCTAAAATTTTAATCGCCACCAGGTTTAATTGACTGTTTCGGTGTGGTACCGCATTACTACGTGATCCAAACCAGAAAAAGGCCAGGATCTTGCCAAGATGTATTCGAAAAACGCGAAAGTATGAGCCAGATGAGGGCAAATACCAGAACTAACCCAGACGTAACCGGCGTTATCCTCTAAAATACTATTCGGAACCAGGTTTAATTGACTGTGAAGGTGTGGTACCGCATTACTACCTGATCCAAACCAGAAAAAGCCCAGGATCTTGCCACAACTAGGCGAAAAATGCGAACGTACGAGCCAGATGATTGCAAATAGCAGAACTAAACCAGGCATAACCAGCGTTATCCTCTAAAATACTAATCGGAACCAGGTTTATTTGACTGTTTCAGTGTGGTACCACATTACTACGTGGTCCAAGCATGAAAAAGGCCAGGATCTGGCCAACAAGTATGCGAAAAATGCGAAATTACGAGCCAGATGAGGGAAAATCCCAAACCTAACGGAGACATAACCGGCGTTATCCTCTAAAATATTAATCGCCACAAGGTTGAATTGACTGCTTCGGTGTGGTACCGCATTACTACGTGATCCAAACCAGAAAATGCCCAGGATCTTGCCAACAAGTATGCGAAAAATGCGGAGGTACGAGCCAGATGAGGGAAAATCCCAGACCTAACCGAGACATAGCCGGCGTTATCCTGTTAAATATTAATCGGAACCAGGTTTATTTGACTGTTTCAGTGTGGTACCACATTACTACATGGTCCAAGCATGAAAAAGCCCAGGATCTTGCCAACAAGTAGGCGAAAAATTGCGAACGTATGAGACAGATGATTGCAAATACCAGAACTAACCCAGACATAACCAGCGTTATCCTCCAAAATATTAATCGCAACCAGGCTTAATTGACTGTTTCGGTGTGGAGCGTCATTATTACGGGACCCAAACCAGAAAGAACCCTGGATCTGGCCAAGAAGTATGCGAAAAACGCGAAAGTATGTGACAGATGATTGCAAATACCAGAACTAATCCAGACATAACCAGCGTTATCCTCTAAAATACTAATCGGAACCAGCTTTCATTGACTGTTTCAGTGTGGTACCACATTACTACGAGATCTAAACCAGAAAAAGCCCAGGATCTGGCCAACAAGTATGCGAGAAATGCGAAAGTATGAGCCAGATGAGGGCAAATCCCAGAACTAACCGAGACATAACCGGCGTTATCCTCTAAAATATTAATCGCAACCAGGTTTAATTGACTGTTTCGGTGTGGTACCACATTACTACGTTATCAAAACAGAAAAAGCCCAGGATCTGGCCAACAAGTATGCGAAAAATGCGAAAGTACGAGCCAGATGTGGGCAAATCCCAGACCTCACCCAGACATAACCGGCGTTATCCTCTAAAATATTAATCGCAACCAGGTTTATTTGACTGTTTCAGTGTGATACCACATTACTGCGTGGTCCAAGCATGAAAAAGGCCAGGATCTGGCCCACAAGTATGCGAAAAATGCGAAATTAGGAGCCAGATGAGGGAAAATCCCAAACCTAACGGAGACATAACCGGCGTTATCCTCTAAAATATTAATCGCCACAAGGTTGAATTGACTGCTTCGGTGTGGTACCGCATGACTACGTGATCCAAACCAGAAAAAGCCCGGGATCTTGCCAACAAGTATGCGAAAAATGCGGAGGTACGAGCCAGATGTGGGAAAATCCCAGACCTAACCGAGACATAGCCGGCGTTATCCTGTAAAATATTAATCGGAACCAGGTTTATTTGACTGTTTCAGTGTGGTACCACATTACTACGTGATCCAAGCATGAAAAAGCCCAGGATCCTGCCAACAAGTAGGCGAAAAATGCGAAGGTACGAGCTAGATGATTGCAAATACCAGAACTAAACCAGACATAACCAGCGTTATCCTCTGAAATATTAATCGGATCCTGCTTTCATTGACTGTTTCAGTGTGTTACCACATTACTACGTGATCCAAACCAGAAAAAGCCCAGGATCTGGCCAAAATGTATGCGAGAAATGCGAAAGTACTAGCCAGATGAGGGCAAATCCCAGAACTAACCGAGACATAACCGGCGCTATCCTCTAAAATATTAATTGCAACCAGGTTTAATTGACTGTTTCGGCGTGGTACCGCATTACTGCGTGATACAGACCAGAAAAAGGCCAGGATCTGGCCAACAAGTATGCGAAAAATGCGAAAGTACGAGACAGATGTGGCAAATCCCAAACCTAACGGAGACATAACCGGCGTTATCCTCTAAAATATTAATCGCCACCAGGTTGAATTGACTGCTTCGGTGTGGTACCGCATTACTACGTGATCCAAACCAGAAAAAGCCCAGGATCTTGCCAACAAGTATGCGAAAAATGCGGAGGTTCGAGCCAGATGTGGGAAAATCCCAGACCTAACCGAGACATAGCCGGCGTTATCCTGTAAAATATTAATCGGAACCAGGTTTATTTGACTGTTTCAGTGTGGTACCACATTACTACGTGATCCAAGCATGAAAAAGCCCAGGATCTTGCCAACAAGTAGGCGAAAAATGCGAAGGTACGAGCCAGATGATTGCAAATACCAGAACTAAACCAGACATAACCAGCGTTATCCTATAATATACTAATGGGAACCAGCTTTTATTGACTGTTTCAGTGTGGTACCACATTACTACGTGATCCAAACCAGAAAAAGCCCAGGATCTGGCCAACAAGTATGCGAGAAATGCGAAAATTCGAGCCAGATGACGGCAAATCCCAGACCTAACCGTGACATAACCGGCGTTATCGTCTAAAATATTAATCGCAACCAGGTTCAATTGACTGTTTCGGTGTGGAACCACATTACTACGTGATGTAAACCAGAAAAAGCCCAGGTTCTGGCCAACAAGTATGCGAGAAATGCGAAAGTACGAGCCAGATGAGGGCAAAACCCAGACCTAACCCAGACATAACCGGCGTTATCCTCTAAAATATTAATCGCAACCGGGTTAAATTGACTGTTTCGGTGTGGAACCACTTTACGACGGGATACAAACCAGAAAAAGCCCAGGATCTTGCCAACAAGTATGCGAAAAATGCGAAGGTACGAGACAGATGATGGCAAATACCAGAACTAAACCAGACATAACCAGCGTTATCCTAAAAAATACTAATCGGAACCAGCTTTTATTGACTGTTTCAGTGTGGTACCACATTGCTACGTGGTCCAAGCATGAAAAAGCCCAGGATCTTGCCAACAAGTATGCGAAAAACGCGAAAGTATGTGACAGATGATTGCAAATACCAGAACTAACCCAGACATAACCAGCGTTATCCTCTAAAATACTAATGGGAACCAGCTTTTATTGACTGTACCAGTGTGGTACCACATTACTACGTGATCCAAACCAGAAAAAGCCCAGGATCTGGGCAACAAGTATGCGAGAAATGCGAAAATTCGAGCCAGATGAGGGCAAATCCCAGACCTAACCCAGACATAACCGGCGTTATCCTGTTAAATATTAATCGGAACCAGGTTTATTTAACTGTTTCAGTGTGGTACCACATTACTACGTGATCCAAGCATGAAAAAGCCCAGGATCTGGCCAACAAGTAGGCGAAAAATGCGAAAGTACGAGACAGATGAGGGCAAATCCCAGACCTAGCCGAGAAATGACCGGCGCTATCCTCTAAAATATTAATCGCAACCAGGTTTAATTGACTGTTTCGGTGTGGTACCGCATTACTACGTGATCCAAACCAGAAAAAGGCCAGGATCTTGCCAAGATGTATTCGAAAAACGCGAAAGTATGAGCCAGATGATTGCAAATACCAGACCTAACCCAGACATAACCGGCGTTATCCTCTAAAATATTAATCGCAACCTGGTTTAATTGACTGCTTCGGTGTGGTACCGCATTACTACGTGATCCAAACCAGAAAAAGCCCAGGATCTTGCCAACAAGTATGCGAAAAATGCGGAGGTACGAGCCAGATGTGGGAAAATCCTAGACCTAACCGAGACAAAACCGGCGTTATCCTGTAAAATATTAATCGGAACCAGGTTTATTTGACAGTTTCAGTGTGGTATCTCATTACTACGTGATCCAAGCATGAAAAAGCCCAGGATCCTGCCAACAAGTAGGCGAAAAATGCGAAGGTACGAGCTAGATGATTGCAAATACCAGAACTAAACCAGACATAACCGGCGTTATCCTCTAAAATATTAATCGCAACCTGGTTTAATTGACTGTTTCGGTGTGGAACCACATTACTACGTGGTCCAAGCATGAAAAAGGCCAGGATCTGGCCAACAAGTATGCGAAAAATGCGAAATTACGAGCCCGATGAGGGAAAATCCCAAACCTAACGGAGACATAGCCGGCGTTATCCTGTTAAATATTAATCGGAACCAGGTTTATTTGACTGTTTCAGTGTGGTACCACATTACTACATGGTCCAAGCATGAAAAAGCCCAGGATCTTGCCAACAAGTAGGCGAAAAATGCGAAGGTACGAGCCAGATGATAGCAAATACCAGAACTAACCGAGACATAACCGGCGTTATCCTCCAACATATTAATCGCAACCAGGTTTAATTGACTGCTACGGTGTGGTACCGCATTACTACGTGATCCAAACCAGGAAAAGCCTAGGATCTTGCCAACGAGTATGCGAAAATTGCGAACGAATGAGACAGATGATTGCAAATACCAGAACTAACCCAGACATAACCAGCGTTATCCTCCAAAATATTAATCGCAACCAGGCTTAATTGACTGTTTCGGTGTGGAGCGTCATTATTACGGGTCCCAAAACAGAAATAGCCCAGGATCTGGCCAACAAGTATGCGAAAAATGCGAAAGTACGAGCCAGATGTGGGCAAATCCCAGACCTCACCCAGACATAACCGGCGTTATCCTCTAAAATATTAATCGCAACCAGGTTTAATTGACTGTTTCAGTGTGATACCACATTACTGCGTGGTCCAAGCATGAAAAAGGCCAGGATCTGGCCCACAAGTATGCGAAAAATGCGAAATTAGGAGACAGATGAGGGAAAATCCCAGACCTAACCGAGACAAAACCGGCGTTATCCTCTAAAATTTTAATCGCCACCAGGTTTAATTGACTGTTTCGGTGTGGTACCGCATTTGACGTGATCCAAACCAGAAAAAGGCCAGGATCTTGCCAAGATGTATTCGAAAAACGCGAAAGCATGAGCCAGATGAGGGAAAATCCCAGACCTAACCGAGACACAGCCGGCGTTATCCTGTAAAATATTAATCGGAACCAGGTTTATTTGACTGTTTCAGTGTGGTACCACATTACTACGTGATGCAAACCAGAAAAAGCCCAGGATCTGGCCAACAAGTATGCGAGAAATGCGAAAATTCGAGCCAGATGACGGCAAATCCCAGACCTGACCGTGACATAACCGGCGTTATCGTCTAAAATATTAATCGCAACCAGGTTTAATTGACTGCTTCGGTGTGGAACCTCATTACTACGGGATCCAAACCAGAAAAAACCCAGGATCTGCCCAACAAGTATGCGAAAAACGCGAAAGTATGTGCCAGATGATTGCAAATACCAGAACTAACCCAGACGTAACCGGCGTTATCCTCTAAAATACTATTCGGAACCAGGTTTAATTGACTGTTAAGGTGTGGTACCGCATTACTACCTGATCCAAACCAGAAAAAGCCCAGGATCTTGCCACAACTAGTCGAAAAATGCGAAGGTACGAGCCAGATGATTGCAAATACCAGAACTAAACCAGGCATAACTAGCGTTATCCTCTAAAATACTAATCGGAACCAGGTTTATTTGACTGTTTCAGTGTGGTACCACATTACTACGTGGTCCAAGCATGAAAAAGGCCAGGATCTGGCCAACAAGTATGCGAAAAATGCGAAATTACGAGCCAGATGAGGGAAAATCCCAAACCTAACGGAGACATAACCGGCGTTATCCTCTAAAATATTAATCGCCACAAGGTTGAATTGACTGCTTCGGTGTGGTACCGCATTACTACGTGATCCAAACCAGAAAAAGCCCAGGATCTTGCCAACAAGTATGCGAAAAATGCGGAGGTACGAGCCAGATGTGGGAAAATCCCAGACCTAACCGAGACATAGCCGGCGTTATCCTGTAAAATATTAATCGGAACCAGGTTTATTTGACTGTTTCAGTGTGGTACCACATTACTACGTGATCCAAGCATGAGAAAGCCCAGGATCCTGCCAACAAGTAGGCGAAAAATGCGAAGGTACGAGCTAGATGATTGCAAATACCAGAACTAAACCAGACATAACCAGCGTTATCCTCTGAAATATTAATCGGAACCTGCTTTCATTGACTGTTTCAGTGTGTTACCACATTACTACGTGATCCAAACCAGAAAAAGTCCAGGATCTGGCCAAAATGTATGCGAGAAATGCGAAAGTACTAGACAGATGAGGGCAAATCCCAGAACTAACCGAGACATAACCGGCGCAATCCTCTAAAATATTAATCGCAACCAGGTTTAATTGACTGTTTCGGCGTGGTACCGCATTACTACCTGATCCAAACCAGAAAAAGCCCAGGATCTTGCCAACAAGTATGCGAAAAATGCGGAGGTACGAGCCAGATGTGGGAAAATCCTAGACCTAACCGAGACATAGCCGGCGTTATCCTGTAAAATATTAATCGGAACCAGGTTTATTTGACAGTTTCAGTGTGGTATCACATTACTACGTGATCCAAGCATGAAAAAGCCCAGGATCCTGCCAACAAGTAGGCGAAAAATGCGAAGGTACGAGCTAGATGATTGCAAATACCTGAACTAACCCAGACATAACCGGCGTTATCCTGTAAAATACTAATCGGAACCAGCTCTTATTGACTGTTTCAGTGTGGCACTACATCACTACGTGATCCAAACCAGAAAAAGCCCAGGATCTGGCCAACAAGTATGCGAAAAATGCGAAGGTACGAGCCAGATGAGGGCAAATCCCAGACCTAACCGAGACATAGCCGGCGTTATCCTGTTAAATATTAATCGCAACCGGGTTTAATTGACTGTTTCGGTGTGGAACCACATTACGACGGGATACAAACCAGATAAAGCCCTAGATCTGGCCAACAAGTATGCGAGAAATGCGAAAGTATGAGCCAGATGAGGCCAAATCCCAGACCTAACCGAGACATAACCGGCGTTATCCTCTAAAATATTAATCGCCACCCGGTTTAGTTGACTGCTTCGGTGTGGAACCTCATTACTACCGGATCCAAACCAGAAAAAACCCAGGATCTGCCAACAAGTATGCGAAAAACGCGAAAGTATGTACCAGATGATTGCAAATACCAGAACTAACCCAGACGTAACCTGCGTGATCCTCTAAAATACTATTCGGAACCAGGTTTAATTGACTGCTAAGGTGTGGTACCGCATTACTACCTGATCCAAGCAGAAAAAGCCCAGGATCTTGCCACAAGTAGGCGAGAAATGAGAAGGTACGAGCCAGATGATTGCAAATACCAGAACTAAACCAGACATAACCAGTGTTATCCTCTAAAATACTAATCGGAACCAGGTTTATTTGACTGTTTCAGTGTGGTGCCACATTACTACGTGGTCCAAGCATGAAAAAGGCCAGGATATGGCCAACAAGTATGCGAAAAATGCGAAATTACGAGCCAGATGAGGGAAAATCCCAAAACTAACCGAGACATAGCCGGCGTTATCCTGTTAAATATTAATCGGAACCAGGTTTATTTGACTGTTTCGGTGTGGAACCACATTACTACGTGATCTAAACCAGAAAAAGCCCAGGATCTGGCCAACAAGTATGCGAGAAATGCGAAAGTACGAGCCAGATGAGGGCAAATCCCAGACCTAATCGAGACACAACCGGCGTTATCCTCTAAAATATTAATCGAAACCAGCTTGTATTGACTGTATCGGTGTGGTACCACATTACTACGTGGTCCAAGCCAGAAAAAGGCCAGGATCTGGCCAACAAGCATGCGAGAAATGCGAAAGTACGAGCCAGATGAGGGCAAATCCCAGACCTAACCCAGACATAACCGGCGCTATCCTCTAAAATATTAATCGCAACCGGGTTTAATTGACTGTTTCGGTGTGGAACCACATTACGACGGGATACAAACCAGATAAAGCCCTGGATCTGGCCAACAAGTATGCGAGAAATGCGAAAGTATGTGCCAGATGGTTGCAAATACCAGAACTAACCCAGACGTTACCTGCGTTAACCTCTAAAATATTATTCGGAACCAGGTTTAATTGACTGTTAAGGTGTGGTACCGCATTACTACCTGATCCAAACCAGAAAAAGCCCAGGATCTTGCCACAAGTAGGCGAAAAATGAGAAGGTACGAGCCAGATGATTGCAAATACCAGAACTAAACCAGACATAACCAGCGTTATCCTCCGAAATACTAATCGGAACCAGGTTTATTTGACTGTTTCAGTGTGATACCACATTGCTACGTGGTCCAAGCATGAAAAAGGTCAGGATCTGGCCAACAAGTATGCGAAAAATGCGAAATTACGAGCCAGATGAGGGAAAATACCAAACCTGACGGAGACATAACCGGCGTTATCCTCTAAAATATTAATCGCCACGAGGTTGAATTGACCGCTTCGGTGTTGTACCGCATTACTACGTGATCCAAACCAGAAAAAGCCCAGGATCTTGCCAACAAGTATGCGAAAAATGCGGAGGTACGAGCCAAATGAGGGAAAATCTCAGACCTAACCGAGACATAGCCGGCGTTATCCTGTTAAATATTAATCGGAACCAGGTTTATTTGACTGTTTCAGTGTGATACCACATTACTACGTGGTCCAAGCATGAAAAAGCCCAGGATCTTCCCAACAAATAGGCGAAAAATGCGAAGGTACGAGCTAGATGATTGCAAATACCAGAACTAAACCAGACATAACCAGCGTTATCCTCTAAAATACTAATCGGAACCAGCTTTTGTTGGCTGTTTTAGTGTGGTACCACATTACTACGTGATCCAAACCAGAAAAAGCCCAGGATCTGAAGAACAAGTATGCGAAAAATGCGAAAGTACGAGCCAGATGAGGGGCAAATACCAGACCTAACCCAGACATAACCGGCGTTATCCTCTAAAATATCAATCGCAACCAGCTTGTATTGACTGTTTCGGTGTGGTACCACATTACTACGTGGTCCAAGCCAGAAAAAGGCCAGGATCTGGCCATCAAGTATGCGAGAAATTCGAAAGTATGTGCCAGATGAGGGCAAATCCCAGACATAACCGAGACATAACCGGCGTTATCCTCTAAAATATTAATCGCAACCAGGTTTTATTGACTGTGTCGGTGTGGTACCGCATTACTACGTGATCCAAACCAGGAAAAGGCCAGGATCTGGCCAACAAGTGTGCGAGAAATGCGAAAGTACGAGCCAGATGAGGGCAAATCCTAGACCTAACCCAGACATAGCCGGTGTTATCCTATAAAATACTAATCGGAACCAGCTTTTATTGACTGTTTCAGTGTGGTACCACATTACTACGTGATCCAAACCAGAAAAAGCCCAGGATCTGGCCAACAAGTATGCGAAAAATACGAAAGTACGGGCCAGATGAGGGCATATCCCAGACCTAACCGTGACATAACCGGCGTTATCGTCTAAAATATTAATCGCAACCAGGTTTAATTGACTGTTTCGGTGTGGAACCACATTACTACGTGATCTAAACCAGAAAAAGCCCAGGATTTGGCCAACAAGTATGCGAGAAATGCGAAAGTACGAGCCAGATGAGGGCAAATCCCAGACCTAACCCAGACATAACCGGCGTTATCCTCTAAAATATTAATCGCAACCGGGTTTAATTGACTGTTTCGGTGTGGAACCACATTACGACGGGATACAAACCAGATAAAGCCCAGGATCTGCCCACAAGTATGCCAGAAATGCGAAAGTACGAGCCAGATGATTGCAAATAGCAGAACTAACCCAAACATAAGCAGCGTTATCCTCTAAAATATTCATCGCAGCCAGGCTTAATTGACTGCCTCGGTGTGGATCCACATTACGACGGGATCCAAACCACAAGAATCCCAAGATCTGGCCAACAAGTACGCGAAAATTGCGAAAGTATGAGCCAGATGATTGCAAATACCTGAACTAACCCAGACATAACCAGCGTTATCCTCTAAAATATTAATCGCAACCAGGTTTAATTGACTGCTTCGGTGTGGATCCACATTACGACGGGATCCAAACCACAAAAAACCCAAGATCTGGCCAACAAGTACGCGAAAATTGCGAAAGTATGAGCCTGATGATTGCAAATACCAGAACTAACCCAGACGTTACCTGCGTTAACCTCTAAAATATTATTCGGAACCAGGTTTAATTGACTGTTAAGGTGTGGTACCGCATTACTACCTGATCCAAACCAGAAAAAGCCCAGGATCTTGCCACAAGTAGGCGAAAAATGAGAAGGTACGAGCCAGATGATTGCAAATACCAGAACTAAACCAGACATAACCAGCGTTATCCTCCGAAATACTAATCGGAACCAGGTTTATTTGACTGTTTCAGTGTGATACCACATTGCTACGTGGTCCAAGCATGAAAAAGGTCAGGATCTGGCCAACAAGTATGCGAAAAATGCGAAATTACGAGCCAGATGAGGGAAAATACCAAACCTGACGGAGACATAACCGGCGTTATCCTCTAAAATATTAATCGCCACGAGGTTGAATTGACCGCTTCGGTGTTGTACCGCATTACTACGTGATCCAAACCAGAAAAAGCCCAGGATCTTGCCAACAAGTATGCGAAAAATGCGGAGGTACGAGCCAAATGAGGGAAAATCTCAGACCTAACCGAGACACAGCCGGCGTTATCCTGTTAAATATTAATCGGAACCAGGTTTATTTGACTGTTTCAGTGTGATACCACATTACTACGTGGTCCAAGCATGAAAAAGCCCAGGATCTTCCCAACAAATAGGCGAAAAATGCGAAGGTACGAGCCAGATGATTGCAAATACCAGAACTAAACCAGACATAACCAGCGTTATCCTCTAAAATACTAATCGGAACCAGCTTTTGTTGGCTGTTTTAGTGTGGTACCACATTACTACGTGATCCAAACCAGAAAAAGCCCAGGATCTGAAGAACAAGTATGCGAAAAATGCGGAAGTACGAGCCAGATGAGGGGCAAATACCAGACCTAACCCAGACATAACCGGCGTTATCCTCTAAAATATCAATCGCAACCAGCTTGTATTGACTGTTTCGGTGTGGTACCACATTACTACGTGGTCCAAGCCAGAAAAAGGCCAGGATCTGGCCATCAAGTATGCGAGAAATTCGAAAGTATGTGCCAGATGAGGGCAAATCCCAGACATAACCGAGACATAACCGGCGTTATCCTCTAAAATATTAATCGCAACCAGGTTTTATTGACTGTTTCAGTGTGATACCACATTACTACGTGGTCCAAGCCAGAAAAAGGCCAGGATCTGGCCAACAAGTATGCGAAAATGCGAAAATACGAGCCAGATGACGGCAAATCCCAGACCTAACCGTGACATAACCGGCGTTATCCACTAAAATATTAATCGCAACCAGGTTTAATTGACTGTTTCGGTGTGGTACCGCATTACTACGTGATCCAAACCAGAAAAAGCCCAGGATCTGGCCAACAAGTATGCGAAAAATGCGAAAGTACGAGCCAGATGAGGGCAAATCCCAGACCTAACCCAGACATAGCCGGTGTTATCCTATAAAATACTAATCGGAACCAGCTTTTATTGACTGTTTCAGTGTGGTACCACATTACTACGTGATCCAAACCAGAAAAAGCCCAGGATCTGGCCAACAAGTATGCGAAAAATACGAAAGTACGGGCCAGATGAGGGCAAATACCAGAACTAACCTAGACATAACCGGCGTTATCCTCTAAAATATTAATCGCAACCAGGTTTATTTGACTATTTCAGTGTGGTACCACATTACTACGTGGTCCAAGCATGAAAAAGCCCAGGATCTTGCCAACAAGTAGGCGAAAAATGCGAAGGTACGAGCCAGATGATTGCAAATACCAGAACTAAACCAGACATAACCAGCGTTATCCTATAAAATACTAATCGCAACCAGCTTTTATTGACTGTTTCAGTGTGGTACCACATTACTACGTGATCCAAACCAGAAAAAGCCCAGGAGCTGGCCAACAAGTGTGCGAGAAATGCGAAAATTCGAGCAAGATGACGGCAAATCCCAGACCTAACCGTGACATAACCGGCGTTATCGTCTAAAATATTAATCGCAACCAGGTTTAATTGACTGTTTCGGTGTGGAACCACATTACTACGTGATCTAAACCAGAAAAAGCCCAGGATTTGGCCAACAAGTATGCGAGAAATGCGAAAGTACGAGCCAGATGAGGGCAAATCCCAGACCTAACCCAGACATAACCAGCGTTATCCTCTAAAATATTAATCGCAACCGGGTTTAATTGACTGTTTCGGTGTGGAACCACATTACGACGGGATACAAACCAGATAAAGCCCAGGATCTGCCCACAAGTATGCCAGAAATGCGAAAGTACGAGCCAGATGATTGCAAATAGCAGAACTAACCCAAACATAAGCAGCGTTATCCTCTAAAATATTCATCGCAGCCAGGCTTAATTGACTGCCTCGGTGTGGATCCACATTACGACGGGATCCAAACCACAAGAAACCCAAGATCTGGCCAACAAGTACGCGAAAATTGCGAAAGTATGAGCCAGATGATTGCAAATACCTGAACTAACCCAGACATAACCAGCGTTATCCTCTAAAATATTAATCGCAACCAGGTTTAATTGACTGCTTCGGTGTGGATCCACATTACGACGGGATCCAAACCACAAAAAACCCAAGATCTGGCCAACAAGTACGCGAAAATTGCGAAAGTATGAGCCTGATGATTGCAAATACCAGTACTAACCCAGACATAACCAGCGTTATCCTCTAAAATATTAATCGCAACCAGGTTTAATTGACTGTTTCGGTGTGGTACCGCATTACTACGTGATACAGACCAGAAAAAGGCCAGGATCTGGCCAACAAGTATGCGAAAAATGTGATAGTAGGAGACAGATGAGGGCAAATCCCAGACCTAACCGAGAAATAACCGGCGCTATCCTCTAAAATATTAATCGCAACCAGGTTTAATTGACTGTTTGAGTGTGGTACCGCATTACTACGTTATCCCAGCCAGAAAAAGGCCAGGATCTGGCCCACAAGAATGCGAAAAATGCGAAGGTACGAGCCAGATGAGGGCAAATCCCAGACCTAACCGAGATATAACCGGCGTTATCCTCTAAAATATTAATCGAACCCAGGTTAAATTGGCTGTTTCGGTGTGGAGCGTCATTATTACTGGATCCAAACCAGAAAAAGCTCAGGATCTAGCCAACAAGTAGGCGAAAAATGCGAAGGTACTAGCCAGATGAGGGCAAATCCCAGAACTAACAGAGACGTAACCGGTGTTATCCTCTAAAATATTAATCGCAACCAGGATTAATTGACTGTTTCGGTCTGGTACCGCATTTGTACGTGATCCAAACCAGAAACAGCCCAGGATCTGGCCAACAGGTATGCGAGAAATGCGAAAGTACGAGCCAGATAAGGGCAAATCCCAGACCTAACCCAGACATAACCGGCGTTATCATCCAAAATATTAACCGCAACCAGGTTCAATTGACTGTTACGGTGTGGTACCGCATTACTACGTGATACAGACCAGAAAAATGCCAGGATCTGGCCAACAAGTATGCGAAAAATGCGAAAGTACGAGACAGATGAGGGCAAATCCCAGACCTAACCGAGACATAACCGGCGTTATCCTCCGAAATATTCATCGCAACCTGGTTTAATTGACTGCTTCGGTGTGGAAACACATTGCGACGGGAGCCAAACCACAAAAAACCCAAGATCTGGCCCACAAGAATGCGAAAAATGCGAAAGTACGGGCCAGATGAGGGCAGATCCCAGACCTAACCCAGACATAACCGGCGTTATCCTGTAAAATACTAATCGGAACCAGCTTTTATTGACTGTTTCAGTGTGGTACCACATTACTACGTGATCCAAACCAGAAATAGCCCAGGATCTGGCCAACAAGAATGCGAAAAATGCGAAGGTACGAGCCAGATGAGGGCAAATCCCAGACCTAACCGAGATATAGCCGGCGTTATCCTCTAAAATATTAATCGAACCCAGGTTAAACTGACTGTTTCGGTGTGGAGCGTCATTATTACGGGATCCAAACCAGAAAAAGCTCAGGATCTAGCCAACAAGTAGGCGAAAAATGCGAAAATACGAGCCAGATAACGGCAAATCCCAGACCTAACCGTGACATAACCGGCGTTATCCTCTAAAATATTAATCGCAACCAGGTTTAATTGACTGTTTCGGTGTGGTACCGCATTACTACGTGATCCAAGCCAGAAAAAGGCCTGGATCTGGCCAAGAAGTATGCGAGAAATGCGAAAGTACGTGCCAGATGAGGGCAAATCCCAGACCTAACCCAGACATAACCGGCGTTATCCTGTAAAATACTAATCGGAACCAGCTCTTATTGACTGTTTCAGTGTGGCACTACATCACTACGTGATCCAAACCAGAAAAAGCCCAGGATCTGGCCAACAAGTATGCGAAAAATACGAAAGTACGAGCCAGATGAGGGCAAATACCAGAACTAACCTAGACATACCCGGCGTTATCCTCTAAAATATTAATCGCAACCAGGTTTATTTGACTGTTTCAGTGTGGTACCACATTACTACGTGGTCCAAGCATGAAAAAGCCCAGGATCTTGCCAACAAGTAGGCGAAAAATGCGAAGGTACGAGCCAGATGATTGCAAATACCAGAACTAAACCAGACATAACCAGCGTTATCCTATAAAATACTAATTGTAACCAGCTTTTATTGACTGTTTCAGTGTGGTACCACATTACTACGTGATCCAAACCTGAAAAAGCCCAGGATCTGGCCAACAAGTATGCGAGAAATGCGAAAATTCGAGCCAGATGACGGCAAATCCCAGACCTAACCGTGACATAACCGGCGTTATCGTCTAAAATATTAATCGCTACCAGGTTTAATTGGCTGTTTCGGTGTGGAACCACATTACTACGTGATCTAAACCAGAAAAAGCCCAGGATCTGGCCAACAAGTATGCGAGAAATGCGAAAGTACGAGCCAGATGAGGGCAAATCCCAGACCTAACCCAGACATAACCGGCGTTATCCTCTAAAATATTAAACGCAACCGGGTTTAATTGACTGTTTCGGTGTGGAACCACATTACGGCGGGATACAAACCAGATAAAGCCCAGGATCTGGCCAACAAGAATGCGAAAAATGCGAAGGTACGAGCCAGATGAGGGCAAATCCCAGACCTAACCGAGATATAGCCGGCGTTATCCTCTAAAATATTAATCGAACCCAGGTTAAATTGACTGTTTCGGTGTGGAGCGTCATTATTACGGGATCCAAACCAGAAAACGCTAAGGATCTAGCCAACAAGTAGGCGAAAAATGCGAAAATACGAGCTTGATGACGGCAAATCCCAGACCTAACCGTGACATAACCGGCGTTATCCTCTAAAATATTAATCGCAACCAGGTTTAATTGACTGTTTCGGTGTGGTACCGCATTACTACGTGATCCAAACCAGAAGAAGGCCTGCATCTGGCCAACAAGTATGCGTGAAATGCGAAAGTACGTGCCAGATGAGGGCAAATCCCAGACCTAACCCAGACATAACCGGCGTTATCCTGTAAAATACTAATCGGAACCAGCTCTTATTGACTGTTTCAGTGTGGCACCACATCACTACCTGATCCAAACCAGAAAAAGCCCAGGATCTGGCCAACAAGTATGCGAAAAATACGAAAGTACGAGCCAGATGAGGGCAAATACCAGAACTAACCTAGACATAACCGGCGTTATCCTCTAAAATATTAATCGCAACCAAGTTTATTTGACTGTTTCAGTGTGGTACCACATTACTACGTGGTCCAAGCATGAAAAAGCCCAGGATCTTGCCAACAAGTAGGCGAAAAATGCGAAGGTACGAGCCAGATGATTGCAAATACCAGAACTAAACCAGACATAACCAGCGTTATCCTATAAAATACTGATCGGAACCAGCTTTTATTGACTGTTTCAGTGTGGTACCACATTACTACGTGATCCAAACCAGAAAAAGCCCAGGATCTGGCCAACAAGTATGCGAGAAATGCGAAAATTCGAGCCAGATGACGGCAAATCCCAGACCTAACCGTGACATAACCGGCGTTATCGTCTAAAATATTAATCGCTACCAGGTTTAATTGGCTGTTTCGGTGTGGAACCACATTACTACGTGATCTAAACCAGAAAAAGCTCAGGATCTAGCCAACAAGTAGGCGAAAAATGCGAAGGTACTAGCCAGATGAGGGCAAATCCCAGAACTACCAGAGACATAACCGGTGTTATCCTCTAAAATATTAATCGCAACCAGGATTAATTGACTGTTTCGGTCTGGTACCGCATTTGTACGTGATCCAAACCAGAAACAGCCCAGGATCTGGCCAACAGGTATGCGAGAAATGCGAAAGTACGAGCCAGATAAGGGCAAATCCCAGTCCTAACCCAGACATAACCGGCGTTATCATCCAAAATATTAACCGCAATCAGGTTCAATTGACTGTTACGGTGTGGTACCGCATTACTACGTGATACAGACCAGAAAAATGCCAGGATCTGGCCAACAAGTATGCGAAAAATGCGAAAGTACGAGACAGATGAGGGCAAATCCCAGACCTAACCGAGACATAACCGGCGTTATCCTCCGAAATATTCATCGCAACCAGGTTTAATTGACTGCTTCGGTGTGGAAACACATTACGACGGGATCCAAACCACAAAAAACCCAAGATCTGGCCAACAAGTATGCGAAAAATACGAAAGTACGGGCCAGATGAGGGCAGATCCCAGACCTAACCCAGACATAACCGGCGTTATCCTGTAAAATACTAATCGGAACCAGCTTTTATTGACTGTTTCAGTGTGGTACCACATTACTACGTGATCCAAACCAGAAAAAGCCCAGGATCTGGCCAACAAGAATGCGAAAAATGCGAAGGTACGAGCCAGATGAGGGCAAATCCCAGACCTAACCGAGATATAGCCGGCGTTATCCTCTAAAATATTAATCGAACCCAGGTTAAATTGACTGTTTCGGTGTGGAGCGTCATTATTACGGGATCCCAACCAGAAAAAGCTCAGGATCTAGCCAACAAGTAGGCGAAAAATGCGAAAATACGAGCCAGATAACGGCAAATCCCAGACCTAACCGTGACATAACCGGCGTTATCCTCTAAAATATTAATCGCAACCAGGTTTAATTGACTGTTTCGGTGTGGTACCGCATTACTACGTGATCCAACCCAGAAAAAGGCCTGGATCTGGCCAACAAGTATGCGAGAAATGCGAAAGTACGTGCCAGATGAGGGCAAATCCCAGACCTAACCCAGACATAACCGGCGTTATCCTGTAAAATACTAATCGGAACCAGCTCTTATTGACTGTTTCAGTGTGGCACTACATCACTACGTGATCCAAACCAGAAAAAGCCCAGGATCTGGCCAACAAGTATGCGAAAAATACGAAAGTACGAGCCAGATGAGGGCAAATCCCAGACCTAACCGTGACATAACCGGCGTTATCGTCTAAAATATTAATCGCTACCAGGTTTAATTGGCTGTTTCGGTGTGGAACCACATTACTACGTGGTCCAAGCATGAAAAAGGCCAGGATCTGGCCAACAAGTATGCGAAAAATGCGAAAGTATGAGCCAGATGAGGCCAAATCCCAGATCTAACCGCGACATAACCGGCGTTATCCTCTAAAATATTAATCGCCACCAGGTTTAATTGACTGCTTCGGTGTGGAACCTCATTACTACGGGATCCAAACCAGAAAAAACCCAGGATCTGCCCAACAAGTATGCGAAAACCGCGAAAGTATGTGCCAGATGGTTGCAAATACCAGAACTAACCCAGACGTAACCTGCGTTATCCTCTGAAATACTAATCGGAACCAGGTTTATTTGACTGTTTCAGTGTGATACCACATTACTACGTGGTCCAAGCATGAAAATGCCCAGGATCTTCCCAACAGATAGGCGAAAAATGCGAAGGTACGAGCCAGATGATTGCAAATACCAGAACTAAACCAGACATAACCAGCGTTATCCTCTAAAATACTAATCGAAACCAGATTTTGTTGGCTGTTTTAGTGTGGTACCACATTACTACGTGATCCAAACCAGAAAAAGGCCAGGATCTGGCCATCAAGTATGCGAAAAATGCGAAGGTACGAACCAGATGATTGCAAATACCAGAACTAAACCAGACATAACCAGCGTTATCCTCTAAAATACTAATCGCAACCAGCTTTTATTGACTGTTTCAGTGTGGTACCACATTACTACGTGATCCAAACCAGAAAAAGCCCAGGATCTGAAAAACAAGTATGCGAGAAATGCGAAAGTATGTGCCAGATGTGGGCAAATCCCAGACATAACCGAGACATAACCGGCGTTATCCTCTAAAATAATAATCGCAACCAGGTTTTATTGACTGTTTCGGTGTGGTACCGCATTACTACGTGATCCAAACCAGAAAATGCCCAGGATCTTGCCAACAAGTAGGCGAAAAATGCGAAGGTACGAGCCAGATGTTTGCAAATTCCAGAACTAAACCAGTCATAACCAGCGTTATCCTCTAAAATACTAATCGGAACCAGCTTTTATTGACTGTTTCAGTGTGGTACCACATTACTACGTGATCCAAACCAGAAAAAGCCCAGGATCTGAAGAACAAGTATGCGAAAAATGCGAAAGTACGAGCCAGATGGCAATCATCATATTTGCAAAAATACCAGAACTAAACCAGACATAACCGGCGTTATCCTCTAAAATACTAATCGAAACCAGCTTTTGTTGGCTGTTTTAGTGTGGTACCACATTACTACGTGATCCAAACCAGAAAAAGGCCAGGATCTGGCCATCAAGTATGCGAAAAATGCGAAGGTACGAGCCAGATGATTGCAAATACCAGAACTAAACCAGACATAACCAGCGTTATCCTCCAAAATAATAATCGCAACCAGCTTTTATTGACTGTTTCAGTGTGGTACCACATTACTACGTGATCCAAACCAGAAAAAGCCCAGGATCTGAAGAACAAGTATGCGAAAAATGCGAAAGTACGAGCCAGATGAGGGGCAGGTACCAGACCTAACCCAGACATAACCGGCGTTATCCTCTAAAATATTAATCGCAACCAGCTTGTAATGACTGTTTCGGTGTGGTACCACATTACTACGTGGTCCAAGCCAGAAAAAGGCCAGGATCTGGCCATCAAGTATGCGAGAAATGCGAAAGTATGTGCCAGATGAGGGCAAATCCCAGACATAACCGAGACATAACCGGCGTTATCCTCTAAAATAATAATCGCAACCAGGTTTTATTGACTGTTTCGGTGTGGTACCGCATTACTACGTGATCCAAACCAGAAAATGCCCAGGATCTTGCCAACAACTATGCGAAAAATGCGGAGGTACGAGCCAGATGAGGGAAAATCCCAGACCTAACAGAGACATAGCCGGCGTTACCCTGTTAAATATTAATCGGAACCAGGTTTATTTGACTGCTTCAGTGTGGTACCACATTACTACGTGGTCCAAGCATGAAAAAGACCAGGATCTTGCCAACAAGTAGGCGAAAAATGCGAAGGTACGAGCCAGATGTTTGCAAATTCCAGAACTAAACCAGTCATAACCAGCGTTATCCTCTAAAATACTAATCGGAACCAGCTTTTATTGACTGTTTCAGTGTGGTACCACATTACTACGTGATCCAAACCAGAAAAAGCCCAGGATCTGAAGAACAAGTATGCGAAAAATGCGAAAGTACGAGCCAGATGATTGCAAATACCAGAACTAAACCAGACATAACCGGCGTTATCCTCTAAAATATTAATCGCAACCAGGTTTTATTGACTGTTTCGGGGTGGTACCGCATTACTACGTGATCCAAACCAGAAAAAGGCCAGGATCTGGCCAACAAGTATGCAAAAAATGCGAAAGTATCAGCCAGATGGTTGCAAATACCGGAACTAACCCAAACATAACCAGCGTTATTCTCCAAAATATTAATCACAACCAGGTTTAATTGACTGTTTCAGTGTGGTACCGCATTACTACGTGATCCAAACCAGGAAAAGGCAAGGATCTGGCCAACAAGTATGCGAGAAATGCGAAAGTACGAGCCAGATGAGGGCAAATACCAGACCTAACCAAGACATAACCGGCGTTATCCTCCAAAATGTTAATCACAACCAGGTTTAGTGGACTGTTTCAGTGTGATACCACATTACTACGTGGTCCAAGCCAGAAAAAGGCCAGGATCTGGCCAACAAGTATGCGAAAATGCGAAAATACGAGCCAGATGACGGCAAATCCCAGACCTAACCGTGACATAACCGGCGTTATCCTCTAAAATATTAATCGCAACCAGGTTTAATTGACTGTTTCGGTGTAGTACCGCATTACTACCTGATCCAAACCAGAAAAAGGCCTGGATCTGGCCAACAAGTATGCGAGAAATGCGAAAGTACGAGCCAGATGAGGGCAAATCCCAGACCTAACCCAGACATAACCGGTGTTATCCTGTAAGATACTAATCGGAACCAGCTTTTATTGACTGTTTCAGTGTGGTACCACATTACTACGTGATCCAAACCAGAAAAAGCCCAGGATCTGGCCAACAAGTATGCGAGAAATGCGAAAATTCGAGCCAGATGACGGCAAATCCCAGACCTAACCGTGACATAACCGGCGTTATCGTCTAAAATATTAATCGCAACCAGGTTTAATTGACTGTTTCGGTGTGGAACCACATTACTACGTGATCTAAACCAGAAAAAGCCCAGGATCTGGCCAACAAGTATGCGAGAAATGCGAAAGTACGAGCCAGATGAGGCCAAATCCAGACCTAACCCAGACATAACCGGCGTTATCCTCTAAAATATTAATCGCAACCGGGTTTAATTCACTGTTTCGGTGTGGAACCACATTACGACGGGATACAAACCAGATAAAGCCCTGGATCTGGCCAACAAGTATGTGAGAAATGCGAAAGTATGAGCCAGATGAGGCCAAATCCCAGACCTAACCAAGACATAACCGGCGTTATCCTCTAAAATATTCATCGCAACCAGGTTTAATTGACTGCATCGGTGTGGTACCGCATTACTACGTGATCCAAACCAGAAAAAGCCCAGGATCTTGCCAACAAGTATGCGAAAAACGCGAAAATACGAGCCAGATGACGGCAAATCCCAGACCTAACCGTGACATAACCGGCGTTATCCTCCAAAATGTTAATCACAACCAGGTTTAATTGACTGTTTCAGTGTGGTACCGCATTACTACGTGATCCAAACCAGAAAAAGCCCAGGATCTGCCTACAAGTATGCCAGAAATGCGAAAGTACGAGCCAGATGATTGCAAATAGCAGAACTAACCCAAACATAAGCAGCGTTATCCTCTAAAATATTCATCGCAGCCAGGCTTAATTGACTGCTTCGGTGTGGATCCACATTACGACGGGATCCAAACCACAAGAAACCCAAGATCTGGCCAACAAGTACGCGAAAATTGCGAAAGTATGAGCCAGATGATTGCAAATACCAGAACTAACCCAGACATAACCAGCGTTATCCTCTAAAATATTAATCGCAACCAGGTTTAATTGACTGCTTCGGTGTGGATACACATTACGACGGGATCCAAACCACAAGAAACCCAAGATCTGGCCAACAAGTACGCGAAAATTGCGAAAGTATGAGCCTGATGATTGCAAATACCAGAACTAACCCAGACATAACCAGCGTTATCCTCTAAAATATTAATCGCAACCAGGTTTAATTGACTGTTTCGGTGTGGTACCGCATTACTACGTGATACAGACCAGAAAAAGGCCAGGATCTGGCCAACATGTATGCGAAAAATGTGATAGTAGGAGACAGATGAGGGCAAATCCCAGACCTAACCCAGACGTAACCTGCGTTATCCTCTGAAATACTAATCGGAACCAGGTTTATTTGACTGTTTCAGTGTGGTACCACATTACTACGTGGTCCAAGCATGAAAAAGGCCAGGATCTGGCCAACAAGTATGCGAAAAATGCGAAATTACGAGCCAGATGAGGGAAAATCCCAAACCTAACGGAGACATAACCGGCGTTATCCTGTAAAATACTAATCGGAACCAGCTTTTATTGACTGTTTCAGTGTGGTACCACATTACTACGTGATCCAAACCAGAAAAAGCCCAGGATCTGGCCAACAAGAATGCGAAAAATGCGAAGGTACGAGCCAGATGAGGGCAAATCCCAGACCCAACCGAGATATAGCCGGCGTTATCCTCTAAAATATTGATCGAACCCAGGTTAAATTGACTGTTTCGGTGTGGAGCGTCATTATTACGGGATCCAAACCAGAAAACGCTAAGGATCTAGCCAACAAGTAGGCGAAAAATGCGAAAATACGAGCCAGATGACGGCAAATCCCAGACCTAACCGTGACATAACCGGCGTTATCCTCTAAAAT
This sequence comes from Colletes latitarsis, assembly GCF_051014445.1. Taxonomy (NCBI): domain Eukaryota; kingdom Metazoa; phylum Arthropoda; class Insecta; order Hymenoptera; family Colletidae; genus Colletes; species Colletes latitarsis. Next base: position 9,197,418 of record NW_027488370.1, on the reverse strand, counting down.
ATTAATCGCAACCAGGTTTAATTGACTGTTTCGGTGTGGTACCGCATTACTACGTGATCCAAACCAGAAAAAGCCCAGGATCTGGCCAACAAGTATGCGAAAAATACGAAAGCACGAGCCAGATGAGCGCAAATACCAGAACTAACCTAGACATAACCGGCGTTATCCTCTAAAATATTAATCGCAACCAGGTTTATTTGACTGTTTCAGTGTGGTACCACATTACTACGTGGTCCAAGCATGAAAAAGCCCAGGATCTTGCCAACAAGTAGGCGAAAAATGCGAAGGTACAAGCCAGATGATTGCAAATACCAGAACTAAACCAGACATAACCAGCGTTGTCCTATAAAATACTAATCGGAACCAGCTTTTATTGACTGTTTCAGTGTGGTACCACATTACTACGTGATCCAAACCAGAAAAAGCCCAGGATCTGGCCAACAGGTATGCGAGAAATGCGAAAATTCGAGCCAGATGACGGCAAATCCCAGACCTAACCGTGACATAACCGGCGTTATCGTCTAAAATATTAATCGCTACCAGGTTTAATTGGCTGCTTCGGTGTGGAACCACATTACTACGTGATCTAAACCAGATAAAGCCCTGGATCTGGCCAACAAGTAGGCGAGACATGCGAAAGTATGAGCCAGATGAGGCCAAATCCCAGATCTAACCGCGACATAACCGGCGTTATCCTCTAAAATATTAATCGCCACCAGGTTTAATTGGCTGCTTCGGTGTGGAACCTCATTACTACGGGATCCAAACCAGAAAAAACCCAGGATCTGCCCAACAAGTATGCGAAAACCGCGAAAGTATGTGCCAGATGGTTGCAAATACCAGAACTAACCCAGACGTAACCTGCGTTATCCTCTGAAATACTAATCGGAACCAGGTTTATTTGACTGTTTCAGTGTGGTACCACATTACTACGTGGTCCAAGCATGAAAAAGGCCAGGATCTGGCCAACAAGTATGCGAAAAATGCGAAATTACGAGCCAGATGAGGGAAAATCCCAAACCTAACGGAGACATAACCGGCGTTATCCTCTAAAATATTAATCGCCACGAGGTTGAATTGACCGTTTCGGTGTGGTACCGCATTACTACGTGATCCAAACCAGAAAAAGCCCAGGATCTTGCCAACAAGTATGCGAAAAATGCGGAGGTACGAGCCAAATGAGGGAAAATCCCAGACCTAACCGAGACATAGCCGGCGTTATCCTGTTAAATATTAAGCGGAACCAGGTTTATTTGACTGTTTCAGTGTGATACCACATTACTACGTGGTCCAAGCATGAAAAAGCCCAGGATCTTCCCAACAGATAGGCGAAAAATGCGAAGGTACGAGCCAGATGATTGCAAATACCAGAACTAAACCAGACATAACCAGCGTTATCCTCTAAAATACTAATCGAAACCAGCTTTTGTTGGCTGTTTTAGTGTGGTACCACATTACTACGTGATCCAAACCAGAAAAAGGCCAGGATCTGGCCATCAAGTATGCGAAAAATGCGAAGGTACGAGCCAGATGATTGCAAATACCAGAACTAAACCAGACATAACCAGCGTTATCCTCTAAAATACTAATCGCAACCAGCTTTTATTGACTGTTTCAGTGTGGTACCACATTACTACGTGATCCAAACCAGAAAAAGCCCAGGATCTGAAAAACAAGTATGCGAAAAATGCGAAAGTACGAGCCAGATGAGGGGCAAGTACCAGACCTAACCCAGACATAACCGGCGTTATCCTCTAAAATAGTAATCGCAACCAGCTTGTAATGACTGTTCCGGTGTGGTACCACATTACTACGTGGTCCAAGCCAGAAAAAGGCCAGGATCTGGCCATCAAGTATGCGAGAAATGCGAAAGTATGTGCCAGATGAGGGCAAATCCCAGACATAACCGAGACATAACCGGCGTTATCCTCTAAAATAATAATCGCAACCAGGTTTTATTGACTGTTTCGGTGTGGTACCGCATTACTACGTGATCCAAACCAGAAAATGCCCAGGATCTTGCCAACAAGTAGGCGAAAAATGCGAAGGTACGAGCCAGATGTTTGCAAATTCCAGAACTAAACCAGTCATAACCAGCGTTATCCTCTAAAATACTAATCGGAACCAGCTTTTATTGACTGTTTCAGTGTGGTACCACATTACTACGTGATCCAAACCAGAAAAAGCCCAGGATCTGAAGAACAAGTATGCGAAAAATGCGAAAGTACGAGCCAGATGGCAATCATCATATTTGCAAAAATACCAGAACTAAACCAGACATAACCGGCGTTATCCTCTAAAATACTACTCGAAACCAGCTTTTGTTGGCTGTTTTAGTGTGGTACCACATTACTACGTGATCCAAACCAGAAAAAGGCCAGGATCTGGCCATCAAGTATGCGAAAAATGCGAAGGTACGAGCCAGATGATTGCAAATACCAGAACTAAACCAGACATAACCAGCGTTATCCTCCAAAATACTAATCGCAACCAGCTTTTATTGACTGTTTCAGTGTGGTACCACATTACTACGTGATCCAAACCAGAAAAAGCCCAGGATCTGAAGAACAAGTATGCGAAAAATGCGAAAGTACGAGCCAGATGAGGGGCAAGTACCAGACCTAACCCAGACATTACCGGCGTTATCCTCTAAAATATTAATCGCAACCAGCTTGTAATGACTGTTTCGGTGTGGTACCACATTACTACGTGGTCCAAGCCAGAAAAAGGCCAGGATCTGGCCATCACGTATGCGAGAAATGCGAAAGTATGTGCCAGATAAGGGCAATTCCCAGACATAACCGAGACATAACCGGCGTTATCCTCTAAAATAATAATCGCAACCAGGTTTTATTGACTGTTTCGGTGTGGTACCGCATTACTACGTGATCCAAACCAGAAAATGCCCAGGATCTTGCCAACAACTATGCGAAAAATGCGGAGGTACGAGCCAGATGAGGGAATATCCCAGACCTAACAGAGACATAGCCGGCGTTACCCTGTTAAATATTAACCGGAACCAGGTTTATTTGACTGTTTCAGTGTGGTACCACATTACTACGTGGTCCAAGCATGAAAAAGACCAGGATCTTGCCAACAAGTAGGCGAAAAATGCGAAGGTACGAGCCAGATGTTTGCAAATTCCAGAACAAAACCAGTCATAACCAGCGTTATCCTCTAAAATACTAATCGGAACCAGCTTTTATTGACTGTTTCAGTGTGGTACCACATTACTACGTGATCCAAACCAGAAAAAGCCCAGGATCTGAAGAACAAGTATGCGAAAAATGCGAAAGTACGAGCCAGATGATTGCAAATACCAGAACTGAACCAGACATAACCGGCGTTATCCTCTAAAATATTAATCGCAACCAGGTTTTATTGACTGTTTCGGGGTGGTACCGCATTACTACGTGATCCAAACCAGGAAAAGGCCAGGATCTGGCCAACAAGTATGCAAAAAATGCGAAAGTATCAGCCAGATGGTTGCAAATACCGGAACTAACCCAAACATAACCAGCGTTATTCTCCAAAATATTAATCACAACCAGGTTTAATTGACTGTTTCAGTGTGGTACCGCATTACTACGTGATCCAAACCAGGAAAAGGCAAGGATCTGGCCAACAAGTATGCGAGAAATGCGAAAGTACGAGCCAGATGAGGGCAAATACCAGACCTAACCAAGACATAACCGGCGTTATCCTCCAAAATGTTAATCACAACCAGGTTTAGTGGACTGTTTCATTGTGATACCACATTACTACGTGGTCCAAGCCAGAAAAAGGCCAGGATCTGGCCAACAAGTATGCGAAAATGCGAAAATACGAGCCAGATGAGGGCAAATCCCAGACCTAACCCAGACATAACCGGTGTTATCCTGTAAGATACTAATCGGAACCAGCTTTTATTGACTGTTTCAGTGTGGTACCACAATACTACGTGATCCAAACCAGAAAAAGCCCAGGATCTGGCCAACAAGTATGCGAGAAATGCGAAAATTCGAGCCAGATGACGGCAAATCCCAGACCTAACCGTGACATAACCGGCGTTATCGTCTAAAATATTAATCGCAACCAGGTTTAATTGACTGTTTCGGTGTGGAACCACATTACTACGTGATCTAAACCAGAAAAAGCCCAGGATCTGGCCAACAAGTATGCGAGAAATGCGAAAGTACGAGCCAGATGAGGCCAAATCCCAGACCTAACCCAGACATAACCGGCGTTATCCTCTAAAATATTAATCGCAACCGGGTTTAATTCACTGTTTCGGTGTGGAACCACATTACGACGGGATACAAACCAGATAAAGCCCTGGATCTGGCCAACAAGTATGTGAGAAATGCGAAAGTATGAGCCAGATGAGGCCAAATCCCAGACCTAACCAAGACATAACCGGCGTTATCCTCTAAAATATTCATCGCAACCAGGTTTAATTGACTGCATCGGTGTGGTACCGCATTACTACGTGATCCAAACCAGAAAAAGCCCAGGATCTTGCCAACAAGTATGCGAAAAATGCGAAAATACGAGCCAGATGACGGCAAATCCCAGACCTAACCGTGACATAACCGGCGTTATCCTCCAAAATGTTAATCACAACCAGGTTTAATTGACTGTTTCAGTGTGGTACCGCATTACTACGTGATCCAAACCAGAAAAAGCCCAGGATCTGCCTACAAGTATGCCAGAAATGCGAAAGTACGAGCCAGATGATTGCCAATAGCAGAACTAACCCAAACATAAGCAGCGTTATCCTCTAAAATATTCATCGCAGCCAGGCTTAATTGACTGCTTCGGTGTGGATCCACATTACGACGGGATCCAAACCACAAGAAACCCAAGATCTGGCCAACAAGTACGCGAAAATTGCGAAAGTATGAGCCAGATGATTGCAAATACCAGAACTAACCCAGACATAACCAGCGTTATCCTCTAAAATATTAACCGCAACCAGGTTTAATTGACTGTTTCGGTGTGGTACCGCATTACTACGTGATACAGACCAGAAAAAGGCCAGGATCTGGCCACCATGTATGCGAAAAATGTGATAGTAGGAGACAGATGAGGGCAAATCCCAGACCTAACCCAGACATAACCGGCGTTATCCTCTAAAATATTAATCGCAACCGGGTTTAATTCACTGTTTCGGTGTGGAACCACATTACGACGGGATACAAACCAGATAAAGCCCCGGATCTGGCCAACAAGTATGCGAGAAATGCGAAAGTATGAGCCAGATGAGGCCAAATCCCAGACCTAACCAAGACATAACCGGCGTTATCCTCTAAAATATTAATCGCAACCAGGTTTAATTGACTGCATCGGTGTGGTACCGCATTACTACGTGATCCAAACCAGAAAAAGCCCAGGATCTTGCCAACAAGTAGGCGAAAAATGCGAAGGTACGAGCCAGATGAGGGCAAATCCCAGAACTAACAGAGACATAACCGGCGTTATCCTCCAAAATGTTAATCACAACCAGGTTTAATTGACTGTTTCAGTGTGATACCACATTACTAGGTGGTCCAAGCCAGAAAAAATGGCCAGGATCTGGCCTACAAGTATGCGAAAAATGCGAAAATACGAGCCAGATGACGGCAAATCCCAGACCTAACCGTGACATAACCGGCGTTATCCTCCAAAATGTTAATCACAACCAGGTTTAATTGACTGTTTCAGTGTGGTACCGCATTACTACGTGATCCAAACCAGAAAAAGCCCAGGATCTGCCTACAAGTATGCCAGAAATGCGAAAGTACGAGCCAGATGTTTGCAAATTCCAGAACTAAACCAGTCATAACCAGCGTTATCCTCTAAGATACTAATCGGAACCAGCTTTTATTGACTGTTTCAGTGTGGTACCACATTACTACGTGATCCAAACCAGAAAAAGCCCAGGATCTGAAGAACAAGTTTGCGAAAAATGCGAAAGTACGAGCCAGATGGCAATCATCATATTTGCAAAAATACCAGAACTAAACCAGACATAACCGGCGTTATCCTCTAAAATACTAATCGAAACCAGCCTTTGTTGGCTGTTTTAGTGTGGTACCACATTACTACGTGATCCAAACCAGAAAAAGGCCAGGATCTGGCCATCAAGTATGCGAAAAATGCGAAGGTACGAGCCAGATGATTGCAAATACCAGAACTAAACCAGACATAACCAGCGTTATCCTCCAAAATACTAATCGCAACCAGCTTTTATTGACTGTTTCAGTGTGGTACCACATTACTACGTGATCCAAACCAGAAAATGCCCAGGATCTTGCCAACAACTATGCGAAAAATGCGGAGGTACGAGCCAGATGAGGGAAAATCCCAGACCTAACAGAGACATAGCCGGCGTTACCCTGTTAAATATTAATCGGAACCAGGTTTATTTGACTGTTTCAGTGTGGTACCACATTACTACGTGGTCCAAGCATGAAAAAGACCAGGATCTTGCCAACAAGTAGGCGAAAAATGCGAAGGTACGAGCCAGATGTTTGCAAATTCCAGAACTAAACCAGTCATAACCAGCGTTATCCTCTAAAATACTAATCGGAACCAGCTTTTATTGACTGTTTCAGTGTGGTACCACATTACTACGCGATCCAAACCAGAAAAAGCCCAGGATCTGAAGAACAAGTATGCGAAAAATGCGAAAGTACGAGCCAGATGATTGCAAATACCAGAACTAAACCAGACATAACCGGCGTTATCCTCTAAAATATTAATCGCAACCAGGTTTTATTGACTGTTTCGGGGTGGTACCGCATTACTACGTGATCCAAACCAGAAAAAGGCCAGGATCTGGCCAACAAGTATGCAAAAAATGCGAAAGTATCAGCCAGATGGTTGCAAATACCGGAACTAACCCAAACATAACCAGCGTTATTCTCCAAAATATTAATCACAACCAGGTTTAATTGACTGTTTCAGTGTGGTACCGCATTACTACGTGATCCAAACCAGGAAAAGGCAAGGATCTGGCCAACAAGTATGCGAGAAATGCGAAAGTACGAGCCAGATGAGGGCAAATACCAGACCTAACCAAGACATAACCGGCGTTATCCTCTAAAATATTAATCGCAACCAGGTTTAATTGACTGTTTCGGTGTAGTACCGCATTACTACCTGATCCAAACCAGAAAAAGGCCTGGATCTGGCCAACAAGTATGCGAGAAATGCGAAAGTACGAGCCAGATGAGGGCAAATCCCAGACCTAACCCAGACATAACCGGTGTTATCCTGTAAGATACTAATCGGAACCAGCTTTTATTGACTGTTTCAGTGTGGTACCACAATACTACGTGATCTAAACCAGAAAAAGCCCAGGATCTGGCCAACAAGTATGCGAGAAATGCGAAAATTCGAGCCAGATGACGGCAAATCCCAGACCTAACCGTGACATAACCGGCGTTATCGTCTAAAATATTAATCGCAACCAGGTTAAATTGACTGTTTCGGTGTGGAACCACATTACTACGTGATCTAAACCAGAAAAAGCCCAGGATCTGGCCAACAAGTATGCGAGAAATGCGAAAGTACGAGCCAGATGAGGCCAAATCCCAGACCTAACCCAGACATAACCGGCGTTATCCTCTAAAATATTAATCGCAACCGGGTTTAATTCACTGTTTCGGTGTGGAACCACATTACGACGGGATACAAACCAGATAAAGCCCTGGATCTGGCCAACAAGTATGTGAGAAATGCGAAAGTATGAGCCAGATGAGGCCAAATCCCAGACCTAACCAAGACATAACCGGCGTTATCCTCTAAAATATTCATCGCAACCAGGTTTAATTGACTGCATCGGTGTGGTACCGCATTACTACGTGATCCAAACCAGAAAAAGCCCAGGATCTTGCCAACAAGTATGCGAAAAATGCGAAAATACGAGCCAGATGACGGCAAATCCCAGACCTAACCGTGACATAACCGGCGTTATCCTCCAAAATGTTAATCACAACCAGGTTTAATTGACTGTTTCAGTGTGGTACCGCATTACTACGTGATCCAAACCAGAAAAAGCCCAGGATCTGCCTACAAGTATGCCAGAAATGCGAAAGTACGAGCCAGATGATTGCCAATAGCAGAACTAACCCAAACATAAGCAGCGTTATCCTCTAAAATATTCATCGCAGCCAGGCTTAATTGACTGCTTCGGTGTGGATCCACATTACGACGGGATCCAAACCACAAGAAACCCAAGATCTGGCCATCAAGTACGCGAAAATTGCGAAAGTATGAGCCAGATGATTGCAAATACCAGAACTAACCCAGACATAACCAGCGTTAGCCTCTAAAATATTAATCGCAACCAGGTTTAATTGACTGCTTCGGTGTGGATCCACATTACGACGGGATCCAAACCACAAGAAACCCAAGATCTGGCCAACAAGTACGCGAAAATTGCGAAAGTATGAGCCTGATGATTGCAAATACCAGAACTAACCCAGACATAACCAGCGTTATCCTCTAAAATATTAATCGCAACCAGGTTTAATTGACTGTTTCGGTGTGGTACCGCATTACTACGTGATACAGACCAGAAAAAGGCCAGGATCTGGCCACCATGTATGCGAAAAATGTGATAGTAGGAGACAGATGAGGGCAAATCCCAGACCTAACCCAGACATAACCGGCGTTATCCTCTAAAATATTAATCGCAACCGGGTTTAATTCACTGTTTCGGTGTGGAACCACATTACGACGGGATACAAACCAGATAAAGCCCTGGATCTGGCCAACAAGTATGCGAGAAATGCGAAAGTATGCGCCAGATGAGGCCAAATCCCAGACGTAACCAAGACATAACCGGCGTTATCCTCTAAAATATTAATCGCAACCAGGTTTAATTGACTGCATCGGTGTGGTACCGCATTACTACGTGATCCAAACCAGAAAAAGCCCAGGATCTTGCCAACAAGTAGGCGAAAAATGCGAAGGTACGAGCCAGATGAGGGCAAATCCCAGAACTAACAGAGACATAACCGGCGTTATCCTCCAAAATGTTAATCACAACCAGGTTTAATTGACTGTTTCAGTGTGATACCACATTACTAGGTGGTCCAAGCCAGAAAAAATGGCCAGGATCTGGCCTACAAGTATGCGAAAAATGCGAAAATACGAGCCAGATGACGGCAAATCCCAGACCTAACCGTGACATAACCGGCGTTATCCTCCAAAATGTTAATCACAACCAGGTTTAATTGACTGTTTCAGTGTGGTACCGCATTACTACGTGATCCAAACCAGAAAAAGCCCAGGATCTGCCTACAAGTATGCCAGAAATGCGAAAGTACGAGCCAGATGTTTGCAAATTCCAGAACTAAACCAGTCATAACCAGCGTTATCCTCTAAGATACTAATCGGAACCAGCTTTTATTGACTGTTTCAGTGTGGTACCACATTACTACGTGATCCAAACCAGAAAAAGCCCAGGATCTGAAGAACAAGTATGCGAAAAATGCGAAAGTACGAGCCAGATGGCAATCATCATATTTGCAAAAATACCAGAACTAAACCAGACATAACCGGCGTTATCCTCTAAAATACTAATCGAAACCAGCCTTTGTTGGCTGTTTTAGTGTGGTACCACATTACTACGTGATCCAAACCAGAAAAAGGCCAGGATCTGGCCATCAAGTATGCGAAAAATGCGAAGGTACGAGCCAGATGATTGCAAATACCAGAACTAAACCAGACATAACCAGCGTTATCCTCCAAAATACTAATCGCAACCAGCTTTTATTGACTGTTTCAGTGTGGTACCACATTACTACGTGATCCAAACCAGAAAATGCCCAGGATCTTGCCAACAACTATGCGAAAAATGCGGAGGTACGAGCCAGATGAGGGAAAATCCCAGACCTAACAGAGACATAGCCGGCGTTACCCTGTTAAATATTAATCGGAACCAGGTTTATTTGACTGTTTGAGTGTGGTACCACATTACTACGTGGTCCAAGCATGAAAAAGACCAGGATCTTGCCAACAAGTAGGCGAAAAATGCGAAGGTACGAGCCAGATGTTTGCAAATTCCAGAACTAAACCAGACATAACCAGCGTTATCCTCTAAAATACTAATCGGAACCAGCTTTTATTGACTGTTTCAGTGTGGTACCACATTACTACGTGATCCAAACCAGAAAAAGCCCAGGGTCTGAAGAACAAGTATGCGAAAAATGCGAAAGAACGAGCCAGATGATTGCAAATACCAGAACTAAACCAGACATAACCGGCGTTATCCTCTAAAATATTAATCGCAACCAGGTTTTATTGACTGTTTCGGGGTGGTACCGCATTACTACGTGATCCAAACCAGAAAAAGGCCAGGATCTGGCCAACAAGTATGCAAAAAATGCGAAAGTATCAGCCAGATGGTTGCAAATACCGGAACTAACCCAAACATAACCAGCGTTATTCTCCAAAATATTAATCACAACCAGGTTTAATTGACTGTTTCAGTGTGGTACCGCATTACTACGTGATCCAAACCAGGAAAAGGCAAGGATCTGGCCAACAAGTATGCGAGAAATGCGAAAGTACGAGCCAGATGAGGGCAAATACCAGACCTAACCAAGACATAACCGGCGTTATCCTCTAAAATATTAATCGCAACCAGGTTTAATTGACTGTTTCGGTGTAGTACCGCATTACTACCTGATCCAAACCAGAAAAAGGCCTGGATCTGGCCAACAAGTATGCGAGAAATGCGAAAGTACGAGCCAGATGAGGGCAAATCCCAGACCTAACCCAGACATAACCGGTGTTATCCTGTAAGATACTAATCGGAACCAGCTTTTATTGACTGTTTCAGTGTGGTACCACAATACTACGTGATCCAAACCAGAAAAAGCCCAGGATCTGGCCAACAAGTATGCGAGAAATGCGAAAATTCGAGCCAGATGACGGCAAATCCCAGACCTAACCGTGACATAACCGGCGTTATCGTCTAAAATATTAATCGCAACCAGGTTAAATTGACTGTTTCGGTGTGGAACCACATTACTACGTGATCTAAACCAGAAAAAGCCCAGGATCTGGCCAACAAGTATGCGAGAAATGCGAAAGTACGAGCCAGATGAGGCCAAATCCCAGACCTAACCCAGACATAACCGGCGTTATCCTCTAAAATATTAATCGCAACCGGGTTTAATTCACTGTTTCGGTGTGGTACCGCATTACTACGTGATCCAAACCAGAAAAAGCCCAGGATCTGGCCAACAAGTATGCGAGAAATGCGAAAATTCGAGCCAGATGACGGCAAATCCCAGACCTAACCGTGACATAACCGGCGTTATCCTCTAAAATATTAATCGCAACCAGGTTTAATTGACTGTTTCGGTGTGGTACCGCATTACTACGTGATACAGACCAGAAAAAGGCCAGGATCTGGCCAACATGTATGCGAAAAATGTGATAGTAGGAGACAGATGAGGGCAAATCCCAGACCTAACCCTGACATAACCGGCGTTATCCTCTAAAATATTAATCGCAACCGGGTTTAATTCACTGTTTCGGTGTGGAACCACATTACGACGGGATACAAACCAGATAAAGCCCTGGATCTGGCCAACAAGTATGCGAGAAATGCGAAAGTATGAGCCAGATGAGGCCAAATCCCAGACCTAACCAAGACATAACCGGCGTTATCCTCTAAAATATTAATCGCAACCAGGTTTAATTGACTGCATCGGTGTGGTACCGCATTACTACGTGATCCAAACCAGAAAAAGCCCAGGATCTTGCCAACAAGTAGGCGAAAAATGCGAAGGTACGAGCCAGATGAGGGCAAATCCCAGAACTAACAGAGACATAACCGGCGTTATCCTCCAAAATGTTAATCACAACCAGGTTTAATTGACTGTTTCAGTGTGATACCACATTACTAGGTGGTCCAAGTCAGAAAAAATGACCAGGATCTGGCCTACAAGTATGCGAAAAATGCGAAAATACGAGCCAGATGACGGCAAATCCCAGACCTAACCGTGACATAACCGGCGTTATCCTCCAAAATGTTAATCACAACCAGGTTTAATTGACTGTTTCAGTGTGGTACCGCATTACTACGTGATCCAAACCAGAAAAAGCCCAGGATCTGCCTACAAGTATGCCAGAAATGCGAAAGTACGAGCCAGATGATTGCAAATAGCAGAACTAACCCAAACATAAGCAGCGTTATCCTCTAAAATATTCATCGCAGCCAGGCTTAATTGACTGCTTCGGTGTGGATCCACATTACGACGCGATCCAAACCACAAGAAACCCAAGATCTGGCCAACAAGTACGCGAAAATTGCGAAAGTATGAGCCAGATGATTGCAAATACCAGAACTAACCCAGACATAACCAGCGTTATCCTCTAAAATATTAATCGCAACCAGGTTTAATAGACTGCTTCGGTGTGGATCCACATTACGACGGGATCCAAACCACAGAAAACCCAAGATCTGGCCAACAAGTACGCGAAAATTGCGAAAGTATGAGCCTGATGATTGCAAATACCAGAACTAACCCAGACATAACCAGCGTTATCCTCTAAAATATTAATCGCAACCAGGTTTGATTGACTGCTTCGGTGTGGTACCGCATTACTACGTGATACAGACCAGAAAAAGGCCAGGATCTGGCCAACAAGTATGCGAAAAATGTGATAGTAGGAGACAGATGAGGGCAAATCCCAGACCTAACCGAGAAATAACCGGCGCTATCCTCTAAAATATTAATCGCAACCAGGTTTAATTGACTGTTTCGATGTGGTACCGCATTACTACGTGATCCAAACCAGAAAAAGCCCAAGATCTTGCCAGCAAGTTGGCGGAGAATGCGAAGGTACGAGCCAGATGATTGCAAATACCAGAACTAACCCAGCCATAACCAGCGTTATCCTCTAAAATATTAATCGCAACCAGGTTTAATTGACTGTTTCGGTGTGGTACCACATCACTACGTGGTCCAAGCCAGAAAAAGGCCAGGATCTGGACAACAAGTATGCGAAAAATGCGAAAGTACGAATCAGATGAGGGCATATCCCAGACCTAACCCAGACATAACCGGCGTTATCCTCCAAAATATTAAGCGCAACCAGGTTTAATTGACTGTTACGGTGTGGTACCGCATTACTACGTGATCCAAACCAGAAAAGCCCAGGATCTTGCCAACAAGTAGGCGGAAAATGCGAAGGTACGAGACAGATGATTGCAAATACCAGAACTAACCCAGACATAACCAGCGTTATCCTCTAAACTATTAATCGCAACCAGGATTAATTGACTGTTTCGGTGTGGAACCACATTACGACGGGATACAAACCAGAAAAAACCCAAGATCTGGCCAACAAGCACGCGATAATTGCGAAAGTATGATCCAGATGAGGGCAAATACCAGACCTAACCGAGACATAACCAGCGTTATCCTCTAAAATATTAATCGCAACCAGGTTTAATTGCCTGTTTCGGCGTGGTACCACATTACTACGTGGACCGGGCCAGAAAAAGGACAGGATCTGGCCCACAAGAATGCGAAAAATGCGAAGGTACGAGCAAGATGAGGGCAAATCCCAGACCTAACCGAGATATAACCGGCGTTATCCTCCAAAATATTAACCGCAACCAGGTTTAGTTGACTGTTTCGGTGTGGTACCAAATTACGACGGGATCCAAACCACAAAAAACTCAAGATCTGGCCAACGAGTTCGCGAAAATTGCGAAAGTATGAGCCAGATGATCGCAAATACCAGAACTAACCCAGATATAACCAGCGTTATCCTCTAAAATATTAATCGCAACCAGGTTTAGTTGACTGTTTCGGTGTGGAGCGTCATTATTACGGGATTCAAACCCGAAAAAGCTCAGGATCTAGCCAACAAGTAGGCGAAAAATGCGAAGGTACTTTCCAGACGAGGGCAAATCCCAGAACTAACCGAGACATAACCGGCGTTATCCTCTAAAATATTAATCGCAACCAGGATTAATTGACTGTTTCGGTGTGGAACCACATTACGACGTTATCCAAACCACAAAAAACCCAAGATCTGGCCAACGAGTTCGCGAAAATTGCGAAAGTATGAGCCAGATGATCGCAAATACCAGAACTAACCCAGACATAACCAGCGTTATCCTCTAAAATATTAATCGCAACCAGGATTAATTGACTGTTTCGGTGTGGAACCACATTACGACGGGATACAAACCAGAAAAAGCCCTGCATCTGGCCAACAAGTATGCGAGAAATGCGAAAGTACGAGCCAGATGGGGGCAAATCCCAGACCTAACCCAGGCATAACCGGCGTTATCCTCTAAAATATTAATCGCAACCAGCTTCTATTGGCTGTTTCGGTGTGGTACCAAATTACTACGTGGTCCAAGCCGGAAAAAGGCCACGATCTGGCTAACTAGTAGGCGAAAAATGCGAAAGTACGAGCCAGATGAGGGCAAATCCCAGACCTAACCGAGACATAACCGGCGTTATCCTCCAAAATATTCATCGCAACTAGGTTTAATTGACTGCTTCGGTGTGGAACCACATTACGACGGGATCCAAACCACAAAAAACCCAAGATCTGGCCAACGAGTTCGCGAAAATTGCGAAAGTATGAGCCAGATGATCGCAAATACCAGAACTAACCCAGATATAACCAGCGTTATCCTCTAAAATATTAATCGCAACCAGGTTTAGTTGACTGTTTCGGTGTGGAGCGTCATTATTACGGGATTCAAACCAGAAAAAGCTCAGGATCTAGCCAATAAGTAGGCGAAAAATGCGAAGGTACTTTCCAGACGAGGGCAAATCCCAGAACTAACCGAGACATAACCGGCGTTATCCTCTAAAATATTAATCGCAACCAGGATTAATTGACTGTTTCGGTGTGGAACCACATTACGACGGGATACAAACCAGAAAAAGCCCTGGATCTGGCCAACAAGTATGCAAAAAATGCGAAAGTATCAGCCAGATGGTTGCAAATACCGGAACTAACCCAAACATAACCAGCGTTAATCTCCAAAATATTAATCACAACCAGGTTTAATTGACTGATTCAGTGTGGTACCGCATTACTACGTGATCCAAACCAGGAAAAGGCAAGGATCTGGCCAACAAGTATGCGAGAAATGCGAAAGTACGAGCCAGATGAGGGCAAATACCAGACCTAACCAAGACATAACCGGCGTTATCCTCCAAAATGTTAATCACAACCAGGTTTAGTTGACTATTTCAGTGTGATACCACATTACTACGTGGTCCAAGCCAGAAAAAGGCCAGGATCTGGCCAACAAGTATGCGAAAATGCGAAAGTACGAGCCAGATGAGGGCAAATCCCAGACCTAACCCAGACATAACCGGTGTTATCCTGTAAGATACTAATCGGAACCAGCTTTTATTGACTGTTTCAGTGTGGTACCACATTACTACGTGATCCGAACCAGGAAAAGCCCAGGATCTGGCCAACAAGTATGCGAAAAACACGAAAGTACGAGCCAGATGAGGGCAAATACCAGACCTAACCAAGACATAACCGGCGTTATCCTCCAAAATGTTAATCACAACCAGGTTTAGTTGACTGTTTCAGTGTGATACCACATTACTACATGGTCCAAGCCAGAAAAAGGCCAGGATCTAGCCAACAAGTAGGCGAAAAATGCGAAGGTACGAGCCAGATGATTGCCAATACCAGAACTAAACCAGACGTAACCAGCGTTATCCTATAAAATACTAATCGGAACCAGCTTTTATTGACTGTTTCAGTGTGGTACCACATTACTACGTGATCCAAACCAGAAAAAGCCCAGGATCTGGCCAACAAGTATGCGAGAAATGCGAAAATTCGAGCCAGATGACGGCAAATCCCAGACCTAACCGTGACATAACCGGCGTTATCGTCTAAAATATTAATCGCAACCAGGTTTAATTGACTGTTTCGGTGAGGAACCACATTACTACGTGATCTAAACCAGAAAAAGCCCAGGATCTGGCCAACAAGTATGCGAGAAATGCGAAAGTACGAGCCAGATGTGGGCAAATCCCAGACCTAACCCAGACATAACCGGCGTTATCCTCTAAAATATTAATCGCAACCGGGTTTAATTCACTGTTTCGGTGTGGAACCACATTACGACGGGATACAAACCAGATAAAGCCCTGGATCTGGCCAACAAGTATGCGAGAAATGCGAAAGTATGAGCCAGATGAGGCCAAATCCCAGACCTAACCAAGACATAACCGGCGTTATCCTCTAAAATATTAATCGCAACCAGGTTTAATTGACTGCATCGGTGTGGTACCGCATTACTACGTGATCCAAACCAGAAAAAGCCCAGGATCTTGCCAACAAGTATGCGAAAAATGCGAAAATACGAGCCAGATGACGGCAAATCCCAGACCTAACCGTGACATAACCGACGTTATCCTCCAAAATGTTAATCACAACCAGGTTTAATTGACTGTTTCAGTGTGGTACCGCATTACTACGTGATCCAAACCAGAAAAAGCCCAGGATCTGCCTACAAGTATGCCAGAAATGCGAAAGTACGAGCCAGATGATTGCAAATAGCAGAACTAACCCAAACATAAGCAGCGTTATCCTCTAAAATATTCATCGCAGCCAGGCTTAATTGACTGCTTCGGTGTGGATCCACATGACGACGGGATCTAAACCACAAGAAACCCAAGATCTGGCCAACAAGTACGCGAAAATTGCGAAAGTATGAGCCAGATGATTGCAAATACCAGAACTAACCCAGACATAACCAGCGTTATCCTCTAAAATATTAATCGCAACCAGGTTTAATTGACTGCTTCGGTGTGGATCCACATTACGACGGGATCCAAACCACAAAAAACCCAAGATCTGGCCAACAAGTACGCGAAAATTGCGAAAGTATGAGCCTGATGATTGCAAATACCAGACCTAACCCAGACATAACCGGCGTTATCCTCTAAAATATTAATCGCAACCGGGTTTAATTCACTGTTTCGGTGTGGAACCACATTACGACGGGATACAAACCAGATAAAGCCCTGGATCTGGCCAACAAGTATGCGAGAAATGCGAAAGTATGAGCCAGATGAGGCCAAATCCCAGACCTAACCAAGACATAACCGGCGTTATCCTCTAAAATATTAATCGCAACCAGGTTTAATTGACTGCATCGGTGTGGTACCGCATTACTACGTGATCCAAACCAGAAAAAGCCCAGGATCTTGCCAACAAGTAGGCGAAAAATGCGAAGGTACGAGCCAGATGAGGGCAAGTCCGAGAACTGACCGAGACATAACCGGCGTTATCCTCCAAAATGTTAATCACAACCAGGTTTAATTGACTGTTTCAGTGTGATACCACATTACTAGGTGGTCCAAGCCAGAAAAAATGGCCAGGATCTGGCCTACAAGTATGCGAAAAATGCGAAAATACGAGCCAGATGACGGCAAATCCCAGACCTAACCGTGACATAACCGGCGTTATCCTCCAAAATGTCAATCACAACCAGGTTTAATTGACTGTTTCAGTGTGGTACCGCATTACTACGTGATCCAAACCAGAAAAAGCCCAGGATCTGCGTACAAGTATGCCAGAAATGCGAAAGTACGAGCCAGATGATTGCAAATAGCAGAACTAACCCAAACATAAGCAGCGTTATCCTCTAAAATATTCATCGCAGCCAGGCTTAATTGACTGCTTCGGTGTGGATCCACATTACGACGGGATCCAAACCACAAGAAACCCAAGATCTGGCCAACAAGTACGCGAAAATTGCGAAAGTATGAGCCAGATGATTGCAAATACCAGAACTAACCCAGGCATAACCGGCGTTATCCTCTAAAATATTAATCGCAACCAGGTTTAATTGACTGCTTCGGTGTGGATCCACATTACGACGGGATCCAAACCACAAAAACCCCAAGATCTGGCCAACAAGTACGCGAAAATTGCGAAAGTATGAGCCTGTTGATTGCAAATACCAGAACTAACCCAGACATAACCAGCGTTATCCTCTAAAATATTAATCGCAACCAGGTTTAATTGACTGCTTCGGTGTGGTACCGCATTACTACGTGATACAGACCAGAAAAAGGCCAGGATCTGGCCAACAAGTATGCGAAAAATGTGATAGTAGGAGACAGATGAGGGCAAATCCCAGACCTAACCGAGAAATAACCGGCGCTATCCTCTAAAATATTAATCGCAACCAGGTTTAATTGACTGTTTGAGTGTGGTACCGCATTACTACGTTATCCCAGCCAGAAAAAGGCCAGGATCTGGCCCACAAGAATGCGAAAAATGCGAAGGTACGAGCCAGATGAGGGCAAATCCCAGACCTAACAGAGATATAACCGGCGTTATCCTCTAAAATATTAATCGAACCCAGGTTAAATTGACTGTTTCGGTGTGGAGCGTCATTATTACGGGATCCAAACCAGAAAAAGCTCAGGATCTAGCCAACAAATAGGCGAAAAATGCGAAGGTACTAGCCAGATGAGGGCAAATCCCAGAACTAACAGAGACATAACCGGTGTTATCCTCTAAAATATTAATCGCAACCAGGATTAATTGACTGTTTCGGTTTGGTACCGCATTAGTACGTGATCCAAACCAGAAACAGCCCAGGATCTGGCCAACAGGTATGCGAGAAATGCGAAAGTACGAGCCAGATAAGGGCAAATCCCAGACCTAACCCAGACATAACCGGCGTTATCATCCAAAATATTAACCGCAACCAGGTTTAATTGACTGTTACGGTGTGGCACCGCATTACTACGTGATACAGACCAGAAAAATGCCAGGATCTGGCCAACAAGTATGCGAAAAATGCGAAAGTACGAGACAGATGAGGGCAAATCCCAGACCTAACCGAGACATAACCGGCGTTATCCTCCGTAATATTCATCGCAACCAGGTTTAATTGACTGCTTCGGTGTGGAAACACATTACGACGGGATCCAAACCACAAAAAACCAAAGATCTGGCCAAAGAGTGCGCGAAAATTGCGAAAGTATGAGCCAGATGATTGCAAATACGAGAACTAACCCAGACATAACCAGCGTTATCCTCTAAAATATTAATCGCAACCAGGTTTAATTGACTGTTTCGGTGTGGTACCGCATTACTACGTGATCCAAACCAGAAAAAGCCCAAGATCTTGCCAGCAAGTTGGCGGAGAATGCGAAGGTACGAGCCAGATGATTGCAAATACCAGAACTAACCCAGACATAACCAGCGTTATCCTCTAAAGTATTAATCGCAACCAGGTTTAATTGACTGTTTGAGTATGGTCCCACATTACGACCTGGTCCAAGCCAAAAAAAGGCCAGGATCTGGCCAACAAGTATGTGAAAAATGCGAAAGTACGAGCCAGATGAGGGCAAATCCCAGACCTAACCGAGACATAACCGGCGTTATCCTCTAAAATATCAATCGGACCCAGGTTTAATTGACTGTTTCGGTGTGGAGCGTCATAATTACGGGATCCAAACCAGAAAAAGCTCAGGATCTAGCCAACAACTTGGCGAAAAATGCTAAGGTACTAGCCAGATGAGGACAAATCCCAGAACTAACCGAGACATAACCGGCGTTATCCTCTAAAATATTAATCGCAACCAGGATTAATTGACTGTTTCGGTGTGGTACCGCAATACTACGTGATACAGACCAGAAAAATGCCAGGATCTGGCCAACAAGTATGCGAAAAATGCGAAAGTACGAGACAGATGAGGGCAAATCCCAGACCTAACCGAGACATAACCGGCGTTATCCTCTAAAATATTAATCGCAACCAGGTTTAATTGACTGTTTCGGTGTGGTACCGCATTACTACGTGATCTAAATCAGGAAAAGGCCAGGATCTGGTCAACAAGTATGCGAGAAATGCGAAAGTTCGAGCCAGATCATTGCAAATACCAGAACTAACCCAGACATAACCAGCGTTAACCTCTAAAATATTAATCGCAACCAGGTTTAATTGACTGTTTCGGTGTGGTACCGCATTACTACGTGATCCAAACCAGAAAAGCCCAGGATCTTGCCAACAAGTAGGCGGAAAAAGCGTAGGTACGAGACAGATGATTGCAAATACCAGAACTAACCCAGACATAACCAGCGTCATCCTCTAAAATATTAATCGCAACCAGGTTTAATTGACTGTTTCGGTGTGGAACCACATTACGACGGGATACAAACCAGAAAAAACCCAAGATCTGGCCAACAAGTACGCGATAATTGCGAAAGTATAATCCAGATGAGGGCAAATACCAGACCTAACCGAGACATAACCAGCGTTATCATCTAAAATATTAATCGCAACCAGGTTTAATTGCATGTTTCGGCGTGGTACCACATTACTACGTGGACCGGGCCAGAAAAATGACAGGATCTGGCCCACAAGAATGCGAAAAATGCGAAGGTACCAGCCAGATGAGGGCAAATCCCAGAACTAACCGAGATATAACCGGCATTATCCTCCAAAATATTAACCGCAACCAGGTTTAATTGACTGCTTCGGTGTGGAACCACATTACGACGGGATCCAAACCACAAAAAACCCAAGATCTGGCCAACGAGTACGCGAAAATTGCGAAAATATGAGCCAGATGATTGCAAATACCAGAACTAACCCAGACATAACCAGCGTTATCCTCTAAAATATTAATCGCAACCAGGTTTAATTGACTGTTTCGGTGTGGTACCGCATTACTACGTGATCCAAACCAGAAAAAGCCCAGGATCTGGCCAACAAGTAGGCGAAAAATGCGAAGTTACGAGCCAGATGATTGCAAATACCAGAACTAACCCAGGCATAACCAGCGTTATCCTCTAAAATATTAATCGCAACCAGGATTAATTGACTGTTTCGGTGTGGAACCACATTACGACGGGTTACAAACCAGAAAAAGCCCCGCATCTGGCCAACAAGTATGCGAGAAATGCGAAAGTACGAGCCAGATGGGGGCAAATCCCAGACCTAACCCAGACATAACCGGCGTTATCCTCTAAAATATTAATCGCAACCAGCTTCTACTGACTGTTTCGGTGTGGTACCAAATTACTACGTGGTCCAAGCCGGAAAAAGGCCACGATCTGGCTAACTAGTATGCGAAAAATGCGAAAGTACGAGCCAGATGAGGGCAAATCCCAGACCTAACCGAGACATAACCGGCGTTATCCTCCAAAATATTCATCGCAACCAGGTTTAATTGACTGCTTCGGTGTGGAACCACATTACGACGGGATCCAAACCACAAAAAACCCAAGATCTGGCCAACGAGTTCGCGAAAATTGCGAAAGTATGAGCCAGATGATCGCAAAAACCAGAACTAACCCAGATATAACCAGCGTTATCATCTAAAATATTAATCGCAACCAGGTTTAATTGACTGTTTCGGTGTGGTACCGCATTGCTACGTGATACAGACCAGAAAAATGCCAGGATCTGGCCAACAAGTATGCGAAAAATGCGAAAGTACGAGCCAGATGAGGGCAAATCCCAGACCTAACCGAGACATAACCGGCGTTATCCTCTAAAATATTAATCGAACCCAGGTTTAATTGACTGTTTCGGTGTGGAACCACATTACGACGGGATACAAACCAGATAAAGCCCTAGATCTGGCCAACAAGTATGCGAGAAATGCGAAAGTATGAGCCAGATGAGGCCAAATCCCAGACCTAACCCAGACATAAACGGCGTAATCCTGCAAAATCTAAACCGCAACCAGGTTCAATTGACTGTTACGGTGTGGTACCGCATTACTACGTGATCCAAACCAGAAAAAGCCCAGGATCTTGCCAACAAGTAGGCGGAAAATGCGAAGGTACGAGCCAGATGATTGCAAATACCAGACATAACCAGCGTTATCCTCTAAAATATTAATCGCAACCAGGATTAATTGACTGTTTCGGTGTGGAACCACATTACGACGGGATACAACCCAGAAAAAGCCCTGGATCTGGCCAGCAAGTATGCGAGAAATGCGAAAGTACGAGCCAGATGGGGGCAAATCCCAGACATAACCCAGACATAACCGGCGTTATCCTCTAAAATATTAATCGCAACCAGGATTAATTGACTGTTTCGGTCTGGTACCGCATTAGTACGTGATCTAAACCAGGAAAAGGCCAGGATCTGGCCAACAAGTATGCGAGAAATGCGAAAGTACGAGCCAGATGAGGGCAAATACCAGACCTAACCGAGACATAACCGGCGTTATCCTCTAAAATATTAATCGCAACCAGGTTTAATTGCCTGTTTCGGCGTGGTACCACATTACTACGTGGTCCGGGCCAGAAAAAGGACAGGATCTGGCCCACAAGAATGCGAAAAATGCGAAAGTATGAGCGAGATGATTGCATATACCAGAACTAACCCAGACATAACCAGCGTTATCCTCTAAAATATTAATCGCAACCAGGTTTAATTGACTGTTTCGGTGTGGTACTACATTACTACGTGGTCCAAGCCGGAAAAAGGCCACGATCTGGCCAACAAGTATGCGAAAAATGCCGAAGTACGAGCCAGATGAGGGCAAATCCCTGACCTAACCGAGACATAACCGGCGTTATCCTCTAAAATATTAATCGCAACCAGGATTAATTGACTGTTTCGGTCTGGTACCGCATTAGTACGTGATCTAAACCAGGAAAAGGCCAGGATCTGGCCAACAAGTATGCGAAAAAGGCGAAAGTACGAGCCAGATGAGGGCAAATCCCTGACCTAACCGAGACATAACCGGCGTTATCCTCCTAAATATTCATCGCAACCAGGTTTAATTGACTGCTTCGGTGTGGAACCACATTACGACGGGATCCAAACCACAAAAAACCCAAGATCTGGCCAACGAGTACGCGAAAATTGCGAAAGTATGATCCAGATGATTGCAAATACCAGAACTAACCCAGACATAACCAGCGTTATCCTCTAAAATATTAATCGCAACCAGGTTTAGTTGACTGTTTCGGTGTGGTACCGCAATACTACGTGATACAGACCAGAAAAATGCCAGGATCTGGCCAACAAGTATGCGAAAAATGGAAAAGTACGAGACAGATGAGGGCAAATCCCTGACCTAACCGAGACATAACCGGCTGTATCCTCCTAAATATTCATCGCAACCAGGTTTAATTGACTGCTTCGGTGTGGAACCACATTATGACGGGATCCAAACCACAAAAAACCCAAGATCTGGCCAACGAGTACGCGAAAATTGCGAAAGTATGATCCAGATGATTGCAAATACCAGAACTAACCCAGACATAACCAGCGTTATCCTCTAAAATATTAATCGCAACCAGGTTTAATTGACTGTTTCGGTGTGGTACCGCATTACTACGTGATCCAAACCAGAAAAAGCCCAGGATCTGGCCAACAAGTAGGCGAAAAATGCGAAGTTACGAGCCAGATGATTGCAAATACCAGAACTAACCCAGACATAACAGGCGTTATCCTCTAAAATATTAATCGCAATCAGGATTAATTGACTGTTTCGGTGCGGTACCAGATCACTATGTGGTCCAAGCCAGAAAAAGGCCAGGATCTGGACAACAAGTATGCGAGAAATGCAAAAGTACGTGCCAGATGAGGCCAAAGCCCAGACCTAACCGAGTCATAACCGGCGTTATCCTCTAAAATATTAATCGCAACCAGGATTAATTGACTGTTTCGGTGTGGTACCGCAATACTACGTGATACAGACCAGAAAAATGCCAGGATCTGGCCAACAAGTATGCGAAAAATGCGAAAGTACGTGCCAGATGAGGCCAAAGCCCAGACCTAACCGAGTCATAACCGGCGTTATCCTCTAAAATATTAATCGCAACCAGGATTAATTGACTGTTTCGGTGTGGTACCGCAATACTACGTGATACAGACCAGAAAAATGCCAGGATCTGGCCAACAAGTATGCGAAAAATGCGAAAGTTCGAGCCAGATGAGGGCAAATACCAGACCTAACCGAGACATAACCGGAGTTATCCTCTAAAATATTAATCGCAATCAGGTTTAATTGCCTGTTTCGGCGTGGTACCACATTACTACGTGATCCAAACCAGAAAAAGCCCAGGAACTGGCCAACAAGTATGCGAAAAATGCGAAAGTACGAGCCAGATGATTGCAAATACCAGAACTAACCCAAACATAACCAGCGTTATTCTCCAAAATATTCATCGCAACCAGGTTTAATTGACTGCTAAGGTGTGGAACCACATTACGACGGGATCCAAACCACAAAAACCCCTAGATCTGTCCAACAAGTACGCGAAAATTGCGAAAGTACGAGCCAGATGAGGGCAAATCCCAGACCTAACCGAGACATAACCGGCGTTATCCTCCAAAATATTCATCGCAACCAGGTTTAATTGACTGCTTCGGTGTGGAACCACATTACGACGGGATCCAAACCACAAAAAACCCAAGATCTGGCCAACGAGTTCGCGAAAATTGCGAAAGTATGAGCCAGATGATCGCAAAAACCAGAACTAACCCAGATATAACCAGCGTTATCATCTAAAATATTAATCGCAACCAGGTTTAATTGACTGTTTCGGTGTGGTACCGCATTGCTACGTGATACAGACCAGAAAAATGCCAGGATCTGGCCAACAAGTATGCGAAAAATGCGAAAGTACGAGCCAGATGAGGGCAAATCCCAGACCTAACCGAGACATAACCGGCGTTATCCTCTAAAATATTAATCGAACCCAGGTTTAATTGACTGTTTCGGTGTGGAGCGTCATTATTACGGGATCCAAACCAGAAAAAGCTCAGGATCTAGCCAACAAGTTGGCGAAAAATGCGAAGGTACTAGCCAGATGAGGGCAAATCCCAGAACTAACCGAGACATAACCGGCGTTATCCTCTAAAATATTAATCGCAACCAGGATTAATTGACTGTTTTGGTCTGGTACCGCATTAGTACGTGATCCAAACCAGAAACAGCCCAGGATCTGGCCCACAAGAATGCGAAAAATGCGAAGGTACGAGCCAGATGAGGGCAAATCCCAGAACTAACCGAGATATAACCGGCATTATCCTCCAAAATATTAACCGCAACCGGGTTTAATTGACTGCTTCGGTGTGGAACCACATTACGACGGGATCCAAACCACAAAAAACCCAAGATCTGGCCAACGAGTACGCGAAAATTGCGAAAATATGAGCCAGATGATTGCAAATACCAGAACTAACCCAGACATAACCAGCGTTATCCTCTAAAATATTAATCGCAACCAGGTTTAATTGACTGTTTCGGTGTGGAACCACATTACGACGGGATACAAACCAGAAAAAGCCCTGCATCTGGCTAACTAGTATGCGAAAAATGCGAAAGTACGAGCCAGATGAGGGCAAATCCCAGACCTAACCGAGACATAACCGGCGTTATCCTCCAAAATATTCATCGCAACCAGGTTTAATTGACTGCTTCGGTGTGGAACCACATTACGACGGGATCCAAACCACAAAAAACCCAAGATCTGGCCAACGAGTTCGCGAAAATTGCGAAAGTATGAGCCAGATGATCGCAAAAACCAGAACTAACCCAGATATAACCAGCGTTATCATCTAAAATATTAATCGCAACCAGGTTTAATTGACTGTTTCGGTGTGGTACCGCATTGCTACGTGATACAGACCAGAAAAATGCCAGGATCTGGCCAACAAGTATGCGAAAAATGCGAAAGTACGAGCCAGATGAGGGCAAATCCCAGACCTAACCGAGACATAACCGGCGTTATCCTCTAAAATATTAATCGAACCCAGGTTTAATTGACTGTTTCGGTGTGGAGCGTCATTATTACGGGATCCAAACCAGAAAAAGCTCAGGATCTAGCCAACAAGTTGGCGAAAAATGCGAAGGTACTAGCCAGATGAGGGCAAATCCCAGAACTAACCGAGACATAACCGGCGTTATCCTCTAAAATATTAATCGCAACCAGGATTAATTGACTGTTTTGGTCTGGTACCGCATTAGTACGTGATCCAAACCAGAAACAGCCCAGGATCTGGCCAACAAGTATGCGAGAAATGCGAAAGTACGAGCCAGATAAGGGCAAATCCCAGACCTAACCCAGACATAACCGGCGTTATCCTCTAAAATATTAATCGCAACCAGGATTAATTCACTGTTTTGGTCTGGTACCGCATTAGTACGTGATCCAAGCTAGAAACAGCCCAGGATCTGGCCAACAAGTATGCGAGAAATGCGAAAGTAGGAGCCAGATAAGGGCAAATCCCAGACCTAACCCAGACATAACCAGCGTTATCCTCTAAAATATTAATCGCAACCAGGATTAATTGACTGTTTCGGTGTGGAACCACATTACGACGGGATACAAACCAGAAAAAGCCCTGGATCTGGCCAACAAGTATGCGAGAAATGCGAAAGTACGAGCCAGATGGGGGCAGATCCCAGACATAACCCAGACATAACCGGCGTTATCCTCTAAAATATTAATCGCAACCAGGATTAATTGACTGTTTCGGTCTGGTACCGCATTAGTACGTGATCTAAACCAGGAAAAGGCCAGGATCTGGCCAACAAGTATGCGAGAAATGCGAAAGTACGAGCCAGATGAGGGCAAATACCAGGCCTAACCGAGACATAACCGGCGTTATCCTCTAAAATATTAATCGCAACCAGGTTTAATTAACTGTTTCGGCCTGGTACCGCATTAGTACGTGATCCAAGCCAGAAACAGCCCAGGATCTGGCCAACAAGTATGCGAGAAAAGCGAAAGTACGAGCCAGATGGGGGCAGATCCCAGACATAACCCAGACATAACCGGCGTTATCCTCTAAAATATTAATCGCAACCAGGATTAATTGACTGTTTTGGTCTGGTACCGCATTAGTACGTGATCCAAACCAGAAACAGCCCAGGATCTGGCCAACAAGTATGCGAGAAATGCGAAAGTACGAGCCAGATAAGGGCAAATCCCAGACCTAACCCAGACATAACCAGCGTTATCCTCTAAAATATTAATCGCAACCAGGATTAATTGACTGTTTCGGTGTGGAACCACATTACGACGGGATACAAACCAGAAAAAGCCCTGGATCTGGCCAACAAGTATGCGAGAAATGCGAAAGTACGAGCCAGATGGGGGCAGATCCCAGACATAACCCAGACATAACCGGCGTTATCCTCTAAAATATTAATCGCAACCAGGATTAATTGACTGTTTTGGTCTGGTACCGCATTAGTACGTGATCCAAACCAGAAACAGCCCAGGATCTGGCCAACAAGTATGCGAGAAATGCGAAAGTACGAGCCAGATAAGGGCAAATCCCAGACCTAACCCAGACATAACCAGCGTTATCCTCTAAAATATTAATCGCAACCAGGATTAATTGACTGTTTCGGTGTGGAACCACATTACGACGGGATACAAACCAGAAAAAGCCCTGGATCTGGCCAACAAGTATGCGAGAAATGCGAAAGTACGAGCCAGATGGGGGCAGATCCCAGACATAACCCAGACATAACCGGCGTTATCCTCTAAAATATTAATCGCAACCAGGATTAATTGACTGTTTCGGTCTGGTACCGCATTAGTACGTGATCTAAACCAGGAAAAGGCCAGGATCTGGCCAACAAGTATGCGAGAAATGCGAAAGTACGAGCCAGATGAGGGCAAATACCAGGCCTAACCGAGACATAACCGGCGTTATCCTCTAAAATATTAATCGCAACCAGGTTTAATTAACTGTTTCGGCCTGGTACCGCATTAGTACGTGATCCAAGCCAGAAACAGCCCAGGATCTGGCCAACAAGTATGCGAGAAATGCGAAAGTACGAGCCAGATGGGGGCAGATCCCAGACATAACCCAGACATAACCGGCGTTATCCTCTAAAATATTAATCGCAACCAGGATTAATTGACTGTTTTGGTCTGGTACCGCATTAGTACGTGATCCAAACCAGAAACAGCCCAGGATCTGGCCAACAAGTATGCGAGAAATGCGAAAGTACGAGCCAGATAAGGGCAAACCCCAGACCTAACCCAGACATAACCAGCGTTATCCTCTAAAATATTAATCGCAACCAGGATTAATTGACTGTTTCGGTGTGGAACCACATTACGACGGGATACAAACCAGAAAAAGCCCTGGATCTGGCCAACAAGTATGCGAGAAATGCGAAAGTACGAGCCAGATGGGGGCAGATCCCAGACATAACCCAGACATAACCGGCGTTATCCTCTAAAATATTAATCGCAACCAGGATTAATTGACTGTTTTGGTCTGGTACCGCATTAGTACGTGATCCAAACCAGAAACAGCCCAGGATCTGGCCAACAAGTATGCGAGAAATGCGAAAGTACGAGCCAGATAAGGGCAAATCCCAGACCTAACCCAGACATAACCAGCGTTATCCTCTAAAATATTAATCGCAACCAGG
Source organism: Colletes latitarsis (assembly GCF_051014445.1). Classification (NCBI taxonomy): domain Eukaryota; kingdom Metazoa; phylum Arthropoda; class Insecta; order Hymenoptera; family Colletidae; genus Colletes; species Colletes latitarsis. Next base: position 9,169,036 of record NW_027488370.1, on the reverse strand, counting down.
ATTAATTGACTGTTTCGGTGTGGAACCACATTACGACGGGATACAAACCAGAAAAAGCCCTGGATCTGGCCAACAAGTATGCGAGAAATGCGAAAGTACGAGCCAGATGGGGGCAGATCCCAGACATAACCCAGACATAACCGGCGTTATCCTCTAAAATATTAATCGCAACCAGGATTAATTGACTGTTTCGGTCTGGTACCGCATTAGTACGTGATCTAAACCAGGAAAAGGCCAGGATCTGGCCAACAAGTATGCGAGAAATGCGAAAGTACGAGCCAGATGAGGGCAAATACCAGGCCTAACCGAGACATAACCGGCGTTATCCTCTAAAATATTAATCGCAACCAGGTTTAATTAACTGTTTCGGCCTGGTACCGCATTAGTACGTGATCCAAGCCAGAAACAGCCCAGGATCTGGCCAACAAGTATGCGAGAAATGCGAAAGTACGAGCCAGATGGGGGCAGATCCCAGACATAACCCAGACATAACCGGCGTTATCCTCTAAAATATTAATCGCAACCAGGATTAATTGACTGTTTTGGTCTGGTACCGCATTAGTACGTGATCCAAACCAGAAACAGCCCAGGATCTGGCCAACAAGTATGCGAGAAATGCGAAAGTACGAGCCAGATAAGGGCAAATCCCAGACCTAACCCAGACATAACCAGCGTTATCCTCTAAAATATTAATCGCAACCAGGATTAATTGACTGTTTCGGTGTGGAACCACATTACGACGGGATACAAACCAGAAAAAGCCCTGGATCTGGCCAACAAGTATGCGAGAAATGCGAAAGTACGAGCCAGATGGGGGCAGATCCCAGACATAACCCAGACATAACCGGCGTTATCCTCTAAAATATTAATCGCAACCAGGATTAATTGACTGTTTCGGTGTGGAACCACATTACTACGTGATCTAAACCAGAAAAAGCCCAGGATCTGGCCAACAAGTATGCGAGAAATGCGAAAGTACGAGCCAGATGAGGGCAAATACCAGGCCTAACCGAGACATAACCGGCGTTATCCTCTAAAATATTAATCGCAACCAGGTTTAATTAACTGTTTCGGCCTGGTACCGCATTAGTACGTGATCCAAGCCAGAAACAGCCCAGGATCTGGCCAACAAGTATGCGAGAAAAGCGAAAGTACGAGCCAGATGGGGGCAGATCCCAGACATAACCCAGACATAACCGGCGTTATCCTCTAAAATATTAATCGCAACCAGGATTAATTGACTGTTTTGGTCTGGTACCGCATTAGTACGTGATCCAAACCAGAAAAAGGCCAGGATCTGGCCAACAAGTATGCGAGAAATGCGAAAGTACGAGCCAGATAAGGGCAAATCCCAGACCTAACCCAGACATAACCGGCGTTATCCTCTAAAATATTAATCGCAACCAGGATTAATTCACTGTTTTGGTCTGGTACCGCATTAGTACGTGATCCAAGCCAGAAACAGCCCAGGATCTGGCCAACAAGTATGCGAGAAATGCGAAAGTAGGAGCCAGATAAGGGCATATCCCAGACCTAACCCAGACATAAACGGCGTTATCCTGCAAAATCTAAACCGCAACCAGGTTCAATTGACTGTTACGGTGTGGTACCGCATTACTACGTGATCCAAACCAGAAAAAGCCCAGGATCTTGCCAACAAGTAGGCGGAAAATGCGAAGGTACGAGCCAGATGATTGCAAATACCAGACATAACCAGCGTTATCCTCTAAAATATTAATCGCAACCAGGATTAATTGACTGTTTCGGTGTGGAACCACATTACGACGGGATACAAACCAGAAAAAGCCCTGGATCTGGCCAACAAGTATGCGAGAAATGCGAAAGTACGAGCCAGATGGGGGCAGATCCCAGACATAACCCAGACATAACCGGCGTTATCCTCTAAAATATTAATCGCAACCAGGATTAATTGACTGTTTCGGTCTGGTACCGCATTAGTACGTGATCTAAACCAGGAAAAGGCCAGGATCTGGCCAACAAGTATGCGAGAAATGCGAAAGTACGAGCCAGATGAGGGCAAATACCAGGCCTAACCGAGACATAACCGGCGTTATCCTCTAAAATATTAATCGCAACCAGGTTTAATTAACTGTTTCGGCCTGGTACCGCATTAGTACGTGATCCAAGCCAGAAACAGCCCAGGATCTGGCCAACAAGTATGCGAGAAATGCGAAAGTACGAGCCAGATGGGGGCAGATCCCAGACATAACCCAGACATAACCGGCGTTATCCTCTAAAATATTAATCGCAACCAGGATTAATTGACTGTTTTGGTCTGGTACCGCATTAGTACGTGATCCAAACCAGAAACAGCCCAGGATCTGGCCAACAAGTATGCGAGAAATGCGAAAGTACGAGCCAGATAAGGGCAAATCCCAGACCTAACCCAGACATAACCAGCGTTATCCTCTAAAATATTAATCGCAACCAGGATTAATTGACTGTTTCGGTGTGGAACCACATTACGACGGGATACAAACCAGAAAAAGCCCTGGATCTGGCCAACAAGTATGCGAGAAATGCGAAAGTACGAGCCAGATGGGGGCAGATCCCAGACATAACCCAGACATAACCGGCGTTATCCTCTAAAATATTAATCGCAACCAGGATTAATTGACTGTTTTGGTCTGGTACCGCATTAGTACGTGATCCAAACCAGAAACAGCCCAGGATCTGGCCAACAAGTATGCGAGAAATGCGAAAGTACGAGCCAGATAAGGGCAAATCCCAGACCTAACCCAGACATAACCAGCGTTATCCTCTAAAATATTAATCGCAACCAGGATTAATTGACTGTTTCGGTGTGGAACCACATTACGACGGGATACAAACCAGAAAAAGCCCTGGATCTGGCCAACAAGTATGCGAGAAATGCGAAAGTACGAGCCAGATGGGGGCAGATCCCAGACATAACCCAGACATAACCGGCGTTATCCTCTAAAATATTAATCGCAACCAGGATTAATTGACTGTTTTGGTCTGGTACCGCATTAGTACGTGATCCAAACCAGAAACAGCCCAGGATCTGGCCAACAAGTATGCGAGAAATGCGAAAGTACGAGCCAGATAAGGGCAAATCCCAGACCTAACCCAGACATAACCGGCGTTATCCTCTAAAATATTAATCGCAACCAGGATTAATTCACTGTTTTGGTCTGGTACCGCATTAGTACGTGATCCAAGCCAGAAACAGCCCAGGATCTGGCCAACAAGTATGCGAGAAATGCGAAAGTAGGAGCCAGATAAGGGCATATCCCAGACCTAACCCAGACATAAACGGCGTTATCCTGCAAAATCTAAACCGCAACCAGGTTCAATTGACTGTTACGGTGTGGTACCGCATTACTACGTGATCCAAACCAGAAAAAGCTCAGGATCTTGCCAACAAGTAGGCGGAAAATGCGAAAGTACGAGCCAGATGAGGGCAAATCCCAGACCTAACCTTGAAATAACCGGCGTTATCCTCTAAAATATTAATCGCAACCAGGTTTAATTGACTGTTTGAGTATGGTCCCACATTACGACTTGGTCCAAGCCAAAAAAAGGCCAGGATCTGGCCAACAAGTATGCGAAAAATGCGAAAGTACGAGCCAGATGAGGGCAAATCCCAGACCTAACCGAGACATAACCGGCGTTATCCTCTAAAATATTAATCGGACCCAGGTTTAATTGACTGTTTCGGTGTGGAGCGTCATAATTACGGGATCCAAACCAGAAGAAGCTCAGGATCTAGCCAACATGTTGGCGAAAAATGCTAAGGTACTAGCCAGATGAGGGCAAATCCCAGGCCTAACCGAGACATAACCGGCGTTATCCTCTAAAATATTAATCGCAACCAGGTTTAATTAACTGTTTCGGCCTGGTACCGCATTAGTACGTGATCCAAACCAGAAAAAGGCCGGGATCTGACCAACAAGTATGCGAGAAATGCGAAAGTACGAGCCAGATGTGGGCAAATCCCAGACCTCACCGATACATAACCAGCGTCATCCCCTAAAATATTAATCGCAACCAGGTTTAATTGACTGCTTCGGTGTGGTACCACATTGCTACGTGATCCAAACCAGAAAAAGCCCACGATCTAGCCAACATGTAGGCGAAAAATGCGAAGGTACGAGCCAGATGATTGCAAATACCAGAACTAACCCAGACATAACCAGCGTTATCCTCTAAAATACTAATCGGAACCAGCTTTTATTGACTGTTTCAGTGTGGCACCACATTACTACGTGATCCAAACCAGAAAAAGGCCGGGATCTCGCCAAAAAGTATGCGAAAAATGAGAAAGTACGAGCTAGATGTGGGCAATTACCAGACCTAACCCAGACATAACCTGCGTTATCACCTAACATATTAATCGCAACCAGCTTCTATTGACTATTTCGGTGTGTTACCACATTACTACGTGGTCCAAGACGGAAAAAGGCCACGATCTGGCAAACAGGTATGCGAAAAATGCGAATGTACGAGCCAGACAAGGGCAAATCCCAGACCTAACCCAGACATAACCGGCGCTATCCTCCAAAATATTAATCGCGACCAGGTTTAATTGACTGTTACGGTGCGGTACCGTATTACTACGTGACCCAAACCAGAAAAAGCCCAGGATCTTGCCAACAAGTAGGCGAAAAATGCGAAGGTACGAGCCTGATGATTGCAAATACCAGAACTAACCCAGACATAACCAGCGTTATCCTCTAAAATACTAATCGGAAGCAGCTTTTATTGACTGCTTCAGTGTGGCACCACATGACTACGTGATCCAAACCAGAAAAAGCCCAGGAACTGGCCAACCAGTATGCGAAAAATGTGAAAGTACGAGCCAGATGATTGCAAATACCAGGACTAACCCAAACATAACCAGCGTTATCCTCCAAAATGTTCATCGCAACCAGGTTTAATTGACTGCAACGGTGTGGTACCGCATTACTACGTGATCCAAACCAGAAATAGCCCAGGATCTGGCCATCAAGTATGCGAGAAATGCGAATGTACGAGCCAGACAAGGGCAAATCCCAGACCTAACCCAGACATAACCGGCGTTATCCTCCAAAATATTAATTGCAACCAGGTTTAATTGACTGTTACGGTGTGGTACCGCATTACTACGTGATCCAAACCAGAAGAAGCCCAGGATCTTGCCAACAAGTAGGCGGAAAATGCGAAGGTACGAGCCAGATGATAGCAAACACCAGAACTAACCCAGACATAACCTGCGTTATCCTCTAAAATATTAATCGCAACCAGGATTAATTGATTGCTTCGGTGTGGAACCACATTACGACGAGATACAAACCAGAAAGAGCCCTGGATCTGGCCAACAAGTATGCGAGAAATGCGAAAGTACGAGCCAGATGGGGGCAAATCCAAGACCTAACCCAGACATAACCGGCGTTATCCTCTAAAATATTAATTGCAACCAGCTTCTATTGACTGTTTCGGTGTGGTACCACATTACTACGTGGTCCAAGCCGGAAAAAGGCCAGGATCTGGCCAACAAGTATTCGAAAAATGCGAAAGTACGAGCCAGATGAGGGCAAATCCCAGACCTAACCGAGACATAACCGGCGTTATCCTCCTAAATATTCATCGCAACCAGGTTTGATTAACTGTTTCGGCCTGGTACCGTATTAGTACGTGGTCCAAACTGGAAAAAGGCCGGGATCTGGCCAACAAGTATGCGAAAAATGCGAAAGTACGAGCCAGATGTGGGCAAATCCCAGACCTAACCGAGACATAATCAGCGTTATCCTCCAAAATATTAATCGCAAACAGTTTTAATTGACTGCTTCGGTGTGGTACCGCATTGCTACGTGATCCAAACCAGAAAAAGGCCGGGATCTGGCCAACAAGTATGCGAGAAATGCGAATGTACGAGCCAGATAAGGGCAAATCCCAGACCTAACCCAGACATAACCGGCGTTATCCTCTAAAATATTAATCGCAACCATGTTTAATTGACTGCATCGGTGTGGTACCGCATTGCTACGTGATCCAAACCAGAAAAAGCGCAGGATATAGCCAACAAGTAGGCGAAAAATGCGAAGGTACGAGCCAGATGATTGCAAATCCCAGACCTAACCGAGACATAATCAGCGTTATCCTCTAAAATATTGATCGCAACCAGGTTTAATTGACTGTTTCGGTGTGGTACCGCATTACTACCTGACACGGCCTAGAAGAAGGCCAGTATCTGGCCAACAAGTATGCGAAAAATGCGAAGGTACATGACAGATGAGGACAAATCATAGACCTAACCGAGAAATAGCCGGCGTTATCCTCTAAAATATTAATCGCAACCAGGTTTAATTGACTGTTACAGTGTGGTACCGCATTACTACGTGATCCAAACCCGAAAAAGCCCAGGATCTTGCCAACAATTAGGCGAAAATGCGAAGGAACGAGCCAGATGATTGCAAATACCAGAACTAACCCAGACATAACCAGCGTTATCCTCTAAAATACTAATAGCAACCAGCTTTTATTGACTGTTTCCGTGTGGTACCAAATTACTACCTGACACGGCCTAGAAGAAGGCCAGTATCTGGCCAACAAGTATGCGAAAAATGCGAAGGTACATGACAGATGAGGACAAATCATAGACCTAACCGAGAAATAGCCGGCGTTATCCTCTAAAATATTAATCGCAACCAGGTTTAATTAACTGTTACAGTGTGGTACCGCATTACTACGTGATCCAAACCCGAAAAAGCCCAGGATCTTGCCAACAATTAGGCGAAAATGCGAAGGAACGAGCCAGATGATTGCAAATACCAGAACTAACCCAGACATAACCAGCGTTATCCTCTAAAATACTAATAGCAACCAGCTTTTATTGACTGTTTCCGTGTGGTACCAAATTACTACGTGATCCAAAGCAGAAAAAGCCCAGGATCTGTCCAACAAGTATGCGAAAAATGCGAAAGTACGAGCCAGATGAGGGCAAATACCAGAACTAACCCAAACATAACCAGCGTTATCCTCCAAAATATTCATCGTAACCAGGTCTAATTGACTGCTTCGGTGTGGTACCGCATTACTACCTGACACGGCCTAGAAGAAGGCCAGTATCTGGCCAACAAGAATGCGAAAAGTGCGAAAGTACGTGACAGATGTGGGCAAATCCCAGACCTAACCGAGATATAACCGGCGTTATCCTCTAAAATATTAATCGCAACCAGGTTCAATTGACCGTTTGAGTGCGGTCCCACATTACTACTTGGTCCAAGCCAGAAAAAGGCAAGGATCTGGCCAACAAGTATGCGAAAAATGCGAAAGTACGAGCCAGATGAGGGCAAATACCAGAACTAACCCAGACATAACCAGCGTTATCCTCTAAAATACTAATCGGAACCAGCTTTTATTGACTGTTACGGTGTGGAGCCGCATTACTACGTGATCCAAACCAAAAAAAGCCTTGGATCTTGCCAACAAGTATGCGAAAAATGCGAAAGTACGAGCCAGATGATTGCAAATACCAGAACTAACCCAAACAAAACCAGCGTTATCCTCCAAAATATTCATCGTAACCAGGTCTAATTGACTGCTTCGGTGTGGAACCACATTACGATGGGATCCAAACCACAAGAAACCCAAGATCTGGCCAAGAAGTATGCGAAAAAAACGAAAGCACGAGCAAGATGAGGGCAAATCCCAGACCTAATCGAGACATAACCGGCGTTATCCTCTAAAATATTAATCGCAACCAGGTTTAATTGACTGTTTCGGTGTGGAATCTCATTACTACGGGATCCAAACCAGAAAAAAACCAGGATCTGGCAAACAAGTATGCGAAATCGCGAATGTATGAGCCAGATTGTTGCAAATACCAAAACTAAGCCTGACATAACCAGCGTTATCCTCTAGAATACTATTCGGAACCAGCTTTTATGGACTGTTTCTGTGTGGTACCATACTACTACGTGATCCAAACCAGAAAAAGCCCAGGATCTGACCAACAAGTACGCGAGAAATGCGAAAGTACGTGACAGATGTGGGCAAATCCCAGACCTAACCGAGACATAACCGGCGTTATCCTCTAAAATATTAATCGCAACCTGGTTTAATTGACTGTTTAGGTGTCGTACCGCATTACTACGTGATCCAAGCCAGAAAAAGGCCAGGATCTGTCGAACAAGTAGGCGAAAAATGCGAAAGTACGAGCCAGATGAGGGCAAATACCAGACCTAACATAGACATAACCGGCGTTATCCTCTAAAATATTAATCGCAACCGGGTTTAATTGACTTTCGGTGTGGTAGCGCGTTACTACGTGATCCAACCCAGAAAAAAGCCAGGATCTGGCCAACAACTATGCGAAAAACGCTAAAGTACGACCCAGATGACGGGAAATCCCAGACCTAACCGAGACATAACCGGCGTTATCCTCTGAAATATTAATCGCAACCAGGTGTAGTTGACAATTTCGGTGTGGTACCGCATTACTTCGTGATCCAAACCAGAAAAAGGCCGGGATCGGCCAACAAGTATGCGAAAAATTCGAAAGTACGAGCCAGATGATTGCAAATACCAGATCTGACCCAAACATAACCAACGTTATCCTCCAAAATATTCACCGCAACCAGGTTTAATTGACTGCTTCGGTGTGGAACCACATTACGACGGGTTCCAAACGACAAAAAACCCAAGATCTGGCCAACAAGTACGCGTAAATTGCGAATGTATGAGCCAGATGATTGCAAATACCACAACTAACCCAGACATAACCAGCGTTATCCTCTAAAATATTAATCTGAACCAGGTTTAATTGACTGTTTTGAGTGTGGTACTTCATTAATACGTGGTCCAAGCCTGAAAAAGGCCAGGATCTGGCCAACAAGTATGCGAAAAATGCGAAAGTACGTGGCAGATGATTGCAAATACCAGAACTAACCCAGACATTACCAGCGTTATCCTCTAAAATATTAATCGCAACCAGGTTTAATTGACTGTTTGAGTGTGGTACCAAATTACTACGTGGTCCAAGCCAGAAAAATGCCAGGATCTGGCCAACAAGTATGCGAAAAATGCGAAAGTACGAGACAGATGAGGGCAAATCCCAGACCTAACCGAGACATAACCGGCGTTATCCTCTAAAATATTAATCGCAACCAGGATTAATTGACTGCTTCGGTGTGGTACCGCATTACTACCTGATCTATACCAGGAAAAGGCCAGGATCTGGCCAACAAGTATGTGAAAAATGCGAAAGTACGAGCCAGATGAGGGCAAATTCCAGACATAACCCAGACATAACCGGCGTTATCCTCTAAAATATTAATCGCCACCAGGTTTAATTGACTGTTTCAGTGTGGTACCACATTACTACGTGGTCCAAGCCAGAAAAAGGCCAGGGTCTGGCCAACAAGTGTGAGAAAAAGGCGTAAGTATGAGCCAGATGATTGCAAATACCAGAACTAACCCAGACGTAACCTGCGTTATCCTCTAAAATACTATTCGGAACCAGCTTTTATTGACTGTTTCAGTGTGGTACTACATTACTACGTGATCCAAACCAAAAAAAGCCCAGGATCTGGCCAACATGTATGCGAAAAATGCGAATACGAGCCAGGTGACGGCAAATCCCAGACCCACGCGAGACATAACCGGCGTTATCCTCTAAAATATTAATCGCAACAAGGTTTAATTGACTGTTTCGGTGTGGAACTTCATTTCTACGGGATCCAAACCAGAAAAAACCCAAAATCTGGCCAACAAGTATGCGAAAAACGTGAAAGTATGAGCCAGATGATTGCAAATACCAGAACTAACCCAGACGTAACCTGCGCTATCCTCTAAAATACTATTCGGAACCAGCTTTTCTTGACTGTTTCAGTGTGGTACCACATTACTACGTGATCCAAACCAAAAAAAGCCCAGGATCTTGCCAACAAGTAAGCGAAAAATGCGAAGCTACGAGCCAGATGATTGCAAATACCAGAACTAACCAAAACATAACCAGCGTTATCCTCCAAAATATTCATCGCAACCAGGTTTAATTGACTGCTTCGGTGTGGAACGACATTACGACGGGATCCAAACCACAAAAAACCCAGGATCTGGCCAACAAGTATGCGAGAAATACGAAAGCACGAGCAAGATGACGGCAAATCCCAGACCTAACCCAGACATAACCGGCGTTATCCTCTAAAATATTAATCGGAACCAGGTTTAATTGACTGTTTCAGTGTGGTACCGCATTACTACGTGATCCAAACCAGAAAAAGGTCAGGATCTTGCCAACAAGTATGCGAAAAATGCGAAAGTACGAGCCAGATGATTGCAAATACCAGAACTAACCCAAATGTAACCAGCGTTATCCTCCAAAATATTCATTGCAACCAGGTTTAATTGACTGCATCGGTGTGGAACAACATTACGACGGGATCCAAACCACAAAAAACCCAAGATCTGGCCAACCAGTACGCGAAAGTTACGAAAGCACGAGACAGATGTGGGCAAATCCCTGACCTAACCGAGACATAACCGGCGTTATCCTCTAAAATATTAACCGGAACCAGATTCTATTGACTGTTTCTGTGTGGTACCATATTACTACGTGATCCAAACCAGAAAAAGCCTAGGATCTGGCCTACAAGTATGCGAGAAATGCGAAAGTACGAGCCAGATGAGGGCAAATCCCAGACCTAACCGAGACATGACCAGCGTTATCCTCCATAATATTCATCGCAACCAGGTTTAATTGACTGTTTCCGTGTGGTACCGCATTACTACGTGGTCCAAACCAGAAAAAGGCCAGGATCTGGCCAACAAGTATGCGAAAAATGGGAAAGTACGAGCCAGATGAGGGCAAATCCCAGACCTAACGGAGACATACCCGGCGTTATCCTCTAAAATATTAATCGCTACCCGGTTTAATTGACTGTTTCGGTGTGGTACCGCATTACTACGTGATCCAAACTAGAAAAAGGCCAGGATCTGGCCAACAAGTTTGCGAAAAATGCGAAAGAACGAGCCAGATGAGGGCAAATACCAGACCTAACCCAGACATAACCGGCGTTATCCCCTAAAATATTCATCCCAACCAGGTTTAATTGACTGTTTCGGTGTGGAACCACATTACTACGGGATCCAAACCTGAAAAAACCCTGGATCTGGCCAAGAGGTATGCGAAAAACGCGATAGTATGAGCCAGATAATTGCAAATACGAGAACTAACCCAGACATAACCAGCGTTATCCTCTAAAATACTAATCGGAACCAGCTTTTATTGACTGTTTCAGTGTGGTACCACATTACTACGTGATCCAAACCAGAAAAAGCCCAGGATCTGGCCAACAAGTATGCGAAAAACGCGAAAGTATGAGCCAGATGATTGCAAATACCAGAACTAACCCAGACGTTACCTGCGTTATCCTCTAAAATACTATTCGGAACCAGGTTTACTTGACTGTTTCGGTGTGGTACCGCATTACCACGTGATCCAATCCAGAAAAAGGCCAGGTTCTGGCCAACAAGTATGCGAAAAATACGAAAGTACGAGCCAGATGAGGGCAAATCCCAGACCTATCCCAGACATAACCGGCGTTTTCCTCTAAAATATTAATCGGAACCAGGTTTAATTGACTGTCTCAGTGTGGTACCTCATTACTACGTGGTCCAAGCCAGAAAAAGGCCAGGATCTGGCCAACAAGTTTGCGAAAAATGCGAAAGTACGAGCCACATAATTGCAAATACCAGAACTAACCCAGACATAACCAGCGTTATCCTCTAAAATATTAATCGCCACCAGCTCTTATTCACCGTTTCAGAGTGGTACCACATTACAACGTGATCCAAACCAGAAAAAGGCCAGGATCTGGCCAACAAGTATGCGAGAAATGCGAAAGTATGAGACAGATGGGGGCAAATCCCAGACCTAACCGAGACATAACTGGCGTTATCCTCTAAAATACTAACTGAAACCAGGTTTAATTGACTGTTTCTGTGTGGTACCGCATTACTGCGTGATCCGAACCAGAAAAAGGCCAGCATTTGGCCAACAAGTATGCGAAAAATGCGAAAGTACGAGCCAGATGAGGGCAAATACCAGACCTAACCCAGACATAACCGGCATTATCCTCTAAAATATTAATCGGAACCAGGTTTAATTGACCGTTTCAGTGTGGTACCACATTACTACGTGATCCAAACCAAAAAAAACCCAGGATCTTGCCAACAAGTATGCGAAAAATGCGAAAGTACGAGGCAGATGATTGCAAATACCAGAACTAACCCAGACGTTACCTGCGTTATCCTCTAAAATACTATTCGGAACCAGCTTTTATTGACTGTTTCAGTGTGGTACCACATTACTACGTGATCCAAAACAGAAAAAGCTCAGTATCTGGCCAACAAGTATGCGAAAAATGCGAAAGTACGAGCCAGATGAGGGCAAATACCAGACCTAACCCAGACATAACTGGCGTTATCCTCTAAAATACTAACTGAAACCAGGTTTAATTGACTGTTTCAGTGTGGTACCGCATTACTACGTGATCCAAACCAGAAAAAGGCCAGCATTTGGCCAACAAGTATGCGAAAAATGCGAAAGTACGAGCCAGATGTGGGCAAATTCCAGACCTAGCCCAGACATAACCGGCATTATCCTCTAAAATATTAATCGCAACCAGGTTTAATTGTCTGTTTCGTTGTGGATCCACATTACTACGGGATCCAAACCAGAAAAAGGCCAGGATCTGGCCAACAAGTATGCGAAAAATGCGAAAATACGAGCCAGATGAGGGCAAATACCAGACCTAACCCACACATAACCGGCGTTATCCCCTAAAATATTCATCCCAACCAGGTTTAATTGACTGTTTCGGTGTGGCACCACATTACTACGGGATCCAAACCTGAAAAAACCCTGGATCTGGCCAAGAAGTATGCGAAAAACGCGATAGTATGAGCCAGATAATTGCAAATACCAGAACTAACCCAGACATAACCAGCGTTATCCTCTAAAGTACTAATCGGAACCAGCTTTTATTGACTGTTTCAGTGTGGTACCACATTACTACGTGATCCAAACCAGAAAAAGCCCAGGATCTGGCCAACAAGTATGCGAGAAATGCGAAAGTATGAGCCAGATGAGGGCAAATCCCAGACCTAACCGAGACATAACCGGCGTTATCCTCTAAATATTAATCGCAACCAGGTTTACTTGACTGTTTCGGTGTGGTACCGCATTACCACGTGATCCAATCCAGAAAAAGTCCAGGATCTGGCCAACAAGTTTGCGAAAAATGCGAAAGTACGAGCCAGATGAGGGCAAATACCAGACCTAACCCAGACATAACCGGCGTTATCCTATAAAATACTAACTGAAACCAGGTTTAATTGACTGTTTCAGTGTGGTACCGCATTACTACGTGATCCAAACCAGCAAAAGGCCAGGATCTGGCCAACAAGTATGCCAAAGTTGCGAAAGTACGAGCCAGATGAGGGCAAATACCAAAACTAACCCAGACGTAACCTGCGTTATCCTCTAAAATACTATTCGGAACCAGCTTTTATTGACTGTTTCAGTGTGGTACCACATTACTACGTGATCCAAACGAAAAAAAGCCCAGGATCTGGCCAACATGTATGCGAAAAATGCGAATACGAGCCAGGTGACGGCAAATCCCAGACCCACGCGAGACATAACCGGCGTTATCCTCTAAAATAATAATCGCAATCAGGTTTAATTGACTGTTTCGGTGTGGAACTTCATTACTACGGGATCCAAACCAGAAAAAACCAAAGATCTGGTCAACAAGTATGCGAAAAACGCGAAAGTATGAGCCAGATGATTGCAAATACCAGAACTAACCCAGACGTAACCTGCGTTATCCTCTAAAATACTATTCGGAACCTGCTTTTATTGACTGTTTCAGTGTGGTACCACATTACTACGTGATCCAAACCAAAAAAAGCCCAGGATCTTGCCAACAAGTATGCGAAAAATGCGAAAGTACGAGCCAGATAATTGCAAATAACAGAACTAACCCAGACATAACCAGCGTTATCCTCTAAAGTACTAATCGGAACCAGCTTTTATTGACTGTTTCAGTGTGGTACCACATTACTACGTGATCCAAACCAGAAAAAGCCCAGGATCTGGCCAACAAGTATGCGAGAAATGCGAAAGTATGAGCCAGATGAGGGCAAATCCCAGACCTAACCGAGACATAACCGGCGTTATCCTCTAAATATTAATCGCAACCAGGTTTACTTGACTGTTTCGGTGTGGTACCGCATTACCACGTGATCCAATCCAGAAAAATGCCAGCATCTGGCCAACAAGTTTGCGAAAAATGCGAAAGAACGAGCCAGATGAGGGCAAATACCAGACCTAACCCAGACATAACCGGCGTTATCCTCTAAAATACTAACTGAAACAAGGTTTAATTGACTGTTTCAGTGTGGTACCGCATTACTACGTGATCCAAACCAGAAAAAGGCCAGCATTTGGCCAACAAGTATGCGAAAAATGCGAAAGTACGAGCCAGATGAGGGCAAATACCAGACCTAACCCAGACATAACCGGCATTATCCTCTAAAATATTAATCGGAACCAGGTTTAATTGACCGTTTCAGTGTTGTACTACATTACTACGTGATCCAAACCAAAAAAAACCCAGGATCTTGCCAACAAGTATGCGAAAAATGCGAAAGTACGAGGCAGATGATTGCAAATACCAGAACTAACCCAGACGTTACCTGCGTTATCCTCTAAAATACTATTCGGAACCAGCTTTTATTGACTGTTTCAGTGTGGTACCACATTACTACGTGATCCAAAACAGAAAAAGCCCAGTATCTGGCCAACAAGTATGCGAAAAATGCGAAAGTACGAGCCAGATGTGGGCAAATTCCAGACCTAGCCCAGACATAACCGGCGTTATCCTCTAAAATATTAATCGCAACCAGGTTTACTTGACTGTTCCGGTGTGGTACCGCATTACTACGTGATCCAAACCAGAAAAAGGCCAGGATCTGGCCAACAAGTATGCGAAAAATGCGAATGTACGAGCCAGATGAGGGCAAATCCCAGACGTAACCGAGACATAACCGGCGTTATCCTCTAAAATATTAATCGCTACCAGGTTTAATTGACTGTTTCGGTGTGGTACCGCATTACTACGTGATCCGAACCAGAAAAAGGCCAGGATCTGGCCAACAAGTATGTGAAAAATGCGAAAGTTCGAGCCAGATGAGGGCAAATACCAGACCTAACCCAGACATAACCGGTGTTCCCCTCTAAAATATTAATCGGAACCAGGTTTAATTGACTGTTTCAGTGTGGTACCACATTACTACGAGATCCAAACTAAAAAAAGCCCATAATCTTGCCAACAAGTATGCGAAAAATGCGAAAGTTCGAGCCAGATGATTGCAAATACCAGAACTAACCCAAACATAACCAGCGTTATCCTCTAAAATATTAATCGCCACCAGCTCTTATTCACCGTTTCAGAGTGGTACCACATTACAACGTGATCCAAACCAGAAAAAGGCCAGGATCTGGCCAACAAGTATGCGAAAAATGCGAAAATACGAGCCAGATGAGGGCAAATACCAGACCTAACCCAGACATAACCGGCGTTATCCCCTACAATATTCATCCCAACCAGGTTTAATTGACTGTTTCGGTGTGGAACCACATTACTACGGGATCCAAACCTGAAAAAACCCTGGATCTGGCCAAGAAGCACGCGAAAAACGCGATAGTATGAGCCAGATAATTGCAAATACCAGAACTAACCCAGACATAACCAGCGTTATCCTCTAA
This sequence comes from Colletes latitarsis, assembly GCF_051014445.1. Classification (NCBI taxonomy): domain Eukaryota; kingdom Metazoa; phylum Arthropoda; class Insecta; order Hymenoptera; family Colletidae; genus Colletes; species Colletes latitarsis. The sequence goes on along the minus strand of NW_027488370.1, from coordinate 9,153,237 downwards.
AATACTAATCGGAACCAGCTTTTATTGACTGTTTCAGTGTGGTACCACATTACTACGTGATCCAAACCAGAAAAAGCCCAGGATCTGGCCAACAAGTATGCGAGAAATGCGTAAGTATCAGACAGATGAGGGCAAATCCCAGACCTAACCGAGACATAACCGGCGTTATCCTCTAAATATTAATCGCAACCAGGTTTACTTGACTGTTTCGGTGTGGTACCGCATTACCACGTGATCCAATCCAGAAAAAGGCCAGGATCTGGTCAACAAGTTTGCGAAAAATGCGAAAGTACGAGCCAGATGAGGGCAAATACCAGACCTAACCCAGACATAACTGGCGTTATCCTCTAAAATACTAACTGAAACCAGGTTTAATTGACTGTTTCAGTGTGGTACCGCATTACTACGTGATCCAAACCAGAAAAAGGCCAGCATTTGGCCAACAAGTATGCGAAAAATGCGAAAGTACGAGCCAAATGAGGGCAAATACCAGACCTAACCCTGACATAACCGGCATTATCCTCTAAAATATTAATCGGAACCAGGTTTAATTGACCGTTTCAGTGTGGTACCACATTACTACGTGATCCAAACCAAAAAAAACCCAGGATCTTGCCAACAAGTATGCGAAAAATGCGAAAGTACGGGGCGGATGATTGCAAATACCAGAACTAACCCAGACGTTACCTGCGTTATCCTCTAAAATACTATTCGGAACCAGCTTTTATTGACTGTTTCAGTGTGGTACCACATTACTACGTGATCCAAAACAGAAAAAGCCCAGTATCTGGTCAACAAGTATACGAAAAATGCGAAAGTACGAGCCAGATGTGGGCAAATTCCAGACCTAGCCCAGACATAACCGGCGTTATCCTCTAAAATATTAATCGCAACCAGGTTTAATTGTCTGTTTCGTTGTGGATCCACATTACTACGGGATCCAAACCAGAAAAAGGCCAGGATCTGGCCAACAAGTATGCGAAAAATGCGAAAGTACGAGCCAGATGATGGCAAATCCCAGACCTAACCGAGACATAACCGGCGTTATCCTCTAAAATATTAATCGCAACCAGGTTTAATTGACTGTTTCAGTGTGGTACCACATTACTACGAGATCCAGATCAAAAAAAGCCCAGGATCTTGCCAACAAGTATGCGAAAAATGCGAAAATACGAGCCAGATAACGGCAAATCCCAGAACTACCCGAGATATAACCGGCGTTATCCACTAAAATATTAATCGCAACCAGGTTTAATTGACTGTTTCGGTGTGGAACTTCATTACTACGGGATCCAAACCGGAAAAAGGCCAGGATCTGGCAAACAAGTATACGAAATAGCGAAAGTATGAGCCAGATGGTTGCAAATACCAGAACTAACCCAGACATAACCAGCGTCATCCTCTAAAATACTATTCGGAACCAGCTTCTATTGACTGTTTCTGTGTGGTACCATATTACTACGTGATCCAAACCCGAAAAAACCCTGGATCTGGCCAAGAAGTATGCGAAAAACGCGATAGTATGAGCCAGATAATTGCAAATACCAGAACTAACCCAGACATAACCAGCGTTATCCTCTAAAATACTAATCGGAACCAGCTTTTATTGACTGTTTCAGTGTGGTACCACATTACTACGTGATCCAAACCAGAAAATGCCCAGGATCCGGACACCAAGTATGCGAGAAATCCGAAAGTATGAGCCAGATGAGGGCAAATCCCAGACCTAACCGAGACATAACCGGCGTTATCCTCTAAAATATTAATCGCAACCAGGTTTACTTGACTGATCCGGTGTGGTACCGCATTACTGCGTGATCCAAACCAGAAAAAGGCCAAGATCTGGCCAACAAGTATGTGAAAAATGCGAAAGTTCGAGCCAGATGAGGGCAAATACCAGACCTAACCCAGACATAACCGGCGTTATCCTCTAAAATATTAATCGGAACCAGGTTTAATTGACTGTTTCAGTGTGGTACCACATAACTACGTGTTCCAAACTAAAAAAAACCCATAATCTTGCCAACAAGTATGCGAAAAATGCGAAAGTACGAGCCAGATGATTGCAAATACCAGAACTAACCCAAACATAACCAGCGTTATCCTCCAAAATATTCATCGCTACCAGGTTTGATTGACTGCTTCGGTGTGGCACCAGATTTCGACGGGATCCAAACCACAGAAAACCCAAGATATGGCCAACAAGTACGCGAAAATTGCAAAAGTATGAGCCAGATGATTGCAAATACCAGAACTAACCCAGACATAACCAGCGTTATCCTCTAAAACATTAATCGGCACCAGCTCTTATTCACCGTTTCAGAGTGGTACCACATTACAACGTGACCCAAACCAGAAAAAGGCCAGGATCTGGCCAACAAGTATGCGAAAAATGCGAAAATACGAGCCGGATGAGGGCAAATACCAGACCTAACCCACACATAACCGGCGTTATCCCCTAAAATATTCATCCCAACCAGGTTTAATTGACTGTTTCGGTGTGGCACCACATTACTGCGGGAACCAAACCTGAAAAAACCCTGGATCTGGCCAAGAAGTATGCGAATAACGCGATAGTATGAGCCAGATAATTGCAAATACCAGAACTAACCCAGACATAACCAGCGTTATCCTCTAAAGTACTAATCGGAACCAGCTTTTATTGACTGTTTCAGTGTGGTACCACATTACTACGTGATCCAAACCAGAAAAAGCCCAGGAACTGGCCAACAAGTATGCGAGAAATGCGAAAGTATGAGCCAGATGAGGGCAAATCCCAGACCTAACCGAGACATATCCGGCGTTATCCTCTAAATATTAATCGCAACCAGGTTTACTTGACTGTTTCGGTGTGGTACCGCATTACCACGTGATCCAATCCAGAAAAAGGCCAGGATCTGGCCAACAAGTTTGCGAAAAATGCGAAAGTACGAGCCAGATGAGGGCAAATACCAGACCTAACCCAGACATAACCGGCGTTATCCTATAAAATACTAACTGAAACCAGGTTTCATTGACTGTTTCAGTGTGGTACCGCATTACTACGTGATCCAAACCAGAAAAAGGCCAGGATCTGGTCAACAAGTATGCGAAAAACGCGAAAGTATGAGCCAGATGATTGCAAATACCAGAACTAACCCAGACGTAACCTGCGTTATCCTCTAAAATACTATTCGGAACCAGCTTTTATTGACTGTTTCAGTGTGGTACCACATTACTACGTGATCCAAACCAAAAAAAACCCAGGATCTTGCCAACAAGTATGCGAAAAATGCGAAAGTACGAGCCAGATAATTGCAAATAACAGAACTAACCCAGACATAACCAGCGTTATCCTCTAAAATAATAATTGCAACCAGGTTTAATTGACTGCTTCGGTGTGGTACCGCATTACTACCTGATCCCAACCAGAGAAAGCCCAGGATCTTGCCAACAAGTAGGCGAAAAATGCGAATGTACGAGCCAGATGAGGGCAAATCCCAGACCTAACCGAGACATAACCGGCGTTATCCTCTAAATATTAATCGCAACCAGGTTTACTTAACTGTTTCGGTGTGGTACCGCATTACCACGTGATCCAATCCAGAAAAAGGCCAGGATCTGGCCAACAAGTTTGCGAAAAATGCGAAAGAACGAGCCAGATGAGGGCAAATACCAGACCTAACCCAGACATAACCGGCGTTATCCTCTAAAATACTAACTGAAACCAGGTTTAATTGACTGTTTCAGTGTGGTACCGCATTACTACGTGATCCAAACCAGAAAAAGGCCAGCATTTGGCCAACAAGTATGCGAAAAATGCGAAAGTACGAGCCAGATGAGGGCAAATACCAGACCTAACCCAGACATAACCGGCATTATCCTCTAAAATATTAATCGGAACCAGGCTTAATTGACCGTTTCAGTGTCGTACGACATTACTACGTGATCCAAACCAAAGAAAACCCAGGATCTTGCCAACAAGTATGCGAAAAATGCGAAAGTACGAGGCAGATGATTGCAAATACCAGAACTAACCCAGACGTTACCTGCGTTATCCTCTAAAATACTATTCGGAACCAGCTTTTATTGACTGTTTCAGTGTGGTACCACATTACTACGTGATCCAAAACAGAAAAAGCCCAGTATCTGGCCAACAAGTATGCGAAAAATGCGAAAGTACGAGCCAGATGTGGGCAAATTCCAGACCTAGCCCAGACATAACCGGCGTTATCCTCTAAAATATTAATCGCAACCAGGTTTACTTGACTGTTCCGGTGTGGTACCGCATTACTACGTGATCCAAACCAGAAAAAGGCCAGGATCTGGCCAACAAGTATGCGAAAAATGCGAATGTACGAGCCAGATGAGGGCAAATCCCAGACGTAACCGAGACATAACCGGCGTTATCCTCTAAAATATTAATCGCTACCAGGTTTAATTGACTGTTTCGGTGTGGTACCGCATTACTACGTGATCCAAACCAGAAAAAGGCCAGGATCTGGCCAACAAGTATGTGAAAAATGCGAAAGTTCGAGCCAGATGAGGGCAAATACCAGACCTAACCCAGACATAACCGGTGTTCCCCTCTAAAATATTAATCGGAACCAGGTTTAATTGACTGTTTCAGTGTGGTACCACATTACTACGAGATCCAAACTAAAAAAAGCCCATAATCTTGCCAACAAGTATGCGAAAAATGCGAAAGTTCGAGCCAGATGATTGCAAATACCAGAACTAACCCAAACATAACCAGCGTTATCCTCTAAAATATTAATCGCCACCAGCTCTTATTCACCGTTTCAGAGTGGTACCACATTACAACGTGATCCAAACCAGAAAAAGGCCAGGATCTGGCCAACAAGTATGCGAAAAATGCGAAAATACGAGCCAGATGAGGGCAAATACCAGACCTAACCCAGACATAACCGGCGTTATCCCCTACAATATTCATCCCAACCAGGTTTAATTGACTGTTTCGGTGTGGAACCACATTACTACGGGATCCAAACCTGAAAAAACCCTGGATCTGGCCAAGAAGCACGCGAAAAACGCGATAGTATGAGCCAGATAATTGCAAATACCAGAACTAACCCAGACATAACCAGCGTTATCCTCTAAAATACTAATCGGAACCAGCTTTTATTGACTGTTTCAGTGTGGTACCACATTACTACGTGATCCAAACCAGAAAAAGCCCAGGATCTGGCCAACAAGTATGCGAGAAATGCGTAAGTATCAGACAGATGAGGGCAAATCCCAGACCTAACCGAGACATAACCGGCGTTATCCTCTAAATATTAATCGCAACCAGGTTTACTTGACTGTTTCGGTGTGGTACCGCATTACCACGTGATCCAATCCAGAAAAAGGCCAGGATCTGGTCAACAAGTTTGCGAAAAATGCGAAAGTACGAGCCAGATGAGGGCAAATACCAGACCTAACCCAGACATAACTGGCGTTATCCTCTAAAATACTAACTGAAACCAGGTTTAATTGACTGTTTCAGTGTGGTACCGCATTACTACGTGATCCAAACCAGAAAAAGGCCAGCATTTGGCCAACAAGTATGCGAAAAATGCGAAAGTACGAGCCAAATGAGGGCAAATACCAGACCTAACCCTGACATAACCGGCATTATCCTCTAAAATATTAATCGGAACCAGGTTTAATTGACCGTTTCAGTGTGGTACCACATTACTACGTGATCCAAACCAAAAAAAACCCAGGATCTTGCCAACAAGTATGCGAAAAATGCGAAAGTACGGGGCGGATGATTGCAAATACCAGAACTAACCCAGACGTTACCTGCGTTATCCTCTAAAATACTATTCGGAACCAGCTTTTATTGACTGTTTCAGTGTGGTACCACATTACTACGTGATCCAAAACAGAAAAAGCCCAGTATCTGGTCAACAAGTATACGAAAAATGCGAAAGTACGAGCCAGATGTGGGCAAATTCCAGACCTAGCCCAGACATAACCGGCGTTATCCTCTAAAATATTAATCGCAACCAGGTTTAATTGTCTGTTTCGTTGTGGATCCACATTACTACGGGATCCAAACCAGAAAAAGGCCAGGATCTGGCCAACAAGTATGCGAAAAATGCGAAAGTACGAGCCAGATGATGGCAAATCCCAGACCTAACCGAGACATAACCGGCGTTATCCTCTAAAATATTAATCGCAACCAGGTTTAATTGACTGTTTCAGTGTGGTACCACATTACTACGAGATCCAGATCAAAAAAAGCCCAGGATCTTGCCAACAAGTATGCGAAAAATGCGAAAATACGAGCCAGATAACGGCAAATCCCAGAACTACCCGAGATATAACCGGCGTTATCCACTAAAATATTAATCGCAACCAGGTTTAATTGACTGTTTCGGTGTGGAACTTCATTACTACGGGATCCAAACCGGAAAAAGGCCAGGATCTGGCAAACAAGTATACGAAATAGCGAAAGTATGAGCCAGATGGTTGCAAATACCAGAACTAACCCAGACATAACCAGCGTCATCCTCTAAAATACTATTCGGAACCAGCTTCTATTGACTGTTTCTGTGTGGTACCATATTACTACGTGATCCAAACCCGAAAAAACCCTGGATCTGGCCAAGAAGTATGCGAAAAACGCGATAGTATGAGCCAGATAATTGCAAATACCAGAACTAACCCAGACATAACCAGCGTTATCCTCTAAAATACTAATCGGAACCAGCTTTTATTGACTGTTTCAGTGTGGTACCACATTACTACGTGATCCAAACCAGAAAATGCCCAGGATCCGGACACCAAGTATGCGAGAAATCCGAAAGTATGAGCCAGATGAGGGCAAATCCCAGACCTAACCGAGACATAACCGGCGTTATCCTCTAAAATATTAATCGCAACCAGGTTTACTTGACTGATCCGGTGTGGTACCGCATTACTGCGTGATCCAAACCAGAAAAAGGCCAAGATCTGGCCAACAAGTATGTGAAAAATGCGAAAGTTCGAGCCAGATGAGGGCAAATACCAGACCTAACCCAGACATAACCGGCGTTATCCTCTAAAATATTAATCGGAACCAGGTTTAATTGACTGTTTCAGTGTGGTACCACATAACTACGTGTTCCAAACTAAAAAAAACCCATAATCTTGCCAACAAGTATGCGAAAAATGCGAAAGTACGAGCCAGATGATTGCAAATACCAGAACTAACCCAAACATAACCAGCGTTATCCTCCAAAATATTCATCGCTACCAGGTTTGATTGACTGCTTCGGTGTGGAACCAGATTTCGACGGGATCCAAACCACAGAAAACCCAAGATATGGCCAACAAGTACGCGAAAATTGCAAAAGTATGAGCCAGATGATTGCAAATACCAGAACTAACCCAGACATAACCAGCGTTATCCTCTAAAACATTAATCGGCACCAGCTCTTATTCACCGTTTCAGAGTGGTACCACATTACAACGTGACCCAAACCAGAAAAAGGCCAGGATCTGGCCAACAAGTATGCGAAAAATGCGAAAATACGAGCCGGATGAGGGCAAATACCAGACCTAACCCACACATAACCGGCGTTATCCCCTAAAATATTCATCCCAACCAGGTTTAATTGACTGTTTCGGTGTGGCACCACATTACTGCGGGATCCAAACCTGAAAAAACCCTGGATCTGGCCAAGAAGTATGCGAATAACGCGATAGTATGAGCCAGATAATTGCAAATACCAGAACTAACCCAGACATAACCAGCGTTATCCTCTAAAGTACTAATCGGAACCAGCTTTTATTGACTGTTTCAGTGTGGTACCACATTACTACGTGATCCAAACCAGAAAAAGCCCAGGAACTGGCCAACAAGTATGCGAGAAATGCGAAAGTATGAGCCAGATGAGGGCAAATCCCAGACCTAACCGAGACATATCCGGCGTTATCCTCTAAATATTAATCGCAACCAGGTTTACTTGACTGTTTCGGTGTGGTACCGCATTACCACGTGATCCAATCCAGAAAAAGGCCAGGATCTGGCCAACAAGTTTGCGAAAAATGCGAAAGTACGAGCCAGATGAGGGCAAATACCAGACCTAACCCAGACATAACCGGCGTTGTCCTATAAAATACTAACTGAAACCAGGTTTCATTGACTGTTTCAGTGTGGTACCGCATTACTACGTGATCCAAACCAGAAAAAGGCCAGGATCTGGTCAACAAGTATGCGAAAAACGCGAAAGTATGAGCCAGATGATTGCAAATACCAGAACTAACCCAGACGTAACCTGCGTTATCCTCTAAAATACTATTCGGAACCAGCTTTTATTGACTGTTTCAGTGTGGTACCACATTACTACGTGATCCAAACCAAAAAAAACCCAGGATCTTGCCAACAAGTATGCGAAAAATGCGAAAGTACGAGCCAGATAATTGCAAATAACAGAACTAACCCAGACATAACCAGCGTTATCCTCTAAAATAATAATTGCAACCAGGTTTAATTGACTGCTTCGGTGTGGTACCGCATTACTGCCTGATCCCAACCAGAGAAAGCCCAGGATCTTGCCAACAAGTAGGCGAAAAATGCGAATGTACGAGCCAGATGAGGGCAAATCCCAGACCTAACCGAGACATAACCGGCGTTATCCTCTAAATATTAATCGCAACCAGGTTTACTTGACTGTTTCGGTGTGGTACCGCATTACCACGTGATCCAATCCAGAAAAAGGCCAGGATCTGGCCAACAAGCTTGCGAAAAATGCGAAAGAACGAGCCAGATGAGGGCAAATACCAGACCTAACCCAGACATAACCGGCGTTATCCTCTAAAATACTAACTGAAACCAGGTTTAATTGACTGTTTCAGTGTGGTACCGCATTACTACGTGATCCAAACCAGAAAAAGGCCAGCATTTGGCCAACAAGTATGCGAAAAATGCGAAAGTACGAGCCAGATGAGGGCAAATACCAGACCTAACCCAGACATAACCGGCATTATCCTCTAAAATATTAATCGGAACCAGGCTTAATTGACCGTTTCAGTGTCGTACGACATTACTACGTGATCCAAACCAAAGAAAACCCAGGATCTTGCCAACAAGTATGCGAAAAATGCGAAAGTACGAGGCAGATGATTGCAAATACCAGAACTAACCCAGACGTTACCTGCGTTATCCTCTAAAATACTATTCGGAACCAGCTTTTATTGACTGTTTCAGTGTGGTACCACATTACTACGTGATCCAAAACAGAAAAAGCCCAGTATCTGGCCAACAAGTATGCGAAAAATGCGAAAGTACGAGCCAGATGTGGGCAAATTCCAGACCTAGCCCAGACATAACCGGCGTCATCCACTAAAATATTAATCGCAACCAGGTTTAATTGTCTGTTCCGTTGTGGATCCACATTACTACGGGATCCAAACCAGAAAAAGGCCAGGATCTGGACAACAAGTATGCGAAGAATGCGAAAGTACGAGCCAGATGATGGCAAATCCCAGAACTAACCCAGACGTAACCTGCGTTATCCTCTAAAATACTATTCGGAACCAGCTTTTATTGACTGTTTCAGTGTGGTACCACGTTACTACGTGATCCAAACGAAAAAAAGCCCAGGATCTGGCCAACATGTATGCGAAAAATGCGAATACGAGCCAGGTGACGGCAAATCCCAGACCCACGCGAGACATAACCGGCGTTATCCTCTAAAATAATAATCGCAACCAGGTTTAATTGACTGTTTCGGTGTGGAGCTTCATTACTACGGGATCCAAACCAGAAAAAACCAAGGATCTGGTCAACAAGTATGCGAAAAACGCGAAAGTATGAGCCAGATGATTGCAAATACCAGAACTAACCCAGACGTAACCTGCGTTATCCTCTAAAATACTATTCGGAACCAGCTTTTATTGACTGTTTCAGTGTGGTACCACATTAATACGTGATCCAAACCAAAAAAAGCCCAGGATCTTGCCAACAAGTATGCGAAAAATGCGAAAGTACGAGCCAGATAATTGCAAATAACAGAACTAACCCAGACATAACCAGCGTTATCCTCTAAAATAATAATTGCAACCAGGATTAATTGACTGCTTCGGTGTGGTACCGCATTACTACGGTATCCCAACCAGAGAAAGCCCAGGATCTTGCCAACAAGTAGGCGAAAAATGCGAATGTACGAGCCAGATGAGGGCAAATCCCAGACCTAACTGAGACATAACCGGCGTTATCCTCTTAATATTAATCGCAACCAGGTTTACTTGACTGTTTCGGTGTGGTACCGCATTACCACGTGATCCAATCCAGAAAAAGGCCAGGATCTGGCCAACAAGTTTGCGAAAAATGCGAAAGACCGAGCCAGATGAGGGCAAATACCAGACCTAACCCAGACATAACCGGCGTTATCCTCTAAAATACTAACTGAAACCAGGTTTAATTGACTGTTTCAGTGTGGTACCGCATTACTACGTGATCCAAACCAGAAAAAGGCCAGCATTTGGCCAACAAGTATGCGATAAATGCGAAAGTACGAGCCAGATGAGGGCAAATACCAGAACTAGCCCAAGCATAACCAGCGTTATCCTCCAAAATATTCATCGCAACCAGGTTTAATTGACTGTTTCGGAGTGGTACCGCATTGCTACGTGAACCAAACCAGAAAAAGGCCAGGATCTTGCCAACAAGTATGCGAAAAATGCGAAAGTATGAACCAGATGATTGCAAATACCAGACCTAACCCAGATATAACCAGCGTTATCTTCTTAAATATTAATCGGAACCAGGTTTAATTGACTGTTTCAGTGTGGTACCTCATTACTATGTGGTCCAAGCCAGAAAAAGGTCAGGATCTGCCCAACAAGTAAGCGAAAAATGCGAAAGTACGAGCCAGATGAGGACAAATACCAGACCTAACCCAGACATAACCGGCGTGATCCTCTAAAATATTAATCGGAACTAGGATTAATTGACTGTTTCGGTGTGGTACCGCATTACTACGTGATCCAAACCAGAAAATGGCCAGGATCCTGCCTACAAGTATGCGAAAAATGCGAAAGAACGAGCCAGATGAGGGCAAATACCAGACCTAACCCAAACATAACCGGCGTTATCCTCTAAAATATTAATCGGGACCTGGTTTAATTGACTGTTTCAGTGTGCTACCACATTACTACGTGATCCAAACCAAAAAAAGCCCAGGGTCTTGCCAACAAGTATGCGAAAAATGCGAAAGTATGAGCCAGATGATTGCAAATACCAGAACTAACCCAGATATAACCAGCGTTATCTTCTTAAATATTAATCGGAACCAGGTTTAATTGACTGTTTCAGTGTGGTACCTCATTACTATGTGGTCCAAGCCAGAAAAAGGTCGGGATCTACCCAACCAGTAAGCGAAAAATGCGAAAGTACGTGCCAGATGAGGACAAATACCAGACCTAACCCAGACATAACCGGCGTTATCCTCTATAATATTAATCGGAACTAGGTTTAATTGACTGTTTCGGTGTGGTACCGCATTACTACGTGATCCAAACCAGAAAAAGGCCAGGATCCTGCCTACAAGTATGCGAAAAATGCGAAAGTACGAGCCAGATGAGGGCAAATACCAGACCTAACCCAGACATAACCGGCGTTATCCTCTAAAATATTAATCGGGACCAGGTTTAATTGACTGTTTCAGTGTGGTACCACATTACTACGTGATCCACACCAAAAAAAGCCAGGATCTGGCCAACAAGTATGTGAAAAACGCGAAAGTATGAGCCAGATGATTGCAAATACCAGAACTATCCCAGACGTAACCTGCGTTATCCTCCAAAATACTATTCGGAACTAGATTCTATCGACTGTTTCAGTGTGATACCACATTACTACGTGGTCGAAGCCAGAAAAAGGCCAGGATCTGGCCTACAAGTATGCGAGAAATGCGAAAATACGAACCAGATGACGGCAAATCCCAGACCTACCCGAGACATAACCGGCGTTATCCTCTAAAATATTAATCGCAACCAGGTTTAATTGACTGTTTCGGTGTGGAACTTCATTACTACGGGATCCAAACCAGAAAAAACCCAGGATCTGGCAAAGAAGTATGCGAAAAACGCGAATGTATGAGCCAGATGATTGCAAATACCAGAACTAACCCAGACGTAACCTGCGCTATCCTCTAAAATACTATTCGGAACCAGCTTTTATTGACTGTTTCAGTGTGGTACCACATTACTACGTGATCCAAACCAAAAAAAGCCCATGATCTTGCCAACAAGTATGCGAAAAATGCGAATGTACGAGCCAGATGATTGCAAATACCAGAACTAGCCCAAGCATAACCAGCGTTATCCTCCAAAATATTCATCGCAACCAGGTTTAATTGACTGCTTCGGTGTGGAACGACATTACGACGGGATCCAAACCACAAAAAACCCAAGATCTGGCCAACTAGTACGTGAAAATTGCGAAAGAATGAGCCAGATGATTACAAATAACAGAACTAACCCAGACATAACCGGCGTTATCCTCTAAAATATTAATCGGGACCAGGTTTAATTGACTGTTTCAGTGTGGTACCACATTATTACGTGATCCAAACCAAAAAAAGCCGAGGAACTGGCCAACAAGTACGCGAAAAACGCGAAAGTATGAGCCAGATGATTGCAAATACCAGAACTAACCCAGACGTAACCTGCGTTATCCTCTAAAATATTAATCGGAACCAGGTTTAATTGACTGTCTCAGTGAGGTACCTCATTACTACGTGGTCCAAGCCAGAAAAAGGCCAGGATCTGGCCAACAAGTAAGCGAAAAATGCGAAAGTACGAGCCAGATGAGGGCAAATACCAGACCTAACCCAGACATAACCGGCGTTATCCTCTAAAATATTAATCGCAACCAGGTTTACTTGACTGGTTCGGTGTGGTACCGCATTACCACGTGATCCAATCCAGAAAAAACCCAAAATCTGGCCAACAAGTATGCGAAAAACGCGAAAGTATGAGCCAGATGATTGCAAATACCAGAACTAACCCAGACGTAACCTGCGTTATCCTCTAAAATGCTATTCGGAACCAGCTTTTATTGACTGTTTCAGTGTGGTACCACATTACTACGTGATCCAAACCAAAAAAAGCCCAGGATCTTGCCAACAAGTATGCGAAAAATGCGAAAGTACGAGCCAGATGATTGCGAATACCAGAACTAACCCAAACATAACCAACGTTATCCTCCAAAACATTCATCGCAACCAGGTTTAATTGACTGCTTCGGTGTGGAACGACATTACGACGGGATCCAAACCACAAAAAACCCAAGATCTGGCCAACAAGTAGGCGAAAATTGCGAAAATATGAGCCAGATGATTGCAAATAACAGAACTAACCCAGACATAACCAGCGTTATCCTCTAAAATATTAATCGGAACCAGGTTTAATTGACTGTTTCAGTGTGGAACTTCATTACTACGTGATCCAAACCAGAAAAAAACCCAGGATCTGGCCAACAAGTATGCGAAAAACGCGAAAATACGAGCTAGATGACGGCAAATCCCAGACCTACCCGAGACATAACCGGCGTTAACCTCTAAAATATTAATCGCAACCAGGTTTAATTGACTGTTTCAGTGTGATACCACATTACTACGTGGTCCAAGCCAGGAAAAGGCCAGGATCTGGTCAACAAGTATGCGAAAAATGCGAAAATACGAGCCAGATGACGGCAAATCCCAGACCTAACCGAGACATAACCGGCGTTATCCTCTAAAATGTTAATCGCAACCAGGTTTAGTTGACTGTTTCGGTGTGGAACTTCATTACTACGGGATCCAAACCAGAAAAAACCCAGGATCTGGCAAACAAGTATGCGAAAAACGCGAAAGTTTGAGCCAGATGATTGCTAATACCAGAACTAACCCAGACGTAACCTGCGTTATCCTCTAAAATACTACTCGGAACCAGCTTTTATTGACTGTTTCAGTGTGGTACCACATTACTACGTGATCCAAACCAAAAAAAGCCCAGGATCTGGCCAACATGTATGCGAAAAATGCAAATACGAGCCAGGTGACGGCAAATCCCAGACCCACGCGAGACATAACCGGCGTGATCCTCTAAAATATTAATCGCAACCAGGTTTAATTGACTGTTTCGGTGTGGAACTTCATTACTACGGGATCCAAACCAGAAAAAACCCAAGATCTGGCCAACAAGTATGCGAAAAACGCGAAAGTATGAGCCAGATGGGGGCAAATCCCAGACCTAACCGAGGCATAACCGGCGTTATCCTCTAAAATATTAATCGCAACCAGGTGTAGTTAGCAATTTCGGTGTGGTACCGCATTACTAAGTGAGCCAAACCAGAAAAAGGCGAAGATTTAGCCAACAAGTATGCGAAAAATGCGAATGTACGAGCCAGATGAGGGCAAATTCCAGACCTAACCCAGACATAACCGGCGCTATCCTCTAAAATATTATCGCCACCAGGTTTAATTGACTGTTTCAGTGTGGTACCACATTACTACGTGGTCCAAGCCAGAAAAAGGCCAGGGTCTGGCCAACAAGTATGCGAAAAATGCGAAAGTATGAGCCAGATGATTGCAAATACCAGAACTAACCCAGACGTAACCTGCGTTATCCTCTAAAATACTATTCGGAACCAGCTTTTATTGACTGTTTCAGTGTGGTACCACATTACTACGTGATCCAAACCAAAAAAAGCCCAGGATCTTGCCAACAAGTATGCGAAAAACGCGAAAGTATGAGCCAGATGATTGCAAATACCAGAACTAACCCAGACGTAACCTGCGTTATCCTCTAAAATGCTATTCGGAACCAGCTTTTATTGACTGTTTCAGTGTGGTACCACATTACTACGTGATCCAAACCAAAAAAAGCCCAGGATCTTGCCAACAAGTATGCGAAAAATGCGAAAGTACGAGCCAGATGATTGCAAATACCAGAACTAACCCAAACATAACCAGCGTTATCCTCCAAAACATTCATCGCAGCCAGGTTTAAATGACTGCTTCGGTGTGGAACGACATTACGACGGGATCCAAACCACAAAAAACCCAAGATCTGGCCAACAAGTAGGCGAAAATTGCGAAAATATGAGCCAGATGATTGCAAATAACAGAACTAACCCAGACATAACCAGCGTTATCCTCTAAAATATTAATCGGAACCAGGTTTAATTGACTGTTTCAGTGTGGAACTTCATTACTACGTGATCCAAACCAGAAAAAAACCCAGGATCTGGCCAACAAGTATGCGAAAAACGCGAAAATACGAGCTAGATGACGGCAAATCCCAGACCTACCCGAGACATAACCGGCGTTAACCTCTAAAATATTAATCGCAACCAGGTTTAATTGACTGTTTCAGTGTGATACCACATTACTACGTGGTCCAAGCCAGGAAAAGGCCAGGATCTGGCCAACAAGTATGCGAGAAATGCGAAAATACGAGCCAGATGACGGCAAATCCCAGACCTACCCGAGACATAACCGGCGTTATCCGCTAAAATATTAATCGCAACCAGGTTTAATTGACTGTTTCGATGTGGAACTTCATTACTACGGGATCCAAACCAGAAAAAACCCAGGATCTGGCAAACAAGTATGCGAAAAACGCGAAAGTATGAGCCAGATGATTGCAAATACCAGAACTAACCCAGACGTAACCTGCGCTATCCTCTAAATTACTATTCGGAACCAGCTTTTATTGACTGTTTCAGTGTGGTACCACATTACTACGTGATCCAAACCAAAAAAAGCCCAGGATCTTGCAAACAAGTAAGCGAAAAATGCGAAGGTACGAGCCAGAAGAGGGCAAATCCCTGACCTAACCGAGCCATAACCGGCGTTATCCTCTAAAATATTAATCGCAACCAGGTTTAATTGACTGCTTCGGTGTGGAACCACATTACTACGTGATCCAAACCAAAAAAAGCCCAGGATCTTGCCAACAAGTATGCGAAATATGCGAAAGTACGAGCCTGATGATTGCAAATACCAGAACTAACCCAAACATAACCAGGGTTATCCTCCAAAATATTCATCGGAACCAGGTTAAATTGACTGCTTCGGTGTGGAACCACACTACGACGGGATCCAAACCACAAAAAACCCAAGATCTGGCCAACAAGTACGCGAAAATTGCGAAAGTACGAGCCAGATGATTGCAAATACCAGAAATAACCCAGATATAACCAGCGTTATCTTCTAAAATATTAATCGAAACCAGGTTTAATTGACTCTGTCAGTGTGGTACCTCATTACTACGTGGTCCAAGCCAGAAAAAGGCCAGGATCTTGCCAACAAGTATGCGAAAAATGCGAAAGTACGAGCCAGATGAGGGCAAATACCAGACCTAACCCAGACATAACCGGCATTATCCTCCAAAATAATAATCGCAACCAGGTTTAATTGACTGCTTCGGTGTGGTACCGCATTACTACGTGATCCCAACCAGAAAAAGCCCAGGATCTTGCCAACAAGTAGGCGAAAAATGCGAAGGTACGAGCCAGATGAGGGCAAACCCCAGACCTAACCCAGACATAACCGGCGTTATCCTCTAAAATATTAATCGCTACCAGGTTTAATTGACTGTTTCGGAGTGGTACCGCATTGCTACGTGAACCAAACCAGAAAAAGGCCAGGATCTGGCCAAGAAGTATGCCAAAGTTGCGAAAGTACGAGCCAGATGAGGGCAAATACCAGAACTAACCCAGACATAACCGGCGTTATCCTCTAAAATACTAACTGAAACCAGGTTTAATTGACTGTTTCAGTGTGGTACCGCATTACTACGTGATCCAAGCCAGAAAAAGGCCAGCATTTGGCCAACAAGTACGCGAAAAATGCGAAAGTACGAGCCAGATGAGGGCAAATACCAGAACTAACCCAGACATAACCGGCATTATCCTCTAAAATATTAATCGGAACCAGGTTTAATTGACCGTTTCAGTGTGGTACCACATTACTACGTGATCCCAATCAGAGAAAGCCCAGGATCTTGCCAACAAGTAGGCGAAAAATGCGAATGTACGAGCCAGATGAGGGCAAATCCCAGACCTAACCGAGACATAACCGGCGTTATCCTCTAAATATTAATCGCAACCAGGTTTACTTGACTGTTTCGGTGTGGTACCGCATTACCACGTGATCCAATCCAGAAAAAGGCCAGGATCTGGCCAACAAGTTTACGAAAAATGCGAAAGTACGAGCCAGATGAGGGCAAATACCAGACCTAACCCAGACATAACCGGCGTTATCCTCTAAAATAATAATTGCAACCAGGTTTAATTGACTGCTTCGGTGTGGTACCGCATTACTACGTGATCCCAATCAGAGAAAGCCCAGGATCTTGCCAACAAGTAGGCGAAAAATGCGAATGTACGAGCCAGATGAGGGCAAATCCCAGACCTAACCGAGACATAACCGGCGTTATCCTCTAAATATTAATCGCAACCAGGTTTACTTGACTGTTTCGGTGTGGTACCGCATTACCACGTGATCGTATCCAGAAAAAGGCCAGGATCTGGCCAACAAGTTTGCGAAAAATGCGAAAGAACGAGCCAGATGAGGGCAAATACCAGACCTAACCCAGACATAACCGGCGTTATCCTCTAAAATACTAACTGAAACCAGGTTTAATTGACTGTTTCAGTGTGGTACCGCATTACTACGTGATCCAAGCCAGAAAAAGGCCAGCATTTGGCCAACAAGTACGCGAAAAATGCGAAAGTACGAGCCAGATGAGGGCAAATACCAGAACTAACCCAGACATAACCGGCATTATCCTCTAAAATATTAATCGGAACCAGGTTTAATTGACCGTTTCAGTGTGGTACCACATTACTACGTGATCCAAACCAAAAAAAACCCAGGATCTTGCCAACAAGTATGCGAAAAATGCGAAAGTACGAGGCAGGTGATTGCAAATACCAGAGCTAACCCAGACGTTACCTGCGTTATCCTCTAGAATACTATTCGGAACCAGCTTTTATTGACTGTTTCAGTGTGGTACCACATTACTACGTGATCCAAAACAGAAAAAGCCCAGGATCTTGCCAACAAGTATGCGAAAAATGCGAAAGTATGAGCCAGATGATTGCAAATACCAGAACTAACCCAGATATAACCAGCGTTATCTTCTTAAATATTAATCGGAACCAGGTTTAATTGACTGTTTCAGTGTGGTACCTCATTACTATGTGGTCCAAGCCAGAAAAAGGTCAGGATCTGCCCAACCAGTAAGCGAAAAATGCGAAAGTACAAGCTAGATGAGGACAAATACCAGACCTAACCCAGACATAACCGGCGTTATCCTCTAAAATATTAATCGGAACTAGGTTTAATTGACTGTTTCGGTGTGGTACCGCATTACTACGTGATCCAAACCAGAAAAAGGCCAGGATCCTGCCTACAAGTATGCGAAAAATGCGAAAGTACGAGCCAGATGAGGGCAAATATCAGACCTAACCCAGACATAACCGGCGTTACCCTCTAAAATATTAATCGGGACCAGGTTTAATTGACTGTTTCAGTGTGGAACGACATTACGACGGTATCCAAACCACTAAAAACCCAAGATCTGGCCAACAAGTACGCGAAAATTGCGAAAGTATGAGCCAGATGATTGCAAATAACAGAACTAACCCAGACATAACCAGCGTTATCCTCTAAAATGTTAATCGGAACCAGGTTTAATTGACTGTTTCAGTGTGGTACCGCATTACTACGTGATCCAAACCAGAAAAAGGCCAGCATTTGGCCAACAAGTATGCGAAAAATGCGAAAGTACGAGCCAGATGTGGGCAAATTCCAGACCTAGCCCAGACATAACCGGCGTTATCCTCTAAAATATTAATCGCAACCAGGTTTAATTGTCTGTTTCGTTGTGGATCCACATTACTACGGGATCCAAACCAGAAAAAGCCCAGGATCTGGCCAACAAGTATGCGAGAAATGCGAAAGTATGAGCCAGATGAGGGCAAATCCCAGACCTAACCGAGACATAACCGGCGTTATCCTCTAAATATTAATCGCAACCAGGTTTACTTGACTGTTTCGGTGTGGTACCGCATTACCACGTGATCCAATCCAGAAAAAGGCCAGGATCTGGCCAACAAGTTTACGAAAAATGCGAAAGTACGAGCCAGATGAGGGCAAATACCAGACCTAACCCAGACATAACCGGCGTTATCCTATAAAATTCTAACTGAAACCAGGTTTAATTGACTGTTTCAGTGTGGTACCGCATTACTACGTGATCCAAACCAGCAAAAGGCCAGGATCTGGCCAAGAAGTATGCCAAAGTTGCGAAAGTACGAGCCAGATGAGGGCAAATACCAGAACTAACCCAGACGTAACCTGCGTTATACTCTAAAATACTATTCGGAACCAGCTTTTATTGACTGTTTCAGTGTGGTACCACATTACTACGTGATCCAAACGAAAAAAAGCCCAGGATCTGGCCAACATGTATGCGAAAAATGCGAATACGAGCCAGGTGACGGCAAATCCCAGACCCACGCGAGACATAACCGGCGTTATCCTCTAAAATAATAATCGCAACCAGGTTTAATTGACTGTTTCGGTGTGGAACTTCATTACTACGGGATCCAAACCAGAAAAAACCAAAGATCTGGTCAACAAGTATGCGAAAAATGCGAAAGTACGAGCCAGATAATTGCAAATAACAGAACTAACCCAGACATAACCAGCGTTATCCTCTAAAATAATAATTGCAACCAGGTTTAATTGACTGCTTCGGTGAGGTGCCGCATTACTACGTGATCCCAACCAG
This sequence comes from Colletes latitarsis, assembly GCF_051014445.1. NCBI lineage: Eukaryota > Metazoa > Arthropoda > Insecta > Hymenoptera > Colletidae > Colletes > Colletes latitarsis. The sequence goes on along the minus strand of NW_027488370.1, from coordinate 9,133,473 downwards.
AGAAAGCCCAGGATCTTGCCAACAAGTAGGCGAAAAATGCGAATGTACGAGCCAGATGAGGGCAAATCCCAGACCTAACCGAGACATAACCGGCGTTATCCTCTAAATATTAATCGCAACCAGGTTTACTTGACTGTTTCGGTGTGGTACCGCATTACCACGTGATCCAATCCAGAAAAGTGCCAGGATCTGGCCAACAAGTTTGCGAAAAATGCGAAAGAACGAGCCAGATGAGGGCAAATACCAGACCTAACCCAGACATAACCGGCGTTATCCTCTAAAATACTAACTGAAACAAGGTTTAATTGACTGTTTCAGTGTGGTACCGCATTACTACGTGATCCAAACCAGAAAAAGGCCAGCATTTGGCCAACAAGTATGCGAAAAATGCGAAAGTACGAGCCAGATGAGGGCAAATACCAGACCTAACCCAGACATAACCGGCATTATCCTCTAAAATATTAATCGGAACCAGGTTTAATTGACCGTTTCAGTGTTGTACTACATTACTACGTGATCCAAACCAAAAAAACCCAGGATCTTGCCAACAAGTATGCGAAAAATGCGAAAGTACGAGGCAGATGATTGCAAATACCAGAACTAACCCAGACGTTACCTGCGTTATCCTCTAAAATACTATTCGGAACCAGCTTTTATTGACTGTTTCAGTGTGGTACCACATTACTACGTGATCCAAAACAGAAAAAGCCCAGTATCTGGCCAACAAGTATGCGAAAAATGCGAAAGTACGAGCCAGATGTGGGCAAATTCCAGACCTAGCCCAGACATAACCGGCGTTATCCTCTAAAATATTAATCGCAACCAGGTTTACTTGACTGTTCCGGTGTGGTACCGCATTACTACGTGATCCAAACCAGAAAAAGGCCAGGATCTGGCCAACAAGTATGCGAAAAATGCGAATGTACGAGCCAGATGAGGGCAAATCCCAGACGTAACCGAGACATAACCGGCGTTATCCTCTAAAATATTATTCGCTACCAGGTTTAATTGACTGTTTCGGTGTGGTACCGCATTACTACGTGATCCAAACCAGAAAAAGGCCAGGATCTGGCCAACAAGTATGTGAAAAATGCGAAAGTTCGAGCCAGATGAGGGCAAATACCAGACCTAACCCAGACATAACCGGTGTTCCCCTCTAAAATATTAATCGGAACCAGGTTTAATTGACTGTTTCAGTGTGGTACCACATTACTACGAGATCCAAACTAAAAAAAGCCCATAATCTTGCCAACAAGTATGCGAAAAATGCGAAAGTTCGAGCCAGATGATTGCAAATACCAGAACTAACCCAAACATAACCAGCGTTATCCTCTAAAATATTAATCGCCACCAGCTCTTATTCACCGTTTCAGAGTGGTACCACATTACAACGTGATCCAAACCAGAAAAAGGCCAGGATCTGGCCAACAAGTATGCGAAAAATGCGAAAATACGAGCCAGATGAGGGCAAATACCAGACCTAACCCAGACATAACCGGCGTTATCCCCTACAATATTCATCCCAACCAGGTTTAATTGACTGTTTCGGTGTGGAACCACATTACTACGGGATCCAAACCTGAAAAAACCCTGGATCTGGCCAAGAAGCACGCGAAAAACGCGATAGTATGAGCCAGATAATTGCAAATACCAGAACTAACCCAGACATAACCAGCGTTATCCTCTAAAATACTAATCGGAACCAGCTTTTATTGACTGTTTCAGTGTGGTACCACATTACTACGTGATCCAAACCAGAAAAAGCCCAGGATCTGGCCAACAAGTATGCGAGAAATGCGTAAGTATCAGACAGATGAGGGCAAATCCCAGACCTAACCGAGACATAACCGGCGTTATCCTCTAAATATTAATCGCAACCAGGTTTACTTGACTGTTTCGGTGTGGTACCGCATTACCACGTGATCCAATCCAGAAAAAGGCCAGGATCTGGTCAACAAGTTTGCGAAAAATGCGAAAGTACGAGCCAGATGAGGGCAAATACCAGACCTAACCCAGACATAACTGGCGTTATCCTCTAAAATACTAACTGAAACCAGGTTTAATTGACTGTTTCAGTGTGGTACCGCATTACTACGTGATCCAAACCAGAAAAAGGCCAGCATTTGGCCAACAAGTATGCGAAAAATGCGAAAGTACGAGCCAAATGAGGGCAAATACCAGACCTAACCCCGACATAACCGGCATTATCCTCTAAAATATTAATCGGAACCAGGTTTAATTGACCGTTTCAGTGTGGTACCACATTACTACGTGATCCAAACCAAAAAAAACCCAGGATCTTGCCAACAAGTATGCGAAAAATGCGAAAGTACGGGGCGGATGATTGCAAATACCAGAACTAACCCAGACGTTACCTGCGTTATCCTCTAAAATACTATTCGGAACCAGCTTTTATTGACTGTTTCAGTGTGGTACCACATTACTACGTGATCCAAAACAGAAAAAGCCCAGTATCTGGTCAACAAGTATACGAAAAATGCGAAAGTACGAGCCAGATGTGGGCAAATTCCAGACCTAGCCCAGACATAACCGGCGTTATCCTCTAAAATATTAATCGCAACCAGGTTTAATTGTCTGTTTCGTTGTGGATCCACATTACTACGGGATCCAAACCAGAAAAAGGCCAGGATCTGGCCAACAAGTATGCGAAAAATGCGAAAGTACGAGCCAGATGATGGCAAATCCCAGACCTAACCGAGACATAACCGGCGTTATCCTCTAAAATATTAATCGCAACCAGGTTTAATTGACTGTTTCAGTGTGGTACCTCATTACTACGAGATCCAGATCAAAAAAAGCCCAGGATCTTGCCAACAAGTATGCGAAAAATGCGAAAATACGAGCCAGATAACGGCAAATCCCAGAACTACCCGAGATATAACCGGCGTTATCCACTAAAATATTAATCGCAACCAGGTTTAATTGACTGTTTCGGTGTGGAACTTCATTACTACGGGATCCAAACCGGAAAAAGGCCAGGATCTGGCAAACAAGTATACGAAATAGCGAAAGTATGAGCCAGATGGTTGCAAATACCAGAACTAACCCAGACATAACCAGCGTCATCCTCTAAAATACTATTCGGAACCAGCTTCTATTGACTGTTTCTGTGTGGTACCATATTACTACGTGATCCAAACCCGAAAAAACCCTGGATCTGGCCAAGAAGTATGCGAAAAACGCGATAGTATGAGCCAGATAATTGCAAATACCAGAACTAACCCAGACATAACCAGCGTTATCCTCTAAAATACTAATCGGAACCAGCTTTTATTGACTGTTTCAGTGTGGTACCACATTACTACGTGATCCAAACCAGAAAATGCCCAGGATCCGGACACCAAGTATGCGAGAAATCCGAAAGTATGAGCCAGATGAGGGCAAATCCCAGACCTAACCGAGACATAACCGGCGTTATCCTCTAAAATATTAATCGCAACCAGGTTTACTTGACTGATCCGGTGTGGTACCGCATTACTGCGTGATCCAAACCAGAAAAAGGCCAAGATCTGGCCAACAAGTATGTGAAAAATGCGAAAGTTCGAGCCAGATGAGGGCAAATACCAGACCTAACCCAGACATAACCGGCGTTATCCTCTAAAATATTAATCGGAACCAGGTTTAATTGACTGTTTCAGTGTGGTACCACATAACTACGTGTTCCAAACTAAAAAAAACCCATAATCTTGCCAACAAGTATGCGAAAAATGCGAAAGTACGAGCCAGATGATTGCAAATACCAGAACTAACCCAAACATAACCAGCGTTATCCTCCAAAATATTCATCGCTACCAGGTTTGATTGACTGCTTCGGTGTGGAACCAGATTTCGACGGGATCCAAACCACAGAAAACCCAAGATATGGCCAACAAGTACGCGAAAATTGCAAAAGTATGAGCCAGATGATTGCAAATACCAGAACTAACCCAGACATAACCAGCGTTATCCTCTAAAACATTAATCGGCACCAGCTCTTATTCACCGTTTCAGAGTGGTACCACATTACAACGTGACCCAAACCAGAAAAAGGCCAGGATCTGGCCAACAAGTATGCGAAAAATGCGAAAATACGAGCCGGATGAGGGCAAATACCAGACCTAACCCACACATAACCGGCGTTATCCCCTAAAATATTCATCCCAACCAGGTTTAATTGACTGTTTCGGTGTGGCACCACATTACTGCGGGATCCAAACCTGAAAAAACCCTGGATCTGGCCAAGAAGTATGCGAATAACGCGATAGTATGAGCCAGATAATTGCAAATACCAGAACTAACCCAGACATAACCAGCGTTATCCTCTAAAGTACTAATCGGAACCAGCTTTTATTGACTGTTTCAGTGTGGTACCACATTACTACGTGATCCAAACCAGAAAAAGCCCAGGAACTGGCCAACAAGTATGCGAGAAATGCGAAAGTATGAGCCAGATGAGGGCAAATCCCAGACCTAACCGAGACATATCCGGCGTTATCCTCTAAATATTAATCGCAACCAGGTTTACTTGACTGTTTCGGTGTGGTACCGCATTACCACGTGATCCAATCCAGAAAAAGGCCAGGATCTGGCCAACAAGTTTGCGAAAAATGCGAAAGTACGAGCCAGATGAGGGCAAATACCAGACCTAACCCAGACATAACCGGCGTTATCCTATAAAATACTAACTGAAACCAGGTTTCATTGACTGTTTCAGTGTGGTACCGCATTACTACGTGATCCAAACCAGAAAAAGGCCAGGATCTGGTCAACAAGTATGCGAAAAACGCGAAAGTATGAGCCAGATGATTGCAAATACCAGACCTAACCCAGACATAACCGGCGTTATCCTCTAAAATACTAACTGAAACCAGGTTTAATTGACTGTTTCAGTGTGGTACCGCATTACTACGTGATCCAAACCAGAAAAAGGCCAGCATTTGGCCAACAAGTATGCGAAAAATGCGAAAGTACGAGCCAGATGAGGGCAAATACCAGACCTAACCCAGACATAACCGGCATTATCCTCTAAAATATTAATCGGAACCAGGCTTAATTGACCGTTTCAGTGTCGTACGACATTACTACGTGATCCAAACCAAAGAAAACCCAGGATCTTGCCAACAAGTATGCGAAAAATGCGAAAGTACGAGGCAGATGATTGCAAATACCAGAACTAACCCAGACGTTACCTGCGTTATCCTCTAAAATGTTAATCGGAACCAGGTTTAATTGACTGTTTCAGTGTGGTACCGCATTACTACGTGATCCAAACCAGAAAAAGGCCAGCATTTGGCCAACAAGTACGCGAAAATTGCGAAAGTATGAGCCAGATGATTGCAAATAACAGAACTAACCCAGACATAACCAGCGTTATCCTCTAAAATGTTAATCGGAACCAGGTTTAATTGACTGTTTCAGTGTGGTACCGCATTACTACGTGATCCAAACCAGAAAAAGGCCAGCATTTGGCCAACAAGTATGCGAAAAATGCGAAAGTACGAGCCAGATGTGGGCAAATTCCAGTCCTAGCCCAGACATAACCGGCGTTATCCTCTAAAATATTAATCGCAACCAGGTTTAATTGTCTGTTTCGTTGTGGATCCACATTACTACGGGATCCAAACCAGAAAAAGCCCAGGATCTGGCCAACAAGTATGCGAGAAATGCGAAAGTATGAGCCAGATGAGGGCAAATCCCAGACCTAACCGAGACATAACCGGCGTTATCCTCTAAATATTAATCGCAACCAGGTTTACTTGACTGTTTCGGTGTGGTACCGCATTACCACGTGATCCAATCCAGAAAAAGGCCAGGATCTGGCCAACAAGTTTACGAAAAATGCGAAAGTACGAGCCAGATGAGGGCAAATACCAGACCTAACCCAGACATAACCGGCGTTATCCTATAAAATTCTAACTGAAACCAGGTTTAATTGACTGTTTCAGTGTGGTACCGCATTACTACGTGATCCAAACCAGCAAAAGGCCAGGATCTGGCCAAGAAGTATGCCAAAGTTGCGAAAGTACGAGCCAGATGAGGGCAAATACCAGAACTAACCCAGACGTAACCTGCGTTATACTCTAAAATACTATTCGGAACCAGCTTTTATTGACTGTTTCAGTGTGGTACCACATTACTACGTGATCCAAACGAAAAAAAGCCCAGGATCTGGCCAACATGTATGCGAAAAATGCGAATACGAGCCAGGTGACGGCAAATCCCAGACCCACGCGAGACATAACCGGCGTTATCCTCTAAAATAATAATCGCAACCAGGTTTAATTGACTGTTTCGGTGTGGAACTTCATTACTACGGGATCCAAACCAGAAAAAACCAAAGATCTGGTCAACAAGTACGCGAAAAACGCGAAAGTATGAGCCAGATGATTGCAGATACCAGAACTAACCCAGACGTAACCTGCGTTATCCTCTAAAATACTATTCGGAACCTGCTTTTATTGACTGTTTCAGTGTGGTACCACATTACTACGTGATCCAAACCAAAAAAAGCCCAGGATCTTGCCAACAAGTATGCGAAAAATGCGAAAGTACGAGCCAGATAATTGCAAATAACAGAACTAACCCAGACATAACCAGCGTTATCCTCTAAAATAATAATTGCAACCAGGTTTAATTGACTGCTTCGGTGTGGTGCCGCATTACTACGTGATCCCAACCAGAGAAAGCCCAGGATCTTGCCAACAAGTAGGCGAAAAATGCGAATGTACGAGCCAGATGAGGGCAAATCCCAGACCTAACCGAGACATAACCGGCGTTATCCTCTAAATATTAATCGCAACCAGGTTTACTTGACTGTTTCGGTGTGGTACCGCATTACCACGTGATCCAATCCAGAAAAATGCCAGGATCTGGCCAACAAGTTTGCGAAAAATGCGAAAGAACGAGCCAGATGAGGGCAAATACCAGACCTAACCCAGACATAACCGGCGTTATCCTCTAAAATACTAACTGAAACAAGGTTTAATTGACTGTTTCAGTGTGGTACCGCATTACTACGTGATCCAAACCAGAAAAAGGCCAGCATTTGGCCAACAAGTATGCGAAAAATGCGAAAGTACGAGCCAGATGAGGGCAAATACCAGACCTAACCCAGACATAACCGGCATTATCCTCTAAAATATTAATCGGAACCAGGTTTAATTGACCGTTTCAGTGTTGTACTACATTACTACGTGATCCAAACCAAAAAAAACCCAGGATCTTGCCAACAAGTATGCGAAAAATGCGAAAGTACGAGGCAGATGATTGCAAATACCAGAACTAACCCAGACGTTACCTGCGTTATCCTCTAAAATACTATTCGGAACCAGCTTTTATTGACTGTTTCAGTGTGGTACCACATTACTACGTGATCCAAAACAGAAAAAGCCCAGTATCTGGCCAACAAGTATGCGAAAAATGCGAAAGTACGAGCCAGATGTGGGCAAATTCCAGACCTAGCCCAGACATAACCGGCGTTATCCTCTAAAATATTAATCGCAACCAGGTTTACTTGACTGTTCCGGTGTGGTACCGCATTACTACGTGATCCAAACCAGAAAAAGGCCAGGATCTGGCCAACAAGTATGCGAAAAATGCGAATGTACGAGCCAGATGAGGGCAAATCCCAGACGTAACCGAGACATAACCGGCGTTATCCTCTAAAATATTATTCGCTACCAGGTTTAATTGACTGTTTCGGTGTGGTACCGCATTACTACGTGATCCAAACCAGAAAAAGGCCAGGATCTGGCCAACAAGTATGTGAAAAATGCGAAAGTTCGAGCCAGATGAGGGCAAATACCAGACCTAACCCAGACATAACCGGTGTTCCCCTCTAAAATATTAATCCGAACCAGGTTTAATTGACTGTTTCAGTGTGGTACCACATTACTACGAGATCCAAACTAAAAAAAGCCCATAATCTTGCCAACAAGTATGCGAAAAATGCGAAAGTTCGAGCCAGATGATTGCAAATACCAGAACTAACCCAAACATAACCAGCGTTATCCTCTAAAATATTAATCGCCACCAGCTCTTATTCACCGTTTCAGAGTGGTACCACATTACAACGTGATCCAAACCAGAAAAAGGCCAGGATCTGGCCAACAAGTATGCGAAAAATGCGAAAATACGAGCCAGATGAGGGCAAATACCAGACCTAACCCAGACATAACCGGCGTTATCCCCTACAATATTCATCCCAACCAGGTTTAATTGACTGTTTCGGTGTGGAACCACATTACTACGGGATCCAAACCTGAAAAAACCCTGGATCTGGCCAAGAAGCACGCGAAAAACGCGATAGTATGAGCCAGATAATTGCAAATACCAGAACTAACCCAGACATAACCAGCGTTATCCTCTAAAATACTAATCGGAACCAGCTTTTATTGACTGTTTCAGTGTGGTACCACATTACTACGTGATCCAAACCAGAAAAAGCCCAGGATCTGGCCAACAAGTATGCGAGAAATGCGTAAGTATCAGACAGATGAGGGCAAATCCCAGACCTAACCGAGACATAACCGGCGTTATCCTCTAAATATTAATCGCAACCAGGTTTACTTGACTGTTTCGGTGTGGTACCGCATTACCACGTGATCCAATCCAGAAAAAGGACAGGATCTGGTCAACAAGTTTGCGAAAAATGCGAAAGTACGAGCCAGATGAGGGCAAATACCAGACCTAACCCAGACATAACTGGCGTTATCCTCTAAAATACTAACTGAAACCAGGTTTAATTGACTGTTTCAGTGTGGTACCGCATTACTACGTGATCCAAACCAGAAAAAGGCCAGCATTTGGCCAACAAGTATGCGAAAAATGCGAAAGTACGAGCCAAATGAGGGCAAATACCAGACCTAACCCTGACATAACCGGCATTATCCTCTAAAATATTAATCGGAACCAGGTTTAATTGACCGTTTCAGTGTGGTACCACATTACTACGTGATCCAAACCAAAAAAAACCCAGGATCTTGCCAACAAGTATGCGAAAAATGCGAAAGTACGGGGCGGATGATTGCAAATACCAGAACTAACCCAGACGTTACCTGCGTTATCCTCTAAAATACTATTCGGAACCAGCTTTTATTGACTGTTTCAGTGTGGTACCACATTACTACGTGATCCAAAACAGAAAAAGCCCAGTATCTGGTCAACAAGTATACGAAAAATGCGAAAGTACGAGCCAGATGTGGGCAAATTCCAGACCTAGCCCAGACATAACCGGCGTTATCCTCTAAAATATTAATCGCAACCAGGTTTAATTGTCTGTTTCGTTGTGGATCCACATTACTACGGGATCCAAACCAGAAAAAGGCCAGGATCTGGCCAACAAGTATGCGAAAAATGCGAAAGTACGAGCCAGATGATGGCAAATCCCAGACCTAACCGAGACATAACCGGCGTTATCCTCTAAAATATTAATCGCAACCAGGTTTAATTGACTGTTTCAGTGTGGTACCACATTACTACGAGATCCAGATCAAAAAAAGCCCAGGATCTTGCCAACAAGTATGCGAAAAATGCGAAAATACGAGCCAGATAACGGCAAATCCCAGAACTACCCGAGATATAACCGGCGTTATCCACTAAAATATTAATCGCAACCAGGTTTAATTGACTGTTTCGGTGTGGAACTTCATTACTACGGGATCCAAACCGGAAAAAGGCCAGGATCTGGCAAACAAGTATACGAAATAGCGAAAGTATGAGCCAGATGGTTGCAAATACCAGAACTAACCCAGACATAACCAGCGTCATCCTCTAAAATACTATTCGGAACCAGCTTCTATTGACTGTTTCTGTGTGGTACCATATTACTACGTGATCCAAACCCGAAAAAACCCTGGATCTGGCCAAGAAGTATGCGAAAAACGCGATAGTATGAGCCAGATAATTGCAAATACCAGAACTAACCCAGACATAACCAGCGTTATCCTCTAAAATATTCATCGCTACCAGGTTTGATTGACTGCTTCGGTGTGGAACCAGATTTCGACGGGATCCAAACCACAGAAAACCCAAGATATGGCCAACAAGTACGCGAAAATTGCAAAAGTATGAGCCAGATGATTGCAAATACCAGAACTAACCCAGACATAACCAGCGTTATCCTCTAAAACATTAATCGGCACCAGCTCTTATTCACCGTTTCAGAGTGGTACCACATTACAACGTGACCCAAACCAGAAAAAGGCCAGGATCTGGCCAACAAGTATGCGAAAAATGCGAAAATACGAGCCGGATGAGGGCAAATACCAGACCTAACCCACACATAACCGGCGTTATCCCCTAAAATATTCATCCCAACCAGGTTTAATTGACTGTTTCGGTGTGGCACCGCATTACTGCGGGATCCAAACCTGAAAAAACCCTGGATCTGGCCAAGAAGTATGCGAATAACGCGATAGTATGAGCCAGATAATTGCAAATACCAGAACTAACCCAGACATAACCAGCGTTATCCTCTAAAGTACTAATCGGAACCAGCTTTTATTGACTGTTTCAGTGTGGTACCACATTACTACGTGATCCAAACCAGAAAAAGCCCAGGAACTGGCCAACAAGTATGCGAGAAATGCGAAAGTATGAGCCAGATGAGGGCAAATCCCAGACCTAACCGAGACATATCCGGCGTTATCCTCTAAATATTAATCGCAACCAGGTTTACTTGACTGTTTCGGTGTGGTACCGCATTACCACGTGATCCAATCCAGAAAAAGGCCAGGATCTGGCCAACAAGTTTGCGAAAAATGCGAAAGTACGAGCCAGATGAGGGCAAATACCAGACCTAACCCAGACATAACCGCCGTTATCCTATAAAATACTAACTGAAACCAGGTTTCATTGACTGTTTCAGTGTGGTACCGCATTACTACGTGATCCAAACCAGAAAAAGGCCAGGATCTGGTCAACAAGTATGCGAAAAACGCGAAAGTATGAGCCAGATGATTGCAAATACCAGAACTAACCCAGACGTAACCTGCGTTATCCTCTAAAATACTATTCGGAACCAGCTTTTATTGACTGTTTCAGTGTGGTACCACATTACTACGTGATCCAAACCAAAAAAAACCCAGGATCTTGCCAACAAGTATGCGAAAAATGCGAAAGTACGAGCCAGATAATTGCAAATAACAGAACTAACCCAGACATAACCAGCGTTATCCTCTAAAATAATAATTGCAACCAGGTTTAATTGACTGCTTCGGTGTGGTACCGCATTACTACCTGATCCCAACCAGAGAAAGCCCAGGATCTTGCCAACAAGTAGGCGAAAAATGCGAATGTACGAGCCAGATGAGGGCAAATCCCAGACCTAACCGAGACATAACCGGCGTTATCCTCTAAATATTAATCGCAACCAGGTTTACTTGACTGTTTCGGTGTGGTACCGCATTACCACGTGATCCAATCCAGAAAAAGGCCAGGATCTGGCCAACAAGTTTGCGAAAAATGCGAAAGAACGAGCCAGATGAGGGCAAATACCAGACCTAACCCAGACATAACCGGCGTTATCCTCTAAAATACTAACTGAAACCAGGTTTAATTGACTGTTTCAGTGTGGTACCGCATTACTACGTGATCCAAACCAGAAAAAGGCCAGCATTTGGCCAACAAGTATGCGAAAAATGCGAAAGTACGAGCCAGATGAGGGCAAATACCAGACCTAACCCAGACATAACCGGCATTATCCTCTAAAATATTAATCGGAACCAGGCTTAATTGACCGTTTCAGTGTCGTACGACATTACTACGTGATCCAAACCAAAGAAAACCCAGGATCTTGCCAACAAGTATGCGAAAAATGCGAAAGTACGAGGCAGATGATTGCAAATACCAGAACTAACCCAGACGTTACCTGCGTTATCCTCTAAAATACTATTCGGAACCAGCTTTTATTGACTGTTTCAGTGTGGTACCACATTACTACGTGATCCAAAACAGAAAAAGCCCAGTATCTGGCCAACAAGTATGCGAAAAATGCGAAAGTACGAGCCAGATGTGGGCAAATTCCAGACCTAGCCCAGACATAACCGGCGTCATCCACTAAAATATTAATCGCAACCAGGTTTAATTGTCTGTTTCGTTGTGGATCCACATTACTACGGGATCCAAACCAGAAAAAGGCCAGGATCTGGACAACAAGTATGCGAAGAATGCGAAAGTACGAGCCAGATGATGGCAAATCCCAGAACTAACCCAGACGTAACCTGCGTTATCCTCTAAAATACTATTCGGAACCAGCTTTTATTGACTGTTTCAGTGTGGTACCACGTTACTACGTGATCCAAACGAAAAAAAGCCCAGGATCTGGCCAACATGTATGCGAAAAATGCGAATACGAGCCAGGTGACGGCAAATCCCAGACCCACGCGAGACATAACCGGCGTTATCCTCTAAAATAATAATCGCAACCAGGTTTAATTGACTGTTTCGGTGTGGAGCTTCATTACTACGGGATCCAAACCAGAAAAAACCAAGGATCTGGTCAACAAGTATGCGAAAAACGCGAAAGTATGAGCCAGATGATTGCAAATACCAGAACTAACCCAGACGTAACCTGCGTTATCCTCTAAAATACTATTCGGAACCAGCTTTTATTGACTGTTTCAGTGTGGTACCACATTACTACGTGATCCAAACCAAAAAAAGCCCAGGATCTTGCCAACAAGTATGCGAAAAATGCGAAAGTACGAGCCAGATAATTGCAAATAACAGAACTAACCCAGACATAACCAGCGTTATCCTCTAAAATAATAATTGCAACCAGGATTAATTGACTGCTTCGGTGTGGTACCGCATTACTACGGTATCCCAACCAGAGAAAGCCCAGGATCTTGCCAACAAGTAGGCGAAAAATGCGAATGTACGAGCCAGATGAGGGCAAATCCCAGACCTAACTGAGACATAACCGGCGTTATCCTCTTAATATTAATCGCAACCAGGTTTACTTGACTGTTTCGGTGTGGTACCGCATTACCACGTGATCCAATCCAGAAAAAGGCCAGGATCTGGCCAACAAGTTTGCGAAAAATGCGAAAGACCGAGCCAGATGAGGGCAAATACCAGACCTAACCCAGACATAACCGGCGTTATCCTCTAAAATACTAACTGAAACCAGGTTTAATTGACTGTTTCAGTGTGGTACCGCATTACTACGTGATCCAAACCAGAAAAAGGCCAGCATTTGGCCAACAAGTATGCGATAAATGCGAAAGTACGAGCCAGATGAGGGCAAATACCAGAACTAGCCCAAGCATAACCAGCGTTATCCTCCAAAATATTCATCGCAACCAGGTTTAATTGACTGTTTCGGAGTGGTACCGCATTGCTACGTGAACCAAACCAGAAAAAGGCCAGGATCTTGCCAACAAGTATGCGAAAAATGCGAAAGTATGAACCAGATGATTGCAAATACCAGAACTAACCCAGATATAACCAGCGTTATCTTCTTAAATATTAATCGGAACCAGGTTTAATTGACTGTTTCAATGTGGTACCTCATTACTATGTGGTCCAAGCCAGAAAAAGGTCAGGATCTGCCCAACAAGTAAGCGAAAAATGCGAAAGTACGAGCCAGATGAGGACAAATACCAGACCTAACCCAGACATAACCGGCGTGATCCTCTAAAATATTAATCGGAACTAGGATTAATTGACTGTTTCGGTGTGGTACCGCATTACTACGTGATCCAAACCAGAAAATGGCCAGGATCCTGCCTACAAGTATGCGAAAAATGCGAAAGAACGAGCCAGATGAGGGCAAATACCAGACCTAACCCAAACATAACCGGCGTTATCCTCTAAAATATTAATCGGGACCTGGTTTAATTGACTGTTTCAGTGTGCTACCACATTACTACGTGATCCAAACCAAAAAAAGCCCAGGGTCTTGCCAACAAGTATGCGAAAAATGCGAAAGTATGAGCCAGATGATTGCAAATACCAGAACTAACCCAGATATAACCAGCGTTATCTTCTTAAATATTAATCGGAACCAGGTTTAATTGACTGTTTCAGTGTGGTACCTCATTACTATGTGGTCCAAGCCAGAAAAAGGTCGGGATCTACCCAACCAGTAAGCGAAAAATGCGAAAGTACGTGCCAGATGAGGACAAATACCAGACCTAACCCAGACATAACCGGCGTTATCCTCTATAATATTAATCGGAACTAGGTTTAATTGACTGTTTCGGTGTGGTACCGCATTACTACGTGATCCAAACCAGAAAAAGGCCAGGATCCTGCCTACAAGTATGCGAAAAATGCGAAAGTACGAGCCAGATGAGGGCAAATACCAGACCTAACCCAGACATAACCGGCGTTATCCTCTAAAATATTAATCGGGACCAGGTTTAATTGACTGTTTCAGTGTGGTACCACATTACTACGTGATCCACACCAAAAAAAGCCAGGATCTGGCCAACAAGTATGTGAAAAACGCGAAAGTATGAGCCAGATGATTGCAAATACCAGAACTATCCCAGACGTAACCTGCGTTATCCTCCAAAATACTATTCGGAACTAGATTCTATCGACTGTTTCAGTGTGATACCACATTACTACGTGGTCGAAGCCAGAAAAAGGCCAGGATCTGGCCTACAAGTATGCGAGAAATGCGAAAATACGAACCAGATGACGGCAAATCCCAGACCTACCCGAGACATAACCGGCGTTATCCTCTAAAATATTAATCGCAACCAGGTTTAATTGACTGTTTCGGTGTGGAACTTCATTACTACGGGATCCAAACCAGAAAAAACCCAGGATCTGGCAAAGAAGTATGCGAAAAACGCGAATGTATGAGCCAGATGATTGCAAATACCAGAACTAACCCAGACGTAACCTGCGCTATCCTCTAAAATACTATTCGGAACCAGCTTTTATTGACTGTTTCAGTGTGGTACCACATTACTACGTGATCCAAACCAAAAAATGCCCATGATCTTGCCAACAAGTATGCGAAAAATGCGAAAGTACGAGCCAGATGATTGCAAATACCAGAACTAGCCCAAGCATAACCAGCGTTATCCTCCAAAATATTCATCGCAACCAGGTTTAATTGACTGCTTCGGTGTGGAACGACATTACGACGGGATCCAAACCACAAAAAACCCAAGATCTGGCCAACTAGTACGTGAAAATTGCGAAAGAATGAGCCAGATGATTACAAATAACAGAACTAACCCAGACATAACCGGCGTTATCCTCTAAAATATTAATCGGGACCAGGTTTAATTGACTGTTTCAGTGTGGTACCACATAATTACGTGATCCAAACCAAAAAAAGCCGAGGAACTGGCCAACAAGTACGCGAAAAACGCGAAAGTATGAGCCAGATGATTGCAAATACCAGAACTAACCCAGACGTAACCTGCGTTATCCTCTAAAATATTAATCGGAACCAGGTTTAATTGACTGTCTCAGTGAGGTACCTCATTACTACGTGGTCCAAGCCAGAAAAAGGCCAGGATCTGGCCAACAAGTAAGCGAAAAATGCGAAAGTACGAGCCAGATGAGGGCAAATACCAGACCTAACCCAGACATAACCGGCGTTATCCTCTAAAATATTAATCGCAACCAGGTTTACTTGACTGGTTCGGTGTGGTACCGCATTACCACGTGATCCAATCCAGAAAAAACCCAAAACCTGGCCAACAAGTATGCGAAAAACGCGAAAGTATGAGCCAGATGATTGCAAATACCAGAACTAACCCAGACGTAACCTGCGTTATCCTCTAAAATGCTATTCGGAACCAGCTTTTATTGACTGTTTCAGTGTGGTACCACATTACTACGTGATCCAAACCAAAAAAAGCCCAGGATCTTGCCAACAAGTATGCGAAAAATGCGAAAGTACGAGCCAGATGATTGCAAATACCAGAACTAACCCAAACATAACCAACGTTATCCTCCAAAACATTCATCGCAACCAGGTTTAATTGACTGTTTCAGTGTGGAACTTCATTACTACGTGATCCAAACCAGAAAAAAACCCAGGATCTGGCCAACAAGTATGCGAAAAACGCGAAAATACGAGCTAGATGACGGCAAATCCCAGACCTACCTGAGACATAACCGGCGTTAACCTCTAAAATATTAATCGCAACCAGGTTTAATTGACTGTTTCAGTGTGATACCACATTACTACGTGGTCCAAGCCAGGAAAAGGCCAGGATCTGGTCAACAAGTATGCGAAAAATGCGAAAATACGAGCCAGATGACGGCAAATCCCAGACCTAACCGAGACATAACCGGCGTTATCCTCTAAAATGTTAATCGCAACCAGGTTTAGTTGACTGTTTCGGTGTGGAACTTCATTACTACGGGATCCAAACCAGAAAAAACCCAGGATCTGGCAAACAAGTATGCGAAAAACGCGAAAGTTTGAGCCAGATGATTGCTAATACCAGAACTAACCCAGACGTAACCTGCGTTATCCTCTAAAATACTACTCGGAACCAGCTTTTATTGACTGTTTCAGTGTGGTACCACATTACTACGTGATCCAAACCAAAAAAAGCCCAGGATCTGGCCAACATGTATGCGAAAAATGCAAATACGAGCCAGGTGACGGCAAATCCCAGACCCACGCGAGACATAACCGGCGTGATCCTCTAAAATATTAATCGCAACCAGGTTTAATTGACTGTTTCGGTGTGGAACTTCATTACTACGGGATCCAAACCAGAAAAAACCCAAGATCTGGCCAACAAGTATGCGAAAAACGCGAAAGTATGAGCCAGATGGGGGCAAATCCCAGACCTAACCGAGGCATAACCGGCGTTATCCTCTAAAATATTAATCGCAACCAGGTGTAGTTAGCAATTTCGGTGTGGTACCGCATTACTAAGTGAGCCAAACCAGAAAAAGGCGAAGATTTAGCCAACAAGTATGCGAAAAATGCGAATGTACGAGCCAGATGAGGGCAAATTCCAGACCTAACACAGACATAACCGGCGCTATCCTCTAAAATATTAATCGCCACCAGGTTTAATTGACTGTTTCAGTGTGGTACCACATTACTACGTGGTCCAAGCCAGAAAAAGGCCAGGGTCTGGCCAACAAGTATGCGAAAAATGCGAAAGTATGAGCCAGATGATTGCAAATACCAGAACTAACCCAGACGTAACCTGCGTTATCCTCTAAAATGCTATTCGGAACCAGCTTTTATTGACTGTTTCAGTGTGGTACCACATTACTACGTGATCCAAACCAAAAAAAGCCCAGGATCTTGCCAACAAGTATGCGAAAAATGCGAAAGTACGAGCCAGATGATTGCAAATACCAGAACTAACCCAAACATAACCAGCGTTATCCTCCAAAACATTCATCGCAGCCAGGTTTAAATGACTGCTTCGGTGTGGAACGACATTACGACGGGATCCAAACCACAAAAAACCCAAGATCTGGCCAACAAGTAGGCGAAAATTGCGAAAATATGAGCCAGATGATTGCAAATAACAGAACTAACCCAGACATAACCAGCGTTATCCTCTAAAATATTAATCGGAACCAGGTTTAATTGACTGTTTCAGTGTGGAACTTCATTACTACGTGATCCAAACCAGAAAAAAACCCAGGATCTGGCCAACAAGTATGCGAAAAACGCGAAAATACGAGCTAGATGACGGCAAATCCCAGACCTACCCGAGACATAACCGGCGTTAACCTCTAAAATATTAATCGCAACCAGGTTTAATTGACTGTTTCAGTGTGATACCACATTACTACGTGGTCCAAGCCAGGAAAAGGCCAGGATCTGGCCAACAAGTATGCGAGAAATGCGAAAATACGAGCCAGATGACGGCAAATCCCAGACCTACCCGAGACATAACCGGCGTTATCCGCTAAAATATTAATCGCAACCAGGTTTAATTGACTGTTTCGATGTGGAACTTCATTACTACGGGATCCAAACCAGAAAAAACCCAGGATCTGGCAAACAAGTATGCGAAAAACGCGAAAGTATGAGCCAGATGATTGCAAATACCAGAACTAACCCAGACGTAACCTGCGCTATCCTCTAAATTACTATTCGGAACCAGCTTTTATTGACTGTTTCAGTGTGGTACCACATTACTACGTGATCCAAACCAAAAAAAGCCCAGGATCTTGCAAACAAGTAAGCGAAAAATGCGAAGGTACGAGCCAGAAGAGGGCAAATCCCTGACCTAACCGAGCCATAACCGGCGTTATCCTCTAAAATATTAATCGCAACCAGGTTTAATTGACTGCTTCGGTGTGGAACCACATTACTACGTGATCCAAACCAGAAAAAGGTCAGGATCTGCCCAACAAGTAAGCGAAAAATGCGAAAGTACGAGCCAGATGAGGACAAATACCAGACCTAACCCAGACATAACCGGCGTGATCCTCTAAAATATTAATCGGAACTAGGTTTAATTGACTGTTTCGGTGTGGTACCTCATTACTATGTGGTCCAAGCCAGAAAAAGGTCAGGATCTGCCCAACAAGTAAGCGAAAAATGCGAAAGTACGAGCCAGATGAGGACAAATACCAGACCTAACCCAGACATAACCGGCGTGATCCTCTAAAATATTAATCGGAACTAGGTTTAATTGACTGTTTCGGTGTGGTACCGCATTACTACGTGATCCAAACCAGAAAAAGGCCAGGATCCTGCCTACAAGTATGCGAAAAATGCGAAAGAACGAGCCAGATGAGGGCAAATACCAGACCTAACCCAAACATAACCGGCGTTATCCTCTAAAATATTAATCGGGACCTGGTTTAATTGACTGTTTCAGTGTGGTACCACATTACTACGTGATCCAAACCAAAAAAAGCCCAGGATCTTGCCAACAAGTATGCGAAAAATGCGAAAGTATGAGCCAGATGATTGCAAATACCAGAACTAACCCAGATATAACCAGCGTTATCTTCTTAAATATTAATCGGAACCAGGTTTAATTGACTGTTTCAGTGTGGTACCTCATTACTATGTGGTCCAAGCCAGAAAAAGGTCAGGATCTGCCCAACCAGTAAGCGAAAAATGCGAAAGTACGAGCTAGATGAGGACAAATACCAGACCTAACCCAGACATAACCGGCGTTATCCTCTAAAATATTAATCGGAACTAGGTTTAATTGACTGTTTCGGTGTGGTACCGCATTACTACGTGATCCAAACCAGAAAAAGGCCAGGATCCTGCCTACAAGTATGCGAAAATTGCGAAAGTACGAGCCAGATGAGGGCAAATATCAGACCTAACCCAGACATAACCGGCGTTATCCTCTAAAATATTAATCGGGACCAGGTTTAATTGACTGTTTCAGTGTGGAACGACATTACGACGGTATCCAAACCACTAAAAACCCAAGATCTGGCCAACAAGTACGCGAAAATTGCGAAAGTATGAGCCAGATGATTGCAAATAACAGAACTAACCCAGACATAACCAGCGTTATCCTCTAAAATATTAATCGGAACCAGGTTTAATTGACTGTTTCAGTGTGGTACCGCATTACTACGTTATCCAAACCAGAAAAAGGCCAGCATTTGGCCAACAAGTATGCGAAAAATGCGAAAGTACGAGCCAGATGTGGGCAAATTCCAGACCTAGCCCAGACATAACCGGCGTTATCCTCTAAAATATTAATCGCAACCAGGTTTAATTGTCTGTTTCGTTGTGGATCCACATTACTACGGGATCCAAACCAGAAAAAGCCCAGGATCAGGCCAACAAGTATGCGAGAAATGCGAAAGTATGAGCCAGATGAGGGCAAATCCCAGACCTAACCGAGACATAACCGGCGTTATCCTCTAAATATTAATCGCAACCAGGTTTACTTGACTGTTTCGGTGTGGTACCGCATTACCACGTGATCCAATCCAGAAAAAGGCCAGGATCTGGCCAACAAGTTTACGAAAAATGCGAAAGTACGAGCCAGATGAGGGCAAATACCAGACCTAACCCAGACATAACCGGCGTTATCCTATAAAATTCTAACTGAAACCAGGTTTAATTGACTGCTTCAGTGTGGTACCGCATTACTACGTGATCCAAACCAGCAAAAGGCCAGGATCTGGCCAAGAAGTATGCCAAAGTTGCGAAAGTACGAGCCAGATGAGGGCAAATACCAGAACTAACCCAGACGTAACCGGCGTTATCCTCTAAAATACTAACTGAAACCAGGTTTAATTGACTGTTTCAGTGTGGTACCGCATTACTACGTGATCCAAGCCAGAAAAAGGCCAGCATTTGGCCAACAAGTACGCGAAAAATGCGAAAGTACGAGCCAGATGAGGGCAAATACCAGAACTAACCCAGACATAACCGGCATTATCCTCTAAAATATTAATCGGAACCAGGTTTAATTGACCGTTTCAGTGTGGTACCACATTACTACGTGATCCCAATCAGAGAAAGCCCAGGATCTTGCCAACAAGTAGGCGAAAAATGCGAATGTACGAGCCAGATGAGGGCAAATCCCAGACCTAACCGAGACATAACCGGCGTTATCCTCTAAATATTAATCGCAACCAGGTTTACTTGACTGTTTCGGTGTGGTACCGCATTACCACGTGATCCAATCCAGAAAAAGGCCAGGATCTGGCCAACAAGTTTACGAAAAATGCGAAAGTACGAGCCAGATGAGGGCAAATACCAGACCTAACCCAGACATAACCGGCGTTATCCTCTAAAATAATAATTGCAACCAGGTTTAATTGACTGCTTCGGTGTGGTACCGCATTACTACGTGATCCCAATCAGAGAAAGCCCAGGATCTTGCCAACAAGTAGGCGAAAAATGCGAATGTACGAGCCAGATGAGGGCAAATCCCAGACCTAACCGAGACATAACCGGCGTTATCCTCTAAATATTAATCGCAACCAGGTTTACTTGACTGTTTCGGTGTGGTACCGCATTACCACGTGATCGTATCCAGAAAAAGGCCAGGATCTGGCCAACAAGTTTGCGAAAAATGCGAAAGAACGAGCCAGATGAGGGCAAATACCAGACCTAACCCAGACATAACCGGCGTTATCCTCTAAAATACTAACTGAAACCAGGTTTAATTGACTGTTTCAGTGTGGTACCGCATTACTACGTGATCCAAGCCAGAAAAAGGCCAGCATTTGGCCAACAAGTACGCGAAAAATGCGAAAGTACGAGCCAGATGAGGGCAAATACCAGAACTAATCCAGACATAACCGGCATTATCCTCTAAAATATTAATCGGAACCAGGTTTAATTGACCGTTTCAGTGTGGTACCACATTACTACGTGATCCAAACCAAAAAAAACCCAGGATCTTGCCAACAAGTATGCGAAAAATGCGAAAGTACGAGGCAGGTGATTGCAAATACCAGAGCTAACCCAGACGTTACCTGCGTTATCCTCTAGAATACTATTCGGAACCAGCTTTTATTGACTGTTTCAGTGTGGTACCACATTACTACGTGATCCAAAACAGAAAAAGCCCAGTATCTTGCCAACAAGTATGCGAAAAATGCGAAAGTATGAGCCAGATGATTGCAAATACCAGAACTAACCCAGATATAACCAGCGTTATCTTCTTAAATATTAATCGGAACCAGGTTTAATTGACTGTTTCAGTGTGGTACCTCATTACTATGTGGTCCAAGCCAGAAAAAGGCCAGCATTTGGCCAACAAGTATGCGAAAAATGCGAAAGTACGAGCCAGATGTGGGCAAATTCCAGACCTAGCCCAGACATAACCGGCGTTATCCTCTAAAATATTAATCGGGACCAGGTTTAATTGACTGTTTCAGTGTGGAACGACATTACGACGGTATCCAAACCACTAAAAACCCAAGATCTGGCCAACAAGTACGCGAAAATTGCGAAAGTATGAGCCAGATGATTGCAAATAACAGAACTAACCCAGACATAACCAGCGTTATCCTCTAAAATGTTAATCGGAACCAGGTTTAATTGACTGTTTCAGTGTGGTACCGCATTACTACGTGATCCAAACCAGAAAAAGGCCAGCATTTGGCCAACAAGTATGCGAAAAATGCGAAAGTACGAGCCAGATGTGGGCAAATTCCAGACCTAGCCCAGACATAACCGGCGTTATCCTCTAAAATATTAATCGCAACCAGGTTTAATTGTCTGTTTCGTTGTGGATCCACATTACTACGGGATCCAAACCAGAAAAAGCCCAGGATCTGGCCAACAAGTATGCGAGAAATGCGAAAGTATGAGCCAGATGAGGGCAAATCCCAGACCTAACCGAGACATAACCGGCGTTATCCTCTAAATATTAATCGCAACCAGGTTTACTTGACTGTTTCGGTGTGGTACCGCATTACCACGTGATCCAATCCAGAAAAAGGCCAGGATCTGGCCAACAAGTTTACGAAAAATGCGAAAGTACGAGCCAGATGAGGGCAAATACCAGACCTAACCCAGACATAACCGGCGTTATCCTATAAAATTCTAACTGAAACCAGGTTTAATTGACTGTTTCAGTGTGGTACCGCATTACTACGTGATCCAAACCAGCAAAAGGCCAGGATCTGGCCAAGAAGTATGCCAAAGTTGCGAAAGTACGAGCCAGATGAGGGCAAATACCAGAACTAACCCAGACGTAACCTGCTTTATACTCTAAAATACTATTCGGAACCAGCTTTTATTGACTGTTTCAGTGTGGTACCACATTACTACGTGATCCAAACGAAAAAAAGCCCAGGATCTGGCCAACATGTATGCGAAAAATGCGAATACGAGCCAGGTGACGGCAAATCCCAGACCCACGCGAGACATAACCGGCGTTATCCTCTAAAATAATAATCGCAACCAGGTTTAATTGACTGTTTCGGTGTGGAACTTCATTACTACGGGATCCAAACCAGAAAAAACCAAAGATCTGGTCAACAAGTACGCGAAAAACGCGAAAGTATGAGCCAGATGATTGCAGATACCAGAACTAACCCAGACGTAACCTGCGTTATCCTCTAAAATACTATTCGGAACCAGCTTTTATTGACTGTTTCAGTGTGGTACCACATTACTACGTGATCCAAACCAAAAAAAGCCCAGGATCTTGCCAACAAGTATGCGAAAAATGCGAAAGTACGAGCCAGATAATTGCAAATAACAGAACTAACCCAGACATAACCAGCGTTATCCTCTAAAATAATAATTGCAACCAGGTTTAATTGACTGCTTCGGTGTGGTACCGCATTACTACGTGATCCCAATCAGAGAAAGCCCAGGATCTTGCCAACAAGTAGGCGAAAAATGCGAATGTACGAGCCAGATGAGGGCAAATCCCAGACCTAACCGAGACATAACCGGCGTTATCCTCTAAATATTAATCGCAACCAGGTTTACTTGACTGTTTCGGCGTGGTACCGCATTACCACGTGATCGTATCCAGAAAAAGGCCAGGATCTGGCCAACAAGTTTGCGAAAAATGCGAAAGAACGAGCCAGATGAGGGCAAATACCAGACCTAACCCAGACATAACCGGCGTTATCCTCTAAAATACTAACTGAAACCAGGTTTAATTGACTGCTTCAGTGTGGTACCGCATTACTACGTGATCCAAGCCAGAAAAAGGCCAGCATTTGGCCAACAAGTACGCGAAAAATGCGAAAGTACGAGCCAGATGAGGGCAAATACCAGAACTAACCCAGACATAACCGGCATTATCCTCTAAAATATTAATCGGAACCAGGTTTAATTGACCGTTTCAGTGTGGTACCACATTACTACGTGATCCAAACCAAAAAAAACCCAGGATCTTGCCAACAAGTATGCGAAAAATGCGAAAGTACGAGGCAGGTGATTGCAAATACCAGAGCTAACCCAGACGTTACCTGCGTTATCCTCTAGAATACTATTTGGAACCTGCTTTTATTGACTGTTTCAGTGTGGTACCACATTACTACGTGATCCAAAACAGAAAAAGCCCAGTATCTGGCCAACAAGTATGCGAAAATTGCGAAAGTACGAGCCAGATGTGGGCAAATTCCAGACCTAGCCCAGACATAACCGGCGTTATCCTCTAAAATATTAATCGCAACCAGGTTTACTTGACTGTTCCGGTGTGGTACCGCATTACTACGTGATCCAAACCAGAAAAAGGCCAGGATCTGGCCAACAAGTATGCGAAAAATGCGAAAGTACGAACCAGATGAGGGCAAATCCCAGACCTAACCGAGACATAACCGGCGTTCCCCTCTAAAATATTAATCGGAACCAGGTTTAATTGACTGTTTCAGTGTCGTACCACATTACTACGTGATCCAAACCACAAAAAACCCAAGATCTGGCCAACAAGTACGCGAAAATTGCAAAAGTATGAGCCAGATGATTGCAAATACCAGAACTAACCCAAACATAACCAGCGTTATCCTCTAAAATATTAATCGCCACCAGCTCTTATTCACCGTTTCAGAGTGGTACCACAATACAACGTGATCCAAACCAGAAAAAGGCCAGGATCTGGCCAACAAGTATGCGAAAAATGCGAAAATACGAGCCAGATGAGGGCAAATACCAGACCTAACCCAGACATAACCGGCGTTATCCCCTAAAATATTCATCCCAACCAGGTTTAATTGACTGTTTCGGTGTGGAACCACATTACTACGGGATCCAAACCAGAAAAAGCCCAGGATCTGGCCAAGAAGCATGCGAAAAACGCGATAGTATGAGCCAGATAATTGCAAATACCAGAACTAACCCAGACATAACCAGCGTTATCCTCTAAAATACTAATCGGAACCAGGTTTAATTGACTGTTTCAGTGTGGTACCGCATTACTACGTGATCCAAACCAGAAAAAGGCCAGCATTTGGCCAACAAGTATGCGAAAAATGCGAAAGTACGAGCCAGATGAGGGCAAATACCAGACCTAACCCAGACATAACCGGCATTATCCTCTAAAATATTAATCGGAACCAGCTTTTATTGACTGTTTCAGTGTGGTACCACATTACTACGTGATCCAAAACAGAAAAAGGCCAAGATCTGGCCAACAAGTATGTGAAAAATGCGAAAGTTCGAGCCAGATGAGGGCAAATACCAGACCTAACCCAGACATAACCGGC
This sequence comes from Colletes latitarsis, assembly GCF_051014445.1. Lineage (NCBI taxonomy): Eukaryota > Metazoa > Arthropoda > Insecta > Hymenoptera > Colletidae > Colletes > Colletes latitarsis. Next base: position 9,108,411 of record NW_027488370.1, on the reverse strand, counting down.
GTTATCCTCTAAAATATTAATCGGAACCAGGTTTAATTGACTGTTTCAGTGTGGTACCACATTACTACGTGTTCCAAACTACAAAAAGCCCATAATCTTGCCAACAAGTATGCGAAAAATGCGAAAGTACGAGCCAGATGATTGCAAATACCAGAACTAACCCAAACATAACCAGCGTTATCCTCCAAAATATTCATCGCAACCAGGTTTGATTGACTGCTTCGGTGTGGAACCAGATTTCGACGGGATCCAAACCACAGAAAACCCAAGATATGGCCAACAAGTACGCGAAAATTGCAAAAGTATGAGCCAGATGAGGGCAAATACCAGACCTAACCCAGACATAACCGGCGTTATCCTATAAAATACTAACTGAAACCAGGTTTAATTGACTGTTTCAGTGTGGTACCGCTCTACTACGTGATCCAAACCAGAAAAAGGCCAGGATCTGGTCAACAAGTATGCGAAAAACGCGAAAGTATGAGCCAGATGAGGGCAAATACCAGACCTAACCCAGACATAACCGGCATTATCCTCTAAAATATTAATCGGCACCAGCTCTTATTCACCGTTTCAGAGTGGTACCACATTACAACGTGACCCAAACCAGAAAAAGCCCAGGAACTGGCCAACAAGTATGCGAGAAATGCGAAAGTATGAGCCAGATGGGGGCAAATCCCAGACCTAACAGAGACATAACCGGCGTTATCCTCTAAATATTAATCGCAACCAGGTTTACTTGACTGTTTCGGTGTGGTACCGCATTACCACGAGATCCAATCCAGAAAAAGGCCAGGATCTGGCCAACAAGTATGCGAAAAACGCGAAAGTATGAGCCAGATGATTGCAAATACCAGAACTAACCCAGACGTAACCTGCGTTATCCTCTAAAATACTATTCGGAACCAGCTTTTATTGACTGTTTCAGTGTGGTACCACATTACTACGTGATCCAAACGAAAAAAAGCCCAGGATCTTGCCAACATGTATGCGAAAAATGCGAATACGAGCCAGGTGACGGCAAATCCCAGACCCACGCGAGACATAACCGGCGTTATCCTCTAAAATAATAATCGCAACCAGGTTTAATTGACTGTTTCGGTGTGGAACTTCATTACTACGGGATCCAAACCAGAAAAAACCAAAGATCTGGTCAACAAGTATGCGAAAAACGCGAAAGTATGAGCCAGATTATTGCAAATACCAGAACTAACCCAGACGTAACCTGCGTTATCCTCTAAAATACTATTCGGAACCAGCTTTTATTGACTGTTTCAGTGTGGTACCACATTACTAAGTGATCCAAACCAAAAAAAGCCCAGGATCTTGCCAACAAGTATGCGAAAAATGCGAAAGTACGAGCCAGATAATTGCAAATAACAGAACTAACCCAGACATAACCAGCGTTATCCTCTAAAATAATAATTGCAACCAGGTTTAATTGACTGCTTCGGTGTGGTACCGCATTACTACGTGATCCCAACCAGAGAAAGCCCAGGATCTTGCCAACAAGTAGGCGAAAAATGCGAATGTACGAGCCAGATGAGGGCAAATCCCAGACCTAACCGAGACATAACCGGCGTAATCCTCTAAATATTAATCGCAACCAGGTTTACTTGACTGTTTCGGTGTGGTACCGCATTACCACGTGATCCAATCCAGAAAAAGGCCAGGATCTGGCCAACAAGTTTGCGAAAAATGCGAAAGACCGAGCCAGATGAGGGCAAATACCAGACCTAACCCAGACATAACCGGCGTTATCCTCTAAAATACTAACTGAAACCAGGTTTAATTGACTGTTTCAGTGTGGTACCGCATTACTACGTGATCCAAACCAGAAAAAGGCCAGCATTTGGCCAACAAGTATGCGAAAAATGCGAAAATACGAGCCAGATGAGGGCAAATACCAGACCTAACCCAGACATACCCGGCATTATCCTCTAAAATATTAATCGGAACCAGGTTTAATTGACCGTTTCAGTGTGGTACCACATTACTACGTGATCCAAACCAAAAAAAACCCAGGATCTTGCCAACAAGTATGCGAAAAATGCGAAAGTACGAGGCAGATGATTGCAAATACCAGAACTAACCCAGACGTTACCTGCGTTATCCTCTAAAATACTATTCGGAACCAGCTTTTATTGACTGTTTCAGTGTGGTACCACATTACTACGTGATCCAAAACAGAAAAAGCCCAGTATCTGGCCAACAAGTATGCGAAAAATGCGAAAGTACGAGCCAGATGTGGGCAAATTCCAGACTTAGCCCAGACATAACCGGCGTTATCCTCTAAAATATTAATCGCAACCAGGTTTAATTGTCTGTTTCGTTGTGGATCCACATTACTACGGGATCCAAACCAGAAAAAGGCCAGGATCTGGACAACAAGTATGCGAAAAATGCGAAAGTACGAGCCAGATGATGGCAAATCCCAGACCTAACCGAGGCATAACCGGCGTTATCCTCTAAAATATTAATCGCAACCAGGTTTAATTGACTGTTTCAGTGTGGTACCACATTACTACGAGATCCAGACCAAAAAAAGCCCAGGATCTTGCCAAAAAGTATGCGAAAAATGCGAAAATACGAGCCAGATAACGGCAAATCCCAGAACTACCCGAGACATAACCGACGTTATCCACTAAAATATTAATCGCAACCAGGTTTAATTGACTGTTTCGGTGTGGAACTTCATTACTACGGGATCCAAACCAGAAAAAGGCCAGGATCTGGAAAACAAGTATACGAAATCGCGAAAGTATGAGCCAGATAATTGCAAATACCAGAACTAACCCAGACATAACCAGCGTCATCCTCTAAAATACTATTCGGAACCAGCTTCTATTGACTGTTTCTGTGTGGTACCATATTACTACGTGATCCAAACCTGAAAAAACCCTGGATCTGGCCAAGAAGTATGCGAAAAACGCGATAGTAGGAGCCAGATAATTGCAAATACCAGAACTAACCCAGCCATAACCAGCGTTATCCTCTAAAATACTAATCGGAACCAGCTTTTATTGACTGATTCAGTGTGGTACCACATTACTACGTGATCCAAACCAGAAAAAGCCCAGGATCCGGCCAACAAGTATGCGAGAAATGCGAAAGTATGAGCCAGATGAGGGCAAATCCCAGACCGAACCGAGACATAACCGGCGTTATCCTCTAAAATATTAATCGCAACCAGGTTTACTTGACTGTTCCGGTGTGGTACCGCATTACTACGTGATCCAAACCAGAAAAAGGCCAGGATCTGGCCAACAAGTATGCGTAAAATGCGAAAGTACGAGCCAGATGAGGGCAAATACCAGACCTAACCCAGACATAACCGGCGTTATCCACTAAAATATTAATCGGAACCAGGTTTAATTGACTGTTTCAGTGTCGCACCAAATTACTACGTGGTCCAAGCCAGCAAAAGGCCAGGATCTGGCCAACAAGTATGCGAAAAATGCGAAAGTACGAGCCAGATGAGGGCAAATACCAGACCTAACCCACACATAACCGGCGTTATCCTCTAAAATATTAATCGGAATTAGGTTTAATTGCCGGTTTCGGTGTGATACCGCATTACTACGTGATCCAAACCAGAAAAAGGCCAGGATCCTGTCTACAAGTATGCGAAAAATGCGAAAGTACGAGCCAGATGAGGGCAAGTACCAGACCTAACCCAGACATAACCGGCATTATCCTCTAAAATATTAATCGCCGCCAGGTTTAATTGACTGTTTCAGTGTGGTACCTCATTACTATGTGGTCCAAGCCAGAAAAAGGTCAGGATCTGCCCAACAAGTAAACGAAAACTGCGAAAGTACGAGCCAGATGAGGACAAATACCAGACCTAACCCAGACATAACCGGCGTTATCCTCTAAAATATTAATCGGAACTAGGTTTAATTGCCGGTTTCGGTGTGGTACCGCATTACTACGTGATCCAAACCAGAAAAAGGCCAGGATCCTGCCTACAAGTATGCGAAAAATGCGAAAGTACGAGCCAGATGAGGGCAAGTACCAGACCTAACCCAGACATAACCGGCGTTATCCTCTAAAATATTAATCGGGACCAGGTTTAATTGACTGTTTCAGTGTGGCACCACATTACTTCGTGGTCCAAGCCAGAAAAAGGCCAGGATCTGGCCAACAAGTAAGCGAAAAATGCGAAGGAACGAGCCAGATGAGGGCAAATACCAGAACTAACCCAGACGTAACCTGCGTTATCCTCTAAAATACTATTCGGAACCAGCTTTTATTGACTGTTTCAGTGTGGTACCACATTACTACGTGATCCACACCAAAAAAAGCCCAGGATCTTGCCAACAAGTATGCGAAAAATGCGAAAGTACGAGCCAGATGATTGCAAATACCAGAACTAACCCAAACATAACCAGCGTTATCCTCCAAAATAATCATCGCAACCAGGTTTAATTGACTGCTTCGGTGTGGAACGACATTACGAAGGGATCCAAACCACTAAAAACCCAAGATCTGGCCAACAAGTACGCGAAAATTGCGAAAGTATGAGCCAGATGATTGCAAATAACAGAACTAACCCAGACATAACCAGCGTTATCCTCTAAAATATTAATCGGAACCAGGTTTAATTGACTGTTTCAGTGCGGAACTTCAATACTACGGGATCCAAACCAGAAAAAAACCCAGGATCTGGCCAACAAGTATGTGAAAAACGCGAAAGTATGAGCCAGATGATTGCAAATACCAGAACTAACCCAGACGTAACCTGCGTTATCCTCCAAAATACTATTCGGAACTAGATTCTATTGACTGTTTCAGTGTGATACCACATTACTACGTGGTCGAAGACAGAAAAAGGCCAGGATCTGGCCAACAAGTATGCGAAAAATGCGAAAATACGAGCTAGATGACGGCAAATCCCAGACCTACCCGAGACATAACCGGCGATATCCTCTAAGATATTAATCGCAACCAGGTTTAATTGACTGTTTCAGTGTGATACCACATTACTACGTGGTCCAAGCCAGGAAAAGGCCAGGATCTGGCCAACAAGTAAGCGAGAAATGCGAAAATACGAGCCAGATGACGGCAAATCCCAGACCTACCCGAGACATAACCGGCGTTATCCTCTAAAATATTAATCGCAACCAGGTTTAATTGACTGTTTCGGTGTGGAACTTCATTACTACGGGATCCAAACCAGAAAAAACCCAGGATCTGGCCAAGAAGCATGCGAAAAACGCGATAGTATGAGCCAGATAATTGCAAATACCAGAACTAACCCAGACATAACCAGCGTTATCCTCTAAAATACTAATCGGAACCAGGTTTAATTGACTGTTTCAGTGTGGTACCGCATTACTACGTGATCCAAACCAGAAAAAGGCCAGCATTTGGCCAACAAGTATGCGAAAAATGCGAAAGTACGAGCCAGATGAGGGCAAATACCAGACCTAACCCAGACATAACCGGCATTATCCTCTAAAATATTAATCGGAACCAGCTTTTATTGACTGTTTCAGTGTGGTACCACATTACTACGTGATCCAAAACAGAAAAAGGCCAAGATCTGGCCAACAAGTATGTGAAAAATGCGAAAGTTCGAGCCAGATGAGGGCAAATACCAGACCTAACCCAGACATAACCGGCGTTATCCTCTAAAATATTAATCGGAACCAGGTTTAATTGACTGTTTCAGTGTGGTACCACATTACTACGTGTTCCAAACTACAAAAAGCCCATAATCTTGCCAACAAGTATGCGAAAAATGCGAAAGTACGAGCCAGATGATTGCAAATACCAGAACTAACCCAAACATAACCAGCGTTATCCTCCAAAATATTCATCGCAACCAGGTTTGATTGACTGCTTCGGTGTGGAACCAGATTTCGACGGGATCCAAACCACAGAAAACCCAAGATATGGCCAACAAGTACGCGAAAATTGCAAAAGTATGAGCCAGATGAGGGCAAATACCAGACCTAACCCAGACATAACCGGCGTTATCCTATAAAATACTAACTGAAACCAGGTTTAATTGACTGTTTCAGTGTGGTACCGCTCTACTACGTGATCCAAACCAGAAAAAGGCCAGGATCTGGTCAACAAGTATGCGAAAAACGCGAAAGTATGAGCCAGATGAGGGCAAATACCAGACCTAACCCAGACATAACCGGCATTATCCTCTAAAATATTAATCGGCACCAGCTCTTATTCACCGTTTCAGAGTGGTACCACATTACAACGTGACCCAAACCAGAAAAAGCCCAGGAACTGGCCAACAAGTATGCGAGAAATGCGAAAGTATGAGCCAGATGGGGGCAAATCCCAGACCTAACAGAGACATAACCGGCGTTATCCTCTAAATATTAATCGCAACCAGGTTTACTTGACTGTTTCGGTGTGGTACCGCATTACCACGAGATCCAATCCAGAAAAAGGCCAGGATCTGGCCAACAAGTATGCGAAAAACGCGAAAGTATGAGCCAGATGATTGCAAATACCAGAACTAACCCAGACGTAACCTGCGTTATCCTCTAAAATACTATTCGGAACCAGCTTTTATTGACTGTTTCAGTGTGGTACCACATTACTACGTGATCCAAACGAAAAAAAGCCCAGGATCTTGCCAACATGTATGCGAAAAATGCGAATACGAGCCAGGTGACGGCAAATCCCAGACCCACGCGAGACATAACCGGCGTTATCCTCTAAAATAATAATCGCAACCAGGTTTAATTGACTGTTTCGGTGTGGAACTTCATTACTACGGGATCCAAACCAGAAAAAACCAAAGATCTGGTCAACAAGTATGCGAAAAACGCGAAAGTATGAGCCAGATTATTGCAAATACCAGAACTAACCCAGACGTAACCTGCGTTATCCTCTAAAATACTATTCGGAACCAGCTTTTATTGACTGTTTCAGTGTGGTACCACATTACTAAGTGATCCAAACCAAAAAAAGCCCAGGATCTTGCCAACAAGTATGCGAAAAATGCGAAAGTACGAGCCAGATAATTGCAAATAACAGAACTAACCCAGACATAACCAGCGTTATCCTCTAAAATAATAATTGCAACCAGGTTTAATTGACTGCTTCGGTGTGGTACCGCATTACTACGTGATCCCAACCAGAGAAAGCCCAGGATCTTGCCAACAAGTAGGCGAAAAATGCGAATGTACGAGCCAGATGAGGGCAAATCCCAGACCTAACCGAGACATAACCGGCGTAATCCTCTAAATATTAATCGCAACCAGGTTTACTTGACTGTTTCGGTGTGGTACCGCATTACCACGTGATCCAATCCAGAAAAAGGCCAGGATCTGGCCAACAAGTTTGCGAAAAATGCGAAAGACCGAGCCAGATGAGGGCAAATACCAGACCTAACCCAGACATAACCGGCGTTATCCTCTAAAATACTAACTGAAACCAGGTTTAATTGACTGTTTCAGTGTGGTACCGCATTACTACGTGATCCAAACCAGAAAAAGGCCAGCATTTGGCCAACAAGTATGCGAAAAATGCGAAAATACGAGCCAGATGAGGGCAAATACCAGACCTAACCCAGACATACCCGGCATTATCCTCTAAAATATTAATCGGAACCAGGTTTAATTGACCGTTTCAGTGTGGTACCACATTACTACGTGATCCAAACCAAAAAAAACCCAGGATCTTGCCAACAAGTATGCGAAAAATGCGAAAGTACGAGGCAGATGATTGCAAATACCAGAACTAACCCAGACGTTACCTGCGTTATCCTCTAAAATACTATTCGGAACCAGCTTTTATTGACTGTTTCAGTGTGGTACCACATTACTACGTGATCCAAAACAGAAAAAGCCCAGTATCTGGCCAACAAGTATGCGAAAAATGCGAAAGTACGAGCCAGATGTGGGCAAATTCCAGACTTAGCCCAGACATAACCGGCGTTATCCTCTAAAATATTAATCGCAACCAGGTTTAATTGTCTGTTTCGTTGTGGATCCACATTACTACGGGATCCAAACCAGAAAAAGGCCAGGATCTGGACAACAAGTATGCGAAAAATGCGAAAGTACGAGCCAGATGATGGCAAATCCCAGACCTAACCGAGGCATAACCGGCGTTATCCTCTAAAATATTAATCGCAACCAGGTTTAATTGACTGTTTCAGTGTGGTACCACATTACTACGAGATCCAGACCAAAAAAAGCCCAGGATCTTGCCAAAAAGTATGCGAAAAATGCGAAAATACGAGCCAGATAACGGCAAATCCCAGAACTACCCGAGACATAACCGACGTTATCCACTAAAATATTAATCGCAACCAGGTTTAATTGACTGTTTCGGTGTGGAACTTCATTACTACGGGATCCAAACCAGAAAAAGGCCAGGATCTGGAAAACAAGTATACGAAATCGCGAAAGTATGAGCCAGATAATTGCAAATACCAGAACTAACCCAGACATAACCAGCGTCATCCTCTAAAATACTATTCGGAACCAGCTTCTATTGACTGTTTCTGTGTGGTACCATATTACTACGTGATCCAAACCTGAAAAAACCCTGGATCTGGCCAAGAAGTATGCGAAAAACGCGATAGTAGGAGCCAGATAATTGCAAATACCAGAACTAACCCAGCCATAACCAGCGTTATCCTCTAAAATACTAATCGGAACCAGCTTTTATTGACTGATTCAGTGTGGTACCACATTACTACGTGATCCAAACCAGAAAAAGCCCAGGATCCGGCCAACAAGTATGCGAGAAATGCGAAAGTATGAGCCAGATGAGGGCAAATCCCAGACCGAACCGAGACATAACCGGCGTTATCCTCTAAAATATTAATCGCAACCAGGTTTACTTGACTGTTCCGGTGTGGTACCGCATTACTACGTGATCCAAACCAGAAAAAGGCCAGGATCTGGCCAACAAGTATGCGTAAAATGCGAAAGTACGAGCCAGATGAGGGCAAATACCAGACCTAACCCAGACATAACCGGCGTTATCCACTAAAATATTAATCGGAACCAGGTTTAATTGACTGTTTCAGTGTCGCACCAAATTACTACGTGGTCCAAGCCAGCAAAAGGCCAGGATCTGGCCAACAAGTATGCGAAAAATGCGAAAGTACGAGCCAGATGAGGGCAAATACCAGACCTAACCCACACATAACCGGCGTTATCCTCTAAAATATTAATCGGAATTAGGTTTAATTGCCGGTTTCGGTGTGATACCGCATTACTACGTGATCCAAACCAGAAAAAGGCCAGGATCCTGTCTACAAGTATGCGAAAAATGCGAAAGTACGAGCCAGATGAGGGCAAGTACCAGACCTAACCCAGACATAACCGGCATTATCCTCTAAAATATTAATCGCCGCCAGGTTTAATTGACTGTTTCAGTGTGGTACCTCATTACTATGTGGTCCAAGCCAGAAAAAGGTCAGGATCTGCCCAACAAGTAAACGAAAACTGCGAAAGTACGAGCCAGATGAGGACAAATACCAGACCTAACCCAGACATAACCGGCGTTATCCTCTAAAATATTAATCGGAACTAGGTTTAATTGCCGGTTTCGGTGTGGTACCGCATTACTACGTGATCCAAACCAGAAAAAGGCCAGGATCCTGCCTACAAGTATGCGAAAAATGCGAAAGTACGAGCCAGATGAGGGCAAGTACCAGACCTAACCCAGACATAACCGGCGTTATCCTCTAAAATATTAATCGGGACCAGGTTTAATTGACTGTTTCAGTGTGGCACCACATTACTTCGTGGTCCAAGCCAGAAAAAGGCCAGGATCTGGCCAACAAGTAAGCGAAAAATGCGAAGGAACGAGCCAGATGAGGGCAAATACCAGAACTAACCCAGACGTAACCTGCGTTATCCTCTAAAATACTATTCGGAACCAGCTTTTATTGACTGTTTCAGTGTGGTACCACATTACTACGTGATCCACACCAAAAAAAGCCCAGGATCTTGCCAACAAGTATGCGAAAAATGCGAAAGTACGAGCCAGATGATTGCAAATACCAGAACTAACCCAAACATAACCAGCGTTATCCTCCAAAATAATCATCGCAACCAGGTTTAATTGACTGCTTCGGTGTGGAACGACATTACGAAGGGATCCAAACCACTAAAAACCCAAGATCTGGCCAACAAGTACGCGAAAATTGCGAAAGTATGAGCCAGATGATTGCAAATAACAGAACTAACCCAGACATAACCAGCGTTATCCTCTAAAATATTAATCGGAACCAGGTTTAATTGACTGTTTCAGTGCGGAACTTCAATACTACGGGATCCAAACCAGAAAAAAACCCAGGATCTGGCCAACAAGTATGTGAAAAACGCGAAAGTATGAGCCAGATGATTGCAAATACCAGAACTAACCCAGACGTAACCTGCGTTATCCTCCAAAATACTATTCGGAACTAGATTCTATTGACTGTTTCAGTGTGATACCACATTACTACGTGGTCGAAGACAGAAAAAGGCCAGGATCTGGCCAACAAGTATGCGAAAAATGCGAAAATACGAGCTAGATGACGGCAAATCCCAGACCTACCCGAGACATAACCGGCGATATCCTCTAAGATATTAATCGCAACCAGGTTTAATTGACTGTTTCAGTGTGATACCACATTACTACGTGGTCCAAGCCAGGAAAAGGCCAGGATCTGGCCAACAAGTAAGCGAGAAATGCGAAAATACGAGCCAGATGACGGCAAATCCCAGACCTACCCGAGACATAACCGGCGTTATCCTCTAAAATATTAATCGCAACCAGGTTTAATTGACTGTTTCGGTGTGGAACTTCATTACTACGGGATCCAAACCAGAAAAAACCCAGGATCTGGCAAAGATGTATGCGAAAAACGCGAATGTATGAGCCAGATGATTGCAAATACCAGAACTAACCCAGACGTAACCTGGGCTATCCTCTAAAATACTATTCGGAACCAGCTTTCATTGACTGTTTCAGTGTGGTACCACATTACTACGTGATCCAAACCAAAAAAAGCCCAGGATCTTGCCAACAAGTATGCGAAAAATGCGAAAGTACGAGCCAGATGATTGCAAATACCAGAACTAGCCCAAACATAACCAGCGTTATCCTCCAAAATATTCATCGCAACCAGGTTTAATTGACTGCTTCGGTGTGGAACGACATTACGACGGGATCCAAACCACAAAAAACCCAAGATCTGGCCAACTAGTACGCGAAAATTGCGCAAAAATGAACCAGATGATTACAAATAACAGAACTAACCCAGACATAACCGGCGTTATCCTCTAAAATATTAATCGGAACCAGGTTTAATTGACTGTTTCAGTGTGGTACCTCATTACTACGTGGTCCAAGCCAGAAAAAGGCCTGGATCTGGCCAACAAGTATGCGATAAATGCGAAAGTATGAGCCAGATGATTGCAAATACCAGAACTAACCCAGATATAACCAGCGTTATCTTCTAAAATATTAATCGGAACCAGGTTTAATTGACTGTTTCAGTGTGGTACCACATTACTAAGTGATCCAAACCAAAAAAAGCCCAGGATCTTGCCAACAAGTATGCGAAAAATGCGAAAGTACGAGCCAGATAATTGCAAATAACAGAACTAACCCAGACATAACCAGCGTTATCCTCTAAAATAATAATTGCAACCAGGTTTAATTGACTGCTTCGGTGTGGTACCGCATTACTACGTGATCCCAACCAGAGAAAGCCCAGGATCTTGCCAACAAGTAGGCGAAAAATGCGAATGTACGAGCCAGATGAGGGCAAATCGCAGACCTAACCGAGACATAACCGGCGTAATCCTCTAAATATTAATCGCAACCAGGTTTACTTGACTGTTTCGGTGTGGTACCGCATTACCACGTGATCCAATCCAGAAAAAGGCCAGGATCTGGCCAACAAGTTTGCGAAAAATGCGAAAGACCGAGCCAGATGAGGGCAAATACCAGACCTAACCCAGACATAACCGGCGTTATCCTCTAAAATACTAACTGAAACCAGGTTTAATTGACTGTTTCAGTGTGGTACCGCATTACTACGTGATCCAAACCAGAAAAAGGCCAGCATTTGGCCAACAAGTATGCGAAAAATGCGAAAATACGAGCCAGATGAGGGCAAATACCAGACCTAACCCAGACATACCCGGCATTATCCTCTAAAATATTAATCGGAACCAGGTTTAATTGACCGTTTCAGTGTGGTACCACATTACTACGTGATCCAAACCAAAAAAAACCCAGGATCTTGCCAACAAGTATGCGAAAAATGCGAAAGTACGAGGCAGATGATTGCAAATACCAGAACTAACCCAGACGTTACCTGCGTTATCCTCTAAAATACTATTCGGAACCAGCTTTTATTGACTGTTTCAGTGTGGTACCACATTACTACGTGATCCAAAACAGAAAAAGCCCAGTATCTGGCCAACAAGTATGCGAAAAATGCGAAAGTACGAGCCAGATGTGGGCAAATTCCAGACTTAGCCCAGACATAACCGGCGTTATCCTCTAAAATATTAATCGCAACCAGGTTTAATTGTCTGTTTCGTTGTGGATCCACATTACTACGGGATCCAAACCAGAAAAATGCCAGGATCTGGACAACAAGTATGCGAAAAATGCGAAAGTACGAGCCAGATGATGGCAAATCCCAGACCTAACCGAGGCATAACCGGCGTTATCCTCTAAAATATTAATCGCAACCAGGTTTAATTGACTGTTTCAGTGTGGTACCACATTACTACGAGATCCAGACCAAAAAAAGCCCAGGATCTTGCCAAAAAGTATGCGAAAAATGCGAAAATACGAGCCAGATAACGGCAAATCCCAGAACTACCCGAGACATAACCGACGTTATCCACTAAAATATTAATCGCAACCAGGTTTAATTGACTGTTTCGGTGTGGAACTTCATTACTACGGGATCCAAACCAGAAAAAGGCCAGGATCTGGAAAACAAGTATACGAAATCGCGAAAGTATGAGCCAGATAATTGCAAATACCAGAACTAACCCAGACATAACCAGCGTCATCCTCTAAAATACTATTCGGAACCAGCTTCTATTGACTGTTTCTGTGTGGTACCATATTACTACGTGATCCAAACCTGAAAAAACCCTGGATCTGGCCAAGAAGTATGCGAAAAACGCGATAGTAGGAGCCAGATAATTGCAAATACCAGAACTAACCCAGCCATAACCAGCGTTATCCTCTAAAATACTAATCGGAACCAGCTTTTATTGACTGATTCAGTGTGGTACCACATTACTACGTGATCCAAACCAGAAAAAGCCCAGGATCCGGCCAACAAGTATGCGAGAAATGCGAAAGTATGAGCCAGATGAGGGCAAATCCCAGACCGAACCGAGACATAACCGGCGTTATCCTCTAAAATATTAATCGCAACCAGGTTTACTTGACTGTTCCGGTGTGGTACCGCATTACTACGTGATCCAAACCAGAAAAAGGCCAGGATCTGGCCAACAAGTATGCGTAAAATGCGAAAGTACGAGCCAGATGAGGGCAAATACCAGACCTAACCCAGACATAACCGGCGTTATCCACTAAAATATTAATCGGAACCAGGTTTAATTGACTGTTTCAGTGTCGCACCAAATTACTACGTGGTCCAAGCCAGCAAAAGGCCAGGATCTGGCCAACAAGTATGCGAAAAATGCGAAAGTACGAGCCAGATGAGGGCAAATACCAGACCTAACCCACACATAACCGGCGTTATCCTCTAAAATATTAATCGGAACTAGGTTTAATTGCCGGTTTCGGTGTGATACCGCATTACTACGTGATCCAAACCAGAAAAAGGCCAGGATCCTGTCTACAAGTATGCGAAAAATGCGAAAGTACGAGCCAGATGAGGGCAAGTACCAGACCTAACCCAGACATAACCGGCATTATCCTCTAAAATATTAATCGCCGCCAGGTTTAATTGACTGTTTCAGTGTGGTACCTCATTACTATGTGGTCCAAGCCAGAAAAAGGTCAGGATCTGCCCAACAAGTAAACGAAAACTGCGAAAGTACGAGCCAGATGAGGACAAATACCAGACCTAACCCAGACATAACCGGCGTTATCCTCTAAAATATTAATCGGAACTAGGTTTAATTGCCGGTTTCGGTGTGGTACCGCATTACTACGTGATCCAAACCAGAAAAAGGCCAGGATCCTGCCTACAAGTATGCGAAAAATGCGAAAGTACGAGCCAGATGAGGGCAAGTACCAGACCTAACCCAGACATAACCGGCGTTATCCTCTAAAATATTAATCGGGACCAGGTTTAATTGACTGTTTCAGTGTGGCACCACATTACTTCGTGGTCCAAGCCAGAAAAAGGCCAGGATCTGGCCAACAAGTAAGCGAAAAATGCGAAGGAACGAGCCAGATGAGGGCAAATACCAGAACTAACCCAGACGTAACCTGCGTTATCCTCTAAAATACTATTCGGAACCAGCTTTTATTGACTGTTTCAGTATGGTACCACATTACTACGTGATCCACACCAAAAAAAGCCCAGGATCTTGCCAACAAGTATGCGAAAAATGCGAAAGTACGAGCCAGATGATTGCAAATACCAGAACTAACCCAAACATAACCAGCGTTATCCTCCAAAATAATCATCGCAACCAGGTTTAATTGACTGCTTCGGTGTGGAACGACATTACGAAGGGATCCAAACCACTAAAAACCCAAGATCTGGCCAACAAGTACGCGAAAATTGCGAAAGTATGAGCCAGATGATTGCAAATAACAGAACTAACCCAGACATAACCAGCGTTATCCTCTAAAATATTAATCGGAACCAGGTTTAATTGACTGTTTCAGTGCGGAACTTCAATACTACGGGATCCAAACCAGAAAAAAACCCAGGATCTGGCCAACAAGTATGTGAAAAACGCGAAAGTATGAGCCAGATGATTGCAAATACCAGAACTAACCCAGACGTAACCTGCGTTATCCTCCAAAATACTATTCGGAACTAGATTCTATTGACTGTTTCAGTGTGATACCACATTACTACGTGGTCGAAGACAGAAAAAGGCCAGGATCTGGCCAACAAGTATGCGAAAAATGCGAAAATACGAGCTAGATGACGGCAAATCCCAGACCTACCCGAGACATAACCGGCGATATCCTCTAAGATATTAATCGCAACCAGGTTTAATTGACTGTTTCAGTGTGATACCACATTACTACGTGGTCCAAGCCAGGAAAAGGCCAGGATCTGGCCAACAAGTAAGCGAGAAATGCGAAAATACGAGCCAGATGACGGCAAATCCCAGACCTACCCGAGACATAACCGGCGTTATCCTCTAAAATATTAATCGCAACCAGGTTTAATTGACTGTTTCGGTGTGGAACTTCATTACTACGGGATCCAAACCAGAAAAAACCCAGGATCTGGCAAAGATGTATGCGAAAAACGCGAATGTATGAGCCAGATGATTGCAAATACCAGAACTAACCCAGACGTAACCTGGGCTATCCTCTAAAATACTATTCGGAACCAGCTTTCATTGACTGTTTCAGTGTGGTACCACATTACTACGTGATCCAAACCAAAAAAAGCCCAGGATCTTGCCAACAAGTATGCGAAAAATGCGAAAGTACGAGCCAGATGATTGCAAATACCAGAACTAGCCCAAACATAACCAGCGTTATCCTCCAAAATATTCATCGCAACCAGGTTTAATTGACTGCTTCGGTGTGGAACGACATTACGACGGGATCCAAACCACAAAAAACCCAAGATCTGGCCAACTAGTACGCGAAAATTGCGCAAAAATGAACCAGATGATTACAAATAACAGAACTAACCCAGACATAACCGGCGTTATCCTCTAAAATATTAATCGGAACCAGGTTTAATTGACTGTTTCAGTGTGGTACCTCATTACTACGTGGTCCAAGCCAGAAAAAGGCCTGGATCTGGCCAACAAGTATGCGATAAATGCGAAAGTATGAGCCAGATGATTGCAAATACCAGAACTAACCCAGATATAACCAGCGTTATCTTCTAAAATATTAATCGGAACCAGGTTTAATTGACTGTTTCAGTGTGGTACCACATTACTACGTGATCCAAACCAAAAAAAGCTCAGGATCCTGCCAACAAGTATGCGAAAAATGCGAAAGTATGAGCCAGATGATTGCAAATACCAGAACTAACCCAGATATAACCAGCGTTATCTTCATAAATATTAATCGGAACCAGGTTTAATTGACTGTTTCAGTGTGGTACCTCATTACTATGTGGTCCAAGCCAGAAAAAGGTCAGGATCTGCCCAACAAGTAAGCGAAAAATGCGAAAGTACGAGCCAGATGAGGACAAATACCAGACCTAACCCAGACATAACCGGCGTTATCCTCTAAAATATTAATCGGAACTAGGTTTAATTGACTGTTTCGGTGTGGTACCGCATTACTACGTGATCCAAACCAGAAAAAGGCCAGGATCCTGCCTACAAGTATGCGAAAAATGCGAAAGTACGAGCCAGATGAGGGCAAATACCAGACCTAACTCAGACATAACCGGCGTTATCCTCTAAAATATTAATCGGGACCAGGTTTAATTGACTGTTTCAGTGTGGTACCACATTACTTCGTGGTCCAAGCCAGAAAAAGGCCAGGATCTGGCCAACAAGTAAGCGAAAAATGCGAAGGTACGAGCCAGATGAAGGCAAATACCAGAACTAACCCACACGTAACCTGCGTTATCCTCTAAAATACTATTCGGAACTAGATTCTATTGACTGTTTCAGTGTGATACCACATTACTACGTGGTCGAAGCCAGAAAAAGGCCAGCATCTGGCCAACAAGTATGCGAAAAATGCGAAAATACGAGCTAGATGACGGCAAATCCCAGACCTACCCGAGACATAACCGGCGTTATCCTCTAAGATATTAATCGCAACCAGGTTTAATTGACTGTTTCAGTGTGATACCACGTTACTACGTGGTCCAAGCCAGGAAAAGGCCAGGATCTGGCCAACAAGTATGCGAGAAATGCGAAAGTACGAGCCAGATGATGGCAAATTCCAGACCTAACCGAGACATAACCGGCGTTATCCTCTAAAATATTAATCGCAACCAGGTTTAATTGGCTGTTTCAGTGTGGTACCACATTACTACGTGATCCACACCAAAAAAAGCCCAGGATCTTGCCAACAAGTATGCGAAAAATGCGAAAGTACGAGCCAGATGATTGCAAATACCAGAACTAGCCCAAACATAACCAGCGTTATCCTCCAAAATATTCATCGCAACCAGGTTTAATTGACTGCTTCGGTGTGGAACGACATTAAGACGGGATCCAAACCACAAAAAACCCAAGATCTGGCCAACTAGTACGCGAAAATTGCGCAAAAATGAACCAGATGATTACAAATAACAGAACTAACCCAGACATAACCGGCGTTATCCTCTAAAATATTAATCGGAACCAGGTTTAATTGACTGTTTCAGTGTGGTACCTCATTACTACGTGGTCCAAGCCAGAAAAAGGCCTGGATCTGGCCAACAAGTATGCGATAAATGCGAAAGTATGAGCCAGATGATTGCAAATACCAGAACTAACCCAGATATAACCAGCGTTATCTTCTAAAATATTAATCGGAACCAGGTTTAATTGACTGTTTCAGTGTCGTACCACATTACTACGTGATCCAAACCAAAAAAAGCTCAGGATCCTGCCAACAAGTATGCGAAAAATGCGAAAGTATGAGCCAGATGATTGCAAATACCAGAACTAACCCAGATATAACCAGCGTTATCTTCTTAAATATTAATCGGAACCAGGTTTAATTGACTGTTTCGGTTTGGAACTTCATTACTACGGGATCCAAACCAGAAAAAACCCAGGATCCGGCAAAGATGTATGCGAAAAACGCGAATGTATGAGCCAGATGATTGCAAATACCAGAACTAACCCAGACGTAACCAGCGCTATCCTCTAAAATACTATTCGGAACCAGCTTTTATTGACTGTTTCAGTGTGGTACCACATTACTACGTGATCCAAACTAAAAAAAGCCCATAATCTTGCCAACAAGTATGCGAAAAATGCGAAAGTACGAGTCAGATGATTGCAAATACCAGAACTAACCCAAACATAACCAGCGTTATCCTCCAAAATATTCATCGCAACCAGGTTTGATTGACTGCTTCGGTGTGGAACCAGATTTCGACGGGATCCAAGCCACAGAAAACCCAAGATATGGCCAACAAGTACGAGAAAATTGCAAAAGTATGAGCCAGATGATTGCAAATACCAGAACTAACCCAGACATAACCAGCGTTATCCTCTAAAATATTAATCGCCACCAGCTCTTATTCACCGTTTCAGGGTGGTACCACATTACAACGTGATCCAAACCAGAAAAAGGCCAGGATCTGGCCAACAAGTATGCGAAAAATGCGAAAATACGAGCCAGATGAGGGCAAATACCAGACCTAACCCAGACATAACCGGCGTTATCCCCTAAAATATTCATTCCAACCAGGTTTAATTGACTGTTTCGGTGTGGAACCACATTACTACGGGATCCAAACCTGAAAAAACCCTGGATCTGGCCTAGAAGCATGCGAAAAACGCGATAGTATGAGCCAGATAATTGCAAATACCAGAACTAACCCAGACATAACCAGCGTTATCCTCTAAAATACTAATCGGAACCAGCTTTTATTGACTGTTTCAGTGTGGTACCACATTACTACGTGATCCAAACCAGAAAAAGCCCAGGATCTGGCCAACAAGTATGCGAGAAATGCGAAAGTACGAGCCAGATGAGGGCAAATACCAGACCTAACCCAGACATAACCGGCGTTATCCTCTAAAATACTAACTGAAACCAGGTTTAATTGACTGTTTCAGTGTGGTACCGCATTACTACGTGATCCAAACCAGAAAAAGGCCAGGATTTGGCCAACAAGTATGCGAAAAATGCGAAAGTACGAGCCAGATGAGGGCAAATACCAGACCTAACCCAGACATAACCGGCATTATCCTCCAAAATATTAATCGGAACCAGGTTTAATTGACAGTTTCAGTGTGGTACCACATTACTACGTGATCCAAACCAAAAAAAACCCAGGATCTTGCCAACAAGTATGCGAAAAATGCGAAAGTACGAGGCAGATGATTGCAAATACCAGAACTAACCCAGACGTTACCTGCGTTATCCTCTAAAATACTATTCGGAACGAGCTTTTATTGACTGTTTCAGTGTGGTACCACATTACTACGTGATCCAAAACAGAAAAAGCCCAGTATCCGGCCAACAAGTATGCGAAAAATGCGAAAGTACGAGCCAGATGTGGGCAAGTTCCAGACCTAGCCCAGACATAACCGGCATATCCTCTAAAATATTAATCGCAACCAGGTTTAATTGTCCGTTTCGTTGTGGATCCACATTACTACGGTATCCATACCAGAAAAAGGCCAGGATCTGGCCAATAAGTATGCGAAAAATGCGAAAGTACGAGCCAGATGATGGCAAATCCCAGACCTAACCGAGACATAACCGGCGTTATCCTCTAAAATATTAATCGCAACCAGGTTTAATTGGCTGTTTCAGTGTGGTACCACATTACTACGAGATCCAAACCAAAAAAAGCCCAGGATCTTGGCAACAAGTATGCGAAAAATGCGAAAATACGAGCCAGATAACGGCAAATCCCAGAACTACCCGAGACATAACCGGCGTTATCCACTAAAATATTAATCGCAACCTGGTTTAATTGACTGTTTCGGTGTGGAACTTCATTACTACGGGATCCAAACCAGAAAAAGGCCAGGATCCTGCCTACAAGTATGCGAAAAATGCGAAAGTACGAGCCAGATGAGGGCAAGTACCAGACCTAACCCAGACATAACCGGCGTTATCCTCTAAAATAATAATCGCAACCAGGTTTAATTGACTGCTTCAGTGTGGTACCACATTACAACGTGGTCCAAGCCAGAGAAAGGCCAGGATCTGGCCAACAAGTATGCGAAAAATGCGAAAATACGAGCTAGCTGACGGCAAATCCCAGACCTACCCGAGACATAACCGGCGTTATCCTCTAAAATATTAATCGCAACCAGGTTTAATTGACTGTTTCAGTGTGATACCACATTCCTACGTGGTCCAAACCAGAAAAAGCCCAGGATCTGGCCAACACGTGTGCGAGAAATGCGAAAGTATGAGCCAGATGAGGGCAAATCCCAGACCTAACCGAGACATAACCGGCGTTATCCTCTAAAATATTAATCGCAACCAGGTTTAATTGACTGTTTCAGTGTGATACCACATTACTACATGGTCCAAGCCAGGAAAAGGCCGGGATCTTGCCAACAAGTATGTGAAAAATGCGAAAATACGGGCCAGATAACGGCAAATCCCAGAACTACCCGAGACATAACCGGCGTTATCCTCTAAAATATTAATCGCAACCAGGTTTAATTGACTGTTTCAGTGTGATACCACATTACTACGTGGTCCAAGCCAGGAAAAGGCCAGGATCTGGCAAACAAGTATACGAAATCGCGAAGGTATGAGCCAGATGGTTGCAAATACCAGAACTAACCAAGACGTAACCTGCGTTATCCTCCAGAATACCTTTCGGAACCAGATTCTATTGACCGCTTCAGTGTGGTACCACA
Source organism: Colletes latitarsis (assembly GCF_051014445.1). NCBI lineage: Eukaryota > Metazoa > Arthropoda > Insecta > Hymenoptera > Colletidae > Colletes > Colletes latitarsis. Next base: position 9,087,769 of record NW_027488370.1, on the reverse strand, counting down.
TTACAACGTGGTCCAAACCAGAAAAATCCCAGTATCTGGCCAACACGTATGCGAGAAATGCGAAAGTATGAGCCAGATGAGGGCAAATCCCAGACCTAACCGAGACATAACCGGCGTTATCCTCTAAAATATTAATCGCAACCAGGTTTACTTGACTGTTTCGGTGTGGTACCGCATTACCACGTGATCCAATCCAGAAAAAGGCCAGGATCTGGCCAACAAGTTTGCGAAAAATGCGAAAGTACGAGCCAGATGAGGGCAAATACCAGACCTAACCCAGACATAACCGGCGTTATCCTCTAAAATATTAATCGGAACAAGGTTTAATTGACTGTTTCGGTGTGGAACTTCATTACTACGGGATCCAAACCAGAAAAAGCCCAGGATCTGGCCAACAAGTATGCGAAAAACGCGAAAGTATGAGCCAGATGATTGCAAATACCAGAACTAACCAAGACGTAACCTGCGTTATCCTCCAGAATACCTTTCGGAACCAGATTCTATTGACCGCTTCAGTGTGGTACCACATTACAACGTGGTCCAAACCAGAAAAAGCCCAGTATCTGGCCAACAAGTATGCGAAAAATGCGAAAGTACGAGCCAGATGATGGCAAATCCCAGACCTAACCGAGACATAACCGGCGTTATCCTCTAAAATAATAATCGCAACCAGGTTTAATTGACTGCTTCAGTGTGGTACCACATTACAACGTGGTCCAAGCCAGAAAAAGGCCAGGATCTGGCCAACAAGTATGCGAAAAATGCGAAAATACGAGCTAGCTGACGGCAAATCCCAGACCTACCCGAGACATAACCGGCGTTATCCTCTAAAATATTAATCGCAACCAGGTTTAATTGACTGTTTCAGTGTGATACCCCATTCCTACGTGGTCCAAACCAGAAAAAGCCCAGGATCTGGCCAACACGTATGCGAGAAATGCGAAAGTATGAGCCAGATGAGGGCAAATCCCAGACCTAACCGAGACATAACCGGCGTTATCCTCTAAAATATTAATCGCAACCAGGTTTAATTGACTGTTTCAGTGTGATACCACATTACTACGTGATCCAAAACAGAAAAAGCCCAGTATCCGGCCAACAAGTATGCGAAAAATGCGAAAGTACGAGCCAGATGTGGGCAAGTTCCAGACCTAGCCCAGACATAACCGGCATATCCTCTAAAATATTAATCGCAACCAGGTTTAATTGTCCGTTTCGTTGTGGATCCACATTACTACGGTATCCATACCAGAAAAAGGCCAGGATCTGGCCAATAAGTATGCGAAAAATGCGAAAGTACGAGCCAGATGATGGCAAATCCCAGACCTAACCGAGACATAACCGGCGTTATCCTCTAAAATATTAATCGCAACCAGGTTTAATTGGCTGTTTCAGTGTGGTACCACATTACTACGAGATCCAAACCAAAAAAAGCCCAGGATCTTGGCAACAAGTATGCGAAAAATGCGAAAATACGAGCCAGATAACGGCAAATCCCAGAACTACCCGAGACATAACCGGCGTTATCCACTAAAATATTAATCGCAACCTGGTTTAATTGACTGTTTCGGTGTGGAACTTCATTACTACGGGATCCAAACCAGAAAAAGGCCAGGATCCTGCCTACAAGTATGCGAAAAATGCGAAAGTACGAGCCAGATGAGGGCAAGTACCAGACCTAACCCAGACATAACCGGCGTTATCCTCTAAAATAATAATCGCAACCAGGTTTAATTGACTGCTTCAGTGTGGTACCACATTACAACGTGGTCCAAGCCAGAGAAAGGCCAGGATCTGGCCAACAAGTATGCGAAAAATGCGAAAATACGAGCTAGCTGACGGCAAATCCCAGACCTACCCGAGACATAACCGGCGTTATCCTCTAAAATATTAATCGCAACCAGGTTTAATTGACTGTTTCAGTGTGATACCACATTACAACGTGGTCCAAGCCAGAAAAAGGCCAGGATCTGGCCAACAAGTATGCGAAAAATGCGAAAATACGAGCTAGCTGACGGCAAATCCCAGACCTACCCGAGACATAACCGGCGTTATCCTCTAAAATATTAATCGCAACCAGGTTTAATTGACTGCTTCAGTGTGGTACCACATTACAACGTGGTCCAAGCCAGAAAAAGGCCAGGATCTGGCCAACAAGTATGCGAAAAATGCGAAAATACGAGCTAGCTGACGGCAAATCCCAGACCTACCCGAGACATAACCGGCGTTATCCTCTAAAATATTAATCGCAACCAGGTTTAATTGACTGCTTCAGTGTGGTACCACATTACAACGTGGTCCAAGCCAGAAAAAGCCCAGGATCTGGCCAACACGTATGCGAGAAATGCGAAAGTATGAGCCAGATGAGGGCAAATCCCAGACCTAACCGAGACATAACCGGCGTTATCCTCTAAAATATTAATCGCAACCAGGTTTAATTGACTGTTTCAGTGTGATACCACATTACTACTTGGTCCAAGCCAGGAAAAGGCCAGGATCTGGCCAACAAGTATACGAAATCGCGAAAGTATGAGCCAGATGGTTGCAAATACCAGAACTAACCAAGACGTAACCTGCGTTATCCTCCAGAATACCCTTCGGAACCAGATTCTATTGACCGCTTCAGTGTGGTACCACATTACAACGTGGTCCAAACCAGAAAAAGCCCAGGATCTGGCCAACACGTATGCGAGAAATGCGAAAGTAAGAGCCAGATGAGGGCAAATCCCAGACCTAACCGAGACATAACCTGCGTTATCCTCCGGAATACCTTTCGGAACCAGATTCTATTGACCGCTTCAGTGTGGTACCACATTACAACGTGGTCCAAACCAGAAAAAGCCCAGTATCTGGCCAACAAGTATGCGAAAAATGCGAAAGTACGAGCCAGATGATGGCAAATCCCAGACCTAACCGAGACATAACCGGCGTTATCCTCTAAAATATTAATCGCAACCAGGTTTACTTGACTGTTTCGGTGTGGTACCGCATTACCACGTGATCCAATCCAGAAAAAGGCCAGGATCTGGCCAACAAGTTTGCGAAAAATGCGAAAGTACGAGCCAGATGAGGACAAATACCAGATCTAACCCAGACATAACCGGCGTTATCCTCTAAAATACTAACCGGAACCAGGTTTAATTGACTGTTTCAGTGTGGTACCGCATTACCACGTGATCCAATCCAGAAAAAGGCCAGGATCTGGCCAACAAGTTTGCGAAAAATGCGAAAGTACGAGCCAGATGAGGGCAAATACCAGACCTAACCCAGACATAACCGGCGTTATCCTCTAAAATATTAATCGGAACCAGGTTTAATTGACTGTTTCAGTGTGGATCCACATTACTACGTGATCCAAACCAGAGAAAGCCCAGTTTCTGGCCAACAAGCATGCGAAAAATGCGAAAGTACGAGCCAGATGATGGCAAATCCCAGACCTAACCGAGACATAACCGGCGTTATCCTCTAAAATATTAATCGCAACCAGGTTTAATTGACTGTTTCAGTGCGGAACTTCATTACTACGGGATCCAAACCAGAAAAAAACCCAGGATCTGGCCAACAAGTATGTGAAAAACGCGAAAGTATGAGCCAGATGATTGCAATTACCAGAACTAACCCAGACGTAACCTGCGTTATCCTCCAAAATACTATTCGGAACTAGATTCTATTGACTGTTTCAGTGTGATACCACATTACTACGTGGTCGAAGACAGAAAAAGGCCAGGATCTGGCCAACAAGTAAGCGAGAAATGCGAAAATACGAGCCAGATGATGGCAAATCCCAGACCTACCCGAGACATAACCGGCGTTATCCTCTAAAATATTAATCGCAACCAGGTTTAATTGACTGTTTCGGTGTGGAACTTCATTACTACGGGATCCAAACCAGAAAAAACCCAGGATCTGGCAAAGATGTATGCGAAAAACGCGAATGTATGAGCCAGATGATTGCAAATACCAGAACTAACCCAGACGTAACCTGGGCTATCCTCTAAAATACTATTCGGAACCAGCTTTCATTGACTGTTTCAGTGTGGTACCACATTACTACGTGATCCAAACCAAAAAAAGCCCAGGATCTTGCCAACAAGTACGCGAAAATTGCGAAAAAATGAACCAGATGATTACAAATAACAGAACTAACCCAGACATAACCGGCGTTATCCTCTAAAATATTAATCGGAACCAGGTTTAATTGACTGTTTCAGTGTGGTACCTCATTACTACGTGGTCCAAGCCAGAAAAAGGCCTGGATCTGGCCAACAAGTATGCGATAAATGCGAAAGTATGAGCCAGATGATTGCAAATACCAGAACTAACCCAGATATAACCAGCGTTATCTTCTAAAATATTAATCGGAACCAGGTTTAATTGACTGTTTCAGTGTGGTACCACATTACTACGTGATCCAAACCAAAAAAAGCTCAGGATCCTGCCAACAAGTATGCGAAAAATGCGAAAGTATGAGCCAGATGATTGCAAATATCAGAACTAACCCAGACGTTACCTGCGTTATCTTCTTAAATATTAATCGGAACCAGGTTTAATTGACTGTTTCAGTGTGGTACCTCATTACTATGTGGTCCAAGCCAGAAAAAGGTCAGGATCTGCCCAACAAGTAAGCGAAAAATGCGAAAGTACGAGCCAGATGAGGACAAATACCAGACCTAACCCAGACATAACCGGCGTTATCCTCTAAAATATTAATCGGAACTAGGTTTAATTGACTGTTTCGGTGTGGTACCGCATTACTACGTGATCCAAACCAGAAAAAGGCCAGGATCCTGCCTACAAGTATGCGAAAAATGCGAAAGTACGAGCCAGATGAGGGCAAATACCAGACCTAACCCAGACATAACCGGCGTTATCCTCTAAAATATTAATCGGGACCAGGTTTAATTGACTGTTTCAGTGTGGTACCACATTACTTCGTGGTCCAAGCCAGAAAAAGGCCAGGATCTGGCCAACAAGTAAGCGAAAAATGCGAAGGTACGAGCCAGATGAAGGCAAATACCAGAACTAACCCACACGTAACCTGCGTTATCCTCTAAAATACTATTCGGAACTAGATTCTATTGACTGTTTCAGTGTGATACCACATTACTACGTGGTCGAAGCCAGAAAAAGGCCAGCATCTGGCCAACAAGTATGCGAAAAATGCGAAAATACGAGCTAGATGACGGCAAATCCCAGACCTATCCGAGACATAACCGGCGTTATCCTCTAAGATATTAATCGCAACCAGGTTTAATTGACTGTTTCAGTGTGATACCACATTACTACGGGATCCAAACCTGAAAAAACCCTGGATCTGGCCTAGAAGCATGCGAAAAACGCGATAGTATGAGCCAGATAATTGCAAATACCAGAACTAACCCAGACATAACCAGCGTTATCCTCTAAAATACTAATCGGAACCAGCTTTTATTGACTGTTTCAGTGTGGTACCACATTACTACGTGATCCAAACCAGAAAAAGCCCAGGATCTGGCCAACAAGTATGCGAGAAATGCGAAAGTACGAGCCAGATGAGGGCAAATACCAGACCTAACCCAGACATAACCGGCGTTATCCTCTAAAATACTAACTGAAACCAGGTTTAATTGACTGTTTCAGTGTGGTACCGCATTACTACGTGATCCAAACCAGAAAAAGGCCAGGATTTGGCCAACAAGTATGCGAAAAATGCGAAAGTACGAGCCAGATGAGGGCAAATACCAGACCTAACCCAGACATAACCGGCATTATCCTCCAAAATATTAATCGGAACCAGGTTTAATTGACAGTTTCAGTGTGGTACCACATTACTACGTGATCCTAACCAAAAAAAACCCAGGATCTTGCCAACAAGTATGCGAAAAATGCGAAAGTACGAGGCAGATGATTGCAAATACCAGAACTAACCCAGACGTTACCTGCGTTATCCTCTAAAATACTATTCGGAACCAGCTTTTATTGACTGTTTCAGTGTGGTACCACATTACTACGTGATCCAAAACAGAAAAAGCCCTGTATCCGGCCAACAAGTATGCGAAAAATGCGAAAGTACGTGCCAGATGTGGGCAAGTTCCAGACCTAGCCCAGACATAACCGGCATATCCTCTAAAATATTATTCGCAACCAGGTTTAATTGTCCGTTTCGTTGTGGATCCACATTACTACGGGATCCATACCAGAAAAAGGCCAGGATCTGGCCAATAAGTATGCGAAAAATGCGAAAGTACGAGCCAGATGATGGCAAATCCCAGACCTAACCGAGACATAACCGGCGTTATCCTCTAAAATATTAATCGCAACCAGGTTTAATTGGCAGTTTCAGTGTGGTACCACATTACTACGAGATCCAAACCAAAAAAAGCCCAGGATCTTGCCAACAAGTATGCGAAAAATGCGAAAATACGAGCCAGATAACGGCAAATCCCAGAACTACCCGAGACATAACCGGCGTTATCCACTAAAATATTAATCGCAACCAGGTTTAATTGACTGTTTCGGTGTGGAACTTCATTACTACGGGATCCAAGCCAGAAAAAGGCCAGGATCTGGCAAACAAGTATACGAAATCGCGAAAGTATGAGCCAGATTGTTGCAAATACCAGAACTAACCCAGACGTTACCTGCGTTATCCTCTAAAATACTATTCGGAACCAGCTTCTATTGACTGTTTCTGTGTGGTACCATATTACTACGTGATCCAAACCTGAGAAAACTCTGGATCTGGCCAAGAAGTATGCGAAAAACGCGATAGTATGAGCCAGATAATTGCAAATACCCGAACTAACCCAGACATAACCAGCGTTATCCTCTAAAATACTAATCGGAACCAGCTTTTATTGACTGTTTCAGTGTGGTACCACATTACTACGTGATCCAAACCAGAAAAAGGCCAGGATCCTGCCTACAAGTATGCGAAAAATGCGAAAGTACGAGCCAGATGAGGGCAAGTACCAGACCTAACCCAGACATAACCGGCGTTATCCTCTAAAATAATAATCGCAACCAGGTTTAATTGACTGCTTCAGTGTGGTACCACATTACAACGTGGTCCAAGCCAGAAAAAGGCCAGGATCTGGCCAACAAGTATGCGAAAAATGCGAAAATACGAGCTAGGTGACGGCAAATCCCAGACCTACCCGAGACATAACCGGCGTTATCCTCTAAAATATTAATCGCAACCAGGTTTAATTGACTGTTTCAGTGTGATACCACATTCCTACGTGGTCCAAACCAGAAAAAGCCCAGGATCTGGCCAACACGTATGCGAGAAATGCGAAAGTATGAGCCAGATGAGGGCAAATCCCAGACCTAACCGAGACATAACCGGCGTTATCCTCTAAAATATTAATCGCAACCAGGTTTAATTGACTGTTTCGGTGTGGAACCACATTACTACGTGGTCCAAGCCAGGAAAAGGCCAGGATCTGGCAAACAAGTATACGAAATCGCGAAGGTATGAGCCAGATGGTTGCAAATACCAGAACTAACCAAGACGTAACCTGCGTTATCCTCCAGAATACCTTTCGGAACCAGATTCTATTGACTGTTTCAGTGTGATACCACATTCCTACGTGGTCCAAACCAGAAAAAGCCCAGGATCTGGCCAACACGTATGCGAGAAATGCGAAAGTATGAGCCAGATGAGGGCAAATCCCAGACCTAACCGAGACATAACCGGCGTTATCCTCTAAAATATTAATCGCAACCAGGTTTAATTGACTGTTTCAGTGTGATACCACATTACTACGTGGTCCAAGCCAGGAAAAGGCCAGGATCTTGCCAACAAGTATGCGAAAAATGCGAAAATACGGGCCAGATAACGGCAAATCCCAGAACTACCCGAGACATAACCGGCGTTATCCTCTAAAATATTAATCGCAACCAGGTTTAATTGACTGTTTCAGTGTGATACCACATTACTACGTGGTCCAAGCCAGGAAAAGGCCAGGATCTGGCAAACAAGTATACGAAATCGCGAAGGTATGAGCCAGATGGTTGCAAATACCAGAACTAACCAAGACGTAACCTGCGTTATCCTCCAGAATACCTTTCGGAACCAGATTCTATTGACCGCTTCAGTGTGGTACCACATTACAACGTGGTCCAAACCAGAAAAAGCCCAGGATCTGGCCAACACGTATGCGAGAAATACGAAAGTATGAGCCAGATGAGGGCAAATCCCAGACCTAACCGAGACATAACCGGCGTTATCCTCTAAAATATTAATCACAACCAGGTTTACTTGACTGTTTCGGTGTGGTACCGCATTACCACGTGATCCAATCCAGAAAAAGGCCAGGATCTGGCCAACAAGTTTGCGAAAAATGCGAAAGTACGAGCCAGATGAGGGCAAATACCAGACCTAACCCAGACATAACCGGCGTTATCCTCTAAAATATTAATCGGAACCAGGTTTAATTGACTGTTTCGGTGTGGAACTTCATTACTACGGGATCCAAACCAGAAAAAGCCCAGGATCTGGCCAACAAGTATGCGAAAAACGCGAAAGTATGAGCCAGATGATTGCAAATACCAGAACTAACCAAGACGTAACCTGCGTTATCCTCCAGAATACCTTTCGGAACCAGATTCTATTGACCGCATCAGTGTGGTACCACATTACAACGTGGTCCAAACCAGAAAAAGCCCAGTATCTGGCCAACAAGTATGCGAAAAATGCGAAAGTACGAGCCAGATGATGGCAAATCCCAGACCTAACCGAGACATAACCGGCGTTATCCTCTAAAATAATAATCGCAACCAGGTTTAATTGACTGCTTCAGTGTGGTACCACATTACAACGTGGTCCAAGCCAGAAAAAGGCCAGGATCTGGCCAACAAGTATGCGAAAAATGCGAAAATACGAGCTAGCTGACGGCAAATCCCAGACCTACCCGAGACATAACCGGCGTTATCCTCTAAAATATTAATCGCAACCAGGTTTAATTGACTGTTTCAGTGTGATACCACATTCCTACGTGGTCCAAACCAGAAAAAGCCCAGGATCTGGCCAACACGTATGCGAGAAATGCGAAAGTATGAGCCAGATGAGGGCAAATCCCAGACCTAACCGAGACATAACCTGCGTTATCCTCCGGAATACCTTTCGGAATCAGATTCTATTGACCGCTTCAGTGTGGTACCACATTACAACGTGGTCCAAACCAGAAAAAGCCCAGTATCTGGCCAACAAGTATGCGAAAAATGCGAAAGTACGAGCCAGATGATGGCAAATCCCAGACCTAACCGAGACATAACCGGCGTTATCCTCTAAAATATTAATCGCAACCAGGTTTACTTGACTGTTTCGGTGTGGTACCGCATTACCACGTGATCCAATCCAGAAAAAGGCCAGGATCTGGCCAACAAGTATGCGAAAAATGCGAAAGTACGAGCCAGATGAGGGCAAATACCAGACCTAACCCAGACATAACCGGCGTTATCCTCTAAAATATTAATCGGAACTAGGTTTAATTGCCGGTTTCGGTGTGGTACCGCATTACTACGTGATCCAAACCAGAAAAAGGCCAGGATCCTGCCTACAAGTATGCGAAAAATGCGAAAGTACGAGCCAGATGAGGGCAAGTACCAGACCTAACCCAGACATAACCGGCATTATCCTCTAAAATATTAATCGCCGCCAGGTTTAATTGACTGTTTCAGTGTGGTACCTCATTACTATGTGGTCCAAGCCAGAAAAAGGTCAGGATCTGCCCAACAAGTATGCGAAAACTGCGAAAGTACGAGCCAGATGAGGACAAATACCAGACCTAACCCAGACATAACCGGCGTTATCCTCTAAAATATTAATCGGAACTAGGTTTAATTGCCGGTTTCGGTGTGGTACCGCATTACTACGTGATCCAAACCAGAAAAAGGCCACGATCCTGCCTACAAGTATGCGAAAAATGCGAAAGTACGAGCCAGATGAGGGCAAGTACCAGACCTAACCCAGACATAACCGGCGTTATCCTCTAAAATATTAATCGGGACCAGGTTTAATTGACTGTTTCAGTGTGGTACCACATTACTTCGTGGTCCAAGCCAGAAAAAGGCCAGGATCTGGCCAACAAGTAAGCGAAAAATGCGAAGGTACGAGCCAGATGAGGGCAAATACCAGAACTAACCCAGACGTAACCTGCGTTATCCTCTAAAATACTATTCGGAACCAGCTTTTATTGACTGTTTCAGTGTGGTACCACATTACTACGTGATCCACACCAAAAAAAGCCCAGGATCTTGCCAACAAGTATGCGAAAAATGCGAAAGTACGAGCCAGATGATTGCAAATACCAGAACTAACCCAAACATAACCAGCGTTATCCTCCAAAATAATCATCGCAACCAGGTTTAATTGACTGCTTCGGTGTGGAACGACATTACGAAGGGATCCAAACCACTAAAAACCCAAGATCTGGCCAACAAGTACGCGAAAATTGCGAAAGTATGAGCCAGATGATTGCAAATAACAGAACTAACCCAGACATAACCAGCGTTATCCTCTAAAATATTAATCGGAACCAGGTTTAATTGACTGTTTCAGTGCGGAACTTCATTACTACGGGATCCAAACCAGAAAAAAACCCAGGATCTGGCCAACAAGTATGTGAAAAACGCGAAAGTATGAGCCAGATGATTGCAAATACCAGAACTAACCCAGACGTAACCTGCGTTATCCTCCAAAATACTATTCGGAACTAGATTCTATTGACTGTTTCAGTGTGATACCACATTACTACGTGGTCGAAGACAGAAAAAGGCCAGGATCTGGCCAACAAGTATGTGAAAAATGCGAAAATACGAGCTAGATGACGACAAATCCCAGACCTACCCGAGACATAACCGGCGTTATCCTCTAAGATATTAATCGCAACCAGGTTTAATTGACTGTTTCAGTGTGATACCACATTACTACGTGGTCCAAGCCAGGAAAAGGCCAGGATCTGGCCAACAAGTAAGCGAGAAATGCGAAAATACGAGCCAGATGACGGCAAATCCCAGACCTACCCGAGACATAACCGGCGTTATCCTCTAAAATATTAATCGCAACCAGGTTTAATTGACTGTTTCGGTGTGGAACTTCATTACTACGGGATCCAAACCAGAAAAAACCCAGGATCTGGCAAAGATGTATGCGAAAAACGCGAATGTATGAGCCAGATGATTGCAAATACCAGAACTAACCCAGACGTAACCTGGGCTATCCTCTAAAATACTATTCGGAACCAGCTTTCATTGACTGTTTCAGTGTGGTACCACATTACTACGTGATCCAAACCAAAAAAAGCCCAGGATCTTGCCAACAAGTATGCGAAAAATGCGAAAGTACGAGCCAGATGATTGCAAATACCAGAACTAGCCCAAACATAACCAGCGTTATCCTCCAAAATATTCATCGCAACCAGGTTTAATTGACTGCTTCGGTGTGGAACGACATTACGACGGGATCCAAACCACAAAAAACCCAAGATCTGGCCAACTAGTACGCGAAAATTGCGAAAAAATGAACCAGATGATTACAAATAACAGAACTAACCCAGACATAACCGGCGTTATCCTCTAAAATATTAATCGGAACCAGGTTTAATTGACTGTTTCAGTGTGGTACCTCATTACTACGTGGTCCAAGCCAGAAAAAGGCCTGGATCTGGCCAACAAGTATGCGATAAATGCGAAAGTATGAGCCAGATGATTGCAAATACCAGAACTAACCCAGATATAACCAGCGTTATCTTCTAAAATATTAATCGGAACCAGGTTTAATTGACTGTTTCAGTGTGGTACCACATTACTACGTGATCCAAACCAAAAAAAGCTCAGGATCCTGCCAACAAGTATGCGAAAAATGCGAAAGTATGAGCCAGATGATTGCAAATACCAGAACTAACCCAGATATAACCATCGTTATCTTCTTAAATATTAATCGGGACCAGGTTTAATTGACTGTTTCAGTGTGGTACCACATTACTTCGTGGTCCAAGCCAGAAAAAGGCCAGGATCTGGCCAACAAGTAAGCGAAAAATGCGAAGGTACGAGCCAGATGAAGGCAAATACCAGAACTAACCGAGACATAACCGGCGTTATCCTCTAAAATAATAATCGCAACCAGGTTTAATTGACTGCTTCAGTGTGGTACCACATTACAACGTGGTCCAAGCCAGAAAAAGGCCAGGATCTGGCCAACAAGCATGCGAAAAATGCGAAAATACGAGCTAGCTGACGGCAAATCCCAGATCTACCCGAGACATAACCGGCGTTATCCTCTAAAATATTAATCGCAACCAGGTTTAATTGACTGTTTCAGTGTGATACCACATTCCTACGTGGTCCAAACCAGAAAAAGCCCAGGATCTGGCCAACACGTATGCGAGAAATGCGAAAGTATGAGCCAGATGAGGGCAAATCCCAGACCTAACCGAGACATAACCGGCGTTATCCTCTAAAATATTAATCGCAACCAGGTTTAATTGTCTGTTTCAGTGTGATACCACATTACTACGTGGTCCAAGCCAGGAAAAGGCCAGGATCTGGCAAACAAGTATACGAAATCGCGAAAGTATGAGCCAGATGGTTGCAAATACCAGAACTAACCAAGACGCAACCTGCGTTATCCTCCAGAATACCTTTCGGAACCAGATTCTATTGACCGCTTCAGTGTGGTACCACATTACAACGTGGTCCAAACCAGAAAAAGCCCAGGATCTGGCCAACACGTATGCGAGAAATGCGAAAGTATGAGCCAGATGAGGGCAAATCCCAGACCTAACCGAGACATAACCTGCGTTATCCTCCGGAATACCTTTCGGAACCAGATTCTATTGACCGCTTCAGTGTGGTACCACATTACAACGTGGTCCAAACCAGAAAAAGCCCAGTATCTGGCCAACAAGTATGCGAAAAATGCGAAAGTACGAGCCAGATGATGGCAAATCCCAGACCTAACCGAGACATAACCGGCGTTATCCTCTAAAATATTAATCGCAACCAGGTTTACTTGACTGTTTCGGTGTGGTACCGCATTACCACGTGATCCAATCCAGAAAAAGGCCAGGATCTGGCCAACAAGTTTGCGAAAAATGCGAAAGTACGAGCCAGATGAGGACAAATACCAGATCTAACCCAGACATAACCGGCGTTATCCTCTAAAATACTAACCGGAACCAGGTTTAATTGACTGTTTCAGTGTGGTACCGCATTACCACGTGATCCAATCCAGAAAAAGGCCAGGATCTGGCCAACAAGTTTGCGAAAAATGCGAAAGTACGAGCCAGATGAGGGCAAATACCAGACCTAACCCAGACATAACCGGCGTTATCCTCTAAAATATTAATCGGAACCAGGTTTAATTGACTGTTTCAGTGTGGATCCACATTACTACGTGATCCAAACCAGAGAAAGCCCAGTTTCTGGCCAACAAGCATGCGAAAAATGCGAAAGTACGAGCCAGATGATGGCAAATCCCAGACCTAACCGAGACATAACCGGCGTTATCCTCTAAAATATTAATCGCAACCAGGTTTAATTGACTGTTTCAGTGCGGAACTTCATTACTACGGGATCCAAACCAGAAAAAAACCCAGGATCTGGCCAACAAGTATGTGAAAAACGCGAAAGTATGAGCCAGATGATTGCAAATACCAGACCTAACCCAGACATAACCTGCGTTATCCTCCAAAATACTATTCGGAACTAGATTCTATTGACTGTTTCAGTGTGGTACCACATTACTTCGTGGTCCAAGCCAGAAAAAGGCCAGGATCTGGCCAACAAGTATGCGAAAAATGCGAAAATACGAGCTAGATGACGGCAAATCCCAGACCTACCCGAGACATAACCGGCGTTATCCTCTAAGATATTAATCGCAACCAGGTTTAATTGACTGTTTCAGTGTGATACCACATTACTACGTGGTCCAAGCCAGGAAAAGGCCAGGATCTGGCCAACAAGTAAGCGAGAAATGCGAAAATACGAGCCAGATGACGGCAAATCCCAGACCTACCCGAGACATAACCGGCGTTATCCTCTAAAATATTAATCGCAACCAGGTTTAATTGACTGTTTCGGTGTGGAACTTCATTACTACGGGATCCAAACCAGAAAAAACCCAGGATCTGGCAAAGATGTATGCGAAAAACGCGAATGTATGAGCCAGATGATTGCAAATACCAGAACTAACCCAGACGTAACCTGGGCTATCCTCTAAAATACTATTCGGAACCAGCTTTCATTGACTGTTTCAGTGTGGTATCACATTACTACGTGATCCAAACCAAAAACAGCCCAGGATCTTGCCAACAAGTATGCGAAAAATGCGAAAGTACGAGCCAGATGATTGCAAATACCAGAACTAGCCCAAACATAACCAGCGTTATCCTCCAAAATATTCATCGCAACCAGGTTTAATTGACTGCTTCGGTGTGGAACGACATTACGACGGGATCCAAACCACAAAAAACCCAAGATCTGGCCAACTAGTACGCGAAAATTGCGAAAAAATGAACCAGATGATTACAAATAACAGAACTAACCCAGACATAACCGGCGTTATCCTCTAAAATATTAATCGGAACCAGGTTTAATTGACTGTTTCAGTGTGGTACCTCATTACTACGTGGTCCAAGCCAGAAAAAGGCCTGGATCTGGCCAACAAGTATGCGATAAATGCGAAAGTATGAGCCAGATGATTGCAAATACCAGAACTAACCCAGATATAACCAGCGTTATCTTCTAAAATATTAATCGGAACCAGGTTTAATTGACTGTTTCAGTGTGGTACCACATTACTACGTGATCCAAACCAAAAAAAGCTCAGGATCCTGCCGACAAGTATGCGAAAAATGCGAAAGTATGTGCCAGATGATTGCAAATACCAGAACTAACCCAGATATAACCAGCGTTATCTTCTTAAATATTAATCGGAACCAGGTTTAATTGACTGTTTCAGTGTGGTACCTCATTACTATGTGGTCCAAGCCAGAAAAAGGTCAGGATCTGCCCAACAAGTAAGCGAAAAATGCGAAAGTACGAGCCAGATGAGGACAAATACCAGACCTAACCCAGACATAACCGGCGTTATCCTCTAAAATATTAATCGGAACTAGGTTTAATTGACTGTTTCGGTGTGGTACCGCATTACTACGTGATCCAAACCAGAAAAAGGCCAGGATCCTGCCTACAAGTATGCGAAAAATGCGAAAGTACGAGCCAGATGAGGGCAAATACCAGACCTAACCCAGACATAACCGGCGTTATCCTCTAAAATATTAATCGGGACCAGGTTTAATTGACTGTTTCAGTGTGGTACCACATTACTTCGTGGTCCAAGCCAGAAAAAGGCCAGGATCTGGCCAACAAGTAAGCGAAAAATGCGAAGGTACGAGCCAGATGAAGGCAAATACCAGAACTAACCCACACGTAACCTGCGTTATCCTCTAAAATACTATTCGGAACTAGATTCTATTGACTGTTTCAGTGTGATACCACATTACTACGTGGTCGAAGCCAGAAAAAGGCCAGCATCTGGCCAACAAGTATGCGAAAAATGCGAAAATACGAGCTAGATGACGGCAAATCCCAGACCTACCCGAGACATAACCGGCGTTATCCTCTAAGATATTAATCGCAACCAGGTTTAATTGACTGTTTCAGTGTGATACCACATTACTACGTGGTCCAAGCCAGGAAAAGGCCAGGATCTGGCCAACAAGTATGCGAAAAATGCGAAAGTACGAGCCAGATGATTGCAAATACCAGAACTAACCCAAACATAACCAGCGTTATCCTCCAAAATATTCATCGCAACCAGGTTTAATTGACTGCTTCGGTGTGGAACGACATTACGAAGGGATCCAAACCACTAAAAACCCAAGATCTGGCCAACAAGTACGCGAAAATTGCGAAAGTATGAGCCAGATGATTGCAAATAACAGAACTAACCCAGACATAACCAGCGTTATCCTCTAAAATATTAATCGGAACCAGGTTTAATTGACTGTTTCAGAGTGGAACTTCATTACTACGGGATCCAAACCAGAAAAAAACCCAGGATCTGGCCAACACGTATACGAGAAATGCGAAAGTACGAGGCAGATGGTTGCAAATACCAGAACTAACCCAGACGTTACCTGCGTTATCCTCTAAAATACTATTCGGAACCAGCTTTTATTGACTGTTTCAGTGTGATACCACATTACTACGTGGTCCAAGCCAGGAAAAGGCCAGGATCTGGCCAACAAGTATGCGAGAAATGCGAAAATACGAGCCAGATGACGGCAAATCCCAGACCTACCCGAGACATAACCGGCGTTATCCTCTAAAATATTAATCGCAACCAGGTTTAATTGACTGTTTCGGTTTGGAACTTCATTACTACGGGATCCAAACCAGAAAAAACCCAGGATCCGGCAAAGATGTATGCGAAAAACGCGAATGTATGAGCCAGATGATTGCAAATACCAGAACTAACCCAGACGTAACCTGCGCTATCCTCTAAAATACTATTCGGAACCAGCTTTTATTGACTGTTTCAGTGTGGTACCACATTACTACGTGATCCAAACTAAAAAAAGCCCATAATCTTGCCAACAAGTATGCGAAAAATGCGAAAGTACGAGTCAGATGATTGCAAATACCAGAACTAACCCAAACATAACCAGCGTTATCCTCCAAAATATTCATCGCAACCAGGTTTGATTGACTGCTTCGGTGTGGAACCTGATTTCGACGGGATCCAAGCCACAGAAAACCCAAGATATGGCCAACAAGTACGAGAAAATTGCAAAAGTATGGGCCAGATGATTGCAAATACCAGAACTAACCCAGACATAACCAGCGTTATCCTCTAAAATATTAATCGCCACCAGCTCTTATTCACCGTTTCAGGGTGGTACCACATTACAACGTGATCCAAACCAGAAAAAGGCCAGGATCTGGCCAACAAGTATGCGAAAAATGCGAAAATACGAGGCAGATGAGGGCAAATACCAGACCTAACCCAGACATAACCGGCGTTATCCCCTAAAATATTCATTCCAACCAGGTTTAATTGACTGTTTCGGTGTGGAACCACATTACTACGGGATCCAAACCTGAAAAAACCCTGGATCTGGCCTAGAAGCATGCGAAAAACGCGATAGTATGAGCCAGATAATTGCAAATACCAGAACTAACCCAGACATAACCAGCGTTATCCTCTAAAATACTAATCGGAACCAGCTTTTATTGACTGTTTCAGTGTGGTACCACATTACTACGTGATCCAAACCAGAAAAAGCCCAGGATCTGGCCAACAAGTATGCGAGAAATGCGAAAGTACGAGCCAGATGAGGGCAAATACCAGACCTAACCCAGACATAACCGGCGTTATCCTCTAAAATACTAACTGAAACCAGGTTTAATTGACTGTTTCAGTGTGGTACCGCATTACTACGTGATCCAAACCAGAAAAAGGCCAGGATTTGGCCAACAAGTATGCGAAAAATGCGAAAGTACGAGCCAGATGAGGGCAAATACCAGACCTAACCCAGACATAACCGGCATTATCCGCCAAAATATTAATCGGAACCAGGTTTAATTGACAGTTTCAGTGTGGTACCACATTACTACGTGATCCTAACCAAAAAAAACCCAGGATCTTGCCAACAAGTATGCGAAAAATGCGAAAGTACGAGGCAGATGATTGCAAATACCAGAACTAACCCAGACGTTACCTGCGTTATCCTCTAAAATACTATTCGGAACCAGCTTTTATTGACTGTTTCAGTGTGGTACCACATTACTACGTGATCCAAAACAGAAAAAGCCCAGTATCCGGCCAACAAGTATGCGAAAAATGCGAAAGTACGAGCCAGATGTGGGCAAGTTCCAGACCTAGCCCAGACATAACCGGCATATCCTCTAAAATATTAATCGCAACCAGGTTTTATTGTCCGTTTCGTTGTGGATCCACATTACTACGGGATCCATACCAGAAAAAGGCCAGGATCTGGCCAATAAGTATGCGAAAAATGCGAAAGTACGAGCCAGATGATGGCAAATCCCAGACCTAACCGAGACATAACCGGCGTTATCCTCTAAAATATTAATCGCAACCAGGTTTAATTGGCTGTTTCAGTGTGGTACCACATTACTACGAGATCCAAACCAAAAAAAGCCCAGGATCTTGCCAACAAGTATGCGAAAAATGTGAAAATACGAGCCAGATAACGGCAAATCCCAGAACTACCCGAGACATAACCGGCGTTATCCACTAAAATATTAATCGCAACCAGGTTTAATTTACTGTTTCGGTGTGGAACTTCATTACTACGGGATCCAAGCCAGAAAAAGGCCAGGATCTGGCAAACAAGTATACGAAATCGCGAAAGTATGAGCCAGATTGTTGCAAATACCAGAACTAACCCAGACATAACCAGCGTCATCCTCTAAAATACTATTCGGAACCAGCTTCTATTGACTGTTTCTGTGTGGTACCATATTACTACGTGATCCAAACCTGAGAAAACTCTGGATCTGGCCAAGAAGTATGCGAAAAACGCGATAGTATGAGCCAGATAATTGCAAATACCCGAACTAACCCAGACATAACCAGCGTTATCCTCTAAAATACTAATCGGAACCAGCTTTTATTGACTGTTTCAGTGTGGTACCACATTACTACGTGATCCAAACCAGAAAAAGGCCAGGATCCTGCCTACAAGTATGCGAAAAATGCGAAAGTACGAGCCAGATGAGGGCAAGTACCAGACCTAACCCAGACATAACCGGCGTTATC
Source organism: Colletes latitarsis (assembly GCF_051014445.1). NCBI lineage: Eukaryota > Metazoa > Arthropoda > Insecta > Hymenoptera > Colletidae > Colletes > Colletes latitarsis. The sequence goes on along the minus strand of NW_027488370.1, from coordinate 9,068,997 downwards.
CTCTAAAATAATAATCGCAACCAGGTTTAATTGACTGCTTCAGTGTGGTACCACATTACAACGTGGTCCAAGCCAGAAAAAGGCCAGGATCTGGCCAACAAGTATGCGAAAAATGCGAAAATACGAGCTAGCTGACGGCAAATCCCAGACCTACCCGAGACATAACCGGCGTTATCCTCTAAAATATTAATCGCAACCAGGTTTAATTGACTGTTTCAGTGTGATACCACATTCCTACGTGGTCCAAACCAGAAAAAGCCCAGGATCTGGCCAACACGTATGCGAGAAATGCGAAAGTATGAGCCAGATGAGGGCAAATCCCAGACCTAACCGAGACATAACCGGCGTTATCCTCTAAAATATTAATCGCAACCAGGTTTAATTGACTGTTTCAGTGTGATACCACATTACTACGTGGTCCAAGCCAGGAAAAGGCCAGGATCTTGCCAACAAGTATGCGAAAAATGCGAAAATACGGGCCAGATAACGGCAAATCCCAGAACTACCCGAGACATAACCGGCGTTATCCTCTAAAATATTAATCGCAACCAGGTTTAATTGACTGTTTCAGTGTGATACCACATTACTACGTGGTCCAAGCCAGGAAAAGGCCAGGATCTGGCAAACAAGTATACGAAATCGCGAAGGTATGAGCCAGATGGTTGCAAATACCAGAACTAACCAAGACGTAACCTGCGTTATCCTCCAGAATACATTTCGGAACCAGATTCTATTGACCGCTTCAGTGTGGTACCACATTACAACGTGGTCCAAACCAGAAAAAGCCCAGGATCTGGCCAACACGTATGCGAGAAATGCGAAAGTATGAGCCAGATGAGGGCAAATCCCAGACCTAAACGAGACATAACCGGCGTTATCCTCTAAAATATTAATCACAACCAGGTTTACTTGACTGTTTCGGTGTGGTACCGCATTACCACGTGATCCAATCCAGAAAAAGGCCAGGATCTGGCCAACAAGTTTGCGAAAAATGCGAAAGTACGAGCCAGATGAGGGCAAATACCAGACCTAACCCAGACATAACCGGCGTTATCCTCTAAAATATTAATCGGAACCAGGTTTAATTGACTGTTTCGGTGTGGAACTTCATTACTACGGGATCCAAACCAGAAAAAGCCCAGGATCTGGCCAACATGTATGCGAAAAACGCGAAAGTATGAGCCAGATGATTGCAAATACCAGAACTAACCAAGACGTAACCTGCGTTATCCTCCAGAATACCTTTCGGAGCCAGATTCTATTGACCGCTTCAGTGTGGTACCACATTACAACGTGGTCCAAACCAGAAAAAGCCCAGTATCTGGCCAACAAGTATGCGAAAAATGCGAAAGTACGAGCCAGATGATGGCAAATCCCAGACCTAACCGAGACATAACCGGCGTTATCCTCTAAAATAATAATCGCAACCAGGTTTAATTGACTGCTTCAGTGTGGTACCACATTACAACGTGGTCCAAGCCAGAAAAAGGCCAGGATCTGGCCAACAAGTATGCGAAAAATGCGAAAATACGAGCTAGCTGACGGCAAATCCCAGACCTACCCGAGACATAACCGGCGTTATCCTCTAAAATATTAATCGCAACCAGGTTTAATTGACTGTTTCAGTGTGATACCACATTCCTACGTGGTCCAAACCAGAAAAAGCCCAGGGTCTGGCCAACACGTATGCGAGAAATGCGAAAGTATGAGCCAGATGAGGGCAAATCCCAGACCTAACCGAGACATAACCGGCGTTATCCTCTAAAATATTAATCGCAACCAGGTTTAATTGACTGTTTCAGTGTGATACCACATTACTACGTGGTCCAAGCCAGGGAAAGGCCAGGATCTGGCAAACAAGTATACGAAATCGCGAAAGTATGAGCCAGATGGTTGCAAATACCAGAACTAACCAAGACGTAACCTGCGTTATCCTCCAGAATACCTATCGGAACCAGATTCTATTGACCGCTTCAGTGTGGTACCACATTACAACGTGGTCCAAACCAGAAAAAGCCCAGGATCTGGCCAACACGTATGCGAGAAATGCGAAAGTATGAGCCAGATGAGGGCAAATCCCAGACCTAACCGAGACATAACCTGCGTTATCCTCCGGAATACCTTTCGGAACCAGATTCTATTGACCGCTTCAGTGTGGTACCACATTACAACGTGGTCCAAACCAGAAAAAGCCCAGTATCTGGCCAACAAGTATGCGAAAAATGCGAAAGTACGAGCCAGATGATGGCAAATCCCAGACCTAACCGAGACATAACCGGCGTTATCCTCTAAAATATTAATCGCTACCAGGTTTACTTGACTGTTTCGGTTTGGTACCGCATTACCACGTGATCCAATCTAGAAAAAGGCCAGGATCTGGCCAACAAGTTTGCGAAAAATGCGAAAGTACGAGCCAGATGAGGACAAATACCAGATCTAACCCAGACATAACCGGCGTTATCCTCTAAAATACTAACCGGAACCAGGTTTAATTGACTGTTTCAGTGTGGTACCGCATTACCACGTGATCCAATCCAGAAAAAGGCCAGGATCTGGCCAACAAATTTGCGAAAAATGCGAAAGTACGAGCCAGATGAGGGCAAATACCAGACCTAACCCAGACATAACCGGCGTTATCCTCTAAAATATTAATCGGAACCAGGTTTAATTGACTGTTTCAGTGTGGATCCACATTACTACGTGATCCAAACCAGAGAAAGCCCAGTTTCTGGCCAACAAGCATGCGAAAAATGCGAAAGTACGAGCCAGATGATGGCAAATCCCAGACCTAACCGAGACATAACCGGCGTTATCCTCTAAAATATTAATCGCAACCAGGTTTAATTGACTGTTTCGGTGTGGAACTTCATTACTACGGGATCCAAACCAGAAAAAGCCCAGGATCTGGCCAACAAGTATGCGAAAAACGCGAAAGTATGAGCCAGACGATTGCAAATACCAGAACTAACCAAGACGTAACCTGCGTTATCCTCCAGAATACCTTTCGGAACCAGATTCTATTGACCGCTTCAGTGTGGTACCACATTACAACGTGGTCCAAACCAGAAAAAGCCCAGTATCTGGCCAACAAGTATGCGAAAAATGCGAAAGTACGAGCCAGATGATGGCAAATCCCAGACCTAACCGAGACATAACCGGCGTTATCCTCTAAAATATTAATCGCAACCAGGTTTAATTGACTGTTTCAGTGTGGTACCACATTACAACGTGGTCCAAGCCAGAAAAAGGCCAGGATCTGGCCAACAAGTATGCGAAAAATGCGAAAATACGAGCTAGATGACGGCAAATCCCAGACCTACCCGAGACATTATCGGCGTTATCCTCTAAAATATTAATCGCAACCAGGTTTAATTGACTGTTTCTGTGTGATACCACATTACTACGTGGTCCAAGCCAGAAAAAGGCCAGGATCTGGCAAACAAGTATACGAAATCGCGAAAGTATGAGGCAGATGGTTGCAAATACCAGAACTAACCCAGACATAACCAGCGTCATCCTCTAAAATACTATTCGGAACCAGCTTCTATTGACTGTTTCTGTGTGGTACCATATTACTACGTGATCCAAACCTGAAAAAACCCTGGATCTGGCCAAGAAGTATGCGAAAATCGCGATAGTACGAGCCAGATAATTGCAAATACCAGAACTAACACAGACATAACCAGCGTTATCCTTTAAAATACTAATAGGAACCAGCTTTTATTGACTGTTCCAGTCTGGTACGACATTACTACGTGATCCAAACCAGAAAAAGCCCAGGATCTGGCCAACAAGTTTGCGAAAAATGCGAAAGTACGAGCCAGATGAGGGCAAATACCAGACCTAACCCAGACATAACCGGCGTTATCCTCTAAAATATTAATCGGAACCAGGTTTAATTGACTGTTTCAGTGTGGATCCACATTACTACGTGATCCAAACCAAAAAAAGCCCAGGATCTTGCCAACAAGTATGCGAAAAATTCGAAAATACGAGCCAGATGACGGCAAATCCCAGAACTACCCGAGACATAACCGGCGTTATCCTCTAAAATATTAATCGCAACCAGGTTTAATTGACTGTTTCAGTGTGGAACTTCATTACTACGGGATCCAAACCAGAAAAAGCCCAGGATCTGGCCAACAAGTATGCGAAAAATGCGAAAGTACGAGCCAGATGATGGCAAATCCCAGACCTAACCAAGACGTAAACGGCGTTATCCTCTAAAATACTAATCGGAACCTGCTTTTATTGACAGTTTCAGTTTGGTACCACATTACTACGTGATCCAAACCAGAAAAAGCCCAGGATCTGGCCAACAAGTATGCGAGAAATGCGAAAGTATGAGCCAGATGAGGGCAAATCCCAGACCTAACCGAGACGTAACCGGCGTTATCCTCTAAAATATTAATCGCAACCAGGTTTACTTGACTGTTTCGGTGTGGTACCTTATTACCACGTGATCCAAATCAAAAAAAGCCCAGGACCTTGCCAACAAGTATGCCAAAGATGCGAAAGTACGAGCCAGGTGAGGGCAAATACCAGACCTAACCCAGACTTAACCGGCGTTATCCTCTAAAATATTAATCGGAACCAGGTTTAATTGACTGTTTCAGTGTGGTACCACATTACTACGTGATCCAAACCAAAAAAAACCCAGGATCTTGCCAACAAGTATGCGAAAAATGCGAAAGTACGAGCCAGATGATTGCAAATACCAGAACAAACCCAAACATAACCAGCGTTATCCTCCAAAATATTCATTACAACCAGGTTTAATTGACTGCATCGTTGTGGAACCATATTACGACGGGATCCAAACCACAAAAAACCCAAGATCTGGCCAACAAGTACGCGAAAATTACGAAAGCACGAGACAGATGAGGGCAAATCCCTGACCTAACCGAGACATAACCGGCGTTATCCTCTAAAATATTAATCGGAACCAGGTTTAATTGACTGTTTCAGTGTGGTACCACATTACTACGTGATCCAAACCAAAAAAAACCCAGGATCTTGCCAACAAGTATGCGAAAAATGCGAAAGTATGAGCCAGATGGTTGCAAATACCAGAACTAACCCAGACGTAACCTGCGTTATCCTCTAAAATATTAATCGCAACCAGGTTTAATTGACTGTTTCGGTGTGGAACTTCATTACTACGGGATCCAAACCAGAAAAAACCCAGGATCTGGCCAACAAGTATGCGAAAAACGCGAAAGTATGAGCCAGATGATTGCAAATACCAGAACTAACCAAGACGTAACCTGCGTTATCCTCCGGAATACCTTTCGGAACCAGATTCTATTGACGGCTTCAGTGTGGTACCACATTACAACGTGGTCCAAGCCAGAAAAAGGCCAGGATCTGGCCAACAAGTATGCGAAAAATGCGAGAATACGAGCCAGATGACGGCAAATCCCAGACCTACCCGAGACATAACCGGCGTTATCCTCTAAAATATTAATCGCAACCAGGTTTAATTGAGTGTTTCAGTGTGATACCACATTACTACGTGGTCCAAGCCAGAAAAAGGCCAGGATCTGGCAAACAAGTATACGAAGTCGCGAAAGTATGAGGCAGATGGTTGCAAATACCGGAACTAACCCAGACATAACCAGCGTCATCCTCTAAAATACTATTCGGAACCAGCTTCTATTGACTGTTTCTGTGTGGTATCATATTACTACGACATCCAAACCTGAAAAAACCCTGGATCTGGCCAAGAAGTATGCGAAAAACGCGATAGTATTAGCCAGATAATTGCATATACCAGAACTAACCCAGACATAACCAGCGTTATCCTCTAAAATACTAATAGGAACCAGCTTTTATTCACTGATTCAGTCTGGTACGACAGTACTACGTGATCCAAACCAGAAAAAGCCCAGGATCTGGCCAACAAGTATGCGAGAAATGCGAAAGTATGAGCCAGATGAGGGCAAATCCCAGACCTAACCGAGACATAACCGGCGTTATCCTCTAAAATATTAATCGCAACCTGGTTTACTTGACTGTTTCGGTGTGGTACCGCATTACCACGTGATCCAATCCAGAAAAAGGCCAGGATCTGGCCAACAAGTTTGCGAAAAATGCGAAAGTACGAGCCAGGTGAGGGCAAATACCAGACCTAACCCAGACTTAACCGGCGTTATCCTCTAAAATATTAATCGGAACCAGGTTTAATTGACTGTTTCAGTGTGGTACCACATTACTACGTGATCCAAACCAAAAAAAACCCAGGATCTTGCCAACAAGTATGCGAAAAATGCGAAAGTACGAGCCAGATGATTGCAAATACCAGAACTAACCCAAACATAACCAGCGTTATCCTCCAAAATATTCATTACAACCAGGTTTTATTGACTGCATCGGTGTGGAACCACATTACGACGGGATCCAAACCACAAAAAACCCAAGATCTGGCCAACAAGTACGCGAAAATTACGAAAGCACGAGACAGATGAGGGCAAATCCCTGACCTAACCGAGACATAACGGGCGTTGTCCTCTAAAATATTAATCGCAACCAGGTTTAATTGTCTGTTTCGGTGTGGATCCACATTACTACGGGATCCAAACCAGAAAAAGGCCAAGATCTGACCAACAAGTATGCGAAAAATGCGAAAGTACGAGCCAGATGATGGCAAATCCCAGACCTAACCGAGACATAACGGCGTTATCCTCTAAAATATTAATCGCAACCAGGTTTAATTGACTGTTTCGGTGTGGAACTTCATTACTACGGGATCCAAACCAGGAAAAACCCAGGATCCGGCCAACAAGTATGCGAAAAACGCGAAAGTATGAGCCAGATGATTGCAAATACCAGAACTAACCAAGACGTAACCTGCGTTATCCTCCGGAATACCTTTCGGAACCAGATTCTATTGACGGCTTCAGTGTGGTACCACATTACAACGTGGTCCAAGCCAGAAAAAGGCCAGGATCTGGCCAACAAGTATGCGAAAAATGCGAGAATACGAGCCAGATGACGGCAAATCCCAGACCTACCCGAGACATAACCGGCGTTATCCTCTAAAATATTAATCGCAACCAGGTTTAATTGAGTGTTTCAGTGTGATACCACATTACTACGTGGTCCAAGCCAGAAAAAGGCCAGGATCTGGCAAACAAGTATACGAAGTCGCGAAAGTATGAGGCAGATGGTTGCAAATACCGGAACTAACCCAGACATAACCAGCGTCATCCTCTAAAATACTATTCGGAACCAGCTTCTATTGACTGTTTCTGTGTGGTATCATATTACTACGACATCCAAACCTGAAAAAACCCTGGATCTGGCCAAGAAGTATGCGAAAAACTCGATAGTATTAGCCAGATAATTGCATATACCAGAACTAACCCAGACATAACCAGCGTTATCCTCTAAAATACTAATAGGAACCAGCTTTTATTGACTGATTCAGTCTGGTACGACATTACTACGTGATCCAAACCAGAAAAAGCCCAGGATCTGGCCAACAAGTATGCGAGAAATGCGAAAGTATGAGCCAGATGAGGGCAAATCCCAGACCTAACCGAGACATAACCGGCGTTATCCTCTAAAATATTAATCGCAACCTGGTTTACTTGACTGCTTCGGCGTGGTACCGCATTACCACGTGATCCAATCCAGAAAAAGGCCAGGATCTGGCCAACAAGTTTGCGAAAAATGCGAAAGTACGAGCCAGGTGAGGGCAAATACCAGACCTAACCCAGACTTAACCGGCGTTATCCTCTAAAATATTAATCGGAACCAGGTTTAATTGACTGTTTCAGTGTGGTACCACATTACTACGTGATCCAAACCAAAAAAAACCCAGGATCTTGCCAACAAGTATGCGAAAAATGCGAAAGTACGAGCCAGATGATTGCAAATACCAGAACTGACCCAAACATAACCAGCGTTATCCTCCAAAATATTCATTACAACCAGGTTTAATTGACTGCATCGGTGTGGAACCATATTACGACGGGATCCAAACCACAAAAAACCCAAGATCTGGCCAACAAGTACGCGAAAATTACGAAAGCACGAGACAGATGGGGGCAAATCCCTGACCTAACCGAGACATAACCGGCGTTATCCTCTAAAATATTAATCGGAACCAGGTTTAATTGACTGTTTCAGTGTGGTACCACATTACTACGTGATCCAAACCAAAAAAAACCCAGGATCTTGCAAACAAGTATACGAAATCGCGAAAGTATGAGGCAGATGGTTGCAAATACCGGAACTAACCCAGACATAACCAGCGTCATCCTCTAAAATACTATTCGGAACCAGCTTCTATTGACTGTTTCTGTGTGGTACCATATTACTACGAGATCCAAACCTGAAAAAACCCTGGATCTGGCCAAGAAGTATGCGAAAAACGCGATAGTATGATCCAGATAATTGCAAATACCAGAACTAACCCAGACATAACCAGCGTTATCCTCTAAAATACTAATAGGAACCCGCTCTTAGTGACTGTTTCAGTGTGGTACCACATTACTACGTGATCCAAACCAGAAAAAGCCCAGGATCTGGCCAACAAGTATGCGAGAAATGCGAAAGTATGAGCCAGATGGGGGCAAATCCCAGACCTAACCGAGACATAACCGGCGTTATCCTCTAAAATACTAACCGGAACCAGGTTTAATTGACTGCTTCAGTGTGGTACCGCATTACTACGTGATCCAATCCAGAAAAAGGCCAGGATCTGGCCAACAAGTTTGCGAAAAATGCGAAAGTACGAGGCAGATGATGGCAAATACCAGACCTAACCCAGACATAACCGGCGTTATCATCGAAAATACTAACCGGAACCAGGTTTAATTAACTGTTTCAGTGTGGTACCGCATTACTACGTGATCCAAACCAGAAATGGGCCAGGATCTGGCCAACAAGTATGCCAAAGATGCGAAAATACGAGACAGATGGGGGCAAATACCAGACCTAACCCAGACATAACCGTTGTTATCCTCTAAAATATTAATCGGAACCAGGTTTAATTGACTGTTTCAGTGTGGATCCACATTACTACGTGATCCAAACCAGAAAAAGCCAAGTATCTGGCCAACAAGTATGCGAAAATTGCGAAAGTACGAGCCAGATGATAGCAAATCCCAGACCTAACCGAGACATAAATGGCGTTATCCTCTAAAATATTAATCACAACCAGGTTTAACTGACTGTTTCAGTGTGGTACCACATTACTACGTGATCCAAACCAAAAAAAGCCCAGGATCTTGCCAACAAGTATGCGAAAAATTCGAAAATACGAGACAGATGACGGCAAATCCCAGAACTACCCGAGACATAACCGGCGTTATCCTCTAAAATATTAATCGCAACCAGGTTTAATTGACTGTTTCGGTGTGGAACTTCATTACCACGGGATCCAAACCAGAAAAAACCCAGGATCTGGCCAACAAGTATGCGAAAAATGCGAAAATACGAGCCACATGACAGCAAATCCCAGAACTACCCGAGTCATAACCAGCGTCATCCTCTAAAATACTATTCGGAACCAGCTTCTATTGACTGTTTCAGTGTGGTACCACAATACGACGTGATCCAAACCAAAAAAAACCCAGGATCTGGCCAACAAGTATGCGAGAAATGCGAAAGTATGAGACAGATGAGGGCAAATCCCAGACCTAACCGAGACATAACCGGCGTTATCCTCTAGAATATTAATCGCAACCAGGTTTACTTGACTGTTTCGGTGTGGTACCGCATTACTACGTGATCCAAACCAGAAAAAGGCCAGGATCTGGCCAACAAGTATGCCTAAGATGCGAAAGTACGAGCCAGATGAGGGCAAATACCAGACCTAACCCAGACATAACCGGCGTTATCCTCTAAAATATTAATCGGAACCAGGTTTAATTGACTGTTTCAGTGTGGATCCACATTACTACGTGATCCAAACCAGAGAAAGCCCAGTATCTGGCCAACAAGCATGCGAAAAATGCGAAAGTACGAGCCAGATGATGGCAAATCCCAGACCTAACCGAGACATAACCGGCGTTATCCTCTAAAATATTAATCGCAACCAGGTTTAATTGACTGTTTCTGTGTGGTACCACATTACTACGTGATCCAAACCAAAAAAAGCCCAGGATCTTGCCAACAAGTATGCGAAAAATGCGAAAGTATGAGCCAGATGGGGGCAAATCCCAGACCTAACCGAGACGTAACCGGCGTTATCCTCTAAAATATTAATCGCAACCAGGTTTACTTGACTGTTTCGGTGTGGTACCGTATTACCACGTGATCCAAATCAAAAAAAGCCCAGGACCTTGCCAACAAGTATGCCAAAGATGCGAAAGTACGAGCCAGGTGAGGGCAAATACCAGACTTAACCCAGACTTAACCGGCGTTATCCTCTAAAATATTAATCGGAACCAGGTTTAATTGACTGTTTCAGTGTGGTACCACATTACTACGTGATGCAAACCAAAAAAAACCCAGGATCTTGCCAACAAGTATGCGAAAAATGCGAAAGTACGAGCCAGATGATTGCAAATACCAGAACTAACCCAAACATAACCAGCGTTATCCTCCAAAATATTCATTACAACCAGGTTTAATTGACTGCATCGGTGTGGAACCATATTACGACGGGATCCAAACCACAAAAAACCCAAGATCTGGCCAACAAGTACGCGAAAATTACGAAAGCACGAGACAGATGAGGGCAAATCCCTGACCTAACCGAGACATAACCGGCGTTATCCTCTAAAATATTAATCGCAGCCAGGTTTATTTGACTGTTTCAGTGTTATACCACATTACTACGTGGTCCAAGCCAGAAAAATGCCAGGATCTGGCAGACAAGTATACGAAATCGCGAAGGTATGAGCCAGATGGTTGCAAATACCAGAACTAACCCAGACGTAACCTGCGTTATACTCTAAAATATTAATCGCAACCAGGTTTAATTGACTGTTTCGGTGTGGAACTTCATTACTGCGGGATCCAAACCAGAAAAAACCCAGGATCTGGCCAACAGGTATGCGAAAAACGCGAAAGTATGAGCCAGATGATTGCAAATACCAGAACTAACCAAGACGTAACCTGCGTTCTCCTCCGGAATACCTTTCGGAACCAGATTCTATTGACGGCTTCAGTGTGGTACCACATTACAACGTGGTCCAAGCCAGAAAAAGGCCAGGATCTGGCCAACAAGTATGCGAAAAATGCGAGAATACGAGCCAGATGACGGCAAATCCCAGACCTACCCGAGACATAACCGGCGTTATCCTCTAAAATATTAATCGCAACCAGGTTTAATTGAGTGTTTCAGTGTGATACCACATTACTACGTGGTCCAAGCCAGAAAAAGGCCAGGATCTGGCAAACAAGTATACGAAGTCGCGAAAGTATGAGGCAGATGGTTGCAAATACCGGAACTAACCCAGACATAACCAGCGTCATCCTCTAAAATACTATTCGGAACCAGCTTCTATTGACTTACTGTGTGGTATCATATTACTACGAGATCCAAACCTGAAAAAACCCTGGATCTGGCCAAGAAGTATGCGAAAAACGCGATAGTATTAGCCAGATAATTGCATATACCAGAACTAACCCAGACATAACCAGCGTTATCCTCTAAAATACTAATAGGAACCAGCTTTTATTGACTGTTTCAGTCTGGTACGACATTACTACGTGATCCAAACCAGAAAAAGCCCAGGATCTGGCCAACAAGTATGCGAGAAATGCGAAAGTATGAGCCAGATGAGGGCAAATCCCAGACCTAACCGAGACATAACCGGCGTTATCCTCTAAAATATTAATCGCAACCTGGTTTACTTGACTGTTTCGGTGTGGTACCGCATTACCACGTGATCCAATCCAGAAAAAGGCCAGGATCTGGCCAACAAGTTTGCGAAAAATGCGAAAGTACGAGCCAGATGAGGGCAAATACCAGACCTAACCCAGACATAACCGGCGTTATCCTCTAAAATACTAACCGGAACCAGGTATAATTGACTGTTTCAGTGTGGTACCGCATTACTACGTGATCCAAACCAGAAAAAGCCCAGTATCTGGCCAACAAGTTTGCGAAAAATGCGAAAGTACGAGCCAGATGATGGCAAATCCCAGACCTACCCGAGACATAACCGGCGTTATCCTCTAAAATATTAATTGCAACCAGGTTTAATTGACTGTTTCGGTGTGGAACTTCATTACTACGGGATCCAATCCAGAAAAAGCCCAGGATCTGGCCAACAAGTATGCGAAAAATGCGATAGTATTAGCCAGATAATTGCATATACCAGAACTAACCCAGACATAACCAGCGTTATCCTCTAAAATACTAATAGGAACCAGTTTTTATTGACTGATTCAGTCTGGTACGACATTACTACGCGATCCAAACCAGAAAAAGCCCAGGATCTGGCCAACAAGTATGCGAGAAATGCGAAAGTATGAGCCAGATGAGGGCAAATACCAGACCTAACCCAGACATAACCGGCGTTATCCTCTAAAATATTAATCGGAACCAGGTTTAATTGACTGTTTCAGTGTGGATCCACATTACTACGTGATCCAAACCAGAGAAAGCCCAGTATCTGGCCAACAAGCATGCGAAAAATGCGAAAGTACGAGCCAGATGATGGCAAATCCCAGACCTAACCGAGACATAACCGGCGTTATCCTCTAAAATATTAATCGCAACCAGGTTTAATTGACTGTTTCTGTGTGGTACCACATTACTACGTGATCCAAACCAAAAAAAGCCCAGGATCTTGCCAACAAGTATGCGAAAAATGCGAAAGTATGAGCCAGATGGGGGCAAATCCCAGACCTAACCGAGACGTAACCGGCGTTATCCTCTAAAATATTAATCGCAACCAGGTTTACTTGACTGTTTCGGTGTGGTACCGTATTACCACGTGATCCAAATCAAAAAAAGCCCAGGACCTTGCCAACAAGTATGCCAAAGATGCGAAAGTACGAGCCAGGTGAGGGCAAATACCAGACTTAACCCAGACTTAACCGGCGTTATCCTCTAAAATATTAATCGGAACCAGGTTTAATTGACTGTTTCAGTGTGGTACCACATTACTACGTGATGCAAACCAAAAAAAACCCAGGATCTTGCCAACAAGTATGCGAAAAATGCGAAAGTACGAGCCAGATGATTGCAAATACCAGAACTAACCCAAACATAACCAGCGTTATCCTCCAAAATATTCATTACAACCAGGTTTAATTGACTGCATCGGTGTGGAACCATATTACGACGGGATCCAAACCACAAAAAACCCAAGATCTGGCCAACAAGTACGCGAAAATTACGAAAGCACGAGACAGATGAGGGCAAATCCCTGACCTAACCGAGACATAACCGGCGTTATCCTCTAAAATATTAATCGCAGCCAGGTTTATTTGACTGTTTCAGTGTTATACCACATTACTACGTGGTCCAAGCCAGAAAAATGCCAGGATCTGGCAGACAAGTATACGAAATCGCGAAGGTATGAGCCAGATGGTTGCAAATACCAGAACTAACCCAGACGTAACCTGCGTTATACTCTAAAATATTAATCGCAACCAGGTTTAATTGACTGTTTCGGTGTGGAACTTCATTACTGCGGGATCCAAACCAGAAAAAACCCAGGATCTGGCCAACAGGTATGCGAAAAACGCGAAAGTATGAGCCAGATGATTGCAAATACCAGAACTAACCAAGACGTAACCTGCGTTCTCCTCCGGAATACCTTTCGGAACCAGATTCTATTGACGGCTTCAGTGTGGTACCACATTACAACGTGGTCCAAGCCAGAAAAAGGCCAGGATCTGGCCAACAAGTATGCGAAAAATGCGAGAATACGAGCCAGATGACGGCAAATCCCAGACCTACCCGAGACATAACCGGCGTTATCCTCTAAAATATTAATCGCAACCAGGTTTAATTGAGTGTTTCAGTGTGATACCACATTACTACGTGGTCCAAGCCAGAAAAAGGCCAGGATCTGGCAAACAAGTATACGAAGTCGCGAAAGTATGAGGCAGATGGTTGCAAATACCGGAACTAACCCAGACATAACCAGCGTCATCCTCTAAAATACTATTCGGAACCAGCTTCTATTGACTTACTGTGTGGTATCATATTACTACGAGATCCAAACCTGAAAAAACCCTGGATCTGGCCAAGAAGTATGCGAAAAACGCGATAGTATTAGCCAGATAATTGCATATACCAGAACTAACCCAGACATAACCAGCGTTATCCTCTAAAATACTAATAGGAACCAGCTTTTATTGACTGTTTCAGTCTGGTACGACATTACTACGTGATCCAAACCAGAAAAAGCCCAGGATCTGGCCAACAAGTATGCGAGAAATGCGAAAGTATGAGCCAGATGAGGGCAAATCCCAGACCTAACCGAGACATAACCGGCGTTATCCTCTAAAATATTAATCGCAACCTGGTTTACTTGACTGTTTCGGTGTGGTACCGCATTACCACGTGATCCAATCCAGAAAAAGGCCAGGATCTGGCCAACAAGTTTGCGAAAAATGCGAAAGTACGAGCCAGATGAGGGCAAATACCAGACCTAACCCAGACATAACCGGCGTTATCCTCTAAAATACTAACCGGAACCAGGTATAATTGACTGTTTCAGTGTGGTACCGCATTACTACGTGATCCAAACCAGAAAAAGCCCAGTATCTGGCCAACAAGTTTGCGAAAAATGCGAAAGTACGAGCCAGATGATGGCAAATCCCAGACCTACCCGAGACATAACCGGCGTTATCCTCTAAAATATTAATTGCAACCAGGTTTAATTGACTGTTTCGGTGTGGAACTTCATTACTACGGGATCCAATCCAGAAAAAGCCCAGGATCTGGCCAACAAGTATGCGAAAAATGCGATAGTATTAGCCAGATAATTGCATATACCAGAACTAACCCAGACATAACCAGCGTTATCCTCTAAAATACTAATAGGAACCAGTTTTTATTGACTGATTCAGTCTGGTACGACATTACTACGCGATCCAAACCAGAAAAAGCCCAGGATCTGGCCAACAAGTATGCGAGAAATGCGAAAGTATGAGCCAGATGAGGGCAAATCCCAGACCTAACCGAGACATAACCGGCGTTATCCTCTAAAATATTAATCGCAACCAGGTTTAATTGAATGTTTCGGTGTGGAACTTCATTACCACGGGATCCAAACCAGAAAAAACCCAGGATCTGGCCAACAAGTATGCGAAAAATGCGAAAATACGAGCCACATGACAGCAAATCCCAGAACTACCCGAGTCATAACCAGCGTCATCCTCTAAAATACTATTCGGAACCAGCTTCTATTGACTGTTTCAGTGTGGTACCACATTACGACGTGGTCCAAGCCAGAAAAAGGCCAGGATCTGGCAAACAAGTATACGAAGTCGCGAAAGTATGAGGCAGATGGTTGCAAATACCGGAACTAACCCAGACATAACCAGCGTCATCCTCTAAAATACTATTCGGAACCAGCTTCTATTGACTTACTGTGTGGTATCATATTACTACGAGATCCAAACCTGAAAAAACCCTGGATCTGGCCAAGAAGTATGCGAAAAACGCGATAGTATTAGCCAGATAATTGCATATACCAGAACTAACCCAGACATAACCAGCGTTATCCTCTAAAATACTAATAGGAACCAGCTTTTATTGACTGTTTCAGTCTGGTACGACATTACTACGTGATCCAAACCAGAAAAAGCCCAGGATCTGGCCAACAAGTATGCGAGAAATGCGAAAGTATGAGCCAGATGAGGGCAAATCCCAGACCTAACCGAGACATATCCGGCGTTATCCTCTAAAATATTAATCGCAACCTGGTTTACTTAACTGTTTCGGTGTGGTACCGCATTACCACGTGATCCAATCCAGAAAAAGGCCAGGATCTGGCCAACAAGTTTGCGAAAAATGCGAAAGTACGAGCCAGATGAGGGCAAATACCAGACCTAACCTAGACATAACCGGCGTTATCCTCTAAAATACTAACCGGAACCAGGTATAATTGACTGTTTCAGTGTGGTACCGCATTACTACGTGATCCAAACCAGAAAAAGGCCAGGATCTGGCCAACAAGCATGCGAAAAATGCGAAAGTACGAGCCAGATGATGGCAAATCCCAGACCTAACCGAGACATAACCGGCGTTATCCTCTAAAATATTAATCGCAACCAGGTTTAATTGACTGTTTCAGTGTGGTACCACATTACTACGTGATCCAAACCAAAAAAAGCCCAGGATCTTGCCAACAAGTATGCGAAAAATTCGAAAATACGAGCCAGATGACGGCAAATCCCAGAACTACCCGAGACATAACCTGCGTTATCCTCTAAAATATTAATCGCAACCAGGTTTAATTGACTGTTTCGGTGTGGAACTTCATTACCACGGGATCCAAACCAGAAAAAACCCAGGATCTGGCCAACAAGTATGCGAAAAATGCGAAAATACGAGCCACATGACAGCAAATCCCAGAACTACCCGAGTCATAACCAGCGTCATCCTCTAAAATACTATTCGGAACCAGCTTCTATTGACTGTTTCAGTGTGGTACCACATTACGACGTGATCCAAACCAAAAAAAACCCAGGATCTGGCCAACAAGTATGCGAGAAATGCGAAAGTATGAGCCAGATGAGGGCAAATCCCAGACCTAACCGAGACATAACCGGCGCTATCCTCTAAAATACTAATCGGAACCAGCTATTATTGACTGCTTCAGTTTGGTACCACATTACTACGTGATCCAAACCAGAAAAAGCCCAGGATCTGGCCAACAAGTATGCGAGAAATGCGAAAGTATGAGCCAGATGAGGGCAAATCCCAGACCTAACCGAGACGTAACCGGCGTTATCCTCTAAAATATTAATCGCAACCAGGTTTACTTGACTGTTTCGGTGTGGTACCGCATTACCACGTGATCCAAACCAAAAAAAGCCCAGGATCTCGCCAACAAGTATGCCAAAGATGCGAAAGTACGAGCCAGGTGAGGGCAAATACCAGACCTAACCCAGACTTAACCGGCGTTATCCTCTAAAATATTAATCGGAACCAGGTTTAATTGACTGTTTCAGTGTGGTACCACATTACTACGTGATCCAAACCAAAAAAAGCCCAGGATCTTGCCAACAAGTATGCGAAAAATTCGAAAATACGAGCCAGATGACGGCAAATCCCAGAACTACCCGAGACATAACCTGCGTTATCCTCTAAAATATTAATTGCAACCAGGTTTAATTGACTGTTTCGGTGTGGAACTTCATTACTACGTGATCCAAACCAGAAAAAGCCCAGGATCTGGCCAACAAGTATGCGAGAAATGCGAAAGTACGAGCCAGATGATGGCAAATCCCAGACCTAACCGGGACGTAACCGGCGTTATCCTCTAAAATACTAATCGGAACCAGCTATTATTGACTGCTTCAGTTTGGTACCACATTACTACGTGATCCAAACCAGAAAAAGGCCAGGATCTGGCCAACAAGTATGCGAGAAATGCGAAAGTATGAGCCAGATGAGGGCAAATCCCAGACCTAACCGAGACATAACCGGCGTTATCCTCTAAAATACTAACCGGAACCAGGTTTAATTGACTGCTTCAGTGTGGTACCGCATTACTACGTGATCCAATCCAGAAAAAGGCCAGGATCTGGCCAACAAGTTTGCGAAAAATGCGTAAGTACGAGCCAGATGATGGCAAATACCAGACCTAACCCAGACATAACCGGCGTTATCCTCTAAAATACTAACCGGAACCAGGTTTAATTAACTGTTTCAGTGTGGTACCGCATTACTACGTGATCCAAACCAGAAATAGGCCAGGATCTGGCCAACAAGTATGCCAAAGATGCGAAAGTACGAGACAGATGAGGGCAAATACCAGACCTAACCCAGACATAACCGGCGTTATCCTCTAAAATATTAATCGGAACCAGGTTTAATTGACTGTTTCAGTGTGGATCCACATTACTACGTGATCCAAACCAGAAAAAGCCAAGTATCTGGCCAACAAGTATGCGAAAAATGCGAAAGTACGAGCCAGATGATAGCAAATCCCAGACCTAACCGAGACATAACCGGCGTTATCCTCTAAAATATTAATCGCAATCAGGTTTAATTGACTGTTTCAGTGTGGTACCACATTACTACGTGATCCAAACCAAAAAAAGCCCAGGATCTTGCCAACAAGTATGCCAAAGTTGCGAAAGTACGAGCCAGATGATTGCAAATACCAGAACTAACCCAAACATAACCAGCGTTATCCTCCAAAATATTCATTACAACCAGGTTTAATTGACTGCATCGGTGTGGAACCACATTACTACGTGATCCAAACCAGAAAAAGCCCAGGATCTGGCCAACTAGTATGCGAGAAATGCGAAAGTATGAGCCAGATGAGGGCAAATCCCAGACATAACCGAGACGTAACCGGCGTTATCCTCTAAAATATTAATCGCAACCAGGTTTACTTGACTGTTTCGGTGTGGTACCGCATTACCACGTGGTCCAAACCAAAAAACGCCCAGGATCTTGCCAACAAGTATGCCAAAGATGCGAAAGTACGAGCCAGGTGAGGGCAAATACCAGACCTAACCCAGACTTAACCGGCGTTATCCTCTAAAATATTAATCGCGACCAGGTTTAATTGACTGTTTCAGTGTGGTACCACATTACTACGTGATCCAAACCAAAAAAAGCCCAGGATCTTGCCAACAAGTATGCGAAAAATTCGAAAATACGAGCCAGATGACGGCAAATCCCAGAACTACCCGAGACATAACCTGCGTTATCCTCTAAAATATTAATTGCAACCAGGTTTAATTGACTGTTTCGGTGTGGAACTTCATTACTCCGGGATCCAAACCAGAAAAAGCCCAGGATCTGGCCAACAAGTATGCGAAAAATGCGAAAGTACGAGCCAGATGATGGCAAATCCCAGACCTATCCGGGACGTAACCGGCGTTATCCTCTAAAATACTAATCGGAGCCAGCTTTTATTGACTGCTTCAGTTTGGTACCACATTACTACGTGATCCAAACCAGAAAAAGCCCAGGATCTGGCCAACAAGTATGCGAGAAATGCGAAAGTATGAGCCAGATGAGGGCAAATCCCAGACCTAACCGAGACGTAACCGGCGTTATCCTCTAAAATATTAATCGCAACCAGGTTTACTTGACTGTTTCTGTGTGGTACCGCATTACCACGTGATCCAAACCAAAAAAAGCCCCGGATCTTGCCAACAAGTATGCCAAAGATGCGAAAGTACGAGCCAGGTGAGGGCAAATACCAGACCTAACCCAGACTTAACCGGCGTTATCCTCTAAAATATTAATCGGAACCAGGTTTAATTGACTGTTTCAGTGTGGTACCACATTACTACGTGATCCAAACCAAAAAAAACCCAGGATCTTGCCTACAAGTATGCGAAAAATGCGAAAGTACGAGCCAGATGATTGCAAATACCAGAACTAACCCAAACATAACCAGCGTTATCCTCCAAAATATTCATTACAACCAGGTTTAATTGACTGCATCGGTGTGGAACCACATTACGACGGGATCCAAACCACAAAAAACCCAAGATCTGGCCAACAAGTACGCGAAAATTACGAAAGCACGAGACAGATGAGGGCAAATCCCTGACCTAACCGAGACATAACCGGCGTTATCCTCTAAAATATTAATCGCAACCAGGTTTAATTGTCTGTTTCGGTGTGGATCCACATTACTACGGGATCCAAACCAGAAAAAGGCCAAGATCTGACCAACAAGTATGCGAAAAATGCGAAAGTACGAGCCAGATGATGGCAAATCCCAGACCTAACCGAGACATAACCGGCGTTATCCTCTAAAATATTAATCGCAACCAGGTTTAATTGACTGTTTCGGTGTGGAACTTCATTACTACGGGATCCAAACCAGGAAAAACCCAGGATCCGGCCAACAAGTATGCGAAAAATGCGAAAATACGAGCCAGATGACGGCAAATCCCAGACCTACCCGAGACATAACCGGCGTTATCCTCTAAAATATTAATCGCAACCAGGTTTAATTGACTGTTTCAGTGTTATAGCACATTACTACGTGGTCCAAGCCAGAAAAATGCCAGGATCTGGCAAACAAGTATACGAAATCGCGAAAGTATGAGCCAGATGGTTGCAAATACCAGAACTAACCCAGACGTAACCTGCGTTATCCTCTAAAATATTAATCGCAACCAGGTTTAATTGACTGTTTCGGTGTGGAACTTCATTACTATGGGATCCAAACCAGAAAAAACCCAGGATCTGGCCAACAAGTATGCGAAAAACGCGAAAGTATGAGCCAGATGATTGCAAATACCAGAACTAACCAAGACGTAACCTGCGTTATCCTCCGGAATACCTTTCGGAACCAGATTCTATTGACGGCTTCAGTGTGGTACCACATTACAACGTGGTCCAAGCCAGAAAAAGGCCAGGATCTGGCCAACAAGTATGCGAAAAATGCGAGAATACGAGCCAGATGACGGCAAATCCCAGACCTACCCGAGACATAACCGGCGTTATCCTCTAAAATATTAATCGCAACCAGGTTTAATTGACTGTTTCAGTGTGATATCACATTACTACGTGGTCCAAGCCAGAAAAAGGCCAGGATCTGGCAAACAAGTATACGAAATCGCGAAAGTATGAGGCAGATGGTTGCAAATACCGGAACTAACCCAGACATAACCAGCGTCATCCTCTAAAATACTATTCGGAACCAGCTTCTATTGACTGTTTCTGTGTGGTACCATATTACTACGAGATCCAAACCTGAAAAAACCCTGGATCTGGCCAAGAAGTATGCGAAAAACGCGATAGTATGATCCAGATAATTGCAAATACCAGAACTAACCCAGACATAACCAGCGTTATCCTCTAAAATACTAATAGGAACCAGCTTTTAGTGACTGTTTCAGTGTGGTACCACATTACTACGTGATCCAAACCAGAAAAAGGCCAGGATCTGGCCAACAAGTATGCGAGAAATGCGAAAGTATGAGCCAGATGAGGGCAAATCCCAGACCTAACCGAGACATAACCGGCGTTATCCTCTAAAATACTAACCGGAACCAGGTTTAATTGACTGCTTCAGTGTGGTACCGCATTACTACGTGATCCAATCCAGAAAAAGGCCAGGATCTGGCCAACAAGTTTGCGAAAAATGCGAAAGTACGAGCCAGATGATGGCAAATACCAGACCTAACCCAGACATAACCGGCGTTATCCTCTAAAATACTAACCGGAACCAGGTTTAATTAACTGTTTCAGTGTGGTACCACATTACTACGCGATCCAAACCAAAAAAAGCCCAGGATCTTGCCAACAAGTATGCGAAAAATTCGAAAATACGAGACAGATGACGGCAAATCCCAGAACTACCCGAGACATAACCTGCGTTATCCTCTAAAATATTAATCGCAACCAGGTTTAATTGACTGTTTCGGTGTGGAACTTCATTACCACGGGATCCAAACCAGAAAAAACCCAGGATCTGGCCAACAAGTATGCGAAAAATGCGAAAATACGAGCCACATGACAGCAAATCCCAGAACTACCCGAGTCATAACCAGCGTCATCCTCTAAAATACTATTCGGAACCAGCTTCTATTGACTGTTTCAGTGTGGTACCACATTACGACGTGATCCAAACCAAAAAAAACCCAGGATCTGGCCAACAAGTATGCGAGAAATGCGAAAGTACGAGCCAGATGAGGGCAAATACCAGACCTAACCCAGACATAACCGGCGTTATCCTCTAAAATACTAACCGGAACCAGGTATAATTGACTGTTTCAGTGTGGTACCGCATTACTACGTGATCCAAACCAGAAAAAGGCCAGGATCTGGCCAACAAGTATGCCTAAGATGCGAAAGTACGAGCCAGATGAGGGCAAATACCAGACCTAACCCAGACATAACCGGCGTTATCCTCTAAAATATTAATCGGAACCAGGTTTAATTGACTGTTTCAGTGTGGATCCACATTACTACGTGATCCAAACCAGAAAAAGCCCAGTATCTGGCCAACAAGTATGCGAAAAATGCGAAAGTACGAGCCAGATGACGGCAAATCCCAGACCTAACCGAGACATAACCGGCGTTATCCTCTAAAATATTAATCGCAACCAGGTTTAATTGACTGTTTCAGTGTGGTACCATATTACCACGTGATCCAAACCAAAAAAAGCCCAGGATCTTGCCAACAAGTATGCGAAAAATTCGAAAATACGAGCCAGATGACGGCAAATCCCAGAACTACCCGAGACATAACCTGCGTTATCCTCTAAAATATTAATTGCAACCAGGTTTAATTGACTGTTTCGGTGTGGAACTTCATTACTCCGGGATCCAAACCAGAAAAAGCCCAGGATCTGGCCAACAAGTATGCGAAAAATGCGAAAGTACGAGCCAGATGAGGGCAAATCCCAGACCTAACCGAGACGTAACCGGCGTTATCCTCTAAAATATTAATCGCAACCAGGTTTACTTGACTGTTTCGGTGTGGTACCGCATTACCACGTGATCCAAACCAAAAAAAGCCCAGGATCTTGCCAACAAGTATGCCAAAGATGCGAAAGTACGAGCCAGGTGAGGGCAAATACCAGACCTAACCGAGACGTAACCGGCGTTATCCTCTAAAATATTAATCGCAACCAGGTTTACTTGACTGTTTCGGTGTGGTACCGCATTACCACGTGATCCAAACCAAAAAAAGCCCAGGATCTTGCCAACAAGTATTTGAAAAATTCGAAAATACGATCCAGATGACGGCAAATCCCAGACCTACCCGAGACATAACCGGGGTTATCCTCTAAAATATAAATCGCAACCAGGTTTAATTGACTGCTTCAGTGTGGTACCGCATTACTACGTGATCCAAACCAAAAAAAGCCCAGGATCTGGCCAACAAGTATGCGAGAAATGCGAAAGTATGAGCCAGATGAGGGCAAATCCCAGACATAACCGAGACATAACCGGCGTTAACCTCTAGAATATTAATCGCAACCAGGTTTAATTGAGTGTTTCAGTGTGTTACCACATTACTACGTGATCCAAACCAAAAAAAACCCAGGATCTTGCCAACAAGAATGCGAAAAATGCGAAAGTACGAGCCAGATGATTGCAAATACCAGAACTAACCCAAACATAACCAGCGTTATCCTCCAAAATATTCATTGCAACCAGGTTTAATTGACTGCATCGGTGTGGAACCACATTACGACGGGATCCAAACCACAAAAAACCCAAGATCTGGCCAACAAGTACGCGAAAATTACGAAAGCACGAGACAGATGAGGGCAAATCCCTGACCTAACCGAGACATAACCGGCGTTATCGTCTAAAATATTAACCGCAACCACGTTTAATTGACTGTTTCGGTGAGGAACCTCGTTACTACGGGATCCAAACCAGAAAACACCCAGGATCTGGCCAACAAGTATGCGAAAAACGCGAAAGTATGAGCCAGATGAGGGCAAATCCCAGACCTAACCGAGACGTAACCGGCGTTATCCTCTAAAATATTAATCGCAACCAGGTTTACTTGACTGTTTCGGTGTGGTACCGCATTACCACGTGATCCAAACCAAAAAAAGCCCCGGATCTTGCCAACAAGTATGCCAAAGATGCGAAAGTACGAGCCAGGTGAGGGCAAATACCAGACCTAACCCAGACTTAACCGGCGTTATCCTCTAAAATATTAATCGGAACCAGGTTTAATTGACTGTTTCAGTGTGGTACCACATTACTACGTGATCCAAACCAAAAAAAACCCAGGATCTTGCCTACAAGTATGCGAAAAATGCGAAAGTACGAGCCAGATGATTGCAAATACCAGAACTAACCCAAACATAACCAGCGTTATCCTCCAAAATATTCATTACAACCAGGTTTAATTGACTGCATCGGTGTGGAACCACATTACGACGGGATCCAAACCACAAAAAACCCAAGATCTGGCCAACAAGTACGCGAAAATTACGAAAGCACGAGACAGATGAGGGCAAATCCCTGACCTAACCGAGACATAACCGGCGTTATCCTCTAAAATATTAATCGCAACCAGGTTTAATTGTCTGTTTCGGTGTGGATCCACATTACTACGGGATCCAAACCAGAAAAAGGCCAAGATCTGACCAACAAGTATGCGAAAAATGCGAAAGTACGAGCCAGATGATGGCAAATCCCAGAACTAACCGAGACATAACCGGCGTTATCCTCTAAAATATTAATCGCAACCAGGTTTAATTGACTGTTTCGGTGTGGAACTTCATTACTACGGGTTCCAAACCAGGAAAAACCCAGGATCCGGCCAACAAGTATGCGAAAAATGCGAAAATACGAGCCAGATGACGGCAAATCCCAGACCTACCCGAGACATAACCGGCGTTATCCTCTAAAATATGAATCGCAACCAGGTTTAATTGACTGTTTCAGTGTTATAGCACATTACTACGTGGTCCAAGCCAGAAAAATGCCAGGATCTGGCAAACAAGTATACGAAATCGCGAAAGTATGAGCCAGATGGTTGCAAATACCAGAACTAACCCAGACGTAACCTGCGTTATCCTCTAAAATATTAATCGCAACCAGGTTTAATTGACTGTTTCGGTGTGGAACTTCATTACTATGGGATCCAAACCAGAAAAAACCCAGGATCTGGCCAACAAGTATGCGAAAAACGCGAAAGTATGAGCCAGATGATTGCAAATACCAGAACTAACCAAGACGTAACCTGCGTTATCCTCCGGAATACCTTTCGGAACCAGATTCTATTGACGGCTTCAGTGTGGTACCACATTACAACGTGGTCCAAGCCAGAAAAAGGCCAGGATCTGGCCAACAAGTATGCGAAAAATGCGAGAATACGAGCCAGATGACGGCAAATCCCAGACCTACCCGAGACATAACCGGCGTTATCCTCTAAAATATTAATCGCAACCAGGTTTAATTGACTGTTTCAGTGTTATAGCACATTACTACGTGGTCCAAGCCAGAAAAATGCCAGGATCTGGCAAACAAGTATACGAAATCGCGAAAGTATGAGGCAGATGGTTGCAAATACCGGAACTAACCCAGACATAACCAGCGTCATCCTCTAAAATACTATTCGGAACCAGCTTCTATTGACTGTTTCTGTGTGGTACCATATTACTACGAGATCCAAACCTGAAAAAACCCTGGATCTGGCCAAGAAGTATGCGAAAAACGCGATAGTATGATCCAGATAATTGCAAATACCAGAACTAACCCAGACATAACCAGCGTTATCCTCTAAAATACTAATAGGAACCAGCTTTTAGTGACTGTTTCAGTGTGGTACCACATTACTACGTGATCCAAACCAGAAAAAGGCCAGGATCTGGCCAACAAGTATGCGAGAAATGCGAAAGTATGAGCCAGATGAGGGCAAATCCCAGACCTAACCGAGACATAACCGGCGTTATCCTCTAAAATACTAACCGGAACCAGGTTTAATTGACTGCTTCAGTGTGGTACCGCATTACTACGTGATCCAATCCAGAAAAAGGCCAGGATCTGGCCAACAAGTTTGCGAAAAATGCGAAAGTACGAGCCAGATGATGGCAAATACCAGACCTAACCCAGACATAACCGGCGTTATCCTCTAAAATACTAACCGGAACCAGGTTTAATTAACTGTTTCAGTGTGGTACCGCATTACTACGTGATCCAAACCAGAAATAGGCCAGGATCTGGCCAACAAGTATGCCAAAGATGCGAAAGTACGAGACAGATGAGGGCAAATCCCAGACCTAACCGAGACATAACCGGCGTTATCCTCTAAAATATTAATCGCAACCAGGTTTAATTGAGTGTTTCAGTGTGGTACCACATTACTACGCGATCCAAACCAAAAAAAGCCCAGGATCTTGCCAACAAGTATGCGAAAAATTCGAAAATACGAGACAGATGATTGCAAATACCAGAACTAACCCAAACATAACCAGCGTTATCCTCCAAAATATTCATTACAACCAGGTTTAATTGACTGCATCGGTGTGGAACCACATTACTACGTGATCCAAACCAGAAAAAGCCCAGGATCTGGCCAACTAGTATGCGAGAAATGCGAAAGTATGAGCCAGATGAGGGCAAATCCCAGACCTAACCGAGACATAACCGGCGTTATCCTCTAAAATATTAATCGCAACCAGGTTTAATTGAGTGTTTCAGTGTGGTACCACATTACTACGCGATCCAAACCAAAAAAAGCCCAGGATCTTGCCAACAAGTATGCGAAAAATTCGAAAATACGAGACAGATGACGGCAAATCCCAGAACTACCCGAGACATAACCGGCGTTATCCTCTAAAATATTAATCGCGACCAGGTTTAATTGACTGTTTCGGTGTGGAACTTCATTACCACGGGATCCAAACCAAAAAAAGCCCAGGATCTTGCCAACAAGTATGCGAAAAATTCGAAAATACGAGCCAGATGACGGCAAATCCCAGAACTACCCGAGACATAACCTGCGTTATCCTCTAAAATATTAATTGCAACCAGGTTTAATTAACTGTTTCGTTGTGGAACTTCATTACTCCGGGATCCAAACCAGAAAAAGCCCAGGATCTGGCCAACAAGTATGCGAAAAATGCGAAAGTACGAGCCACATGATGGCAAATCCCAGACCTAACCGGGACGTAACCGGCGTTATCCTCTAAAATACTAATCGGAACCAGCTTTTAGTGACTGTTTCAGTGTGGTACCACATTACTACGTGATCCAAACCAAAAAAAACCCAGGATCTGGCCAACAAGTATGCCAAAGATGCGAAAGTACGAGACAGATGAGGGCAAATACCAGACCTAACCCAGACATAACCGGCGTTATCCTCTAAAATATTAATCGGAACCAGGTTTAATGGACTGTTTCAGTGTGGATCCACATTACTACGTGATCCAAACCAGAAAAAGCCAAGTATCTGGCCAACAAGTATGCGAAAAATGCGAAAGTACGAGCCAGATGATAGCAAATCCCAGACCTAACCGAGACATAACCGGCGTTATCCTCTAAAATATTAATCGCAACCAGGTTTAATTGACTGTTTCAGTGTGGTACCACATTACTACGTGATCCAAACCAAAAAAAGCCCAGGATCTTGCCAACAAGTATGCGAAAAACTCGAAAATACGAGACAGATGACGGCAAATCCCAGAACTACCCGAGACATAACCGGCGTTATCCTCTAAAATATTAATCGCAACCAGGTTTAATTGACTGTTTCGGTGTGGTACCGCATTACCACGTGATCCAAACCAAAAAAAGCCCAGGATCTTGCCAACAAGTATGCCAAAGATGCGAAAGTACGAGCCAGGTGAGGGCAAATACCAGACCTAACCCAGACTTAACCGGCGTTATCCTCTAAAATATTAATCGGAACCAGGTTTAATTGACTGTTTCAGTGTGGTACCACATTACTACGTGATCCAAACCAAAAAAAGCCCAGGATCTTGCCAACAAGTATGCGAAAAATTCGAAAATACGAGCCAGATGACGGCAAATCCCAGAACTACCCGAGACATAACCTGCATTATCCTCTAAAATATTAATTGCAACCAGGTTTAATTGACTGTTTCGGTGTGGAACTTCATTACTCCGGGATCCAAACCAGAAAAAGCCCAGGATCTGGCCAACAAGTATGCGAAAAATGCGAAAGTACGAGCCACATGATGGCAAATCCCAGACCTAACCGGGACGTAACCGGCGTTATCCTCTAAAATACTAATCGGAACCAGCTTTTAGTGACTGTTTCAGTGTGGTACCACATTACTACGTGATCCAAACCAGAAAAAGGCCAGGATCTGGCCAACAAGTATGCGAAAAATGCGATAGTACGAGCCAGATGATGGCAAATCCCAGACCTAACCGGGACGTAACCGGCGTTATCCTCTAAAATACTATTCGGAACCAGCTTCTATTGACTGTTTCAGTGTGGTACCACATTACGACGTGATCCAAACCAAAAAAAACCCAGGATCTGGCCAACAAGTATGCCAAAGATGCGAAAGTACGAGACAGATGAGGGCAAATACCAGACCTAACCCAGACATAACCGGCGTTATCCTCTAAAATATTAATCGGAACCAGGTTTAATTGACTGCTTCAGTGTGGATCCACATTACTACGTGATCCAAACCAGAAAAAGCCCAGGATCTGGCCAACAAGTATGCGAAAAATGCGAAAGTACGAGCCAGATGATGGCAAATCCCAGACCTAACCGGGACGTAACCGGCGTTATCCTCTAAAATACTAATCGGAACTAGCTTTTATTGACTGCTTCAGTTTGCTACCACATTACTACGTGATCCAAACCAGAAAAAGCCCAGGATCTGGCCAACAAGTATGCGAGAAATGCGAAAGTATGAGCCAGATGAGGGCAAATCCCAGACCTAACCGAGACGTAACCGGCGTTATCCTCTAAAATATTAATCGCAACCAGGTTTACTTGACTGTTTCGGTGTGGTACCGCATTACCACGTGATCCAAACCAAAAAAAGCCCAGGATCTTGCCAACAAGTATGCCAAAGATGCGAAAGTACGAGCCAGGTGAGGGCAAATACCAGACCTAACCCAGACTTAACCGGCGTTATCCTCTAAAATATTAATCGGAACCAGGTTTAATTGACTGTTTCAGTGTGGTACCACATTACTACGTGATCCAAACCAAAAAAAGCCCAGGATCTTGCCAACAAGTATGCGAAAAATTCGAAAATACGAGCCAGATGACGGCAAATCCCAGAACTACCCGAGACATAACCTGCATTATCCTCTAAAATATTAATTGCAACCAGGTTTAATTGACTGTTTCGGTGTGGAACTTCATTACTCCGGGATCCAAACCAGAAAAAGCCCAGGATCTGGCCAACAAGTATGCGAAAAATGCGAAAGTACGAGCCAGATGATGGCAAATCCCAGACCTAACCGGGACGTAACCGGCGTTATCCTCTAAAATGCTAATCGGAACCAGCTTTTATTGACTGCTTCAGTTTGGTACCACATTACTACGTGATCCAAACCAGAAAAAGCCCAGGATCTGGCCAACAAGTATGCGAGAAATGCGAAAGTATGAGCCAGATGAGGGCAAATCCCAGACCTAACCGAGACGTAACCGGCGTTATCCTCTAAAATATTAATCGCAACCAGGTTTACTTGACTGTTTCGGTGTGGTACCGCATTACCACGTGATCCAAACCAAAAAAAGCCCAGGATCTTGCCAACAAGTATTTGAAAAATTCGAAAATACGATCCAGATGACGGCAAATCCCAGACCTACCCGAGACATAACCGGGGTTATCCTCTAAAATATTAATCGCAACCAGGTTTAATTGACTGCTTCAGTGTGGTACCGCATTACTACGTGATCCAAACCAAAAAAAGCCCAGGATCTGGCCAACAAGTATGCGAGAAATGCGAAAGTATGAGCCAGATGAGGGCAAATCCCAGACATAACCGAGACATAACCGGCGTTAACCTCTAGAATATTAATCGCAACCAGGTTTAATTGAGTGTTTCAGTGTGTTACCACATTACTACGTGATCCAAACCAAAAAAAACCCAGGATCTTGCCAACAAGAATGCGAAAAATGCGAAAGTACGAGCCAGATGATTGCAAATACCAGAACTAACCCAAACATAACCAGCGTTATCCTCCAAAATATTCATTGCAACCAGGTTTAATTGACTGCATCGGTGTGGAACCACATTACGACGGGATCCAAACCACAAAAAACCCAAGATCAGGCCAACAAGTACGCGAAAATTACGAAAGCACGAGACAGATGAGAGCAAATCCCTGACCTAACCGAGACATAACCGGCGTTATCGTCTAAAATATTAACCGCAACCACGTTTAATTGACTGTTTCGGTGAGGAACCTCGTTACTACGGGATCCAAACCAGAAAACACCCAGGATCTGGCCAACAAGTATGCGAAAAACGCGAAAGTATGAGCCAGATGATAGCAAATACCAGAACTAACCCAGACGTAACCTGCGTTATCCTCTAAAATACTAATCGGAACTAGATTCTATTGACTGTTTCAGTGTGATACCACATTACTACGAGGTCGAAGCCAGAAAAAGGCCAGGATCTGGCCAACAAGTATGCGAAAAATGCGAAAATACGAGCTAGATGACGGCAAATCCCAGACCTACCCGAGACACAACCGGCGTTATCCTCTAAAATATTAATCGCAACCGGGTTTAATTGACTGTTTCAGTGTAATACCACATTACTACGTGGTCCAAGCCAGGAAAAGGCCAGGATCTGGCCAACAAGTATGCGAGAAATGCGAAAATACGAGCCAGATGACGGCAAATCCCAGACCTACCCGAGACATAACCGGCGTTATCCTCTAAAACATTAATCGCAACCAGGTTTAATTGACTGTTTCGGTGTGGAACTTCATTACTACGGGATCCAAACCAGAAAAAACCCAGGATCTGGCCAACAAGTATGCGAAAAACGCGAAAGTATGAGCCAGATGAGGGCAAATACCAGAACTAACCCAAACTTAACCAGCGTTATCCTCTAAAACATTAATCGCAACCAGGCTTAATTGACTGTTTCGGTGTGGAACTTCATTACTCCGGGATCCAAACCAGAAAAAACCCAGGATCTGGCCAACAAGTAAGCGAAAAACGCGAAAGTATGAGCCAGATGATTGCAAATACCAGAACTAACCCAGACGTAACCTGCGTTATCCTCTAAAATGCTATTCGGAACCAGCTTTTATTGACTGTTTCAGTGTGGTACCACATTACTACGTGATCCAAACCAAAAAAAGCCCAGGATCTTGCCAACAAGTATGCGAAAAATGCGAAAGTACGAGCCAGATGTGGGCAAATTCCAGACCTAGCGCAGACATAACCAGCGTTATTCTCCAAAATATTAATCGCAACCAGGTTTAATTGACTGCTTCAGTGTGGAACGACATTACGACGGGATCTAAACCACAAAAAACCCAAGATCTGGCCAACAAGTTCGCGAAAATTACGAAAGCACGACACAGATGAGGGCAAATCTCTGACCTAATCGAGACATAACCGGCGTTATCCTCTAAAATATTAACCGCAACCGCGTTCAATTGACTGTTTCGGTGTGGAACCTCGTTACTACGGGATCCAAACCAGAAAAAACCCAGGATCTGGCCAACAAGTATGCGAAAAACGCGAAAGTATGAGCCAGATGATTGCAAATACCAGAACTGACCCAGACGTAACCTGCGTTATCCTCTAAAATACTATTCGGAACCAGCTTTTATTGACTGTTTCAGTGTGGTACCACATTACTACGTGATCCAAAACCGAAAAAGCCCAGGATCTGGCCAACAGGTATGCGAAAAATGCGAAAGTACGAGCCAGATGAGGGCAAATTCCAGACCTAGCGCCGACATAACCGGCGTTATCCACTAAAATATTAATCGCAACCAGGTTTAATTGACTGTTTCGGTGTGGATCCACATTACTACGTGATCCAAGCCAGAAAAAGGCCAGGATATTGCCAACAAGTACGCGAAAAATGCGAAAATACGAGCCAGATGACGGCAATCCCAGAACTACCCGAGACATAACCGGCGTTATCCTCTAAAATATTAATCGCAACCGGGTTTAATTGACTGTTTCGGTGTGGAACTTCATTACTACGGGATCCAAACCAGAAAAAACCCAGGATCTGGCCAACAAGTATGCGAAAAACGCGAAGGTACGAGCCAGATGATTGCAAATACCAGGACTAACCCAAACATAACCAGCGTTATCCTCCAAAATATTCATCGCAACCAGGTTTAATTGACTGCTTCAGTGTGCAACGACATTACGACGGGATCCAAACCACAAAAAACCCAAGATCTGGCCAACAAGTACCCGAAAATTGCGAAAGTATGAGCCAGATAATTGCAAATAACAGAACTAACCCAGACATAACCAGCGTTATCCTGTAAAATATTAATCGGAACCAGGTTTAATTGACAGTTTCAGTGTGGTACCTCATTACTACGTGGTCCAAGCCAGAAAAAGGCCAGCATCTGGCCAACAAGTATGCGAAAAATGCGAAAGTACGAGCCAGATGATTGCAAATACCAGAACTAACCCAAACATAACCAGCGTTATCCTCCAAAATATTCATCGCAACCAGGTTTAATTGACTCCTTCAGTGTGGAACAACATTATGACGGGATCCAAACCACAAAAAACCCAAGATCTGGCCAACAAGTACGCGAAAATTGCGAAAGTATGAGCCAGATGATTGCAAATAACAGAACTAACCCAGACATAACCAGCGTTATCCTCTAAAATATTAATCGGAACCAGGTTTAATTGACTGTTTCAGTGTGGTACCTCATTACTACGTGTTCCAAGCCAGAAAAAGGCCAGCATCTGGCCAACAAGTAAGCGAAAAATGCGAAGGTACGAGCCAGATGAGGGCAAATACCAGACCTAACCCAGCCATAACCGGCGTTATCCTCTAAAATATTAATCGGAACTAGATTCTATTGACTGTTTCAGTGTGGTACCACGTTACAACGTGGTCCAAGCCAGAAAACGGCCAGGATCTGGCCAACAAGTATGCGAAAAATGCGAAAATACGAGCCAGATGACGGCAAATCCCAGACCTACCCGTGACATAACCGGCGTTATCCTCTAAAATATTAATCGCAACCAGGTTCAATTGACTGTTTCAGTGTGATACCACATTACTATGTGGTCCTAGCTAGAAAAAGGCCAGGATCTGGTCATCAAGTATGCGAAAAACGCGAAAGTATGAGCCAGATGGTTGCAAATACCAGACCTAACCCAGACATAACCAGCGTTATCCTCTAAAATATTAATCGGTACCAGGTTTTATCGACTGTTTCAGTGTGGTACCTCATTACTACGTGGTCCAAGCCAGAAAAAGGCCAGGATCTGGCCAACAAGTAAGCGAAAAATGCGAAGGTACGAGCCAGATGAGGGCAAATACCAGACCTAACCCAGCCATAACCGGCGTTATCCTCTAAAATATTAATCGGAGCCAGGTTTAATTGACTGTTTCAGTGTGATACCACATTACTACGTGGTCCAAGCCAGAAAAAGGCCAGGATCTGGCCAACAAGTATGCGAAAAATGCGAAAGTACGAGCCAGATGAGGGCAAATCCCTGACCTAACCGAGCCATAACCGGCGTTGTCGTCTAAAATATTAATCGCAACCAGGTTTAATTGACTGATTCGGTGTGGAGCCACATTACGACGGGATCCAAACCAGAAAAAACCCAGGATCTGACCAACAAGTATGCGAAAAATAGGAAAGCACGAGGAAGATGACGGCAAATCCCAGACCTAACCAAGCCATAACCGGCGTTATCCTCTAAAAAATTCATCGGAACCAAGTTTGATTGACTGTTTCAGTATGGTACCAAATTACTACGTGATCCAGGCCAGAAAAAGGCCAGGATCTGGCCAACAAGTATGCGATAAATGCGAAAGTACGAGCCAGATGAGGGCAAATCCCTGACCTAACCGAGACATAACCGGCGTTATCCTCTAAAATATTAATCGGGACTAGGTTTAATTGACTGTTTCGGTGTGGTACCGCATTACTACGTGATCCAAACCAGAAAAAGGCCAGGATCTTGCCTACATGTATGCGAAAAATGCGAAAGTACGAGCCAGATGAGGGCAAATACCAGACCTAACCCAGACATAACTGGCGTTATCCTCTAAAATATTAATCGGGACCAGGTTTAATTGACTGTTCCAGTGTGGTACCACATTACTACGTGATCCAAACCAAAAAAAGCTCAGGATCTTGCCAACAAGTATGCGAAAAATGCGAAAGTACGAGCCAGATGATTGCAAATACCAGAACTAACCCAATCATAACCAGGGTTATCCTCCAAAATATTCATCGCAACCAGGTATAATTGACTGCTTCGGTGTGGAACCACATTACGACGGGATCCAGACCACAAAAAACCCAAGATCTGGCCAACAAGTACGCGAAAATTGCGAAAGTATGAGCCAGACGATTGCAAATACCAGAACTAACCCAGATATAACCAGCGTTATCTTCTAAAATATTAATCGGGACCAGGTTTAATTGACTGTTCCGGTGTGGTACCGCATTACTACGTGATCCAAACCAGAAAAAGGCCAGGATCTGGCCAACAAGTATGCGAAAAATGCGAAAGTACGAGCCAGATGAGGGCAAATACCGGACCTAACCCCGACATAACCGGCGTTATCCTCTAAAATATTAATCGCTACCAGGTTTAATTGACTGTTTCGGTGTGGTACCGCATTACTACGTGTTCCAAACCAGAAAAAGGCCAGGATCTGGCCAACAAGTATGCGAAAAATGCGAAAGTACGAACCAGATGAGGGCAAATACCAGACCTAACCCAGACATAACCGGCGTTATCCTCTAAAATATTAATCGGAACCAGGTTTAATCGACTGTTTCAGTGTGGTACCACATTACTACGTGATCGAAACTGAAAAAAGCCCAGACTCTTGCCAACAAGTTTGCGTAAAATACGAAAGTACGAGCCAGATGATTGCAAATACCAGAACTAACCCAAACATAACCAGCGTCATCCTCCAAAGTATTCATCCGAACCGGGTTCGATTGACTGTTTCAGTGTGATACCACATTACTACGTGGTCAAAGCCAGTAAAAGGCCAGGATCTGGTCAACAAGTATGCGAAAAATGCGAAAATACGAGCCAGATGACGGCAAATCCCAGACCTAACCGAGACATAACCGGCGTTATCCTCTAAAATGTTAATCGTAACCAGGTTTATTTGACAGTTTCGGTGTGGTACCGCATTACTACGTGATCCAAACCAAAAATAAGCCAGGATCTGGCCAACAAGTATGCGAAAAATGCGAAAGAACGAGCCAGATGAGGGCAAATACCAGACCTAACCCAGACATAACCGGCGTTATCCTCTAAAATATTCATCGCGACCGGGTTTAATTGACTGTTTCGGTGTGGAACCACATTACTACGGGATCCACACCTGAAAAAACCCTGGATCTGGCCAAGAAGTATGCGAAAAACGCGATAGTATGAGCCAGATAATTGCAAATACCAGAACTAACCCAGACATAACCAGCGCTATCCTCTAAAATACTAATCGGAACCAGCTTTTATTGACTGTTTCAGTGTGGTACCACATTACAACGTGATCCAAGCTAGAAAAAGGCCAGGATCTGTCCAACAAGTATGCGATAAATGCGAAAGTACGAGCCAGGTGAGGGTAAATCCCTGACCTAACCGAGACATAACCGGCGATATCCTCCAAAATATTAATCGCTACCAGGTTTAATTGACTGTTTCGGTGTGGTACCGCATTACTACGTGATCCAAACCAGAAAAAGGCCAGGATCTTGCCTACAAGTGTGCAAAAATGCGAAGGTACGAGCCAGATGAGGGCAAATACCAGACCTAACCCAGACATAACCGGCGTTATCCTCTAAAATATTAACCGGGACCAGGTTTAATTGACTGTTTCAGTGTGGTACCACATTACGACGTGATCCAAACCAAAAAAAGCCCAGGATCTTGCCAACGAGTATGCGAAAAATGCGAAAGTACGAGCCAGATGATTGCAAATATCAGAACTAACCCAAACATAACCAGGGTTATCCTCCAAAATATTCATCGCAACAAGGTTAGTTGACTGCTTCGGTGTGGAACCACATTACGACGGGATCCAAACCACAAAAAACCCTAGATCTGGCCAACAAGTACGCGAAAATTGCGAAAGTATGAGCCAGATGATTGCAAATACCAGAACTAACCCAAACATAACCAGCGTTATCCTCCAAAATATTAATCGCAACCAGGTTTAATTGACTCCATCCGTGTGGAACCACATTACGACGGGATCCAGACCACAAAAAACCCAAGATCAGGCCAACAAGTTCGCGAAAATTACGAAAGCACGACACAGATGAGGGCAAATCCCTGACCTAATCGAGACATAACCGGCGTTATCCCCTAAAATATTAGCCGCAACCGCGTTGAATTGACTGTTTCGGTGTGGAACCTCGTTACTACGGGATCCAAACCAGAAAAAACCCAGGATCTGGCCAACAAGTATGCGAAAAACGCGAAAGTATGAGCCAGATGATTGCAAATACCAGAACTGACCCAGACGTAACCTGCGTTATCCTCTAAAATACTATTCGGAACCAGCTTTTATTGACTGTTTCATTGTGGTACCGCATTACTACGTGATCCAAACCAGAAAAAGGCCAGGATCTGGCCAACAAGTATGCGAAAAATGCGAAAGTACGAACCAGATGAGGGCAAATACCAGACCTAACCCAGACATAACCGGCGTTATCCTCTAAAATATTAATCGGAACCAGGTTTAATCGACTGTTTCAGTGTGGTACCACATTACTACGTGATCGAAACTGAAAAAAGCCCAGACTCTTGCCAACAAGTTTGCGTAAAATACGAAAGTACGAGCCAGATGATTGCAAATACCAGAACTAACCCAAACATAACCAGCGTCATCCTCCAAAGTATTCATCCGAACCGGGTTCGATTGACTGCTTCAGTGTGATACCACATTACTACGTGGTCAAAGCCAGTAAAAGGCCAGGATCTGGTCAACAAGTATGCGAAGAATGCGAAAATACGAGCCAGATGACGGCAAATCCCAGACCTAACCGAGACATAACCGGCGTTATCCTCTAAAATGTTAATCGTAACCAGGTTTATTTGACAGTTTCGGTGTGGTACCGCATTACTACGTGATCCAAACCAAAAATAAGCCAGGATCTGGCCAACAAGTATGCGAAAAATGCGAAAGAACGAGCCAGATGAGGGCAAATACCAGACCTAACCCAGACATAACCGGCGTTATCCTCTAAAATATTCATCGCGACCAGGTTTAATTGACTGTTTCGGTGTGGAACCACATTACTACGGGATCCACACCTGAAAAAACCCTGCATCTGGCCAAGAAGTATGCGAAAAACGCGATAGTATGAGCCAGATAATTGCAAATACCAGAACTAACCCAGACATAACCAGCGTTATCCTCTAAAATACTAATCGGAACCAGCTTTTATTGACTGTTTCAGTGTGGTACCACATTACAACGTGATCCAAGCTAGAAAAAGGCCAGGATCTGTCCAACAAGTATGCGATAAATGCGAAAGTACGAGCCAGATGAGGGTAAATCCCTGACCTAACCGAGACATAACCGGCGATATCCTCCAAAATATTAATCGCTACCAGGTTTAATTGACTGT
This sequence comes from Colletes latitarsis, assembly GCF_051014445.1. Taxonomy (NCBI): domain Eukaryota; kingdom Metazoa; phylum Arthropoda; class Insecta; order Hymenoptera; family Colletidae; genus Colletes; species Colletes latitarsis. The sequence goes on along the minus strand of NW_027488370.1, from coordinate 9,031,672 downwards.
TTCGGTGTGGTACCGCATTACTACGTGATCCAAAACAGAAAAAGGCCAGGATCTTGCCTACAAGTGTGCAAAAATGCGAAGGTACGAGCCAGATGAGGGCAAATACCAGACCTAACCCAGACGTAACCGGCGTTATCCTCTAAAATATTAACCGGGACCAGGTTTAATTGACTGTTTCAGTGTGGTACCACATTACGACGTGATCCAAACCAAAAAAAGCCCAGGATCTTGCCAACGAGTATGCGAAAAATGCGAAAGTACGAGCCAGATGATTGCAAATATCAGAACTAACCCAAACATAACCAGGGTTATCCTCCAAAATATTCATCGCAACAAGGTTAGTTGACTGCTTCGGTGTGGAACCACATTACGACGGGATCCAAACCACAAAAAACCCTAGATCTGGCCAACAAGTACGCGAAAATTGCGAAAGTATGAGCCAGATGATTGCAAATACCAGAACTAACCCAAACATAGCCAGCGTTATCCTCCAAAATATTAATCGCAACCAGGTTTAATTGACTCCATCCGTGTGGAACCACATTACGACGGGATCCAGACCACAAAAAACCCAAGATCTGGCCAACAAGTTCGCGAAAATTACGAAAGCACGACACAGATGAGGGCAAATCCCTGACCTAATCGAGACATAACCGGCGTTATCCCCTAAAATATTAGCCGCAACCGCGTTGAATTGACTGTTTCGGTGTGGAACCTCGTTACTACGGGATCCAAACCAGAAAAAACCCAGGATCTGGCCAACAAGTATGCGAGAAATGCGAAAGTATGAGCCAGATGATTGCAAATACCAGAACTGACCCAGACGTAACCTGCGTTATCCTCTAAAATACTATTCGGAACCAGCTTTTATTGACTGTTTCATTGTGGTACCACATTACTACGTGACTCAAACCAGAAAAAAGCCCAGGATCTGGCCAACAAGTATGCGAAAAATGCGAAAATACGAGCCAGATGACGGCAAATCCCAGAACTACCCGAGACATAACCGGCGTTATCCTCTAAAATATTAATCGCAAACAGGTTTAATTGACTGTTTCGGTGTGGATCCACATTACTACGTGATCCAAGCCAGAAAAAGGCCAGGATGTTGCCAACAAGTAAGCGAGAAATGCGAAAATACGAGCCAGATGTCGGCAACTCCCAGAACTACCCGAGTCATAACCGGCGTTATCCTCTAAAATATTAATCGCAACCAGGTTTAATTGACTGTTTCGGTGTGGAACTTCATTACTACGGGATCCAAACCAGAAAAAACCCAGGATCTGGCCAACAAGTATGCGAAAAACGCGAAGGTACGAGCCAGATGAGGGCAAATACCAGACCTAACCAAGACAGAACAGGCGTTATCCTCTAAAATATTACTCAGAACCAGGTTTAATTGACTGTCTCAGTGTGATACCACATTACTACGTGGTCCAAGCCAGAAAAAGGCCAGGATCTGGCCAACAAGTATGCGAAAAATGCGAAAGTACGAACCAGATGAGGGCAAATACCAGACCTAACCCAGACATAACCGGCGTTATCCTCTAAAATATTAATCGGAACCAGGTTTAATTGACTGTTTCAGTGTGGTACCACATTACTACGTGATCCAAACTAAAAAAAGCCCAGAATCTTGCAAGCAAGTATGCGAAAAATGCGAAAGTACGAGCCAGATGATTGCAAATACCAGAACTAACCCAAACATAACCAGCGTCATCCTCCAAAATATTCATCCGAACCAGGTTCGATTGACTGCTTCGGTGTGGAACCAGATTACGACGGGATCCAAACCACAAAAAACCCAAGATCTGTCCAACAAGTACGCGAAAATTGCAAAAGTATGAGCCAGATGATTGCAAATACCAGAACTAACCCAGACATAACCAGCGTTATCCTCTAAAATATTAATCGGAACCAGGTTTAATTGACTGTTTCAGTGTGGTACCACATTACTACGTGATCCAAACCAAAAAAAGCCGAGGATCTTGCCAACAAGTAAGCGAGAAATGCGAAAGTACAAGCCAGATGAGGGCAAATACCAGACCTAACCCAGACATATCCGGCGTTATCCTCTAAAATATTCATCGCGACCAGGTTCAATTGACTGTTTCGGTGTGGAACCACATTACTACGGGATCCAAACCTGAAAAAACCCTGGATCTGGCCAAGAAGTATGCGAAAAACGCGATAGTATGAGCCAGATAATTGCAAATACCAGAACTAACCAAGACATAACCAGCGTTATCCTCTAAAATCCTAATCGGAACCAGCTTTTATTGACTGTTTCAGTGTGGTACCACATTACAACGTGATCCAAACCAGAAAAAGCCCAGGATCTGGCCAACAAGTACGCGAGAAATGCGAAAGTATGAGCCAGATGATTGCAAATACCAGATCTAACCCAGACGTAACCAGCATTATCCTCTAAAATACTATTCGGAAGCAGCTACTATTGACTGTTTCAGTGTGGTACCACATTACTACGTGATCCAATCCAGAAAAAGGCCAGGATCTGGCCAACAAGTATGCGAAAGATGCGAAAGTACGAGCCAGGTGAGGGCAAATACCAGACCTAACCCAGACATAACCGGCGTTATCCTCTAAAATATTAATCGCAACCAGGCTTACTTGACTGTTTCGGTGTGGTACCGCATTACGACGTGATCCAATCCAGAAAAAGGCCAGGATCTGGACAACAAGTTTGCGAAAAATGCGAAAGTACGAGCCAGATGGGGGCACATACCAGACCTAACCTAGACATAACCGGCGTTATCCTCTAAAATACTAACCGGAACCAGGTTTGATTGACTGTTTCAGTGTGGTACCGCATTACTACGTGATCCAAACCAGGAAAAGGCCAGGATCTGGCCAACAAGTATGCGAAATATGCGAAAGTACGAGCCAGGTGAGGGCAAATACCAGAACTAACCCAGACATAACCAGCGTTATCCTCTAAAATATTATTCGGAACCAGGTTTAATTGACTGTTTCAGTGTGGTACCTCATTACTACGTGGTCCAAGCCAGAAAGAGGCCAGGATCTGGCCAACAAGTAAGCGAAAAATGCGAAAGTATGTGCCAGATGATTGCAAATACCAGATCTAACCCAGACGTAACCAGCATTATCCTCTAAAATACTATTCGGAAGCAGCTACTATTGACTGTTTCAGTGTGGTACCACATTACTACGTGATACAAACCTGAAAAAGCCCAGGATCTGGCCAACAAGTATGCGAAAGATGCGAAAGTACGAGCCAGGTGAGGGCAAATACCAGACCTAACCCAGACATAACCGGCGTTATCCTCTAAAATATTCATCGCGACCAGGTTTAATTGACTGTTTCGGTGTGGTACCGCATTACTACGTGATCCAAACCAGAAAAAGGCCAGGATCTTGCCTATATGTATGCGAAAAATGCGAAAGTACGAGCCAGATGAGTGCACATACCAGACTTAACCCAGACATAACCGGCGTTATCCTCTAAAATATTAATCGCAACCAGGTTTAATTGACTGTTTCAGTGTGATACCACATTACTACGTGGTCAAAGCCAGGAAAAGGCCAGGATCTGGTCAACAAGTATGCGAAAAAAACGAAAATACGAGCCAGACGACGGCAAATCCCAGACCTAACCGAGACATAACCGGCGTTATCCTCTAAAATATTAATCGTAAGCAGGTTTACTTGACTGTTTCGGTGTGGTACCGCATTACTACGTGATCCAAACCAAAAATAGGCCAGGATCTGCCCAACAAGTATGCGAAAAATGCGAAAGTACGAGCCAGATGAGGGCAAATACCAGACCTAACCCAGACATAACCGGCGTTATCCTCTAAAATATTCATCGCGACCAGGTTTAATTGACTGTTTCGGTGTGGAACCACATTACTACGGGATCCAAACCTGAAAAAACCCTGGATCTGGCCAAGAAGTATGCGAAAATCGCGATAGTATGAGCCAGATAATTGCAAATACCAGAACTAACCCAGACATAACCAGAGTTATCCTCTAAAATACTAATCGGAACCAGCTTTTATTGACTGTTTCAGTGTGGTACCACACTACACCGTGATCCAAACCAGAAAAAGCCCAGGATCTGGCCAACAAGTACGCGAGAAATGCGAAAGTATGAGCCAGATGAGGACAAATCCCAGACCTAACCGAGAGATAACCGGCGTTATCCTCTAGAATATTAATCGCAACCAGGTTTACTTGACTGTTTCGGTGTGGTACCGCATTACCACGTGATCCAATCCAGAGAAAAGCCTGGATCTGGCCAACAAGTTTGCGAAAAATGCGAAAGTACGAGCCAGATGAGGGCACATACCAGACCTAACCCAGACATAACCGGCGTTATCCTCTAAAATATTAATCGCAACCAGGTTTAATTGTCTGTTTCAGTGTGATACCATATTACTACGTGGTCACAGCCAGGAAAAGGCCAGGATCTGGTCAACAAGTATGCGAAAAAAGCGAAAATACGAGCCAGATGACGGCAAATCCTAGACCTAACCGAGACATAACCGGCGTTATCCTCTAAAATATTAATCGTAAGCAGGTTTACTTGACTGTTTCGGTACGGTACCGCATTACTACGTGATCCAAACCAAAAATAGGCCAGGATCTGTCCAACAAGTATGCGAAAAATGCGAAAGTACGAACCAGATGAGGGCAAATACCAGACCTAACCCAGACATAACCGGCGTTATCCTCTAAAATATTAATCGCTACCAGGTTTAATTGACTGTTTCGGTGTGGTACCGCATTACCACGTGGTCCAAGCCAGAAAAAGGCCAGGATCTGACCAACAAGTAAGCGAAAAATGCGAAGGTACGAGCCAGATGAGGGCAAATACCAGACCTAACCCAGCCATAACCGGCGTTATCCTCTAAAATATTAATCGGAGCCAGGTTTAATTGACTGTTTCAGTGTGATACCACATTACTACGTGGTCCAAGCCAGAAAAAGGCCAGGATCTGGCCAACAAGTATGCGAAAAATGCGAAAGTACGAGCCAGATGAGGGCAAATCCCTGACCTAACCGAGCCATAACCGGCGTTGTCGTCTAAAATATTAATCGCAACCAGGTTTAATTGACTGCTTCGGTGTGGAACCACATTACGACGGGATCCAAACCAGAAAAAACCCAGGATCTGACCAACAAGTATGCGAAAAATACGAAAGCACGAGCAAGATGACGGCAAATCCCAGACCTAACCCAGCCATAACCGGCGTTATCCTCTAAAAAATTAATCGGAACCAGGTTTGATTGACTGTTTCAGTGTGGTACCAAATTACTACGTGATACAAGCCAGAAAAAGGCCAGGATCTGACCAACAAGTATGCGATAAATGCGAAAGTACGAGCCAGATGAGGGCAAATCCCTGACCTACCCGAGACATAACCGGCGTTATCCTCTAAAATATTAATCGCTACCAGGTTTAATTGACTGTTTCGGTGTGGTACCGCATTACCACGTGATCCAAACTAAAAAAAGCCCAGAATCTTGCCAACAAGTATGCGAAAAATGCGAAAGTACGAGCCAGATGATTGCAAATACCAGAACTAACCCAAACATAACCAGCGTCATCCTCCAAAATATTCATCCGAACCAGGTTCGATTGACTGCTTCGGTGTGGAACCAGATTACGACGGGATCCAAACCACAAAAAACCAAAGATCTGGCCAACAAGTACGCGAAAATTGCAAAAGTATGAGCCAGATGATTGCAAATACCAGAACTAACCCAGACATAACCAGCGTTATCCTCTAAAATATTAATCGGAACCAGGTTTAATTGACTGTTTCAGTGTGGTACCACATTACTACGTGATCCAAACCAAAAAAAGCCGAGGATCTTGCCAACAAGTAAGCGAGAAATGCGAAAGTATGAGCCAGATGAGGACAAATCCCAGACCTAACCGAGAGATAACCGGCGTTATCCTCTAAAATATTAATCGCAACCAGGTTTAATTGACTGTTTCAGTGTGATACCACATTACTACGTGGTCCAAGCCAGAAAAAGGCCAGGATCTGGCCAACAAGTATGCGAAAAATGCGAAAGTACGAGCCAGATGAGGGCAAATCCCTGACCTAACCGAGCCATAACCGGCGTTGTCGTCTAAAATATTAATCGCAACCAGGTTTAATTGACTGTTTCGGTGTGGTGCCGCATTACTACGTGATCCAAAACAGAAAAAGGCCAGGATCTGGCCAACAAGTATGCGAAAAATGCGAAAGTACGAACCAGATGAGGGCAAATACCAGACCTAACCCAGACATAACCGGCGTTATCCTCTAAAATATTAATCGGAACCAGGTTTAATTGACTGTTTCAGTGTGGTACCACATTACTACGTGATCCAAACTAAAAAAAGCCCAGAATCTTGCCAACAAGTATGCGAAAAATGCGAAAGTACGAGCCAGATGATTGCAAATACCAGAACTAACCGAGACATAACCGGCGTTATCCTCTAAAATATTAATCGCTACCAGGTTTAATTGACTGTTTCGGTGTGGTACCGCATTACTACGTGATCCAAACCAGAAAAACGCCAGGATCTGGCCAACAAGTATGCGAAAAATGCGAAAGTACGGGCCAGATGAGGGCAAATCCCAGACCTAACCGAGACATAACCGGCGTTATCCTCTAAAATATTAATCGCTACCAGGTTTAATTGACTGTTTCGGTGTGGTGCCGCATTACTACGTGATCCAAAACAGAAAAAGGCCAGGATCTGGCCAACAAGTATGCGAAAAATGCGAAAGTACGAACCAGATGAGGGCAAATACCAGACCTAACCCAGACATAACCGGCGTTATCCTCTAAAATATTAATCGGAACCAGGTTTAATTGACTGTTTCAGTGTGGTACCACATTACTACGTGATCCAAACTAAAAAAAGCCCAGAATCTTGCCAACAAGTATGCGAAAAATGCGAAAGTACGAGCCAGATGATTGCAAATACCAGAACTAACCCAGACATAACCAGCGTTATCCTCTAAAATATTAATCGGAACCAGGTTTAATTGACTGTTTCAGTGTGGTACCACATTACTACGTGGTCCAAACCAAAAAAAGCCGAGGATCTTGCCAACAAGTAAGCGAGAAATGCGAAAGTATGAGCCAGATGAGGACAAATCCCAGACCTAACCGAGAGATAACCGGCGTTATCCTCTAAAATATTAATCGCAACCAGGTTTAATTGACTGTTTCAGTGTGATACCACATTACTACGTGGTCAAAGCCAGGAAAAGGCCAGGATCTGGTCAACAAGTATGCGAAAAAAACGAAAATACGAGCCAGATGACGGCAAATCCCAGACCTAACCCAGCCATAACCGGCGTTATCCTCTAAAATATTAATCGGAACTAGATTCCATTGACTGTTTCAGTGTGGTACCACATTACAACGTGGTCCAAGCCAGAAAAAGGCCAGGATCTGGCCAACAAGTATGCGAAAAATGCGAAAATACGGGCCAGATGACGGCAAATCCCAGACCTACCCGTGACATAACCGGCGTTGTCCTCTAAAATATTAATCGCAACCAGGTTTAATTGACTGTTTCAGTGTGATACCACATTACTACGTGGTCCTAGCCAGAAAAAGGCCAGGATCTGGTCAACAAGTATGCGAAAAACGCGAAAGTATGAGCCAGATGGTTGCAAATACCAGACCTAACCCAGACATAACCAGCGTTATCCTCTAAAATATTAATCGGTACCAGGTTTTATCGACTGTTTCAGTGTGGTACCTCATTACTACGTGGTCCAAGCCAGAAAAAGGCCAGGATCTGGCCAACAAGTAAGCGAAAAATGCGAAGGTACGAGCCAGATGAGGGCAAATACCAGACCAAACCCAGCCATAACCGGCGTTATCCTCTAAAATATTAATCGGAGCCAGGTTTAATTGACTGTTTCAGTGTGATACCACATAACTACGTGGTCCAAGCCAGAAAAAGGCCAGGATCTGGCCAACAAGTATGCGAAAAATGCGAAAGTACGAGCCAGATGAGGGCAAATCCCTGACCTAACCGAGCCATAACCGGCGTTGTCGTCTAAAATATTAATCGCAACCAGGTTTAATTGACTGCTTCGGTGTGGAACCACATTACGACGGGATCCAAACCAGAAAAAACCCAGGACCTGACCAACAAGTATGCGAAAAATATGAAAGCACGAGCAAGATGACGGCAAATCCCAGACCTAACCCAGCCATAACCGGCGTTATCCTCTAAAAAATTAATCGGAACCAGGTTTGATTGACTGTTTCAGTGTGGTACCAAATTACTACGTGATACAAGCCAGACAAAGGCCAGGATCTGGCCAACAAGTATGCGATAAATGCGAAAGTACGAGCCAGATGAGGGCAAATCCCTGACCTAACCGAGACATAACCGGCGTTATCCTCCAAAATATTAATCGCTACCAGGTTTAATTGACTGTTTCGGTGTGGTACCGCATTACTACGTGATCCAAACCAGAAAAAGGCCAGGATCTAGCCTACATGTATGCGAAAAATGCGAAAGTACGAGCCAGATGAGGGCAAATACCAGACATAACCCAGACATAACCGGCGTTATCCTCTAAAATATTAATCGGGAGCTGGTTTAATTGACTGTTTCAGTGTGGTACCACATTACTACGTGATCCAAACCAAAAAAAGCTCAGGATCTTGCCAACAAGTATGCGAAAAATGCGAAAGTACGAGCCAGATGATTGCAAATACCAGAACTAACCCAATCATAACCAGGGTTATCCTCCAAAATATTCATCGCTACCAGGTTTAATTGACTGCTTCGGTGTGGAACCACATTACGACGGGATCCAAACCACAAAAAAACCAAGATCAGGCCAACAAGTACGCGAAAATTGCGAAAGTATGAGCCAGACGATTGCAAATACCAGAACTAACCCAGATATAACCAGCGTTATCTTCGAAAATATTAATCGGAACCAGGTTTAATTGACTGTTCCGGTGTGGTACCGCATTACTACGTGATCCAAACCAGAAAAACGCCAGGATCTGGCCAACAAGTATGCGAAAAATGCGAAAGTACGGGCCAGATGAGGGCAAATCCCAGACCTAACCGAGACATAACCGGCGTTATCCTCTAAAATATTAATCGCTACCAGGTTTAATTGACTGTTTCAGTGTGGTACCACATTACTATGTGATCCAAACCAGAAAATAACCCAGGATCTGTTCAACGAGTATGTGAAGTGTGCGAAAGTATGATTCTGATGAGGGCAAATCCCAGACCTATCCCAGACCTAACTTGCGTTATCCTCTAACATATTGATCGAAACCAGGTTTAATCGACTGTTTCAGTGTGGAAACACATTACTACGTGATCCAAACCAGAAAAAAACCCAGGATCTTGTCATCGAGTATGTGAAGTGTGCGAAAGTATGAGTCTGATGAGAGCTAATCCCAGACCTATCCCAGACCTAACTTGCATTATCCTCTAAAATATTGATCGAAACCAGGTTTAATTCACTGTTTTAGTGTGGTACCACATTACTACGTGATCCAAACCAGAAAAAACCCAGGATCTGTTCAACAAGTATGTGAAAAACGCGAAACTGTGAGCCTGATGAGGGCAAATCTTAGACCTAACCCAGACCTAAGATGCGTTATCCTCTAAAATATTGATCGAAACCAGGTTTAATTGACAGTTTCAGTGGTACCACATTACTACGTGATCCAATCCAGAAATAGCCCAGGATCTGTTCAACAAGTATGTGAAAAACGCGAAAGTATGAGCCTGGTGAGGGCAAATCCCAGACCTATCCCAGACCTAACTTGCGTTATCCTCTAAAATATTGATCGAAACCAGGTTTAATTGACTGTTTCAGTGTGGTACCACATTACTACGTGATCCAATCCAGAAATAGCCCAGGATCTAGCCATGAAGTATGAGAAATATGCGAAAGTATGAGTCTGATGAGGGCAAATCCCAGACCTATCCCACACCTAACATGCGTTATCCTCTAAAATATTTATCAAGACCAGGTTTAATTGATTGTTTCAGTGTGGTCCCACATTACTACGTGATCCAACCCAGAAAAAACCCAGGATCCGTTCAACAAGTATGTGAAGAATGCGAAAGTATGGGTCTGATGAGTGAAAATCCCAGAACTAACCTAGACCTAACATGCGTTATCCTCTAAAATATTTATCAAGACCAGGTTTAATTGACTGTTCCGGTGTGGTACCGCATTACTACGTGATCCAAACCAGAAAAACGCCAGGATCTGGCCAACAAGTATGCGAAAAATGCGAAAGTACGGGCCAGATGAGGGCAAATCCCAGACCTAACCGAGACATAACCGGCGTTATCCTCTAAAATATTAATCGCTACCAGGTTTAATTGACTGTTTCGGTGTGGTACCGCATTACCACGTGATCCAAACCAGAAAAAGGCCAGGATCTGGCAAACAAGTATGCGAAAAATGCGAAAGTACGAGCCAGATGATTGCAAATACCAGAACTAACCCAAACATAACCAGCGTCATCCTCCAAAATATTCATCCGAACCAGGTTCGATTGACTGCTTCGGTGTGGAACCAGATTACGACGGGATCCAAACCACAAAAAACCCAAGATCTGGCCAACAAGTACGCGAAAATTGCAAAAGTATGAGCCAGATGATTGCAAATACCAGAACTAACCCAGACATAACCAGCGTTATCCTCTAAAATATTAATCGGAACCAGGTTTAATTGACTGTTTCAGTGTGGTACCACATTACTACGTGATCCAAACCAAAAAAAGCCGAGGATCTTGCCAACAAGTAAGCGAGAAATGCGAAAGTATGAGCCAGATGAGGACAAATCCCAGACCTAACCGAGAGATAACCGGCGTTATCCTCTAAAATATTAATCGCAACCAGGTTTAATTGACTGTTTCAGTGTGATACCACATTACTACGTGGTCCAAGCCAGAAAAAGGCCAGGATCTGGTCAACAAGTATGCGAAAAAGACGAAAATACGAGCCAGATGACGGCAAATCCCAGACCTAACCCAGCCATAACCGGCGTTATCCTCTAAAATATTAATCGGAACTAGATTCTATTGACTGTTTCAGTGTGGTACCACATTACAACGAGGTCCAAGCCAGAAAAAGGCCAGGATCTTGCCTACATGTATGCGAAAAATGCGAAAATACGAGCCAGATGAGGGCAAATACCAGACATAACCCAGACATAACCGGCGTTATCCTCTAAAATATTAATCGGAACCAGGTTTAATTGACTGTTCCGGTGTGGTACCGCATTACTACGTGATCCAAACCAGAAAAACGCCAGGATCTGGCCAACAAGTAAGCGAGAAATGCGAAAGTATGAGCCAGATGAGGACAAATCCCAGACCTACCCGTGACATAACCGGCGTTATCCTCTAAAATATTGGGCGAAACCAGGTTTAATGGACTGTTTCAGTGTGGTACGACACTACTACGGGATCCAAACCAGAAAAAACCCAGGATCTGTTCAAATAGTATGTGAAAAACCCGAAAGTATGAGCCTGATGAGGGCAAATCCCAGACCTATCCCAGACCTAACTTGCGTTGTCCTCTAAAATATTGATGGAAACCAGGTTTAATTGACTGTTTCAGTGTGGTACCACTTTACTACGTGATCCAACTCAGAAATAGCCCAGGATCCTTTCAACAAGTATGTGAAAAACGCGAAACTGTGAGCCTGATGAGGGCAAATCTTAGACCTAACCCAGACCTAAGATGCGTTATCCTCTAAAATATTTATCCAGACCAGGTTTCATTGAATGTTTCAGTGTGGTACCACTTTACTACGTGATCCAATCCAGAAATAGCCCAGGATCTAGCCATGAAGTATGAGAAATATGTGAAAGTATGAGCCTGATGAGGGCAAATCCTAGACCTAACCCAGACCTAACATGCGTTATCCTCTAAAATATTTATCAAGACCAGGTTTAATTGAATCTTTCAGTGTGGTACCACGTTACTACGTGAACCAAACCAGAAAAACCCCAGGATCCGTTCAACAAGTATGTGAAGAATGCGAAAGTATGAGTCTGATGAGTGAAAATCCCAAGCCTAACCTAGACCTAACATGTGTTATCCTCAGAAATATTGATCAAAACCTGGTTTAATCGAATGTCTCAGAGTGGTACCACATTACTACTGATCCCAGCTAGAAAATAACCCAGGATCTGTTCAACGAGTACGTGAAGTGTGCGAAAGTAGGAGTCTGATGATGGCAAATCCCAGACCTATCCCAGACCTAACATGCGTTATCCTCTAAAATATTTATCAAGACCAGTTTTAATTGATCGTTTCAAGTGTGGACCCACATTACGACGTGTTCCAAACCAGAAAAAACCCTGGATCCGTTCAACATGTATGTGAAGAATGCGAAAGAATGAGTCTGATGAGTTAAAATCCCATGCCTAACCTAGACCTAACATGCGTTATCCTCAAAAATATTGATCGAAACCTGGTTTAATCGACTGTTTCAGTGTGGTACCACATTACTATGTGATCCAAACCAGAAAATAACCCAGGATCTGTTCAACAAGTATGTGAAGAATGCGAAAGTATGAGTCTGATGAGTGAAAATCCCAGGCCTGACCTAGACCTAACATGCGTTATCCTCTAAAATAATGAGCGAAACCAGGTTTAATGGACTGTTTCAGTGTGGTACCACACTACTACGGGATCCAAACCAGAAAATAACCCAGGATCTGTTCAACAAGTATGTGAAGAATGCGAAAGTATGATTCTGATGAGGGCAAATCCCAGACCTATCCCAGACCTAACTTGCGTTATCCTCTAAAATATTGATCGAAACCAGGTTTAATCGACTGTTTCAGTGTGGAAACACATTACTACGTGATCCAAACCAGAAAAAAACCCAGGATCTTGTCACCGAGTATGTGAAGTGTGCGAAAGTATGAGTCTGATGAGGGCTAATCCCAGACCTATCCCAGACCTAACTTGCGTTATCCTCTAAAATATTGATCGAAACCAGGTTTAATTCACTGTTTTAGTGTGGTACCACATTACTACGTGATCCAAACCAGAAAAAACCCAGGATCTGTTCAACAAGTATGTGAAAAACGCGAAACTGTGAGCCTGATGAGGGCAAATCTTAGACCTAACCCAGAACTAAGATGCGTTATCCTCTAAAATATTGATCGAAACCAGGTTTAATTGACAGTTTCAGTGTGGTACCACATTACTACGTGATCCAATCCAGAAATAGCCCAGGATCTGTTCAACAAGTATGTGAAAAACGCGAAAGTATGAGCCTGGTGAGGGCAAATCCCAGACCTATCCCAGACCTAACTTGCGTTATCCTCTAAAATATTGATCGAAACCAGGTTTAATTGACAGTTTCAGTGTGGTACCACATTACTACGTGATCCAATCCAGAAATAGCCCAGGATCTAGCCATGAAGTATCAGAAATATGCGAAAGTATGAGCCTGACGAGGGCAAATCCTAGACCTAACACAGACCTAACATGCGTTATCCTCTAAAATATTTATCAAGACCAGGTTTAATTGATTGTTTCAGTGTGGTCCCACATTACTACGTGATCCAAACCAGAAAAACCCTAGGATCCGTTCAACAAGTATGTGAAGAATGCGAAAGTATGAGTCTGATGAGTGAAAATCCCAGGCCTGACCTAGACCTAACATGCGTTATCCTCTAAAATAATGAGCGAAACCAGGTTTAATGGACTGTTTCAGTGTGGTACCACACTACTACGGGATCCAAACCAGAAAAAACCCAGGATCTGTACAACAAGTATGTGAAAAACCCGAAAGTATGAGCCTGATGAGGGCAAATCCCAGACCTATCCCAGACCTAACTTGCGTTGTCCTCTAAAATATTGATGGAAACCAGGTTTAATTGACTGTTTCAGTGTGGTCCCACATTACTAAGTGATCCAAACCAGAAAAAACCCAGGATCCGTCCAACAAGTATGTGAAAAACGCGAAACTGTGAGCCTGATGAGGGCAAATCCCAGACCTATCCCAGACCTAACATGCGTTATCCTCTAAAATATTTATCAAGACCAGGTTTAATTGATTGTTTCAGTGTGGTCCCACATTACTACGTGATCCAAACCAGAAAAACCCCAGGATCCGTTCAACAAGTATGTGAAGAATGCGAAAGTATGAGTCTGATGAGTGAAAATCCCAGGCCTGACCTAGACCTAACATGCGTTATCCTCTAAAATAATGAGCGAAACCAGGTTTAATGGACTGTTTCAGTGTGGTACCACACTACTACGGGATCCAAACCAGAAAAAACCCAGGATCTGTTCAACAAGTATGTGAAAAACCCGAAAGTATGAGCCTGATGTGGGCAAATCCCAGACCTATCCCAGACCTAACTTGCGTTATCCTCTAAAATATTGATCGAAACCAGGTTTAATTGACAGTTTCAGTGTGGTACCACATTACTACGTGATCCAATCCAGAAATAGCCCAGGATCTAGCCATGAAGTATAAGAAATATGCGAAAGTATGAGCCTGACGAGGGCAAATCCTAGACCTAACCCAGACCTAACATGCGTTATCCTCTAAAATATTTATCAAGACCAGGTTTAATTGATTGTTTCAGTGTGGTCCCACATTACTACGTGAGCCAAACCAGAAAACCCCCAGGATCCGTTCAACAAGTATGTGAAGAATGCGAAAGTATGAGTCTGATGATTGAAAATCCCAGGCCTGACCTAGACCTAACATGCGTTATCCTCTAAAATAATGAGCGAAACCAGGTTTAATGGACTGTTTCAGTGTGGTACCACACTACTACGGGATCCAAACCAGAAAAAACCCAGGATCCGTTCAACAAGTATGTGAGAAACGCGAAAATGTGAGCCTGATGAGGGCAAATCTTAGACCTAACCCAGACCTAAGATGCGTTATCCTCTAAAATATTTATCCAGACCAGGTTTCATTGAATGTTTCAGTGTGGTACCACTTTACTACGTGATCCAATCCAGAAATAGCCCAGGATCTAGCCATGAAGTATGAGAAATATGCGAAAGTATGAGCCTGATGAGGGCAAATCCTAGACCTAACCCAGACCTAACATGCGTTATCCTCTAAAATATTTATCAAGACCAGGTTTAATTGATTGTTTCAGTGTGGTCCCACATTACTACGTGATCCAAACCAGAAAAACCCCAGGATCCGTTCAACAAGTATGTGAAGAATGCGAAAGTATGAGTCTGATGAGTGAAAATCCCAGGCCTGACCTAGACCTAACATGCGTTATCCTCTAAAATAATGAGCGAAACCAGGTTTAATGGACTGTTTCAGTGTGGTACCACACTACTACGGGATCCAAACCAGAAAAAACCCAGGATCTGTTCAACAAGTATGTGAAAAACCCGAAAGTAGGAGCCTGATGTGGGCAAATCCCAGACCTATCCCAGACCTAACTTGCGTTATCCTCTAAAATATTGATCGAAACCAGGTTTAATTGACAGTTTCAGTGTGGTACCACATTACTACGTGATCCAATCCAGAAATAGCCCAGGATCTAGCCATGAAGTATAAGAAATATGCGAAAGTAAGAGCCTGACGAGGGCAAATCCTAGACCTAACCCAGACCTAACATGCGTTATCCTCTAAAATATTTATCAAGACCAGGTTTAATTGATTGTTTCAGTGTGGTCCCACATTACTACGTGAGCCAAACCAGAAAAACCCCAGGATCCGTTCAACAAGTATGTGAAGAATGCGAAAGTATGAGTCTGATGATTGAAAATCCCAGGCCTGACCTAGACCTAACATGCGTTATCCTCTAAAATAATGAGCGAAACCAGGTTTAATGGACTGTTTCAGTGTGGTACCACACTACTACGGGATCCAAACCAGAAAAAACCCAGGATCCGTTCAACAAGTATGTGAAAAACGCGAAAATGTGAGCCTGATGAGGGCAAATCTTAGACCTAACCCAGACCTAAGATGCGTTATCCTCTAAAATATTTATCCAGACCAGGTTTCATTGAATGTTTCAGTGTGGTACCACTTTACTACGTGATCCAATCCAGAAATAGCCCAGGATCTAGCCATGAAGTATGAGAAATATGCGAAAGTATGAGCCTGATGAGGGCAAATCCTAGACCTAACCCAGACCTAACATGCGTTATCCTCTAAAATATTTATCAAGACCAGGTTTAATTGATTGTTTCAGTGTGGTCCCACATTACTACGTGATCCAAACCAGAAAAACCCCAGGATCCGTTCAACAAGTATGTGAAGAATGCGAAAGTATGAGTCTGATGAGTGAAAATCCCATGCCTAACCTAGACCTAACATGCGTTATCCTCAAAAATATTGATCGAAACCTGGTTTAATCGACTGTTTCAGTGTGGTACCACATTACTATGTGATCCAAACCAGAAAATAACCCAGGATCTGTTCAACGAGTATGTGAAGTGTGCGAAAGTATGATTCTGATGAGGGCAAATCCCAGACCTATCCCAGACCTAACTTGCGTTATCCTCTAAAATATTGATCGAAACCAGGTTTAGTCGACTGTTTCAGTGTGGAAACACATTACTACGTGATCCAAACCAGAAAAAAACCCAGGATCTGTTCAACAAGTATGTGAAAAACGCGAAACTGTGAGCCTGATGAGGGCAAATCTTAGACCTAACCCAGACCTAAGATGCGTTAACCTCTAAAATATTGATCGAAACCAGGTTTAATTGACAGTTTCAGTGTGGTACCACATTACTACGTGACCCAATCCAGAAATAGCCCAGGATCTGTTCAACAAGTATGTGAAAAACGCGAAAGTATGAGCCTGATGAGGGCAAATCCCAGACCTAACCCAGACCTAACATGCGTTATCCTCTAAAATATTTATCAAGACCAGGTTTAATTGATTGCTTCAGTGTGGTCCCACATTACTACGTGATCCAAACCGGAAAAAACCCAGGGTCCGTTCAACAAGTATGTGAAGAATGCGAATGTATGAGTCTGATCAGTGAAAATCTCAGGCCTTACCTAGACCTAACTTGCGTTGTCCTCTAAAATATTTATCAAGACCAGGTTTAATGGACGGTTTCAGTGTGGTACCTCATTACTACGTGACCCAAACCAGAAAAAACCCAGGATCCGTTCAACAAGTATGTGAAGAATGCGAAAGTATGAGTCTGATGAGTGAAAAAACCAGGCCTGACCTAGACCTAGCATGCGTTATCCTCTAAAATATTGGGCGAAACCAGGTTTAATGGACTGTTTCAGTGTGGTACGACACTACTACGGGATCCAAACCAGAAAAAACCCAGGATCTGTTCAACTAGTATGTGAAAAACGCGAAAGTATGAGCCTGATGAGGGCAAACCCCAGACCTTTCCCAGACCTAACTTGCGTTATCCTCTAAAATATTGATCGAAACCAGGTTTAATCGACTGTTGCAGTGTGGAACCACATTACTACGTGATCCAAACCAGAAAAAACCCAGGATCTGTTCAACAAGTATGTGAAAAACCCGAAAGTATGAGCCTGATGAGGGCAAATCCCAGACCTATCCCAGACCTAACTTGCGTTGTCCTCTAAAATATTGATGGAAACCAGGTTTAATTGACTGTTTCAGTGTGGTACCACTTTACTACGTGATCCAACTCAGAAATAGCCCAGGATCCTTTCAACAAGTATGTGAAAAACGCGAAACTGTGAGCCTGATGAGGGCAAATCTTAGACCTAACCCAGACCTAAGATGCGTTATCCTCTAAAATATTTATCCAGACCAGGTTTCATTGAATGTTTCAGTGTGGTACCACTTTACTACGTGATCCAATCCAGAAATAGCCCAGGATCTAGCCATGAAGTATGAGAAATATGTGAAAGTATGAGCCTGATGAGGGCAAATCCTAGACCTAACCCAGACCTAACATGCGTTATCCTCTAAAATATTTATCAAGACCAGGTTTAATTGAATCTTTCAGTGTGGTACCACGTTACTACGTGAACCAAACCAGAAAAACCCCAGGATCCGTTCAACAAGTATGTGAAGAATGCGAAAGTATGAGTCTGATGAGTGAAAATCCCAAGCCTAACCTAGTCCTAACATGTGTTATCCTCAAAAATATTGATCAAAACATGGTTTAATCGAATGTCTCAGAGTGGTACCACATTACTACTGATCCCAGCTAGAAAATAACCCAGGATCTGTTCAACGAGTACGTGAAGTGTGCGAAAGTAGGAGTCTGATGATGGCAAATCCCAGACCTATCCCAGACCTAACATGCGTTATCCTCTAAAATATTTATCAAGACCAGTTTTAATTGATTGTTTCAAGTGTGGACCCACATTACGACGTGTTCCAAACCAGAAAAAACCCTGGATCCGTTCAACAAGTATGTGAAGAATGCGAAAGAATGAATCTGATGAGTTAAAATCCCATGCCTAACCTAGACCTAACATGCGTTATCCTCAAAAATATTGATCGAAACCTGGTTTAATCGACTGTTTCAGTGTGGTACCACATTACTATGTGATCCAAACCAGAAAATAACCCAGGATCTATTCAACGAGTATGTGAAGTGTGCGAAAGTATGATTCTGATGAGGGCAAATCCCAGACCTATCCCAGACCTAACTTGCGTTATCCTCTAAAATATTGATCGAAACCAGGTTTAATCGACTGTTTCAGTGTGGAAACACATTACTACGTGATCCAAACCAGAAAAAAACCCAGGATCTTGTCATCGAGTATGTGAAGTGTGCGAAAGTATGAGTCTGATGAGGGCTAATCCCAGACCTATCCCAGACCTAACTTGCGTTATCCTCTAAAATATTGATCGAAACCAGGTTTAATTCACTGTTTTAGTGTGGTACCACATTACTACGTGATCCAAACCAGAAAAAACCCAGGATCTGTTCAACAAGTATGTGAAAAACGCGAAACTGTGAGCCTGATGAGGGCAAATCTTAGACCTAACCCAGAAGTAAGATGCGTTATCCTCTAAAATATTGATCGAAACCAGGTTTAATTGACAGTTTCAGTGTGGTACCACATTACTACGTGATCCAATCCAGAAATAGCCCAGGATCTGTTCAACAAGTATGTGAAAAACGCGAAAGTATGAGCCTGGTGAGGGCAAATCCCAGACCTATCCCAGACCTAACTTGCGTTATCCTCTAAAATATTGATCGAAACCAGGTTTAATTGACAGTTTCAGTGTGGTACCACATTACTACGTGATCCAATCCAGAAATAGCCCAGGATCTAGCCATGAAGTATCAGAAATATGCGAAAGTATGAGCCTGACGAGGGCAAATCCTAGACCTAACACAGACCTAACATGCGTTATCCTCTAAAATATTTATCAAGACCAGGTTTAATTGATTGTTTCAGTGTGGTCCCACATTACTACGTGATCCAAACCAGAAAAACCCCAGGATCCGTTCAACAAGTATGTGAAGAATGCGAAAGTATGAGTCTGATGAGTGAAAATCCCAAACCTAACCTAGTCCTAACATGTGTTATCCTCAAAAATATTGATCAAAACATGGTTTAATCGAATGTCTCAGAGTGGTACCACATTACTACTGATCCCAGCTAGAAAATAACCCAGGATCTGTTCAACGAGTACGTGAAGTGTGCGAAAGTAGGAGTCTGATGATGGCAAATCCCAGACCTATCCCAGACCTAACATGCGTTATCCTCTAAAATATTTATCAAGACCAGTTTTAATTGATTGTTTCAAGTGTGGACCCACATTACGACGTGTTCCAAACCAGAAAAAACCCTGGATCCGTTCAACAAGTATGTGAAGAATGCGAAAGAATGAGTCTGATGAGTTAAAATCCCATGCCTAACCTAGACCTAACATGCGTTATCCTCAAAAATATTGATCGAAACCTGGTTTAATCGACTGTTTCAGTGTGGTACCACATTACTATGTGATCCAAACCAGAAAATAACCCAGGATCTATTCAACGAGTATGTGAAGTGTGCGAAAGTATGATTCTGATGAGGGCAAATCCCAGACCTATCCCAGACCTAACTTGCGTTATCCTCTAAAATATTGATCGAAACCAGGTTTAATCGACTGTTTCAGTGTGGAAACACATTACTACGTGATCCAAACCAGAAAAAAACCCAGGATCTTGTCATCGAGTATGTGAAGTGTGCGAAAGTATGAGTCTGATGAGGGCTAATCCCAGACCTATCCCAGACCTAACTTGCGTTATCCTCTAAAATATTGATCGAAACCAGGTTTAATTCACTGTTTTAGTGTGGTACCACATTACTACGTGATCCAAACCAGAAAAAACCCAGGATCTGTTCAACAAGTATGTGAAAAACGCGAAACTGTGAGCCTGATGAGGGCAAATCTTAGACCTAACCCAGAAGTAAGATGCGTTATCCTCTAAAATATTGATCGAAACCAGGTTTAATTGACAGTTTCAGTGTGGTACCACATTACTACGTGATCCAATCCAGAAATAGCCCAGGATCTGTTCAACAAGTATGTGAAAAACGCGAAAGTATGAGCCTGGTGAGGGCAAATCCCAGACCTATCCCAGACCTAACTTGCGTTATCCTCTAAAATATTGATCGAAACCAGGTTTAATTGACAGTTTCAGTGTGGTACCACATTACTACGTGATCCAATCCAGAAATAGCCCAGGATCTAGCCATGAAGTATCAGAAATATGCGAAAGTATGAGCCTGACGAGGGCAAATCCTAGACCTAACACAGACCTAACATGCGTTATCCTCTAAAATATTTATCAAGACCAGGCTTAATTGATTGTTTCAGTGTGGTCCCACATTACTACGTGATCCAAACCAGAAAAACCGTAGGATCCGTTCAACAAGTATGTGAAGAATGCGAAAGTATGAGTCTGATGAGTGAAAATCCCAGGCCTGACCTAGACCTAACATGCGTTATCCTCTAAAATAATGAGCGAAACCAGGTTTAATGGACTGTTTCAGTGTGGTACCACACTACTACGGGATCCAAACCAGAAAAAACCCAGGATCCGTTCAACAAGTATGTGAAAAACGCGAAACTGTGAGCCTGATGAGGGCAAATCCCAGACCTATCCCAGACCTAACATGCGTTATCCTCTAAAATATTTATCAAGACCAGGTTTAATTGATTGTTTCAGTGTGGTCCCACATTACTACGTGATCCAAACCAGAAAAACCCCAGGATCCGTTCAACAAGTATGTGAAGAATGCGAAAGTATGAGTCTGATGAGTGAAAATCCCAGGCCTGACCTAGACCTAACATGCGTTATCCTCTAAAATAATGAGCGAAACCAGGTTTAATGGACTGTTTCAGTGTGGTACCACACTACTACGGGATCCAAACCAGAAAAAACCCAGGATCTGTTCAACAAGTATGTGGAAAACGCGAAAGTATGAGCCTGGTGAGGGCAAATCCCAGACCTATCCCAGACCTAACTTGCGTTATCCTCTAAAATATTGATCGAAACCAGGTTTAATTGACAGTTTCAGTGTGGTACCACATTACTACGTGATCCAATCCAGAAATAGCCCAGGATCTAGCCATGAAGTATCAGAAATATGCGAAAGTATGAGCCTGACGAGGGCAAATCCTAGACCTAACACAGACCTAACATGCGTTATCCTCTAAAATATTTATCAAGACCAGGTTTAATTGATTGTTTCAGTGTGGTCCCACATTACTACGTGATCCAAACCAGAAAAACCCTAGGATCCGTTCAACAAGTATGTGAAGAATGCGAAAGTATGAGTCTGATGAGTGAAAATCCCAGGCCTGACCTAGACCTAACATGCGTTATCCTCTAAAATAATGAGCGAAACCAGGTTTAATGGACTCTTTCAGTGTGGTACCACACTACTACGGGATCCAAACCAGGAAAAACCCAGGATCTGTTCAACAAGTATGTGAAAAACCCGAAAGTATGAGCCTGATGTGGGCAAATCCCAGACCTATCCCAGACCTAACTTGCGTTATCCTTTAAAATATTGATCGAAACCAGGTTTAATTGACAGTTTCAGTGTGGTACCACATTACTACGTGATCCAATCCAGAAATAGCCCAGGATCTAGCCATGAAGTATGAGAAATATGCGAAAGTATGAGCCTGACGAGGGCAAATCCTAGACCTAACCCAGACCTAACATGCGTTATCCTCTAAAATATTTATCAAGACCAGGTTTAATTGATTGTTTCAGTGTGGTCCCACATTACTACGTGAGCCAAACCAGAAAAACCCCAGGATCCGTTCAACAAGTATGTGAAGAATGCGAAAGTATGAGTCTGATGATTGAAAATCCCAGGCCTGACCTAGACCTAACATGCGTTATCCTCTAAAATAATGAGCGAAACCAGGTTTAATGGACTGTTTCAGTGTGGTACCACACTACTACGGGATCCAAACCAGAAAAAACCCAGGATCCGTTCAACAAGTATGTGAAAAACGCGAAAATGTGAGCCTGATGAGGGCAAATCTTAGACCTAACCCAGACCTAAGATGCGTTATCCTCTAAAATATTTATCCAGACCAGGTTTCATTGAATGTTTCAGTGTGGTACCACTTTTCTACGTGATCCAATCCAGAAATAGCCCAGGATCTAGCCATGAAGTATGAGAAATATGCGAAAGTATGAGCCTGATGAGGGCAAATCCTAGACCTAACCCAGACCTAACATGCGTTATCCTCTAAAATATTTATCAAGACCAGGTTTAATTGATTGTTTCAGTGTGGTCCCACATTACTACGTGATCCAAACCAGAAAAACCCCAGGATCCGTTCAACAAGTATGTGAAGAATGCGAAAGTATGAGTCTGATGAGTGAAAATCCCATGCCTAACCTAGACCTAACATGCGTTATCCTCAAAAATATTGATCGAAACCTGGTTTAATCGACTGTTTCAGTGTGGTACCACATTACTATGTGATCCAAACCAGAAAATAACCCAGGATCTGTTCAACGAGTATGTGAAGTGTGCGAAAGTATGATTCTGATGAGGGCAAATCCCAGACCTATCCCAGACCTAACTTGCGTTATCCTCTAAAATATTGATCGAAACCAGGTTTAGTCGACTGTTTCAGTGTGGAAACACATTACTACGTGATCCAAACCAGAAAAAAACCCAGGATCTGTTCAACAAGTATGTGAAAAACGCGAAACTGTGAGCCTGATGAGGGCAAATCTTAGACCTAACCCAGACCTAAGATGCGTTAACCTCTAAAATATTGATCGAAACCAGGTTTAATTGACAGTTTCAGTGTGGTACCACATTACTACGTGATCCAATCCAGAAATAGCCCAGGATCTGTTCAACAAGTATGTGAAAAACGCGAAAGTATGAGCCTGATGAGGGCAAATCCCAGACCTAACCCAGACCTAACATGCGTTATCCTCTAAAATATTTATCAAGACCAGGTTTAATTGATTGCTTCAGTGTGGTCCCACATTACTACGTGATCCAAACCGGAAAAAACCCAGGGTCCGTTCAACAAGTATGTGAAGAATGCGAATGTATGAGTCTGATCAGTGAAAATCTCAGGCCTTACCTAGACCTAACTTGCGTTGTCCTCTAAAATATTTATCAAGACCAGGTTTAATGGACGGTTTCAGTGTGGTACCTCATTACTACGTGACCCAAACCAGAAAAAACCCAGGATCCGTTCAACAAGTATGTGAAGAATGCGAAAGTATGAGTCTGATGAGTGAAAAAACCAGGCCTGACCTAGACCTAGCATGCGTTATCCTCTAAAATATTGGGCGAAACCAGGTTTAATGGACTGTTTCAGTGTGGTACGACACTACTACGGGATCCAAACCAGAAAAAACCCAGGATCTGTTCAACTAGTATGTGAAAAACGCGAAAGTATGAGCCTGATGAGGGCAAACCCCAGACCTTTCCCAGACCTAACTTGCGTTATCCTCTAAAATATTGATCGAAACCAGGTTTAATCGACTGTTGCAGTGTGGAACCACATTACTACGTGATCCAAACCAGAAAAAACCCAGGATCTGTTCAACAAGTATGTGAAAAACCCGAAAGTATGAGCCTGATGAGGGCAAATCCCAGACCTATCCCAGACCTAACTTGCGTTGTCCTCTAAAATATTGATGGAAACCAGGTTTAATTGACTGTTTCAGTGTGGTACCACTTTACTACGTGATCCAACTCAGAAATAGCCCAGGATCCTTTCAACAAGTATGTGAAAAACGCGAAACTGTGAGCCTGATGAGGGCAAATCTTAGACCTAACCCAGACCTAAGATGCGTTATCCTCTAAAATATTTATCCAGACCAGGTTTCATTGAATGTTTCAGTGTGGTACCACTTTACTACGTGATCCAATCCAGAAATAGCCCAGGATCTAGCCATGAAGTATGAGAAATATGTGAAAGTATGAGCCTGATGAGGGCAAATCCTAGACCTAACCCAGACCTAACATGCGTTATCCTCTAAAATATTTATCAAGACCAGGTTTAATTGAATCTTTCAGTGTGGTACCACGTTACTACGTGAACCAAACCAGAAAAACCCCAGGATCCGTTCAACAAGTATGTGAAGAATGCGAAAGTATGAGTCTGATGAGTGAAAATCCCAAGCCTAACCTAGTCCTAACATGTGTTATCCTCAAAAATATTGATCAAAACATGGTTTAATCGAATGTCTCAGAGTGGTACCACATTACTACTGATCCCAGCTAGAAAATAACCCAGGATCTGTTCAACGAGTACGTGAAGTGTGCGAAAGTAGGAGTCTGATGATGGCAAATCCCAGACCTATCCCAGACCTAACATGCGTTATCCTCTAAAATATTTATCAAGACCAGTTTTAATTGATTGTTTCAAGTGTGGACCCACATTACGACGTGTTCCAAACCAGAAAAAACCCTGGATCCGTTCAACAAGTATGTGAAGAATGCGAAAGAATGAATCTGATGAGTTAAAATCCCATGCCTAACCTAGACCTAACATGCGTTATCCTCAAAAATATTGATCGAAACCTGGTTTAATCGACTGTTTCAGTGTGGTACCACATTACTATGTGATCCAAACCAGAAAATAACCCAGGATCTATTCAACGAGTATGTGAAGTGTGCGAAAGTATGATTCTGATGAGGGCAAATCCCAGACCTATCCCAGACCTAACTTGCGTTATCCTCTAAAATATTGATCGAAACCAGGTTTAATCGACTGTTTCAGTGTGGAAACACATTACTACGTGATCCAAACCAGAAAAAAACCCAGGATCTTGTCATCGAGTATGTGAAGTGTGCGAAAGTATGAGTCTGATGAGGGCTAATCCCAGACCTATCCCAGACCTAACTTGCGTTATCCTCTAAAATATTGATCGAAACCAGGTTTAATTCACTGTTTTAGTGTGGTACCACATTACTACGTGATCCAAACCAGAAAAAACCCAGGATCTGTTCAACAAGTATGTGAAAAACGCGAAACTGTGAGCCTGATGAGGGCAAATCTTAGACCTAACCCAGAAGTAAGATGCGTTATCCTCTAAAATATTGATCGAAACCAGGTTTAATTGACAGTTTCAGTGTGGTACCACATTACTACGTGATCCAATCCAGAAATAGCCCAGGATCTGTTCAACAAGTATGTGAAAAACGCGAAAGTATGAGCCTGGAGAGGGCAAATCCCAGACCTATCCCAGACCTAACTTGCGTTATCCTCTAAAATATTGATCGAAACCAGGTTTAATTGACAGTTTCAGTGTGGTACCACATTACTACGTGATCCAATCCAGAAATAGCCCAGGATCTAGCCATGAAGTATCAGAAATATGCGAAAGTATGAGCCTGACGAGGGCAAATCCTAGACCTAACACAGACCTAACATGCGTTATCCTCTAAAATATTTATCAAGACCAGGCTTAATTGATTGTTTCAGTGTGGTCCCACATTACTACGTGATCCAAACCAGAAAAACCGTAGGATCCGTTCAACAAGTATGTGAAGAATGCGAAAGTATGAGTCTGATGAGTGAAAATCCCAGGCCTGACCTAGACCTAACATGCGTTATCCTCTAAAATAATGAGCGAAACCAGGTTTAATGGACTGTTTCAGTGTGGTACCACACTACTACGGGATCCAAACCAGAAAAAACCCAGGATCTGTTCAACAAGTATGTGAAAAACCCGAAAGTATGAGCCTGATGAGGGCAAATCCCAGACCTATCCCAGACCTAACTTGCGTTGTCCTCTAAAATATTGATGGAAACCAGGTTTAATTGACTGTTTCAGTGTTGTACTTCATTACTACGTGATGCAATCCAGAAAAAGCCCAGGATCTAGCCATCAAGTATGAGAAATATGCAAAAGAATGAGCCTGATGAGAGCAAATCCCAGACCTAACCTAGACCTAACATGAATTATTCTCTAAAATATTGCTCGAAACCAGGTTTAATTGACTGTTTCAGTGTGGTCCCACATTACTACGTGATCCAAACCAGAAAAAACCCAGGATCCGTTCAACAAGTATGTGAAAAACGCGAAACTGTGAGCCTGATGAGGGCAAATCCCAGACCTATCCCAGACCTAACATGCGTTATCCTCTAAAATATTTATCAAGACCAGGTTTAATTGATTGTTTCAGTGTGGTCCCACATTACTACGTGATCCAAACCAGAAAAACCCCAGGATCCGTTCAACAAGTATGTGAAGAATGCGAAAGTATGAGTCTGATGAGTGAAAATCCCAGGCCTGACCTAGACCTAACATGCGTTATCCTCTAAAATAATGAGCGAAACCAGGTTTAATGGACTGTTTCAGTGTGGTACCACACTACTACGGGATCCAAACCAGAAAAAACCCAGGATCTGTTCAACAAGTATGTGGAAAACGCGAAAGTATGAGCCTGGTGAGGGCAAATCCCAGACCTATCCCAGACCTAACTTGCGTTATCCTCTAAAATATTGATCGAAACCAGGTTTAATTGACAGTTTCAGTGTGGTACCACATTACTACGTGATCCAGTCCAGAAATAGCCCAGGATCTAGCCATGAAGTATCAGAAATATGCGAAAGTATGAGCCTGACGAGGGCAAATCCTAGACCTAACACAGACCTAACATGCGTTATCCTCTAAAATATTTATCAAGACCAGGTTTAATTGATTGTTTCAGTGTGGTCCCACATTACTACGTGATCCAAACCAGAAAAACCCTAGGATCCGTTCAACAAGTATGTGAAGAATGCGAAAGTATGAGTCTGATGAGTGAAAATCCCAGGCCTGACCTAGACCTAACATGCGTTATCCTCTAAAATAATGAGCGAAACCAGGTTTAATGGACTCTTTCAGTGTGGTACCACACTACTACGGGATCCAAACCAGGAAAAACCCAGGATCTGTTCAACAAGTATGTGAAAAACCCGAAAGTATGAGCCTGATGTGGGCAAATCCCAGACCTATCCCAGACCTAACTTGCGTTATCCTTTAAAATATTGATCGAAACCAGGTTTAATTGACAGTTTCAGTGTGGTACCACATTACTACGTGATCCAATCCAGAAATAGCCCAGGATCTAGCCATGAAGTATGAGAAATATGCGAAAGTATGAGCCTGACGAGGGCAAATCCTAGACCTAACCCAGACCTAACATGCGTTATCCTCTAAAATATTTATCAAGACCAGGTTTAATTGATTGTTTCAGTGTGGTCCCACATTACTACGTGAGCCAAACCAGAAAAACCCCAGGATCCGTTCAACAAGTATGTGAAGAATGCGAAAGTATGAGTCTGATGATTGAAAATCCCAGGCCTGACCTAGACCTAACATGCGTTATCCTCTAAAATAATGAGCGAAACCAGGTTTAATGGACTGTTTCAGTGTGGTACCACACTACTACGGGATCCAAACCAGAAAAAACCCAGGATCCGTTCAACAAGTATGTGAAAAACGCGAAAATGTGAGCCTGATGAGGGCAAATCTTAGACCTAACCCAGACCTAAGATGCGTTATCCTCTAAAATATTTATCCAGACCAGGTTTCATTGAATGTTTCAGTGTGGTACCACTTTTCTACGTGATCCAATCCAGAAATAGCCCAGGATCTAGCCATGAAGTATGAGAAATATGCGAAAGTATGAGCCTGATGAGGGCAAATCCTAGACCTAACCCAGACCTAACATGCGTTATCCTCTAAAATATTTATCAAGACCAGTTTTAATTGATTGTTTCAAGTTTGGACCCACATTACGACGTGTTCCAAACCAGAAAAAACCCTGGATCCGTTCAACATGTATGTGAAGAATGCGAAAGAATGAGTCTGATGAGTTAAAATCCCATGCCTAACCTAGACCTAACATGCGTTATCCTCAAAAATATTGATCGAAACCTGGTTTAATCGACTGTTTCAGTGTGGTACCACATTACTATGTGATCCAAACCAGAAAATAACCCAGGATCTATTCAACGAGTATGTGAAGTGTGCGAAAGTGTGATTCTGATGAGGGCAAATCCCAGACCTATCCCAGACCTAACTTGCGTTATCCTCTAAAATATTGATCGAAACCAGGTTTAATTCACTGTTTTAGTGTGGTACCACATTACTACGTGATCCAAACCAGAAAAAACCCAGGATCTGTTCAACAAGTATGTGAAAAACGCGAAACTGTGAGCCTGATGAGGGCAAATCTTAGACCTAACCCAGAACTAAGATGCGTTATCCTCTAAAATATTGATCGAAACCAGGTTTAATTGACAGTTTCAGTGTGGTACCACATTACTACGTGATCCAATCCAGAAATAGCCCAGGATCTAGCCATGAAGTATCAGAAATATGCGAAAGTATGAGCCTGACGAGGGCAAATCCTAGACCTAACACAGACCTAACATGCGTTATCCTCTAAAATATTTATCAAGACCAGGTTTAATTGATTGTTTCAGTGTGGTCCCACATTACTACGTGATCCAAACCAGAAAAACCCTAGGATCCGTTCAACAAGTATGTGAAGAATGCGAAAGTATGAGTCTGATGAGTGAAAATCCCAGGCCTGACCTAGACCTAACATGCGTTATCCTCTAAAATAATGAGCGAAACCAGGTTTAATGGACTGTTTCAGTGTGGTACCACACTACTACGGGATCCAAACCAGAAAAAACCCAGGATCTGTTCAACAAGTATGTGAAAAACCCGAAAGTATGAGCCTGATGAGGGCAAATCCCAGACCTATCCCAGACCTAACTTGCGTTGTCCTCTAAAATATTGATGGAAACCAGGTTTAATTGACTGTTTCAGTGTTGTACTTCATTACTACGTGATGCAATCCAGAAAAAGCCCAGGATCTAGCCATCAAGTATGAGAAATATGCAAAAGAATGAGCCTGATGAGAGCAAATCCCAGACCTAACCTAGACCTAACATGAATTATTCTCTAAAATATTGGTCGAAACCAGGTTTAATTGACTGTTTCAGTGTGGTCCCACATTACTACGTGATCCAACTCAGAAATAGCCCAGGATCCGTTCAACAAGTATGTGAAAAACGCGAAAATGTGAGCCTGATGAGGGCAAATCTTAGACCTAACCCAGACCTAAGATGCGTTATCCTCTAAAATATTTATCCAGACCAGGTTTCATTGAATGTTTCAGTGTGGTACCACTTTACTACGTGATCCAATCCAGAAATAGCCCAGGATCTAGCCATGAAGTATGAGAAATATGCGAAAGTATGAGCCTGATGAGGGCAAATCCTAGACCTAACCCAGACCTAACATGCGTTATCCTCTAAAATATTTATCAAGACCAGTTTTAATTGATTGTTTCAAGTTTGGACCCACATTACGACGTGTTCCAAACCAGAAAAAACCCTGGATCCGTTCAACATGTATGTGAAGAATGCGAAAGAATGAGTCTGATGAGTTAAAATCCCATGCCTAACCTAGACCTAACATGCGTTATCCTCAAAAATATTGATCGAAACCTGGTTTAATCGACTGTTTCAGTGTGGTACCACATTACTATGTGATCCAAACCAGAAAATAACCCAGGATCTATTCAACGAGTATGTGAAGTGTGCGAAAGTGTGATTCTGATGAGGGCAAATCCCAGACCTATCCCAGACCTAACTTGCGTTATCCTCTAAAATATTGATCGAAACCAGGTTTAATCGACTGTTTCAGTGTGGAAACACATTACTACGTGATCCAAACCAGAAAAAAACCCAGGATCTTGTCATCGAGTATGTGAAGTGTGCGAAAGTATGAGTCTGATGAGGGCTAATCCCAGACCTATCCCAGACCTAACTTGCGTTATCCTCTAAAATATTGATCGAAACCAGGTTTAATTCACTGTTTTAGTGTGGTACCACATTACTACGTGATCCAAACCAGAAAAAGCCCAGGATCTGTTCAACAAGTATGTGAAAAACGCGAATCTGTGAGCCTGATGAGGGCAAATCTTAGACCTAACCCAGAACTAAGATGCGTTATCCTCTAAAATATTGATCGAAACCAGGTTTAATTGACAGTTTCAGTGTGGTACCACATTACTACGTGATCCAATCCAGAAATAGCCCAGGATCTAGCCATGAAGTATCAGAAATATGCGAAAGTATGAGCCAGACGAGGGCAAATCCTAGACCTAACACAGACCTAACATGCGTTATCCTCTAAAATATTTATCAAGACCAGGTTTAATTGATTGTTTCAGTGTGGTCCCACATTACTACGTGATCCAAACCAGAAAAACCCTAGGATCCGTTCAACAAGTATGTGAAGAATGCGAAAGTATGAGTCTGATGAGTGAAAATCCCAGGCCTGACCTAGACCTAACATGCGTTATCCTCTAAAATAATGAGCGAAACCAGGTTTAATGGACTGTTTCAGTGTGGTACCACACTACTACGGGATCCAAACCAGAAAAAACCCAGGATCTGTTCAACAAGTATGTGAAAAACCCGAAAGTATGAGCCTGATGAGGGCAAATCCCAGACCTATCCCAGACCTAACTTGCGTTGTCCTCTAAAATATTGATGGAAACCAGGTTTAATTGACTGTTTCAGTGTTGTACTTCATTACTTCGTGATGCAATCCAGAAAAAGCCCAGGATCTAGCCATCAAGTATGAGAAATATGCAAAAGAATGAGCCTGATGAGAGCAAATCCCAGACCTAACCTAGACCTAACATGAATTATTCTCTAAAATATTGGTCGAAACCAGGTTTAATTGACTGTTTCAGTGTGGTCCCACATTACTACGTGATCCAAACCAGAAACAACCCAGGATCCGTTCAACAAGTATGTGAAAAACGCGAAACTGTGAGCCTGATGAGGGCAAATCCCAGACCTATCCCAGACCTAACATGCGTTATCCTCTAAAATATTTATCAAGACCAGGTTTAATTGATTGTTTCAGTGTGGTCCCACATTACTACGTGATCCAAACCAGAAAAACCCCAGGATCCGTTCAACAAGTATGTGAAGAATGCGAAAGTATGAGTCTGATGAGTGAAAATCCCAGGCCTGACCTAGACCTAACATGCGTTATCCTCTAAAATAATGAGCGAAACCAGGTTTAATGGACTGTTTCAGTGTGGTACCACACTACTACGGGATCCAAACCAGAAAAAACCCAGGATCTGTTCAACAAGTATGTGAAAAACCCGAAAGTATGAGCCTGATGTGGGCAAATCCCAGACCTATCCCAGACCTAACTTGCGTTATCCTCTAAAATATTGATCGAAACCAGGTTTAATTGACAGTTTCAGTGTGGTACCACATTACTACGTGATCCAATCCAGAAATAGCCCAGGATCTAGCCATGAAGTATGAGAAATATGCGAAAGTATGAGCCTGACGAGGGCAATTCCTAGACCTAACCGAGACCTAACATGCGTTATCCTCTAAAATATTTATCAAGACCAGGTTTAATTGATTGCTTCAGTGTGGTCCCACATTACTACGTGATCCAAACCGGAAAAAACCCAGGGTCCGTTCAACAAGTATGTGAAGAATGCGAATGTATGAGTCTGATCAGTGAAAATCTCAGGCCTTACCTAGACCTAACTTGCGTTGTCCTCTAAAATATTTATCAAGACCAGGTTTAATGGACGGTTTCAGTGTGGTACCTCATTACTACGTGACCCAAACCAGAAAAAACCCAGGATCCGTTCAACAAGTATGTGAAGAATGCGAAAGTATGAGTCTGATGAGTGAAAAAACCAGGCCTGACCTAGACCTAGCATGCGTTATCCTCTAAAATATTGGGCGAAACCAGGTTTAATGGACTGTTTCAGTGTGGTACGACACTACTACGGGATCCAAACCAGAAAAAACCCAGGATCTGTTCAACTAGTATGTGAAAAACGCGAAAGTATGAGCCTGATGAGGGCAAACCCCAGACCTATCCCAGACCTAACTTGCGTTATCCTCTAAAATATTGATCGAAACCAGGTTTAATCGACTGTTGCAGTGTGGAACCACATTACTACGTGATCCAAACCAGAAAAAACCCAGGATCTGTTCAACAAGTATGTGAAGAATGCGAATGTATGAGTCTGATCAGTGAAAATCTCAGGCCTTACCTAGACCTAACTTGCGTTGTCCTCTAAAATATTTATCAAGACCAGGTTTAATGGACGGTTTCAGTGTGGTACCTCATTACTACGTGACCCAAACCAGAAAAAACCCAGGATCCGTTCAACAAGTATGTGAAGAATGCGAAAGTATGAGTCTGATGAGTGAAAAAACCAGGCCTGACCTAGACCTAGCATGCGTTATCCTCAAAAATATTGATCGAAACCTGGTTTAATCGACTGTTTCAGTGTGGTACCACATTACTATGTGATCCAAACCAGAAAATAACCCAGGATCTATTCAACGAGTATGTGAAGTGTGCGAAAGTATGATTCTGATGAGGGCAAATCCCAGACCTATCCCAGACCTAACTTGCGTTATCCTCTAAAATATTGATCGAAACCAGGTTTAATCGACTGTTTCAGTGTGGAAACACATTACTACGTGATCCAAACCAGAAAAAAACCCAGGATCTTGTCATCGAGTATGTGAAGTGTGCGAAAGTATGAGTCTGATGAGGGCTAATCCCAGACCTATCCCAGACCTAACTTGCGTTATCCTCTAAAATATTGATCGAAACCAGGTTTAATTCACTGTTTTAGTGTGGTACCACATTACTACGTGATCCAAACCAGAAAAAACCCAGGATCTGTTCAACAAGTATGTGAAAAACGCGAAACTGTGAGCCTGATGAGGGCAAATCTTAGACCTAACCCAGAACTAAGATGCGTTATCCTCTAAAATATTGATCGAAACCAGGTTTAATTGACAGTTTCAGTGTGGTACCACATTACTACGTGATCCAATCCAGAAATAGCCCAGGATCTAGCCATGAAGTATGAGAAATATGTGAAAGTATGAGCCTGATGAGGGCAAATCCTAGACCTAACCCAGACCTAACATGCGTTATCCTCTAAAATATTTATCAAGACCAGGTTTAATTGAATCTTTCAGTGTGGTACCACTTTACTACGTGATCCAATCCAGAAATAGCCCAGGATCTAGCCATGAAGTATGAGAAATATGCGAAAGTATGAGCCTGATGAGGGCAAATCCTAGACCTAACCCAGACCTAACATGCGTTATCCTCTAAAATATTTATCAAGACCAGGTTTAATTGAATCTTTCAGTGTGGTACCACGTTACTACGTGAACCAAACCAGAAAAACCCCAGGATCCGTTCAACAAGTATGTGAAGAATGCGAAAGTACGAGTCTGATGAGTGAAAATCCCAAGCCTAACCTAGACCTAACATGTGTTATCCTCAAAAATATTGATCAAAACCTGGTTTAATCGAATGTCTCAGAGTGGTACCACATTACTACTGATCCCAGCTAGAAAATAACCCAGGATCTGTTCAACGAGTACGTGAAGTGTGCGAAAGTAGGAGTCTGATGATGGCAAATCTCAGACCTATCCCAGACCTAACATGCGTTATCCTCTAAAATATTTATCAAGACCAGTTTTAATTGATTGTTTCAAGTGTGGACCCACATTACGACGTGTTCCAAACCAGAAAAAACCCTGGATCCGTTCAACAAGTATGTGAAGAATGCGAAAGAATGAGTCTGATGAGTTAAAATCCCATGCCTAACCTAGACCTAACATGCGTTATCCTCAAAAATATTGATCGAAACCTGGTTTAATCGACTGTTTCAGTGTGGTACCACATTACTATGTGATCCAAACCAGAAAATAACCCAGGATCTATTCAACGAGTATGTGAAGTGTGCGAAAGTATGATTCTGATGAGGGCAAATCCCAGACCTATCCCAGACCTAACTTGCGTTATCCTCTAAAATATTGATCGAAACCAGGTTTAATCGACTGTTTCAGTGTGGAAACACATTACTACGTGATCCAAACCAGAAAAAAACCCAGGATCTTGTCATCGAGTATGTGAAGTGTGCGAAAGTATGAGTCTGATGAGGGCTAATCCCAGACCTATCCCAGACCTAACTTGCGTTATCCTCTAAAATATTGATCGAAACCAGGTTTAATTCACTGTTTTAGTGTGGTACCACATTACTACGTGATCCAAACCAGAAAAAACCCAGGATCTGTTCAACAAGTATGTGAAAAACGCGAAACTGTGAGCCTGATGAGGGCAAATCTTAGACCTAACCCAGAACTAAGATGCGTTATCCTCTAAAATATTGATCGAAACCAGGTTTAATTGACAGTTTCAGTGTGGTACCACATTACTACGTGATCCAATCCAGAAATAGCCCAGGATCTGTTCAACAAGTATGTGAAAAACGCGAAAGTATGAGCCTGGTGAGGGCAAATCCCAGACCTATCCCAGACCTAACTTGCGTTATCCTCTAAAATATTGATCGAAACCAGGTTTAATTGACAGTTTCAGTGTGGTACCACATTACTACGTGATCCAATCCAGAAATAGCCCAGGATCTAGCCATGAAGTATCAGAAATATGCGAAAGTATGAGCCTGACGAGGGCAAATCCTAGACCTAACACAGACCTAACATGCGTTATCCTCTAAAATATTTATCAAGACCAGGTTTAATTGATTGTTTCATTGTGGTCCCACATTACTACGTGATCCAAACCAGAAAAACCCTAGGCTCCGTTCAACAAGTATGTGAAGAATGCGAAAGTATGAGTCTGATGAGTGAAAATCCCAGGCCTGACCTAGACCTAACATGCGTTATCCTCTAAAATAATGAGCGAAACCAGGTTTAATGGACTGTTTCAGTGTGGTACCACACTACTACGGGATCCAAACCAGAAAAAACCCAGGATCTGTTCAACAAGTATGTGAAAAACCCGAAAGTATGAGCCTGATGAGGGCAAATCCCAGACCTATCCCAGACCTAACTTGCGTTGTCCTCTAAAATATTGATGGAAACCAGGTTTAATTGACTGTTTCAGTGTTGTACTTCATTACCACGTGATGCAATCCAGAAAAAGCCCAGGATCTAGCCATCAAGTATGAGAAATATGCAAAAGAATGAGCCTGATGAGAGCAAATCCCAGACCTAACCTAGACCTAACATGAATTATTCTCTAAAATATTGGTCGAAACCAGGTTTAATTGACTGTTTCAGTGTGGTCCCACATTACTACGTGATCCAAACCAGAAAAAACCCAGGATCCGTTCAACAAGTATGTGAAAAACGCGAAACTGTGAGCCTGATGAGGGCAAATCCCAGACCTATCCCAGACCTAACATGCGTTATCCTCTAAAATATTTATCAAGACCAGGTTTAATTGATTGTTTCAGTGTGGTCCCACATTACTACGTGATCCAAACCAGAAAAACCCCAGGATCCGTTCAACAAGTATGTGAAGAATGCGAAAGTATGAGTCTGATGAGTGAAAATCCCAGGCCTGACCTAGACCTAACATGCGTTATCCTCTAAAATAATGAGCGAAACCAGGTTTAATGGACTGTTTCAGTGTGGTACCACACTACTACGGGATCCAAACCAGAAAAAACCCAGGATCTGTTCAACAAGTATGTGAAAAACGCGAAAGTATGAGCCTGGTGAGGGCAAATCCCAGACCTATCCCAGACCTAACTTGCGTTATCCTCTAAAATATTGATCGAAACCAGGTTTAATTGACAGTTTCAGTGTGGTACCACATTACTACGTGATCCAATCCAGAAATAGCCCAGGATCTAGCCATGAAGTATCAGAAATATGCGAAAGTATGAGCCTGACGAGGGCAAATCCTAGACCTAACACAGACCTAACATGCGTTATCCTCTAAAATATTTATCAAGACCAGGTTTAATTGATTGTTTCAGTGTGGTCCCACATTACTACGTGATCCAAACCAGAAAAACCCTAGGATCCGTTCAACAAGTATGTGAAGAATGCGAAAGTATGAGTCTGATGAGTGAAAATCCCAGGCCTGACCTAGACCTAACATGCGTTATCCTCTAAAATAATGAGCGAAACCAGGTTTAATGGACTGTTTCAGTGTGGTACCACACTACTACGGGATCCAAACCAGAAAAAACCCAGGATCTGTTCAACAAGTATGTGAAAAACCCGAAAGTATGAGCCTGATGAGGGCAAATCCCAGACCTATCCCAGACCTAACTTGCGTTGTCCTCTAAAATATTGATGGAAACCAGGTTTAATTGACTGTTTCAGTGTTGTACTTCATTACTACGTGATGCAATCCAGAAAAAGCCCAGGATCTAGCCATCAAGTATGAGAAATATGCAAAAGAATGAGCCTGATGAGAGCAAATCCCAGACCTAACCTAGACCTAACATGAATTATTCTCTAAAATATTGGTCGAAACCAGGTTTAATTGACTGTTTCAGTGTGGTCCCACATTACTACGTGATCCAAACCAGAAAAAACCCAGGATCCGTTCAACCAGTATGTGAAAAACGCGAAACTGTGAGCCTGATGAGGGCAAATCCCAGACCTATCCCAGACCTAACATGCGTTATCCTCTAAAATATTTATCAAGACCAGGTTTAATTGATTGTTTCAGTGTGGTCCCACATTACTACGTGATCCAAACCAGAAAAACCCCAGGATCCGTTCAACAAGTATGTGAAGAATGCGAAACTATGAGTCTGATGAGTGAAAATCCCAGGCCTGACCTAGACCTAACATGCGTTATCCTCTAAAATAATGAGCGAAACCAGGTTTAATGGACTGTTTCAGTGTGGTACCACACTACTACGGGATCCAAACCAGAAAAAACCCAGGATCTGTTCAACAAGTATGTGAAAAACCCGAAAGTATGAGCCTGATGTGGGCAAATCCCAGACCTATCCCAGACCTAACTTGCGTTATCCTCTAAAATATTGATCGAAACCAGGTTTAATTGACAGTTTCAGTGTGGTACCACATTACTACGTGATCCAATCCAGAAATAGCCCAGGATCTAGCCATGAAGTATGAGAAATATGCGAAAGTATGAGCCTGACGAGGGCAAATCCTAGACCTAACCCAGACCTAACATGCGTTATCCTCTAAAATATTTATCAAGACCAGGTTTAATTGATTGTTTCAGTGTGGTCCCACATTACTACGTGAGCCAAACCAGAAAAACCCCAGGATCCGTTCAACAAGTATGTGAAGAATGCGAAAGTATGAGTCTGATGAGTGAAAATCCCATGCCTAACCTAGACCTAACATGCGTTATCCTCAAAAATATTGATCGAAACCTGGTTTAATCGACTGTTTCAGTGTGGTACCACATTACTATGTGATCCAAACCAGAAAATAACCCAGGATCTGTTCAACGAGTATGTGAAGTGTGCGAAAGTATGATTCTGATGAGGGCAAATCCCAGACCTATCCCAGACCTAACTTGCGTTATCCTCTAAAATATTGATCGAAACCAGGTTTAGTCGACTGTTTCAGTGTGGAAACACATTACTACGTGATCCAAACCAGAAAAAAACCCAGGATCTGTTCAACAAGTATGTGAAAAACGCGAAACTGTGAGCCTGATGAGGGCAAATCTTAGACCTAACCCAGACCTAAGATGCGTTATCCTCTAAAATATTGATCGAAACCAGGTTTAATTGACAGTTTCAGTGTGGTACCACATTACTACGTGATCCAATCCAGAAATAGCCCAGGATCTGTTCAACAAGTATGTGAAAAACGCGAAAGTATGAGCCTGATGAGGGCAAATCCCAGACCTATCCCAGACCTAACTTGCGTTATCCTCTAAAGTATTGAGCGAAACCAGGTTTAATTGACTGTTTCAGTGTGGTACCACATTACTACGTGATCCAATCCAGAAATAGCCCAGGATCTAGCCATGAAGTATGAGAAATATGCGAAAGTATGAGCCTGACGAGGGCAATTCCTAGACCTAACCCAGACCTAACATGCGTTATCCTCTAAAATATTTATCAAGACCAGGTTTAATTGATTGCTTCAGTGTGGTCCCACATTACTACGTGATCCAAACCAGAAAAACCTCAGGATCCGTTCAACAAGTATGTGAAGAATGCGAAAGTATGAGTCTGATGAGTGAAAATCCCAGGCCTGACCTAGACCTAACATGCGTTATCCTCTAAAATAATGAGCGAAACCAGGTTTAATGGACTGTTTCAGTGTGGTACCACACTACTACGGGATCCAAACCAGAAAATAACCCAGGATTTGCTCAACGAGTATGTGAAGTGTGCGTAAGTATGAGTCTGATGAGGGCAAATCCCAGACCTATCCCAGACCTAACTTGCGTTATCCTCTAAAATATTGATCGAAACTAGGTTTAACCGACTGTTTCAGTGTGGAACCACATTACTACGTGATCCAAACCAGAAAAAACCCAGGATCAGTTCAACAAGTATGCGAAGAATGCGAAAGTATGAGTCTGATGAGTGAAAATCCCAAGCCTAACCTAGACCTAACATGCGTTATCCTCAAAAATATTGATCAAAACCTGGTTTAATCGACTGTTTCAGTGTGGTCCCACATTACTACGTGATCCAAACCAGAAAAAACCCAGGATCCGTTCAACAAGTATGTGAAAGACGCGAAACTGTGAGCCTGATGAGGGCAAATCTTAGACCTAACCCAGACCTAAGATGCGTTATCCTGTAAAATATTTATCCAGACCAGGTTTCATTGAATGTTTCAGTGTGGTACCACTTTACTACGTGATCCAATCCAGAAATAGCCCAGGATCTAGCCATGAAGTATGAGAAATATGCGAAAGTATGAGCCTGATGAGGGCAAATCCTAGACCTAACCCAGACCTAACATGCGTTATCCTCTAAAATATTTATCAAGACCAGGTTTAATTGATTGTTTCAGTGTGGTCCCACATTACTACGTGATCCAAACCAGAAAAACCCCAGAATCCGTTCGACAAGTATGTGAAGAATGCGAAAGTATGAGTCTGATGAGTGAAAATCCCAGGCCTGACCTAGACCTAACATGCGTTATCCTCAAAAATAATGAGCGAAACCAGGTTAAATGGACTGTTTCAGTGTGGTACCACACTACTACGGGATCCAAACCAGAAAAAACCCAGGATCCTTTCAACAAGTATGTGAAAAACGCGAAACTGTGAGCCTGATGAGGGCAAATCTTAGACCTAACCCAGACCTAACATGCGTTATCCTCTAAAATATTTATCCAGACCAGGTTTCATTGAATGTTTCAGTGTGGTACCACTTTACTACGTGATCCAATCCAGAAATAGCCCAGGATCTAGCCATGAAGTATGAGAAATATGCGAAAGTATGAGCCTGATGAGGGCAAATCCTAGAACTAACCCAGACCTAACATGCGTTATCCCCTAAAATATTTATCAAGACCAGGTTTAATTGAATGTTTCAGTGTGGTACCACGTTACTACGTGAACCAAACCAGAAAAACCCCAGGATCCGTTCAACAAGTATGTGAAGAATGCGAAAGTATGAGTCTGATGAGTGAAAATCCCATGCCTAAACTAGACCTTACATGCGTTATCCTCAAAAATATTGATCGAAACCAGGTTTAATCGACTGTTTCAGTGTAGAAACACATTACTACGTGATCCAAACCAGAAAAAAACCCAGGATCTTGTCATCGAGTATGTGAAGTGTGCGAAAGTATGAGTCTGATGAGGGCTAATCCCAGACCTATCCCAGACCTAACTTGCGTTATCCTCTAAAATATTGATCGAAACCAGGTTTAATTGACTGTTATAGTGTGGTACCACATTACTACGTGTTCCAAACCAGAAAAAACCCAGGATCTGTTCAACAAGTATGTGAAAAACGCGAAACTGTGAGCCTGATGAGGGCAAATCTTAGACCTAACCCAGACCTAAGATGCGTTATCCTCTAAAATATTTATCCAGACCAGGTTTCATTGAATGTTTCAGTGTGATACCACTTTACTACGTGATCCAATCCAGAAATAGCCCAGGATCTAGCCATGAAGTATGAGAAATATGCGATAGTAAGAGCCTGATGAGGGCAAATCCTAGACCTATCCCAGACCTAGCTTGCGTTATCCTCTAAAATATTTATCAAGACCAGGTTTAATTGATTGTTTCAGTGTGATACCACTTTACTACGTGATCCAATCCAGAAATAGCCCAGGATCTAGCCATGAAGTATGAGAAATATGCGATAGTAAGAGCCTGATGAGGGCAAATCCTAGACCTCGCCCAGACCTAACTTCCGTTATCGTCTAAAATATTGATCGAAACCAGGTTTAATTGACTGTTTCAGCGTGTTACCACATTACTACGTGATACAATGCAGAAACAGCCCCGGATCTAGCCATGAAGTATGAGAAATATGCGAAAGTATGAGCCTGATGGGGGCAACTCCTAGACGTAACCCAGACATAACATGCGTTATCCTCTAAAATATTTATCAAGACCAGGTTTAATTGATTGTCTCAGTGTGGTCCCACATTACTACGTGATCCAAACCAGAAAAAAACCCAGGATCCGTTCGACAAGTATGTGAAGAATGCAAAAGTATGAGTCTGATGAGTGAAAATCCCAGGCCTGACCTAGACCTAACATGCGTTATCCTCAAAAATAATGAGCGAAACCAGGTTTAATGGACTGTTTCAGTGTGGTACCACACTACTACGGGATCAAAACCAGAAAAAACCCAGGATCTGTTCAACAAGTATGTGAAAAACCCGAAAGTATGAGCCTGATGAGGGCAAATCCCAGTCCTATCCCAGACCTAACTTGCGTTGTCCTCTAAAATATTGATGGAAACCGGGTTTAATTGACTGTTTCAGTGTTGTACTTCATTACTACGTGATGCAATCCAGAAAAAGCCCAGGATCTAGCCATCAAGTATGAGAAATATGCGAAAGAATGAGCCTGATGAGAGCAAATCCCAGACCTAACCTAGACCTAACATGAATTATTCTCTAAAATATTGGTCGAAACCAGGTTTAATTGACTGTTTCAGTGTGGTCCCACATTGCTACGTGATCCAAACCAGAAAAAACCCAGGATCCTTTCAACAAGTATGTGAAAAACGCGAAACTGTGAGCCTGATGAGGGCAAATCTTAGACCTAACCCAGACCTAAGATGCGTTATCCTCTAAAATATTTATCCAGACCAGGTTTCATTGAATGTTTCAGTGTGATACCACTTTACTACGTGATCCAATCCAGAAATAGCCCAGGATCTAGCCATGAAGTATGAGAAATATGCGATAGTAAGAGCCTGATGAGGGCAAATCCTAGACCTATCCCAGACCTAGCTTGCGTTATCGTCTAAAATATTGATCGAAACCAGGTTTAATTGACTGTTTCAGCGTGTTACCACATTACTACGTGATACAATGCAGAAACAGCCTTGGATCTAGCCATGAAGTATGAGAAATATGCGAAAGTATGAGCCTGATGGGGGCAAATCCTAGACGTAACCCAGACCTAACATGCGTTATCCAATAGAATATTGATCGCAACCAGGCTTAATGGACTGTTTCTGTGTGGTACCACACAACTACGTGATCCAAACCAGAAAAAACCCAGGATCTGTTCAACAAGTATGTAAAAACGCGAAAGTATGAGCCTGAATAGGGCAAATCGCAGACCTATCCCAGACCTAACTTGCGTTGTCCTCTAAAATATTGATCGAAACCAGGTTTAATTGACTGTTTCAGTGCGGTACCACATTACTACGTGATCCAATCCAGAAATAGCCCAGGATCTAGCCATGGAGTATGAGAAATATGCGAAAGTATGAGTCAGATGAGGGCAAATCCCAGACCTATCCCAGACCTAACATGCGTTATCCTCTATAATATTTATCAA
Organism: Colletes latitarsis; assembly: GCF_051014445.1. NCBI lineage: Eukaryota > Metazoa > Arthropoda > Insecta > Hymenoptera > Colletidae > Colletes > Colletes latitarsis. The sequence goes on along the minus strand of NW_027488370.1, from coordinate 8,989,422 downwards.
GACCAGGTTTAATTGATTGTTTCAGTGTGGTCCCACATTACTACGTGATCCAAACCAGAAAAAACCCAGGATCCGTTCAACAAGTATGTGAAGAATGCGAAAGTATGGGTCTGATGAGTGAAAATCCCAGACCTAACCTAGACCTAACATGCGTTATCCCCTAAAATATTGATCCAAACCAGGTTTAATGGACTGTTTCAGTGTGGAACCACACTACTACGTGATCCAAGCCAGAAAAAACCCAGGATCTGTTCAACAAGTATGTGAAAAACGCGAAAGTATGAGCCTGATGAGGGCAAATCCCAGACCTATCCCAGACCTAACTTGCGTTATCCTCTAAAATATTGATCGAAACCAGGTTTAAATGACTGTTTCAGTGTGATACCACATTACTACGTGATCCAATCCAGAAATAGCCCAGGATCTAGCCATGAGGTATGAGAAATATGCGAAAGTATGAGTCTGATGAGGGCAAATCCCAGATCTATCCCAGACCTAACATGCGTTATCCTCTAAAATATTTATCAAGACCAGGTTTAATGGACGGTTTCAGTGTGGTACCACATTACTGCGTGACCCAAACCAGAAAAATCCCAGGATCCGTTCAACAAGTATGTGAAGAATGCGAAAGTATGAGTCTGATGAGTGAAAAAACCAGGCCTGACTTAGACCTAACATGCGTTATCCTCTAAAATATTGAGCGAAACCAGGTTTAATGGACTGTTTCAGTGTGGTACCACACTACTACGGGATCCAAACCAGAAAAAAACCCAGGATCTGTTCAACTAGTATGTGAAAAACGCGAAAGTATGAGCCTGATGAGGGCAAACCCCAGACCTATCCCAGACCTAACTTGCGTTATCCTCTAAAATATTGATCGAAACCAGGTTTAATCGACTGTTTCAGTGTGGAACCACATTACTACGTGATCCAAACCAGAAAAAAACCCAGGATCTTGTCAACGAGTATGTGAAGTGTGCGAAAGTATGAGTCTGATGAGGGCTAATCCCAGACCTATCCCAGACCTAGCTTGCGTTATCCTCTAAAATATTGATCGAAACCAGGTTTAATTGGTTGTTTTAGTGTGGTACCACATTACTACGTGATCCAAACCAGAAACAACCCAGGATCTGTTTAACAAGTATGTGAAAAACGCGAAACTGTGAGCCTGATGAGGGCAAATCTTAGACCTAACCCTGACCTCAGATGCGTTCTCCTCTAAAATATTTATCCAGAACAGGCTTCATTGAATGTTTCAGTGTGGTACCACTTTTCTACGTGATCCAATCCAGAAATAGCCCAGGATCTAGCCATGAAGTATGAGAAATATGCGATAGTAAGAGCCTGATGAGGGCAAATCCTAGTCCTATCCCAGACCTAACTTGCGTTATCCTTTAAAATATTGATCGAAACCAGGTTTAATTGACTGTTTCAGCGTGGTACCACATTGCTACGTGATACAATGCAGAAACAGCCCAGGATCTAGCCATGAAGTATGAGAAATATGCGAAAGAATGAGCCTGATGGGGGCAACTCCTAGACGTAACCCAGACATAACATGCGTTATCCTCTAAAATATTTATCAAGACCAGGTTTAATTGATTGTCTCAGTGTGGTCCCACATTACTACGTGATCCAAACCAGAAAAAAACCCAGGATCTGTTCAACGAGTATGTGAAGTGTGCGAAAGTATGAGTCTGATGAGGGCAAATCCCAGAGCTATCCCAGACCTAACTTGCGTTGTCCTCTAAAATATTGATGGAAACCAGGTTTAATTGACTGTTTCAGTGTTGTACTTCATTACTACGTGATGCAATCCAGAAAAAGCCCAGGATCTAGCCATCAAGTATGAGAAATATGCGAAAGTATGAGGCTGACGAGGGCAAATCCTAGACCTAACCCAGACCTAAGATGCGTTATCCTCTAAAATATTTATCCAGACCAGGTTTCATTGAATGTTTCAGTGTGATACCACTTTACTACGTGATCCAATCCAGAAATAGCCCAGGATCTAGCCATGAAGTATGAGAAATATGCGATAGTAAGAGCCTGATGAGGGCAAATCCCAGACCTAACCTAGAGCTAACATGCGTTATCCTCTAAAATATTGAGCGAAACCAGGTTTAATGGACTGTTTCAGTGTGGTACCACACTACTACGGGATCCAAACCAGAAAAAACCCAGGATCCGTTCAACAAGTATGTGAAGAATACGAAAGTATGAGTCTGATGAGTGAAAATCCCAGGCCTAACCTAGACCTAACATGCGTTATCCTCAAAAATATTGATCGAAACCTGGTTTAATCGACTGTTTCAGTTTGGTACCACATTACTATGTGATCCAAACCAGAAAATAACCCAGGATCTGCTCAACGAGTATGTGAAGTGTGCGTAAGTATGAGTCTGATGAGGGCAAATCCCAGACCTATCCCAGACCTAACTTGCGTTATCCTCTAAAATATTGATCGAAACTAGGTTTAACCGACTGTTTCAGTGTGGAACCACATTACTACGTGATCCAAACCAGAAAAAGCCCAGGATCAGTTCAACAAGTATGCGAAGAATGCGAAAGTATGAGTCTGATGAGTGAAAATCCCAAGCCTAACCTAGACCTAACATGCGTTATCCTCAAAAATATTGATCAAAACCTGGTTTAATCGACTGTTTCAGAGTGGTACCACATTAGTAGTGATCCAAACCAGAAAATAACCCAGGATCTGTTCAACGAGTATGTGAAGTGTGCGAAAGTATGAGTCTGATGAGGGCAAATCCCAGACCTATCTCATACCTAACATGCGTTATCCTCTAAAATTTTTATCAAGATCAGGTTTAATAGATTGTTTCAGTGTGGACCCACATTACGACGTGTTCCAAACCAGAAAAAACCCAGGATCCGTTCAACAAGTATGTGAAGAATGCGAAAGTATGAGTCTGATGAGTGAAAATCCCATGCCTAACCTAGACCTAACATGCGTTATCCTCAAAAATATTGATCGAAACCTGGTTTAATCGACTGTTTCAGTGTGGCACCACATTACTATGTGATCCAAACCAGAAAATAACCCAGGATCTGTTCAACGAGTATGTGAAGTGTGCGAAAGTATGAGTCGGATGAGGGCAAATCCCAGACCTATCCCAGACCTAACTTGCGTTATCCTCTAAAATATTGATCGAAACCAGGTTTAATCGTCTGTTTCAGTGTGGAAACACATTACTACGTGATCCAAACCGGAAAAAAACCCAGGATCTTGTCATCGAGTATGTGAAGTGTGCGAAAGTATGAGTCTGATGAGGGCTAATCCCAGACCTATCCCAGACCTAACTTGCGTTATCCTCTAAAATATTGATCGAAACCAGGTTTCATTGACTGTTTTAGTGTGGCACCACATTACTACGTGATCCAAACCAGAAAAAACCCAGGATCTGTTCAACAAGTATGTGAAAAACGCGAAACTGTGAGCCTGATGAGGGCAAATCTTAGACCTAACCCAGACCTATGATGCGTTATCCTCTAAAATATTCATCCAGACCAGGTTTCATTGAATGTTTCAGTGTGACACCACTTTACTACGTGATCCAATCCAGAAATAGCCCAGGATCTAGCCATGAAGTATGAGAAATATGCGATAGTAAGAGCCTGATGAGGGCAAATCCTAGACCTCGCCCAGACCTAACTTCCGTTATCGTCTAAAATATTGATCGAAACCAGGTTTAATTGACTGTTTCAGCGTGTTACCACATTACTACGTGATACAATGCAGAAACAGCCCCGGATCTAGCCATGAAGTATGAGAAATATGCGAAAGTATGAGCCTGATGGGGGCAACTCCTAGACGTAACCCAGACATAACATGCGTTATCCTCTAAAATATTTATCAAGACCAGGTTTAATTGATTGTCTCAGTGTGGTCCCACATTACTACGTGATCCAAACCAGAAAAAAACCCAGGATCTGTTCAACGAGTATGTGAAGTGTGCGAAAGTATGAGTCTGATGAGGGCAAATCCCAGAGCTATCCCAGACCTAACTTGCGTTGTCCTCTAAAATATTGATGGAAACCAGGTTTAATTGACTGTTTCAGTGTTGTACTTCATTACTACGTGATGCAATCCAGAAAAAGCCCAGGATCTAGCCATCAAGTATGAGAAATATGAGAAAGAATGAGCCTGATGAGGGCAAATCTTAGACCTAACCCAGACCTAAGATGCGTTATCCTCTAAAATATTTATCCAGACCAGGTTTCATTGAATGTTTCAGTGTGCTACCACTTTACTACGTGATCCAATCCAGAAATAGCCCAGGATCTGTTCAACAAGTATGTGAAAAACGCGAAAGTATGAGCCTGATGAGGGCAAATCCCAGACCTATCCCAGACCTAACTTGCGTTGTCCTCTAAAATATTGATGGAAACCATGTTTAATTGACTGTTGCAGTGTTGTACTTCATTACTACGTGATGCAATCCTGAAAAAGCCCAGGATCTAGCCATCAAGTATGAGAAATATGCGAAAGAATGAGCCTGATGAGAGCAAATCCCAGACCTAACCTAGACCTAACATGCGTTATCCTCTAAAATATTGATCCAAACCAGGTTTAATGGACTGTTTCAGTGTGGAACCACACTACTACGTGATCCAAGCCAGAAAAAACCCAGGATCTGTTCAACAAGTATGTGAAAAACGCGAAAGTATGAGCCTGATGAGGGCAAATCCCAGACCTATCCCAGACCTAACTAGCGTTATCCTCTAAAATATTGATCGAAACCAGGTTTAATTGACAGTTTCAGTGTGGTATCACATTACTACGTGATCCAATCCAGAAATAGCCCAGGATCTAGCCATGAAGTATGAGAAATATGCGAAAGTATGAGGCTGACGAGGGCAAATCCTAGACCTAACCCAGACCTAACATGCGTTATCCTCTAAAATATTTATCAAGACCAGGTTTAATTGATTGTTTCAGTGTGGTCCCACATTACTACGTGATCCAAACAAGAAAAACCCCAGGATCCGTTCAACAAGTATGTGAAGAATGCGAAAGTATGAGTCTGATGAGTGAAAATCCCAGAATTAACCTAGACCTAACATGCGTTATCCTCTAAAATATTGATCCAAACCAGGTTTAATGGACTGTTTCAGTGTGGAACCACACTACTACGTGATCCAAGCCAGAAAAAACCCAGGATCTGTTCAACAAGTATTTGAAAAACCCGAAAGTATGAGCCTGATGAGGGCATATCCCAGACCTATCCCAGACCTAACTTGCGTTGTCCTCTAAAATATTGATGGAAACCAGGTTTAATTGACTGTTTCAGTATTGTACTTCATTACTACGTGATGCAATCCAGAAAAAGCCCAGGATCTAGCCATCAAGTATGAGAAATATGCGAAAGAATGAGCCTGATGAGAGCAAATCCCAGACCTAACCTAGACCTAACATGAATTATTCTCTAAAATATTGGTCGAAACCAGGTTTAATTGACTGTTTCAGTGTGGTCCCACATTGCTACGTGATCCAAACCAGAAAAAACCCAGGATCTGTTCAACGAGTATGTGAAGTGTGCGAAAGTATGAGTCAGATGATGGCAAATCCCTGACCTATCCCAGACCTAACATGCGTTATCCTCTAAAATATTTATCAAGACCAGGTTTAATTGATTGTTTCAGTGTGGACCCACATTGCGACGTGATCCAAACCAGAAAAAAACCCAGGATCTGTTCAACAAGTATGTGAAAAACGCGAAACTGTGAGCCTGATGAGGGCAAATCTTAGACCTAACCCAGACCTAAGATGCGTTATCCTCTAAAATATTGATCGAAACCAGGTTTAATTGACAGTTTCAGTGTGGTACCACATTACGACGTGTTCCAAACCAGAAAAAACCCTGGATCCGTTCAACAAGTATGTGAAGAATGCGAAAGTATGAGACTGATGAGTGAAAATCCCATGCCTAACCTAGACCTAACATGCGTTATCCTCAAAAATATTGATCGAAACCTGGTTTAATCGACTGTTTCAGTGTGGTACCACATTACTATGTGATCCAAACCAGAAAATAACCCAGGATCTGTTCAACGAGTATGTGAAGTGTGCGAAAGTATGTTTCTGATGAGGGCAAATCCCAGACCTATCCCAGACCTAACTTGCGTTATCCTCTAAAATATTGATCGAAACCAGGTTTAATCGACTGTTTCAGTGTAGAAACACATTACTACGTGATCCAAACCAGAAAAAAACCCAGGATCTTGTCATCGAGTATGTGAAGTGTGCGTAAGTATGAGTCTGATGAGGGCTAATCCCAGACCTATCCCAGACCTAAATTGCGTTATCCTCTAAAATATTGATCGAAACCAGGTTTAATCGACTGTTTCAGTGTGGAAACACATTACTACGTGATCCAAACCAGAAAAAAATCCCAGGATCTGTTCAACAAGTATGTGAAAAACGCGAAACTGTAAGCCTGATGAGGGCAAATCTTAGACCTAACCCAGACCTAAGATGCGTTATCCTCTAAAATATTGATCGAAACCAGGTTTAATTGACAGTTTCAGTGTGGTACCACATTACTACGTGATCCAATCCAGAAATAGCCCAGGATCTGTTCAACAAGTATGTGAAAAACGCAAAAGTATGAGCCTGATGAGGGCAAGTCCCAGACCTATCCCAGACCTAACTTGCGTTATCCTCTAAAATATTGATCGAAACCAGGTTTAATTGACTGTTTCAGTGTGGAACCACACTACTACGTGATCCAAGAGAGAAAAAACCCAGGATCTGTTCAACAAGTATGTGAAAAACGCGAAAGTATGAGCCTGATGAGGGCAAATCCCAGACCTATCCCAGACCTAACTTGCGTTATCCTCTAAAATATTGATCGAAACCAGGTTTAATTGACAGTTTCAGTGTGGTACCACATTACTACGTGATCCAATCCAGAAATAGCCCAGGATCTAGCCATGAAGTATGAGAAATATGCGAAAGTATGAGCCTGACGAGGGCAAATCCTAGACCTAACCCAGACCTAACATGCGTTATCCTCTAAAATATTTATCAAGACCAGGTTTAATTGATTGTTTCAGTGCGGTCCCACATTGCTACGTGATCCAAACCAGAAAAACCTCAGGATCCGTTCAACAAGTATGTGAAGAATGCGAAAGTATGAGCCTGATGAGTGAAAATCCCAGGCCTGACCTAGACCTAACATGCGTTATCCTCTAAAATAATGAGCGAAACCAGGTTTAATGGACTGTTTCAGTGTGGTACCACACTACTACGGGATCCAAACCAGAAAAAACCCAGGATCTGTTCAACAAGTATGTGAAAAACCCGAAAGTATGAGCCTGATGAGGGCAAATCCCAGACCTATCCCAGACCTAACTTGCGTTGTCCTCTAAAATATTGATGGAAACCAGGTTTAATTGACTGTTTCAGTGTTGTACTTCATTACTACGTGATGCAATCCAGAAAAAGCCCAGGATCTAGCCATCAAGTACGAGAAATATGCGAAAGAATGAGCCTGATGAGAGCAAATCCCAGACCTAACCTAGACCTAACATGAATTATTCTCTAAAATATTGGTCGAAACCAGGTTTAATTGACTGTTTCAGTGTGGTCCCACATTACTACGTGATCCAAACCAGAAAAAACCCAGGATCTGTTCAACAAGTATGTGAAAAACGCGAAAGTATGAGCCTGATGAGGGCAAATCCCAGACCTATCCCAGACCTAACTTGCGTTGTCCTCTAAAATATTGATCGAAATCAGGTTTAATTGACAGTTTCAGTGTGGTACCACACTACTACGGGATCCAAACCAGAAAAAACCCAGGATCTGTTCAACAAGTATGTGAAAAACCCGAAAGTATGAGCCTGATGAGGGCAAATCCCAGACCTATCCCAGACCTAACTTGCGTTGTCCTCTAAAATATTGATGGAAACCAGGTTTAATTGACTGTTTCAGTGTTGTACTTCATTACTACGTGATGCAATCCAGAAAAAGCCCAGGATCTAGCCATCAAGTACGAGAAATATGCGAAAGAATGAGCCTGATGAGAGCAAATCCCAGACCTAACCTAGACCTAACATGAATTATCCTCAAAAATATTGATCGAAACCAGGTTTAATCGACTGTTTCAGTGTAGAAACACATTACTACGTGATCCAAACCAGAAAAAAACCCAGGATCTTGTCATCGAGTATGTGAAGTGTGCGAAAGTATGAGTCTGATGAGGGCTAATCCCAGACCTATCCCAGACCTAACTTGCGTTATCCTCTAAAATATTGATCGAAACCAGGTTTAATTGACTGTTTTAGTGTGGTACCACATTACTACGTGATCCAAACCAGAAAAAACCCAGGATCTGTTCAACAAGTATGTGTAAAACGCGAAACTGTGAGCCTGATGAGGGCAAATCTTAGACCTAACCCAGACCTAAGATGCGTTATCCTCTAAAATATTTATCCAGACCAGGTTTCATTGAATGTTTCAGTGTGATACCACTTTACTACGTGAACCAATCCAGAAATAGCCCAGGATCTAGCCATGAAGTATGAGAAATATGCGATAGTAAGAGCCTGATGAGGGCAAATCCTAGACCTATCCCAGACCTAGCTTGCGTTATCGTCTAAAATATTGATTGAAACCAGGTTTAATTGACTGTTTCAGCGTGTTACCACATTACTACGTGATACAGTGCAGAAACAGCCCAGGATCTAGCCATGAAGTATGAGAAATATGCGAAAGTATGAGCCTGATGGGGGCAAATCCTAGACGTAACCCAGTCCTAACATGCGTTATCCTCTAGAATATTGATCGCAACCAGGTTTAATGGACTGTTTCTGTGTGGTACCACACAACTACGTGATCCAAACCAGAAAAAACCCAGGATCTGTTCAACAAGTATGTGAAAAACGCGAAAGTATGAGCCTGAATAGGGCAAATCCCAGACCTATCCCAGACCTAACTTGCGTTATCCTCTAAAATATTGATCGAAACCAGGTTTAATTGACTGTTTCAGTGTTGTACTTCATTACTACGTGATGCAATCCAGAAAAAGCCCAGGATCTAGCCATCAAGTATGAGAAATATGCGAAAGAATGAGCCTGATGAGAGCAAATCCCAGACCTAACCTAGACCTAACATGAATTATCCTCAAAAATATTTATCAAGACCAGGTTTAATTGATTGTTTCAGTGTGGTCCCACATTACTACGTGATCCAAACCAGAAAAACCCCAGGATCCGTTCAACAAGTATGTGAAGAATGCGAAAGTATGAGTCTGATGAGTGAAAATCCCAGGCCTGACCTAGACCTAACATGCGTTATCCTCTGAAATAATGAGCGAAACCAGGTTTAATGGACTGTTTCTGTGTGGTACCACACAACTACGTGATCCAAACCAGAAAAAACCCAGGATCAACAAGTATGTGAAAAACGCGAAAGTATGAGCCTCATGAGGGCAAATCCCAGACCTATCCCAGACCTAACTTGCGTTATCCTCTAAAATATTGATCGAAACCAGGTTTAATTGACAGTTTCAGTGTGGTACCACATTACTACGTGATCCAATCCAGAAATAGCCCAGGATCTGTTCAACAAGTATGTGAAAAACGCAAAAGTATGAGCCTGATGAGGGCAAGTCCCAGACCTATCCCAGACCTAACTTGCGTTATCCTCTAAAATATTGATCGAAACCAGGTTTAATTGACTGTTTCAGTGTGGAACCACACTACTACGTGATCCAAGAGAGAAAAAACCCAGGATCTGTTCAACAAGTATGTGAAAAACGCGAAAGTATGAGCCTGATGAGGGCAAATCCCAGACCTATCCCAGACCTAACTTGCGTTATCCTCTAAAATATTGATCGAAACCAGGTTTAATTGACAGTTTCAGTGTGGTACCACATTACTACGTGATCCAATCCAGAAATAGCCCAGGATCTAGCCATGAAGTATGAGAAATATGCGAAAGTATGAGCCTGACGAGGGCAAATCCTAGACCTAACCCAGACCTAACATGCGTTATCCTCTAAAATATTTATCAAGACCAGGTTTAATTGATTGTTTCAGTGTGGTCCCACATTGCTACGTGATCCAAACCAGAAAAACCTCAGGATCCGTTCAACAAGTATGTGAAGAATGCGAAAGTATGAGCCTGATGAGTGAAAATCCCAGGCCTGACCTAGACCTAACATGCGTTATCCTCTAAAATAATGAGCGAAACCAGGTTTAATGGACTGTTTCAGTGTGGTACCACACTACTACGGGATCCAAACCAGAAAAAACCCAGGATCTGTTCAACAAGTATGTGAAAAACCCGAAAGTATGAGCCTGATGAGGGCAAATCCCAGACCTATCCCAGACCTAACTTGCGTTGTCCTCTAAAATATTGATGGAAACCAGGTTTAATTGACTGTTTCAGTGTTGTACTTCATTACTACGTGATGCAATCCAGAAAAAGCCCAGGATCTAGCCATCAAGTACGAGAAATATGCGAAAGAATGAGCCTGATGAGAGCAAATCCCAGACCTAACCTAGACCTAACATGAATTATTCTCTAAAATATTGGTCGAAACCAGGTTTAATTGACTGTTTCAGTGTGGTCCCACATTACTACGTGATCCAAACCAGAAAAAACCCAGGATCTGTTCAACAAGTATGTGAAAAACGCGAAAGTATGAGCCTGATGAGGGCAAATCCCAGACCTATCCCAGACCTAACTTGCGTTGTCCTCTAAAATATTGATCGAAATCAGGTTTAATTGACAGTTTCAGTGTGGTACCACACTACTACGGGATCCAAACCAGAAAAAACCCAGGATCTGTTCAACAAGTATGTGAAAAACCCGAAAGTATGAGCCTGATGAGGGCAAATCCCAGACCTATCCCAGACCTAACTTGCGTTGTCCTCTAAAATATTGATGGAAACCAGGTTTAATTGACTGTTTCAGTGTTGTACTTCATTACTACGTGATGCAATCCAGAAAAAGCCCAGGATCTAGCCATCAAGTACGAGAAATATGCGAAAGAATGAGCCTGATGAGAGCAAATCCCAGACCTAACCTAGACCTAACATGAATTATCCTCAAAAATATTGATCGAAACCAGGTTTAATCGACTGTTTCAGTGTAGAAACACATTACTACGTGATCCAAACCAGAAAAAAACCCAGGATCTTGTCATCGAGTATGTGAAGTGTGCGAAAGTATGAGTCTGATGAGGGCTAATCCCAGACCTATCCCAGACCTAACTTGCGTTATCCTCTAAAATATTGATCGAAACCAGGTTTAATTGACTGTTTTAGTGTGGTACCACATTACTACGTGATCCAAACCAGAAAAAACCCAGGATCTGTTCAACAAGTATGTGTAAAACGCGAAACTGTGAGCCTGATGAGGGCAAATCTTAGACCTAACCCAGACCTAAGATGCGTTATCCTCTAAAATATTTATCCAGACCAGGTTTCATTGAATGTTTCAGTGTGATACCACTTTACTACGTGAACCAATCCAGAAATAGCCCAGGATCTAGCCATGAAGTATGAGAAATATGCGATAGTAAGAGCCTGATGAGGGCAAATCCTAGACCTATCCCAGACCTAGCTTGCGTTATCGTCTAAAATATTGATTGAAACCAGGTTTAATTGACTGTTTCAGCGTGTTACCACATTACTACGTGATACAGTGCAGAAACAGCCCAGGATCTAGCCATGAAGTATGAGAAATATGCGAAAGTATGAGCCTGATGGGGGCAAATCCTAGACGTAACCCAGTCCTAACATGCGTTATCCTCTAGAATATTGATCGCAACCAGGTTTAATGGACTGTTTCTGTGTGGTACCACACAACTACGTGATCCAAACCAGAAAAAACCCAGGATCTGTTCAACAAGTATGTGAAAAACGCGAAAGTATGAGCCTGAATAGGGCAAATCCCAGACCTATCCCAGACCTAACTTGCGTTATCCTCTAAAATATTGATCGAAACCAGGTTTAATTGACTGTTTCAGTGTTGTACTTCATTACTACGTGATGCAATCCAGAAAAAGCCCAGGATCTAGCCATCAAGTATGAGAAATATGCGAAAGAATGAGCCTGATGAGAGCAAATCCCAGACCTAACCTAGACCTAACATGAATTATCCTCAAAAATATTTATCAAGACCAGGTTTAATTGATTGTTTCAGTGTGGTCCCACATTGCTACGTGATCCAAACCAGAAAAACCTCAGGATCCGTTCAACAAGTATGTGAAGAATGCGAAAGTATGAGTCTGATGAGTGAAAATCCCAGGCCTGACCTAGACCTAACATGCGTTATCCTCTAAAATAATGAGCGAAACCAGGTTTAATGGACTGTTTCAGTGTGGTACCACACTACTACGGGATCCAAACCAGAAAAAACCCAGGATCTGTTCAACAAGTATGTGAAAAACCCGAAAGTATGAGCCTGATGAGGGCAAATCCCAGACCTATCCCAGACCTAACTTGCGTTGTCCTCTAAAATATTGATGGAAACCAGTTTTAATTGACTGTTTCAGTGTTGTACTTCATTACTACGTGATGCAATCCAGAAAAAGCCCAGGATCTAGCCATCAAGTACGAGAAATATGCGAAAGAATGAGCCTGATGAGAGCAAATCCCAGACCTAACCTAGACCTAACATGAATTATTCTCTAAAATATTGGTCGAAACCAGGTTTAATTGACTGTTTCAGTGTGGTCCCACATTACTACGTGATCCAAACCAGAAAAAACCCAGGATCTGTTCAACAAGTATGTGAAAAACGCGAAAGTATGAGCCTGATGAGGGCAAATCCCAGACCTATCCCAGACCTTACTTGCGTTTTCCTCTAAAATATTGATCGAAACCATGTTTCATTGACAGTTTCAGTGTGGTACCACATTACTACGTGATCCAATCCAGAAATAGCCCAGGATCTAGCCATGAAGTATGAGAAATATGCGAAAGTATGAGCCTGACGAGGGCAAATCCTAGACCTAACCCAGACCTAACATGCGTTATCCTCTAAAATATTTATCAAGACCAGGTTTAATTGATTGTTTCAGTGTGGTCCCACATTGCTACGTGATCCAAACCAGAAAAACCTCAGGATCCGTTCAACAAGTATGTGAAGAATGCGAAAGTATGAGTCTGATGAGTGAAAATCCCAGGCCTGACCTAGACCTAACATGCGTTATCCTCTAAAATAATGAGCGAAACCAGGTTTAATGGACTGTTTCAGTGTGGTACCACACTACTACGGGATCCAAACCAGAAAAAACCCAGGATCTGCTCAACAAGTATGTGAAAAACCCGAAAGTATGAGCCTGATGAGGGCAAATCCCAGACCTATCCCAGACCTAACTTGCGTTGTCCTCTAAAATATTGATGGAAACCAGGTTTAATTAACTGTTTCAGTGTTGTACTTCATTACTACGTGATGCAATCCAGAAAATGCCCAGGATCTAGCCATCAAGTACGAGAAATATGCGAAAGAATGAGCCTGATGAGAGCAAATCCCAGACCTAACCTAGACCTAACATGAATTATTCTCTAAAATATTGGTCGAAACCAGGTTTAATTGACTGTTTCAGTGTGGTCCCACATTACTACGTGATCCAAACCAGAAAAAACCCAGGATCTGTTCAACAAGTATGTGAAAAACGCGAAATTATGAGCCTGATGAGGGCAAATCCCAGACCTATCCCAGACCTAACTTGCGTTGTCCTCTAAAATATTGATCGAAACCAGGTTTAATTGACAGTTTCAGTGTGGTACCACACTACTACGGGATCCAAACCAGAAAAAACCCAGGATCTGTTCAACAGGTATGTGAAAAACCCGAAAGTATGAGCCTGATGAGGGCAAATCCCAGACCTATCCCAGACCTAACTTGCGTTGTCCTCTAAAATATTGATGGAAACCAGGTTTAATTGACTGTTTCAGTGTTGTACTTCATTACTACGTGATGCAATCCAGAAAAAGCCCAGGATCTAGCCATCAAGTACGAGAAATATGCGAAAGAATGAGCCTGATGAGAGCAAATCCCAGACCTAACCTAGACCTAACATGAATTATCCTCAAAAATATTGATCGAAACCAGGTTTAATCGACTGTTCCAGTGTAGAAACACATTACTACGTGATCCAAACCAGAAAAAAACCCAGGATCTTGTCATGGAGTATGTGAAGTGTGCGAAAGTATGAGTCTGATGAGGGCTAATCCCAGACCTATCCCAGACCTAACTTGCGTTATCCTCTAAAATATTGATCGAAACCAGGTTTAATTGACTGCATTAGTGTGGTACCACATTACTACGTGATCCAAACCAGAAAAAACCCAGGATCTGTTCAACAAGTATGTGAAAAACGCGAAACTGTGAGCCTGATGAGGGCAAATCTTAGACCTAACCCAGACCTAAGATGCGTTATCCTCTAAAATATTTATCCAGACCAGGTTTCATTGAATGTTTCAGTGTGATACCACTTTACTACGTGAACCAATCCAGAAATAGCCCAGGATCTAGCCATCAAGTACGAGAAATATGCGAAAGAATGAGCCTGATGAGAGCAAATCCCAGACCTAACCTAGACCTAACATGAATTATCCTCAAAAATATTGATCGAAACCAGGTTTAATCGACTGTTCCAGTGTAGAAACACATTACTACGTGATCCAAACCAGAAAAAAACCCAGGATCTTGTCATCGAGTATGTGGAGTGTGCGAAAGTATGAGTCTGATGAGGGCTAATCCCAGACCTATCCCAGACCTAACTTGCGTTATCCTCTAAAATATTGATCGAAACCAGGTTTAATTGACTGTTTCAGTGTGGTCCCACATTACTACGTGATACAAACCAGAAAAAACCCAGGATCCGTTCAACAAGTATGTGAAGAATGCGAAAGTATGGGTCTGATGAGTGAAAATCCCAGACCTAACCTAGACCTAACATGCGTTATCCTCTAAAATATTGATCGAAACCAGGTTTAATTGACTGTTTCAGTGTGATACCACATTACTACGTGATCCAATCCAGAAATAGCCCAGGATCTAGCCATGAAGTATGAGAAATATGCGAAAGTATGAGTCTGATGAGGGCAAATCCCAGACCTATCCCAGACCTAACATGCGTTATCCTCTAAAATATTTATCAAGACCAGGTTTAATGGACGGTTTCAGTGTGGTACCACATTACTACGTGACCCAAACCAGAAAAAACCCAGGATCCGATCAACAAGTATGTGAAGAATGCGAAAGTATGAGTCTGATGAGTGAAAAAACCAGGCCTGACATAGACCTAACATGCGTTATCCTCTAAAATATTGAGCGAAACCAGGTTTAATGGACTGTTTCAGTGTGGTACTACGGGATCCAAACCAGAAAAAACCCAGGATCTGTTCAACTAGTATGTGAAAAACGCGAAAGTATGAGCCTGATGAGGGCAAACCCCAGACCTATCCCAGACCTAACTTGCGTTATCCTCTAAAATATTGATCGAAACCAGGTTTAATCGACTGTTTCAGTGTGGAACCACATTACTACGTGATCCAAACCAGAAAAAAACCCAGGATCTTGTCAACGAGTATGTAAAGTGTGCGAAAGTATGAGTCTGATGAGGGCTAATCCCAGACCTATCCCAGACCTAGCTTGCGTTATCTTCTAAAATATTTATCGAAACCAGCTTTAATTGACTGTTTCAGCGTGGTACCACATTACTACGTGATACAATGCAGAAACAGCCCAGGATCTAGCCATGAAGTATGAGAAATATGCGAAAGAATGAGCCTGATAAGAGCAAATCCCAGACCTAACCTAGACCTAACATGAGTTATCCTCTAAAATATTGAGCGAAACCGGGTTTAATGGACTGTTTCAGTGTGGTACCACACTACTACGGGATCCAAACCAGAAAAAACCCAGGATCTGTTCAACAAGTATGTGAAAAACGCGAAACTGTGAGCCTGATGAGGGCAAACCTTAGACCTAACCCAGACCTAAGATGCGTTATCCTCTAAAATATTTATCCAGAACAGGTTTCATTGAATGTTTCAGTGTGGTACCACTTTACTACGTGATCCAATCCAGAAATAGCCCAGGATCTAGCCATGAAGTATGAGAAATATGCGATAGTAAGAGCCTGATGAGGGCAAATCCTAGACCTATCCCAGACCTAACTTGCGTTATCCTCTAAAATATTGATCGAAACCAGGTTTAATTGACTGTTTCAGCGTGGTACCACATTACTACGTGATACAATGCAGAAACAGCCCAGGATCTAGCCATGAAGTATGAGAAATATGCGAAAGAATGAGCCTGATGAGAGCAAATCCCAGACCTAACCTAGACCTAACATGAGTTATCCTCTAAAATATTGAGCGAAACCAGGTTTAATGGACGGTTTCAGTGTGGTACCACATTACTACGTGATACAAACCAGAAAAAACCCAGGATCCGTTCAACAAGTATGTGAAGAATGCGAAAGTATGAGTCTGATGAGTGAAAATCCCAGGCCTAACCTAGACCTAACATGCGTTATCCTCAAAAATATTGATCGAAACCTGGTTTAATCGACTGTTTCAGTTTGGTACCACATTACTATGTGATCCAAACCAGAAAATAACCCAGGATCTGTTCAACGAGTATGTGAAGTGTGCGTAAGTATGAGTCTGATGAGGGCAAATCCCAGACCTATTCCAGACCTAACTTGCGTTATCCTCTAAAATATTGATCGAAACTAGGTTTAACCGACTGTTTCAGTGTGGTACCACATTACTACGTGATACAAACCAGAAAAAACCCAGGATCCGTTCAACAAGTATGTGAAGAATGCGAAAGTATGAGTCTGATGAGTGAAAATCCCAGGCCTAACCTAGACCTAACATGCGTTATCCTCAAAAATATTGATCGAAACCTGGTTTAATCGACTGTTTCAGTTTGGTACCACATTACTATGTGATCCAAACCAGAAAATAACCCAGGATCCGTTCAACAAGTATGTGAAGAATGCGAAAGTATGAGTCTGATGAGGGCAAATCCCAGACCTATCCCAGACCTAACATGCGTTATCCTCTAAAATTTTTATCAAGACCAGGTTTAATAGATTGTTTCAGTGTGGACCCACATTACGACGTGTTCCAAACCAGAAAAAACCCAGGATCCGTTCAACAAGTATGTGAAGAATGCGAAAGTATGAGTCTGATGAGTGAAAATCCCATGCCTAACCTAGACCTAACATGCGTTATCTTCAATAATACTGATCGAAACCTGGTTTAATCGACTGTTTCAATGTGGTACCACATTACTATGTGATCCAAACCAGAAAATAACCCAGGATCTGTTCAACGAGTATGTGAAGTGTGCGAAAGTATGAGTCTGATGAGGGCAAATCCCAGACCTATCCCAGACCTAACATGCGTTATCCTCTAAAATTTTTATCAAGTCCAGGTTTAATAGATTGTTTCAGTGTGGACCCACATTACGACGTGTTCCAAACCAGAAAAAACCCAGGATCCGTTCAACAAGTATGTGAAGAATGCGAAAGTATGAGTCTGATGAGTGAAAATCCCATGCCTAACCTTAGACCTAACATGCGTTATCCTCAAAAATATTGATCGAAACCTGGTTTAATCGACTGTTTCAGTGTGGTACCACATTACTATGTGATCCAAACCAGAAAATAACCCAGGATCTGTTCAACGAGTAAGTGAAGTGTGCGAAAGTATGAGTCTGATGAGGGCAAATCCCAGACCTATCCCAGACCTAACTTGCGTTATCCTCTAAAATATTGATCGAAACCAGGTTTAATCGTCTGTTTCAGTGTGGAAACACATTACTACGTGATCCAAACCAGAAAAAAACCCAGGATCTTGCCATCGAGTATGTGAAGTGTGCGAAAGTATGAGTCTGATGAGGGCTAATCCCAGACCTATCCCAGACCTAACTTGCGTTATCCTCTAAAATATTGATGGAAACCAGGTTTAATTGACTGTTTCAGTGTTGTACTTCATTACTACGTGATGCAATCCAGAAAAAGCCCAGGATCTAGCCATCAAGTATGAGAAATATGCGAAAGAATGAGCCTGATGAGAGCAAATCCCAGACCTAACCTAGACCTAACATGAATTATTCTCTAAAATATTGGTCGAAACCAGGTTTAATTGACTGTTTCAGTGAGGTCCCACATTACTACGTGATCCAAACCAGAAAAAACCCAGGATCCGCTCAACAAGTATGTGAAAAACGCGAAACTGTGAGCCTGATTAGGGCAAATCTTAGACCTAACCCAGACCTAAGATGCGTTAGCCTCTAAAATATTTATCCAGACCAGGTTTCATTGAATGTTTCAGTGTGGTACCACTTTACTACGTGATCCAATCCAGAAATAGCCCAGGATCTAGCCATGAAGTATGAGAAATATGCGAAAGTATGAGCCTGATGAGGGCAAATCCTAGACCTAACCCAGACCTAACATGCGTTATCCTCTAAAATATTTATCAAGACCAGGTTTAATTGATTGTTTCAGTGTGGTCCCACATTACTACGTGATCCAAACCAGAAAAACCCCAGGATCCGTTCAACAAGTATGTGAAGAATGCGAAAGTATGAGTCTGATGAGTGAAAATCCCAGGCCTGACCTAGACCTAAGATGCGTTATCCTCTAAAATAATGAGCGAAACCAGGTTTAATGGACTGTTTCAGTGTGGTACCACACTACTACGGGATCCAAACCAGAAAAAACCCAGGATCTGTTCAACAAGTATGTGAAAAACCCGAAAGTATGAGCCTGATGAGGGCAAATCCCAGACCTATCCCAGACCTAACTTGCGTTGTCCTCTGAAATATTGATGGAAACCAGGTTTAATTGACTGTTTCAGTGTTGTACTTCATTACTACGTGATGCAATCCAGAAAAAGCCCAGAATCTAGCCATCAAGTATGAGAAATATGCGAAAGAATGAGCCTGATGAGAGCAAATCCCAGACCTAACCTAGACCTAACATGAATTATTCTCTAAAATATTGGTCGAAACCAGGTTTAATTGACTGTTTCAGTGTGGTCCCACATTACTACGTGATCCAAACCAGAAAAAACCCAGGATCTGTTCAACAAGTATGTGAAAAACGCGAAAGTATGAGCCTGATGAGGGCAAATCCCAGACCTATCCCAGACCTAACTTGCGTTGTCCTCTAAAATATTGATCGAAACCAGGTTTAATTGACAGTTTCAGTGTGGTACCACACTACTACGGGATCCAAACCAGAAAAAACCCAGGATCTGTTCAACAAGTATGTGAAAAACCCGAAAGTATGAGCCTGATGAGGGCAAATCCCAGACCTATCCCAGACCTAACTTGCGTTGTCCTCTAAAATATTGATGGAAACCAGGTTTAATTGACTGTTTCAGTGTTGTACTTCATTACTACGTGATGCAATCCAGAAAAAGCCCAGGATCTAGCCATCAAGTACGAGAAATATGCGAAAGAATGAGCCTGATGAGAGCAAATCCCAGACCTAACCTAGACCTAACATGAATTATCCTCAAAAATATTGATCGAAACCAGGTTTAATCGACTGTTTCAGTGTAGAAACACATTACTACGTGATCCAAACCAGAAAAAAACCCAGGATCTTGTCATCGAGTATGTGAAGTGTGCGAAAGTATGAGTCTGATGAGGGCTAATCCCAGACCTATCCCAGACCTAACTTGCGTTATCCTCTAAAATATTGATCGAA
This sequence comes from Colletes latitarsis, assembly GCF_051014445.1. NCBI lineage: Eukaryota > Metazoa > Arthropoda > Insecta > Hymenoptera > Colletidae > Colletes > Colletes latitarsis. The sequence continues at coordinate 8,969,698 of NW_027488370.1, read as the reverse complement.
ACCAGGTTTAATTGACTGTTTTAGTGTGGTACCACATTACTACGTGATCCAAACCAGAAAAAACCCAGGATCTGTTCAACAAGTATGTGTAAAACGCGAAACTGTGAGCCTGATGAGGGCAAATCTTAGACCTAACCCAGACCTAAGATGCGTTATCCTCTAAAATATTTATCCAGACCAGGTTTCATTGAATGTTTCAGTGTGATACCACTTTACTACGTGAACCAATCCAGAAATAGCCCAGGATCTAGCCATGAAGTATGAGAAATATGCGATAGTAAGAGCCTGATGAGGGCAAATCCTAGACCTATCCCAGACCTAGCTTGCGTTATCGTCTAAAATATTGATTGAAACCAGGTTTAATTGACTGTTTCAGCGTGTTACCACATTACTACGTGATACAGTGCAGAAACAGCCCAGGATCTAGCCATGAAGTATGAGAAATATGCGAAAGTATGAGCCTGATGGGGGCAAATCCTAGACGTAACCCAGTCCTAACATGCGTTATCCTCTAGAATATTGATCGCAACCAGGTTTAATGGACTGTTTCTGTGTGGTACCACACAACTACGTGATCCAAACCAGAAAAAACCCAGGATCTGTTCAACAAGTATGTGAAAAACGCGAAAGTATGAGCCTGAATAGGGCAAATCCCAGACCTATCCCAGACCTAACTTGCGTTATCCTCTAAAATATTGATCGAAACCAGGTTTAATTGACTGTTTCAGTGTTGTACTTCATTACTACGTGATGCAATCCAGAAAAAGCCCAGGATCTAGCCATCAAGTATGAGAAATATGCGAAAGAATGAGCCTGATGAGAGCAAATCCCAGACCTAACCTAGACCTAACATGAATTATCCTCAAAAATATTTATCAAGACCAGGTTTAATTGATTGTTTCAGTGTGGTCCCACATTACTACGTGATCCAAACCAGAAAAACCCCAGGATCCGTTCAACAAGTATGTGAAGAATGCGAAAGTATGAGTCTGATGAGTGAAAATCCCAGGCCTGACCTAGACCTAACATGCGTTATCCTCTGAAATAATGAGCGAAACCAGGTTTAATGGACTGTTTCTGTGTGGTACCACACAACTACGTGATCCAAACCAGAAAAAACCCAGGATCTGTTCAACAAGTATGTGAAAAACGCGAAAGTATGAGCCTGATGAGGGCAAATCCCAGACCTATCCCAGACCTAACTTGCGTTATCCTCTAAAATATTGATCGAAACCAGGTTTAATTGACAGTTTCAGTGTGGTACCACATTACTACGTGATCCAATCCAGAAATAGCCCAGGATCTAGCCATGAAGTATGAGAAATATGCGAAAGTATGAGCCTGACGAGGGCAAATCCTAGACCTAACCCAGACCTAACATGCGTTATCCTCTAAAATATTTATCAAGACCAGGTTTAATTGATTGTTTCAGTGTGGTCCCACATTGCTACGTGATCCAAACCAGAAAAACCTCAGGATCCGTTCAACAAGTATGTGAAGAATGCGAAAGTATGAGTCTGATGAGTGAAAATCCCAGGCCTGACCTAGACCTAACATGCGTTATCCTCTAAAATAATGAGCGAAACCAGGTTTAATGGACTGTTTCAGTGTGGTACCACACTACTACGGGATCCAAACCAGAAAAAACCCAGGATCTGTTCAACAAGTATGTGAAAAACCCGAAAGTATGAGCCTGATGAGGGCAAATCCCAGACCTATCCCAGACCTAACTTGCGTTGTCCTCTAAAATATTGATGGAAACCAGGTTTAATTGACTGTTTCAGTGTTGTACTTCATTACTACGTGATGCAATCCAGAAAAAGCCCAGGATCTAGCCATCAAGTACGAGAAATATGCGAAAGAATGAGCCTGATGAGAGCAAATCCCAGACCTAACCTAGACCTAACATGAATTATTCTCTAAAATATTGGTCGAAACCAGGTTTAATTGACTGTTTCAGTGTGGTCCCACATTACTACGTGATCCAAACCAGAAAAAACCCAGGATCTGTTCAACAAGTATGTGAAAAACGCGAAAGTATGAGCCTGATGAGGGCAAATCCCAGACCTATCCCAGACCTAACTTGCGTTATCCTCTAAAATATTGATCGAAACCAGGTTTAATTGACAGTTTCAGTGTGGTACCACATTACTACGTGATCCAATCCAGAAATAGCCCAGGATCTAGCCATGAAGTATGAGAAATATGCGAAAGTATGAGCCTGACGAGGGCAAATCCTAGACCTAACCCAGACCTAACATGCGTTATCCTCTAAAATATTTATCAAGACCAGGTTTAATTGATTGTTTCAGTGTGGTCCCACATTGCTACGTGATCCAAACCAGAAAAACCTCAGGATCCGTTCAACAAGTATGTGAAGAATGCGAAAGTATGAGTCTGATGAGTGAAAATCCCAGGCCTGACCTAGACCTAACATGCGTTATCCTCTAAAATAATGAGCGAAACCAGGTTTAATGGACTGTTTCAGTGTGGTACCACACTACTACGGGATCCAAACCAGAAAAAACCCAGGATCTGCTCAACAAGTATGTGAAAAACCCGAAAGTATGAGCCTGATGAGGGCAAATCCCAGACCTATCCCAGACCTAACTTGCGTTGTCCTCTAAAATATTGATGGAAACCAGGTTTAATTAACTGCTTCAGTGTTGTACTTCATTACTACGTGATGCAATCCAGAAAAAGCCCAGGATCTAGCCATCAAGTACGAGAAATATGCGAAAGAATGAGCCTGATGAGAGCAAATCCCAGACCTAACCTAGACCTAACATGAATTATTCTCTAAAATATTGGTCGAAACCAGGTTTAATTGACTGTTTCAGTGTGGTCCCACATTACTACGTGATCCAAACCAGAAAAAACCCAGGATCTGTTCAACAAGTATGTGAAAAACGCGAAAGTATGAGCCTGATGAGGGCAAATCCCAGACCTATCCCAGACCTAACTTGCGTTGTCCTCTAAAATATTGATCGAAACCAGGTTTAATTGACAGTTTCAGTGTGGTACCACACTACTACGGGATCCAAACCAGAAAAAACCCAGGATCTGTTCAACAGGTATGTGAAAAACCCGAAAGTATGAGCCTGATGAGGGCAAATCCCAGACCTATCCCAGACCTAACTTGCGTTGTCCTCTAAAATATTGATGGAAACCAGGTTTAATTGACTGTTTCAGTGTTGTACTTCATTACTACGTGATGCAATCCAGAAAAAGCCCAGGATCTAGCCATCAAGTACGAGAAATATGCGAAAGAATGAGCCTGATGAGAGCAAATCCCAGACCTAACCTAGACCTAACATGAATTATCCTCAAAAATATTGATCGAAACCAGGTTTAATCGACTGTTCCAGTGTAGAAACACATTACTACGTGATCCAAACCAGAAAAAAACCCAGGATCTTGTCATCGAGTATGTGAAGTGTGCGAAAGTATGAGTCTGATGAGGGCTAATCCCAGACCTATCCCAGACCTAACTTGCGTTATCCTCTAAAATATTGATCGAAACCAGGTTTAATTGACTGCTTTAGTGTGGTACCACATTACTACGTGATCCAAACCAGAAAAAACCCAGGATCTGTTCAACAAGTATGTGAAAAACGCGAAACTGTGAGCCTGATGAGGGCAAATCTTAGACCTAACCCAGACCTAAGATGCGTTATCCTCTAAAATATTTATCCAGACCAGGTTTCATTGAATGTTTCAGTGTGATACCACTTTACTACGTGAACCAATCCAGAAATAGCCCAGGATCTAGCCATCAAGTACGAGAAATATGCGAAAGAATGAGCCTGATGAGAGCAAATCCCAGACCTAACCTAGACCTAACATGAATTATCCTCAAAAATATTGATCGAAACCAGGTTTAATCGACTGTTCCAGTGTAGAAACACATTACTACGTGATCCAAACCAGAAAAAAACCCAGGATCTTGTCATCGAGTATGTGAAGTGTGCGAAAGTATGAGTCTGATGAGGGCTAATCCCAGACCTATCCCAGACCTAACTTGCGTTATCCTCTAAAATATTGATCGAAACCAGGTTTAATTGACTGTTTCAGTGTGGTCCCACATTACTACGTGATCCAAACCAGAAAAAACCCAGGATCCGTTCAACAAGTATGTGAAGAATGCGAAAGTATGGGTCTGATGAGTGAAAATCCCAGACCTAACCTAGACCTAACATGCGTTATCCTCTAAAATATTGATCGAAACCAGGTTTAATTGACTGTTTCAGTGTGATACCACATTACTACGTGATCCAATCCAGAAATAGCCCAGGATCTAGCCATGAAGTATGAGAAATATGCGAAAGTATGAGTCTGATGAGGGCAAATCCCAGACCTATCCCAGACCTAACATGCGTTATCCTCTAAAATATTTATCAAGACCAGGTTTAATGGACGGTTTCAGTGTGGTACCACATTACTACGTGACCCAAACCAGAAAAAACCCAGGATCCGATCAACAAGTATGTGAAGAATGCGAAAGTATGAGTCTGATGAGTGAAAAAACCAGGCCTGACATAGACCTAACATGCGTTATCCTCTAAAATATTGAGCGAAACCAGGTTTAATGGACTGTTTCAGTGTGGTACTACGGGATCCAAACCAGAAAAAACCCAGGATCTGTTCAACTAGTATGTGAAAAACGCGAAAGTATGAGCCTGATGAGGGCAAACCCCAGACCTATCCCAGACCTAACTTGCGTTATCCTCTAAAATATTGATCGAAACCAGGTTTAATCGACTGTTTCAGTGTGGAACCACATTACTACGTGATCCAAACCAGAAAAAAACCCAGGATCTTGTCAACGAGTATGTGAAGTGTGCGAAAGTATGAGTCTGATGAGGGCTAATCCCAGACCTATCCCAGACCTAGCTTGCGTTATCTTCTAAAATATTTATCGAAACCAGCTTTAATTGACTGTTTCAGCGTGGTACCACATTACTACGTGATACAATGCAGAAACAGCCCAGGATCTAGCCATGAAGTATGAGAAATATGCGAAAGAATGAGCCTGATGAGAGCAAATCCCAGACCTAACCTAGACCTAACATGAGTTATCCTCTAAAATATTGAGCGAAACCGGGTTTAATGGACTGTTTCAGTGTGGTACCACACTACTACGGGATCCAAACCAGAAAAAACCCAGGATCTGTTCAACAAGTATGTGAAAAACGCGAAACTGTGAGCCTGATGAGGGCAAACCTTAGACCTAACCCAGACCTAAGATGCGTTATCCTCTAAAATATTTATCCAGAACAGGTTTCATTGAATGTTTCAGTGTGGTACCACTTTACTACGTGATCCAATCCAGAAATAGCCCAGGATCTAGCCATGAAGTATGAGAAATATGCGATAGTAAGAGCCTGATGAGGGCAAATCCTAGACCTATCCCAGACCTAACTTGCGTTATCCTCTAAAATATTGATCGAAACCAGGTTTAATTGACTGTTTCAGCGTGGTACCACATTACTACGTGATACAATGCAGAAACAGCCCAGGATCTAGCCATGAAGTATGAGAAATATGCGAAAGAATGAGCCTGATGAGAGCAAATCCCAGACCTAACCTAGACCTAACATGAGTTATCCTCTAAAATATTGAGCGAAACCAGGTTTAATGGACGGTTTCAGTGTGGTACCACATTACTACGTGATACAAACCAGAAAAAACCCAGGATCCGTTCAACAAGTATGTGAAGAATGCGAAAGTATGAGTCTGATGAGTGAAAATCCCAGGCCTAACCTAGACCTAACATGCGTTATCCTCAAAAATATTGATCGAAACCTGGTTTAATCGACTGTTTCAGTTTGGTACCACATTACTATGTGATCCAAACCAGAAAATAACCCAGGATCTGTTCAACGAGTATGTGAAGTGTGCGTAAGTATGAGTCTGATGAGGGCAAATCCCAGACCTATTCCAGACCTAACTTGCGTTATCCTCTAAAATATTGATCGAAACTAGGTTTAACCGACTGTTTCAGTGTGGAACCACATTACTACGTGATCCAAACCAGAAAAAACCCAGGATCAGTTCAACAAGTATGCGAAGAATGCGAAAGTATGAGTCTGATGAGTGAAAATCCCAAGCCTAACCTAGACCTAACATGCGTTATCCTCAAAAATATTGATCAAAACCTGGTTTAATCGACTGTTTCAGAGCGGTACCACATTACTAGTGATCCAAACCAGAAAATAACCCAGGATCTGTTCAACGAGTATGTGAAGTGTGCGAAAGTATGAGTCTGATGAGGGCAAATCCCAGACCTATCCCAGACCTAACATGCGTTATCCTCTAAAATTTTTATCAAGACCAGGTTTAATAGATTGTTTCAGTGTGGACCCACATTACGACGTGTTCCAAACCAGAAAAAACCCAGGATCCGTTCAACAAGTATGTGAAGAATGCGAAAGTATGAGTCTGATGAGTGAAAATCCCATGCCTAACCTAGACCTAACATGCGTTATCTTCAATAATACTGATCGAAACCTGGTTTAATCGACTGTTTCAATGTGGTACCACATTACTATGTGATCCAAACCAGAAAATAACCCAGGATCTGTTCAACGAGTATGTGAAGTGTGCGAAAGTATGAGTCTGATGAGGGCAAATCCCAGACCTATCCCAGACCTAACATGCGTTATCCTCTAAAATTTTTATCAAGTCCAGGTTTAATAGATTGTTTCAGTGTGGACCCACATTACGACGTGTTCCAAACCAGAAAAAACCCAGGATCCGTTCAACAAGTATGTGAAGAATGCGAAAGTATGAGTCTGATGAGTGAAAATCCCATGCCTAACCTTAGACCTAACATGCGTTATCCTCAAAAATATTGATCGAAACCTGGTTTAATCGACTGTTTCAGTGTGGTACCACATTACTATGTGATCCAAACCAGAAAATAACCCAGGATCTGTTCAACGAGTAAGTGAAGTGTGCGAAAGTATGAGTCTGATGAGGGCAAATCCCAGACCTATCCCAGACCTAACTTGCGTTATCCTCTAAAATATTGATCGAAACCAGGTTTAATCGTCTGTTTCAGTGTGGAAACACATTACTACGTGATCCAAACCAGAAAAAAACCCAGGATCTTGCCATCGAGTATGTGAAGTGTGCGAAAGTATGAGTCTGATGAGGGCTAATCCCAGACCTATCCCAGACCTAACTTGCGTTATCCTCTAAAATATTGATGGAAACCAGGTTTAATTGACTGTTTCAGTGTTGTACTTCATTACTACGTGATGCAATCCAGAAAAAGCCCAGGATCTAGCCATCAAGTATGAGAAATATGCGAAAGAATGAGCCTGATGAGAGCAAATCCCAGACCTAACCTAGACCTAACATGAATTATTCTCTAAAATATTGGTCGAAACCAGGTTTAATTGACTGTTTCAGTGAGGTCCCACATTACTACGTGATCCAAACCAGAAAAAACCCAGGATCCGCTCAACAAGTATGTGAAAAACGCGAAACTGTGAGCCTGATTAGGGCAAATCTTAGACCTAACCCAGACCTAAGATGCGTTAGCCTCTAAAATATTTATCCAGACCAGGTTTCATTGAATGTTTCAGTGTGGTACCACTTTACTACGTGATCCAATCCAGAAATAGCCCAGGATCTAGCCATGAAGTATGAGAAATATGCGAAAGTATGAGCCTGATGAGGGCAAATCCTAGACCTAACCCAGACCTAACATGCGTTATCCTCTAAAATATTTATCAAGACCAGGTTTAATTGATTGTTTCAGTGTGGTCCCACATTACTACGTGATCCAAACCAGAAAAACCCCAGGATCCGTTCAACAAGTATGTGAAGAATGTGAAAGTATGAGTCTGATGAGTGAAAATCCCAGGCCTGACCTAGACCTAAGATGCGTTATCCTCTAAAATAATGAGCGAAACCAGGTTTAATGGACTGTTTCAGTGTGGTACCACACTACTACGGGATCCAAACCAGAAAAAACCCAGGATCTGTTCAACAAGTATGTGAAAAACCCGAAAGTATGAGCCTGATGAGGGCAAATCCCAGACCTATCCCAGACCTAACTTGCGTTGTCCTCTGAAATATTGATGGAAACCAGGTTTAATTGACTGTTTCAGTGTTGTACTTCATTACTACGTGATGCAATCCAGAAAAAGCCCATAATCTAGCCATCAAGTATGAGAAATATGCGAAAGAATGAGCCTGATGAGAGCAAATCCCAGACCTAACCTAGACCTAACATGAATTATTCTCTAAAATATTGGTCGAAACCAGGTTTAATTGACTGTTTCAGTGTGGTCCCACATTACTACGTGATCCAAACCAGAAAAAACCCAGGATCTGTTCAACAAGTATGTGAAAAACGCGAAAGTATGAGCCTGATGAGGGCAAATCCCAGACCTATCCCAGACCTAACTTGCGTTGTCCTCTAAAATATTGATCGAAACCAGGTTTAATTGACAGTTTCAGTGTGGTACCACACTACTACGGGATCCAAACCAGAAAAAACCCAGGATCTGTTCAACAAGTATGTGAAAAACCCGAAAGTATGAGCCTGATGAGGGCAAATCCCAGACCTATCCCAGACCTAACTTGCGTTGTCCTCTAAAATATTGATGGAAACCAGGTTTAATTGACTGTTTCAGTGTTGTACTTCATTACTACGTGATGCAATCCAGAAAAAGCCCAGGATCTAGCCATCAAGTACGAGAAATATGCGAAAGAATGAGCCTGATGAGAGCAAATCCCAGACCTAACCTAGACCTAACATGAATTATCCTCAAAAATATTGATCGAAACCAGGTTTAATCGACTGTTTCAGTGTAGAAACACATTACTACGTGATCCAAACCAGAAAAAAACCCAGGATCTTGTCATCGAGTATGTGAAGTGTGCGAAAGTATGAGTCTGATGAGGGCTAATCCCAGACCTATCCCAGACCTAACTTGCGTTATCCTCTAAAATATTGATCGAAACCAGGTTTAATTGACTGTTTTAGTGTGGTACCACATTACTACGTGATCCAAACCAGAAAAAACCCAGGATCTGTTCAACAAGTATCAGTAAAACGCGAAACTGTGAGCCTGATGAGGGCAAATCTTAGACCTAACCCAGACCTAAGATGCGTTATCCTCTAAAATATTTATCCAGACCAGGTTTCATTGAATGTTTCAGTGTGATACCACTTTACTACGTGAACCAATCCAGAAATAGCCCAGGATCTAGCCATGAAGTATGAGAAATATGCGATAGTAAGAGCCTGATGAGGGCAAATCCTAGACCTATCCCAGACCTAGCTTGCGTTATCGTCTAAAATATTGATTGAAACCAGGTTTAATTGACTGTTTCAGCGTGTTACCACATTACTACGTGATACAGTGCAGAAACAGCCCAGGATCTAGCCATGAAGTATGAGAAATATGCGAAAGTATGAGCCTGATGGGGGCAAATCCTAGACGTAACCCAGTCCTAACATGCGTTATCCTCTAGAATATTGATCGCAACCAGGTTTAATGGACTGTTTCTGTGTGGTACCACACAACTACGTGATCCAAACCAGAAAAAACCCAGGATCTGTTCAACAAGTATGTGAAAAACGCGAAAGTATGAGCCTGAATAGGGCAAATCCCAGACCTATCCCAGACCTAACTTGCGTTATCCTCTAAAATATTGATCGAAACCAGGTTTAATTGACTGTTTCAGTGTTGTACTTCATTACTACGTGATGCAATCCAGAAAAAGCCCAGGATCTAGCCATCAAGTATGAGAAATATGCGAAAGAATGAGCCTGATGAGAGCAAATCCCAGACCTAACCTAGACCTAACATGAATTATCCTCAAAAATATTTATCAAGACCAGGTTTAATTGATTGTTTCAGTGTGGTCCCACATTACTACGTGATCCAAACCAGAAAAACCCCAGGATCCGTTCAACAAGTATGTGAAGAATGCGAAAGTATGAGTCTGATGAGTGAAAATCCCAGGCCTGACCTAGACCTAACATGCGTTATCCTCTGAAATAATGAGCGAAACCAGGTTTAATGGACTGTTTCTGTGTGGTACCACACAACTACGTGATCCAAACCAGAAAAAATCCAGGATCTGTTCAACAAGTATGTGAACAACGCGAAAGTATGAGCCTGATGAGGGCAAATCCCAGACCTATCCCAGACCTAACTTGCGTTATCCTCTAAAATATTGATCGAAACCAGGTTTAATTGACAGTTTCAGTGTGGTACCACATTACTACGTGATCCAATCCAGAAATAGCCCAGGATCGAGCCATGAAGTATGAGAAATATGCGAAAGTATGAGCCTGACGAGGGCAAATCCTAGACCTAACCCAGACCTAACATGCGTTATCCTCTAAAATATTTATCAAGACCAGGTTTAATTGATTGTTTCAGTGTGGTCCCACATTGCTACGTGATCCAAACCAGAAAAACCTCAGGATCCGTTCAACAAGTATGTGAAGAATGCGAAAGTATGAGTCTGATGAGTGAAAATCCCAGGCCTGACCTAGACCTAACATGCGTTATCCTCTAAAATAATGAGCGAAACCAGGTTTAATGGACTGTTTCAGTGTGGTACCACACTACTACGGGATCCAAACCAGAAAAAACCCAGGATCTGTTCAACAAGTATGTGAAAAACCCGAAAGTATGAGCCTGATGAGGGCAAATCCCAGACCTATCCCAGACCTAACTTGCGTTGTCCTCTAAAATATTGATGGAAACCAGGTTTAATTGACTGTTTCAGTGTTGTACTTCATTACTACGAGATGCAATCCAGAAAAAGCCCAGGATCTAGCCATCAAGTACGAGAAATATGCGAAAGAATGAGCCTGATGAGAGCAAATCCCAGACCTAACCTAGACCTAACATGAATTATTCTCTAAAATATTGGTCGAAACCAGGTTTAATTGACTGTTTCAGTGTGGTCCCACATTACTACGTGATCCAAACCAGAAAAAACCCAGGATCTGTTCAACAAGTATGTGAAAAACGCGAAAGTATGAGCCTGATGAGGGCAAATCCCAGACCTATCCCAGACCTAACTTGCGTTGTCCTCTAAAATATTGATCGAAACCAGGTTTAATTGACAGTTTCAGTGTGGTACCACACTACTACGGGATCCAAACCAGAAAAAACCCAGGATCTGTTCAACAGGTATGTGAAAAACCCGAAAGTATGAGCCTGATGAGGGCAAATCTTAGACCTAACCCAGACCTAAGATGCGTTATCCTCTAAAATATTTATCCAGACCAGGTTTCATTGAATGTTTCAGTGTGATACCACTTTACTACGTGAACCAATCCAGAAATAGCCCAGGATCTAGCCATGAAGTATGAGAAATATGCGATAGTAAGAGCCTGATGAGGGCAAATCCTAGACCTATCCCAGACCTAGCTTGCGTTATCGTCTAAAATATTGATTGAAACCAGGTTTAATTGACTGTTTCAGCGTGTTACCACATTACTACGTGATACAATGCAGAAACAGCCCAGGATCTAGCCATGAAGTATGAGAAATATGCGAAAGTATGAGCCTGATGGGGGCAAATCCTAGACGTAACCCAGACCTAACATGCGTTATCCTCTAGAATATTGATCGCAACCAGGTTTAATGGACTGTTTCTGTGTGGTACCACACAACTACGTGATCCAAACCAGAAAAAACCCAGGATCTGTTCAACAAGTATGTGAAGAATGCGAAAGTATGGGTCTGATGAGTGAAAATCCCAGACCTAACCTAGACCTAACATGCGTTATCCTCTAAAATATTGATCGAAACCAGGTTGAATTGACTGTTTCAGTGTGATACCACATTACCACGTGATCCAATCCAGAAATAGCCCAGGATCTAGCCATGAAGTATGAGAAATATGCGAAAGTATGAGTCTGATGAGGGCAAATCCCAGACCTATCCCAGACCTAACATGCGTTATCCTCTAAAATATTGATCGAAACCAGGTTTAATCGACTGTTTCAGTGTGGAACCACATTACTACGTGATCCAAACCAGAAAAAAACCCAGGATCTTGTCAACGAGTATGTGAAGTGTGCGAAAGTATGAGTCTGATGAGTGAAAAAACCAGGCCTGACATTGACCTAACATGCGTTATCCTCTAAAATATTGAGCGAAACCAGGTTTAATGGACTGTTTCAGTGTGGTACTACGGGATCCAAACCAGAAAAAACCCAGGATCTGTTCAACTAGTATGTGAAAAACGCGAAAGTATGAGCCTGATGAGGGCAAACCCCAGACCTATCCCAGACCTAACTTGCGTTATCCTCTAAAATATTGATCGAAACCAGGTTTAATCGACTGTTTCAGTGTGGAACCACATTACTACGTGATCCAAACCAGAAAAAAACCCAGGATCTTGTCAACGAGTATGTGAAGTGTGCGAAAGTATGAGTCTGATAAGGGCTAATCCCAGACCTATCCCAGACCTAGCTTGCGTTATCTTCTAAAATATTTATCGAAACCAGCTTTAATTGACTGTTTCAGCGTGGTACCACATTACTACGTGATACAATGCAGAAACAGCCCAGGATCTAGCCATCAAGTATGAGAAATATGCGAAAGAATGAGCCTGATGAGAGCAAATCCCAGACCTAACCTAGACCTAACATGAGTTATCCTCTAAAATATTGAGCGAAACCGGGTTTAATGGACTGTTTCAGTGTGGTACCACACTACTACGGGATCCAAACCAGAAAAAACCCAGGATCTGTTCAACAAGTATGTGAAAAACGCGAAACTGTGAGCCTGATGAGGGCAAACCTTAGACCTAACCCAGACCTAAGATGCGTTATCCTCTAAAATATTTATCCAGAACAGGTTTCACTGAATGTTTCAGTGTGGTACCACTTTACTACGTGATCCAATCCAGAAATAGCCCAGGATCTAGCCATGAAGTATGAGAAATATGCGATAGTAAGAGCCTGATGAGGGCAAATCCTAGACCTATCCCAGACCTAACTTGCGTTATTCTCTAAAATATTGATCGAAACCAGGTTTAATTGACTGTTTCAGCGTGGTACCACATTACTACGTGATACAATGCAGAAACAGCCCAGGATCTAGCCATCAAGTATGAGAAATATGCGAAAGAATGAGCCTGATGAGAGCAAATCCCAGACCTAACCTAGACCTAACATGAGTTATCCTCTAAAATATTGAGCGAAACCAGGTTTAATGGACGGTTTCAGTGTGGTACCACATTACTACGTGATACAAACCAGAAAAAACCCAGGATCCGTTCAACAAGTATGTGAAGAATGCGAAAGTATGAGTCTGATGAGTGAAAATCCCAGGCCTAACCTAGACCTAACATGCGTTATCCTCAAAAATATTGATCGAAACCTGGTTTAATCGACTGTTTCAGTTTGGTACCACATTACTATGTGATCCAAACCAGAAAATAACCCAGGATCTGTTCAACGAGTATGTGAAGTGTGCGTAAGTATGAGTCTGATGAGGGCAAATCCCAGACCTATTCCAGACCTAACTTGCGTTATCCTCTAAAATATTGATCGAAACTAGGTTTAACCGACTGTTTCAGTGTGGAACCACATTACTACGTGATCCAAACCAGAAAAAACCCAGGATCAGTTCAACAAGTATGCGAAGAATGCGAAAGTATGAGTCTGATGAGTGAAAATCCCAAGCCTAACCTAGACCTAACATGCGTTATCCTCAAAAATATTGATCAAAACCTGGTTTAATCGACTGTTTCAGAGCGGTACCACATTACTAGTGATCCAAACCAGAAAATAACCCAGGATCTGTTCAACGAGTATGTGAAGTGTGCGAAAGTATGAGTCTGATGAGGGCAAATCCCAGACCTATCCCAGACCTAACATGCGTTATCCTCTAAAATTTTTATCAAGACCAGGTTTAATAGATTGTTTCAGTGTGGACCCACATTACGACGTGTTCCAAACCAGAAAAAACCCAGGATCCGTTCAACAAGTATGTGAAGAATGCGAAAGTATGAGTCTGATGAGTGAAAATCCCATGCCTAACCTAGACCTAACATGCGTTATCTTCAATAATACTGATCGAAACCTGGTTTAATCGACTGTTTCAGTGTGGTACCACATTACTATGTGATCCAAACCAGAAAATAACCCAGGATCTGTTCAACGAGTATGTGAAGTGTGCGAAAGTATGAGTCTGATGAGGGCAAATCCCAGACCTATCCCAGACCTAACATGCGTTATCCTCTAAAATTTTTATCAAGTCCAGGTTTAATAGATTGTTTCAGTGTGGACCCACATTACGACGTGTTCCAAACCAGAAAAAACCCAGGATCCGTTCAACAAGTATGTGAAGAATGCGAAAGTATGAGTCTGATGAGTGAAAATCCCATGCCTAACCTTAGACCTAACATGCGTTATCCTCAAAAATATTGATCGAAACCTGGTTTAATCGACTGTTTCAGTGTGGTACCACATTACTATGTGATCCAAACCAGAAAATAACCCAGGATCTGTTCAACGAGTAAGTGAAGTGTGCGAAAGTATGAGTCTGATGAGGGCAAATCCCAGACCTATCCCAGACCTAACTTGCGTTATCCTCTAAAATATTGATCGAAACCAGGTTTAATCGTCTGTTTCAGTGTGGAAACACATTACTACGTGATCCAAACCAGAAAAAAACCCAGGATCTTGCCATCGAGTATGTGAAGTGTGCGAAAGTATGAGTCTGATGAGGGCTAATCCCAGACCTATCCCAGACCTAACTTGCGTTATCCTCTAAAATATTGATGGAAACCAGGTTTAATTGACTGTTTCAGTGTTGTACTTCATTACTACGTGATGCAATCCAGAAAAAGCCCAGGATCTAGCCATCAAGTATGAGAAATATGAGAAAGAATGAGCCTGATGAGAGCAAATCCCAGACCTAACCTAGACCTAACATGAATTATTCTCTAAAATATTGGTCGAAACCAGGTTTAATTGACTGTTTCAGTGAGGTCCCACATTACTACGTGATCCAAACCAGAAAAAACCCAGGATCCGCTCAACAAGTATGTGAAAAACGCGAAACTGTGAGCCTGATTAGGGCAAATCTTAGACCTAACCCAGACCTAAGATGCGTTAGCCTCTAAAATATTTATCCAGACCAGGTTTCATTGAATGTTTCAGTGTGGTACCACTTTACTACGTGATCCAATCCAGAAATAGCCCAGGATCTAGCCATGAAGTATGAGAAATATGCGAAAGTATGAGCCTGATGAGGGCAAATCCTAGACCTAACCCAGACCTAACATGCGTTATCCTCTAAAATATTTATCAAGACCAGGTTTAATTGATTGTTTCAGTGTGGTCCCACATTACTACGTGATCCAAACCAGAAAAACCCCAGGATCCGTTCAACAAGTATGTGAAGAATGCGAAAGTATGAGTCTGATGAGTGAAAATCCCAGGCCTGACCTAGACCTAAGATGCGTTATCCTCTAAAATAATGAGCGAAACCAGGTTTAATGGACTGTTTCAGTGTGGTACCACACTACTACGGGATCCAAACCAGAAAAAACCCAGGATCTGTTCAACAAGTATGTGAAAAACCCGAAAGTATGAGCCTGATGAGGGCAAATCCCAGACCTATCCCAGACCTAACTTGCGTTGTCCTCTGAAATATTGATGGAAACCAGGTTTAATTGACTGTTTCAGTGTTGTACTTCATTACTACGTGATGCAATCCAGAAAAAGCCCAGAATCTAGCCATCAAGTATGAGAAATATGCGAAAGAATGAGCCTGATGAGAGCAAATCCCAGACCTAACCTAGACCTAACATGAATTATTCTCTAAAATATTGGTCGAAACCAGGTTTAATTGACTGTTTCAGTGTGGTCCCACATTACTACGTGATCCAAACCAGAAAAAACCCAGGATCCGTTCAACAAGTATGTGAAAAACGCGAAACTGTGAGCCTGATGAGGGCAAATCTTAGACCTAACCCAGACCTAAGATGCGTTATCCTCTAAAATATTTATCCAGACCAGGTTTCATTGAATGTTTCAGTGTGGTACCACTTTACTACGTGATCCAATCCAGAAATAGCCCAGGATCTAGCCATGAAGTATGAGAAATATGCGAAAGTATGAGCCTGATGAGGGCAAATCCTAGACCTAACCCAGACCTAACATGCGTTATCCTCTAAAATATTTATCAAGACCAGGTTTAATTGAATGTTTCAGTGTGGTACCACGTTACTACGTGAACCAAACCAGAAAAACCCCAGGATCCGTTCAACAAGTATGTGAAGAATGCGAAAGTATGAGTCTGATGAGTGAAAATCCCAGGACTGACCTAGACCTAACATTCGTTATCCTCTAAAATAATGAGCGAAACCAGGTTTAATGGACTGTTTCAGTGTGGTACAACACTACTACGGGATCCAAACCAGAAAAAACCCAGGATCTGTTCAACAAGTATGTGAAAAACGCGAAAGTATGAGGCTGATGAGGGCAAATCCCAGACCTATCCCAGACCTAACTTGCGTTGTCCTCTAAAATATTGATGGAAACCAGGTTTAATTGACTGTTTCAGTGTTGTACTTCATTACTACGTGATGCAATCCAGAAAAAGCCCAGGATCTAGCCATCAAGTATGAGAAATATGCTTAAGAATGAGCCTGATGAGAGCAAATCCGAGACCTAACCTAGACCTAACATGAATTATTCTCTAAAATATTGGTCGAAACCAGGTTTAATTGACTGGTTCAGTGAGGTCCCACATTACTACGTGATCCAAACCAGAAAAAACCCAGGATCCGCTCAACAAGTATGTGAAAAACGCGAAACTGTGAGCCTGATGAGGGCAAATCTTAGACCTAACCCAGACCTAAGATGCGTTAGCCTCTAAAATATTTATCCAGACCAGGTTTCATTGAATGTTTCAGTGTGGTACCACTTTACTACGTGATCCAATCCAGAAATAGCCCAGGATCTAGCCATGAAGTATGAGAAATATGCGAAAGTATGAGCCTGATGATGGCAAATCCTAGACCTAACCCAGACCTAACATGCGTTATCCTCTAAAATATTTATCAAGACCAGGTTTAATTGATTGTTTCAGTGTGGTCCCACATTTCTACGTGATCCAAACCAGAAAAACCCCAGGATCCGTTCAACAAGTATGTGAAGAATGCGAAAGTATGAGTCTGATGAGTGAAAATCCCAGGCCTGACCTAGACCTAACATGCGTTATCCTCTAAAATAATGAGCGAAACCAGGTTTAATGGACTGTTTCAGTGTGGTACCACACTACTACGGGAACCAAACCAGAAAAAACCCAGGATCTGTTCAACAAGTATGTGAGAAACCCGAAAGTATGAGCCTGATGAGGGCAAATCCCAGACCTATCCCAGACCTAACTTGCGTTGTCCTCTAAAATATTGATGGAAACCAGGTTTAATTGACTGTTTCAGTGTTGTACTTCATTACTACGTGATGCAATCCAGAAAAAGGCCAGGATCTAGCCATCAAGTATGAGAAATATGCGAAAGAATGAGCCTGATGAGAGCAAATCCCAGACCTAACCTAGACCTAACATGAATTATTCTCTAAAATATTGGTCGAAACCAGGTTTAATTGACTGTTTCAGTGTGGTCCCACATTACTACGTGATCCAAACCAGAAAAAACCCAGGATCCGTTCAACAAGTATGTGAAGAATGCGAAAGTATGAGTCCGATGAGTGAAAATCCCAGGCCTAACCTAGACCTAACATGCGTTATCCTCAAAAATATTGATCGAAACCTGGTTTAATTGACTGTTTCAGTGTGGTCCCACATTACTACGTGATCCAAACCAGAAAAACCCCAGTATCCGTTCAACAAGTATGTGAAGAATGTGAAAGTATGAGTCTGATGAGTGAAAATCCCAGGCCTGACCTAGACCTAACATGCGTTATCCTCTAAAATAATGAGCGAAAACAGGTTTAATGGACTGTTTCAGTGTGGTACCACACTACTACGGGATCCAAACCAGAAAAAACCCAGGATCTGTTAAACGAGTATGTGAAGTGTGCGAAAGTATGAGTCTGATGAGGTCAAATCCCGGACCTATCCCAGACCTAACATGCGTTATCCTCTAAAATATTGATCGAAACCAGGTTTAATCGACTGTTTCAGCGTGGTACTTCATTACTACGTGATGCAATCCAGAAAAAGCCCAGGATCTAGCCATGAAGTATGAGAAATATGCGAAAGTATGAGCCTAATGAGGGCAAATCCTAGACCTAACCCAGACCTAACATGCGTTATTCTGTAAAATATTGATGGAAACCAGGTTTAATTGACTGTTTCAGTGTTGTACTTCATTACTACGTGATCCAAAACAGAAAAAACCCAGGATCTGTTCTACATGTATGAAAAATATGCGAAAGAATGAGCCTGATGAGAGCAAATCCCAGACCTAACCTAGACCTAACATGAATTATTCTCTAAAATATTGATCGAAACCAGGTTTAATTGACTGTTTCAGTGTGGTACTTCATTACTACGTGATGCAATCCAGAAAAAGTCCAGGATCTAGCCATCAAGTATGAGAAATATGCGAAAGAATGAGCCTGATGAGAGCAAATCCCAGACCTAACCTAGACCTAACATGAATTATTCTCTAAAATATTGATCGAAACCAGGTTTAATTGACTGTTTCAGTGTGGTACCACATTACTACGTGATCCAGTCCAGAAATAGCCCAGGATCTAGCCATGAAGTATGAGAAATATGCGAAAGTATGAGCCTGATGAGGGCAAATCCTAGACCTAACCCAGACCTAACATGCGTTATTCTGTAAAATTTTTATCAAGACCAGGTTTAATTGAATGTTTCATTGTGGTACCTCATTACTACGTGATCAAAACCAGAAAAAACCCAGGATCTGTTCTACATGTATGAAAAATATGCGAAAGAATGAGCCTGATGAGAGCAAATCCCAGACCTAACCTAGACCTAACATGAATTATTCTCTAAAATATTGGTCGAAACCAGGTTTAATTGACTGTTTCAGTGTGGTCCCACATTACTACGTGATCCAAACCAGAAAAAACCCAGGATCCGTTCAACAAGTATGTGAAAAACGCGAAACTGTGAGCCTGATGAGGGCAAATCTTAGACCTAACCCAGACCTAAGATGCGTTATCCTCTAAAGTATTTATCCAGACCAGGTTTCATTGAATGTTTCAGTGTGGTACCACTTTACTACGTGATCCAATCCAGAAATAGCCTAGGATCTAGCCATGAAGTATGAGAAATATGCGAAAGTATGGGCCTGATGAGGGCAAATCCTAGACCTAACCCAGACCTAACATGCGTTATCCTCTAAAATATTTATCAAGACCAGGTTTAATTGAATGTTTCAGTGTGGTACCACGTTACTACGTGAACCAAACCAGAAAAACCCCAGGATCCGTTCAACAAGTATGTGAAGAATGCGAAAGTATGAGTCTGATGAGTGAAAATCCCAGGACTGACCTAGACCTAACATGCGTTATCCTCTAAAATAATGAGCGAAACCAGGTTTAATGGACTGTTTCAGTGTGGTACAACACTACTACGGGATCCAAACCAGAAAAAACCCAGGATCTGTTCAACAAGTATGTGAAAAACGCGAAAGTATGAGGCTGATGAGGGCAAATCCCAGACCTATCCCAGACCTAACTTGCGTTGTCCTCTAAAATATTGATGGAAACCAGGTTTAATTGACTGTTTCAGTGTTGTACTTCATTACTACGTGATGCAATCCAGAAAAAGCCCAGGATCTAGCCATCAAGTATGAGAAATATGCGGAAGAATGAGCCTGATGAGAGCAAATCCCAGACCTAACCTAGACCTAACATGAATTATTCTCTAAAATATTGGTCGAAACCAGGTTTAATTGACTGTTTCAGTGAGGTCCCACATTACTACGTGATCCAAACCAGAAAAAACCCAGGATCCGCTCAACAAGTATGTGAAAAACGCGAAACTGTGAGCCTGATGAAGGCAAATCTTAGACCTAACCCAGACCTAAGATGCGTTAGCCTCTAAAATATTTATCCAGACCAGGTTTCATTGAATGTTTCAGTGTGGTACCAATTTACTACGTGATCCAATCCAGAAATAGCCCAGGATCTAGCAATGAAGTATGAGAAATATGCGAAAGTATGAGCCTGATGAGGGCAAATCCTAGACCTAACCCAGACCTAACATGCGTTATCCTCTAAAATATTTATCAAGACCAGGTTTAATTGATTGTTTCAGTGTGGTCCCACATTACTACGTGATCCAAACCAGAAAAACCCCAGGATCCGTTCAACAAGTATGTGAAGAATGCGAAAGTATGAGTCTGATGAGTGAAAATCCCAGGCCTGACCTAGACCTAACATGCGTTATCCTCTAAAATAATGAGCGAAACCAGGTTTAATGGACTGTTTCAGTGTGGTACAACACTACTACGGGATCCAAACCAGAAAAAACCCAGGATCTGTTCAACAAGTATGTGAAAAACCCGAAAGTATGAGCCTGATGAGGGCAAATCCCAGACCTATCCCAGACCTAACTTGCGTTGTCCTCTAAAGTATTGATGGAAACCAGGTTTAATTGACTGTTTCAGTGTTGTACTTCATTGCTACGTGATGCAATCCAGAAAAAGCCCAGGATATAGCCATCAAGTATGAGAAAAATGCGAAAGAATGAGCCTGATGAGAGCAAATCCCAGACCTAACCTAGACCTAACATGAATTATTCTCTAAGATATTGGTCGAAACCAGGTTTAATTGACTGCTTCAGTGTGGTCCCACATTACTACGTGATCCAAACCAGAAAAAACGCAGGATCCGTTCAACAAGTATGTGAAGAATGCGAAAGTATGAGTCCGATGAGTGAAAATCCCAGGCCTAACCTAGACCTAACATGCGTTATCCTCAAAAATATTAATCGAAACCTGGTTTAATTGACTGTTTCAGTGTGGTCCCACATTACTACGTGATCCAAACCAGAAAAACCCCAGTATCCGTTCAACAAGTATGTGAAGAATGTGAAAGTATGAGTCTGATGAGTGAAAATCCCAGGCCTGACCTAGACCTAACATGCGTTATCCTCTAAAATAATGAGCGAAAACAGGTTTAATGGACTGTTTCAGTGTGGTACCACACTACTACGGGATCCAAACCAGAAAAAACCCAGGATCTGTTCAACGAGTATGAGAAGTGTGCGATAGTATGAGTCTGATGAGGTCAAATCCCAGACCTATCCCAGACCTAACTTGCGTTATCCTCTAAGATATTGATCGAAACCAGGTTTAATTGACTGTTTCAGTGTTGTACTTCATTACTACGTGATGCAATCCAGAAAAAGCCCAGGATCTAGCCATCAAGTAAGAGAAATATGCGAAAGAATGAGCCTGATGAGAGCAAATCCCAGACCTAACCTAGACCTAACATGAATTATTCTCTAAAATAATGGTCGAAACCAGGTTTAATTGACTGTTTCAGTGTGGTCCCACATTACTACGTGATCCAAACCAGAAAAAACGCAGGATCCGTTCAACAAGTATGTGAAGAATGCGAAAGTATGAGTCTGATGAGTGAAAATCCTAGACCTATCCCAGACCTAACTTGCGTTATCCTCTAAAACATTGATCGAAATCAGGTTTAATTGACTGTTTCAGTGTGGTACCACATTACTACGTGATGCAATCCACAAACAGCCCAGGATCTAGCCATGAAGTATGAGCAATATGCGAAAGTATGAGCCTGATGAGGGCAAATCCTAGACCTATCCCAGACCTAACTTGCGTTATCCTGTAAAACATTGATCGAAATCAGGTTTAATTGACTGTTTCAGTGTGGTACTACATTACTACGTGATGCAATCCACAAACAGCCCAGGATCTAGCCATGAAGTATGAGCAATATGCGAAAGTATGAGTCTGACGAGGTCAAATCCCGGACCTATCCCAGACCTAACATGCGTTATCCTCTAAAATATTGATCGAAACCAGGTTTAATCGACTGTTTCAGCGTGGTACTTCATTACTACGTGATGCAATCCAGAAAAAGCCCAGGATCTAGCCATGAAGTATGAGAAATATGCGAAAGTATGAGCCTAATGAGGGCAAATCCTAGACCTAACCCAGACCTAACATGCGTTATTCTGTAAACTATTGATGGAAACCAGGTTTAATTGACTGTTTCAGTGTTGTACTTCATTACTACGTGATCCAAAACAGAAAAAACCCAGGATCTGTTCTACATGTATGTAAAATATGCGAAAGAATGAGCCTGATGAGAGCAAATCCCAGACCTAACCTAGACCTAACATGAATTATTCTGTAAAATTTTTATCAAGACCAGGTTTAATTGAATGTTTCATTGTGGTACCTCATTACTACGTGATCAAAACCAGAAAAAACCCAGGATCTGTTCTACATGTATGAAAAATATGCGAAAGAATGAGCCTGATGAGAGCAAATCCCAGACCTAACCTAGACCTAACATGAATTATTCTCTAAAATATTGATCGAAACCAGGTTTAATTGACTGTTTCAGTGTTGTACTTCATTACTACGTGATGCAATCCAGAAAAAGCCCAGGATCTAGCCATCAAGTATGAGAAATATGCGAAAGAATGAGCCTGATGAGAGCAAATCCCAGACCTAACCTAGACCTAACATGAATTATTCTCTAAAATATTGATCGAAACCAGGTTTAATTGACTGTTTCAGTGTGGTACCACATTACTACGTGATCCAATCCAGAAATAGCCCAGGATCTAGCCATGAAGTATGAGAAATATGCGAAAGTATGAGCCTGATGAGGGCAAATCCTAGACCTAACCCAGACCTAACATGCAGTATTCTGTAAAATTTTTATCAAGACCAGGTTTAATTGAATGTTTCATTGAGGTACCTCATTACTACGTGATCAAAACCAGAAAAAACCCAGGATCCGTTCAACAAGTATGTGAAGAACGCGAAAGTATGAGTCTGATCAGTGAAAATCTCAGGCCTTACCTAGACCTAACTTGCGTTGTCCTCTAAAATATTGATGGAAACCAGGTTTCATTGACTGTTTCAGTGTGGTACTACATTACTACGTGATGCAATCCAGAAAAACTCCAGGATCTAGCCATCAAGTATGAGAAATATGCGAAAGAATGAGCCTGATGAGAGCAAATCCCAGACCTAACCTAGACCTAACATGCGTTATCCTCTAAAATATTGAGCTAAACCAGGTTTAATGGACTGCTTCAGTGTGGTACCACACTACTTCGTGATCCAAACCAGAAAAAACCCAGGATCTGTTCAACAAGTATGTGAAAAACGCTAAACTGTGAGCCTGATGAGGGCAAATCTTAGACCTAACCCAGACCTAAGATGCGTTATCCTCTAAAATATTTATCCAGACCAGGTTTCATTGAATGTTTCAGTGTGGTACCACTTTACTACGTAATCCAATCCAGAAATAGCCCAGGATCTAGCCATGAAGTATGAGAAATATGCGAAAGTATGAGCCTGATGAGGGCAAATCCCAGACCTATCCCAGACCTAACATGCGTTGTCCTCTAAGATATTGATCGAAACCAGGTTTAATTGAATGTTTCCGCGTGGTACCACATTACTACGTGATGCAACCCAGAAACAGCCCAGGATCTAGCCATGAAGTATGAGCAATATGCGAAAGTATGAGCCTGATGAGGGCAAATCCTAGACCTAACCCAGACCTAACATGCGTTATCCTCTAAAATACTGATGGAAACCAGATTTAATTGACTGTTTCAGTGTGGTCCCACATTACTACGTGATCCAAACCAGAAAAAACCCAGGATCCGTTCAACAAGTATGTGAAGAATGCGAAAGTATGAGTCTGATGAGTGAAAATCCCAGGCCTAACCTAGACCTAACATGAATTATTCTCTAAAATATTGATCAAAACCAGATTTAATTGACTGTTTCAGTGTGGTCCCACATTACTACGTGATACAATCCAGAAACAGCCCAGGATCTAGCCATGAAGTATGAGAAATATGCGACAGTAAGAGCCTGATGAGGGCAAATCCTAGACCTATCCCAGACCTAACTTGCGTTATCCTCTAAAATATTGATCGAAACCAGGTTTAATTGACTGTTTCAGTGTTGTACTTCATTACTACGTGATCCAAACCCGAAAAAAACTAGGATCTAGCCATCAAGTATGAGAAATATGCGAAAGAATGAGCCTGATGAGAGCAAATCCCAGACCTAACCTAGACCTAACATGAATTATTCTCTAAAATATTGATCGAAACCAGGTTTAATTGACTGTTTCAGTGTGGTCCCACATTACTACGTGATCCAAACCAGAAAAAACCCAGGATCCGTTCAACAAGTATGTGAAGAATGCGACAGTATGAGTCTGATGAGTGAAAATCCCAGGCCTAACCTAGACCTAACATGAATTAGTCTCTAAAATATTGATCAAAACCAGATTTAATTGACTGTTTCAGTGTGGTCCCACATTACTACGTGACCCAAACCAGAAAAACCCCAGGGTCCGTTCAACAAGTATGTGAAGAATGCGAAAGTATGAGTCTGAGGAGTGAAAATCCCAGGTCTAACCTAGACCTAACATGCGTTATCCTCAAAAATATTGATCGAAACCTGGTTTAATCGACTGTTTCAGTGTGGTACCATATTACTATGTGATCCAAACCAGAAAATAACCCAGGATCTGTTCAATGAGTATGTGAAGGGTGCGAAAGTATGAGTCTGACGAGGTCAAATCCCAAACCTATCCCAGACCTAACTTGCGTTATCCTCTAAAATATTGATCGAAACCAGGTTTAATTGACTGTTTCAGTGTTGTACTTCATTACTACGTGATGCAATCCAGAAAAAGCCCAAGATCTAGCCATCAAGTATGAGAAATATGCGAAAGAGTGATCCTGATGGGAGCAAATCCCTGACCTATCCTAGACCTACAATGAATTATTCTCTAAAATATTGATCAAAACCAGGTTTAATTGACAGTTTCAGTGTGATACCACATTACTACGTGATCCAATCCAGAAATAGCCCAGGATCTAGCCATGAAGTATGAGAAATATGCGAAAGTATGAGCCTGATGAGGGCAAATCCTAGACCTAACCCAGACCTAACATGCGTTATTCTCTAAAATATTTATCAAGACCAGGTTTAATTGAATGTTTCAGTGTGGTACCACATTACTACGTGATCAAAACCAGAAAAAACCCAGGATCCGTTCAACAAGTATGTGAAGAATGCGAAAGTATGTGTCTGATCAGTGAAAATCTCAGGCCTTACCTAGACCTAACATGCGTTGTCCTCTAAAATATTGATGGAAACCAGGTTTCAATGACTGTTTCAGTGTGCTACAACATTACTACGTGATGCAATCCAGAACGAGCCCAGGATCTAGCCATCAAGTATGAGAAATATGCGAGAGAATGAGCCTGATGGGAGCAAATCCCAGACCTAACCTAGACCTAACATGCGCTATCCTCTAAAATATTGAGCGAAACCAGGTTTAATGGACTGTTTCAGTGTGGTACCACACTACTTCGTGATCCAAACCAGAGAAAGCCCAGGATCTGTTCAAGAAGTATGTGAAAAACGCTAAACTGTGAGCCTGATGAGGGCAAATCTTAGACCTAACCCAGACCTAAGATGCGTTATCCTCTAAAATATATATCCAGACCAGGTTTCATTGAATGTTTCAGTGTGGTACCACTTTACTACGTGATCCAATCCAGGAATAGCCCAGGATCTAGACATGAAGTATGAGAAATATGCGAAAGTAAGAGCCTGATGAGGGTAAATCCTAGACCTATCCCAGACCTGACTTGCGTTATCCTCTAAAATATTGATCGAAACCAGGTTTAATTGACTGTTTCAGCGTGGTACCACATTACTACGTGTTACAATCCAGAAACAGCCCAGGATCTAGCCATGAAGTATGAGAAATATGCGAAAGTATGAGCCTGATGAGGGCAAATCCTAGACCTAACCCAGACCTAACATGCGTTATCCTCTAAAATATTTATCAAGATCAGGTTGAATTGATTGTTTCAGTGTGGTCCCACATTACTACGTGATCCAAACCAGAAAAAACCCAGTATCTGTTCAACATGTTTGGGAAATATGCGGAAGAATGAGCCTGATGTGAGCAAATCCCAGACCTAACCTAGACCTAACATGAATTATTCTCTAAAATATTAATCGAAACCAGGTTTACTTGACTGCTTCAGTGTGGTCCCACATTACTACGTGATCCAAACCAGAAAAAACCCAGGATCCGTTCAACAAGTATGTGAAGAATGCGAAAGTATGAGTCTGATGAGGTCAAATCCCAGAACTATCCCAGACTTAACTTGCGTTATCCTCTTAAATGTTGATCGAAACCAGGTTTAATTGACTGTTTCAGCGTGGTACCACATTACTACGTGATACCATCCAGAAACAGACCAGGATCTAGCCATGAAGTATGAGAAATATGCGAAAGTATGAGCCTGATAAGGGCAAATCCTAGACCTAACCCAAACCTAACATGCGTTATCCTCTAAAATATTTATCAAGACCAGGTTTAATTGAATGTTTCAGTGTGGTACTTCATTACTACGTGATGCAATCCAGGAAAAGCCCAGGATCTAGCCATCAAGTATGAGAAATATGCGAAAGAATGAGCCTGATGAGAGCAAATCCCAGACATGACCTAGACCTAACATGAATTATTCTCTAAAATATTGATCGAATCCAGGTTTAATTGACTGTTTCAGTGCGGTCCCACTTTACTACGTGATCCAAACCAGAAAAAAACCCAGGATCCGTTCAACAAGTATGTGAAGAATGCGAAAGTATGGGTCTGATGAGGTCAAATCCCAGACCAATCCCAGACTTAACTTGCGTTATCCTCTAAAATATTGATCGAAACCAGGTTTAATCGACTGTTTCAGTGCGGTACCACATTACTACGTGATCCAAACCAGAAAAAACCCAGGATCCGTTCAACAGGTATGTGAAGACTGCGAAAGTATGAGTCAGATGAGTGAAAATCCCAGACCTAACCTAGACTTAACATGCGTTATCATCTAAAATATTGATCGAAACCTGGTTTAATCGACTGTTTCAGTGTGGTACCACATTACTATGTGATCCAAACCAGAAAATGACCCAGGATCTGTTCAAGGAGTATGTGAAGTGTGCGAAAGTATGAGTCTGATGAGTGAAAATCCCAGACCTAACCTAAACTTAACATGCGTTATCCTCTAAAATATTGATCGAAACCAGGTTTAATCGACTGTTTCAGTGCGGTACCACATTACTACGTGATCCAAACCAGAAAATAACCCAGGATCTGTTCAAGGAGTATGTGAAGTGTGCGAAAGTATGAGTCTGATGAGTGAGAATCCCAGGGCTAACATAGACCTAACATTCGTTATCCTCTAAAATATTGATCGAAACCAGGTTTAATCAACTGTTTCAGTGTGGTACCACATTACTACGTGATCCAAACCAGAAAAAACCCAGGATCAGTTCAACAAGTATGTGAAGAATGCGAAAGTATGAGTCTGATGAGTGTTATTCCCAGGGCTGACCTATACCTAACATGCGTTATCCTCTAAAATATTGATCGAAACCAGGTTTAATCGACTGTTTCAGTGAGCTATCACACTACTACGTGACCCAAACCAGAAAACAACCCAGGATCTGTTCAAGGAGTATGTGAAGTGTGCGAAAGTATGAGTCTGATGAGTGAGAATCCCAGGGCTAACATAGACCTAACATTCGTTATCCTCTAAAATATTGATCGAAACCAGGTTTAATCAACTGTTTCAGTGTGGTACCACATTACTACGTGATCCAAACCAGAAAAAACCCAGGATCCGTTCAACAAGTATGTGAAAAATGCGAAAGTATGAGTCCGATCAGTGAAAATCTCGGGCCATACCTAGACCAAACTTGCGTTGTCCTCTAAAATATTGATGGACACCAGGTTTCATTGACTGTTTCAGTGTGGAACCACATTACTACGTGATCCAAACTAGAAAAAACCCAGGATCAGTTCAACAAGTATGTGAAGAATGCGAAAGTATGAGTCTGATGAGTGTAATTCCCAGGGCTAACCTAGACCTAACATGCGTTGTCCTCTAAAATATTGATGG
The DNA here is from genome assembly GCF_051014445.1 of Colletes latitarsis. Taxonomy (NCBI): domain Eukaryota; kingdom Metazoa; phylum Arthropoda; class Insecta; order Hymenoptera; family Colletidae; genus Colletes; species Colletes latitarsis. Next base: position 8,941,535 of record NW_027488370.1, on the reverse strand, counting down.
AAACCAGGTTTCATTGACTGTTTCAGTGTGGTACAACATTCCTACGCGATGCAATCCAGAAAAAGCCCAGTATCTAGCCATCAAGTATGAGAAATATGCGAAAGAATGAGCCTGATGAGAGCAAAACCAGACCTAACCTAGACCTAACATGCGTCATCCTCTAAAATATTGAGCGAAACCTGGTTTAATGGACTGTTTCAGTGTGGTACCACACTACTTCGTGATCCAAACCAGAAAAAACCCAGGATCTGTTCAACAAGTATGTGAAAAACGCGAAACTGTGAGCCTGATGAGGGCAAATCTTAGACCTAACCCAGACCTAAGATGCGTTATCCTCTAAAATATTTATCCAGACCAGGTTTAATTGAATGTTTCAGTGTGGTACCACTTTACTACGTGATCCAATCCAGAAATAGCCCAGGATCTAGCCATGAAGTATGAGAAATATTGGAAAGTAAGAGCCTGATGAGGGCAAATCCTAGACCTATCCCAGACCTAACTTGCGTTATCCTCTAAAATATTGATCGAAACCAGGTTTAATTGACTGTTTCAGTGTGGTCCCACATTACTACGTGATCCAAACCAGAAAAAACCCAGGATCCGTTCAACAAGAATGTGAAGAATGCGAAAGTATGAGTCTGATGAGTGAAAATCCCAGGCCTAACCTAGACCTAACATGCGTTCTCCTCTAAAATATTGATCGAAACCTGGTTTAATCGACTGTTTCAGTGTGGTACCACATTACTATGTGATCCAAACCAGAAAATAACCCAGGATCTGTTCAACGAGTATGTGAAGTGTGCGAAAGTATGAGTCTGATGAGGTCAAATCCCAGAACTATCCCAGACCTAACTTGCGTTTTCCTCTAAAATATTGATCGAAACCAGGTTTAATTGACCGTTTCAGTGTGGTACCACATTACTACCTGATCCAAACCAGAAAAAACCCAGGATCAGTTCAACAAGTATGTGAAGAATGCGAAAGTATGAGCCTGATGAGGGCAAATCCCAGACCTATCCCACACCTAACTTGCGTTATCCTCTAAAATATTGATCGAAACCAGGTTTAATTGACCGTTTCAGTGTGGTACCACATTACTACCTGATCCAAACCAGAAAAAACCCAGGATCTGTTCAACAAGTATGTGAAAAACGCTAAACTGTGAGCCTGATGAGGGCAAATCGTAGACCTAATCCAGACCTAAGATGCGTTAACCTCTAAAATATTTATCCAGACCAGGTTTCATTGAATGTTTCAGTGTGGTACCACTTTACTACGTGATGCAATCCAGAAAAAACCCAGGATCAGTTCAACAAGTATGTGAAGAATGCGAAAGTATGAGCCTGATGAGGTCAAATCCCAGACCTATCCCAGACCTAACTTGCGTTATTCTCTAAAATATTGATCGAAACCAGGTTTAATTGACTGTTTCAGTGTGGTCCCACATTACTACGTGATCCAAACCAGAAAAAACCCAGGATCCGTTCAACAAGAATGTGAAGAATGCGAAAGTATGAGTCTGATGAGTGAAAATCCCAGGCCTAACCTAGACCTAACATGCGTTCTCCTCTAAAATATTGATCGAAACCTGGTTTAATCGACTGTTTCAGTGTGGTACCACATTACTATGTGATCCAAACCAGAAAATAACCCAGGATCTGTTCAACGAGTATGTGAAGTGTGCGAAAGTATGAGTCTGATTAGGTCAAATCCCAGACCTATCCCAGACCTAACTTGCGTTTTCCTCTAAAATATTGATCGAAACCAGGTTTAATTGACCGTTTCAGTGTGGTACCACATTACTACGTGATCCAAACCAGAAAAAACCCAGGATCTGTTCAACAAGTATGTGAAAAACGCTAAACTGTGAGCCTGATGAGGGCAAATCGTAGACCTAACCCAGACCTAAGATGCGTTTTCCTCTAAAATATTGATCGAAACCAGGTTTAATTGCCCGTTTCAGTGTGGTACCACATTACTACCTGATCTAAACCAGAAAAATCCCAGGATCAGTTCAACGAGTATGTGAAGTGTGCGAAAGTATGAGTCTGATGAGGTCAAATCACAGACCTAACTTTGACCTAACATGAATTATTCTCTAAAATATTGATCGAAACCAGGTTTAATTGACCGTTTCAGTGTGGTACCACATTACTACGTGATCCAAACCAGAAAAAACCCAGGATCCGCTCAACAAGAATGTGAAGAATGCGAAAGTATGAGTCTGATGAGTGAAAATCCCAGGCCTAACCTAGACCTAACATGCGTTCTCCTCTAAAATATTGATCGAAACCTGGTTTAATCGACTGTTTCAGTGTGGTACCACATTACTATGTGATCCAAACCAGAAAATAACCCAGGATCTGTTCAACGAGTATGTGAAGTGTGCGAAAGTATGAGTCTGATGAGGTCAAATCCCAGACCTATCCCAGACCTAACTTGCGTTTTCCTCTAAAATATTGATCGAAACCAGGTTTAATTGACCGTTTCTGTGTGGTACCACATTACTACGTGATCCAAACCAGAAAAAACCCAGGATCTGTTCAACAAGTATGTGAACAACGCTAAACTGTGAGCCTGATGAGGGCAAATCGTAGACCTAACCCAGACCTATGATGCGTTAACCTCTAAAATATTTATCCAGACCAGGTTTCATTGAATGTTTCAGTGTGGTACCACTTTACTACGTGATGCAATCCAGAAAAAACCCAGGATCAGTTCAACAAGTATGTGAAGAATGCGAAAGTATGAGCCTGATGAGGGCAAATCCCAGACCTATCCCAGACCTAACTTGCGTTATCCTCTAAAATATTGATCGAAACCAGGTTTAATTGACTGTTTCAGCGTGGTACTTCATTACTACGTGATGCAATCCAGAAAAAGCCCAGGATCTAGCCATGAAGTATGAGAAATATGCGAAAGTATGAGCCTAATGAGGGCAAATCCTAGACCTAACCCAGACCTAACATGCGTTATTCTGTAAAATATTGATGGAAACCAGGTTTAATTGACTGTTTCAGTGTTGTACTTCATTACTACGTGATCCAAAACAGAAAAAACCCAGGATCTGTTCTACATGTATGAAAAATATGCGAAAGAATGAGCCTGATGAGAGCAAATCCCAGACCTAACCTAGACCTAACATGAATTATTCTCTAAAATATTGATCGAAACCAGGTTTAATTGACTGTTTCAGTGTTGTACTTCATTACTACGTGATGCAATCCAGAAAAAGCCCAGGATCTAGCCATCAAGTATGAGAAATATGCGAAAGAATGAGCCTGATGAGAGCAAATCCCAGACCTAACCTAGACCTAACATGAATTATTCTCTAAAATATTGATCGAAACCAGGTTTAATTGACTGTTTCAGTGTGGTACCACATTACTACGTGATCCAGTCCAGAAATAGCCCAGGATCTAGCCATGAAGTATGAGAAATATGCGAAAGTATGAGCCTGATGAGGGCAAATCCTAGACCTAACCCAGACCTAACAGGCGTTATTCTGTAAAATTTTTATCAAGACCAGCTTTAATTGAATGTTTCATTGTGGTACCTCATTACTACGTGATCAAAACCAGAAAAAACCCAGGATCTGTTCTACATGTGTGAAAAATATGCGAAAGAATGAGCCTGATGAGAGCAAATCCCAGACCTAACCTAGACCTAACATGAATTATTCTCTAAAATATTGATCGAAACCAGGTTTAATTGACTGTTTCAGTGTTGTACTTCATTACTACGTGATGCAACCCAGAAAAAGCCCAGGATCTAGCCATCAAGTATGAGAAATATGCGAAAGAATGAGCCTGATGAGAGCAAATCCCAGACCTAACCTAGACCTAACATGAATTATTCTCTAAAATATTGAGCGAAACCAGGTTTAATGGAGTGTTTCAGTGTGGTACCACATTACTTCCTGATCCAAACCAGAAAAAACCCAGGATCTGTTCAACAGGTATGTGAAAAACGCTAAACTGTGAGCCTGATGAGGGCAAATCGTAGACCTAACCCAGACCTAAGATGCGTTATCCTCTAAAATATTTATCCAGACCAGGTTTAATTGAATGTTTCAGTGTGGTACCACTTTACTACGTGATCCAATCCAGAAATAGCCCAGGATCTAGCCATGAAGTATGAGAAATATGCGAAAGTAAGAGCCTGATGAGGGCAAATCCTAGACCTATCGCAGACCTAACTTGCGTTATCCTCTAAAATATTGATCGAAACCAGGTTTAATTGACTGTTTCAGCGTGGTACCACATTACTACGTGATACAATCCAGAAACAGCCCAGGATCTAGCCATGGAGTATGAGAAATATGCGAAAGTATGAGCCTGATGAGGTCAAATCCCAGATCTAACCTAGACCTAACATGAATTATTCTCTAAAATATTGATCGAAACCAGGTTTAATTGACTGTTTCAGTGTGGTCCGACATTACTACGTGATCCAAACCAGAAAAAACCCAGGATCCGTCCAACAAGAATGTGAAGAATGCGAAAGTATGAGTCCGATCAGTGAAAATCTCAGGCCTTACCTAGACCTAACTTGCGTTGTCCTCTAAAATATTGATGGAAACCAGGTTTCATTGACTGTCTCAGTGTGGTACCACATTACTACGTGATCCAAACCAGAAAAAACCCAGGTTCCGTTCAACAAGTATGTGAAGAATGCGAAAGTATGAGTCTGATGAGTGAAAATCCCAGGCCTAACCTAGACCTAACTTGCGTTGTCCTCTAAAATATTGTTCGAAACCAGGTTTCATTGACTGTTTCAGTGTGGTACTACATTACTACGTGATGCAATCCAGAAAAAGCCCAGGATCTAGCCATGAAGTATGAGAAATATGCGAAAGAATGAGCCTGATGAGAGCAAATCCCAGATCTAACCTAGACCTAACATGAATTATTCTCTAAAATATTGATCGAAACCAGGTTTAATTGACTGTTTCAGTGTGGTCCGACATTACTACGTGATCCAAACCAGAAAAAACCCAGGATCCGTCCAACAAGAATGTGAAGAATGCGAAAGTATGAGTCTGATGAGTGAAAATCCCAGGCCTAACCTAGACCTAACATGCGTTCCCCTCTAAAATATTGATCGAAACCTGGTTTAATCGACTGTTTCAGTGTGGTACTACATTACTATGTGATCCAAACCAGAAAATAACCCAGGATCTGTTCAACGAGTATGTGAAGTGTGCGAAACTATGAGTCTGATGAGGTCAAATCTGAGACCTATCCCAGACCTAACTTGCGTTATCCTCTAAAATATTGATCGAAACCAGGTTTAATTGACCGTTTCAGTGTGGTACCACATTACTACGTGATCCAAACCAGAAAAAAACCAGGATCAGTTCAACAAGTATGTGAAGAATGCGAAGGTATGAGCCTGATGAGGGCAAATCCCAGACCTATCCCAGACCTAACTTGCGTTATCCTCTAAAATATTGATCGAAACCAGGTTTAATTGACCGTTTCAGTGTGGTACCACATTACTGCGTGGTCCAAACCAGAAAAAAACCAGGATCCGTTCAGCAAATATGTGAAGAATGCGAAAGTATGAGTCTGATGAGTGAAAATCCCAGGCCTAACCTAGACCTAACATGCGTTCTTCTCTAAAATATTGATCGAAACCTGGTTTAATCGACTGTTTCAGTGTGGTACCACATTACTATGTGATCTAAACCAGAAAATAACCCAGGATCTGTTCAACGAGTATGTGAAGTGTGCGAAAGTATGAGTCTGATGAGGTCAAATCCCAGACCTATCCCAGACCTAACTTGCGTTTTCCTCTAAAATATTGATCGAAACCAGGTTTAATTGACAGTTTCAGTGTGGTACCACATTACTACCTGATCCAAACCAGAAAAAACCCAGGATCAGTTCAACAAGTATGTGAAGAATGCGAAAGTATGAGTCTGATGAGTGAGAATCCCAGGGCTAACATAGACCTAACATTCGTTATCCTCTAAAATATTGATCGAAACCAGGTTTAATCGACTGTTTCAGTGTGGTACCACATTACTACGTGATCCAAACCAGAAAAAACCCAGGATCAGTTCAACAAGTATGTGAAGAATGCGAAAGTATGAGTCTGATGAGTGTAATTCCCAGGGCTAACCTAGACCTAACATGCGTTGTCCTCTAAAATATTGATGGAAACCAGGTTTAATCGACTGTTTCAGTGTGGTATCACACTACTACGTGACCCAAACCAGAAAAAACCCAGGATCTGTTCAACAAGTATGTGAAAAACGCGAAAGTATGAGCCTGATGAGGGCAAATCCCAGACCTATCCCAGACCTAACTTGCGTTATCCTCTAAAATATTGATCGAAACCAGGTTTAATTGACTGTTTCAGCGTGGTACCACATTACTACGTGATCCAAACCAGAAAAAACCAAGGATCAGTTCAACAAGTATGTGAAGAATGCGAAAGTATGAGTCTGATGAGTGTAATTCCCAGGGCTAACCTAGACCTAACTTGCGTTGTCCTCTAAAATATTGATGGAAACCAGGTTTCATTGACTGTCTCAGTGTGGTACCACATTACTACGTGATCCAAACCAGAAAAAACCTAGGATCCGTTCAACAAGTATGTGAATAATGCGAAAGTATGAGTCTGATGAGTGAAAATCCCAGGCCTAACCTAGACGTAACATGCGTTGTCCTCTAAAATATTGATGGAAACCAGGTTTCATTGACTGTTTCAGTGTGGTACCACAATACTACGTGATCCAAACCAGAAAAAACCCAGGATCAGTTCAACAAGTATGTGAAGAATGCGAAAGTATGAGTCTGATGAGTGTAATTCCCAGGGCTAACCTAGACCTAACATGCGTTGTCCTCTAAAATATTGATGGAAACCAGGTTTAATTGACTGTTTCAGCGTGGTACCACATTACTACGTGATCCAAACCAGAAAAAACCCAGGATCAGTTCAACAAGTATGTGAAGAATGCGAAAGTATGAGTCTGATGAGTGTAATTCCCAGGGCTAACCTAGACCTAACTTGCGTTGTCCTCTAAAATATTGATGGAAACCAGGTTTCATTGACTGTCTCAGTGTGGTACCACATTACTACGTGATCCAAACCAGAAAAAACCTAGGATCCGTTCAACAAGTATGTGAATAATGCGAAAGTATGAGTCTGATGAGTGAAAATCCCAGGCCTAACCTAGACGTAACATGCGTTGTCCTCTAAAATATTGATCGAAACCAGGTTTAATCGACTGCTTCAGCGTGGTGCCACATTACTACGTGATCCAATCCAGAAATAGCCCAGGATCTAGCCATGAAGTATGAGAAATATGCGAAAGAATGAGCATGATGAGAGCTAATCCCAGAACTAACCTAGACCTAACATGCGTTATCCTCTAAAATATTGAGCGAAACCAGGTTTAATGGACTGTTTCAGTGAGGTACCACACTACTTCGTGATGCAAACCAGAAAAAGCCCAGGATCTGTTCAACAAGTATGTGAAAAACGCTAAACTGTGAGCCTGATGAGGGCAAGTTTTAGACCTAACCCAGACATACGATGCGTTATCCTCTGAAATATTTATCCAGACCAGGTTTCATTGAATGTTTCAGTGTGGTACCACTTTACTACGTGATCCAATCCAGAAATATCCCAGGATCTAGCCATGAAGTATGAGAAATATGCGAAAGTAAGAGCCTGATGAGGGCAAATCCTAGACCTATCCCAGACCTAACTTGCTTTATCCTCTAAAATATTGATCGAAACCAGGTTTAATTGACTGTTTCAGCGTGGTACCACATTACTACGTGATCCAATCCAGAAACAGCCCAGGATCTAGCCATGAAGTGTGAGAAATATGCGAAAGTATGAGCCTGATGAGGGCAAATCCTAGACCTAACCCAGACCTAACATGCATTATCCTCTAAAATATTTATAAAGATCAGGTTTAATTGATTGTTTCAGTGTCCTCCCACATTAATACGTGATCCAAACCAGAAAAAACCCAGGATCTGTTCAACATGTATGAGAAATATGCGAAAGAATGAGCCTGATGAGAGAAAATCCCAGACCTAACTTAGACCTAACATGAATTATTCTCTAAAATATTGATCGAAACCAGGTTTACTTGACTGTTTCAGTGTGGTCCCACATTACTACGTCATCCAAACCAGAAAAAACCCAGGATCTGTTCAACAAGTATGTGAAAAACGCGAAAGTATGAGTCTGATGAGGTCAAATCCCAGACCTATCCCAGACTTAACTTGCGTTATCCTCTAAAATATTGATCGAAACCAGGTTTAATCGACTGTTTCAGCGTGGTGCCACATTACTACGTGATCCAATCCAGAAATAGCCCAGGATCTAGCCATGAAGTATGAGAAATATGCGAAAGTATGAGCCTGATGGGAGCAAATCCCAGACCTAACCTAGACCTAACATGAATTATTCTCTAAAATATTGATCGAAACCTGGTTTAATTGACTGTTTCAGTGTGGTCCCACATTACTGCGTGACCCAAACCAGAAATAACCCAGGATCCGTTCAACAAGTATGCGAAGAATGCGAAAGTATGAGTCTGATGAGTGAAAATCCCAGGCCTAACCTAGACCTAACATGAGTTATCCTCTAAAATATTGATCCAAACCAGGTTTAATGGACTGTTTCAGCGTGGTACCACACTACTACGTGATCCAAACCAGAAAAAACCCAGGATCTGTTCAACAAGTATGTGAAAAACGCGAAAGTATGAGTCTGATGAGGTCAAATCCCAGACCTATCCCAGACTTAACTTGCGTTATCCTATAAAATATTGATCGAAACCAGGTTTAATCGACTGTTTCAGCTTGGTGCCACATTACTACGTGATACAATCCAGAAACAGCCCAGGATCTAGCCATGAAGTATGAGAAATATGCGAAAGTATGAGCCTGATGAGGGCAAATCCTAGACCTAACCCAAACCTAACATGCGTTATCCTCTAAAATATTTATCCAGACCAGGTTGCATTGAATGTTTCAGTGTGGTACCACTTTACTACCTGATACAATCCAGAAACTGCCCAGGATCTAGCCATGAAGTATGAGAAATATGCGAAAGTATGAGCCTGATGAGGGCCAAACCTCAGACCTAACCCAAACCTAACATGCGTTATCCTCTAAAATATTTATGAAGAAGAGGTTTAATTGAATGTTTCAGTGTGGTACCACAATACTACGTGAACCAAACCAGAGAAAACCCAGGATCCGTTCAACAAGTATGTTAAAACTGCCACAGTATGACTCTGATGAGGGCAAATCCCAGGCCTAACCTAGACCTAACATGCGTTGTCCTCTAGAATATTGATGGAAACCAGGTTTCATTGACTGTTTCAGTGTGGTACTACATTAATACGTGATGCAATCCAGAAAAAGCCCAGGATCTGTTCAACAAGTATGTGAAAAACGCGAAAGTATGAGTCTGATGAGGTCAAATCCCAGACCTATCCCAGACTTAACTTGCGTTATCCTCTAAAATATTGATCGAAACCAGGTTTAATCGACTGTTTCAGCGTGGTGCCACATTACTACGTGATACAATCCAGAATCAGCCCAGGATCTGTTCAACAAGTATGTGAAAAACGCGAAAGTATGAGTCTGATGAGGTCAAATCCCAGACCTATCCCAGACTTACCTTGCGTTATCCTATAAAATATTGATCGAAACCAGGTTTAATCGACTGTTTCAGCGTGGTGCCACATTACTACGTGATACAATCCAGAAACAGCCCAGGATCTAGCCATCAAGTATGTGAAATATGCGAAAGTATGAGCCTGATGAGGGCAAATCCTAGACCTAACCCAAACCTAACATGCGTTATCCTCCCAAAATATTTATCAAGACCAGGCTTAATTGAATGTTTCAGTGTGGTACCACATTACTACGAGAACCAAACCAGAAAAAACCCAGGATCCGTTCAACAAGTATGTGAAGAATGCAAAAGTATGATTCTGATCAGTGAAAATCTCAGGCCTTACCTAGACCTAACTTGCGTTGTCCTCTAAAATATTGATGGAAATCAGGTTTCATTGACTGTTTCAGTGTGGTACTACATTACTACGTGATGCAATCCAGAAAAAGCCCAGGATCTAGCCATCAAGTATGAGAGATATGCGAAAGAATGAGCCTGATGAGAGCAAATCCCAGACCTAACCTAGACCTAACATGCGTTATCCTCTAAAATATTGAGCGAAACCAGGTTTAATGGACTGTTTCAGTGTGGTACCACACTACTTCGTGATCCAAACCAGAGAAAGCCCAGGATCTGTTCAAGAAGTATGTGAAAAACGCTAAACTGTGAGCCTGATGAGGGCAAATCTTAGACCTAACCCAGACCTAAGATTCGTTATCCTCTAAAATATTTATCCTGACCAGGTTTCATTGCATGTTTCAGTGTGGTACCACTTTACTACCTGATACAATCCAGAAACAGCCCAGGACCTAGCCATGAAGTATGAGAAATATGCGAAAGTATGAGCCTGATGAGGGCCAAACCTCAGACCTAACCCAAACCTAACATGCGTTATCCTCTAAAATATTTATCAAGAAAAGGTTTAATTGAATGTTTCAGTGTGGTACCACATTACTACGAGAACCAAACCAGAAAAAACCCAGGATCCGTTCAACAAGTATGTTAAAACTGCGACAGTATGACTCTGATGAGGGCAAATCCCAGGCCTAACCTAGACCTAACATGCGTTATCCTCTAAAATATTGATCGAAACCAGGTTTACTTGACTGTTTCAGTGTGGTCCCACATTACTACCTGATCCAAACCAGAAAAAACCCAGGATCTGTTCAACAAGTATGTGAAAAATGCGAAAGTATGAGTCTGATGAGGTCAAATCCCAGACCTATCCCAGACTTAACTTGCGTTATCCTATAAAATATTGATCGAAACCAGGTTTAATCGACTGTTTCAGCGTGGTGCCACATTACTACGTGATACAATCCAGAAACAGCCCAGGATCTAGCCATGAAGTATGAGAAATATGCGAAAGTATGAGCCTGATGAGGGCAAATCCTAGACCTAACCCAAACCTAACATGCGTTATCCTATAAAATATTTATCAAGACCAGGTTTAATTGAATGTTTCAGTGTGGTAACACATTACTACGTGAACCAAACCAGAAAAAACCCAGGATCCGTTCAACAAGTATTTTAAAACTGCGACAGTACGACCCTGATGAGGGCAAATCCCAGGCCTAACCTAGACCTAACTTGCGTTGTCCTCTAGAATATTGATGGAAACCAGGTTTAATTGACTGTTTCAGTGTTGTACTCCATTACTACGTGATGCAATCCAGAAAAAGCCCAGGATCTAGCCATCAAGTATGAGAAATATGCGAAAGAATGAGCCTGATCGGAGCAAATCCCAGACCTAACCTAGACCTAACATGAATTATTCTCTAAAATATTTATCAAGATCAGGTTTAATTGATTGTTTCAGTGTGGTCCCACATTACTACGTGATCCAAACCAGAAAAAACCCAGGATCTGTTCAACAAGTATGTGAAAAACGCGAAAGTATGAGTCTGATGAGGTCAAATCCCAGACCTATCCCAGACTTACCTTGCGTTATCCTATAAAATATTGATCGAAACCAGGTTTAATCGACTGTTTCAGCGTGGTGCCACATTACTACGTGATACAATCCAGAAACAGCCCAGGATCTAGCCATCAAGTATGTGAAATATGCGAAAGTATGAGCCTGATGAGGGCAAATCCTAGACCTAACCCAAACCTAACATGCGTTATCCTCCCAAAATATTTATCAAGACCAGGCTTAATTGAATGTTTCAGTGTGGTACCACATTTGACGAGAACCAAACCAGAAAAAACCCAGGATCCGTTCAACAAGTATGTGAAGAATGCAAAAGTATGATTCTGATCAGTGAAAATCTCAAGCCTTACCTAGACCTAACTTGCGTTGTCCTCTAAAATATTGATGGAAACCAGGTTTCATTGACTGTTTCAGTGTGGTACTACATTACTACGTGATGCAATCCAGAAAAAGCCCAGGATCTAGCCATCAAGTATGAGAAATATGCGAAAGAATGAGCCTGATGAGAGCAAATCCCAGACCTAACCTAGACCTAACCTGCGTTATCCTCTAAAATATTGAGCGAAACCAGGTTTAATGGACTGTTTCAGTGTGGTACCACACTACTTCGTGATCCAAACCAGAGAAAGCCCAGGATCTGTTCAAGAAGTATGTGAAAAACGCTAAACTGTGAGCCTGATGAGGGCAAATCTTAGACCTAACCCAGACCTAAGATTCGTTATCCTCTAAAATATTTATCCTGACCAGGTTTCATTGCATGTTTCAGTGTGGTACCACTTTACTACCTGATACAATCCAGAAACAGCCCAGGACCTAGCCATGAAGTATGAGAAATATGCGAAAGTATGAGCCTGATGAGGGCCAAACCTCAGACCTAACCCAAACCTAACATGCGTTATCCTCTAAAATATTTATCAAGAAAAGGTTTAATTGAATGTTTCAGTGTGGTACCACATTACTACGTGAACCAAACCAGAAAAAACCCAGGATCCGTTCAACAAGTATGTTAAAACTGCGACAGTATGACTCTGATGAGGGCAAATCCCAGGCCTAACCTAGACCTAACATGCGTTATCCTCTAAAATATTGATCGAAACCAGGTTTACTTGACTGTTTCAGTGTGGTCCCACATTACTACCTGATCCAAACCAGAAAAAACCCAGGATCTGTTCAACAAGTATGTGAAAAATGCGAAAGTATGAGTCTGATGAGGTCAAATCCCAGACCTATCCCAGACTTAACTTGCGTTATCCTATAAAATATTGATCGAAACCTGGTTTAATCGACTGTTTCAGCGTGGTGCCACATTACTACGTGATACAATCCAGAAACAGCCCAGGATCTAGCCATGAAGTATGAGAAATATGCGAAAGTATGAGCCTGATGAGGGCAAATCCTAGACCTAACCCAAACCTAACATGCGTTATCCTATAAAATATTTATCAAGACCAGGTTTAATTGAATGTTTCAGTGTGGTAACACATTACTACGTGAACCAAACCAGAAAAAACCCAGGATCCGTTCAACAAGTATGTTAAAACTGCGACAGTATGACCCTGATGAGGGCAAATCCCAGGCCTAACCTAGACCTAACATGCGTTGTCCTCTAGAATATTGATGGAAACCAGGTTTAATTGACTGTTTCAGTGTTGTACTCCATTACTACGTGATGCAATCCAGAAAAAGCCCAGGATCTAGCCATCAAGTATGAGAAATATGCGAAAGAATGAGCCTGATCGGAGCAAATCCCAGACCTAACCTAGATCTAACATGAATTATTCTCTAAAATATTGATCAAAACCAAGTTTATTTGACTGTTTCAGTGTGGTACCACATTACTACGTGATCTAAACCAGAAAAAACCCAGGATCCGTTCAACAAGTATGTGAATAATGCGAAAGTATGAGCCTGATGAGGGCAAATCCTAGACCCAACCCAAACCTAACATGCGTTATCCTCTAAAATATTTATCAAGACCAGGTTTAATTGAATGCTTCTGTGTGGTACCACAATACTACGTGATCCAAACCAGAAAAAACCCAGGATCCGTTCAACAAGTATGTGAAGAATGCGAAAGTATGAGTCTGATCAGTGAAAATCTGAGGCCTTACCTAGACCTAACTTGCGTTGTCCTCTAAAATATTGTTGGAAACCAGGTTTCATTGACTGTCTCAGTGTGGTACTACATTACTACGTGATGCAATCCAGAAAAAGCCCAGGATCTAGCCATCCAGTATGAGAAATATGCGAAAGAATGAGCCTGATGAGAGCAAATTCCAGACCTAACCTAGACCTAACATGCGTTATCCTCTAAAATATTGAGCGAAACCAGGTTTAATGGACTGTTTCAGTGTGGTACCACACTACTTCGTGATCCAAACCAGAGAAAGCCCAGGATCTGTTCAAGAAGTATGTTAAAACTGCGACAGTATGACTCTGATGAGGGCAAATCCCAGGCCTAACCTAGACCTAACATGCGTTATCCTCTAAAATATTGATCGAAACCAGGTTTACTTGACTGTTTCAGTGTGGTCCCACATTACTACCTGATCCAAACCAGAAGAAACCCAGGGTCTGTTCAACAAGTATGTGAAAAACGCGAAAGTATGAGTCTGATGAGGTCAAATCCCAGACCTATCCCAGACTTAACTTGCGTTATCCTATAAAATATTGATCGAAACGGGGTTTAATCGACTGTTTCTGCGTGGTGCCACATTACTACGTGATAAAATCCAGAAACAGCCCAGGATCTAGCCATGAAGTATGAGAAATATGCGAAAGTATGAGCCTGATGAGGGCAAATCCTAGACCTAACCCAAACCTAACATGCGTTATCCTATAAAATATTTATCAAGACCAGGTTTAAATGAATGTTTCAGTGTGGTAACACATTACTACGTGAACCAAACCAGAAAAAACCCAGGATCCGTTCAACAAGTATGTTAAAACTGCGACAGTATGACCCTGATGAGGGCAAATCCCAGGCCTAACCTAGACCTAACATGAATTATTCTCTAAAATATTGATCGAAACCTGGTTTAATTGACTGTTTCAGTGTGGTCCCACATTACTACGTGATCCAAACCCGAAATAACCCAGGATCCGTTCAACAAGTATGTGAAGAATGCGAAAGTATGAGTCTGATGAGTGAAAATCCCAGGCCTAACCTAGACCTAACATGCGTTATCCTCTAAAATATTGATGGAAACCAGGTTTCATTGACTGTTTCAGTGTGGTACTACATTACTACGTGATGCAATCCAGAAAAAACCCAGGATCTGTTCAACAAGTATGTGAAAAACGCGAAAGTATGAGTCTGATGAGGTCAAATCCCAGACCTATCCCAGACTTAAGTTGCGTTATCCTCTAAAATATTGATCGAAACCAGGTTTAATCGACTGCTTCAGCGTGGTGCCACATTACTACGTGATCCAATCCAGAAATAGCCCAGGATCAAGCCATGAAGTATGAGAAATATGCGAAAGAATGAGCATGATGAGAGCTAATCCCAGAACTAACCTAGACCTAACATGCGTTCTCCTCTAAAATATTGAGCGAAACCAGGTTTAATGGACTGTTTCAGTGAGGTACCACACTACTTCGTGATGCAAACCAGAAAAAGCCCAGGATCTGTTCAACAAGTATGTGAAAAACGTTAAACTGTGAGCCTGATGAGGGCAAATTTTAGACCTAACCCAGACATACGATGCGTTATCCTCTGAAATATTTATCCAGACCAGGTTTCATTCAATGTTTCAGTGTGGTACCACTTTACTACGTGATCCAATCCAGAAATATCCCAGGAACTAGCCATGAAGTATGAGAAATATGCGAAAGTAAGAGCTTGATGTGGGCAAATCCTAGACCTATCCCAGACCTAATTTGCTTTATCCTCTAAAATATTGATCGAAACCAGGTTTAATTGACTGTTTCAGCGTGGTACCACATTACTACGTGATCCAATCCAGAAACAGCCCAGGATCTAGCCATGAAGTGTGAGAAATATGCGAAAGTATGAGCCTGATGAGGGCAAATCCTAGACCTAACCCAGACCTAACATGCATTATCCTCTAAAATATTTATAAAGATCAGGTTTAATTGATTGTTTCAGTGTGGTCCCACATTAATACGTGATCCAAACCAGAAAAAACCCAGGATCTGTTCAACATGTATGAGAAATATGCGAAAGAATGAGCCTGATGAGAGAAAATCCCAGACCTAACTTAGACCTAACATGAATTATTCTCTAAAATATTGATCGAAACCAGGTTTACTTGACTGTTTCAGTGTGGTCCCACATTACTACGTGATCCAAACCAGAAAAAACCCAGGATCTGTTCAACAAGTATGTGAAAAACGCGAAAGTATGAGTCTGATGAGGTCAAATCCCAGACCTATCGCAGACTTAACTTGCGTTATCCTCTAAAATATTGATCGAAACCAGGTTTAATCGACTGTTTCAGCGTGGTGCCACATTACTACGTGATCCAATCCAGAAATAGCCCAGGATCTAGCCATGAAGTATGAGAAATATGCGAAAGTATGAGCCTGATGGGAGCAAATCCCAGACCTAACCTAGACCTAACATGAATTATTCTCTAAAATATTGATCGAAACCTGGTTTAATTGACTGTTTCAGTGTGGTCCCACATTACTGCGTGACCGAAACCAGAAATAACCCAGGATCCGTTCAACAAGTATGCGAAGAATGCGAAAGTATGAGTCTGATGAGTGAAAATCCCAGGCCTAACCTAGACCTAACATGAGTTATCCTCTAAAATATTGATCCAAACCAGGTTTAATGGACTGTTTCAGCGTGGTACCACACTACTACGTGATCCAAACCAGAAAAAACCCAGGATCTGTTCAACAAGTATGTGAAAAACGCGCAAGTATGAGTCTGATGAGGTCAAATCCCAGACCTATCCCAGACTTAACTTGCGTTATCCTATAAAATATTGATCGAAACCAGGTTTAATCGACTGTTTCAGCTTGGTGCCACATTACAACGTGATACAATCCAGAAACAGCCCAGGATCTAGCCATGAAGTATGAGAAATATGCGAAAGTAGGAGCCTGATGAGGGCAAATCCTAGACCTAACCCAAACCTAACATGCGTTATCCTCTAAAATATTTATCAAGACCAGGTTTAATTGAATGTTTCAGTGTAGTAACACATTACTACGTGAACCAAACCAGAAAAAACCCAGGATCCGTTCAACAAGTATGTTAAAACTGCGACAGTATGACCCTGATAAGGGCAAATCCCAGGCCTAACCTAGACCTAACATGCGTTGTCCTCTAGAATATTGATGGAAACCAGGTTTAATTGACTGTTTCAGTGTTGTACTTCATTACTACGTGATGCAATCCAGAAAAAGCCCAGGCTCTAGCGATCAAGCATGAGAAATATGCGAAAGAATGAGCCTGATGGGTGCAAATCCCAGACCTAACCTAGACCTAACATGAATTATTCTCTAAAATATTGATCAAAACCAGTTTTATTTGACTGTTTCAGTGTGGTCCCACATTACTACGTGATCCAAACCAGAAATAACCCAGGATCCGTTCAACAAGTATGTGAAGAATGCGAAAGTATGAGTCTGATGAATGAAAATCCCAGGCCTAACCTAGACCTAACATGCGTTATCCTCTAAAATATTTATCAAGACCAGGTTTAATTGAATGTTTCAGTGTGGTACCACAATACTACGTGATCCAAACCAGAGAAAGCCCAGGATCTGTTCAAGAAGTATGTGAAAAACGCTAAACTGTGAGCCTGATGAGGGCAAATCTTAGACCTAACCCAGACCTAAGATGCGTTATCCTCTAAAATATTTATCCAGACCAGGTTGCATTGAATGTTTCAGTGTGGTACCACTTTACTACCTGATACAATCCAGAAACAGCCCAGGATCTAGCCATGAAGTATGAGAAATATGCGAAAGTATGAGCCTGATGAGGACCAAACCTCAGACCTAACCCAAACCTAACATGCGTTATCCTCTAAAATATTTATGAAGAAACGGTTTAATTGAATGTTTCAGTGTGGTACCACATTACTACGTGAACCAAACCAGAGAAAACCCAGGATCCGTTCAACAAGTATGTTAAAACTGCCACAGTATGACTCTGATGAGGGCAAATCCCAGGCCTAACCTAGACCTAACATGCGTTGTCCTCTAGAATATTGATGGAAACCAGGTTTCATTGACTGTTTCAGTGTGGTACTACATTAATACGTGATGCAATCCAGAAAAAGCCCAGGATCTAGCCATCAAGTATGAGAAATATGCGAAAGAATGAGTCTGATGAGAGCAAATCCCAGACCTAACCTAGACCTAACATGCGTTATCCTCTAAAATATTGATCGAAACCAGGTTTAATTGACTGTTTCAGCGTGGTACCACATTACTACGTGATCCAATCCAGAAACAGCCCAGGATCTAGCCATGAAGTATGAGAAATATGCGAAAGTATGAGCCTGATGAGGGCAAATCCTAGACCGAACCCAGACCTAACATGCGTTATCCTCTAAAATATTTTTCAAGATCAGGTTTAATTGATTGTTCAGTGTGGTCCCACATTACTACGTGATCCAAACCAGAAAAAACCCAGGATCTGTTCATCATGTATGAGAAATATGCGAAAGAATGAGCCTGATGAGAGCAAATCCCAGACCTAACATAGACCTAACATGAATTATTCTCTAAAATATTGATCGAAACCAGGTTTACTTGACTGTTTCAGTGTGGTCCCACATTACTACGTGATCCAAACCAGAAAAAACCCAGGATCTGTTCAACAAGTATGTGAAAAACGCGAAAGTATGAGTCTGATGAGGTCAAATCCCAGACCTATCCCAGACTTAACTTGCGTTATCCTCTAAAATATTGATCGAAACCAGGTTTAATCGACTGTTTCAGCGTGGTGCCACATTACTACGTGATACAATCCAGAATCAGCCCAGGATCTAGCCATGAAGTATGAGAAATATGCGAAAGTATGAGCCTGATGAGGGCAAATCCTAGACCTAACCCAAACCTAACATGCGTTATCCTCTAAAATATTTATCAAGAAAAGGATTAATTGAATGTTTCAGTGTGGTACCACATTACTGCGTGAACCAAACCAGAAAAAACCCAGGATCCGTTCAACAAGTATGTTAAAACTGCGACAGTATGACCCTGATGAGGGCAAATCCCAGGCCTAACCTAGACCTAACATGCGTTGTCCTCTAGAATATTGATGGAAACCAGGTTTAATTGACTGTTTCTGTGTTGTACTTCATTACTACGTGATGCAATCCAGAAAAAGCCCAGGATCTAGCCATAAAGTATGAGAAATATGCGAAAGAATGAGCCTGATGAGAGCAAATCCCAGACCTAACCTAGACCAAACATGCGTTATCCTCTAAAATAATGATCGAAACCTGGTTTAATTGACTGTTTCAGTGTGGTCCCACATTACTACGTGATCCAAACCAGAAATAACCCAGGATCCATTCAACAAGTATGTGAAGAATGCGAAAGTATGAGTCTGATGAGTGAAAATCCCAGGCCTAACCTAGACCTAACATGCGTTATCCTCTAAAATATTGATCCAAACCAGGTTTAATGGACTGTTTCAGCGTGGTACCACACTACTACGTGATCCAAACCAGAAAAAACCCAGGATCTGTTCAACAAGTATGTGAAAAACGCGAAAGTATGACCCTGATGAGGGCAAATCCCAGGCCTAACCTAGACCTAACTTGCGTTGTCCTCTAGAATATTGATGGAAACCAGGTTTAATTGACTGTTTCAGTGTTGTACTCCATTACTACGTGATGCAATCCAGAAAAAGCCCAGGATCTAGCCATCAAGTATGAGAAATATGCGAAAGAATGAGCCTGATCGGAGCAAATCCCAGACCTAACCTAGACCTAACATGAATTATTCTCTAAAATATTTATCAAGATCAGGTTTAATTGATTGTTTCAGTGTGGTCCCACATTACTACGTGATCCAAACCAGAAAAAACCCAGGATCTGTTCAACATGTATAAGAAATATGCGAAAGAATGAGCCTGATGAGAGCAAATCCCAGACCTAACTTAGACCTAACATGAATTATCCTATAAAATATTGATCGAAACGAGGTTTAATCGACTGTTTCTGCGTGGTGCCACATTACTACGTGATACAATCCAGAAACAGCCCAGGATCTAGCCATGAAGTATGAGAAATATGCGAAAGTATGAGCCTGATGAGGGCAAATCCTAGACCTAACCCAAACCTAACATGCGTTATCCTATAAAATATTTATCAAGACCAGGTTTAAATGAATGTTTCAGCGTGGTGCCACATTACTACGTGATACAATCCAGAAACAGCCCAGGATCTAGCCATCAAGTATGTGAAATATGCGATAGTATGAGCCTGATGAAGGCAAATCCTAGACCTAAC
Source organism: Colletes latitarsis (assembly GCF_051014445.1). NCBI lineage: Eukaryota > Metazoa > Arthropoda > Insecta > Hymenoptera > Colletidae > Colletes > Colletes latitarsis. Next base: position 8,921,501 of record NW_027488370.1, on the reverse strand, counting down.
CCAAACCTAACATGCGTTATCCTCCCAAAATATTTATCAAGACCAGGCTTAATTGAATGTTTCAGTGTGGTACCACATTACTACGAGAACCAAACCAGAAAAAACCCAGGATCCGTTCAACAAGTATGTGAAGAATGCAAAAGTATGATTCTGATCAGTGAAAATCTCAGGCCTTACCTAGACCTAACTTGCGTTGTCCTCTAAAATATTGATGGAAACCAGGTTTCATTGACTGTTTCAGTGTGGTACTACATTACTACGTGATGCAATCCAGAAAAAGCCCAGGATCTAGCCATCAAGTATGAGAAATATGCGAAAGAATGAGCCTGATGAGAGCAAATCCCAGACCTAACCTAGACCTAACATGCGTTATCCTCTAAAATATTGAGCGAAACCAGGTTTAATGGACTGTTTCAGTGTGGTACCACACTACTGCGTGATCCAAACCAGAGAAAGCCCAGGATCTGTTCAAGAAGTATGTGAAAAACGCTAAACTGTGAGCCTGATGAGGGCAAATCTTAGACCTAACCCAGACCTAAGATTCGTTATCCTCTAAAATATTTATCCTGACCAGGTTTCATTGCATGTTTCAGTGTGGTACCACTTTACTACCTGATACAATCCAGAAACAGCCCAGGACCTAGCCATGAAGTATGAGAAATATGCGAAAGTATGAGCCTGATGAGGGCCAAACCTCAGACCTAACCCAAACCTAACATGCGTTATCCTCTAAAATATTTATCAAGAAAAGGTTTAATTGAATGTTTCAGTGTGGTACCACATTACTACGTGAACCAAACCAGAAAAAACCCAGGATCCGTTCAACAAGTATGTTAATACTGCGACAGTATGACTCTGATGAGGGCAAATCCCAGGCCTAACCTAGACCTAACATGCGTTATCCTCTAAAATATGGATCGAAACCAGGTTTACTTGACTGTTTCAGTGTGGTCCCACATTACTACCTGATCCAAACCAGAAGAAACCCAGGGTCTGTTCAACAAGTATGTGAAAAACGCGAAAGTATGAGTCTGATGAGGTCAAATCCCAGACCTATCCCAGACTTAACTTGCGTTATCCTATAAAATATTGATCGAAACGAGGTTTAATCGACTGTTTCTGCGTGGTGCCACATTACTACGTGATACAATCCAGAAACAGCCCAGGATCTAGCCATGAAGTATGAGAAATATGCGAAAGTATGAGCCTGATGAGGGCAAATCCTAGACCTAACCCAAACCTAACATGCGTTATCCTATAAAATATTTATCAAGACCAGGTTTAAATGAATGTTTCAGTGTGGTAACACATTACTACGTGAACCAAACCAGAAAAAACCCAGGATCCGTTCAACAAGTATGTTAAAACTGCGACAGTATGACCCTGATGAGGGCAAATCCCAGGCCTAACCTAGACCTAACATGAATTATTCTCTAAAATATTGATCGAAACCTGGTTTAATTGACTGTTTCAGTGTGGTCCCACATTACTACGTGATCCGAACCCGAAATAACCCAGGATCCGTTCAACAAGTATGTGAAGAATGCGAAAGTATGAGTCTGATGAGTGAAAATCCCAGGCCTAACCTAGACCTAGCATGCGTTATCCTCTAAAATATTGATCCAAACCATGTTTAATGGACTGTTTCAGCGTGGTACCACACTGCTACGTGATCCAAACCAGAAAAAACCCAGGATCTGTTCGACAAGTATGTGAAAAACGCGAAAGTATGAGCCTGATGAGGGCAAATCCCAGACATATCCCAGACCTAACTTGCGTTGTCCTCTAAGATATTGATGGAAACCAGGTTTAATTGACTGTTTCAGTGTTGTACTTCATTACTACGTGATGCAATCCTGAAAAAGCCCAGGATCTAGCCATCCAGTATGAGAAATATGCGAAAGAATGAGCCTGATGAGAGCAAATTCCAGACCTAACCGAGACCTAACATGCGTTATCCTCTAAAATATTGAGCGAAACCAGGTTTAATGGACTGTTTCAGTGTGGTACCACACTACTTCGTGATCCAAACCAGAGAAAGCCCAGGATCTGTTCAAGAAGTATGTTAAAACTGCGACAGTATGACTCTGATGAGGGCAAATCCCAGGCCTAACCTAGACCTAACATGCGTTATCCTCTAAAATATTGATCGAAACCAGGTTTACTTGACTGTTTCAGTGTGGTCCCACATTACTACCTGATCCAAACCAGAAGAAACCCAGGGTCTGTTCAACAAGTATGTGAAAAACGCGAAAGTATGAGTCTGATGAGGTCAAATCCCAGACCTATCCCAGAATTAACTTGCGTTATCCTATAAAATATTGATCGAAACGAGGTTTAATCGACTGTTTCTGCGTGGTGCCACATTACTACGTGATACAATCCAGAAACAGCCCAGGATCTAGCCATGGAGTATGAGAAGTATGCGAAAGTATGAGCCTGATGAGGGCAAATCCTAGACCTAACCCAAACCTAACATGCGTTATCCTATAAAATATTTATCAAGACCAGGTTTAAATGAATGTTTCAGGGTGGTAACACATTACTACGTGAACCAAACCAGAAAAAACCCAGGATCCGTTCAACAAGTATGTTAAAACTGCGACAGTATGACCCTGATGAGGGCAAATCCCAGGCCTTACCTAGACCTAACATGAATTATTCTCTAAAATATTGATCGAAACCTGGTTTAATTGACTGCTTCAGTGTGGTCCCACATTACTACGTGATCCAAACCCGAAATAACCCAGGATCCGTTCAACAAGTATGTGAAGAATGCGAAAGTATGAGTCTGATGAGTGAAAATCCCAGGCCTAACCTAGACCTAACATGCGTTATCCTCTAAAATATTGATCCAAACCAGGTTTAATGGACTGTTTCAGCGTGGTACCACACTGCTACGTGATCCAAACCAGAAAAAACCCAGGATCTGTTCAACAAGTATGTGAAAAACGCGAAAGTATGAGCCTGATGAGGGCAAATCCCAGACATATCCCAGACCTAACTTGCGTTGTCGTCTAAGATATTGATGGAAACCAGGTTTAATTGACTGTTTCAGTGTTGTACTTCATTACTACGTGATGCAATCCTGAAAAAGCCCAGGATCTAGCCATCAAGTATGAGAAATATGCGAAAGAATGAGCCTGATGAGAGCAAATCCCAGACCTAACCTAGACCTAACATGCGTTATCCTCTAAAATATTGAGCGAAACCAGGTTTAATGGACTGTTTCAGTGACGTACCACACTACTTCGTGATCCAAACCAGAAAAAGCCCAGGATCTGTTCAACTAGTATGTGAAAAACGCTAATCTGTGAGCCTGATGAGGGCAAATCTTAGACCTAACCCAGACATAAGATGCGTTATCCTCTAAAATATTTATCCAGACCAGGTTTCATTGAATGTTTCAGTGTGGTACCACTTTACTACGTGATCCAATCCAGAAATAGCCCAGGATCTAGCCATGAAGTATGAGAAATATGCGAAACTAAGAGCCTGATGAGGGCAAATCCTAGACCTATCCCAGACCTAACTTGCGTTATCCTCTAAAATATTGATCGAAACCAGGTTTAATTGACTGTTTCAGCGTGGTACTACATTACTACGTGATCCAATCCAGAAACAGCCCAGGATCTAGCCATGAAGTATGAGAAATATGCGAAAGTATGAGCCTGATGAGGGCAAATCCTAGACCTAACCCAGACCTAACATGCGTTATCCTCTAAAATATTTATCAAGATCAGGTTTAATTGATTGTTTCAGTGTGGTCCCACATTACTACGTGATCCAAACCAGAAAAAACCCAGGATCTGTTCAACATGTATGAGAAATATGCGAAAGAATGAGCCTGATGAGAGCAAATCCCAGACCTAACTTAGACCTAACATGAATTATTCTCTAAAATATTGATCGAAATCAGGTTTACTTGACTGTTTCAGTGTGTTCCCACATTACTACGTGATCCAAACCAGAAAAAACCCAGGATCTGTTCAACAAGTATGTGAAAAACGCGAAAGTATGAGTCTGATGAGGTCAAATCCCAGACCTATCCCAGACTTACCTTGCGTTATCCTATAAAATATTGATCGAAACCAGGTTTAATCGACTGTTTCAGCGTGGTGCCACATTACTACGTGATACAATCCAGAAAAAACCCAGGATCTAGCCATCAAGTATGAGAAATATGCGAAAGAATGAGCCTGATGAGAGCAAATCCCAGACCTAACCTAGACCTAACATGCGTTATCCTCTAAAATATTGAGCGAAACCAGGTTTAATGGACTGTTTCAGTGTGGTACCACACAACTTCGTGATCCAAACCAGAGAAAGCCCAGGATCTGTTCAAGAAGTATGTGAAAAACGCTAAACTGTGAGCCTGATGAGGGCAAATCTTAGACCTAACCCAGACCTAAGTTGCGTTATCCTCTAAAATATTTGTCCAGACCAGGTGTCATTGAATGTTTCAGTGTGGTACCACTTTACTACCTGATACAATCCAGAAACAGCCCAGGATCTAGCCATGAAGTATGAGAAATATGCGAAAGTATGAGCCTGATGAGGGCCAAACCTCAGACCTAACCCAAACCTAACATGCGTTATCCTCTAAAATATTTATCAAGAAAAGGTTTAATTGAATGTTTCAGTGTGGTACTACATTACTACGTGAACCAAACCAGAAAAAACCCAGGATCCGTTCAACGAGTATGTTAAAACTGCGACAGTATGAGTCTGATGAGGGAAAATCCCAGGCCTAACCTAGACCTAACATGCGTTGTCCTCTAGGATATTGATGGAAACCAGGTTTAATTGACTGTTTCAGTGTTGGACTTCATTACTACGTGATGCAATCCAGAAAAAGCCCAGGATCTAGCCATCAAGTATGAGAAATATGCGAAAGAATGAGCCTGACGAGAGCAAATCCCAGACCTAACCTAGACCTAACATGAATTATTCTCTAAAATATTGATCGAAACCAGGTTTAATTGACTGTTTCAGTGTTGTACTTCATTACTACGTGATGCAATCCAGAAAAAGCCCAGGATCTAGCCATCAAGTATGAGAAATATGCGAAAGAATGAGCCTGATGGGAGCAAATCCCTGACCTAACCTAGACCTAACATGAATTATTCTCTAAAATATTGATCAAAACCAGGTTTAATTGACTGTTTCAGTGTAGTACCACATTACTACGTGATCCAATCCAGAAATAGCCCAGGATCTAGCCATGAAGTATGAGAAATATACGAAAGTATGGGCCTGATGAGGGCAAATCCTAGACCTAACCCAGACCTAACATGCGTTATTCTCTAAAATATTTATCAAGACCAGGTTTCATTGAATGTTTCAGTGTGGTACCACTTTACTACGTGATCCAATCCAGAAATAGCCCAGGATCTAGCCATGAAGTATGAGAAATATGCGAAAGTAACAGCCTGATGAGGGCAAATCCTAGACCTATCCCAGACATAACTTGCGTTATCCTCTAAAATATTGATCGAAACCAGGTTTAATCGACTGTTTCAGCGTGGTACCACATTACTACGTGATACAATCCAGAAACAGCCCAGGATCTAGCCATGAAGTATGAGAAATATGCGAAAGTATGAGCCTGATGAGGGCAAATCCTAGACCTAACCCAGACCTAACATGCGTTATCCTCTAAAATATTTATCAGGACCAGGTTTAATTGAATGTTTCAGTGTGGTACCACATTACTACGTGAACCAAACCAGAAAAAACCCAGTATCCGTTCAACAAGTATGTTAAAACTGCGACAGTATGAGCCTGATGAGGGCAAATCCCAGGCCTAACCTAGACCTAACATGCGTTGTCCTCTAAAATATTGATGGAAACCAGGTTTAATTGACTGTTTCAGTGTTGTACTTCATTGCTACGTGATGCAATCCAGAAAAAGCCCAGGATCTAGCCATCAAGTATGAGAAATATGCGAAAGAATGAGCCTGATGAGAGCAAATCCCAGACCTAACCTAGACCTAAAATGAATTATTCTCTAAAATATTGATCGAAACCAGGTTTAATTGACTGTTTCAGTGTTGTACTTCATTACTACGTGATGCAATCCAGAAAAAGCCCAGGATCTAGCCATCAAGTATGAGAAATATGCGAAAGAATGAGCCTAATGGGAGCAAATCCCTGACCTAACCTAGACCTAACATGAATTATTCTCTAAAATATTGATCAAAACCAAGTTTAATAGACTGTTTCAGTGTGGTACCACATTACTACGTGATCCAATCCAGAAATAGCCCAGGATCTAGCCATGAAGTATGAGAAATATGCGAAAGTAAGAGCCTGATGAGGGCAAATCCTAGACCTAACCCAGACCTAACATGCGTTATTCTGTAAAATTTTTATCAAGACCAGGTTTAATTGAATGTTTCATTGTGGTACCTCATTACTACGTGATCAAAACCAGAAAAAACCCAGGATCCGTTCAACAAGTATGTGAAGAATGCGAAAGTATGAGTCTGATCAGTGAAAATCTCAGGCCTTACCTAGACCTAACTTGCGTTGTCCTCTAAAATATTGATGGAAACCAGGTTTCATTGACAGTTTCAGTGTGGTACTACATTACTACGTGATGCAATCCAGAAAAAGCCCAGGATCTAGCCATCAAGTATGAGAAATATGCGAAAGAATGAGCCTGATGAGAGCAAATCCCAGACCTAACCTAGACCTATCATGCGTTATCCTCTAAAATATTGAGCGAAACCAGGTTCAATGGACTGTTTCAGTGTGGTACCACACTACTTCGTGATCCAAACCAGAAAAAACCCAGGATCTGTTCAACAAGTATGTGAAAAACGCTAAACTGTGAGCCTGATGAGGGGAAATCTTAGACCTAACCCAGACCTAAGATGCGTTACCCTCTAAAATATTTATCCAGACCAGGTATAATGGACTGTTTCAGTGTGGTACCACACTACTTCGTGCTCCCAACCAAACCAGAAAAAACCCAGGATCTGTTCAACAAGTATGTTAAAACTGCGACAGTATGACACTGATGAGGGCAAATCCCAGGCCTAACCTAGACCTAAAATGCGTTATCCTCTAAAATATTGATCGAAACCAGGTTTACTTGACTGTTTCAGTGTGGTCCCACATTACTACCTGATCCAAACCAGAAGAAACCCAGGATCTGTTCAACAAGTATGTGAGAAACGCGAAAGTATGAGTCTGATGAGGTCAAATCCCAGACCTATCCCAGACTTAACTTGCGTTATCCTATAAAATATTGATCGAAACCAGGTTTAATCGACTGTTTCTGTGTGGTGCCACATTACTACGTGATACAATCCAGAAACTGCCCAGGATCTAGCCATGAAGTATGAGAAATATGCGAAAGTATGAGCCTGATGAGGGCAAATCCTAGACCTAACCCAAACCTAACATGCGTTATCCTATAAAATACTTATCAAGACCAGGTTTAATTGAATGTTTCAGTGTGGTAACACATTACTACGTGAACCAAACCAGAAAAAACCCAGGATCCGTTCAACAAGTATGTTAAAACTGCGACAGTATGACCCTGATGAGGGCAAATCCCAGGCCTAACCTAGACCTAACATGAATTATTCTCTAAAATATTGATCGGAACCTGGTTTAATTGACTGTTTCAGTGTGGTCCCACATTACTACGTGATCCAAACCCGAAATAACCCAGGATCCGTTCAACAAGTATGTGAAGAATGCGAAAGTATGAGTCTGATGAGTGAAAATCCCAGGCCTAACCTAGACCTAACATGCGTTATCCTCTAAAATATTGATCAAAACCAGGTTTAATGGACTGTTTCAGCGTGGTACCACACTGCTACGTGATCCAAACCAGAAAAAACCCAGGATCCGTTCAACAAGAATGTGAAGAATGCGTAAGTATGAGTCCGATGAGTGAAAATCCCAGGCCTAACCTAGACCTAACATGCGTTATCCTCAAAAATATTGATCGGAACCTGGATTAATCGACTGTCTCAGTGTGGTACTACATTACTACGTGATGCAATCCAGAAAAAGCCCAGGATCTAGCCATCAAGTAAGAGAAATATGCGAAAGAATGAGCCTGATGAGAGCAAATCCCAGACCTAACCTAGACCTAACATGCGTTATCCTCTAAAATATTGAGCGAAACAAGGTTTAATGGACTGTTTCAGTGACGTACCACACTACTTCGTGATCCAATCCAGAAATAGCCCAGAATCTAGCCATGAAGTATCAGAAATATGCGAAAGTAAGAGCCTGATGAGGGCAAATCCTAGACCTAACCCAGACCTAACATGCGTTATTCTGTAAAATTTTTATCAAGACCAGGTTTAATTGAATGTTTCACTGTGGTACCTCATTACTACGTGATCAAAACCAGAAAAAACCCAGGATCCGTTCAACAAGTATGTGAAGAATGCGAAAGTATGAGTCTGATCAGTGAAAATCTCAGGCCTTACCTAGACCTAACTTGCGTTGTCCTCTAAAATATTGATGGAAACCAGGTTTCATTGACTGTTTCATTGTGGTACTACATTACTACGTGATGCAATCCAGAAAAAGCCCAGGATCTAGCCATCAAGTATGAGAAGTATCCGAAAGAATGAGCCTGATGAGAGCAAATCCCAGACCTAACCTAGGCCTAACATGCGTTATCCTCTAAAATATTGAGCGAAACCAGGTTTAATGGACTGTTTCAGTGTGGTACCACACTACTTCGTGATCCAAACCAGAAAAAACCCAGGATCTGTTCAACAAGTATGTGAAAAACGCTAAACTGTGAGCCTGATGAGGGCAAATCTTAGACCTAACCCAGACCTAAGATGCGTTATCCTCTAAAATATTTATCCAGACCAGGTATAATGGACTGTTTCAGTGTGGTACCACACTACTTCGTGATCCAAACCAGAAAAAACCCAGGATCTGTTCAACAAGTATGTTAAAACTGCGACAGTATGACTCTGATGAGGGCAAATCCCAGGCCTAACCTAGACCTAACATGCGTTATCCTCTAAAATATTGATCGAAACCAGGTTTACTTGACTGTTTCAGTGTGGTCCCACATTACTACCTGATCCAAACCAGAAGAAACCCAGGATCTGTTCAACAAGTATGTGAAAAACGCGAAAGTATGAGTCTGATGAGGTTAAATCCCAGACCTATCCCAGACTTAACTTGCGTTATCCTATAAAATATTGATCGAAACCAGGATTAATCGCCTGTTTCTGCGTGGTGCCACATTACTACGTGATACAATCCAGAAACAGCCCAGGATCTAGCCATGAAGTATGAGAAATATGCGAAAGAATGAGCCTGATGAGAGCAAATCCCAGACCTAACCTAGACCTAACATGAATTATTCTCTAAAATATTGATCGAAACCAGGTTTAATTGACTGTTTCAGTGTGGGCCCACATTACTACGTGATCCAAACCCGAAATAACCCAGGATCCGTTCAACAAGTATGTGTGGAATGCGAAAGTATGAGTCTGATGTGTGAAAATCCCAGGCCTAACCTAGACCTAACATGCGTTATCCTCTAAAATATTCATCCAAACCAGGTTTAATGGACTGTTTCAGCGTGGTACCACACTGCTACGTGATCCAAACCAGAAAAAACCCAGGATCTGTTCAACAAGTATGTGAAAAACGCGAAAGTATGAGCCTGATGAGGGCAAATCCCAGACATATCCCAGACCTAACTTGCGTTGTCCTCTAAGATATTGATGGAAACCAGGTTTAATTGACTGTTTCAGTGTTGTACTTCATTTCTACGTGATGCAATCCTGAAAAAGCCCAGGATCTAGCCATCAAGTATGAGAAATATGCGAAAGAATGAGCCTGATGAGAGCAAATCCCAGACCTAACCTAGACCTAACATGAATTATTCTCTAAAATATTGATCGAAACCAGGTTTAATTGACTGTTTCAGTGTGGGCCCACATTACTACGTGATCCAAACCAGAAAAAACCCAGGATCCGTTCAACAAGAATGTGAAGAAAGCGAAAGTATGAGTCCGATGAGTGAAAATCCCAGGCCTAACCTAGACCTAACATGCGTTATCCTCAAAAATATTGATCGAAACCTGGATTAATCGACTGTTTCAGTGTGGTACTACATTACTACGTGATGCAATCCAGAAAAAGCCCAGGATCTAGCCATCAAGTATGAGAAATAAGCGAAAGAATGAGCCTGATGAGAGCAAATCCCAGACCTAACCTAGACCTAACATGCGTTATCCTCTAAAATATTGAGCGAAACCAGGTTTAATGGACTGTTTCAGTGACGTACCACACTACTTCGTGATCCAAACCAGAACAAGCCCAGGATCTGTTCAACTAGTATGTGAAAAACGCTAATCTGTGAGCCTGATGAGGGCAAATCTTAGACCTAACCCAGACATAAGATGCGTTATCCTCTAAAATATTTATCCAGACCAGGTTTCATTGAATGTTTCAGTGTGGTACCACTTTACTACGTGATCCAATCCAGAAATAGCCCAGGATCTAGCCATGAAGTATGAGAAATAAGCGAAACTAAGAGCCTGATGAGGGCAAATCCTAGACCTATCCCAGACCTAACTTGCGTTATCCTCTGAAATATTGATCGAAACCAGGTTTAATTGACTGTTTCAGCGTGGTAGTACATTACTACGTGATCCAATCCAGAAACAGCCCAGGATCTAGCCATGAAGTATGAGAAATATGCGAAAGTATGAGCCTGATGAGGGCAAATCCTAGACCTAACCCAGAACTAACATGCGTTATCCTCTAAAATATTTATCAAGATCAGGTTTAATTGATTGTTTCAGTGTGGTCCCACATTACTACGTGATCCAAACCAGAAAAAACCCAGGATCTGTTCAACATGTATAAGAAATATGCGAAAGAATGAGCCTGATGATAGCAAATCCCAGACCTAACGTAGACCTAACATGAATTATTCTCTAAAATATTGATCGAAACCAGGTTTACTTGACTGTTTCAGTGTGGTCCCACATTACTACGTGATCCAAACCAGAAAAAACCCAGGATCTGTTCAACAAGTATGTGAAAAACGCGAAAGTATGAGTCTGATGAGGTCAAATCCCAGACCTATCCCAGACTTACCTTGCGTTATCCTATAAAATATTGATCGAAACCAGGTTTAATCGACTGTTTCAGCGTGGTGCCACATTACTACGTGATCCAATCCAGAAATAGCCCAGGATCTAGCCATGAAGTATGAGAAATATACGAAAGTATGAGCCTGATGAGGGCAAATCCTAGACCTTACCCAGACCTAACATGCGTTATTCTCTAAAATATTTATCAAGACCAGGTTTCATTGAATGTTTCAGTGTGGTACCACTTTACTACGTGATCCAATCCAGAAATAGCCCAGGATCTAGCCATGAAGTATGAGAAATATGCGAAAGTAACAGCCTGATGAGGGCAAATCCTAGACCTATCCCAGACATAACTTGCGCTATCCTCTAAAATATTGATCCAAACCAGGTTTAATGGACTGTTTCAGCGTGGTACCACACTGCTACGTGATCCAAACCAGAAAAAACCCAGGATCTGTTCAACACGTATGTGAAAAACGCGCAAAGTATGAGCCTGATGAGGGCAAATCCCAGACATATCCCAGACCTAACTTGCGTTGTCCTCTAAGATATTGGTGGAAACCAGGTTTAATTGACTGTTTCAGTGTTGTACTTCATTTCTACGTGATGCAATCCTGAAAAAGCCCAGGATCTAGCCATCAAGTATGAGAAATATGCGAAAGAATGAGCCTGATGAGAGCAAATCCCAGACCTAACCTAGACCTAACATGAATTATTCTCTAAAATATTGATCGAAACCAGGTTTAATTGACTGTTTCAGTGTGGACCCACATTACTACGTGATCCAAACCAGAAAAAACCCAGGATCCGTTCAACAAGAATGTGAAGAAAGCGAAAGTATGAGTCCGATGAGTGAAAATCCCAGGCCTAACCTAGACCTAACATGCGTTATCCTCTAAAATATTGAGCGAAACCAGGTTTAATGGACTGTTTCAGTGTGGTACCACACAACTTCGTGATCCAAACCAGGGAAAGCCCAGGATCTGTTCAAGAAGTATGTGAAAAACGCTAAACTGTGAGCCTGATGAGGGCAAATCTTAGACCTAACCCAGACCTAAGATGCGTTATCCTCTAAAATATTTGTCCAGACCAGGTTTCATTGAATGTTTCAGTGTGGTACCACTTTACTACCTGATACAATCCAGAAACAGCCCAGGATCTAGCCATGAAGTATGAGAAATATGCGAAAGTATGAGCCTGATGAGGGCCAAACCTCAGACCTAACCCAAACCTAACATGCGTTATCCTCTAAAATATTTATCAAGAAAAGGTTTAATTGAATGTTTCAGTGTCGTACTACATTACTACGTGAACCAAACCAGAAAAAACCCAGGATCCGTTCAACAAGTATGTTAAAACTGCGACAGTATGACTCTGATGAGGGCAAATCCCAGGCCTAACCTAGACCTAACATGCGTTGTCCTCTAGAATATTGATGGAAACCAGGTTTAATTGACTGTTTCAGTGTTGTACTTCATTACTACGTGATGCAATCCAGAAAAAGCCCAGGATCTAGCCATCAAGTATGAGAAACATGCGAAAGAATGAGCCTGACGAGAGCAAATCCCAGACCTAACCTAGACCTAACATGAATTATTCTCTAAAATATTGATCGAAACCAGGTTTAATTGACTGTTTCAGTGTTGTACTTCATTACTACGTGATGCAATCCAGAAAAAGCCCAGGATCTAGCCATCAAGTATGAGAAATATGCGAAAGAATGAGCCTGATGGGAGCAAATCCCTGACCTAACCTAGACCTAACATGAATTATTCTCTAAAATATTGATCAAAACCAGGTTTAATTGACTGTTTGAGTGTAGTACCACATTACTACGTGATCCAATCCAGAAATATCCCAGGATCTAGCCATGAAGTATGAGAAATATACGAAAGTATGAGCCTGATGAGGGCAAATCCTAGACCTTACCCAGACCTAACATGCGTCATTCTCTAAAATATTTATCAAGACCAGGTTTCATTGAATGTTTCAGTGTGGTGCCACTTTACTACGTGATCCAATCCAGAAATAGCCCAGGATCTAGCCATGAAGTATGAGAAATATGCGAAAGTAACAGCCTGATGAGGGCAAATCCTAGACCTATCCCAGACATAACTTGCGCTATCCTCTAAAATATTGATCCAAACCAGGTTTAATGGACTGTTTCAGCGTGGTACCACACTGCTACGTGATCCAAACCAGAAAAAACCCAGGATCTGTGCAACAAGTATGTGAAAAACGCGAAAGTATGAGCCTGATGAGGGCAAATCCCAGACATATCCCAGACCTAACTTGCGTTGTCCTCTAAGATATTGATGGAAACCAGGTTTAATTGACTGTTTCAGTGTTGTACTTCATTTCTACGTGATGCAATCCTGAAAAAGCCCAGGATCTAGCCATCAAGTATGAGAAATATGCGAAAGAATGAGTCCGATGAGTGAAAATCCCAGACCTAACCTAGACCTAACATGCGTTATCCTCTAAAATATTGATCGAAACCAGGTTTAATTGACTGTTTCAGCGTGGTACTACATTACTACGTGATCCAATCCAGAAACATCCCAGGATCTAGCCATGAAGTATGAGAAATATGCGAAAGTATGAGTCTGATGAGGTCAAATCCCAGACCTATCCCAGACTTACCTTGCGTTATCCTATAAAATATTGATCGAAACCAGGTTTAATCGACTGTTTCAGCGTGGTGCCACATTACTACGTGATACAATCCAGAAAAAACCCAGGATCTAGCCATCAAGTATGAGAAATATGCGAAGGAATGAGCCTGATGAGAGCAAATCCCAGACCTAACCTAGACCTAACATGCGTTATCCTCTAAAATATTGAGCGAAACCAGGTTTAATGGACTGTTTCAGTGTGGTACCACACAACTTCGTGATCCAAACCAGAGAAAGCCCAGGATCTGTTCAAGAAGTATGTGAAAAACGCTAAACTGTGAGCCTGATGAGGGCAAATCTTAGACCTAACCCAGACCTAAGATGCGTTATCCTCTAAAATATTTGTCCAGACCAGGTTTCATTGAATGTTTCAGTGTGGTACCACTTTACTACCTGATACAATCCAGAAACAGCCCAGGATCTAGCCATGAAGTATGAGAAATATGCGAAAGTATGAGCCTGATGAGGGCCAAACCTCAGACCTAACCCAAACCTAACATGCGTTATCCTCTAAAATATTTATCAAGAAAAGGTTTAATTGAATGTTTCAGTGTCGTACTACATTACTACGTGAACCAAACCTGAAAAAACCCAGGATCCGTTCAACAAGTATGTTAAAACTGCGACAGTATGACTCTGATGAGGGCAAATCCCAGGCCTAACCTAGACCTAACATGCGTTGTCCTCTAGAATATTGATGGAAACCAGGTTTAATTGACTGTTTCAGTGTTGTACTTCATTACTACGTGATGCAATCCAGAAAAAGCCCAGGATCTAGCCATCAAGCATGAGAAATATGCGAAAGAATGAGCCTGACGAGAGCAAATCCCAGACCTAACCTAGACCTAACATGAATTATTCTCTAAAATATTGATCGAAACCAGGTTTAATTGACTGTTTCAGTGTTGTACTTCATTACTACGTGATGCAATCCAGAAGAAGCCCAGGATCTAGCTATCAAGTATGAGAAATATGCGAAAGAATGAGCCTGATGGGAGCAAATCCCTGAACTAACCTAGACCTAACATGAATTATTCTCTAAAATATTGATCAAAACCAGGTTTAATTGACTGTTTCAGTGTTGTACCACATTACTACGTGATCCAATCCAGAAATAGCCCAGGATCTAGCCATGAAGTATGAGAAATATACGAAAGTATGAGCCTGATGAGGGCAAATCCTAGACCTTACCCAGACCTAACATGCGTTATTCTCTAAAATATTTATCAAGACCAGGTTTCATTGAATGTTTCAGTGTGGTACCACTTTACTACGTGATCCAATCCAGAAATAGCCCAGGATCTAGCCATGAAGTATGAGAAATATGCGAAAGTACCAGCCTGATGAGGGCAAATCCTAGACCTATCCCAGACATAACTTGCGTTATCCTCTAAAATATTGATCGAAACCAGGTTTAATTGACTGTTTCAGTGTTGTACTTCATTACTACGTGATGCAATCCAGAAAAAGCCCAGGATCTAGCCATCAAGCATGAGAAATATGCGAAAGAATGAGCCTGACGAGAGCAAATCCCAGACCTAACCTAGACCTAACATGAATTATTCTCTAAAATATTGATCGAAACCAGGTTTAATTGACTGTTTCAGTGTTGTACTTCATTACTACGTGATGCAATCCAGAAAAAGCCCAGGATCTAGCCATGAAGTATGAGAAATATGCGAAAGTATGAGCCTGATGAGAGCAAATCCCAGACCTAAACCGGACCTAACATGAATTATTCTCTAAAATATTGATCGAAACCAGGTTTACTTGACTGCTTCAGTGTGGTCCCACAATACTACGTGATCCAAACCAGAAAAAACCCAGTATCCGTTCAACAAGTATGTTAAAACTGCGACAGTATGAGCCTGATGAGGGCAAATCCCAGGCCTAACCTAGACCTAACATGCGTTGTCCTCTAAAATATTGATGGAAACCAGGTTTAATTGACTGTTTCAGTGTTGTACTTCATTGCTACGTGATGCAATCCAGAAATAGCCCAGGACCTAGCCATCAAGTATGAGTAATATGCGAAAGAATGAGCCTGATGAGAGCAAATCCCAGACCTAACCTAGACCTAACATGAATTATTCTCTAAAATATTGATCGAAACCAGGTTTAATTAACTGTTTCAGTGTTGTACTTCATTACTACGTGATGCAATCCAGAAAAAGCCCAGGATTTTGCCATCAAGTATCAGAAATATGCGAAAGAATGAGCCTGACAGAGCAAATCCCTGACCTAACCAAGACCTAACATGAATTATTCTCTAAAATATTGATCAAAACCAGGTTTAATAGTCAGTTTCAGTGTGGTACCACATTACTACGTGATCCAATCCAGAAATAGCCCAGGATCTAGCCATGAAGTATGAGAAATATGCGAAAGTAAGAGCCTGATAAGGGCAAATCCTAGACCTAACCCAGACCTAACATGCGTTATTCTGTAAAATTTTTATCAAGACCAGGTTTAATTGAATGTTTCTTTGTGGTACCTCATTACTACGTGATCAAAACCAGAAAAAACCCAGGATCCGTTCAACAAGTATGTGAAGAATGCGAAAGTATGAGTCTGATCAGTGAAAATCTCAGGCCTTACCTAGACCTAACTTGCGTTGTCCTCTAAAATATTGATGGAAACCAGGTTTCATTGACAGTTTCAGTGTGGTACTACAATACTACGTGATGCAATCCAGAAAAAGCCCAGGATCTAGCCATCAAGTATGAGAAATATGCGATAGAATGAGCCTGATGAGAGCAAATCGCAGACCTAACCTAGACCTAACATGCGTTATCCTCTAAAATATTGAGCGAAACCAGGTTCAATGGACTGTTTCAGTGTGGTACCACACTACTTCGTTATCCAAGCCAGAAAAAACCCAGGATCTGTTCAAGTACGTGAAAAACGCTAAACTGTGAGCCTGATGAGGGCAAATCTTAGACCTAACCCAGACCTAAGATGCGTTATCCTCTAAAATATTTATCCAGACCAGGTTTCATTGAATGTTTCAGTGTGGTCCCACATTACTACGTGATCCAAACCAGAAAAAACCCAGGATCCGTTCAACAAGTATGTGAAGAATGCGAAAGTATGAGTCTGATGAGTGAAAATCCCAGGCCTAACCTAGACCTAACATGCGTTATCCCTAAAATATTGATCGAAACCAGGTTTAATTGACTGTTTCAGCGTGGTACCACATTACTACGTGATCCAATCCAGAAACAGCCCAGGATCTAGCCATGAAGTATGAGAAATATGCGAAAGTAAGAGCCTGATGAGGGCAAATCCTATACCTATCCCAGACCTAACTTGCGTTATCCTCTAAAATATTGATCGAAACCAGGTTTAATGGACTGTTTCAGTGTGTTACCACACTACTTCGTGATCCAAACCAGAAAAAACCCAGGATCTGTTCAACAAGTATGTGAAAAACGCTAAACTGTGAGCCTGATGAGGGCAAATCTTAGACCTAACCCAGACATAAGATGCGTTATCCTCTAAAATATTTATCCAGACCAGGTTTCATTGAATGTTTCAGTGTGGTACCACTTTACTACGTGATCCAATCCAGAAATAGCCCAGGATCTAGCCATGAATTATGAGAAATATGCGAAAGTAAGAGCCTGATGAGGGTAAATCCTAGACCTATCCCAGACCTAACTTGCGTTTTCCTCTAAAATATTGATCGAAACCAGGTTTAATTGACTGTTTCAGCGTGGTACCACATTACTACGTGATCCAATCCAGAAACAGCCCAGGATCTAGCCATGAAGTATGAGAAATATGCGAAAGTATGAGCCTGATGAGGGCAAATCCTAGACCTAACCCAGACCTAACATGTGTTATCCTCTAAAATATTTATCAAGATCAGGTTTAATTGATTGTTTCAGTGTGGTCCGACATTACTACGTGATCCAAACCAGAAAAAACCCAGGATCTGTTCAACATGTATGAGAAATATGCGAAAGAATGAGCCTGATGAGAGCAAATCCCAGACCTAACATGAATTATTCTCTAAAATATTGATCGAAACCAGGTTTACTTGACTGTTTCAGTGTGGTCCCACATTACTACGTGATCCAAACCAGTAAAAACCCAGGATCTGTTCAACAAGTATGTGAAAAACGCGAAAGTATGAGTCTGATGAGGTCAAGTCCCAGACCTATCCCAGACTTATCTTGCGTTATCCTCTAAAATATTGATCGAAACCAGGTTTAATCGACTGTTTCAGCGTGGTGCCACATTACTACGTGATACAATCCAGAAACAGCCCAGGATCTAGCCATGAAGTATGAGAAATATGCGAAAGTATGAGCCTGATGAGGGCAAATCTTAGACCTAACCCAAACCTAACATGCGTTATCCTCTAAAATATTTATCAAGACCAGGTTTAATTGAATGTTTCAGTGTGGTACCACATTACTACGTGAACCAAACCAGAAAAAACCCAGGATCCGTTCAACAAGTATGTTAAAACTGCGACAGTATGATGCTGATGAGGGCAGATCCCAGGCCTAACCTAGACCTAACATGGGTTGTCCTCTAGAATATTGATGGAAACCAGGTTTAATTGACTGTTTCAGTGTTGTACTTCATTACTACGTGATGCAATCCAGAAAAAGCCCAGGATCTAGCCATCAAGTATGAGAAATATGCGAAAGAATGAACCTGATGAGAGCAAATCCCAGACCTAACCTAGACCTAACATGAATTATTCTCTAAAATATTGATCGAAACCTTGTTTAATTGACTGTTTCAGTGTTGTACTACATTACTACGTGATGCAATCCAGAAAAAGCCCAGGATCTAGCCATCAAGTATGAGAAATATGCGAAAGAATGAGCCTGATGGGAGCAAATCCCTGACCTAACCTAGACCAAACATGCGTTATTCTCTAAAATATTTATCAAGACCAGGTTTAATTGAATGTTTCAGTGTGGTACCACATTACTACGTGATCAAAACCAGAAAAAACCCAGGATCCGTTCAACACGTATGTGAAGAATGCGAAAGTATGGGTCTGATCAGTGAAAATCTCAGGCCTTACCTAGACCTAACTTGCGTTGTCCTCTAAAATATTGATGGAAACCAGGTTTCATTGACTGTTTCATTGTGGTACTACATTACTACGTGATGCAATCCTGAAAAAGCCCAGGATCTAGCCATCAAGTATGAGAAATATGCGAAAGAATGAGCCTGATGGGAGCAAATCCCTGACCTAACCTAGACCTAACATGAATTATTCTCTAAAATATTGATCAAAACCAGGTTTAATTGACTGTTTCAGTGTAGTACCACATTGCTACGTGATCCAATCCAGAAATAGCCCAGGATCTAGCCATGAAGTATGAGAAATATGCGAAAGTATGAGCCTGATGAGGGCAAATCCTAGACCTAACCCAGACCTAACATGCGTTATTCTCTAAAATATTTATCAAGACCAGTTTTAATTGAATGTTTCAGTGTGGTACTACATAACTAAGTGATTAAAACCAGAAAAAACCCAGGATCCGTTCAACAAGTATGTGAAGAATGCGAAAGTATGAGTCTGATCAGTGAAAATCTCAGGCCTTACCTAGACCTAACTTGCGTTGTCCTCTAAAATATTGATGGAAACCAGGTTTCATTGACTGTTTCATTGTGGTACTACATTACTACGTGATGCAATCCAGAAAATGCCCAGGATCTAGCCATCAAGTATGAGAAATATCCGAAAGAATGAGCCTGATGAGAGCAAATCCCGGACCTAACCTAGACCTAACATGCGTTATCCTCTAAAATATTGAGCGAAACCAGGTTTAATGGACTGTTTCAGTGTGGTACCACACTACTTCGTGATCCAAACCAGAAAAAACCCAGGATCTGTTCAACAAGTATGTGAAAAACGCTAAACTGTGAGCCTGATGAGGGCAAATCTTAGACCTAACCCAGACCTAAGATGCGTTATCCTCTAAAATATTTATCCAGACCAGGTTTAATGGACTGTTTCAGTGTGGTACCACACTACTTCGTGATCCAAACCAGAGAAAGCCCAGGATCTGTTCAAGAAGTATGTGAAAAACGCTAAACTGTGAGCCTGATGAGGGCAAATCTTAGACCTAACCCAGACCTAAGATGCGTTATCCTCTAAAATATTTATCCAGACCAGGTTTCATTGAATGTTTCAGTGTGGTACCACTTTACTACCTGATACAATCCAGAAACAGCCCAGGATCTAGCCATCAAGTATGAGAAATATGCGAAAGAATGAGCCTGATGGGAGCAAATCCCTGACCTAACCTAGACCTAACATGAATTATTCTCTAAAATATTGATCAAAACCAGGTTTAATTGACTGTTTCAGTGTAGTACCACATTACTACGTGATCCAATACAGAAATAGCCCAGGATCTAGCCATGGAGTATGAGAAATATGCGAAAGTATGAGCCTGATGAGGGCAAATCCTAGACCCAACCCAAACCTAACATGCGTTATCCTCTAAAATATTTATCAAGACCAGGTTTAATTGAATGTTTCAGTGTGGTACCACATTACTACGTGAACCAAACCAGAAAAAACCCAGGATCCGTTCAACAAGTATGCTAAAACTGCGACAGTATGACCCTGATGAGGGCAAATCCCAGGCCTAACCTAGACCTAACATGCGTTGTCCTCTAAAATAGTGATGGAAACCAGGTTTCATTGACTGTTTCAGTGTGGTACCACTTCACTACGTGATGCAATCCAGAAAAAGCCCAGGATCTAGCCATCAAGTATGAGAAATATGCGAAAGAATGAGCCTGATGAGAGCAAATCCCAGACCTAACCTAGACCTAACATGAATTATTCTCTAAAATATTGATCGAAACCAGGTTTAGTTGACTGTTTCAGTGTTGTACTTCATTACTACGTGATGCAATCCAGACAAAACCCAGGATCCGTTCAACAAGTATGTGAAGAATGCGAAAGTATGAGTCTGATGGGTGAAAATCCCAGGCCTAACCTAGACCTAACATGCGTTATCCTCTAAAATATGGATCGAAACCTGGTTTAATCGACTGTTTCAGTGTGGTACCACATTACTATGTGATCCAAACCAGAAAATAACCCAGGATCTGTTCAAGGAGTATGTGAAGTGTGCGAAAGTATGAGTCTGATGAGGTCAAATCCCAAACCTATCCCAGACCTAACTTGCGGTATCCTCTAAAATATTGATCGAAACCAGGTTTAATTGACTGTTTCAGTGTTGTACTTCATTACTACGTGATCCAAACCCGAAAAAACCCAGGATCTGTCAACATGTATGAGAAATATGCGAAAGAATGAGCCTGATGAGAGCAAATCCCAGACCTATCCTAGACCTAACATGAATTATTCTCTAAAATATTGATCAAAACCAGGTTCAATTGACTGTTTCAGTGTGGTACCACATTACTACGTGAACCAAACCAGAAAAAACCCAGGATCCGTTCAACAAGTATGTTAAAACTGCGACAGTATGATGCTGATGAGGGCAAATCCCAGGCCTAACCTAGACCTAACATGCGTTATCCTCTAAAATATAGATCGAAACCTGGTTTAATCGACTGTTTCAGTGTGGTACCACATTACTATGTGATCCAAACCAGAAAGTAACCCAGGATCTGTTCAAGGAGTATGTGAAGTGTGCGAAAGTATGAGTCTGATGAGGTCAAATCCCAAACCTATCCCAGACCTAACTTGCGGTATCCTCTAAAATATTGATCGAAACCAGGTTTAATTGATTGTTTCAGTGTGGTCCCACATTACTACGTGATGCAAACCAGAAAAAACCCAGGATCTGTTCAACATGTATGAGAAATATGCGAAAGAAAGAGCCTGATGAGAGCAAATCCCAATCCTAACTTAGACCTAACATGAATTATTCTCTAAAATATTGATCGAAAACAGGTTTACTTGACTGTTTCAGTGTGGTGCCACATTACTACGTGATCCAAACCAGACAAAACCCAGGATCCGTTCAACAAGTATGTGAAGAATGCGAAAGTATGAGTCTGATGGGTGAAAATCCCAGGCCTAACCTAGACCTAACATGCGTTATCCTCTAAAATATGGATCGAAACCTGGTTTAATCGACTGTTTCAGTGTTGTACTTCATTACTACGTGATGCAATCCAGAAAAAGCCCAGGATCTAGCCATCAAGTATGAGAAATATGCGAAAGAATGAGCCTGATGAGAGCAAATCCCTGACCAAACCTAGACCTAACATGAATTATTCTCTAAAATATTGATCAAAACCAGGTTTAATTGACTGTTTCACTGTGGTACCACATTACTACGTGATCCAATCCAGAAATAGCCCAGGATCTAGCCATGAAGTATGAGAAATATGCGAAAGTATGAGCCTGATGAGGGCAAATCCCAGACCTATCCCAGACCTAACTTGCGTTGTCCTCTAAGATATTGATCGAAACCAGGTTTAATTGACTGTTTCAGTGTGGTACCACATTACTATGTGATCCAAACCAGAAAATAACCCAGGATCTGTTTAAGGAGTTTGTGAAGTGTGCGAAAGTATGAGTCTGATGAGGTCAAATCCCAAACCTATCCCAGACCTAACTTGCGGTATCCTCTAAAATATTGATCGAAACCAGGTTTAATTGACTGTTTCAGTGTTGTACTTCATTACTGCGTGATCCAAACCCGAAAAAACCCAGGATCTGTCAACATGTATGAGAAATATGCGAAAGAATGAGCCTGATGAGGTCAAATCCCAGGCCTTACCTAGACCTAACATGCGTTATCCTCAAAAATATTGATCGAAACCTGGTTTAATCGACTGTTTCAGTGTGGTACCACATTACTACGTGATCTAAACCAGAAAAAACCCAGGATCCGTTCAACAAGTATGTGAAGAATGCGAAAGTATGACTCTGATGAGGGCAAATCCCAGGCCTAACCTAGACCTAACATGCGTTGTCCTCTAAAATATTGTTGGAAACCAGGTTTCATTGACTGTTTCAGTGTGGTACTACATTACTACGTGATGCAATCCAGAAAAAGCCCAGGATCTAGCCATCAAGTATGAGAAATATGCGAAAGAATGAGCCTGATGAGAGCAAATCCCAGACCTAACCTAGACCTAACATGCGTTATCCTCTAAAATATTGAGCGAAACCAGGCTTAATGGACTGTTTCAGTGTGGTACCACACTACTTCGTGATCCAAACCAGAGAAAGCCCAGGATCCGTTCAACAAGTATGTTAAAACTGCGACAGTATGACTCTGATGAGGGCAAATCCCAGGCCTAACCTAGACCTAACATGCGTTGTCCTCTAGAATATTGATGGAAACCAGGTTTAATTGACTGTTTCAGTGTTGTACTTCATTACTACGTAATGCAGTCCAGAAAAAGGCCAGAATCTAGCCATCAAGTATGAGAAATATGCGAAAGAATGAGCCTGATGAGAGCAAATCCCAGAACTAACCCAGACCTAACATGAATTATTCTCTAAAATATTTATCAAGAAAAGGTTTAATTGAATGTTTCAGTGTGGTACCACATTACTTCGTGAACCAAAGCAGAAAAAACCCAGGATCCGTTCAACAAGTATGTTAAAACTGCGACAGTATGACTCTGATGAGGGCAAATCCCAGGCCTAACCTAGACCTAACATGCGTTGTCCTCTAGAATATTGATGGAAACCAGGTTTAATTGACTGTTTCAGTGTTGTACTTCATTACTACGTAATGCAGTCCAGAAAAAGGCCAGAATCTAGCCATCAAGTATGAGAAATATGCGAAAGAATGAGCCTGATGAGAGCAAATCCCAGAACTAACCCAGACCTAACATGAATTATTCTCTAAAATATTGATCGAAACCAGGTTTAATTGACTGTTTCAGTGTTGTACTTCATTACTACGTGATGCAATCCAGAAAAAGCCCAGGATCTAGCCATCAAGTATGAGAAATATGCGAAAGAATGAGCCTGATGGGAGCAAATCCCTGGCCTAACCTAGACCTAACATGAATTATTCTCTAAAATATTGATCAAAACCAGGTTTAATTGACTGTTTCAGTGTAGTACCACATTACTACGTGATCCAATCCAGAAATAGCCCAGGATCTAGCCATGAAGTATGAGAAATATGCGAAAGTATGAGCCTGATGAGGGCAAATCCTAGACCTAACCCAGACCTAACATGCGTTATTCTCTAAAATATTTATCAAGACCAGGTTTAATTGAATGTTTCAGTGTGGTACTACATAACTACGTGATTAAAACCAGAAAAAACCCAGGATCCGTTCAACAAGTATGTGAAGAATGCGAAAGTATGAGTCTGATCAGTGAAAATCTCAGGCCTTACCTAGACCTAACTTGCGTTGTCCTCAAAAATATTGATGGAAACCAGGTCTCATTGACTGTTTCAGTGTGGTACTACATTACTACGTGATGCAATCCAGAAAAAGCCCAGGATCTAGCCATCAAGTATGAGAAATATGCGAAAGAATGAGCCTGATGAGAGCAAATCCCAGACCTGACCTAGACCTAACATGCGTTATCCTCTAAAATATTGAGCGAAACCAGGTTTAATGGACTGTTTCAGTGTGGTACCATACAACTTCGTGATCCAAACCAGAGAAAGCCCGGGATCTGTTTTAGAAGTATGTGAAAAACGCTAAACTGTGAGCCTGACGAGGGCAAATCTTAGACCTAACCCAGACCTAAGAAGCGTTATCCTCTAAAATATTTATCCAGACCAGGTTTCATTGAATGTTTCAGTGTGGTACCACTTTACTACGTGATCCAATCCAGAAATAGCCCAGGATCTAGCCATGAAGTATGAGAAATATGCGAAAGTAAGAGCCTGATGAGAGCAAATCCTAGACCTAACCCAGAGCTAACATGCGTTATCCTCTAAAATATTTATCAAGATCAGGTTTAATTGATTGTTTCAGTGTGGTCCCACATTACTACGTGATCCAAACCAGAAAAAACCCAGTATCTGTTCAACATGTATGAGAAATATGCGAAAGAATGAGCCTGATGAGAGCATATCCCAGACCTAACCTCGACCTAACATGAATTGTTCTCTAAAATATTGATCGAATCCAGGTTTACATGACTGCTTCAGTGTGGTCCCACAATACTACGTGATCCAAACCAGAAAAAACCCAGGATCCGTTCAACAAGTATGTGAAGAATGCGAAAGTATAAGTCTGATGAGGGAAAATCCCAGGCCTAACCTAGACCTAACATGCGTTATCCTCTAAAATATTGATCGAAACCAGGTTTAGTTGACTGTTTCAGTGTGGTCCCACATTACTACGTGATCCAAACCAGAAAAAACCCAGGATCCGTTCAACAAGTATGTTAAAACTGCGACAGTATGAGCCTGATGAGGGCAAATCCCAGGCCTAACCTAGACCTAACATGCGTTGTCCTCTAAAATATTGATGGAAACCACGTTTAATTGACTGTTTCAGTGTTGTACTTCACTACTACGTGATGCAATCCAGAAAAAGCCCAGGATCTAGCCATCAAGTATGAGAAATATGCGAAAGAATGAGCCTGATGAGAGCAAATCCCAGACCTAACCTAGACCTAACATGAATTATTCTCTAAAATATTGATCGAAACCAGGTTTAAGTGAATGTTTCAGTGTTGTACTTCATTACTACGTGATGCAATCCAGAAAAAGCCCAGGATCTAGCCATCAAGTATGAGAAATATGCGAAAGAATGAGCCTGATGAGAGCAAATCCCTGACCTAATCTAGGCCTAACATGAATTATTCTCTAAAATATTGATCAAAACCAGGTTTAATTGACTGTTTCAGTGTGGTACCACATTACTACGTGATCCAATCCAGAAATAGCCCAGGATCTAGCCATGAAGTATGAGAAATATGCGAAAGTAAGAGCCTGATGAGAGCAAATCCTAGACCTAACCCAGAGCTAACATGCGTTGTCCTCTAAAATATTTATCAAGATCAGGTTTAATTGATTGTTTCAGTGTGGTCCCACATTACTACGTGATCCAAACCAGAAAAAACCCAGTATCTGTTCAACATGTATGAGAAATATGCGAAAGAATGAGCCTGATGAGAGCAAATCCCAGACCTAACCTCGACCTAACATGAATTATTCTCTAAAATATTGATCGAATCCAGGTTTACATGACTGCTTCAGTGTGGTCCCACAATACTACGTGATCCAAACCAGAAAAAACCCAGGATCCGTTCAACAAGTATGTGAAGAATGCGAAAGTGTAAGTCTGATGAGGGAAAATCCCAGGCCTAACCTAGACCTAACATGAGTTATCCTCTAAAATATTGATCGAAACCAGGTTTAGTCGACTGTTTCAGTGTGGTCCCACATTACTACGTGATCCAAACCAGAAAAAACCCTGTATCTGTTCAAGATGTATGAGAAATATGCGAAAGAATGAGCCTGATGAGAGCAAATCCCAGACCTAACCTAGACCTAACATGAATTATTCTCTAAAATATTGATCGAAACCAGGTTTACTTGACTGCTTCAGTGTGGTCCCACAATACTACGTGATCCAAAACAGAAAAAACCCAGGATCCGTTCAACAAGTATGTGAAGAATGCGAAAGTATGAGTCTGATGAGGTCAAATCCCAGACCTATCCCAGACTTAACTTGCGTTATCCTCTAAAATATTGATCGAAACCAGGTTTAATCGACTGTTTCAGCGTGGTACCACATTACTACGTGGTACAGTCCAGAAACAGCCCAGGATCTAGCCATGAAGTGTGAGAAATATGCGAAAGTATGAGCCTGATGAAGGCAAATCCTAGACCTAACCCAAACCTAACATGCGTTATCCTCTAAAATATTTATCAAGACCAGGTTTAATTGAATGTTTCAGTGTGGCACCACATTACTACGTGAACCAAACCAGAAAAAACCCAGTATCCGTTCAACACGTATGTTAAAACTGCGACAGTATGAGCCTGATGAGGGCAAATCCCAGGCCTAACCTAGACCTAACATGCGTTGTCCTCTAAAATATTGATCGAAACCAGGTTTAATTGAATGTTTCAGTGTTGTACTTCATTACTACGTGATGCAATTCAGAAAAAGCCCAGGATCTAGCCATCAAGTGTGAGAAATATGCGAAAGAATGAGCCTGATGAGAGCAAATCCCTGACCTAATCTAGGCCTAACATGAATTATTCTCTAAAATATTGATCAAAACCAGGTTTAATTGACTGTTTCAGTGTGGTACCACATTACTACGTGATCCAATCCAGAAATAGCCCAGGATCTAGCCTTGAAGTATGAGAAATATGCGAAAGTATGAGCCTGATGAGGGCAAATCCTAGACCTAACCCAGACCTAACGTGCGTTATTCTGTAAAATTGATATCAAGACCAGGTTTAATTGAATGTATCATTGTGGTACCTTATTACTACGTGATCAAAACCAGAAAAAACCCAGGATCCGTTCAACAAGTATGTGATGAATGCGAAAGTATGAGTCTGATCAGTGAAAATCTCAGGCCTTACCTAGACCTAACTTGCGTTGGCCTCTAAAATATTGATGGAAACCAGGTTTCATTGACTGTTTCAGTGTGGCACTACATTACTACGTGATGCAATCCAGAAAAAGCCCAGGATCTAGCCATCATGTATGAGAAATATGCGAAAGAATGAGCCTGATGAGAGCAAATCCCAGAGCTAACCTAGACCTAACATGCGTTATCCTCTAAAATATTGAGCGAGACCAGGTTTAATGGACTGTTTCAGTGTGGTACCACACTACTTCGTGATCCAAACCAGAAAAAACCCAGGATCTGTTCAACTAGTATGTGAAAAACGCTAAACTGTGAGCCTGATGAGGGCAAATCTTAGACCTAACCCAGACCTAAGATGCGTTACCCTCTAAAATATTTATCCAGACCAGGTTTAATGGACTGTTTCAGTGTGATACCACACTACTTCGTGATCCAAACCAGAAAAAACCCAGGATCTGTTCAACCAGTATGTGAAAAACGCTAAGCTGTGAGCCTGATGAGGGCAAATCTTAGACCTAACCCAGACCTAAGATGCGTGATCCTCTAAAATATTTATCCAGACCAGGTTTCATTGAATGTTTCAGTGTGGTCCCACATTACTACGTGATCCAAACCAGAAAAAACCCAGGATCCGTTCAACAAGTATGTGAAGAATGCGAAAGTATGAGTCGGAGGAGTGAAAATCCCAGGCCTAACCTAGACCTAACATGCGTTATCCCCTAAAATATTGATCGAAACCAGGTTTCATTGAATGTTTCAGTGTGGTACCACTTTACTACGTGATGCAATCCAGAAAAAGCCCAGGATCTAGCCATGAAGTATGAGAAATATGCGAAAGTATGAGCCTGATGAGGGCAAATCCTAGACCTAACCCAGACCTAACATGCGTTAGCCTCTAAAATATTTATCAAGACCTGGTTTAGTTGAAAGTTTCAGTGTGGTACCACATTACTACGTGATCCAAACCAGATAAAACCCAGGATCTAGCCATCAAGTGTGAGAAATATGCGAAAGAATGAGCCTGTTGGGAGCAAATCCCAGACCTAACCTAGACCTTACATGCGTTATCCTCTATAATATTGAGCGAAACCAGGTTTAATGGACTGTTTCAGTGTGGTACCACACTACTTCGTGATCCAAACCAGAAAAAACCCAGGATCTGTTCAACAAGTATGTGAAAAACGCTAAACTGTGAGCCTGATGAGGGCAAATCTTAGACCTAACCCAGACCTAAGATGCGTTATCCTCTAAAATATTTATCCAGACCAGGTTTCATTGAATGCTTAAGTGTGGTCCCACATTACTACGTGATCCAAACCAGAAAAAACCCAGGATCCGTTCAACAAGTATGTGAAGAATGCGAAAGTATGAGTCTGATGAGGTCAAATCCCAGACCTATCCCAGACTTAACTTGCGTTATCCTCTAAAATATTGATCGAAACCAGGTTTAATCGACCGTTTCAGCGTGGTACCACATTACTACGTGATACTGTCCAGAAACAGCCCAGGATCTAGCCATGAAGTATGAGAAATATGCGAAAGTATGAGCCTGATGAGGGCAAATCCTAGACCTAACCCAAACCTAACATGCGTTGTCCTCTAAAATATTGATGGAAACCAGGTTTAATTGACTGTTTCAGTGTTGTACTTCATTACTACGTGATGCAATCCAGAAAAAGCCCAGGATCTAGCCATCAAGTATGAGAAATATGCGAAAGAATGAGCCTGATGAGAGCAAATCCCTGACCTAATCTAGACCTAACATGAATTATTCTCTAAAATATTGATCAAAACCAGGTTTAATTGACTGTTTCAGTGTGGTACCACATTACTACGTGATCCAATCCAGAAATAGCCCAGGATCTAGCCATGAAGTATGAGAAATATGCGAAAGTATGTGCCTGATGAGGGCAAATCCTAGACCTAACCCAGACCTAACATGCGTTATTCTGTAAAATTGATATCAAGACCAGGTTTAATTGTATGTTTCATTGTGGTACCTCATTACTACGTGGTCAAAACCAGAAAAAACCCAGGATCCGTTCAACAAGTATGTGAAGAATGCGAAAGTATGAGTCTGATCAGTGAAAATCTCAGGCCTTACCTAGACCTAACTTGCGTTGTCCTCTAAAATATTGATGGAACCCAGGTTTCATTGACTGTTTCAGGGTGGTACTACATTACTACGTGATGCAATCCAGAAAAAGCCCAGGATCTAGCCATCAAGTATGAGAAATATGCGAAAGAATGAGCCTGATGAGAGCAAATCCCAGACCTAACCTAGACCTTACATGCGTTATCCTCAAAAATATTGATCGAAACCTGGTTTAATCGACTGTTTCAGCGTGGTACCACATTACTACGTGGTACAGTCCAGAAACAGCCCAGGATCTAGCCATGAAGTGTGAGAAATATGCGAAAGTATGAGCCTGATGAAGGCAAATCCTAGACCTAACCCAAACCTAACATGCGTTATCCTCTAAAATATTTATCAAGACCAGGTTTAATTGAATGTTTCAGTGTGGCACCACATTACTACGTGATCCAAACCAGAAAAAACCCAGGATCCGTTCAACAAGTATGTGAAGAATGCGAAAGTATGAGTCGGAAGGGTGAAAATCCCAGGCCTAGCCTAGACCTAACATGCGTTATCCCCTAAAATATTGATCGAAACCAGGTTTCATTGAATGTTTCATTGTGGTACCACTTTACTACGTGATGCAATCCAGAAAAAGCCCAGGATCTAGCCATGAAGTATGAGAAATATGCGAAAGAATGAGCCTGATGAGAGCAAATCCCAGACCTAACCTAGACCTTACATGCGTTATCCTCAAAAATATTGATCGAAACCTGGTTTAATCGACTGTTTCAGTGTGGTACCACATTACTATGTGATCCAAACCAGAAAATAACCCGGGATCTGTTCAACGAGTCTGTGAAGTGTGCGAAAGTATGAGTCTGATGAGGTCAAATCCCAGACCAATCCCAGACTTAACTTGCTTTATCCTCTAAAATATTGATCGAAACCAGGTTGAATTGACTGTTTCAGTGTGGTCCACATTACTACGTGATCCAAACCAGAAAAAACCCAGGATCCGTTCAACAAGTATGTGAAGAATGCGAAAGTATGAGTCTGATGAGTGAAAATCCCAGGCCTAACCTAGACCTAACATGCGATATCCTCAAAAATTTTGATCGAAACCTGGTTTAATCGACTGTTTCAGTGTGGTACCACATTACTATGTGATCCAAACCAGAAAATAACCCGGGATCTGTTCAACGAGTATGTGAAGTGTGCGAAAGTATGAGTCTGATGAGGTCAAATCCCAGACCAATCCCAGACTTAACATGCGTTATCCTCTAAAATATTGATCGAAACCAGGTTTAATCGACTGTTTCAGTGTGGTACCACATTACTATGTGATCCAAACCAGAAAATAACCCGGGATCTGTTCAACGAGTATGTGAAGTGTGCGAAAGTATGAGTCTGATGAGGTCAAATCCCAGACCAATCCCAGACTTAACTTGCGTTATCCTCTAAAATATTGATCGAAACCAGGTTGAATTGACTGTTTCAGTGTGGTCCACATTACTACGTGATCCAAACCAGAAAAAACCCAGGATCCGTTCAACAAGTATGTGAAGAATGCGAAAGTATGAGTCTGATGAGTGAAAATCCCAGGCCTAACCTAGACCTAACATGCGTTAACCTCTAAAATATTGATCGAAACCAGGTTTCATTGCATGTTTCAGTGTGGTACCACTTTACTACGTGACGCAATCCAGAAAAAGCCCAGGATCTAGCCATGAAGTATGAGAAATATGCGAAAGTATGAGCCTGATGAGGGCAAATCCTAGACCTAACCCAGACCTAACATGCCTTAGCCTCTAAAATATTTATCAAGACCTGGTTTAATTGAAAGTTTCAGTGTGGTACCACATAACTACGTGATGCAATCCAGATAAAGCCCAGGATCTAGCCATCAAGTTTGAGAAATATTCGAAAGAATGTGCCTGATGAGAGCAAATCCCAGACCTAACCTAGACCTAACATGAATTATTCTCTAAAATATTGATCGAAACCAGGATGAATTGACTGTTTCAGTGTGGTCCCACATTACTACGTGATCCAAACCAGAAAAAACCCAGGATCCGTTCAACAAGTATGTGAAGAATGCGCAAGTATGAGTCTGATGAGTGAAAATCCCAGGCCTAACCTAGACCTAACATGCGTTATCCTCAAAAATATTGATCGAAACCTGGTTTAATCGACTGTTTCAGTGTGGTACCACATTACTATGTGATCCAAACCAGAAAATAACCCAGGATCTGTTCAACGAGTATGTGTAGTGTGCGAAAGTATGAGTCTGATCAGGTCAAATCCCAGACCAATCCCAGACTTAACTTGCGTTATCCTCTAAAATATTGATCAAAACCAGGTTTAATCGACTGTTTCAGTGTGGTACCACATTCCTACGTGATCCAAACCAGAAAAAAACCAGGATCTAGCCATCAAGTATGAGAAATATGCGAAAGAATGAGGCTGATGAGAGCAAATCCCAGACCTAACCTAGACCTTACATGCGTTATCCTCTATAATATTGAGCGAAACCAGGTTTAATGGACTGTTTCAGTGTGGTACCACACTACTTCGTGATCCAAACCAGAAAAAACCCAGGATCTGTTCAACAAGTATGTGAAAAACGCTAAACTGTGAGCCTGATGAGGGCAAATCTTAGACCTAACCCAGACATAAGATGCGTTATCCTCTAAAATATTTATCCAGACCAGGTTTCATTGAATGATTCAGTGTGGTACCACTTTACTACGTGATCCAATCCAGAAATAGCCCAGGCTCTAGCCATGAAGTATGAGAAATATGCGAAAGTATGAGCCTGATGAGGGCAAATCCTAGACCTAACCCAGACCTAACATGCGTTAGCCTCTAAAATATTTCTCAAGATCAGGTTTAATTGATTGTTTCAGTGTGGTCCCACATTACTACGTGATCCAAACCAGAAAAAACCCAGGATCTAGCCATCAAGTATGAGAAATATGCGAAAGAATGAGACTGATGTGTGAATATCCCAGGCCTAACCTAGACCTAACATGCGTTAACCTCTAAAATATTGATCGAAACCAGGTTTCATTGCATGTTTCAGTGTGGTACCACTTTACTACGTGACGCAATCCAGAAAAAGCCCAGGATCTAGCCATGAAGTATGAGAAATATGCGAAAGTATGAGCCTGATGAGGGCAAATCCTAGACCTAACCCAGACCTAACATGCGTTAGCCTCTAAAATATTTATCAAGATCAGGTTTAATTGATTGTTTCAGTGTGGTCCCACATTACTACGTGATCCAAATCAGAAAAAACCCAGGATCTGTTCAACATGTATGAGAAATATGCGAAAGAATGGGCCTGATGAGAGCAAATCCCAGACCTAACCTAGACCTAACATGAATTATTGTCTAAAATATTGATCGAAACCAGGTTTACTTGACTGTTTCAGTGTGGTCCCACATTACTACTTGATCCAAACCAGAAAAAACCCATGATCTGTTCAACAAGTATGTGAAAAACGCGAAAGTATGAGTCTGATGAGGTCAAATCCCAGACCTATCCCAGACTTAACTTGCGTTATCCTCTAAAATATTGATCGAAACCAGATTTAATCGACTGTTTCAGCGTGGTGCCACATTACTACGTGATACAATCCAGAAACAGCCCAGGATCTAGCCATGAAGTATGAGAAATATGCGAAAGTATGAGCCTGATGAGGGCAAATCCTAGACCTAACCCAAACCTAACATGCGTTATCCTCTAAAATATTTATCATGACCAGGTTTAATTGAATGTTTCAGTGTGGTACCACATTACTACGTGAACCAAACCAGAAAAAACCCAGGATCCGTTCAACAAGTATGTTAAAACTGCGAGAGTATGACCCTGATGAGGGCAAATCCCAGGCCTAACCTAGACCTAACATGCGTTGTCCTCTAGAATATTGATGGAAACCAGGTTTAATTGACTGTTTCAGTGTTGTACTTCATTACTACGTGATGCAATCCAGAAAAAGCCCAGGATCTAGCCATCAAGTATGAGAAATATGGGAAAGAATGAACCTGATGAGAGCAAATCCCAGACCTAACCTGGACCTAACATGAATTATTCTCTAAAATATTGATCGGATCCAGGTTTAATTGACTGTTTCAGTGTTGTACTACATTACTACGTGATGCAATCCAGAAAAAGCCCAGGATCTAGCCATCAAGTATGAGAAATATGCGAAAGTATGAGCCTGATGGGAGCAAATCCCTGACCTAACCTAGACCTAACATGCGTTATTCTCTAAAATATTTAACAAGACCAGGTTTAATAGAATGTTTCAGTGTGGTGCCACATTACTACGTGATCAAAACCAGAAAAAACGCAGGATCCGTTCAACAAGTATGTGAAAAACGCTAAACTGTGAGCCTGATGAGGGCAAATCTTAGACCTAACCCAGACCTAAGATGCGTTATCCTCTAAAATATTTATCCAGACCAGGTTTAATGGACTGTTTCAGCATGGTACCACTTTACTACCTGATACAATCCAGAAACAGCCCAGGATCTAGCCATGAAGTATGAGAAATATGCGAAAGTATGAGCCTGATGAGGGCAAATCCTAGACCTAACCCAAACCTAACATGCGTTATCCTCTAAAATATTCATCAAGAAAAGGTTTAATTGAATGTTTCAGTGTGGTACCACATTAATACGTGAACAAATCCAGAAAAAACCCAGGATCCGTTCAACAAGTATGTGAAGAATGCGAAAGTATGAGTCTGATGAGGTCAAATCCCAGACCTATCCCAGACTTAACTTGCGTTATCCTCTAAAATATTGATCGAAACCAGGTTTAATCGACCGTTTCAGCGTGGTACCACATTACTACGTGATACTGTCCAGAAACAGCCCAGGATCTAGCCATGAAGTATGAGAAATATGCGAAAGTATGAGCCTGATGAGGGCAAATCCTAGACCTAACCCAAACCTAACATGCGTTGTCCTCTAAAATATTGATGGAAACCAGGTTTAATTGACTGTTTCAGTGTTGTACTTCATTACTACGTGATGCAATCCAGAAAAAGCCCAGGATCTAGCCATCAAGTATGAGAAATATGCGAAAGAATGAGCCTGATGAGAGCAAATCCCTGACCTAATCTAGACCTAACATGAATTATTCTCTAAAATATTGATCAAAACCAGGTTTAATTGACTGTTTCAGTGTGGTACCACATTACTACGTGATCCAATCCAGAAATAGCCCAGGATCTAGCCATGAAGTATGAGAAATATGCGAAAGTATGAGCCTGATGAGGGCAAATCCTAGACCTAACCCAGACCTAACATGCGTTATTCTGTAAAATTGATATCAAGACCAGGTTTAATTGAATGTTTCATTGTGGTACCTCATTACTACGTGGTCAAAACCAGAAAAAACCCAGGATCCGTTCAACAAGTATGTGAAGAATGCGAAAGTATGAGTCTGATCAGTGAAAATCTCAGGCCTTACCTAGACCTAACTTGCGTTGTCCTCTAAAATATTGATGGAACCCAGGTTTCATTGACTGTTTCAGGGTGGTACTACATTACTACGTGATGCAATCCAGAAAAAGCCCAGGATCTAGCCATCAAGTATGAGAAATATGCGAAAGAATGAGCCGGATGAGAGCAAATCCCAGACCTAACCTAGACCTTACATGCGTTATCCTCAAAAATATTGATCGAAACCTGGTTTAATCGACTGTTTCAGCGTGGTACCACATTACTACGTGGTACAGTCCAGAAACAGCCCAGGATCTAGCCATGAAGTGTGAGAAATATGCGAAAGTATGAGCCTGATGAAGGCAAATCCTAGACCTAACCCAAACCTAACATGCGTTATCCTCTAAAATATTTATCAAGACCAGGTTTAATTGAATGTTTCAGTGTGGCACCACATTACTACGTGATCCAAACCAGAAAAAACCCAGGATCCGTTCAACAAGTATGTGAAGAATGCGAAAGTATGAGTCGGAAGGGTGAAAATCCCAGGCCTAGCCTAGACCTAACATGCGTTATCCCCTAAAATATTGATCGAAACCAGGTTTCATTGAATGTTTCAGTGTGGTACCACTTTACTACGTGATGCAATCCAGAAAAAGCCCAGGATCTAGCCATGAAGTATGAGAAATATGCGAAAGAATGAGCCTGATGAGAGCAAATCCCAGACCTAACCTAGACCTTACATGCGTTATCCTCAAAAATATTGATCGAAACCTGGTTTAATCGACTGTTTCAGTGTGGTACCACATTACTATGTGATCCAAACCAGAAAATAACCCGGGATCTGTTCAACGAGTATGTGAAGTGTGCGAAAGTATGAGTCTGATGAGGTCAAATCCCAGACCAATCCCAGACTTAACTTGCTTTATCCTCTAAAATATTGATCGAAACCAGGTTGAATTGACTGTTTCAGTGTTGTCCACATTACTACGTGATCCAAACCAGAAAAAACGCAGGATCCGTTCAACAAGTATGTGAAGAATGCGAAAGTATGAGTCTGATGAGTGAAAATCCCAGGCCTAACCTAGA
Source organism: Colletes latitarsis (assembly GCF_051014445.1). Lineage (NCBI taxonomy): Eukaryota > Metazoa > Arthropoda > Insecta > Hymenoptera > Colletidae > Colletes > Colletes latitarsis. Next base: position 8,885,594 of record NW_027488370.1, on the reverse strand, counting down.
CCTAACATGCGATATCCTCAAAAATTTTGATCGAAACCTGGTTTAATCGACTGTTTCAGTGTGGTACCACATTACTATGTGATCCAAACCAGAAAATAACCCGGGATCTGTTCAACGAGTATGTGACGTGTGCGAAAGTATGAGTCTGATGAGGTCAAATCCCAGACCAATCCCAGACTTAACATGCGTTATCCTCTAAAATATTGATCGAAACCAGGTTTAATCGACTGTTTCAGTGTGGTACCACATTACTATGTGATCCAAACCAGAAAATAACCCGGGATCTGTTCAACGAGTATGTGAAGTGTGCGAAAGTATGAGTCTGATGAGGTCAAATCCCAGACCAATCCCAGACTTAACTTGCGTTATCCTCTAAAATATTGATCGAAACCAGGTTGAATTGACTGTTTCCGTGTGGTCCACATTACTACGTGATCCAAACCAGAAAAAACCCAGGATCCGTTCAACAAGTATGTGAAGAATGCGAAAGTATGAGTCTGATGAGTGAAAATCCCAGGCCTAACCTAGACCTAACATGCGTTAACCTCTAAAATATTGATCGAAACCAGGTTTCATTGAATGATTCAGTGTGGTACCACTTTACTACGTGATCCAATCCAGAAATAGCCCAGGCTCTAGCCATGAAGTATGAGAAATATGCGAAAGTATGAGCCTGATGAGGGCAAATCCTAGACCTAACCCAGACCTAACATGCGTTAGCCTCTAAAATATTTATCAAGATCAGGTTTAATTGATTGTTTCAGTGTGGTCCCACATTACTACGTGATCCAAACCAGAAAAAACCCAGGATCTAGCCATCAAGTATGAGAAATATGCGAAAGAATGAGACTGATGTGTGAAAATCCCAGGCCTAACCTAGACCTAACATGCGTTAACCTCTAAAATATTGATCGAAACCAGGTTTCATTGCATGTTTCAGTGTGGTACCACTTTACTACGTGACGCAATCCAGAAAAAGCCCAGGATCTAGCCATGAAGTATGAGAAATATGCGAAAGTATGAGCCTGATGAGGGCAAATCCTAGACCTAACCCAGACCTAACATGCGTTAGCCTCTAAAATATTTATCAAGATCAGGTTTAATTGATTGTTTCAGTGTGGTCCCACATTACTACGTGATCCAAATCAGAAAAAACCCAGGATCTGTTCAACATGTATGAGAAATATGCGAAAGAATGGGCCTGATGAGAGCAAATCCCAGACCTAACCTAGACCTAACATGAATTATTGTCTAAAATATTGATCGAAACCAGGTTTACTTGACTGTTTCAGTGTGGTCCCACATTACTACTTGATCCAAACCAGAAAAAACCCATGATCTGTTCAACAAGTATGTGAAAAACGCGAAAGTATGAGTCTGATGAGGTCAAATCCCAGACCTATCCCAGACTTAACTTGCGTTATCCTCTAAAATATTGATCGAAACCAGATTTAATCGACTGTTTCAGCGTGGTGCCACTTTACTACGTGACGCAATCCAGAAAAAGCCCAGGATCTAGCCATGAAGTATGAGAAATATGCGAAAGTATGAGCCTGATGAGGGCAAATCCTAGACCTAACCCAGACCTAACATGCCTTAGCCTCTAAAATATTTATCAAGACCTGGTTTAATTGAAAGTTTCAGTGTGGTACCACATAACTACGTGATGCAATCCAGATAAAGCCCAGGATCTAGCCATCAAGTTTGAGAAATATTCGAAAGAATGTGCCTGATGAGAGCAAATCCCAGACCTAACCTAGACCTAACATGAATTATTCTCTAAAATATTGATCGAAACCAGGATGAATTGACTGTTTCAGTGTGGTCCCACATTACTACGTGATCCAAACCAGAAAAAACCCAGGATCCGTTCAACAAGTATGTGAAGAATGCGCAAGTATGAGTCTGATGAGTGAAAATCCCAGGCCTAACCTAGACCTAACATGCGTTATCCTCAAAAATATTGATCGAAACCTGGTTTAATCGACTGTTTCAGTGTGGTACCACATTACTATGTGATCCAAACCAGAAAATAACCCAGGATCTGTTCAACGAGTATGTGTAGTGTGCGAAAGTATGAGTCTGATCAGGTCAAATCCCAGACCAATCCCAGACTTAACTTGCGTTATCCTCTAAAATATTGATCAAAACCAGGTTTAATCGACTGTTTCAGTGTGGTACCACATTACTACGTGATCCAAACCAGAAAAAAACCAGGATCTAGCCATCAAGTATGAGAAATATGCGAAAGTATGAGCCTGATGGGAGCAAATCCCTGACCTAACCTAGACCTAACATGCGTTATTCTCTAAAATATTTAACAAGACCAGGTTTAATAGATTGTTTCAGTGTGGTGCCACATTACTACGTGATCAAAACCAGAAAAAACGCAGGATCCGTTCAACAAGTATGTGAAAAACGCTAAACTGTGAGCCTGATGAGGGCAAATCTTAGACCTAACCCAGACCTAAGATGCGTTATCCTCTAAAATATTTATCCAGACCAGGTTTAATGGACTGTTTCAGCATGGTACCACTTTACTACCTGATACAATCCAGAAACAGCCCAGGATCTAGCCATGAAGTATGAGAAATATGCGAAAGTATGAGCCTGATGAGGGCAAATCCTAGACCTAACCCAAACCTAACATGCGTTATCCTCTAAAATATTCATCAAGAAAAGGTTTAATTGAATGTTTCAGTGTGGTACCACATTAATACGTGAACAAATCCAGAAAAAACCCAGGATCCGTTCAACAAGTATGTTAAAACTGCGACAGTATGACCCTGATGAGGGCAAATCCCAGGCCTAACCTAGACCTAACATGCGTTGTCCTCTAGAATATTGATGGAAACCAGGTTTAATTGACTGTTTCAGTGTTGTACTTCATTACTACGTGATGCAATCCAGAAAAAGCCCAGGATCTAGCCATCAAGTATGAGAAATATGCGAAACAATGAGCCTGATGAGAGCAAATCCCAGACCTAACCTAGACCTAACATGAATTATTCTCTAAAATATTGATCGAAACCAGGTTTAATTGACTGTTTCAGTGTTGTACTTCATTACTACGTGATGCAATCCAGAAAAAGCCCAGGATCTAGCCATCAAGTATGAGAAATATGCGAAAGAATGAGCCTGATGGGAGCAAATCCCTGACCTAACCTAGACCTAACATGAATTATTCTCTAAAATATTGATCAAAACCAGGTTTAATTGACTGTTTCAGTGTAGTACCACATTACTACGTGATCCAATCCAGAAATAGCCCAGGATCTAGCCATGAAGTATGAGAAATATGCGAAAGTATGAGCCTGATGAGGACAAATCCTGGACCTAACCCAGACCTAACATGCGTTATTCTCTAAAATATTTATCAAGACCAGGTTTAATTGAATGTTTCAGTGTGGTACCACACTACTACCTGATCAAAACCAGAAAAAACCCAGGATCCGTTCAACAAGTATGTGAAGAATGCGAAAGTATGAGTCTGATCAGTGAAAATCTCAGGCCTCACCTAGACCTAACTTGCGTTGTCCTCTAAAATATTGATGGAAACCAGGTTTCATTGACTGTTTCAGTGTGGTACTACATTACTACGTGATGCAATCCAGAAAAAGCCCAGGATCTAGCCATCAAGTATGAGTAATATGCGAAAGTAAGAGCCTGATGAGGGCAAATCCTAGACCTATCCCAGACCTAACTTGCGTTATCCTCTAAAATATTGATCGAAACCAGGTTTAATTGGCTGTTTCAGCGTGGTACCCCATTACTACGTGATACAATCCAGAAACAGCCCAGGATCTAGCCATGAAGTATGAGAAATATGCGAAAGTATGAGCCTGATGAGAGCAAATCCTAGACTTAACCCAGACCTAACATGCGTTATCCTCTAAAATATTTATCAAGATCAGGTTTAATTGATTGTTTCAGTGTGGTCCCACATTACTACGTGATCCAAACCAGAAAAAACCCAGTATCTGTTCAACATGTATGAGAAATATGCGAAAGAATGAGCCTGATGAGAGCAAATCCCAGACCTAACCTATACCTAAGATGAATTATTCTCTAAAATATTGATCAAAACCAGGTTTAATTGACTGTTTCAGTGTAGTACCACATTACTACGTGATCCAATCCAGAAATAGCCCGGGATCTAGCCATGAAGTATGAGAAATATGCGAAAGTATGAGCCTGATGAGGACAAATCCTAGACCTAACCCAGACCTAACATGCGTTATTCTCTAAAATATTTATCAAGTCCAGGTTTAATTGAATGTTTCAGTGTGGTACCACATTACTACGTGATCCAAACCAGAAAAAACACAGGATCCGTTCAACAAGTATGTGAAGAATGCGAAAGTATGAGCCTGATGAGAGCAAATCCCAGACCTATCCTAGACCTAACATGCGTTATCCTCTAAAATATTGATCGAAACCAGGTTTAGTCGACTGTTTCGGTGTGGTCCCACATTACTACGTGATCCAAACCAGAAAAAACCCAGGATCCGTTCAACAAGTATGTGAAGAATGCGAAAGTATGAGTCTGATGAGGTCAAATCCCAGACCTATCCCAGACTTAACTTGCGTTATCCTCTAAAATATTGATCGAAACCAGGTTTAATCGACTGTTTCAGTGTGGTACCACATTACTACGTGATCCAAACCAGAAAAAACCCAGGATCTAGCCATCAAGTATGAGAAATATGCGAAAGAATGAGCCTGATGAGAGCAAATCCCAGACCTAACCTAGACCTTACATGCGTTATCATATAAAATATTGAGCGAGACCAGGTTTAATGGACTGTTTCAGAGTGGTACCACATTACTACGTGATCCAAACCAGAAAAAACCCAGGATCCGTTCAACAAGTATGTGAAGAATGCGAAAGTATGAGTCTGATGAGGTCAAATCCCAGACCATTCCCAGACTTAACTTGCGTTATCCTCTAAAATATTGATCGAAACCAGGTTTAATCGACTGTTTCAGTGTGGTACCACATTACTACGAGATCCAAACCTGAAAAAACCCAGGATCTAGCCATCAAGTATGAGAAATATGCGAAAGAATGAGCCTGATGAGAGCAAATCCCAGACCTAACCTAGACCTAACAAGAATTATTCTCTAAAATATTGATCGAAACCAGGTTTAATTGACTGTTTCAGTGTTGTACTTCATTACTACGTGATGCAATCCAGAAAAAGCCCAGGATCTAGCCATCAAGTATGAGAAATATACGAAAGAATGAGCCTGACGAGACCAAATCCCTGACCTAACCTAGACCTAACATGAATTATTCTCTAAAATATTGATCAAAACCAGGTTTAATTGACTGTTTCAGTGTGGTACCACATTACTACGTGATCCAATCCAGAAATAGCCCAGGATCTAGCCATGAAGTATGAGAAATATGCGAAAGTATGAGCCTGATGAGGGCAAATCCCAGACCTAACCTAGACCAAACATGAATTATTCTCTAAAATATTGATCGGAACCAGGTTTAATTGACTGTTTCAGTGTTGTACTACATTACTACGGGATGCAATCCAGAAAAAGCCCAGGATCTAGCCATCAAGTATGAGAAATATGCGAAAGAATGAGCCTGATGGGAGCAAATCCCTGACCTAACCTAGACCTAACATGCGTTATTCTCCAAAATATTTATCAAGACCAGGTTTAATTGAATGTTTCAGTGTGGTACCACACTACTACGTGATCGAAACCAGAAAAAACCCAGGATCCGTTCAACAAGTATGTGAAGAATGCGAAAGTATGAGTCTGATCAGTGAAAATCTCAGGCCTCACCTAGACCTGACTTGCGTTGTCCTCTAAAATATTGATGGAAACCAGGTTTCATTGACTGTTTCAGTGTGGTACTACATTACTACGTGATGCAATCCAGAAAAAGCCCAGGATCTAGCCATCAAGTATGAGAAATATGCGAAAGAATGAGCCTGATGAGAGCAAATCCCAGACCTAACCTAGACCTAACATGCGTTATCCTCTAAAATATTGAGCGAAACCAGGTTTAATGGACTGTTTCAGTGAGGTACCACACTACGTCGTGATCCAAACCAGAGAAAGCCCAGGATCTGTTCAAGAAGTATGTGAAAAACGCTAAATTGTGAGCCTGATGAGGGCAAATCTTAGACCTAACCCAGACCTAAGATGCGTTATCCTCTAAAATATTTATCCAGACCAGGTTCCATTGAATGTTTCAGTGTGTTACCACTTTACTACGTGATCCAATCCAGAAATAGCCCAGGATCTAGCCATGAAGTATGAGAAATATGCGAAAGTAAGAGCCTGATGAGGGCAAATCCTAGACCTATCCCAGACCTAACTTGCGTTATCCTCTAAAATATTGATCGAAACCAGGTTTAATTGGCTGTTTCAGCGTGGTACCCCATTACTACGTGATACAATCCAGAAACAGCCCAGGATCTAGCCATGAAGTATGAGAAATATACGAAAGTATGAGCCTGATGAGAGCAAATCCTAGACTTAACCCAGACCTAACATGCGTTATCCTCTAAAATATTTATCAAGATCAGGTTTAATTGATTGTTTCTGTGTGGTCCCACATTACTACGTGATCCAAACCAGAAAAAACCCAGTATCTGTTCAACATGTATGAGAAATATGCGAAAGAATGAGCCTGATGAGAGCAAATCCCAGACCTAACCTATACCTAACATGAATTATTCTCTAAAATATTGATCAAAACCAGGTTTAATTGACTGTTTCAGTGTAGTACCACATTACTACGTGATCCAATCCAGAAATAGCCCAGGATCTAGCCATGAAGTATGCGAAATATGCGAAAGTATGAGCCTGATGAGGACAAATCCTAGACCTAACCCAGACCTAACTTGCGTTATTCTCTAAAATATTTATCAAGTCCAGGTTTAATTGAATGTTTCAGTGTGGTACCACATTACTACGTGATCCAAACCAGAAAAAACACAGGATCCGTTCAACAAGTATGTGAAGAATGCGAAAGTATGAGCCTAATCAGGGAAAATCCCAGGCCTAACCTAGACCTAACATGCGTTATCCTCTAAAATATTGATCGAAACCAGGTTTAGTCGACTGTTTCGGTGTGGTCCCACATTACTACGTGATCCAAACCAGAAAAAACCCAGGATCCGTTCAACAAGTATGTGAAGAATGCGAAAGTATGAGTCTGATGAGGCAAATCCCAGACCTATCCCAGACTTAACTTGCGTTATCCTCTAAAATATTGATCGAAACCAGGTTTAATCGACTGTTTCCGCGTGGTACCACATTACTACGTGATACAATCCAGAAACAGCCCAGGATCTAGCCATGAAGTATGTGAAATATGCGAAAGTATGAGCCCGATGAGGGCAAATCCTAGACCCAACCCAAACCTAACATGCGTTATCCTCTAAAATATTTATCAAGACCAGGTTTAATTGAATGTTTCAGTGTGGTACCACATTACTACGTGAACCAAACCAGAAAAAACCCAGGATCCGCTCAACAAGTATGTGAAGAATGCGAAAGTATGAGTCTGATGAGGTCAAATCCCAGACCATTCCCAGACTTAACTTGCGTTATCCTCTAAAATATTGATCGAAACCAGGTTTAATCGACTGTTTCAGTGTGGTACCACATTACTACGTGATCCAAACCAGAAAAAACCCAGGATCTAGCCATCAAGTATGAGAAATATGCGAAAGAATGAGCCTGATGAGAGCAAATCCCAGACCTAACCTAGACCTTACATGCGTTATCCTCTAAAATATTGAGCGAGACCAGGTTTAATGGACTGTTTAAGCGTGGTACCACACTACTACGTGATCCAAACCAGAAAAAACCCAGGATCTGTTCAACAAGTGTGTGAAAAACGCGAAAGTATGAGCCTGATGAGGGCAAATCCCAGACATATCCCAGACCTAACTTGCGTTATCCTCTAAAATATTGATCGAAACCAGGTTTAATTGACAGTTTCAGTGTGGTACCACATTACTACGTGATCCAATCCAGAAATAGCCCAGGATCTAGCCATGAAGTATGAGAAATATGCGAAAGTATGAGCCTGACGAGGGCAAATCCCAGGCCTAACCTAGACCTAACATGAATTATTCTCTAAAATATTGATCGAAACCAGGTTTAATTGACTGTTTCAGTGTGGTCCCACATTACTACGTGATCCAAACCAGAAAAAAACCAGGATCCGTTCAACAAGTATGTGAAGAATGCGAAAGTATGAGTCTGATGAGTGAAAATCCCAGACCTAACCTAGACCTAACATGCGTTATCCTCAAAAAAATTGGTCGAAACCTGGTTTAATCGACTGTTTCAGTGTGGTACCACATTACTATGTGATCCAAACCAGAAAATAACCCAGGATCCGTTCAACGAGTATGTGAAGTGTGCGAAAGTATGAGTCTGATGAGGTCAAATCCCAGACCATTCCCTGACTTAACTTGCGTTATCCTCTAAAATATTGATCGAAACCAGGTTTAATCGACTGTTTCAGTGTGGTACCACATTACTACGTGATCCAAACCAGAAAAAAACCAGGATCTAGCCATCAAGTATGTGAAGAATGCGAAGGTATGAGTCTGATGAGTGAAAATCCCAGGCCTAACCTAGACCTAACATGGGTTATCCTCTAAAATATTGATCCAAACCAGGTTTAATGGACTGTTTCAGCGTGGTACCACACAACTACGTGATCCAAACCAGAAAAAACCCAGGATCTGTTCAACAAGTATGTGAAAAACGCGAAAGTATGAGCCTGATGAGGGCAAATCCCAGACATATCCCAGACCTAACTTGCGTTGTCCTCTAAGATATTGATGGAAACCAGGGTTAATTGACTGTTTCAGTGTTGTACTTCGTTACTACGTGATGCAATCCAGAAAAAGCCCAGGATCTAGCCATCAAGTATGAGAAATATGCGAAAGAATGAGCCTGATGACAGCAAATCCCAGACCTGACCTAGACCTAACATGAATTATTCTCTAAAATATTGATCGAAACGAGGTTTAATTGACTGTTTCAGTGTGGTCCCACATTACTACGTGATCCAAACCAGAAAAAACCCAGGATCCGTTCAACAAGTATGTGAAGAATGCGAAAGTATGAGTCTGATGAGTGAAAATCCCAGGCCTAACCTAGACCTAACATGCGTTATCCTCAAAAATATTGATCGAAACCTGGTTTAATCGTCTGTTTCAGTGTGGTACCACATTACTATATGATCCAAACCAGAAAATAACCCAGGATCTGTTCAACGAGTATGTGACGTGTGCGAAAGTATGAGTCTGATGAGGTCTAATCCCAGACCAATCCCAGACTTAACTTGCGTTATCCTCTAAAATATTGATGGAAACCAGGTTTAATCGACTGTTTCAGTGTGGTTCCACATTACTACCTGATCCAAACCAGAAAAAACCCAGGATCCGTTCAAGAAGTATGTGAAGAATGCGAAAGTATGAGTCCGATCAGTGAAAATCTCAGGCCTTACCTAGACCTAACATGCGTTGTCCTCTAAAATATTGATCCAAACCAGGTATAATGGACTGTTTCAGTGTGGTACCACACTACTACGTGATGCAATCCAGAAAAAGCCCAGGATGTAGCCATGAAGTATGAGAAATATGCGAAAGAATGAGCTTGATGAGGGCAAATCCCAGACCTAACTTTGACCTAACATGAATTATTCTCTAAAATATTGATCGAAACCAGATTTAATTGACCGCTTCAGTTTGGTACCACATTACTACGTGATCCAAACCAGAAAAAACCCAGGATCCGTTCAAGAAGTATGTGAAGAATGCGAAAGTATGAGTCCGATCAGTGAAAATCTCAGGCCTTACCTAGACCTAACATGCGTTGTCCTCTAAAATATTGATGGAAACCAGGTTTCATTGTCTGTTTCAGTGTGGTACTACATTACTACGTGATGCAATCCAGAAAAAGCCCAGGATCTAGCCATCAAGTATGAGAAATATGCGAATGAATGAGCCTGATGAGAGCAAATCCCAGACCTAACCTAGACCTAACATGCGTTATCCTCTAAAATATTGATCCAAACCAGGTTTCATTGACTGTTTCAGTGTGGTACCACACTACTTCGTGATCCAAACCAGAAAAAACCCAGGATCTGTTCAACAAGTATGTGAAAAACGCGAAACTGTGAGCCTGATGAGGGCAAATCTTAGACCTAACCCAGACCTAAGATGCGTTACCCTCTAAAATATTTATCCAGACGAGGTTTCATTGAATGTTTCAATGTGGTACCACTTTATTACGTGATCCAATCCAGAAATAGGCCAGGATCTAGCCATGAAGTATGAGAAATATGCGAAAGTAAGAGCCTGATTAGGGCATATCCTAGACCTATCCCAGACCTAACTTGCGTTATCCTCTAAAATATTGATCGAATCCAGGTTAAATTGACTGTTTCAGCGTGGTACCACATTACTACGTGACACAATCCAGAAACAGCCCAGCATCTAGCCATGAAGTATGAGAAATATGCGAAAGAATGAGCCTGATGAGAGCAAATCCCAGACCTAACCTTGACCTGACATGAATTATTCTCTAAAATATTGATCGAAACCTGCTTTAATCGACTGTTTCAGTGTGGTACCACATTACTATGTGATCCAAACCAGAAAATAACCCAGGATCTGTTCAACGAGTACGTGAAGTGTGCGAAAGTATGAGTCTGATGAGGTCAAATCCCAGACCTATCCCAGTCCTAACTTGCGTTATCCTCTAAAATTTTGATCGAAACGAGGTTTAATTGACCGTTTCAGTGTGGTACCACATTACTACGTGATCCAAACCAGAAAAAACCCAGGATCAGTTCAACAAGTATGTGAAGAATGCGAAAGTATGAGCCTGATGAGGGCAAATCCCAGACCTATCCCAGACCTAACTTGCGTTATCCTCTAAAATATTGATCGAATCCAGGTTTAATTGACCGTTTCAGTGTGGTACCACATTACTACGTGTTCCAAACCAGAAAAAACCCAGGATCCGTTCAACAAGTATGTGAAGAATGCGAAAGTATGAGTCTGATGAGTGAAAATCCCAGGCCTATCCCAGACTTAACTTGCGTTATCCTCTAAAATATTGATCGAATCCAGGTTAAATTGACTGTTTCAGCGTGGTACCACATTACTACGTGACACAATCCAGAAACAGCCCAGCATCTAGCCATGAAGTATGAGAAATATGCGAAAGAATGAGCCTGATGAGAGCAAATCCCAGACCTAACCTTGACCTGACATGAATTATTCTCTAAAATATTGATCGAAACCTGCTTTAATCGACTGTTTCAGTGTGGTACCACATTACTATGTGATCCAAACCAGAAAATAACCCAGGATCTGTTCAAGGAGTATGTGAAGTGTTGCGAAAGTATGAGTCTGATGAGGTCAAATCCCAGACCATTCCCAGACCTAACTTGCGTTATCCTCTAAAATATTGATCGAAACCAGCTTTAATCGACTGTTTCAGTGTGGTACCACATTACTACGTGATCCAAACCAGAAAAAACCCAGGTTCTAGCCATCAAGTATGAGAAATATGCGAAAGAATGAGCCTGATGAGAGCAAATCCCAGACCTAACCTAGACCTTACACGCGTTATCCTTTAAAATATTGAGCGAAACCAGGTTTAATGGACTGTTTCAGTGTGGTACCACATTACTTCGTGATCCAAACCAGAAAAAACCCAGGATCTGTTCAACAAGTATGTGAAAAACGCTAAACTGTGAGCCTGATGAGGGCAAATCTTAGACCTAACCCAGACCTAAGATGCGCTAACCTCTAAAATATTTATCCAGACCAGGTTTCATTGAATGTTTCAGTGTGGTACCACTTTACTACGTGATCCAATCCAGAAATAGCCCAGGATCTAGCCTTGAAGTATGAGAAATATGCGAAAGTATGAGCCTGATGAGGGCAAATCCTAGACCTAACCCAGACCTAACATGCGTTATCCTCTAAAATATTTATCAAGACCAGGTTTAATTGATTGTTTCAGTGTGGTCCCACATTACTACGTGATCCAAACCAGAAAAAACCCAGGATCTGTTCAACATGTATGAGAAATATGCGAAAGAATGAGCCTGATGTGGGCAAATCCCAGACCTGACCTAGACCTAACATGAATTATTCTCTAAAATATTGATGGAAACCAGGTTTCATTGTCTGTTTCAGTGTGGTACTACATTACTACGTGATGCAATCCAGAAGTAGCCCAGGATCTAGCCATCAAGTATGAGAAATATGCGAAAGAATGAGCCTGATGAGAGCAAATCCCAGACCTGACCTAGACCTAACATGAATTATTCTCTAAAATATTGATCGAAACCAGGTTTAATTGACAGTTTCAGTGTGGTCCCACATTACTACGTGATCCAAACCAGAAAAAACCCAGGATCCGTTCAACAAGTATGTGAAGAATGCGAAAGTATGAGTCTGATGAGTGAAAATCCCAGGCCTAACCTAGACCTAACATGCGTTATCCTCTAAAATATTGATCCAAACCAGGTATAATGGACTGTTTCAGTGTGGTACCACACTACTACGTGATCCAAACCAGAAAAAACCCAGGACCTGTTCAACAAGTATGTGAAAAACGCGAAAGTATGAGCCTGATGAGGGCAAATCCAAGACCTATCCCAGACCTAACTTGCGTTGTCCTCTAAGATATTGATGGAAACCAGGTTTAATTGACTGTTTCAGTGTTGTACTTCATTACTACGTGATGCAATCCAGAAAAAGCCCAGGATCTAGCCATCAAGTTTGAGAAATATGCGAAAGAATGAGCCTGATGACGGCAAATCCCAGACCTAACTTTGACCTAACATGAATTATTCTCTAAAATATTGATCGAAACCAGGTTTAATTGACCGTTTCAGTGTGGTACCACATTACTACGTGATCCAAACCAGAAAAAACCCAGGATCCGTTCAACAAGTATGTGAAAAATGCGAAAGTATGAGTCCGATCAGTGAAAATCTCAGGCCTTACCTAGACCTAACATGCGTTGTCCACTAAAATATTGATGGAAACCAGGTTTCATTGTCTGTTTCAGTGTGGTACTACATTACTACGTGATGCAATCCAGAAAAAGCCCAGGATCTAGCCATCAAGTATGAGAAATATGCGAATGAATGAGACTGATGAGAGCAAATCCCAGACCTAACCTAGACCTAACATGCGTTATCCTCTAAAATATTGATGGAAACCAGGTTTCATTGACTGTTTCAGTGTGGTACCACACTACTTCGTGATCCAAACCAGAAAAGACCTAGGATCTGTTCAACAAGTATGTGAAAAACGCGAAACTGTGAGCCTGATGAGGGCAAATCTTAGACCTAACCCAGACCTAAGATGCGTTACCCTCTAAAATATTTATCCAGACGAGGTTTCATTGAATGTTTCAATGTGGTACCACTTTACTACGTGATCCAATCCAGAAATAGGCCAGGATCTAGCAATGAAGTATGAGAAATATGCGAAAGTAAGAGCCTGATGAGGGCAAATCCTAGACCTATCCCAGACCTAACTTGCGTTATCCTCTAAAATATTGATCGAATCCAGGTTAAATTGACTGTTTCAGCGTGGTACCACATTACTACGTGACACAATCCTTAAACAGCCCAGCATCTAGCCATGAAGTATGAGAAATATGCGAAAGAATGAGCCTGATGAGAGCAAATCCCAGACCTAACCTTGACCTAACATGAATTATTCTCTAAAATATTGATCGAATCCAGGTTAAATTGACTGTTTCAGCGTGGTACCACATTACTACGTGACACAATCCAGAAACAGCCCAGCATCTAGCCATGAAGTATGAGAAATATGCGAAAGAATGAGCCTGATGAGAGCAAATCCCAGACCTAACCTTGACCTGACATGAATTATTCTCTAAAATATTGATCGAAACCTGCTTTAATCGACTGTTTCAGTGTGGTACCACATTACTATGTGATCCAAACCAGAAAATAACCCAGGATCTGTTCAAGGAGTATGTGAAGTGTTGCGAAAGTATGAGTCTGATGAGGTCAAATCCCAGACCATTCCCAGACCTAACTTGCGTTATCCTCTAAAATATTGATCGAAACCAGCTTTAATCGACTGTTTCAGTGTGGTACCACATTACTACGTGATCCAAACCAGAAAAAACCCAGGTTCTAGCCATCAAGTATGAGAAATATGCGAAAGAATGAGCCTGATGAGAGCAAATCCCAGACCTAACCTAGACCTTACACGCGTTATCCTTTAAAATATTGAGCGAAACCAGGTTTAATGGACAGTTTCAGTGTGGTACCACATTACTTCGTTATCCAAACCAGAAAAAACCCAGGATCTGTTCAACAAGTATGTGAAAAACGCTAAACTGTGAGCCTGATGAGGGCAAATCTTAGACCTAACCCAGACCTAAGATGCGCTAACCTCTAAAATATTTATCCAGACCAGGTTTCATTGAATGTTTCAGTGTGGTACCACTTTACTACGTGATCCAATCCAGAAATAGCCCAGGATCTAGCCTTGAAGTATGAGAAATATGCGAAAGTATGAGCCTGATGAGGGCAAATCCTAGACCTAACCCAGACCTAACATGCGTTATCCTCTAAAATATTTATCAAGACCAGGTTTAATTGATTGTTTCAGTGTGGTCCCACATTACTACGTGATCCAAACCAGAAAAAACCCAGGATCTGTTCAACATGTATGAGAAATATGCGAAAGAATGAGCCTGATGTGGGCAAATCCCAGACCTGACCTAGACCTAACATGAATTATTCTCTAAAATATTGATCGAAACCAGGTTTAATTGACAGTTTCAGTGTGGTCCCACATTACTACGTGATCCAAACCAGAAAAAACCCAGGATCCGTTCAACAAGTATGTGAAGAATGCGAAAGTATGAGTCTGATGAGTGAAAATCCCAGGCCTAACCTAGACCTAACATGCGTTGTCCTCTAAAATATTGATGGAAACCAGGTTTCATTGTCTGTTTCAGTGTGGTACTACATTACTACGTGATGCAATCCAGAAGTAGCCCAGGATCTAGCCATCAAGTATGAGAAATATGCGAAAGAATGAGCCTGATGAGAGCAAATCCCAGACCTGACCTAGACCTAACATGAATTATTCTCTAAAATATTGATCGAAACCAGGTTTAATTGACAGTTTCAGTGTGGTCCCACATTACTACGTGATCCAAACCAGAAAAAACCCAGGATCCGTTCAACAAGTATGTGAAGAATGCGAAAGTATGAGTCTGATGAGTGAAAATCCCAGGCCTAACCTAGACCTAACATGCGTTATCCTCTAAAATATTGATGGAAACCAGGTTTCATTGACTGTTTCAGTGTGGTACCACACTACTTCGTGATCCAAACCAGAAAAGACCTAGGATCTGTTCAACAAGTATGTGAAAAACGCGAAACTGTGAGCCTGATGAGGGCAAATCTTAGACCTAACCCAGACCTAAGATGCGTTACCCTCTAAAATATTTATCCAGACGAGGTTTCATTGAATGTTTCAATGTGGTACCACTTTACTACGTGATCCAATCCAGAAATAGGCCAGGATCTAGCAATGAAGTATGAGAAATATGCGAAAGTAAGAGCCTGATGAGGGCAAATCCTAGACCTATCCCAGACCTAACTTGCGTTATCCTCTAAAATATTGATCGAATCCAGGTTAAATTGACTGTTTCAGCGTGGTACCACATTACTACGTGACACAATCCAGAAACAGCCCAGCATCTAGCCATGAAGTATGAGAAATATGCGAAAGAATGAGCCTGATGAGAGCAAATCCCAGACCTAACCTTGACCTAACATGAATTATTCTCTAAAATATTGATCGAAACCTGGTTTAATCGACTGTTTCAGTGTGGTACCACATTACTATGTGATCCAAACCAGAAAATAACCCAGGATCTGTTCAACGAGTACGTGAAGTGTGCGAAAGTATGAGCCTGATGAGGGCAAATCCCAGACATATCCCAGACCTAACTTGCGTTATCCTCTAAAATATTGATCGAAACCAGGTTTAATTGACAGTTTCAGTGTGGTACCACATTACTACGTGATCCAATCCAGAAATAGCCCAGGATCTAGCCATGAAGTATGAGAAATATGCGAAAGTATGAGCCTGACGAGGGCAAATCCCAGGCCTAACCTAGACCTAACATGAATTATTCTCTAAAATATTGATCGAAACCAGGTTTAATTGACTGTTTCAGTGTGGTCCCACATTACTACGTGATCCAAACCAGAAAAAACCCAGGATCCGTTCAACAAGTATGTGAAGAATGCGAAAGCATCAGTCTGATGAGTGAAAATCCCAGACCTAACCTAGACCTAACATGCGTTATCCTCAAAAAAATTGATCGAAACCTGGTTTAATCGACTGTTTCAGTGTGGTACCACATTACTATGTGATCCAAACCAGAAAATAACCCAGGATCCGTTCAACGAGTATGTGAAGTGTGCGAAAGTATGAGTCTGATGAGGTCAAATCCCAGACCATTCCCTGACTTAACTTGCGTTATCCTCTAAAATATTGATCGAAACCAGGTTTAATCGACTGTTTCAGTGTGGTACCACATTACTACGTGATCCAAACCAGAAAAAAACCAGGATCTAGCCATCAAGTATGTGAAGAATGCGAAGGTATGAGTCTGATGAGTGAAAATCCCAGGCCTAACCTAGACCTAACATGGGTTATCCTCTAAAATATTGATCCAAACCAGGTTTAATGGACTGTTTCAGCGTGGTACCACACTACTACGTGATCCAAACCAGAAAAAACCCAGGATCTGTTCAACAAGTATGTGAAAAACGCGAAAGTATGAGCCTGATGAGGGCAAATCCCAGACATATCCCAGACCTAACTTGCGTTGTCCTCTAAGATATTGATGGAAACCAGGGTTAATTGACTGTTTCAGTGTTGTACTTCGTTACTACGTGATGCAATCCAGAAAAAGCCCAGGATCTAGCCATCAAGTATGAGAAATATGCGAAAGAATGAGCCTGATGACAGCAAATCCCAGACCTGACCTAGACCTAACATGAATTATTCTCTAAAATATTGATCGAAACGAGGTTTAATTGACTGTTTCAGTGTGGTCCCACATTACTACGTGATCCAAACCAGAAAAAACCCAGGATCCGTTCAACAAGTATGTGAAGAATGCGAAAGTATGAGTCTGATGAGTGAAAATCCCAGGCCTAACCTAGACCTAACATGCGTTATCCTCAAAAATATTGATCGAAACCTGGTTTAATCGTCTGTTTCAGTGTGGTACCACATTACTATATGATCCAAACCAGAAAATAACCCAGGATCTGTTCAACGAGTATGTGACGTGTGCGAAAGTATGAGTCTGATGAGGTCTAATCCCAGACCAATCCCAGACTTAACTTGCGTTATCCTCTAAAATATTGATCGAAACCAGGTTTAATCGACTGTTTCAGTGTGGTTCCACATTACTACCTGATCCAAACCAGAAAAAACCCAGGATCCGTTCAAGAAGTATGTGAAGAATGCGAAAGTATGAGTCCGATCAGTGAAAATCTCAGGCCTTACCTAGACCTAACATGCGTTGTCCTCTAAAATATTGATCCAAACCAGGTATAATGGACTGTTTCAGTGTGGTACCACACTACTACGTGATGCAATCCAGAAAAAGCCCAGGATGTAGCCATGAAGTATGAGAAATATGCGAAAGTATGAGCCTGATGAGGGCAAATCCTAAACCTAACCCAGACCTAACATGCGTTAGCCTCTAAAATATTTGTCAAGACCAGGTTTAATTGAATGTTTCAGTGTGGTACCACATTACTACGTGATGCAATACTGAAAAAGCCCTGGATCTAGCCATCAAGTTTGAGAAATATGCGAAAGAATGAGCTTGATGAGGGCAAATCCCAGACCTAACTTTGACCTAACATGCGTTATCCTCTAAAATATTGATCCAAACCAGGTTTCATTGACTGTTTCAGTGTGGTACCACACTACTTCGTGATCCAAACCAGAAAAAACCCAGGATCTGTTCAACAAGTATGTGAAAAACGCGAAACTGTGAGCCTGATGAGGGCAAATCTTAGACCTAACCCAGACCTAAGATGCGTTACCCTCTAAAATATTTATCCAGACGAGGTTTCATTGAATGTTTCAATGTGGTACCACTTTATTACGTGATCCAATCCAGAAACAGCCCAGCATCTAGCCATGAAGTATGAGAAATATGCGAAAGAATGAGCCTGATGAGAGCAAATCCCAGACCTAACCTTGACCTGACATGAATTATTCTCTAAAATATTGATCGAAACCTGCTTTAATCGACTGTTTCAGTGTGGTACCACATTACTATGTGATCCAAACCAGAAAATAACCCAGGATCTGTTCAACGAGTACGTGAAGTGTGCGAAAGTATGAGTCTGATGAGGTCAAATCCCAGACCTATCCCAGTCCTAACTTGCGTTATCCTCTAAAATTTTGATCCAAACGAGGTTTAATTGACCGTTTCAGTGTGGTACCACATTACTACGTGATCCAAACCAGAAAAAACCCAGGATCAGTTCAACAAGTATGTGAAGAATGCGAAAGTATGAGCCTGATGAGGGCAAATCCCAGACCTATCCCAGACCTAACTTGCGTTATCCTCTAAAATATTGATCGAAACCAGGTTTAATTGACCGTTTCAGTGTGGTACCACATTACTACGTGTTCCAAACCAGAAAAAACCCAGGATCCGTTCAACAAGTATGTGAAGAATGCGAAAGTATGAGTCTGATGAGTGAAAATCCCAGGCCTATCCCAGACTTAACTTGCGTTATCCTCTAAAATATTGATCGAATCCAGGTTAAATTGACTGTTTCAGCGTGGTACCACATTACTACGTGACACAATCCAGAAACAGCCCAGCATCTAGCCATGAAGTATGAGAAATATGCGAAAGAATGAGCCTGATGAGAGCAAATCCCAGACCTAACCTTGACCTGACATGAATTATTCTCCAAAATATTGATCGAAACCTGCTTTAATCGACTGTTTCAGTGTGGTACCACATTACTATGTGATCCAAACCAGAAAATAACCCAGGATCTGTTCAAGGAGTATGTGAAGTGTTGCGAAAGTATGAGTCTGATGAGGTCAAATCCCAGACCATTCCCAGACCTAACTTGCGTTATCCTCTAAAATATTGATCGAAACCAGCTTTAATCGACTGTTTCAGTGTGGTACCACATTACTACGTGATCCAAACCAGAAAAAACCCAGGTTCTAGCCATCAAGTATGAGAAATATGCGAAAGAATGAGCCTGATGAGAGCAAATCCCAGACCTAACCTAGACCTTACACGCGTTATCCTTTAAAATATTGAGCGAAACCAGGTTTAATGGACTGTTTCAGTGTGGTACCACATTACTTCGTGATCCAAACCAGAAAAAACCCAGGATCTGTTCAACAAGTATGTGAAAAACGCTAAACTGTGAGCCTGATGAGGGCAAATCTTAGACCTAACCCAGACCTAAGATGCGCTAACCTCTAAAATATTTATCCAGACCAGGTTTCATTGAATGTTTCAGTGTGGTACCACTTTACTACGTGATCCAATCCAGAAATAGCCCAGGATCTAGCCTTGAAGTATGAGAAATATGCGAAAGTATGAGCCTGATGAGGGCAAATCCTAGACCTAACCCAGACCTAACATGCGTTATCCTCTAAAATATTTATCAAGACCAGGTTTAATTGATTGTTTCAGTGTGGTCCCACATTACTACGTGATCCAAACCAGAAAAAACCCAGGATCTGTTCAACATGTATGAGAAATATGCGAAAGAATGAGCCTGATGTGGGCAAATCCCAGACCTGACCTAGACCTAACATGAATTATTCTCTAAAATATTGATCGAAACCAGGTTTAATTGACAGTTTCAGTGTGGTCCCACATTACTACGTGATCCAAACCAGAAAAAACCCAGGATCCGTTCAACAAGTATGTGAAGAATGCGAAAGTATGAGTCTGATGAGTGAAAATCCCAGGCCTAACCTAGACCTAACATGCGTTGTCCTCTAAAATATTGATGGAAACCAGGTTTCATTGTCTGTTTCAGTGTGGTACTACATTACTACGTGATGCAATCCAGAAGTAGCCCAGGATCTAGCCATCAAGTATGAGAAATATGCGAAAGAATGAGCCTGATGAGAGCAAATCCCAGACCTGACCTAGACCTAACATGAATTATTCTCTAAAATATTGATCGAAACCAGGTTTAATTGACAGTTTCAGTGTGGTCCCACATTACTACGTGATCCAAACCAGAAAAAACCCAGGATCCGTTCAACAAGTATGTGAAGAATGCGAAAGTATGAGTCTGATGAGTGAAAATCCCAGGCCTAACCTAGACCTAACATGCGTTATCCTCTAAAATATTGATCCAAACCAGGTATAATGGACTGTTTCAGTGTGGTACCACACTACTACGTGATCCAAACCAGAAAAAACCCAGGACCTGTTCAACAAGTATGTGAAAAACGCGAAAGTATGAGCCTGATGAGGGCAAATCCAAGACCTATCCCAGACCTAACTTGCGTTGTCCTCTAAGATATTGATGGAAACCAGGTTTAATTGACTGTTTCAGTGTTGTACTTCATTACTACGTGATGCAATCCAGAAAAAGCCCAGGATCTAGCCATCAAGTTTGAGAAATATGCGAAAGAATGAGCCTGATGACGGCAAATCCCAGACCTAACTTTGACCTAACATGAATTATTCTCTAAAATATTGATCGAAACCAGGTTTAATTGACCGTTTCAGTGTGGTACCACATTACTACGTGATCCAAACCAGAAAAAACCCAGGATCCGTTCAACAAGTATGTGAAAAATGCGAAAGTATGAGTCCGATCAGTGAAAATCTCAGGCCTTACCTAGACCTAACATGCGTTGTCCACTAAAATATTGATGGAAACCAGGTTTCATTGTCTGTTTCAGTGTGGTACTACATTACTACGTGATGCAATCCAGAAAAAGCCCAGGATCTAGCCATCAAGTATGAGAAATATGCGAATGAATGAGCCTGATGAGAGCAAATCCCAGACCTAACCTAGACCTAACATGCGTTATCCTCTAAAATATTGATGGAAACCAGTTTCATTGACTGTTTCAGTGTGGTACCACACTACTTCGTGATCCAAACCAGAAAAGACCTAGGATCTGTTCAACAAGTATGTGAAAAACGCGAAACTGTGAGCCTGATGAGGGCAAATCTTAGACCTAACCCAGACCTAAGATGCGTTACCCTCTAAAATATTTATCCAGACGAGGTTTCATTGAATGTTTCAATGTGGTACCACTTTACTACGTGATCCAATCCAGAAATAGGCCAGGATCTAGCAATGAAGTATGAGAAATATGCGAAAGTAAGAGCCTGATGAGGGCAAATCCTAGACCTATCCCAGACCTAACTTGCGTTATCCTCTAAAATATTGATCGAATCCAGGTTAAATTGACTGTTTCAGCGTGGTACCACATTACTACGTGACACAATCCAGAAACAGCCCAGCATCTAGCCATGAAGTATGAGAAATATGCGAAAGAATGAGCCTGATGAGAGCAAATCCCAGACCTAACCTTGACCTAACATGAATTATTCTCTAAAATATTGATCGAATCCAGGTTAAATTGACTGTTTCAGCGTGGTACCACATTACTACGTGACACAATCCAGAAACAGCCCAGCATCTAGCCATGAAGTATGAGAAATATGCGAAAGAATGAGCCTGATGAGAGCAAATCCCAGACCTAACCTTGACCTGACATGAATTATTCTCTAAAATATTGATCGAAACCTGCTTTAATCGACTGTTTCAGTGTGGTACCACATTACTATGTGATCCAAACCAGAAAATAACCCAGGATCTGTTCAAGGAGTATGTGAAGTGTTGCGAAAGTATGAGTCTGATGAGGTCAAATCCCAGACCATTCCCAGACCTAACTTGCGTTATCCTCTAAAATATTGATCGAAACCAGCTTTAATCGACTGTTTCAGTGTGGTACCACATTACTACGTGATCCAAACCAGAAAAAACCCAGGTTCTAGCCATCAAGTATGAGAAATATGCGAAAGAATGAGCCTGATGAGAGCAAATCCCAGACCTAACCTAGACCTTACACGCGTTATCCTTTAAAATATTGAGCGAAACCAGGTTTAATGGACTGTTTCAGTGTGGTACCATATTACTTCGTTACCCAAACCTGAAAAAACCCAGGATCTGTTCAACAAGTATGTGAAAAACGCTAAACTGTGAGCCTGATGAGGGCAAATCTTAGACCTAACCCAGACCTAAGATGCGCTAACCTCTAAAATATTTATCCAGACCAGGTTTCATTGAATGTTTCAGTGTGGTACCACTTTACTACGTGATCCAATCCAGAAATAGCCCAGGATCTAGCCTTGAAGTATGAGAAATATGCGAAAGTATGAGCCTGATGAGGGCAAATCCTAGACCTAACCCAGACCTAACATGCGTTATCCTCTAAAATATTTATCAAGACCAGGTTTAATTGATTGTTTCAGTGTGGTCCCACATTACTACGTGATCCAAACCAGAAAAAACCCAGGATCTGTTCAACATGTATGAGAAATATGCGAAAGAATGAGCCTGATGTGGGCAAATCCCAGACCTGACCTAGACCTAACATGAATTATTCTCTAAAATATTGATCGAAACCAGGTTTAATTGACAGTTTCAGTGTGGTCCCACATTACTACGTGATCCAAACCAGAAAAAACCCAGGATCCGTTCAACAAGTATGTGAAGAATGCGAAAGTATGAGTCTGATGAGTGAAAATCCCAGGCCTAACCTAGACCTAACATGCGTTGTCCTCTAAAATATTGATGGAAACCAGGTTTCATTGTCTGTTTCAGTGTGGTACTACATTACTACGTGATGCAATCCAGAAGTAGCCCAGGATCTAGCCATCAAGTATGAGAAATATGCGAAAGAATGAGCCTGATGAGAGCAAATCCCAGACCTGACCTAGACCTAACATGAATTATTCTCTAAAATATTGATCGAAACCAGGTTTAATTGACAGTTTCAGTGTGGTCCCACATTACTACGTGATCCAAACCAGAAAAAACCCAGGATCCGTTCAACAAGTATGTGAAGAATGCGAAAGTATGAGTCTGATGAGTGAAAATCCCAGGCCTAACCTAGACCTAACATGCGTTATCCTCTAAAATATTGATGGAAACCAGGTTTCATTGACTGTTTCAGTGTGGTACCACACTACTTCGTGATCCAAACCAGAAAAGACCTAGGATCTGTTCAACAAGTATGTGAAAAACGCGAAACTGTGAGCCTGATGAGGGCAAATCTTAGACCTAACCCAGACCTAAGATGCGTTACCCTCTAAAATATTTATCCAGACGAGGTTTCATTGAATGTTTCAATGTGGTACCACTTTACTACGTGATCCAATCCAGAAATAGGCCAGGATCTAGCAATGAAGTATGAGAAATATGCGAAAGTAAGAGCCTGATGAGGGCAAATCCTAGACCTATCCCAGACCTAACTTGCGTTATCCTCTAAAATATTGATCGAATCCAGGTTAAATTGACTGTTTCAGCGTGGTACCACATTACTACGTGACACAATCCAGAAACAGCCCAGCATCTAGCCATGAAGTATGAGAAATATGCGAAAGAATGAGCCTGATGAGAGCAAATCCCAGACCTAACCTTGACCTAACATGAATTATTCTCTAAAATATTGATCGAAACCTGGTTTAATCGACTGTTTCAGTGTGGTACCACATTACTATGTGATCCAAACCAGAAAATAACCCAGGATCTGTTCAACGAGTACGTGAAGTGTGCGAAAGTATGAGTCTGATGAGGTCAAATCCCAGACCTATCCCAGACCTAACTTGCGTTATCCTCTAAAATATTGATCGAAACCAGGTTTAATTGACCGTTTCAGTGTGGTACCACATTACTACGTGATCCAAACCAGAAAAAACCCAGGATCCGTTCAACAAGTATGTGAAGAATGCGAAAGTATGAGTCTGATGAGTGAAAATCCCAGGCCTAACCTAGACCTAACATGCGTTATCCTCTAAAATATTGATCGAAACCTGGTTTAATCGACTGTTTCAGTGTGGTACCACATTACTATGTGATCCAAACCAGAAAATAACCCAGGATCTGTTCAAGGAGTATGTGAAGTGTTGCGAAAGTATGAGTCTGATGAGGTCAAATCCCAGACCATTCCCAGACCTAACTTGCGTTATCCTCTAAAATATTGATCGAAACCAGCTTTAATCGACTGTTTCAGTGTGGTACCACATTACTACGTGATCCAAACCAGAAAAAACCCAGGTTCTAGCCATCAAGTATGAGAAATATGCGAAAGAACGAGCCTGATGAGAGCAAATCCCAGACCTAACCTAGACCTTACATGCGTTATCCTCTAAAATATTGAGCGAGACCAGGTTTAATGGACTGTTTAAGCGTGGTACCACACTACTACGTGATCCAAACCAGAAAAAACCCAGGATCTGTTCAACAAGTGTGTGAAAAACGCGAAAGTATGAGCCTGATGAGGGCAAATCCCAGACATATCCCAGACCTAACTTGCGTTATCCTCTAAAATATTGATCGAAACCAGGTTTAATTGACAGTTTCAGTGTGGTACCACATTACTACGTGATCCAATCCAGAAATAGCCCAGGATCTAGCCATGAAGTATGAGAAATATGCGAAAGTATGAGCCTGACGAGGGCAAATCCCAGGCCTAACCTAGACCTAACATGAATTATTCTCTAAAATATTGATCGAAACCAGGTTTAATTGACTGTTTCAGTGTGGTCCCACATTACTACGTGATCCAAACCAGAAAAAACCCAGTATCCGTTCAACAAGTATGTGAAGAATGCGAAAGTATGAGTCTGATGAGTGAAAATCCCAGACCTAACCTAGACCTAACATGCGTTATCCTCAAAAAAATTGATCGAAACCTGGTTTAATCGACTGTTTCAGTGTGGTACCACATTACTATGTGATCCAAACCAGAAAATAACCCAGGATCCGTTCAACGAGTATGTGAAGTGTGCGAAAGTATGAGTCTGATGAGGTCAAATCCCAGACCATTCCCTGACTTAACTTGCGTTATCCTCTAAAATATTGATCGAAACCAGGTTTAATCGACTGTTTCAGTGTGGTACCACATTACTACGTGATCCAAACCAGAAAAAAACCAGGATCTAGGCATCAAGTATGTGAAGAATGCGAAGGTATGAGTCTGATGAGTGAAAATCCCAGGCCTAACCTAGACCTAACATGGGTTATCCTCTAAAATATTGATCCAAACCAGGTTTAATGGACTGTTTCAGCGTGGTACCACACTACTACGTGATCCAAACCAGAAAAAACCCTGGATCTGTTCAACAAGTATGTGAAAAACGCGAAAGTATGAGCCTGATGAGGGCAAATCCCAGACATATCCCAGACCTAACTTGCGTTGTCCTCTAAGATATTGATGGAAACCAGGGTTAATTGACTGTTTCAGTGTTGTACTTCGTTACTACGTGATGCAATCCAGAAAAAGCCCAGGATCTAGCCATCAAGTATGAGAAATATGCGAAAGAATGAGCCTGATGACAGCAAATCCCAGACCTGACCTAGACCTAACATGAATTATTCTCTAAAATATTGATCGAAACGAGGTTTAATTGACTGTTTCAGTGTGGTCCCACATTACTACGTGATCCAAACCAGAAAAAACCCAGGATCCGTTCAACAAGTATGTGAAGAATGCGAAAGTATGAGTCTGATGAGTGAAAATCCCAGGCCTAACCTAGACCTAACATGCGTTATCCTCAAAAATATTGATCGAAACCTGGTTTAATCGTCTGTTTCAGTGTGGTACCACATTACTATATGATCCAAACCAGAAAATAACCCAGGATCTGTTCAACGGGTATGTGACGTGTGCGAAAGTATGAGTCTGATGAGGTCTAATCCCAGACCAATCCCAGACTTAACTTGCGTTATCCTCTAAAATATTGATCGAAACCAGGTTTAATCGACTGTTTCAGTGTGGTTCCACATTACTACCTGATCCAAACCAGAAAAAACCCAGGATCCGTTCAAGAAGTATGTGAAGAATGCGAAAGTATGAGTCCGATCAGTGAAAATCTCAGGCCTTACCTAGACCTAACATGCGTTGTCCTCTAAAATATTGATCCAAACCAGGTATAATGGACTGTTTCAGTGTGGTACCACACTACTACGTGATGCAATCCAGAAAAAGCCCAGGATGTAGCCATGAAGTATGAGAAATATGCGAAAGTATGAGCCTGATGAGGGCAAATCCTAGACCTAACCCAGACCTAACATGCGTTAGCCTCTAAAATATTTGTCAAGACCAGGTTTAATTGAATGTTTCAGTGTGGTACCACATTACTACGTGATGCAATACTGAAAAAGCCCTGGATCTAGCCATCAAGTTTGAGAAATATGCGAAAGAATGAGCTTGATGAGGGCAAATCCCAGACCTAACTTTGACCTAACATGAATTATTCTCTAAAATATTGATCGAAACCAGATTTAATTGACCGCTTCAGTGTGGTACCACATTACTACGTGATCCAAACCAGAAAAAACCCAGGATCCGTTCAAGAAGTATGTGAAGAATGCGAAAGTATGAGTCCGATCAGTGAAAATCTCAGGCCTTACCTAGACCTAACATGCGTTGTCCTCTAAAATATTGATGGAAACCAGGTTTCATTGTCTGTTTCAGTGTGGTACTACATTACTACGTGATGCAATCCAGAAAAAGCCCAGGATCTAGCCATCAAGTATGAGAAATATGCGAATGAATGAGCCTGATGAGAGCAAATCCCAGACCTAACCTAGACCTAACATGCGTTATCCTCTAAAATATTGATCCAAACCAGGTTTCATTGACTGTTTCAGTGTGGTACCACACTACTTCGTGATCCAAACCAGAAAAAACCCAGGATCTGTTCAACAAGTATGTGAAAAACGCGAAACTGTGAGCCTGATGAGGGCAAATCTTAGACCTAACCCAGACCTAAGATGCGTTACCCTCTAAAATATTTATCCAGACGAGGTTTCATTGAATGTTTCAATGTGGTACCACTTTACTACGTGATCCAATCCAGAAATAGGCCAGGATCTAGCCATGAAGTATGAGAAATATGCGAAAGTAAGAGCCTGATTAGGGCATATCCTAGACCTATCCCAGACCTAACTTGCGTTATCCTCTAAAATATTGATCGAATCCAGGTTAAATTGACTGTTTCAGCGTGGTACCACATTACTACGTGACACAATCCAGAAACAGCCCAGCATCTAGCCATGAAGTATGAGAAATATACGAAAGAATGAGCCTGATGAGAGCAAATCCCAGACCTAACCTTGACCTGACATGAATTATTCTCTAAAATATTGATCGAAACCTGCTTTAATCGACTGTTTCAGTGTGGTACCACATTACTATGTGATCCAAACCAGAAAATAACCCAGGATCTGTTCAACGAGTACGTGAAGTGTGCGAAAGTATGAGTCTGATGAGGTCAAATCCCAGACCTATCCCAGTCCTAACTTGCGTTATCCTCTAAAATTTTGATCGAAACGAGGTTTAATTGACCGTTTCAGTGTGGTACCACATTACTACGTGATCCAAACCAGAAAAAACCCAGGTTCTAGCCATCAAGTATGAGAAATATGCGAAAGAATGAGCCTGATGAGAGCAAATCCCAGACCTAACCTAGACCTTACACGCGTTATCCTTTAAAATATTGAGCGAAACCAGGTTTAATGGACTGTTTCAGTGTGGTACCACATTACTTCGTGATCCAAACCAGAAAAAACCCAGGATCTGTTCAACAAGTATGTGAAAAACGCTAAACTGTGAGCCTGATGAGGGCAAATCTTAGACCTAACCCAGACCTAAGATGCGCTAACCTCTAAAATATTTATCCAGACCAGGTTTCATTGAATGTTTCAGTGTGGTACCACTTTACTACGTGATCCAATCCAGAAATAGCCCAGGATCTAGCCTTGAAGTATGAGAAATATGCGAAAGTATGAGCCTGATGAGGGCAAATCCTAGACCTATCCCAGACCTAACTTGCGTTATCCTCTAAAATATTGATCGAATCCAGGTTAAATTGACTGTTTCAGCGTGGTACCACATTACTACGTGACACAATCCAGAAACAGCCCAGCATCTAGCCATGAAGTATGAGAAATATGCGAAAGAATGAGCCTGATGAGAGCAAATCCCAGACCTAACCTTGACCTAACATGAATTATTCTCTAAAATATTGATCGAATCCAGGTTAAATTGACTGTTTCAGCGTGGTACCACATTACTACGTGACACAATCCAGAAACAGCCCAGCATCTAGCCATGAAGTATGAGAAATATGCGAAAGAATGAGCCTGATGAGAGCAAATCCCAGACCTAACCTTGACCTGACATGAATTATTCTCTAAAATATTGATCGAAACCTGCTTTAATCGACTGTTTCAGTGTGGTACCACATTACTATGTGATCCAAACCAGAAAATAACCCAGGATCTGTTCAAGGAGTATGTGAAGTGTTGCGAAAGTATGAGTCTGATGAGGTCAAATCCCAGACCATTCCCAGACCTAACTTGCGTTATCCTCTAAAATATTGATCGAAACCAGCTTTAATCGACTGTTTCAGTGTGGTACCACATTACTACGTGATCCAAACCAGAAAAAACCCAGGTTCTAGCCATCAAGTATGAGAAATATGCGAAAGAATGAGCCTGATGAGAGCAAATCCCAGACCTAACCTAGACCTTACACGCGTTATCCTTTAAAATATTGAGCGAAACCAGGTTTAATGGACTGTTTCAGTGTGGTACCACATTACTTCGTTATCCAAACCAGAAAAAACCCAGGATCTGTTCAACAAGTATGTGAAAAACGCTAAACTGTGAGCCTGATGAGGGCAAATCTTAGACCTAACCCAGACCTAAGATGCGCTAACCTCTAAAATATTTATCCAGACCAGGTTTCATTGAATGTTTCAGTGTGGTACCACTTTACTACGTGATCCAATCCAGAAATAGCCCAGGATCTAGCCTTGAAGTATGAGAAATATGCGAAAGTATGAGCCTGATGAGGGCAAATCCTAGACCTAACCCAGACCTAACATGCGTTATCCTCTAAAATATTTATCAAGACCAGGTTTAATTGATTGTTTCAGTGTGGTCCCACATTACTACGTGATCCAAACCAGAAAAAACCCAGGATCTGTTCAACATGTATGAGAAATATGCGAAAGAATGAGCCTGATGTGGGCAAATCCCAGACCTGACCTAGACCTAACATGAATTATTCTCTAAAATATTGATCGAAACCAGGTTTAATTGACAGTTTCAGTGTGGTCCCACATTACTACGTGATCCAAACCAGAAAAAACCCAGGATCCGTTCAACAAGTATGTGAAGAATGCGAAAGTATGAGTCTGATGAGTGAAAATCCCAGGCCTAACCTAGACCTAACATGCGTTGTCCTCTAAAATATTGATGGAAACCAGGTTTCATTGTCTGTTTCAGTGTGGTACTACATTACTACGTGATGCAATCCAGAAGTAGCCCAGGATCTAGCCATCAAGTATGAGAAATATGCGAAAGAATGAGCCTGATGAGAGCAAATCCCAGACCTGACCTAGACCTAACATGAATTATTCTCTAAAATATTGATCGAAACCAGGTTTAATTGACAGTTTCAGTGTGGTCCCACATTACTACGTGATCCAAACCAGAAAAAACCCAGGATCCGTTCAACAAGTATGTGAAGAATGCGAAAGTATGAGTCTGATGAGTGAAAATCCCAGGCCTAACCTAGACCTAACATGCGTTATCCTCTAAAATATTGATGGAAACCAGGTTTCATTGACTGTTTCAGTGTGGTACCACACTACTTCGTGATCCAAACCAGAAAAGACCTAGGATCTGTTCAACAAGTATGTGAAAAACGCGAAACTGTGAGCCTGATGAGGGCAAATCTTAGACCTAACCCAGACCTAAGATGCGTTACCCTCTAAAATATTTATCCAGACGAGGTTTCATTGAATGTTTCAATGTGGTACCACTTTACTACGTGATCCAATCCAGAAATAGGCCAGGATCTAGCAATGAAGTATGAGAAATATGCGAAAGTAAGAGCCTGATGAGGGCAAATCCTAGACCTATCCCAGACCTAACTTGCGTTATCCTCTAAAATATTGATCGAATCCAGGTTAAATTGACTGTTTCAGCGTGGTACCACATTACTACGTGACACAATCCAGAAACAGCCCAGCATCTAGCCATGAAGTATGAGAAATATGCGAAAGAATGAGCCTGATGAGAGCAAATCCCAGACCTAACCTTGACCTAACATGAATTATTCTCTAAAATATTGATCGAAACCTGGTTTAATCGACTGTTTCAGTGTGGTACCACATTACTATGTGATCCAAACCAGAAAATAACCCAGGATCTGTTCAACGAGTACGTGAAGTGTGCGAAAGTATGAGTCTGATGAGGTCAAATCCCAGACCTATCCCAGACCTAACTTGCGTTATCCTCTAAAATATTGATCGAAGCCAGGTTTAATTGACCGTTTCAGTGTGGTACCACATTACTACGTGATCCAAACCAGAAAAAACCCAGGATCCGTTCAACAAGTATGTGAAGAATGCGAAAGTATGAGTCTGATGAGTGAAAATCCCAGGCCTAACCTAGACCTAACATGCGTTATCCTCTAAAATATTGATCGAAACCTGGTTTAATCGACTGTTTCAGTGTGGTACCACATTACTATGTGATCCAAACCAGAAAATAACCCAGGATCTGTTCAAGGAGTATGTGAAGTGTTGCGAAAGTATGAGTCTGATGAGGTCAAATCCCAGACCATTCCCAGACCTAACTTGCGTTATCCTCTAAAATATTGATCGAAACCAGCTTTAATCGACTGTTTCAGTGTGGTACCACATTACTACGTGATCCAAACCAGAAAAAACCCAGGTTCTAGCCATCAAGTATGAGAAATATGCGAAAGAACGAGCCTGATGAGAGCAAATCCCAGACCTAACCTAGACCTTACATGCGTTATCCTCTAAAATATTGAGCGAGACCAGGTTTAATGGACTGTTTAAGCGTGGTACCACACTACTACGTGATCCAAACCAGAAAAAACCCAGGATCTGTTCAACAAGTGTGTGAAAAACGCGAAAGTATGAGCCTGATGAGGGCAAATCCCAGACATATCCCAGACCTAACTTGCGTTATCCTCTAAAATATTGATCGAAACCAGGTTTAATTGACAGTTTCAGTGTGGTACCACATTACTACGTGATCCAATCCAGAAATAGCCCAGGATCTAGCCATGAAGTATGAGAAATATGCGAAAGTATGAGCCTGACGAGGGCAAATCCCAGGCCTAACCTAGACCTAACATGAATTATTCTCTAAAATATTGATCGAAACCAGGTTTAATTGACTGTTTCAGTGTGGTCCCACATTACTACGTGATCCAAACCAGAAAAAACCCAGTATCCGTTCAACAAGTATGTGAAGAATGCGAAAGTATGAGTCTGATGAGTGAAAATCCCAGACCTAACCTAGACCTAACATGCGTTATCCTCAAAAAAATTGATCGAAACCTGGTTTAATCGACTGCTTCAGTGTGGTACCACATTACTATGTGATCCAAACCAGAAAATAACCCAGGATCCGTTCAACGAGTATGTGAAGTGTGCGAAAGTATGAGTCTGATGAGGTCAAATCCCAGACCATTCCCTGACTTAACTTGCGTTATCCTCTAAAATATTGATCGAAACCAGGTTTAATCGACTGTTTCAGTGTGGTACCACATTACTACGTGATCCAAACCAGAAAAAAACCAGGATCGAGCCATCAAGTATGTGAAGAATGCGAAGGTATGAGTCTGATGAGTGAAAATCCCAGGCCTAACCTAGACCTAACATGGGTTATCCTCTAAAATATTGATCCAAACCAGGTTTAATGGACTGTTTCAGCGTGGTACCACACTACTACGTGATCCAAACCAGAAAAAACCCAGGATCTGTTCAACAAGTATGTGAAAAACGCGAAAGTATGAGCCTGATGAGGGCAAATCCCAGACATATCCCAGACCTAACTTGCGTTGTCCTCTAAGATATTGATGGAAACCAGGGTTAATTGACTGTTTCAGTGTTGTACTTCGTTACTACGTGATGCAATCCAGAAAAAGCCCAGGATCTAGCCATCAAGTATGAGAAATATGCGAAAGAATGAGCCTGATGACAGCAAATCCCAGACCTGACCTAGACCTAACATGAATTATTCTCTAAAATATTGATCGAAACGAGGTTTAATTGACTGTTTCAGTGTGGTCCCACATTACTACGTGATCCAAACCAGAAAAAACCCAGGATCCGTTCAACAAGTATGTGAAGAATGCGAAAGTATGAGTCTGACGAGTGAAAATCCCAGGCCTAACCTAGACCTAACATGCGTTATCCTCAAAAATATTGATCGAAACCTGGTTTAATCGTCTGTTTCAGTGTGGTACCACATTACTATATGATCCAAACCAGAAAATAACCCAGGATCTGTTCAACGAGTATGTGACGTGTGCGAAAGTATGAGTCTGATGAGGTCTAATCCCAGACCAATCCCAGACTTAACTTGCGTTATCCTCTAAAATATTGATCGAAACCAGGTTTAATCGACTGTTTCAGTGTGGTTCCACATTACTACCTGATCCAAACCAGAAAAAACCCAGGATCCGTTCAAGAAGTATGTGAAGAATGCGAAAGTATGAGTCCGATCAGTGAAAATCTCAGGCCTTACCTAGACCTAACATGCGTTGTCCTCTAAAATATTGATCCAAACCAGGTATAATGGACTGTTTCAGTGTGGTACCACACTACTACGTGATGCAATCCAGAAAAAGCCCAGGATGTAGCCATGAAGTATGAGAAATATGCGAAAGTATGAGCCTGATGAGGGCAAATCCTAGACCTAACCCAGACCTAACATGCGTTAGCCTCTAAAATATTTGTCAAGACCAGGTTTAATTGAATGTTTCAGTGTGGTACCACATTACTACGTGATGCAATACTGAAAAAGCCCTGGATCTAGCCATCAAGTTTGAGAAATATGCGAAAGAATGAGCTTGATGAGGGCAAATCCCAGACCTAACTTTGACCTAACATGAATTATTCTCTAAAATATTGATCGAAACCAGATTTAATTGACCGCTTCAGTGTGGTACCACATTACTACGTGATCCAAACCAGAAAAAACCCAGGATCCGTTCAAGAAGTATGTGAAGAATGCGAAAGTATGAGTCCGATCAGTGAAAATCTCAGGCCTTACCTAGACCTAACATGCGTTGTCCTCTAAAATATTGATGGAAACCAGGTTTCATTGTCTGTTTCAGTGTGGTACTACATTACTACGTGATGCAATCCAGAAAAAGCCCAGGATCTAGCCATCAAGTATGAGAAATATGCGAATGAATGAGCCTGATGAGAGCAAATCCCAGACCTAACCTAGACCTAACATGCGTTATCCTCTAAAATATTGATCCAAACCAGGTTTCATTGACTGTTTCAGTGTGGTACCACACTACTTCGTGATCCAAACCAGAAAAAACCCAGGATCTGTTCAACAAGTATGTGAAAAACGCGAAACTGTGAGCCTGATGAGGGCAAATCTTAGACCTAACCCAGACCTAAGATGCGTTACCCTCTAAAATATTTATCCAGACGAGGTTTCATTGAATGTTTCAATGTGGTACCACTTTACTACGTGATCCAATCCAGAAATAGGCCAGGATCTAGCCATGAAGTATGAGAAATATGCGAAAGTAAGAGCCTGATTAGGGCATATCCTAGACCTATCCCAGACCTAACTTGCGTTATCCTCTAAAATATTGATCGAATCCAGGTTAAATTGACTGTTTCAGCGTGGTACCACATTACTACGTGACACAATCCAGAAACAGCCCAGCATCTAGCCATGAAGTATGAGAAATATACGAAAGAATGAGCCTGATGAGAGCAAATCCCAGACCTAACCTTGACCTGACATGAATTATTCTCTAAAATATTGATCGAAACCTGCTTTAATCGACTGTTTCAGTGTGGTACCACATTACTATGTGATCCAAACCAGAAAATAACCCAGGATCTGTTCAACGAGTACGTGAAGTGTGCGAAAGTATGAGTCTGATGAGGTCAAATCCCAGACCTATCCCAGTCCTAACTTGCGTTATCCTCTAAAATTTTGATCGAAACGAGGTTTAATTGACCGTTTCAGTGTGGTACCACATTACTACGTGATCCAAACCAGAAAAAACCCAGGATCAGTTCAACAAGTATGTGAAGAATGCGAAAGTATGAGCCTGATGAGGGCAAATCCCAGACCTATCCCAGACCTAACTTGCGTTATCCTCTAAAATATTGATCGAAACCAGGTTTAATTGACCGTTTCAGTGTGGTACCACATTACTACGTGTTCCAAACCAGAAAAAACCCAGGATCCGTTCAACAAGTATGTGAAGAATGCGAAAGTATGAGTCTGATGAGTGAAAATCCCAGGCCTATCCCAGACTTAACTTGCGTTATCCTCTAAAATATTGATCGAATCCAGGTTAAATTGACTGTTTCAGCGTGGTACCACATTACTACGTGACACAATCCAGAAACAGCCCAGCATCTAGCCATGAAGTATGAGAAATATGCGAAAGAATGAGCCTGATGAGAGCAAATCCCAGACCTAACCTTGACCTGACATGAATTATTCTCTAAAATATTGATCGAAACCTGCTTTAATCGACTGTTTCAGTGTGGTACCACATTACTATGTGATCCAAACCAGAAAATAACCCAGGATCTGTTCAACGAGTATGTGAAGTGTTGCGAAAGTATGAGTCTGATGAGGTCAAATCCCAGACCATTCCCAGACCTAACTTGCGTTATCCTCTAAAATATTGATCGAAACCAGCTTTAATCGACTGTTTCAGTGTGGTACCACATTACTACGTGATCCAAACCAGAAAAAACCCAGGTTCTAGCCATCAAGTATGAGAAATATGCGAAAGAATGAGCCTGATGAGAGCAAATCCCAGACCTAACCTAGACCTTACACGCGTTATCCTTTAAAATATTGAGCGAAACCAGGATTAATGGACTGTTTCAGTGTGGTACCACATTACTTCGTGATCCAAACCAGAAAAAACCCAGGATCTGTTCAACAAGTATGTGAAAAACGCTAAACTGTGAGCCTGATGAGGGCAAATCTTAGACCTAACCCAGACCTAAGATGCGCTAACCTCTAAAATATTTATCCAGACCAGGTTTCATTGAATGTTTCAGTGTGGTACCACTTTACTACGTGATCCAATCCAGAAATAGCCCAGGATCTAGCCTTGAAGTATGAGAAATATGCGAAAGTATGAGCCTGATGAGGGCAAATCCTAGACCTAACCCAGACCTAACATGCGTTATCCTCTAAAATATTTATCAAGACCAGGTTTAATTGATTGTTTCAGTGTGGTCCCACATTACTACGTGATCCAAACCAGAAAAAACCCAGGATCTGTTCAACATGTATGAGAAATATGCGAAAGAATGAGCCTGATGTGGGCAAATCCCAGACCTGACCTAGACCTAACATGAATTATTCTCTAAAATATTGATCGAAACCAGGTTTAATTGACAGTTTCAGTGTGGTCCCACATTACTACGTGATCCAAACCAGAAAAAACCCAGGATCCGTTCAACAAGTATGTGAAGAATGCGAAAGTATGAGTCTGATGAGTGAAAATCCCAGGCCTAACCTAGACCTAACATGCGTTGTCCTCTAAAATATTGATGGAAACCAGGTTTCATTGTCTGTTTCAGTGTGGTACTACATTACTACGTGATGCAATCCAGAAGTAGCCCAGGATCTAGCCATCAAGTATGAGAAATATGCGAAAGAATGAGCCTGATGAGAGCAAATCCCAGACCTGACCTAGACCTAACATGAATTATTCTCTAAAATATTGATCGAAACCAGGTTTAATTGACAGTTTCAGTGTGGTCCCACATTACTACGTGATCCAAACCAGAAAAAACCCAGGATCCGTTCAACAAGTATGTGAAGAATGCGAAAGTATGAGTCTGATGAGTGAAAATCCCAGGCCTAACCTAGACCTAACATGCGTTATCCTCTAAAATATTGATCGAAACCTGGTTTAATCGACTGTTTCAGTGTGGTACCACATTACTATGTGATCCAAACCAGAAAATAACCCAGGATCTGTTCAAGGAGTATGTGAAGTGTTGCGAAAGTATGAGTCTGATGAGGTCAAATCCCAGACCATTCCCAGACCTAACTTGCGTTGTCCTCTAAGATATTGATGGAAACCAGGTTTAATTGACTGTTTCAGTGTTGTACTTCATTACTACGTGATGCAATCCAGAAAAAGCCCAGGATCTAGCCATCAAGTTTGAGAAATATGCGAAAGAATGAGCCTGATGAGGGCAAATCCCAGACCTAACTTTGACCTAACATGAATTATTCTCTAAAATATTGATCGAAACCAGGTTTAATTGACCGTTTCAGTGTGGTACCACATTACTACGTGATCCAAACCAGAAAAAACCCAGGATCCGTTCAACAAGTATGTGAAAAATGCGAAAGTATGAGTCCGATCAGTGAAAATCTCAGGCCTTACCTAGACCTAACATGCGTTGTCCTCTAAAATATTGATGGAAACCAGGTTTCATTGTCTGTTTCAGTGTGGTACTACATTACTACGTGATGCAATCCAGAAAAAGCCCAGGATCTAGCCATCAAGTATGAGAAATATGCGAATGAATGAGCCTGATGAGAGCAAATCCCAGACCTAACCTAGACCTAACATGCGTTATCCTCTAAAATATTGATGGAAACCAGGTTTCATTGACTGTTTCAGTGTGGTACCACACTACTTCGTGATCCAAACCAGAAAAGACCTAGGATCTGTTCAACAGGTATGTGAAAAACGCGAAACTGTGAGCCTGATGAGGGCAAATCTTAGACCTAACCCAGACCTAAGATGCGTTACCCTCTAAAATATTTATCCAGACGTGGATTCATTGAATGTTTCAATGTGGTACCACTTTACTACGTGATCCAATCCAGAAATAGGCCAGGATCTAGCAATGAAGTATGAGAAATATGCGAAAGTAAGAGCCTGATGAGGGCAAATCCTAGACCTATCCCAGACCTAACTTGCGTTATCCTCTAAAATATTGATCGAATCCAGGTTAAATTGACTGTTTCAGCGTGGTACCACATTACTACGTGACACAATCCAGAAACAGCCCAGCATCTAGCCATGAAGTATGAGAAATATGCGAAAGAATGAGCCTGATGAGAGCAAATCCCAGACCTAACCTTGACCTAACATGAATTATTCTCTAAAATATTGATCGAAACCTGGTTTAATCGACTGTTTCAGTGTGGTACCACATTACTATGTGATCCAAACCAGAAAATAACCCAGGATCTGTTCAACGAGTACGTGAAGTGTGCGAAAGTATGAGTCTGATGAGGTCAAATCCCAGACCTATCCCAGACCTAACTTGCGTTATCCTCTAAAATATTGATCGAAACCAGGTTTAATTGACCGTTTCAGTGTGGTACCACATTACTACGTGATCCAAACCAGAAAAAACCCAGGATCCGTTCAACAAGTATGTGAAGAATGCGAAAGTATGAGTCTGATGAGTGAAAATCCCAGGCCTAACCTAGACCTAACATGCGTTATCCTCTAAAATATTGATCGAAACCTGGTTTAATCGACTGTTTCAGTGTGGTACCACATTACTATGTGATCCAAACCAGAAAATAACCCAGGATCTGTTCAAGGAGTATGTGAAGTGTTGCGAAAGTATGAGTCTGATGAGGTCAAATCCCAGACCATTCCCAGACCTAACTTGCGTTATCCTCTAAAATATTGATCGAAACCAGCTTTAATCGACTGTTTCAGTGTGGTACCACATTACTACGTGATCCAAACCAGAAAAAACCCAGGTTCTAGCCATCAAGTATGAGAAATATGCGAAAGAACGAGCCTGATGAGAGCAAATCCCAGACCTAACCTAGACCTTACATGCGTTATCCTTTAAAATATTGAGCGAAACCAGGTTTAATGGACTGTTTCAGTGTGGTACCACATTACTTCGTGATCCAAACCAGAAAAAACCCAGGATCTGTTCAACAAGTATGTGAAAAACGCTAAACTGTGAGCCTGATGAGGGCAAATCTTAGACCTAACCCAGACCTAAGATGCGCTAACCTCTAAAATATTTATCCAGACCAGGTTTCATTGAATGTTGCAGTGTGGTACTACTTTACTACGTGATCCAATCCAGAAATAGCCCAGGATCTATCCATGAAGTATGAGAAATATGCGAAAGTAAGAGCCTGATGAGGGCAAATCCTAGAACTATCCCAGACCTAACTTGCGTTATCCTCTAAAATATTGATCGAAACCAGGTTTAATTGACTGTTTCAGCGTGGTACCACATTACTACGTGATACAATCCAGAAACAGCCCAGGATCTAGCCTTGAAGTATGAGAAATATGCGAAAGTATGAGCCTCATGAGGGCAAATCCTAGACCAAACCCAGACCTAACATGCGTTATCCTCTAAAATATTTATCAAGACCAGGTTTAATTGATTGTTTCAGTGTGGTCCCACATTACTACGTGATCCAAACCAGAAAAAACCCAGGATCTGTTCAACATGTATGAGAAATATACGAAAGAATGAGCCTGATGTGGGCAAATCCCAGACCTAACCTAGACCTAACATGAATTATTCTCTAAAATATTGATCGAAACCAGGTTTAATTGACTGTTTCAGAGTGGTCCCACATTACTACGTGATCCAAACCAGAAATAACCCAGGATCCGTTCAACAAGTATGTGAAGAATGCGAAAGTATGAGTCTGATGAGTGAAAATCCCAGGCCTAACCTAGACCTAACATGCGTTATCCTCTAAAATATTGATCCAAACCAGGTTCAATGGACTGTTTCAGCGTGGTACCACACTACTACGTGATCCAAACCAGAAAAAACCCAGGATCTGTTCAACAAGTATGTGAAGAATGCGAAAGTATGAGTCTGATGAGTGAAAATCCCAGGCCTAACCTAGACCTAACTTGCGTTGTCCTCTAAGATATTGATGGAAACCAGGTTTAATTGACTGTTTCAGTGTTGTACTTCATTACTACGTGATGCAATCCAGAAGAAGCCCAGGATCTACCCATGAAGTATGAGAAATATGCGAAAGTATGAGCCTGATGAGGGCAAATCCTAGACCTAACCCAAACCTAACATGCGTTATCCTCTAAAATATTTATCAAGACCAGGTTTAATTGAATGTTTCACTGTGGTCCCACATTACTACGTGATCCAAATCAGAAAAAACCCAGGATCTGTTCAACATGTATGAGAAATATACGAAAGAATGAGCCTGATGTGGGCAAATCCCAGACCTAACCTAGACCTAACATGAATTATTCTCTAAAATATTGATCGAAACCAGGTTTAATTGACTGTTTCAGTGTGGTCCCACATTACTACGTGATCCAAACCAGAAATAACCCAGGATCCGTTCAACAAGTGTGTGAAGAATGCGAAAGTATGAGTCTGATGAGTGAAAATCCCAGGCCTAACCTAGACCTAACATGCGTTATCCTCTAAAATATTGATCCAAACCAGGTTTAATGGACTGTTTCAGCGTGGTACCACACTACTACGTGATCCAAACCAGAAAAAACCCAGGATCTGTTCAACAAGTATGTGAAAAACGCGAAAGTATGAGCCTGATGAGGGCAAATCCCAGACATATCCCAGACCTAACTTGCGTTGTCCTGTAAGATATTGATGGTAACCAGGTTTAATTGACTGTTTCAGTGTTGTACTTCATTACTACGTGATGCAATCCAGAGGAAGCCCAGGATCTAGCCATCAAGTATGAGAAATATGCGAAAGAATGAGCCTGATGAGAGCAAATCCCAGACCTGACCTAGACCTAACATGAATTATTCTCTAAAATATTGATCGAAACCAGGTTTAATTGACTGTTTCAGTGTGGTCCCACATTACTACGTGATCCAAACCAGAAAAAACCCAGGATCCGTTCAACAAGTATGTGAAGAATGCGAAAGTATGAGTCTGATGAGTGAAAATCCCAGGCCCAACCTAGACCTAACATGCGTTATCCTCAAAAATATAGATCGAAACCTGGTTTAATCGACTGTTTCAGTGTGGTACCATATTACTATGTGATCCAAATCAGAAAATAACCCAGGATCTGTTCAACGAGTATGTGAAGTGTGCGAAAGTATGAGTCTGATGATATCAAATCCCAGGCCAATCCCAGACCTAACTTGCGTTATCCTTTAAAATATTTATCAAGGCCAGGTTTAATTGATTGTTCCAGTGTGGTCCCACATTACTACGTGATCCAAACCAGAAAAAACCCAGGATCTGTTCAACAAGTATGTGAAAAACGTGAAAGTATGAGCCTGATGAGGGCAAATCCCAGACATATCCCAGACATAACTTGCGTTGTCCTCTAAGATATTGATGGAAACAAGGTTTAATTGACTATTTCAGTGTTGTACTTCATTGCTACGTGATGCAATCCAGAAGAAGCCCAGGATCTAGCCATCAAGTATGAGAAATATGCGAAAGAATGAGCCTGATGAGAGCAAATCCGAGACCTGACCTAGACCTAACATGAATTATTCTCTAAAATATTGATCGAAACCAGGTTTAATTGACTGTTTCAGTGTGGTCCCACATTACAACGTGATCCAAACCAGAAAAAACCCAGGATCCGTTCAACAAGTATGTGAAAAACGCGAAAGAATGAGCCTGATGAGTGAAAATCCCAGGCCTAACCTAGACCTAACATGCGTTATCCTCTAAAATATTGATCCAAACCAGGTATAATGGACTGTTTCAGTGTGGTACCACACTACTACGTGATCCAAACCAGAAGAAGCCCAGGATCTAGCCATCAAGTATGAGAAATATGCGAAAGAATGAGCCTGATGAGAGCAAATCCCAGACCTGAACTAGACCTAACATGAATTATTCTCTAAAATATTGATCGAAACCAGGTTTAATTGACTGTTTCAGTGTGGTCCCACATTACTACGTGATCCAAACCAGAAAAAACCCAGGATCCGTTCAACAAGTATGTAAAGAATGCGAAAGTATGAGTCTGATGAGTGAAAATCCCAGACCTGACCTAGACCTAACATGCGTTATCCTCTAAAATATTGGTCCAAACCAGGTAAAATGGACTGTTTCAGTGTGGTACCACACTACTACGTGATCCAAACCAGAAAAAACCCAGGATCTGTTCAACAAGTATGTGAAAAACGCGAAAGTATGAGCCTGATGAGGGCAAATCCAAGACCTATCCCAGACCTAACTTGCGTTGTCCTCTAAGATATTGATGGAAACCAGGTTTAATTGACTGTTTCAGTGTTGTACTTCATTACTACGTGATGCAATCCAGAAGAAGCCCAGGATCTAGCCATCAAGTATGAGAAATATGCGAAAGAATGAGCCTGATGAGAGCAAATCCCAGACCTGACCTAGACCTAACATGAATTATTCTCTAAAATAATGATCGAAACCAGGTTTCATTGACTGTTTCAGTGTGGTCCCACATTAATACGTGATCCAAACCAGAAAAAACCCAGGATCTGTTCAACAAGTATGTGAAAAACGCGAAAGTATGAGTCTGATGAGGTCAAATCCCAGACCTATCCTAGACTTAACTTGCGTTATCCTCTAAAATATTGATCGAAACCAGGTTTAATCGACTGTTTCAGCGTGGTGCCACATTACTACGTGATACAATCCAGATTCAGCCCAGGATCTAGCCATGAAGTATGAGAAATATGCGAAAGTATGAGCCTGATGAGGGCAAATCCTAGACCTAACCCAAACCTAACATGCGTTATCCTCTAAAATATTTATCAAGACCAGGTTTAATTGAATGTTTCAGTGTGGTAACACATTACTACGTGAACCAAACCAGAAAAAACCCAGGATCCGTTCAACAAGTATGTTAAAACTGCGACAGTATGACCCTGATGAGGGCAAATCCCAGGCCTAACCTAGACCTAACATGCGTTGTCCTCTAGAATATTGATGGGAACCAGGTTTAATTGACTGTTTCAGTGTTGTACTTCATTACTACGTGATGCAATCCAGAAAAAGCCCAGGATCTAGCCATCAAGTATGAGAAATATGCGAAAGAATGAGCCTGATGGGAGCAAATCCCAGACCTAACCTAGACCTAACATGAATTATTCTCTAAAATATTGATCAAAACCAGGTTTATTTGACTGTTTCAGTGTGGTACTACATGACTACGTGATCCAATCCAGAAATAGCCCAGGATCTAGCCATGAAGTATGAGAAATATGCGAAAGTATGAGCCTGATGAGGGCAAATCCTAGACCTAACCCAAACCTAACATGCGTTATCCGCTAAAATATTTATCAAGAAAAGGTTTAATTGAATGTTTCAGTGTGGTACCACATTACTACGTGAACCATACCAGAAAAAACCCAGGATCCGTTCAACAAGTATGTTAAAACTGCGACAGTATGACCCTGATGAGGGCAAATCCCAGGCCTAACCTAGACCTAACATGCGTTGTCCTCTAGAATATTGATGGAAACCAGGTTTATTTGACTGTTTCAGTGTGGTACTACATGACTACGTGATCCAATCCAGAAATAGCCCAGGATCTAGCCATGAAGTATGAGAAATATGCGAAAGTATGAGCCTGATGAGGGCAAATCCTAGACCTAACCCAGACCTAACATGCGTTATTCTCTAAAATATTTATCAAGACCAGGTTTAATTGAATGTTTCAGTGTGGTACCACAATACTACGTGATCCAAACCAGAAAAAACCCAGGATCCGTTCAACAAGTATGTGAAGAATGCGAAAGTATGAGTCTGATCAGTGAAAATCCCAGACCTAACCTAGACCTAACATGCGTTATCCTCTATAATATTGAGCGAAACCAGGTTTAATGGACTGTTTCAGTGTGGTACCACACTACTTCGTGATCCAAACAGAGAAAGCCCAGGATCTGTTCAAGAAGTATGTGAAAAACGCTAAACTGTGAGCCTGATGAGGGCAAATCTTAGACCTAACCCAGACCTAAGATGCGTTATCCTCTAAAATATTTATCCAGACCAGGTTTCATTGACTGTTTCAGCGTGGTACCTCATTACTACGTGATCCAATCCAGAAACAGCCCAGGATCTAGCCATGAAGTATGAGAAATATGCGAAAGTATGAGCCTGATGAGGGCAAATCCTAGACCTAACCCAGACCTAACATGCGTTATCCTCTAAAATATTTATCAAGATCAGGTTTAATTGATTGTTTCAGTGTGGTCCCACATTACTACGTGATCCAAACCAGAAAAAACCCAGGATCTGTTCAACATGTATGAGAAATATGCGAAAGAATGAGCCTGATGAGAGCAAATCCCAGACCTAAGTTAGACCTAACATGAATTATTCTCTAAAATATTGATCGAAGCCAGGTTTACTTGACTGTTTCAGTGTGGTCCCACATTACTACGTGATCCAAACCAGAAAAACCCCAGGATCTGTTCAACAAGTATGTGAAAAACGCGAAAGTATGAGTCTGATGAGGTCAAATCCCAGACCTATCCCAGACTTAACTTGCGTTATCCTCTGAAACATTGATCGAAACCAGGTTTAATCGACTGTTTCAGCGTGGTGCCACATTACTACGTGATACAATCCAGAATCAGCCCAGGATCTAGCCATGAAGTATGAGAAATATGCGAAAGTATGAGCCCGATGAGGGCAAATCCTAGACCTAACCCAAACCTAACATGCGTTATCCTCTAAAATATTTATCAAGACCAGGTTTAATTGAATGTTTCAGTGTGGTAACACATTACTACGTGAACCAAACCAGAAAAAACCCAGGATCCGTTCAACAAGTATGTTAAAACTGCGACAGTATGACCCTGATGAGGGCAAATCCCTGGCCTAAACTAGACCTAACATGCGTTGTCCTCTAGAATATTGATGGAAACCAGGTTTAATTGACTGTTTCAGTGTTGTACCACACTAATGCGTGAACCAAACCAGAAAAAACCCAGGATCCGTTCAACAAGTATGTTAAAACTGCGACAGTATGACCCTGATGAGGGCAAATCCCAGACCTAACTTAGACCTTAACATGCGTTGTCCTCTAGAATATTGATGGAAACCAGGTTTAATTGACTGTTTCTGTGTTGTACTTCATTACTACGTGATGCAATCCAGAAAAAGCCCAGGATCTAGCAATCAAGTATGAGAAATATGCGAAAGAATGAGCCTGA
Source organism: Colletes latitarsis (assembly GCF_051014445.1). NCBI lineage: Eukaryota > Metazoa > Arthropoda > Insecta > Hymenoptera > Colletidae > Colletes > Colletes latitarsis. The sequence goes on along the minus strand of NW_027488370.1, from coordinate 8,841,057 downwards.
TGAGAGCAAATCCCAGACCTAACCTAGACCTAACATGAATTATTCTCTAAAATATTGATCGAAAACAGGTTTAATTGACTGTTTCAGCGTGGTACCACATTACTACGTGATACAATCCAGAAACAGCCCAGGATCTAGCCATGAAGTATGAGAAATATGCGAAAGTATGAGCCTGATGAGGGCAAATCTTAGACCTAACCCAGACCTAAGATGCGTTATCCTCTAAAATATTTATCCAGACCAGGTTTCATTGAATGTTTCAGTGTGGTACCACTTTACTACCTGATACAATCCAGAAACAGCCCAGCATCTAGCCATGAAGTATGAGAAATATGCGTAAGTATGAGCCTGATGAGGGCAAATCCTAGACCTAACCCAAACGTAACATGCGTTATCCTCTAAAATATTTATCAAGAAAAGGTTTAATTGAATGTTTCAGTGTGGTACCACATTACTACGTGAACCATACCAGAAAAAACCCAGGATCCGTTCAACAAGTATGTTAAAACTGCGACAGTATGACCCTGATGAGGGCAAATCCCAGGCCTAACCTAGACCTAACATGCGTTGTCCTCTAGAATATTGATGGAAACCAGGTTTAATTGACTGTTTCTGTGTTGCACTTCATTACTACAGAATGCAATCCAGAAAAAGCCCAGGATCTAGCCATCAAGTATGAGAAATATGCGAAAGAATGAGGCTGATGAGAGCAAATCCCAGACCTAACCTAGACCTAACATGAATTATTCTCTAAAATATTGATCGAAACCAGGTTTAATTGACTGTTTCAGCGTGGTACCACATTACTACGTGATACAATCCAGAAACAGCCCAGGATCTAGCCATGAAGTATGAGAAATATGCGAAAGAATGAGCCTGATGAGAGCAAATCCCAGACCCAACATGAATTATTCTCTAAAATATTGATCGAAACCTGGTTTAATTGACTGTTTCAGTGTGGTCCCACATTACTACGTGATCCAAACCAGAAAAAACCCAGGATCTGTTCAACAAGTATGTGAAAAACGCGAAAGTATGAGCCTGATGAGGGCAAATCCCAGACATATCCCAGACCTAACTTGTGTTGTCCTCTAAGATATTGATGGAAACCAGGTTTAATTGACTGTTTCAGTGTTGTACTTCATTACTACGTGATGCAATCCAGAAAAAGCCCAGGATCTAGCCATCAAGTATGAGAAATATGCGAAAGAATGAGCCTGATGAGAGCAAATCCCAGACCTAACCTAGACCTAACATGAATTATTCTCTAAAATATTGATCGAAACCAGGTTTAATTGACTGTTTCAGTGTGGTCCCACATTACTACGTGATCCAAACCAGAAAAAACCCAGGATCCGTTCAACAAGAATGTGAAGAATGCGAAGTTATGAGTCCGATGAGTGAAAATCCCAGGCCTAAACTGGACCTAACATGCGTTATCCTCAAAAATATTGATCGAAACCTGGTTTAATCGACTGTTTCAGTGTGGTACCACATTACTATGTGATCCAAACCAGAAAATAACCCAGGATCTGTTCAACAAGTATGTGAAAAACGCGAAAGTATGAGTCTGATGATGTCAAATCCCAGACCTATCCCAGACTTAACTTGAGTTATCCTCTAAAATATTGATCGAAACCAGGTTTAATCGACTGTATCAGCGTGGTACCACATTACTACGTGATACAATCCAGAAACACCCCAGGATCTAGCCATGAAGTATGTGAAATATGCGAAAGTATGAGCCTGATGACGGCAAATCCTAGACCTAACCCAAACCTAACATGCGTTATCTTCTAAAATATTTATCCAGACCAGGTTTCATTGAATGTATCAGTGTGGTACCACTTTACTACCTGATACAATCCAGAGACAGCCCAGGATCTAGCCATGAAGTATGAGAAATATGCGAAAGTATGAGCCTGATGAGGGCCAAACCTCAGACCTAACCCAAACCTAACACGCGTCATCCTCTAAAATATTTATCAAGAAAAGGTTTAATTGAATGTTTCAGTGCGGTACCACATTACTACGTGAACCAAACCAGAAAAAACCCAGGATCCGTTCAACAAGTATGTTAAAACTGCCACAGTATGACTCTGATGAGGGCAAATCCCAGGCCTAACCTAGACCTAACATGCGTTGTCCTCTAGAATATTGATGGAAACCAGGTTTCATTGACTGTTTCAGTGTGGTACTACATTACTACGTGACGCAATCCAGAAAAAGCCCAGGATCTAGCCATCAAGTATGAGAAATATGCGAAAGAATGAGCCTGATGAGAGCAAATCCCAGACCTAACCTAGACCTAACATGCGTTATCCTCTAAAATATTGAGCGAAACCAGGTTTAATGGACTGTTTCAGTGACGTACCACACTACTTCGTGATCCAAACCAGAAAAAGCCCAGGATCTGTTCAACAAGTATGTGAAAAACGCTAAACTGTGAGCCTGATGAGGGCAAATGTTAGACCTAACCCAGACATAAGATGCGTTATCCTCTAAAATATTTATCCAGACCAGGTTTCATTGAATGTTTCAGTGTGGTACCACTTTACTACGTGATCCAATCCAGAAATAGCCCAGAATCTAGCCATGAAGTATGAGAAATATGCGAAAGTAAGAGCCTGATGAGGGCAAATCCTAGACCTATCCCAGACCTAACTTGCGTTATCCTCTAAAATATTGATCGAAACCAGGTTTAATTGACTGTTTCAGCGTGGTACCTCATTACTACGTGATCCAATCCAGAAACAGCCCAGGATCTAGCCATGAAGTATGAGAAATATGCGAAAGTATGAGCCTGATGAGGGCAAATCCTAGACCTAACCCAGACCTAACATGCGTTATCCTCTAAAATATTTATCAAGATCAGGTTTAATTGATTGTTTCAGTGTGGTCCCACATTACTACGTGATCCAAACCAGAAATAACCCAGGATCCGTTCAACAAGTATGTGAAGAATGCGAAAGTATGAGTCTGATGAGTGAAAATCCCAGGCCTAACCTAGACCTAACATGCGTTATCCTCTAAAATATTGATCCAAACCAGGTTTAATGGACTGTTTCAGCGTGGTACCACACTACTACGTGATCCATACCAGAAAAAACCCAGGATCTGTTCAACAAGTATGTGAAAAACGCGAAAGTATGAGCCTGATGAGGGCAAATCCCAGACATATCCCAGACCTAACTTGCGTTGTCCTCTAAGATATTGATGGAAACCAGGTTTAATTGACCGTTTCAGTGTTGTACTTCATTACTACGTGATGCAATCCAGAAGAAGCCCAGGATCTAGCCATCAAGTATGAGAAATATGCGAAAGAATGAGCCTGATGAGAGCAAATCCCAGAACTGACCTAGACCTAACATGAATTATTCTCTAAAATATTGATCGAAACCAGGTTTAATTGACTGTTTCAGTGTGGTCCCACATTACTACGTGATCCAAACCAGAAAAAACCCAGGATCCGTTCAACAAGTATGTGAAGAATGCGAAAGTATGAGTCTGATGAGTGAAAATCCCAGGCCTAACCTAGACCTAACATGCGTTATCCTCAAAAATATTGATCGAAACCTGGTTTAATCGACTGTTTCAGTGTGGTACCACATTACTATGTGATCCAAATCAGAAAATAACCCAGGATCTGTTCAACGAGTATGTGAAGTGTGCGAAAGTATGAGTCTGATGATATCAAATCCCAGGCCAATCCCAGACCTAACTTGCGTTATCCTTTAAAATATTTATCAAGGCCAGGTTTAATTGATTGTTTCAGTGTGGTCCCACATTACTACGTGATCCAAACCAGAAAAAACCCAGGATCCGTTCAACAAGTATGTGAAAAACGCGAAAGAATGAGCCTGTTGAGGGCAAATCCCAGACATATCCCAGACCTAACTTGCGTTGTCCTCTAGGATATTGATGGAAACCAGGTTTAATTGACTGATTCAGTGTTGTACTTCATTACTACGTGATGCAATCCAGAAGAAGCCCAGGATCTAGCCATCAAGTATGAGAAATATGCGAAAGAATGAGCCTGATGAGAGCAAATCCCAGACCTGACCTAGACCTAACATGAATTATTCTCTAAAATATTGATCGAAACCAGGTTTAATTGACTGTTTCAGTGTGGTCCCACATTACTACGTGATCCAAACCAGAAAAAACCCAGGATCCGTTCAACAAGTTTGTAAAGAATGCGAAAGTATGAGTCTGATGAGTGAAAATCCCAGGCCTAACCTAGACCTAACATGCGTTATCCTCAAAAATATTGATCGACACCTGGTTTAATCGACTGTTTCAGTGTGGTACCACATTACTATGTGATCCAGACCAGAAAATAACCCAGGATCTGTTCAACGAGTATGTGAAGTGTGCGAAAGTATGAGTCGGATGATGTCAAATCCCAGACCAATCCCAGACTTAACTTGCGTTATCCTCTAAAATATTGATCGAAACCAGGTTTAATCGACTGTTTCAGTGTGGTACCACATTACTACGTGATCCAAACCAGAAAAAACCCACGATCCGTTCAACAAGTATGTGAAGACTGCGAAAGTATGAGTCTGATGAGTGAAAATCCCAGACCTAACCTAGACCTAACATGCGTTATCCTCTAAAATATTGGTCCAAACCAGGTATAATGGACTGTTTCAGTGTGGTACCACACTACTACGTGATCCAAACCAGAAAAAACCCAGGATCTGTTCAACAAGTATGTGAAAAACGCGAAAGTATGAGCCTGATGAGGGCAAATCCAAGACCTATCCCAGACCTAACTTGCGTTGTCCTCTAAGATATTGATGGAAACCAGGTTTAATTGACTGTTTCAGTATTGTACTTCATTACTACGTGATGCAATCCAGAAGAAGCCCAGGATCTAGCCATCAAGTATGAGAAATATACGAAAGAATGAGCCTGATGAGAGCAAATCCCAGACCTGACCTAGACCTAACATGAATTATTCTCTAAAATAATGATCGAAACCAGGTTTCATTGACTGTTTCAGTGTGGTCCCACATTAATACGTGATCCAAACCAGAAAAAACCCAGGATCTGTTCAACAAGTATGTGAAAAACGCGAAAGTATGAGTCTGATGAGGTCAAATCCCAGACCTATCCTAGACTTAACTTGCGTTATCCTCTAAAATATTGATCGAAACCAGGTTTAATCGACTGTTTCAGCGTGGTGCCACATTACTACGTGATACAATCCAGATTCAGCCCAGGATCTAGCCATGAAGTATGAGAAATATGCGAAAGTATGAGCCTGATGAGGGCAAATCCTAGACCTAACCCAAACCTAACATGCGTTATTCTCTAAAATATTTATCAAGACCAGGTTTAATTGAATGTTTCAGTGTGGTACTACATGACTACGTGATCCAATCCAGAAATAGCCCTGGATCTAGCCATGAAGTATGAGAAATATGCGAAAGTATGAGCCTGATGAGGGCAAATCCTAGACCTAACCCAGACCTAACATGCGTTGTCCTCTAGAATATTGATGGGAACCAGGTTTAATTGACTGTTTCAGTGTTGTACTTCATTACTACGTGATGCAATCCAGAAAAAGCCCAGGATCTAGCCATCAAGTATGAGAAATATGCGAAAGAATGAGCCTGATGGGAGCAAATCCCAGACCTAACCTAGACCTAACATGAATTATTCTCTAAAATATTGATCAAAACCAGGTTTATTTGACTGTTTCAGTGTGGTACTACATGACTACGTGATCCAATCCAGAAATAGCCCTGGATCTAGCCATGAAGTATGAGAAATATGCGAAAGTATGAGCCTAATGAGGGCAAATCCTAGACCTAACCCAGACCTAACATGCGTTATTCTCTAAAATATTTATCAAGACCAGGTTTAATTGAATGTTTCAGTGTGGTACCACAATACTACGTGATCCAAACCAGAAAAAACCCAGGATCCGTTCAACAAGTATGTGAAGAATGCGAAAGTATGAGTCTGATGAGTGAAAATCCCAGACCTAACCTAGATCTAACATGCGTTATCCTCTAAAATATTGAGCGAAACCAGGTTTAATGGACTGTTTCAGTGTGGTACCACACTACTTCGTGATCCAAACAGAGAAAGCCCAGGATCTGTTCAAGAAGTATGTGAAAAACGCTAAACTGTGAGCCTGATGAGGGCAAATCTTAGACCTAACCCAGACCTAAGATGCGTTATCCTCTAAAATATTTATCCAGACCAGGTTTCATTGACTGTTTCAGCGTGGTACCACATTACTACGTGATACAATCCAGAAACAGCCCAGGATCTAGCCATGAAGTATGAGAAATATGCGAAAGAATGAGCCTGATGAGAGCAAATCCCAGACCTAACATGAATTATTATCTAAAATATTGATCGAAAGCTGGTTTAATTGACTGTTTCAGTGTGGTCCCACATTACTACGTGATCCAAACCAGAAAAAACCCAGGATCTGTTCAACAAGTATGTGAAAAACGCGAAAGTATGAGCCTGATGAGGGCATATCCCAGACATATCCCAGACCTAACTTGCGTTGTCCTCTAAGATATTGATGGAAACCAGGTTTAATTGACTGTTTCAGTGTTGTACTTCATTACTACGTGATGCAATCCAGAAAAAGCCTAGGATCTAGCCATCAAGTATGAGAAATATGCGAAAGAATGAGCCTGATGAGAGCAAATCCCAGACCTAACCTAGACCTAACATGAATTATTCTCTAAAATATTGATCGAAACCAGGTTTAATTGACTGTTTCAGTGTGGTCCCACATTACTACGTGATCCAAACCAGAAAAAACCCAGGATCCGTTCAACAAGAATGTGAAGAATGCGAAGTTATGAGTCCGATGAGTGAAAATCCCAGGCCTAAACTAGACCTAACATGCGTTATCCTCAAAAATATTGATCGAAACCTGGTTTAATCGACTGTCTCAGTGTGGTACCACATTACTATGTGATCCAAACCAGAAAATAACCCAGGATCTGTTCAACAAGTATGTGAAAAACGCGAAAGTATGAGTCTGATGAGGTCAAATCCCAGACCTATCCCAGACTTAACTTGTGTTATCCTCTAAAATATTGATCGAAACCAGGTTTAATCGACTGTATCAGCGTGGTACCACATTACTACGTGATACAATCCAGAAACACCCCAGGATCTAGCCATGAAGTATGTGAAATATGCGAAAGTATGAGCCTGATGAGGGCAAATCCTAGACCTAACCCAAACCTAACATGCGTTATCCTCTAAAATATTTATCAAGACCAGGTTTAATTGAATGTTTCAGTGTGGTACCACATTACTACGCGAACCAAACCAGAAAAAACCCAGGATCCGTTCAACAAGTATGTGAAGAATGCGAAAGTATGAGTCTGATCAGTGAAAATCTCAGGCCTTACCTAGACCTAACTTGCGTTGTCCTCTAAAATAATGTTGGAAACCAGGTTTCATTGACTGTTTCAGTGTGGTACCACACTACTTCGTGATCCAAACCAGAGAGAGCCCAGGATCTGTTCAAGAAGTATGTGAAAAACGCTAAACTGTGAGCCTGATGAGGGCAAATCTTAGACCTAACCCAGACCTAAGATGCGTTATCCTCTAAAATATTTATCCAGACCAGGTTTCATTGAATGTTTCAGTGTGGTACCACTTTACTACCTGATACAATCCAGAGACAGCCCAGGATCTAGCCATGAAGTATGAGAAATATGCGAAAGTATGAGCCTGATGAGAGCCAAACCTCAGACCTAACCCAAACCTAACACGCGTTATCCTCTAAAATATTTATCAAGAAAAGGTTTAATTGAATGTTTCAGTGCGGTACCACGTTACTACGTGAACCAAACCAGAAAAAACCCAGGATCCGTTCAACAAGTATGTTAAAACTGCCACAGTATGACTCTGATGAGGGCAAATCCCAGGCCTAACCTAGACCTAACATGCGTTGTCCTCTAGAATATTAATGGAAACCAGGTTTCATTGACTGTTTCAGTGTGGTACTACATTACTACGTGACGCAATCCAGAAAAAGCCCAGGATCTAGCCATCAAGTATGAGAAATATGCGAAAGAATGAGCCTGATGAGAGCAAATCCCAGACCTAACCTAGACCTAACATGCGTTGTCCTCTAGAATATTGATGGAAACCAGGTTTAATTGACTGTTTCTGTGTTGTACTTCATTACTACGTGATGCAATCCAGAAAAAGCCCAGGATCTAGCAATCAAGTATGAGCAATATGCGAAAGAATGAGCCTGATGAGAGCAAATCCTAGACCTAACCTAGACCTAACATGAATTATTCTCTAAAATATTGATCGAAACCAGGTTTAATTGACTGTTTCAGCGTGGTACCACATTACTACGTGATACAGTCCAGAAACAGCCCAGGATCTAGCCATGAAGTATGAGAAATATGCGAAAGAATGAGCCTGATGAGAGCAAATCCCAGACCTAACCTAGACCTAACATGAATTATTCTCTAAAATATTGATCGAAACCAGGTTTAATTGACTGTTTCAGTGTGGTCCCACATTACTACGTGATCCAAACCAGAAAAAACCCAGGATCCGTTCAACAAGAATGTGAAAAACGCGACAGTATGAGCCTGATGAGGGCAAATCCCAGACATATCCCAGACCTAACTTGCGTTGTCCTCTAAGATATTGATGGAAACCAGGTTTAATTGACTGTTTCAGTGTTGTACTTTATTACTACGTGATGCAATCCAGAAAAAGCCCAGGATCTAGGCATCAAGTATGAGAAATATGCGAAAGAATGAGCCTGATGAGAGCAAATCCCAGACCTAACCTAGACCTAACATGAATTATTCTCTAAAATATTGATCGAAACCAGGTTTAATTGACTGTTTCAGTGTGGTCCCACATTACTACGTGATCCAAACCAGAAAAAACCCAGGATCCGTTCAACAAGAATGTGAAGAATGCGAAAGTATGAGTCCGATGAGTGAAAATCCCAGTCCTAACCTAGACCTAACATGCGTTATCCTCAAAAATATTGATCGAAACCTGGTTTAATCGACTGTTTCAGTGTGGTACCACATTACTATGTGATCCAAACCAGAAAATAACCCAGGATCTGTTCAACAAGTATGTGAAAAACGCGAAAGTATGAGTCTGATGAGGTCAAATCCCAGACCTATCCCAGACTTAACTTGGGTTATCCTCTAAAATATTGATCGAAACCAGGTTTAATCGACTGTTTCAGCGTGGTACCACATTACTACGTGATACAATCCAGAAACAGCCCAGGATCTAGCCATGAAGTATGTGAAATATGCGAAAGTATGAGCCTGACGAGGGCAAATCCTAGACCTAACCCAAACCTAATATGCGTTATCCTCCCAGAATATTTATCAAGACCAGGTTTAATTGAATGTTTCAGTGTGGTACCACATTACTACGAGAACCAAACCAGAAAAAACCCAGGATCCGTTCAACAAGTATGTGAAGAATGCGAAAGTATGATTCTGATCAGTGAAAATCTCAGACCTTACCTAGACCTAACTTGCGTTGTCCTCTAAAATATTGATGGAAACCAGGTTTCATTGACTGTTTCAGTGTGGTACTACATTACTACGTGATGCAATCCAGAAAAAGCCCAGGATCTAGCCATCAAGTATGAGAAATATGCGAAAGAATGAGCCTGATGAGAGCAATTCCCAGACCTAACCTAGACCTAACATGCGTTATCCTCTAAAATATTGATCGAAACCAGGTTTAATGGACTGTTTGAGTGTGGTACCACACTACTTCGTGATCCAAACCAGAGAAAGCCCAGGATCTGTTCAAGAAGTATGGGAAAAACGCTAAACTGTGAGCATGATGAGGGCAAATCTTAGACCTAACCCAGACCTAAGATGCGTTATCCTCTAAAATATTTATCCAGACCAGGTTTCATTGAATGTTTCAGTGTGGTACCACTTTACTACCTGATACAATCCAGAAACAGCCCAGGATCTAGCCATGAAGTTTGAGAAATATGCGAAAGTATGAGCCTGATGAGGGCCAAACCTCAGACCTAACCCAAACCTAACATGCGTTATCCTCCAAAATATTTATCAAGAAAAGGTTTAATTGAATGTTTCAGTGTGGTACCACATTACTACGTGAACCAAACCAGAAAAAACCCAGGATCCTTTCAACAAGTATGTTAAAACTGCGACAGTATGACTCTGATGAGGGCAAATCCCAGGCCTAACCTAGACCTAACATGCGTTATCCTCTAAAATATTGATCGAAACCAGGTTTACTTGACTGTTTCAGTGTGGTCCCACATTACTACGTGATCCAAACCAGAAAAAACCCAGGATCTGTTCAACAAGTATGTGAAAAACGCGAAAGTATGAGTCTGATGAGGTCAAATCCCAGACCTATCCCAGACTTAACTTGCGTTATCCTATAAAATATTGATCGAAACCAGGTTTAATCGACTGTTTCAGCGTGGTGCCACATTACTACGTGATCCAAACCAGAAAAAAACCAGGATCTAGCCATCAAGTATGTGAAGAATGCGAAGGTATGAGTCTGATGAGTGAAAATCCCAGGCCTAACCTAGACCTAACATGCGTTATCCTCAAAAATATTGATCGACACCTGGTTCAATCGACTGTTTCAGTGTGGTACCACATTACTATGTGATCCAGACCAGAGAATAACCCAGGATCTGTTCAACGAGTATGTGAAGTGTGCGAAAGTATGAGTCTGATGATGTCAAATCCCAGACCAATCCCAGAATTAACTTGCGTTATCCTCTAAAATATTGATCGAAACCAGGTTTAATCGACTGTTTCAGTGTGGTACCACATTACTACGTGATCCAAACCAGAAAAAACCGAGGATCTGGCCAACAAGTATGTGAAATACGCGAAAGTACCAGACAGATGACGGGAAATCCTAGAATTAACCGTGACATAACCGGCGTTATCCTCTAAAATACTAATCGCAATCAGGTTTAATTGACTGTTTCAGTGTGGTACCACATTACTACGGGATCCAAATCAGAAATCGGCCAGGATCTGGCCAAGAAGTTTGCGAAAAATGCGAAAGTACGAGCCAGATGAGGGCAAATACCAGACCTAACCCAGACATTACCGGCGATATCCTCTAAAATATAAATCGCAAACAGGTTTAATTGACTGTTTCGGTGTGGAACCACATTACGACGGGATCCAATCCACAAAAAACCCAAGATCTGGCCAACAAGTATGCGAAAAATGCGAAAGTACGAGCCAGATGCGGGAAAATACCAGACCTAACCCAGACATCACCGGCGTTATCCTATAAAATATTAATCGCTGCCGGGTTTAATTGACCGTTTCGGTGTGGAACCACATTGCTACGGGATCAAAACCTGAAGAATCCCAGGATTTGGTCAACAAGTATGCGAAAAACACGAATGTAGGAGCCAGATGATTGCAAATACCAGAACTAACCCAGACATTACCAGCGTTATCCTCTAAAATACTAATAGGAACCAGCTTCTATTGACTGTTTCAGTGTGGTGCCACATTACTACGTAATCCAGACCAGAAAAAGGCCAGGATCTGGTCAACAAGTATGCGAAAAACGCGAAAGTACAAGCCAGATGAGGACAAATCCCAGACCTACCCGAGAGATAACCGGCGTTTTCCTCTAAAGTATTAATCGCAACCAGTTTAATTGACTGTTTCGGTGTGGAACCTCATTACTACGGGATACAAACCAGAAAAAACCCAGGATCTGGCCAACAAGTATGCGAAAAATGCGAATGTACGAGCCAGATGGGGGCAAATACCAGACCTAACCCAGACATAACCGGCGATATCCTGTAAAATATTAATCGCATACAGGTTTAATTGACTGTTTCGGTGTGGAACCACGTTACTACGTGGTCCAAGCCAGAAAAAGGCCAGGATCTGGCCAACAAGTTTGCGAAAAATGCGAAAGTACGAGCCAGATGATTGCAAATACCAGAACTGTCCCAGACATAACCAGCGTTATCCTCTAAAATATTATCCGCAACGAGGTTTAATTGACTGTTTCGGTGTGGTACAACATTCCTACGTGGTCCATGCCAGAAAAAGTCCAGGAACTGGCCAACAAGTATGCGAAAAACGCGAAAATACAAGCCAGATGAGGACAAATCCCAGACCTACCCGAGAGATAACCGGCGTTATCCTCTAAGGTATTAATCGCAACCAGTTTAATTGACTGTTTCAGTGTGGAACCTCATTACTACGGGATACAAACCAGAAAAAACCCAGGATCTGGCCAACAAGTATGCGAAAGACGCGAAAGTATATGCCAGATGATAGCAAATACCAGAACTAACCCAGACATAACCAGCGATATCCTCTAAAATACTTATCGCAACCGGCTTCTATTGACTGTTTCAGTGTGGTACCACATTACTACGTGATCCAAACAAGAAAAGGGCCAGGATCTGGCCAACAAATGTACGAAAAACGCGAAAGTATGAGCCAGATGATTGCAAATACCAGAACTAACACAGACATAACCACCGTTATCAGCTAAAATACTAATCGGAACCAGCTTTTATTGACTGTTTCAGTGTGGTACCACATTACTACGGGATCCAAATCAGAAATCGGCCAGGATCTGTACAACAAGTATGCGAAATACGCGAAAGTACGAGACAGATGAGGTCAAATACCAGACCTAACCTAGACATAGCCGGCGTTATCCTCTAAAATATTAATCGCAACCAGGTTTAATTGACTGTTTCGCTGTGGAACCACATTACGACGGGATCCAATCCATAAAAAACCCAAGATCTGGCCAACAAGTATGCGAAAAATGCGAAAGTACGAGCCAGATGAGGGAAAATACCAGACCTAACCCAGACATCACCGGCGTTATCCTATAAAATATTAATCGCTGCCGGGTTTAATTGACACTTTCGGTGTGGAACCACATTACTACGGGATCCAAACCTGAAAAGACCCAGGATCTGGCCGACAACTATGCGAAAAATGCGAATGTACGAGCCAGATGAGGGCAAATACCAGACCTAACCCAGACATAACCGGCGATATCCTCTAAAATATAAATCGCAAACAGGTTTAATTGACTGTTTCGGTGTGGAACCACATTACGACGGGATCCAATCCACAAAAAACCCAAGATCTGGCCAACAAGTATGCGAAAAATGCGAAAGTACGAGCCAGATGCGGGAAAATACCAGACCTAACCCAGACATCACCGGCGTTATCCTATAAAATATTAATCGCTGCCGGGTTTAATTGACCGTTTCGGTGTGGAACCACATTGCTACGGGATCAAAACCTGAAGAATCCCAGGATTTGGTCAACAAGTATGCGAAAAACACGAATGTAGGAGCCAGATGATTGCAAATACCAGAACTAACCCAGACATTACCAGCGTTATCCTCTAAAATACTAATTGGAACCAGCTTCTATTGACTGTTTCAGTGTGGTGCCACATTACTACGTAATCCAGACCAGAAAAAGGCCAGGATCTGGTCAACAAGTATGCGAAAAACGCGAAAGTACAAGCCAGATGAGGACAAATCCCAGACCTACCCGAGAGATAACCGGCGTTATCCTCTAAAGTATTAATCGCAACCAGTTTAATTGACTGTTTCGGTGTGGAACCTCATTACTACGGGATACAAACCAGAAAAAACCCAAGATCTGGCCAACAAGTATGCGAAAAATGCGAATGTACGAGCCAGATGGGGGCAAATACCAGACCTAACCCAGACATAACCGGCGATATCCTGTAAAATATTAATCGCATACAGGTTTAATTGACTGTTTCGGTGTGGAACCACGTTACTACGTGGTCCAAGCCAGAAAAAGGCCAGGATCTGGCCAACAAGTTTGCGAAAAATGCGAAAGTACGAGCCAGATGATTGCAAATACCAGAACTGTCCCAGACATAACCAGCGTTATCCTCTAAAATATTATCCGCAACGAGGTTTAATTGACTGTTTCGGTGTGGTACAACATTCCTACGTGGTCCATGCCAGAAAAAGTCCAGGAACTGGCCAACAAGTATGCGAAAAACGCGAAAATACAAGCCAGATGAGGACAAATCCCAGACCTACCCGAGAGATAACCGGCGTTATCCTCTAAGGTATTAATCGCAACCAGTTTAATTGACTGTTTCGGTGTGGAACCTCATTACTACGGGATACAAACCAGAAAAAACCCAGGATCTGGCCAACAAGTATGCGAAAGACGCGAAAGTATATGCCAGATGATAGCAAATACCAGAACTAACCCAGACATAACCAGCGATATCCTCTAAAATACTTATCGCAACCGGCTTCTATTGACTGTTTCAGTGTGGTACCACATTACTACGTGATCCAAACAAGAAAAGGGCCAGGATCTGGCCAACAAATGTACGAAAAACGCGAAAGTATGAGCCAGATGATTGCAAATACCAGAACTAACACAGACATAACCACCGTTATCAGCTAAAATACTAATCGGAACCAGCTTTTATTGACTGTTTCAGTGTGGTACCACATTACTACGGGATCCAAATCAGAAATCGGCCAGGATCTGTACAACAAGTATGCGAAATACGCGAAAGTACGAGACAGATGAGGTCAAATACCAGACCTAACCTAGACATAGCCGGCGTTATCCTCTAAAATATTAATCGCAACCAGGTTTAATTGACTGTTTCGCTGTGGAACCACATTACGACGGGATCCAATCCATAAAAAACCCAAGATCTGGCCAACAAGTATGCGAAAAATGCGAAAGTACGAGCCAGATGAGGGAAAATACCAGACCTAACCCAGACATCACCGGCGTTATCCTATAAAATATTAATCGCTGCCGGGTTTAATTGACACTTTCGGTGTGGAACCACATTACTACGGGATCCAAACCTGAAAAGACCCAGGATCTGGCCGACAACTATGTGAAAAATGCGAATGTACGAGCCAGATGAGGGCAAATACCAGACCTAACCCAGACATAACCGGCGATATCCTCTAAAATATAAATCGCAAACAGGTTTAATTGACTGTTTCGGTGTGGAACCACATTACGACGGGATCCAATCCACAAAAAACCCAAGATCTGGCCAACAAGTATGCGAAAAATGCGAAAGTACGAGCCAGATGCGGGAAAATACCAGACCTAACCCAGACATCACCGGCGTTATCCTATAAAATATTAATCGCTGCCGGGTTTAATTGACCGTTTCGGTGTGGAACCACATTGCTACGGGATCAAAACCTGAAGAATCCCAGGATTTGGTCAACAAGTATGCGAAAAACACGAATGTAGGAGCCAGATGATTGCAAATACCAGAACTAACCCAGACATTACCAGCGTTATCCTCTAAAATACTAATAGGAACCAGCTTCTATTGACTGTTTCAGTGTGGTGCCACATTACTACGTAATCCAGACCAGAAAAAGGCCAGGATCTGGTCAACAAGTATGCGAAAAACGCGAAAGTACAAGCCAGATGAGGACAAATCCCAGACCTACCCGAGAGATAACCGGCGTTATCCTCTAAAGTATTAATCGCAACCAGTTTAATTGACTGTTTCGGTGTGGAACCTCATTACTACGGGATACAAACCAGAAAAAACCCAGGATCTGGCCAACAAGTATGCGAAAAATGCGAATGTACGAGCCAGATGGGGGCAAATACCAGACCTAACCCAGACATAACCGGCGATATCCTGTAAAATATTAATCGCATACAGGTTTAATTGACTGTTTCGGTGTGGAACCACGTTACTACGTGGTCCAAGCCAGAAAAGGCCAGGATCTGGCCAACAAGTTTGCGAAAAATGCGAAAGTACGAGCCAGATGATTGCAAATACCAGAACTGTCCCAGACATAACCAGCGTTATCCTCTAAAATATTATCTGCAACGAGGTTTAATTGACTGTTTCGGTGTGGAACCACATTACGACGGGATCCAATCCACAAAAAACCCAAGATCTGGCCAACAAGTATGCGAAAAACGCGAAAATACAAGCCAGATGAGGACAAATCCCAGACCTACCCGAGAGATAACCGGTGTTATCCTCTAAGGTATTAATCGCAACCAGTTTAATTGACTGTTTCGGTGTGGAACCTCATTACTACGGGATACAAACCAGAAAAAACCCAGGATCTGGCCAACAAGTATGCGAAAGACGCGAAAGTATATGCCAGATGATAGCAAATACCAGAACTAACCCAGACATAACCAGCGATATCCTCTAAAATACTTATCGCAACCGGCTTCTATTGACTGTTTCAGTGTGGTACCACATTACTACGTGATCCAAACAAGAAAAGGGCCAGGATCTGGCCAACAAATGTACGAAAAACGCGAAAGTATGAGCCAGATGATTGCAAATACCAGAACTAACACAGACATAACCACCGTTATCAGCTAAAATACTAATCGGAACCAGCTTTTATTGACTGTTTCAGTGTGGTACCACATTACTACGGGATCCAAATCAGAAATCGGCCAGGATCTGTACAACAAGTATGCGAAATACGCGAAAGTACGAGACAGATGAGGTCAAATACCAGACCTAACCTAGACATAGCCGGCGTTATCCTCTAAAATATTAATCGCAACCAGGTTTAATTGACTGTTTCGCTGTGGAACCACATTACGACGGGATCCAATCCATAAAAAACCCAAGATCTGGCCAACAAGTATGCGAAAAATGCGAAAGTACGAGCCAGATGAGGGAAAATACCAGACCTAACCCAGACATCACCGGCGTTATCCTATAAAATATTAATCGCTGCCGGGTTTAATTGACACTTTCGGTGTGGAACCATATTACTACGGGATCCAAACCTGAAAAGACCCAGGATCTGGCCGACAACTATGCGAAAAATGCGAATGTACGAGCCAGATGAGGGCAAATACCAGACCTAACCCAGACATAACCGGCGATATCCTGTAAAATATTAATCGCAAACAGGTTTAATTGACTGTTTCGGTGTGGAACCACATTACTACGGGATCCAAACCAGAAAAAACCCAGGATCTGGCCGACAACTATGCGAAAAATGCGAATGTACGAGCCAGATGAGGGCAAATGCCAGACCTAACCCAGACATAACCGGCGATATCCTGTAAAATATTAATCGGACAGGTTCAATTGACTGTTTCGGTGTGGAACCACATTACTACGGGATCCAAACCAGAAAAAACCCCAGGATCTGGCCAACAACTATGCGAAAAACGCGAAAGTATGAACCAGGTGATTGCAAATACCAGAACTATCCCAGACATAACCAGCGTTATCCTCTAAAATATTATCCGCAACGAGGTTTAATTGACTGTTTCGGTGTGGTACAACATTCCTACGTGGTCGATGCCAGAAAAAGTCCAGGAACTGGCCAACAAGTATGCGAAAAACGCGAAAGTACAAGCCAGATGAGGACAAATCCCAGACCTACCCGAGAGATAACCGGCGTTATCCTCTAAAGTATTAATCGCAACCAGTTTAATTGACTGTTTCGGTGTGGAACCTCATTACTACGGGATACAAACCAGAAAAAACCCAGGGTCTGGCCAACAAGTATGCGAAAAACGCGAAAGTATATGCCAGATGATAGCAAATACCAGAACTAACCCAGGCATATCAGCGATATCCTCTAAAATACATATCGCAACCAGCTTCTATTGACTGTTTCAGTGTGGTACCACATTACTACGTGATCCAAACAAGAAAAGGGCCAGGATCTGGCCAACAAATGTACGAAAAACGCGAAAGTATGAGCCAGATGATTGCAAATACCAGAACTAACCCAGATATAACCAGCGTTATCCTCTAAAATACTAATAGGAACCAGCTTCTATTGACTGTTTCAGTGTGGTGCCACATTACTACGTAATCCAAACCAGAAATCGGCCAGGATCTGGCCAACAAGTATGCGAAATACGCGAAAGTCCGAGACAGATGACGGCAAATCCTAGACCTAACCGAGACATAACCGGCGTTATCCTCTAAAATACTAATCGCAACCAGGTTTAATTGACAGCTTCAATGTGGTCCCACATTACTACTTGGTCCAAGTCAGAAAAAGACCAGGATCTGTCCAACAAGTTTGCGAAAAACGCGAAAGTATATGCCAGATGATAGCAAATACCAGAACTAACCCAGACATAACCAGCGATATCCTCTAAAATACTTATCGCAACCAGCTTCTATTGACTGCTTCAGTGTGGTACCACATTACTACGTGATCCAAACCAGAAAAGGGCCAGGATCTGGCCAACAAGTGTACGATAAACGCGAAAGTATGACCCAGATGATTGCAAATACCAGAACTAACACAGACATAACCACCGTTATCCTCTAAAATACTAATCGGAACCAGCTTTTATTGACTGTTTCAGTGTGGTGCCACATTACTACGTAATCCAAACCAGAAATCGGCCAGGATCTGGCCAACAAGTATGCGAAATACGCGAAAGTCCGAGACAGATGACGGCAAATCCTAGACCTAACCGAGACATAACCGGCGTTATCCTCTAAAATACTAATCGCAACCAGGTTTAATTGACAGCTTCAATGTGGTCCCACATTACTACTTGGTCCAAGTCAGAAAAAGACCAGGATCTGTCCAACAAGTTTGCGAAAAACGCGAAAGTATATGCCAGATGATAGCAAATACCAGAACTAACCCAGACATAACCAGCGATATCCTCTAAAATACTTATCGCAACCAGCTTCTATTGACTGCTTCAGTGTGGTACCACATTACTACGTGATCCAAACCAGAAAAGGGCCAGGATCTGGCCAACAAGTGTACGATAAACGCGAAAGTATGACCCAGATGATTGCAAATACCAGAACTAACACAGACATAACCACCGATATCCTCTAAAATACTAATCGGAACCAGCTTTTATTGACTGTTTCAGTGTGGTGCCACATTACTACGTAATCCAAACCAGAAATCGGCCAGGATCTGGCCAACAAGTATGCGAAATACGCGAAAGTCCGAGACAGATGACGGCAAATCCTAGACCTAAGCGAGACATAACCGGCGTTATCCTCTAAAATACTAATCGCAACCAGGTTTAATTGACAGTTTCAATGTGGTCCCACATTACTACTTGGTCCAAGCCAGAAAAAGACCAGGATCTGTCCAACAAGTTTGCGAAAAACGCGAAAGTATATGCCAGATGATAGCAAATACCAGAACTAACCCAGACATAACCAGCGATATCCTCTAAAATACTTATCGCAACCAGCTTCTATTGACTGCTTCAGTGTGGTACCACATTACTACGTGATCCAATCCAGAAAAGGGCCAGGATCTGGCCAACAAGTGTACGATAAACGCGAAAGTATGACCCAGATGATTGCAAATACCAGAACTAACACAGACATAACCACCGTTATCCTCTAAAATACTAATCGGAACCAGCTTTTATTGACTGTTTCAGTGTGGTACCACATTACTACGGGATCCATATCAGAAATAGGCCAGGTTCTGGCAAACAAGTATGCGAAATACGCGAAAGTACGAGACAGATGACGGCAAATCCTAGACCTAACCGAGACATAACCGGCGTTATCCTCTAAAATACTAATCGCAATCAGGTTTAATTGACTGTTTCAGTGTGGTCCCACATTACTACTTGGTCCAAGCCAGAAAAAGGCCAGGATCTGGCCAACAAGTTTGCGAAAAATGCGAAAGTACGAGCCAGATGAGGGCAAATACCAGACCTAACCCAGACATAACCGGCGTTATCCTCTACAATATTAATCGCAACCAGGTTTAATTGACTGTTTCGGTGTGGTACCGCATTACTACGTGATCCAAACCATAAAAAGGCTAGGATCAGGCCAACAAGTAAGCGAAAAATGCGAAAGTACGAGCCAGATGAGGGCAAATACCAGAACTAACACAGACATAACCACCGTTATCCTCTAAAATATTAATCGCAACCAGGTTTAATTGACTGTTTCGGTGTGGAACCACATTACGACGGGATCCAATCCACAAAAAACCCAAGATCTGGCAAACAAGTATGCGAAAAATGCGAAAGTACGAGCCAGATGAGGGAAAATACCAGACCTAACCCAGACATCACCGGCGTTATCCTATAAAATATTAATCGCAGTCGGGTTTAATTGACCGTTTCGGTGTGGAACCACATTACTACGGGATCAAAACCTGAAAAATCCCAGGATTTGGCCAACAAGTATGCGAAAAACGCGAATGTAGGAGCCAGATGATTGCAAATACCAGAACTAACCCAGATATAACCAGCGTTATCCTCTAAAATACTAATCGGAACCAGCTTCTATTGACTGTTTCAGTGTGGTGCCACATTACTACGTGATCCAAACCAGAAAAAGGCCAGGGTCTGGCCAACAAGTATGCGAAAAACGCGAAAGCACGAGCCAAATGAGGACAAATACCAGTCCTAACCGAGACATAACCGGCGTTAGCCTCTAAAATATTAATCGCAACCAGGTTTAATTGACAGTTTCGGTGTGGAACCACATTAGTACGGGATCCAAACCTGAAAAAACCCAGGATCTGGCCAACAACTATGCGAAAAATGCGAAAGTACGAGCCAGATGAGGGCAAATACCAGACCTAACCCAGACATAACCGGCGTTATCCTCTACAATATTAATCGCAACCAGGTTTAATTGACTGTTTCGGTGTGGTACCGCATTACTACGTGATCCAAACCATAAAAAGGCTAGGATCAGGCCAACAAGTAAGCGAAAAATGCGAAAGTACGAGCCAGATGAGGGCAAATACCAGACCTAACCCAGACATAACCGGCGATATCCTCTAAAATATTAATCGCAACCAGGTTTAATTGACTGTTTCGGTGTGGAACCACATTACTACGTGATCCAAACCATAAAAAGGCTAGGATCAGGCCAACACGTAAGCGAAAAATGCGAAAGCACGAGCCAAATGAGGGCAAATACCAGACCTAACATAGACATAGCCGGCGTTATCCTATAAAATATTAATCGCAGCCGGGTTTAATTGACCGTTTCGGTGTGGAACCACATTACTACGGGATCAAAACCTGAAAAATCCCAAGATCTGGCCAACAAGTATGCGAAAAATGCGAAAGTACGAGCCAGATGAGGGCAAATACCAGAACTAACACAGACATAACCACCGTTATCCTCTAAAATATTAATCGCAACCAGGTTTAATTGACTGTTTCGGTGTGGAACCACATTACGACGGGATCCAATCCACAAAAAACCCAAGATCTGGCAAACAAGTATGCGAAAAATGCGAAAGTACGAGCCAGATGAGGGAAAATACCAGACCTAACCCAGACATCACCGGCGTTATCCTATAAAATATTAATCGCAGCCGGGTTTAATTGACCGTTTCGGTGTGGAACCACATTACTACGGGATCAAAACCTGAAAAATCCCAGGATTTGGCCAACAAGTATGCGAAAAACGCGAATGTAGGAGCCAGATGATTGCAAATACCAGAACTAACCCAGATATAACCACCGTTATCCTCTAAAATACTGATCGGAACCAGCTTCTATTGACTGTTTCAGTGTGGTGCCACATTACTACGTGATCCAAACCAGAAAAAGGCCAGGGTCTGGCCAACAAGTATGCGAAAAACGCGAAAGCACGAGCCAAATGAGGACAAATACCAGTCCTAACCGAGACATAACCGGCGTTAGCCTCTAAAATATTAATCGCAACCAGGTTTAATTGACAGTTTCGGTGTGGAACCACATTAGTACGGGATCCAAACCTGAAAAAACCCAGGATCTGGCCAACAACTATGCGAAAAATGCGAATGTACGAGTCAGATGAGGGCAAATACCAGACCTAAACCAGACATAACCCGCGTTATCCTCTAAAATATTAATCGGACCCAGATTTAATTGACAGTTTCGGTGTGGTACCACATTACTACGTGGTCCAAGCCAGAAAAAGGCCAGGATCTGGCCAACAAGTATGCGAAAAATGCGAAAGTACGAGCCAGATGAGGGCAAATACCAGACCTAACCGAGTCATAACCGGCGTTATCCTCTACAATATTAATCGCAACCAGGTTTAATTGACTGTTTCGGTGTGGTACCGCATTACTACGTGATCCAAACCATAAAAAGGCTAGGATCTGGCCAACAAGTATGTGAAATACGCGAAAGTACCAGACAGATGACGGCAAATCCTAGAATTAACCGTGACATAACCGGCGTTATCCTCTAAAATACTAATCGCAATCAGGTTTAATTGACTGTTTCAGTGTGGTACCACATTACTACGGGATCCAAATCAGAAATCGGCCAGGATCTGGCCAAGAAGTTTGCGAAAAATGCGAAAGTACGAGCCAGATGAGGGCAAATACCAGACCTAACCCAGACATTACCGGCGATATCCTCTAAGATATAAATCGCAAACAGGTTTAATTGACTGTTTCGGTGTGGAACCACATTACGACGGGATCCAATCCACAAAAAACCCAAGATCTGGCCAACAAGTATGCGAAAAATGCGAAAGTACGAGCCAGATGCGGGAAAATACCAGACCTAACCCAGACATCACCGGCGTTATCCTTTAAAATATTAATCGCTGCCGGGTTTAATTGACCGTTTCGGTGTGGAACCACATTGCTACGGGATCAAAACCTGAAGAATCCCAGGATTTGGTCAACAAGTATGCGAAAAACACGAATGTAGGAGCCAGATGATTGCAAATACCAGAACTAACCCAGACATTACCAGCGTTATCCTCTAAAATACTAATAGGAACCAGCTTCTATTGACTGTTTCAGTGTGGTGCCACATTACTACGTAATCCAAACCAGAAAAAGGCCAGGATCTGGTCAACAAGTATGCGAAAAACGCGAAAGTACAAGCCAGATGAGGACAAATCCCAGACCTACCCGACAGATAACCGGCGTTATCCTCTAAAGTATTAATCGCAACCAGTTTAATTGACTGTTTCGGTGTGGAACCTCATTACTACGGGATACAAACCAGAAAAAACCCAGGATCTGGCCAACAAGTATGCGAAAAATGCGAATGTACGAGCCAGATGGTGGCAAATACCAGACCTAACCCAGACATAACCGGCGATATCCTGTAAAATATTAATCGCATACAGGTTTAATTGACTGTTTCGGTGTGGAACCACGTTACTACGTGGTCCAAGCCAGAAAAAGGCCAGGATCTGGCCAACAAGTTTGCGAAAAATGCGAAAGTACGAGCCAGATGATTGCAAATACCAGAACTGTCCCAGACATAACCAGCGTTATCCTCTAAAATATTATCCGCAACGAGGTTTAATTGACTGTTTCGGTGTGGTACAACATTCCTACGTGGTCCATGCCAGAAAAAGTCCAGGAACTGGCCAACAAGTATGCGAAAAACGCGAAAATACAAGCCAGATGAGGACAAATCCCAGACCTACCCGAGACATAACCGGCGTTATTCTCTAAAATATTAATCGCAACCAGGTTTAATTGACTGTTTCGGTGTGGTACCGCGTTACTACGGGATCCAAACCAGAAAAAGGCCAGGATCTGGCCAACAAGTATGCGAAAAACGCAAAAGTACGAGCCAGATGAGGACAAATACCAGAACTAACCCAGACATAACCAGCGATATCCTCTAAAATACTTATCGCAACCGGCTTCTATTGACTGTTTCAGTGTGGTACCACATTACTACGTGATCCAAACAAGAAAAGGGCCAGGATCTGGCCAACAAATGTACGAAAAACGCGAAAGTATGAGCCAGATGATTGCAAATACCAGAACTAACACAGACATAACCACCGTTATCAGCTAAAATACTAATCGGAACCAGCTTTTATTGACTGTTTCAGTGTGGTACCACATTACTACGGGATCCAAATCAGAAATCGGCCAGGATCTGGCCAACAAGTATGCGAAATACGCGAAAGTACGAGACAGATGAGGTCAAATACCAGACCTAACCTAGACATAGCCGGCGTTATCCTCTAAAATATTAATCGCAACCAGGTTTGATTGACTGTTTCGCTGTGGAACCACATTACGACGGGATCCAATCCATAAAAAACCCAAGATCTGGCCAACAAGTATGCGAAAAATGCGAAAGTACGAGCCAGATGAGGGAAAATACCAGACCTAACCCAGACATCACCGGCGTTATCCTATAAAATATTAATCGCTGCCGGGTTTAATTGACACTTTCGGTGTGGAACCACATTACTACGGGATCCAAACCTGAAAAGACCCAGGATCTGGCCGACAACTATGCGAAAAATGCGAATGTACGAGCCAGATGAGGGCAAATACCAGACCTAACCCAGACATAACCGGCGATATCCTGTAAAATATTAATCGCAAACAGGTTTAATTGACTGTTTCGGTGTGGAACCACATTACTACGGGATCCAAACCAGAAAAAACCCAGGATCTGGCCGACAACTATGCGAAAAATGCGAATGTACGAGCCAGATGAGGGCAAATGCCAGACCTAACCCAGACATAACCGGCGATATCCTGTAAAATATTAATCGGACAGGTTCAATTGACTGTTTCGGTGTGGAACCACATTACTACGGGATCCAAACCAGAAAAAACCCCAGGATCTGGCCAACAACTATGCGAAAAACGCGAAAGTATGAACCAGGTGATTGCAAATACCAGAACTATCCCAGACATAACCAGCGTTATCCTCTAAAATATTATCCGCAACGAGGTTTAATTGACTGTTTCGGTGTGGTACAACATTCCTACGTGGTCCATGCCAGAAAAAGTCCAGGAACTGGCCAACAAGTATGCGAAAAACGCGAAAGTACAAGCCAGATGAGGACAAATCCCAGACCTACCCGAGAGATAACCGGCGTTATCCTCTAAAGTATTAATCGCAACCAGTTTAATTGACTGTTTCGGTGTGGAACCTCATTACTACGGGATACAAACCAGAAAAAACCCAGGGTCTGGCCAACAAGTATGCGAAAAACGCGAAAGTATATGCCAGATGATAGCAAATACCAGAACTAACCCAGGCATATCAGCGATATCCTCTAAAATACATATCGCAACCAGCTTCTATTGACTGTTTCAGTGTGGTACCACATTACTACGTGATCCAAACAAGAAAAGGGCCAGGATCTGGCCAACAAATGTACGAAAAACGCGAAAGTATGAGCCAGATGATTGCAAATACCAGAACTAACACAGACATAACCACCGTTATCCTCTAAAATACTAATCGGAAACAGCTTTTATTGACTGTTTCAGTGTGGTGCCACATTACTACGTAATCCAAACCAGAAATCGGCCAGGATCTGGCCAACAAGTATGCGAAATACGCGAAAGTCCGAGACAGATGACGGCAAATCCTAGACCTAAGCGAGACATAACCGGCGTTATCCTCTAAAATACTAATCGCAACCAGGTTTAATTGACAGTTTCAATGTGGTCCCACATTACTACTTGGTCCAAGCCAGAAAAAGACCAGGATCTGTCCAACAAGTTTGCGAAAAACGCGAAAGTATATGCCAGATGATAGCAAATACCAGAACTAACCCAGACATAACCAGCGATATCCTCTAAAATACTTATCGCAACCAGCTTCTATTGACTGCTTCAGTGTGGTACCACATTACTACGTGATCCAAACCAGAACAAGGCCAGGATCTGGCCAACAACTATGCGAAAAGTGCGAAAGTACGTGTCAGATGAGGGCAAATCCCAGACCTAACCGAGACATAACCGGCGTTATCCCCACAAATACCAAGCGGAACCAGCTTTTATTGACAGTGTGGTACCACATTACTACGTGATCCAAACCAGAGAAAGCCCAGGATCTGGCCAACAAGTATGCGAAAAGTGCGAAAGTACGAGTCAGATGAGGGCAAATCCCAGACCTGACCGAGATATAACCAGCGTTATCCTCTAAGATACTAATCGGATCCAGCTTCTATTGACTGTTTCAGTGTGGTACCACATTACTACGTGATCCAAACCATAAAAAGTCTAGGATCAGGCCAACAAGTAAGCGAAAAATGCGAAAGTACGAGCCAGATGGGGCAAATCCCAGACCTAACCGAGAAATGACCAGCGTTATCCTCTAAAATATTAATCGCAACCAGGTTTAATTAACTGTTTCAATGTGGTCCCACATTACTACGTGATCCAAACCCGAAAAAACCGAGGATCTGGCCAACAAGTATGTGAAATACGCGAAAGTACCAGACAGATGACGGCAAATCCTAGAATTAACCGTGACATAACCGGCGTTATCCTCTAAAATACTAATCGCAATCAGGTTTAATTGACTGTTTCAGTGTGGTACCACATTACTACGGGATCCAAATCAGAAATCGGCCAGGATCTGGCCAAGAAGTTTGCGAAAAATGCGAAAGTACGAGCCAGATGAGGGCAAATACCAGACCTAACCCAGACATTACCGGCGATATCCTCTAAAATATAAATCGCAAACAGGTTTAATTGACTGTTTCGGTGTGGAACCACATTACGACGGGATCCAATCCACAAAAAACCCAAGATCTGGCCAACAAGTATGCGAAAAATGCGAAAGTACGAGCCAGATGCGGGAAAATACCAGACCTAACCCAGACATCACCGGCGTTATCCTATAAAATATTAACCGCTGCCGGGTTTAATTGACCGTTTCGGTGTGGAACCACATTGCTACGGGATCAAAACCTGAAGAATCCCAGGATTTGGTCAACAAGTATGCGAAAAACACGAATGTAGGAGCCAGATGATTGCAAATACCAGAACTAACCCAGACATTACCAGCGTTATCCTCTAAAATACTAATTGGAACCAGCTTCTATTGACTGTTTCAGTGTGGTGCCACATTACTACGTAATCCAGACCAGAAAAAGGCCAGGATCTGGTCAACAAGTATGCGAAAAACGCGAAAGTACAAGCCAGATGAGGACAAATCCCAGACCTACCCGAGAGATAACCGGCGTTATCCTCTAAAGTATTAATCGCAACCAGTTTAATTGACTGTTTCGGTGTGGAACCTCATTACTACGGGATACAAACCAGAAAAAACCCAGGATCTGGCCAACAAGTATGCGAAAAATGCGAATGTACGAGCCAGATGGGGGCAAATACCAGACCTAACCCAGACATAACCGGCGATATCCTGTAAAATATTAATCGCATACAGGTTTAATTGACTGTTTCGGTGTGGAACCACGTTACTACGTGGTCCAAGCCAGAAAAAGGCCAGGATCTGGCCAACAAGTTTGCGAAAAATGCGAAAGTACGAGCCAGATGATTGCAAATACCAGAACTGTCCCAGACATAACCAGCGTTATCCTCTAAAATATTATCCGCAACGATGTTTAATTGACTGTTTCGGTGTGGTACAACATTCCTACGTGGTCCATGCCAGAAAAAGTCCAGGAACTGGCCAACAAGTATGCGAAAAACGCGAAAATACAAGCCAGATGAGGACAAATCCCAGACCTACCCGAGAGATAACCGGCGTTATCCTCTAAGGTATTAATCGCAACCAGTTTAATTGACTGTTTCGGTGTGGAACCTCATTACTACGGGATACAAACCAGAAAAAACCCAGGATCTGGCCAACAAGTATGCGAAAGACGCGAAAGTATATGCCAGATGATAGCAAATACCAGAACTAACCCAGACATAACCAGCGATATCCTCTAAAATACTTATCGCAACCGGCTTCTATTGACTGTTTCAGTGTGGTACCACATTACTACGTGATCCAAACAAGAAAAGGGCCAGGATCTGGCCAACAAATGTACGAAAAACGCGAAAGTATGAGCCAGATGATTGCAAATACCAGAACTAACACAGACATAACCACCGTTATCAGCTAAAATACTAATCGGAACCAGCTTTTATTGACTGTTTCAGTGTGGTACCACATTACTACGGGATCCAAATCAGAAATCGGCCAGGATCTGTACAACAAGTATGCGAAATACGCGAAAGTACGAGACAGATGAGGTCAAATACCAGACCTAACCTAGACATAGCCGGCGTTATCCTCTAAAATATTAATCGCAACCAGGTTTAATTGACTGTTTCGCTGTGGAACCACATTACGACGGGATCCAATCCATAAAAAACCCAAGATCTGGCCAACAAGTATGCGAAAAATGCGAAAGTACGAGCCAGATGAGGGAAAATACCAGACCTAACCCAGACATCACCGGCGTTATCCTATAAAATATTAATCGCTGCCGGGTTTAATTGACACTTTCGGTGTGGAACCACATTACTACGGGATCCAAACCTGAAAAGACCCAGGATCTGGCCGACAACTATGCGAAAAATGCGAATGTACGAGCCAGATGAGGGCAAATACCAGACCTAACCCAGACATAACCGGCGATATCCTCTAAAATATAAATCGCAAACAGGTTTAATTGACTGTTTCGGTGTGGAACCACATTACGACGGGATCCAATCCACAAAAAACCCAAGATCTGGCCAACAAGTATGCGAAAAATGCGAAAGTACGAGCCAGATGCGGGAAAATACCAGACCTAACCCAGACATCACCGGCGTTATCCTATAAAATATTAATCGCTGCCGGGTTTAATTGACCGTTTCGGTGTGGAACCACATTGCTACGGGATCAAAACCTGAAGAATCCCAGGATTTGGTCAACAAGTATGCGAAAAACACGAATGTAGGAGCCAGATGATTGCAAATACCAGAACTAACCCAGACATTACCAGCGTTATCCTCTAAAATACTAATAGGAACCAGCTTCTATTGACTGTTTCAGTGTGGTGCCACATTACTACGTAATCCAGACCAGAAAAAGGCCAGGATCTGGTCAACAAGTATGCGAAAAACGCGAAAGTACAAGCCAGATGAGGACAAATCCCAGACCTACCCGAGAGATAACCGGCGTTATCCTCTAAAGTATTAATCGCAACCAGTTTAATTGACTGTTTCGGTGTGGAACCTCATTACTACGGGATACAAACCAGAAAAAACCCAGGATCTGGCCAACAAGTATGCGAAAAATGCGAATGTACGAGCCAGATGGGGGCAAATACCAGACCTAACCCAGACATAACCGGCGATATCCTGTAAAATATTAATCGCATACAGGTTTAATTGACTGTTTCGGTGTGGAACCACGTTACTACGTGGTCCAAGCCAGAAAAAGGCCAGGATCTGGCCAACAAGTTTGCGAAAAATGCGAAAGTACGAGCCAGATGATTGCAAATACCAGAACTGTCCCAGACATAACCAGCGTTATCCTCTAAAATATTATCCGCAACGAGGTTTAATTGACTGTTTCGGTGTGGAACCACATTACGACGGGATCCAATCCACAAAAAACCCAAGATCTGGCCAACAAGTATGCGAAAAACGCGAAAATACAAGCCAGATGAGGACAAATCCCAGACCTACCCGAGAGATAACCGGTGTTATCCTCTAAGGTATTAATCGCAACCAGTTTAATTGACTGTTTCGGTGTGGAACCTCATTACTACGGGATACAAACCAGAAAAAACCCAGGATCTGGCCAACAAGTATGCGAAAGACGCGAAAGTATATGCCAGATGATAGCAAATACCAGAACTAACCCAGACATAACCAGCGATATCCTCTAAAATACTTATCGCAACCGGCTTCTATTGACTGTTTCAGTGTGGTACCACATTACTACGTGATCCAAACAAGAAAAGGGCCAGGATCTGGCCAACAAATGTACGAAAAACGCGAAAGTATGAGCCAGATGATTGCAAATACCAGAACTAACACAGACATAACCACCGTTATCAGCTAAAATACTAATCGGAACCAGCTTTTATTGACTGTTTCAGTGTGGTACCACATTACTACGGGATCCAAATTAGAAATCGGCCAGGATCTGTACAACAAGTATGCGAAATACGCGAAAGTACGAGACAGATGAGGTCAAATACCAGACCTAACCTAGACATAGCCGGCGTTATCCTCTAAAATATTAATCGCAACCAGGTTTAATTGACTGTTTCGCTGTGGAACCACATTACGACGGGATCCAATCCATAAAAAACCCAAGATCTGGCCAACAAGTATGCGAAAAATGCGAAAGTACGAGCCAGATGAGGGAAAATACCAGACCTAACCCAGACATCACCGGCGTTATCCTATAAAATATTAATCGCTGCCGGGTTTAATTGACACTTTCGGTGTGGAACCATATTACTACGGGATCCAAACCTGAAAAGACCCAGGATCTGGCCGACAACTATGCGAAAAATGCGAATGTACGAGCCAGATGAGGGCAAATACCAGACCTAACCCAGACATAACCGGCGATATCCTGTAAAATATTAATCGCAAACAGGTTTAATTTACTGTTTCGGTGTGGAACCACATTACTACGGGATCCAAACCAGAAAAAACCCAGGATCTGGCCGACAACTATGCGAAAAATGCGAATGTACGAGCCAGATGAGGGCAAATGCCAGACCTAACCCAGACATAACCGGCGATATCCTGTAAAATATTAATCGGACAGGTTCAATTGACTGTTTCGGTGTGGAACCACATTACTACGGGATCCAAACCAGAAAAAACCCCAGGATCTGGCCAACAACTATGCGAAAAACGCGAAAGTATGAACCAGGTGATTGCAAATACCAGAACTATCCCAGACATAACCAGCGTTATCCTCTAAAATATTATCCGCAACGAGGTTTAATTGACTGTTTCGGTGTGGTACAACATTCCTACGTGGTCCATGCCAGAAAAAGTCCAGGAACTGGCCAACAAGTATGCGAAAAACGCGAAAGTACAAGCCAGATGAGGACAAATCCCAGACCTACCCGAGAGATAACCGGCGTTATCCTCTAAAGTATTAATCGCAACCAGTTTAATTGACTGTTTCGGTGTGGAACCTCATTACTACGGGATACAAACCAGAAAAAACCCAGGGTCTGGCCAACAAGTATGCGAAAAACGCGAAAGTATATGCCAGATGATAGCAAATACCAGAACTAACCCAGGCATATCAGCGATATCCTCTAAAATACATATCGCAACCAGCTTCTATTGACTGTTTCAGTGTGGTACCACATTACTACGTGATCCAAACAAGAAAAGGGCCAGGATCTGGCCAACAAATGTACGAAAAACGCGAAAGTATGAGCCAGATGATTGCAAATACCAGAACTAACCCAGATATAACCAGCGTTATCCTCTAAAATACTAATAGGAACCAGCTTCTATTGACTGTTTCAGTGTGGTGCCACATTACTACGTAATCCAAACCAGAAATCGGCCAGGATCTGGCCAACAAGTATGCGAAATACGCGAAAGTCCGAGACAGATGACGGCAAATCCTAGACCTAACCGAGACATAACCGGCGTTATCCTCTAAAATACTAATCGCAACCAGGTTTAATTGACAGCTTCAATGTGGTCCCACATTACTACTTGGTCCAAGTCAGAAAAAGACCAGGATCTGTCCAACAAGTTTGCGAAAAACGCGAAAGTATATGCCAGATGATAGCAAATACCAGAACTAACCCAGACATAACCAGCGATATCCTCTAAAATACTTATCGCAACCAGCTTCTATTGACTGCTTCAGTGTGGTACCACATTACTACGTGATCCAAACCAGAAAAGGGCCAGGATCTGGCCAACAAGTGTACGATAAACGCGAAAGTATGACCCAGATGATTGCAAATACCAGAACTAACACAGACATAACCACCGTTATCCTCTAAAATACTAATCGGAACCAGCTTTTATTGACTGTTTCAGTGTGGTGCCACATTACTACGTAATCCAAACCAGAAATCGGCCAGGATCTGGCCAACAAGTATGCGAAATACGCGAAAGTCCGAGACAGATGACGGCAAATCCTAGACCTAACCGAGACATAACCGGCGTTATCCTCTAAAATACTAATCGCAACCAGGTTTAATTGACAGCTTCAATGTGGTCCCACATTACTACTTGGTCCAAGTCAGAAAAAGACCAGGATCTGTCCAACAAGTTTGCGAAAAACGCGAAAGTATATGCCAGATGATAGCAAATACCAGAACTAACCCAGACATAACCAGCGATATCCTCTAAAATACTTATCGCAACCAGCTTCTATTGACTGCTTCAGTGTGGTACCACATTACTACGTGATCCAAACCAGAAAAGGGCCAGGATCTGGCCAACAAGTGTACGATAAACGCGAAAGTATGACCCAGATGATTGCAAATACCAGAACTAACCCAGATATAACCAGCGTTATCCTCTAAAATACTAATAGGAACCAGCTTCTATTGACTGTTTCAGTGTGGTGCCACATTACTACGTAATCCAAACCAGAAATCGGCCAGGATCTGGCCAACAAGTATGCGAAATACGCGAAAGTCCGAGACAGATGACGGCAAATCCTAGACCTAACCGAGACATAACCGGCGTTATCCTCTAAAATACTAATCGCAACCAGGTTTAATTGACAGCTTCAATGTGGTCCCACATTACTACTTGGTCCAAGTCAGAAAAAGACCAGGATCTGTCCAACAAGTTTGCGAAAAACGCGAAAGTATATGCCAGATGATAGCAAATACCAGAACTAACCCAGACATAACCAGCGATATCCTCTAAAATACTTATCGCAACCAGCTTCTATTGACTGCTTCAGTGTGGTACCACATTACTACGTGATCCAAACCAGAAAAGGGCCAGGATCTGGCCAACAAGTGTACGATAAACGCGAAAGTATGACCCAGATGATTGCAAATACCAGAACTAACACAGACATAACCACCGTTATCCTCTAAAATACTAATCGGAACCAGCTTTTATTGACTGTTTCAGTGTGGTGCCACATTACTACGTAATCCAAACCAGAAATCGGCCAGGATCTGGCCAACAAGTATGCGAAATACGCGAAAGTCCGAGACAGATGACGGCAAATCCTAGACCTAAGCGAGACATAACCGGCGTTATCCTCTAAAATACTAATCGCAACCAGGTTTAATTGACAGTTTCAATGTGGTCCCACATTACTACTTGGTCCAAGCCAGAAAAAGACCAGGATCTGTCCAACAAGTTTGCGAAAAACGCGAAAGTATATGCCAGATGATAGCAAATACCAGAACTAACCCAGACATAACCAGCGATATCCTCTAAAATACTTATCGCAACCAGCTTCTATTGACTGCTTCAGTGTGGTACCACATTACTACGTGATCCAAACCAGAAAAGGGCCAGGATCTGGCCAACAAGTGTACGATAAACGCGAAAGTATGACCCAGATGATTGCAAATACCAGAACTAACACAGACATAACCACCGTTATCCTCTAAAATACTAATCGGAACCAGCTTTTATTGACTGTTTCAGTGTGGTACCACATTACTACGGGATCCATATCAGAAATATGCCAGGTTCTGGCAAACAAGTATGCGAAATACGCGAAAGTACGAGACAGATGACGGCAAATCCTAGACCTAACCGAGACATAACAGGCGTTATCCTCTAAAATACTATTCGCAACCAGGTTTAATTGACTGTTTCAGTGTGGTCCCACTTTACTACTTGGTCCAAGCCAGAAAAAGGCCAGGATCTGGCCAACAAGTATGCGAAAAATGCGAAAGTACGAGCCAGATGGGGGCAAATCCCAGACCTAACCGAGAAATGACCAGCGTTATCCTCTAAAATATTAATCGCAACCAGGTTTAATTAACTGTTTCAATGTGGTCCAACATTACTACGTGATCCAAACCCGAAAAAACCCAGGATCTGGCCAACAAGTATGCGAAATACGCGAAAGTACGAGACAGATGACGGCAAATCCTAGACCTAACCGAGACATAACCGGCGTTATCCTCTAAAATACTAATCGCAATCAGGTTTAATTGACTGTTTCAGTGTGGTCCCACATTACTACTTGGTCCAAGCCAGAAAAAGGCCAGGATCTGGCCAACAAGTTTGCGAAAAATGCGAAAGTACGAGCCAGATGAGGGCAAATACCAGACCTAACCCAGACATAACCGGCGTTATCCTCTACAATATTAATCGCAACCAGGTTTAATTGACTGTTTCGGTGTGGTACCGCATTACTACGTGATCCAAACTATAAAAAGGCTAGGATCAGGCCAACAAGTAAGCGAAAAATGCGAAAGTACGAGCCAGATGAGGGCAAATACCAGAACTAACACAGACATAACCACCGTTATCCTCTAAAATATTAATCGCAACCAGGTTTAATTGACTGTTTCGGTGTGGAACCACATTACGACGGGATCCAATCCACAAAAAACCCAAGATCTGGCAAACAAGTATGCGAAAAATGCGAAAGTACGAGCCAGATGAGGGAAAATACCAGACCTAACCCAGACATCACCGGCGTTATCCTATAAAATATTAATCGCAGTCGGGTTTAATTGACCGTTTCGGTGTGGAACCACATTACTACGGGATCAAAACCTGAAAAATCCCAGGATTTGGCCAACAAGTATGCGAAAAACGCGAATGTAGGAGCCAGATGATTGCAAATACCAGAACTAACCCAGATATAACCAGCGTTATCCTCTAAAATACTAATCGGAACCAGCTTCTATTGACTGTTTCAGTGTGGTGCCACATTACTACGTGATCCAAACCAGAAAAAGGCCAGGGTCTGGCCAACAAGTATGCGAAAAACGCGAAAGCACGAGCCAAATGAGGACAAATACCAGTCCTAACCGAGACATAACCGGCGTTAGCCTCTAAAATATTAATCGCAACCAGGTTTAATTGACAGTTGCGGTGTGGAACCACATTAGTACGGGATCCAAACCTGAAAAAACCCAGGATCTGGCCAACAACTATGCGAAAAATGCGAAAGTACGAGCCAGATGAGGGCAAATACCAGACCTAACCCAGACATAACCGGCGTTATCCTCTACAATATTAATCGCAACCAGGTTTAATTGACTGTTTCGGTGTGGTACCGCATTACTACGTGATCCAAACCATAAAAAGGCTAGGATCAGGCCAACAAGTAAGCGAAAAATGCGAAAGTACGAGCCAGATGAGGGCAAATACCAGACCTAACCCAGACATAACCGGCGATATCCTCTAAAATATTAATCGCAACCAGGTTTAATTGACTGTTTCGGTGTGGAACCACATTACTACGTGATCCAAACCATAAAAAGGCTAGGATCAGGCCAACACGTAAGCGAAAAATGCGAAAGCACGAGCCAAATGAGGGCAAATACCAGACCTAACATAGACATAGCCGGCGTTATCCTATAAAATATTAATCGCAGCCGGGTTTAATTGACCGTTTCGGTGTGGAACCACATTACTACGGGATCAAAACCTGAAAAATCCCAAGATCTGGCCAACAAGTATGCGAAAAATGCGAAAGTACGAGCCAGATGAGGGCAAATACCAGAACTAACACAGACATAACCACCGTTATCCTCTAAAATATTAATCGCAACCAGGTTTAATTGACTGTTTCGGTGTGGAACCACATTACGACGGGATCCAATCCACAAAAAGCCCAAGATCTGGCAAACAAGTATGCGAAAAATGCGAAAGTACGAGCCAGATGAGGGAAAATACCAGACCTAACCCAGACATCACCGGCGTTATCCTATAAAATATTAATCGCAGCCGGGTTTAATTGACCGTTTCGGTGTGGAACCACATTACTACGGGATCAAAACCTGAAAAATCCCAGGATTTGGCCAACAAGTATGCGAAAAACGCGAATGTAGGAGCCAGATGATTGCAAATACCAGAACTAACCCAGATATAACCACCGTTATCCTCTAAAATACTGATCGGAACCAGCTTCTATTGACTGTTTCAGTGTGGTGCCACATTACTACGTGATCCAAACCAGAAAAAGGCCAGGGTCTGGCCAACAAGTATGCGAAAAACGCGAAAGCACGAGCCAAATGAGGACAAATACCAGTCCTAACCGAGACATAACCGGCGTTAGCCTCTAAAATATTAATCGCAACCAGGTTTAATTGACAGTTTCGGTGTGGAACCACATTAGTACGGGATCCAAACCTGAAAAAACCCAGGATCTGGCCAACAACTATGCGAAAAATGCGAATGTACGAGTCAGATGAGGGCAAATACCAGACCTAAACCAGACATAACCCGCGTTATCCTCTAAAATATTAATCGGACCCAGGTTTAATTGACAGTTTCGGTGTGGTACCACATTACTACGTGGTCCAAGCCAGAAAAAGGCCAGGATCTGGCCAACAAGTATGCGAAAAATGCGAAAGTACGAGCCAGATGAGGGCAAATACCAGACCTAACCGAGTCATAACCGGCGTTATCCTCTACAATATTAATCGCAACCAGGTTTAATTGACTGTTTCGGCGTGGTACCGCATTACTACGTGATCCAAACCATAAAAAGGCTAGGATCAGGCCAACAAGTAAGCGAAAAATGCGAAAGTACGAGCCAGATGAGGGCAAATACCAGTCCTAACCTAGACATAACCGGCGTTATCCTCTAAAATATTAATCGCAACCAGGTTTAATTGACTGTTTCGGTGTGGAACCACATTACGACGGGATCCAATCCACAAAAAACCCAGGATCTGGCCGACAACTATGCGAAAAATGCGAATGTACGAGCCAGATGAGGGCAAATACCAGACCTAGCCCAGACATAACGGGCGATATCCTGTAAAATGTTAATCGCAAACAGGTTTAATTGACTGTTTCGGTGTGGAACCACATTACTACGGGATCCAAACCAGAAAAAACCCAGGATCTGGCCAACAACTATGCGAAAAACGCGAAAGTATGAACCAGGTGATTGCAAATACCAGAACTATCCCAGACATAACCAGCGTTATCCTCTAAAATATTATTCGCAACCAGGTTTAATTGACAGTTTCGATGTGGTACCACATTACTACGTGGTCCAAGCCAGAAAAAGGACAGGATCTGCCAACAAGTATGCGAAAAACGCGAAAGTATGGGCCAGATGATTGCAAATACCAGAACTAACACAGACATAACCACCGTTATCCTCTAAAATACTAATCGGAACCAGCTTTTATTGACTGTTTCAGTGTGGTACCACATTACTACGGGATCCATATCAGAAATAGGCCAGGATCTGGCCAACAAGTTTGCGAAAAATGCGAAAGTACGAGCCAGATGGGGGCAAATCCCAGACCTAACCGAGAAATGACCAGCGTTATCCTCTAAAATATTAATCGCAACCAGGTTTAATTAACTGTTTCAATGTGGTCCCACATTACTACGTGATCCAAACCCGAAAAAACCGAGGATCTGGCCAACAAGTATGTGAAATACGCGAAAGTACCAGACAGATGACGGCAAATCCTAGAATTAACCGTGACATAACCGGCGTTATCCTCTAAAATACTAATCGCAATCAGGTTTAATTGACTGTTTCAGTGTGGTACCACATTACTACGGGATCCAAATCAGAAATCGGCCAGGATCTGGCCAAGAAGTTTGCGAAAAATGCGAAAGTACGAGCCAGATGAGGGCAAATACCAGACCTAACCCAGACATTACCGGCGATATCCTCTAAGATATAAATCGCAAACAGGTTTAATTGACTGTTTCGGTGTGGAACCACATTACGACGGGATCCAATCCACAAAAAACCCAAGATCTGGCCAACAAGTATGCGAAAAATGCGAAAGTACGAGCCAGATGCGGGAAAATACCAGACCTAACCCAGACATCACCGGCGTTATCCTTTAAAATATTAATCGCTGCCGGGTTTAATTGACCGTTTCGGTGTGGAACCACATTGCTACGGGATCAAAACCTGAAGAATCCCAGGATTTGGTCAACAAGTATGCGAAAAACACGAATGTAGGAGCCAGATGATTGCAAATACCAGAACTAACCCAGACATTACCAGCGTTATCCTCTAAAATACTAATAGGAACCAGCTTCTATTGACTGTTTCAGTGTGGTGCCACATTACTACGTAATCCAAACCAGAAAAAGGCCAGGATCTGGTCAACAAGTATGCGAAAAACGCGAAAGTACAAGCCAGATGAGGACAAATCCCAGACCTACCCGACAGATAACCGGCGTTATCCTCTAAAGTATTAATCGCAACCAGTTTAATTGACTGTTTCGGTGTGGAACCTCATTACTACGGGATACAAACCAGAAAAAACCCAGGATCTGGCCAACAAGTATGCGAAAAATGCGAATGTACGAGCCAGATGGTGGCAAATACCAGACCTAACCCAGACATAACCGGCGATATCCTGTAAAATATTAATCGCATACAGGTTTAATTGACTGTTTCGGTGTGGAACCACGTTACTACGTGGTCCAAGCCAGAAAAAGGCCAGGATCTGGCCAACAAGTTTGCGAAAAACGCGAAAATACAAGCCAGATGAGGACAAATCCCAGACCTACCCGAGACATAACCGGCGTTATTCTCTAAAATATTAATCGCAACCAGGTTTAATTGACTGTTTCGGTGTGGTACCGCGTTACTACGGGATCCAAACCAGAAAAAGGCCAGGATCTGGCCAACAAGTATGCGAAAAACGCAAAAGTACGAGCCAGATGAGGACAAATACCAGAACTAACCCAGACATAACCAGCGATATCCTCTAAAATACTTATCGCAACCGGCTTCTATTGACTGTTTCAGTGTGGTACCACATTACTACGTGATCCAAACAAGAAAAGGGCCAGGATCTGGCCAACAAATGTACGAAAAACGCGAAAGTATGAGCCAGATGATTGCAAATACCAGAACTAACACAGACATAACCACCGTTATCAGCTAAAATACTAATCGGAACCAGCTTTTATTGACTGTTTCAGTGTGGTACCACATTACTACGGGATCCAAATCAGAAATCGGCCAGGATCTGGCCAACAAGTATGCGAAATACGCGAAAGTACGAGACAGATGAGGTCAAATACCAGACCTAACCTAGACATAGCCGGCGTTATCCTCTAAAATATTAATCGCAACCAGGTTTGATTGACTGTTTCGCTGTGGAACCACATTACGACGGGATCCAATCCATAAAAAACCCAAGATCTGGCCAACAAGTATGCGAAAAATGCGAAAGTACGAGCCAGATGAGGGAAAATACCAGACCTAACCCAGACATCACCGGCGTTATCCTATAAAATATTAATCGCTGCCGGGTTTAATTGACACTTTCGGTGTGGAACCACATTACTACGGGATCCAAACCTGAAAAGACCCAGGATCTGGCCGACAACTATGCGAAAAATGCGAATGTACGAGCCAGATGAGGGCAAATACCAGACCTAACCCAGACATAACCGGCGATATCCTGTAAAATATTAATCGCAAACAGGTTTAATTGACTGTTTCGGTGTGGAACCACATTACTACGGGATCCAAACCAGAAAAAACCCAGGATCTGGCCGACAACTATGCGAAAAATGCGAATGTACGAGCCAGATGAGGGCAAATGCCAGACCTAACCCAGACATAACCGGCGATATCCTGTAAAATATTAATCGGACAGGTTCAATTGACTGTTTCGGTGTGGAACCACATTACTACGGGATCCAAACCAGAAAAAACCCCAGGATCTGGCCAACAACTATGCGAAAAACGCGAAAGTATGAACCAGGTGATTGCAAATACCAGAACTATCCCAGACATAACCAGCGTTATCCTCTAAAATATTATCCGCAACGAGGTTTAATTGACTGTTTCGGTGTGGTACAACATTCCTACGTGGTCCATGCCAGAAAAAGTCCAGGAACTGGCCAACAAGTATGCGAAAAACGCGAAAGTACAAGCCAGATGAGGACAAATCCCAGACCTACCCGAGAGATAACCGGCGTTATCCTCTAAAGTATTAATCGCAACCAGTTTAATTGACTGTTTCGGTGTGGAACCTCATTACTACGGGATACAAACCAGAAAAAACCCAGGGTCTGGCCAACAAGTATGCGAAAAACGCGAAAGTATATGCCAGATGATAGCAAATACCAGAACTAACCCAGGCATATCAGCGATATCCTCTAAAATACATATCGCAACCAGCTTCTATTGACTGTTTCAGTGTGGTACCACATTACTACGTGATCCAAACAAGAAAAGGGCCAGGATCTGGCCAACAAATGTACGAAAAACGCGAAAGTATGAGCCAGATGATTGCAAATACCAGAACTAACACAGACATAACCACCGTTATCCTCTAAAATACTAATCGGAAACAGCTTTTATTGACTGTTTCAGTGTGGTGCCACATTACTACGTAATCCAAACCAGAAATCGGCCAGGATCTGGCCAACAAGTATGCGAAATACGCGAAAGTCCGAGACAGATGACGGCAAATCCTAGACCTAAGCGAGACATAACCGGCGTTATCCTCTAAAATACTAATCGCAACCAGGTTTAATTGACAGTTTCAATGTGGTCCCACATTACTACTTGGTCCAAGCCAGAAAAAGACCAGGATCTGTCCAACAAGTTTGCGAAAAACGCGAAAGTATATGCCAGATGATAGCAAATACCAGAACTAACCCAGACATAACCAGCGATATCCTCTAAAATACTTATCGCAACCAGCTTCTATTGACTGCTTCAGTGTGGTACCACATTACTACGTGATCCAAACCAGAACAAGGCCAGGATCTGGCCAACAACTATGCGAAAAGTGCGAAAGTACGTGTCAGATGAGGGCAAATCCCAGACCTAACCGAGACATAACCGGCGTTATCCCCACAAATACCAAGCGGAACCAGCTTTTATTGACAGTGTGGTACCACATTACTACGTGATCCAAACCAGAGAAAGCCCAGGATCTGGCCAACAAGTATGCGAAAAGTGCGAAAGTACGAGTCAGATGAGGGCAAATCCCAGACCTGACCGAGATATAACCAGCGTTATCCTCTAAGATACTAATCGGATCCAGCTTCTATTGACTGTTTCAGTGTGGTACCACATTACTGCGTGATCCAAACCATAAAAAGTCTAGGATCAGGCCAACAAGTAAGCGAAAAATGCGAAAGTACGAGCCAGATGAGGGCAAATCCCAGACCTCACCGAGACATAACCGGCGTTATCCTCTAAAATATTAATCGCAACCAGTTCAATTGGCTGTTTCGGTGTGGAACCTGATTACTACGGCATCCAAACCAGATAAAACGCAGGATCTGGCCAACAAGTATGCGAAAAACGCGAAAGTATGAGCCAGATGATTGCAAATACCAGAACTAACCCAGACATAACCAGCGTTATTCTCTAAAATACTAATCGGATCCAGCTTCTATTGACTGTTTCAGTGTGGTACCATATTACTACGTGATCCAAACCGGAACAAGGCCAGGATCTGGCCAACAAGTATGCGAAAAACGCGAAAGTACGAGCCAGATGAGGGCAAATCCCAGACCACACCGAGACATAACCGGCGTTATCCTCTAAAATATTAATCGCAACCAGTTCAATTGGCTGTTTCGGTGTGGAACCTGATTACTACGGCATCCAAACCAGATAAAACGCAGGATCTGGCCAACAAGTTTGCGAAAAATGCGAAAGTACGAGCCAGATGAGGGCAAATACCAGACC
The DNA here is from genome assembly GCF_051014445.1 of Colletes latitarsis. NCBI lineage: Eukaryota > Metazoa > Arthropoda > Insecta > Hymenoptera > Colletidae > Colletes > Colletes latitarsis. The sequence continues at coordinate 8,799,556 of NW_027488370.1, read as the reverse complement.
TAACCTAGACATAACCGGCGTTATCCTCTAAAATATTAATCGCAACCAGGTTTAATTGTCTGTTTCGGTGTGGAACCACATTACGACGGGATCCAATCCACAAAAAACCCAAGATCTGGCCGACAAGTATGCGAAAAATGCGAAAGTACGAGCCAGATGAGGGAAAATACCAGACCTAACCCTGACATCACCGGCGATATCCTGTAAAATATTAATCGCAAACAGGTTTAATTGACTGTATCGGTGTGGAACCACATTACTACGGGATCCAAACCAGAAAAAACCCAGGATCTGGCCAACAACTATGCGAAAAACGCGAAAGTATGAACCAGGTGATTGCAAATACCAGAACTATCCCAGACATAACCAGCGTTATCCTCTAAAATATTATTCGCAACCAGGTTTAATTGACAGTTTCGATGTGGTACCACATTACTACGTGGTCCAAGCCAGAAAAAGGCCAGGATCTGCCAACAAGTATGCGAAAAACGCGAAAGTATGGGCCAGATGATTGCAAATACCAGAACTAACACAGACATAACCACCGTTATCCTCTAAAATACTAATCGGAACCAGCTTTTATTGACTGTTTCAGTGTGGTACCACATTACTACGGGATCCATATCAGAAATAGGCCAGGATCTGGCCAACATGTTTGCGAAAAATGCGAAAGTACGAGCCAGATGGGGGCAAATCCCAGACCTAACCGAGAAATGACCAGCGTTATCCTCTAAAATATTAATCGCAACCAGGTTTAATTAACTGTTTCAATGTGGTCCCACATTACTACGTGATCCAAACCCGAAAAAACCGAGGATCTGGCCAACAAGTATGTGAAATACGCGAAAGTACCAGACAGATGACGGCAAATCCTAGAATTAACCGTGACATAACCGGCGTTATCCTCTAAAATACTAATCGCAATCAGGTTTAATTGACTGTTTCAGTGTGGTACCACATTACTACGCGATCCAAATCAGAAATCGGCCAGGATCTGGCCAAGAAGTTTGCGAAAAATGCGAAAGTACGAGCCAGATGAGGGCAAATACCAGACCTAACCCAGACATTACCGGCGATATCCTCTAAAATATAAATCGCAAACAGGTTTAATTGACTGTTTCGGTGTGGAACCACATTACGACGGGATCCAATCCACAAAAAACCCAAGATCTGGCCAACAAGTATGCGAAAAATGCGAAAGTACGAGCCAGATGCGGGAAAATACCAGACCTAACCCAGACATCACCGGCGTTATCCTATAAAATATTAATCGCTGCCGGGTTTAATTGACCGTTTCGGTGTGGAACCACATTGCTACGGGATCAAAACCTGAAGAATCCCAGGATTTGGCCAACAAGTATGCGAAAAACGCGAAAGTACAAGCCAGATGAGGACAAATCCCAGACCTACCCGAGAGATAACCGGCGTTATCCTCTAAAGTATTAATCGCAACCAGTTTAATTGACTGTTTCGGTGTGGAACCTCATTACTACGGGATACAAACCAGAAAAAAACCCAGGATCTGGCCAACAAGTATGCGAAAAATGCGAATGTACGAGCCAGATGGGGGCAAATACCAGACCTAACCCAGACATAACCGGCGATATCCTGTAAAATATTAATCGCATACAGGTTTAATTGACTGTTTCGGTGTGGAACCACGTTACTACGTGGTCCAAGCCAGAAAAAGGCCAGGATCTGGCCAACAAGTTTGCGAAAAATGCGAAAGTACGAGCCAGATGATTGCAAATACCAGAACTGTCCCAGACATAACCAGCGTTATCCTCTAAAATATTATCCGCAACGAGGTTTAATTGACTGTTTCGGTGTGGTACAACATTCCTACGTGGTCCATGCCAGAAAAAGTCCAGGAACTGGCCAACAAGTATGCGAAAAACGCGAAAATACAAGCCAGATGAGGACAAATCCCAGACCTACCCGAGAGATAACCGGCGTTATCCTCTAAAGTATTAATCGCAACCAGTTTAATTGACTGTTTCGGTGTGGAACCTCATTACTACGGGATACAAACCAGAAAAAACCCAGGATCTGGCCAACAAGTATGCGAAAGACGCGAAAGTATATGCCAGATGATAGCAAATACCAGAACTAACCCAGACATAACCAGCGATATCCTCTAAAATACTTATCGCAACCGGCTTCTATTGACTGTTTCAGTGTGGTACCACATTACTACGTGATCCAAACAAGAAAAGGGCCAGGATCTGGCCAACAAATGTACGAAAAACGCGAAAGTATGAGCCAGATGATTGCAAATACCAGAACTAACACAGACATAACCACCGTTATCAGCTAAAATACTAATCGGAACCAGCTTTTATTGACTGTTTCAGTGTGGTACCACATTACTACGGGATCCAAATCAGAAATCGGCCAGGATCTGGCCAACAAGTATGCGTAATACGCGAAAGTACGAGACAGATGAGGTCAAATACCAGACCTAACCTAGACATAGCCGGCGTTATCCTCTAAAATATTAATCGCAACCAGGTTTAATTGACTGTTTCACTGTGGAACCACATTACGACGTGATCCAATCCATAAAAAACCCAAGATCTGGCCAACAAGTATGCGAAAAATGCGAAAGTACGAGCCAGATGAGGGAAAATACCAGACCTAACCCAGACATCACCGGCGTTATACTATAAAATATTAATCGCTGCCGGGTTTAATTGACCGTTTCGGTGTGGAACCACATTGCTACGGGATCAAAACCTGAAAAATTCCAGGATTTGGCCAACAAGTATGCGAAAAACGCGAATGTAGGAGCCAGATGATTGCAAATACCAGAACTAACCCAGACATAACCAGCGATATCCTCTAAAATACTTATCGCAACCAGCTTCTATTGACTGCTTCAGTGTGGTACCACATTACTACGTGATCCAAACCAGAAAAGGGCCAGGATCTGGCCAACAAGTGTACGATAAACGCGAAAGTATGACCCAGATGATTGCAAATACCAGAACTAACACAGACATAACCACCGTTATCCTCTAAAATACTAATCGGAACCAGCTTTTATTGACTGTTTCAGTGTGGTACCACATTACTACGGGATCCATATCAGAAATAGGCCAGGTTCTGGCAAACAAGTATGCGAAATACGCGAATGTACGAGCCAGATGAGGGCAAATACCAGACCTAACCCAGACATAACCGGCGATATCCTGTAAAATATTAATCGCAAACAGGTTTAATTGACTGTTTCGGTGTGGAACCACATTACTACGGGATCCAAACCAGAAAAAACCCAGGATCTGGCCGACAACTATGCGAAAAATGCGAATGTACGAGCCAGATGAGGGCAAATGCCAGACCTAACCCAGACATAACCGGCGATATCCTGTAAAATATTAATCGGACAGGTTCAATTGACTGTTTCGGTGTGGAACCACATTACTACGGGATCCAAACCAGAAAAAACCCCAGGATCTGGCCAACAACTATGCGAAAAACGCGAAAGTATGAACCAGGTGATTGCAAATACCAGAACTATCCCAGACATAACCAGCGTTACCCTCTAAAATATTATCCGCAACGAGGTTTAATTGACTGTTTCGGTGTGGTACAACATTCCTACGTGGTCCATGCCAGAAAAAGTCCAGGAACTGGCCAACAAGTATGCGAAAAACGCGAAAGTACAAGCCAGATGAGGACAAATCCCAGACCTACCCGAGAGATAACCGGCGTTATCCTCTAAAGTATTAATCGCAACCAGTTTAATTGACTGTTTCGGTGTGGAACCTCATTACTACGGGATACAAACCAGAAAAAACCCAGGGTCTGGCCAACAAGTATGCGAAAAACGCGAAAGTATATGCCAGATGATAGCAAATACCAGAACTAACCCAGGCATATCAGCGATATCCTCTAAAATACATATCGCAACCAGCTTCTATTGACAGTTTCAGTGTGGTACCACATTACTACGTGATCCAAACAAGAAAAGGGCCAGGATCTGGCCAACAAATGTACGAAAAACGCGAAAGTATGAGCCAGATGATAGCAAATACCAGAACTAACCCAGACATAACCAGCGATATCCTCTAAAATACTTATCGCAACCAGCTTCCATTGACTGCTTCAGTGTGGTACCACATTACTACGTGATCCAAACCAGAAAAGGGCCAGGATCTGGCCAACAAGTGTACGATAAACGCGAAAGTATGACCCAGATGGTTGCAAATACCAGAACTAACACAGACATAACCACCGTTATCCTCTAAAATACTAATCGGAACCAGCTTTTATTGACTGTTTCAGTGTGGTGCCACATTACTACGTAATCCAAACCAGAAATTGGCCAGGATCTGGCCAACAAGTATGCGAAAAACGCGAAAGTCCGAGACAGATGACGGCAAATCCTAGACCTAAGCGAGACATAACCGGCGTTATCCTCTAAAATACTAATCGCAACCAGGTTTAATTGACAGTTTCAATGTGGTCCCACATTACTACTTGGTCCAAGCCAGAAAAAGACCAGGATCTGTCCAACAAGTTTGCGAAAAAAAAGAAAGTATATGCCAGATGATAGCAAATACCAGAACTAACCCAGACATAACCAGCGATATCCTCTAAAATACTTATCGCAACCAGCTTCTATTGACTGCTTCAGTGTGGTACCACATTACTACGTGATCCAAACCAGAAAAGGGCCAGGATCTGGCCAACAAGTGTACGATAAACGCGAAAGTATGACCCAGATGATTGCAAATACCAGAACTAACACAGACATAACCACCGTTATCCTCTAAAATACTAATCGGAACCAGCTTTTATTGACTGTTTCAGTGTGGTACCACATTACTACGGGATCCATATCAGAAATAGGCCAGGTTCTGGCAAACAAGTATGCGAAATACGCGAAAGTACGAGACAGATGACGGCAAATCCTAGACCTAACCGAGACATAACAGGCGTTATCCTCTAAAATACTATTCGCAACCAGGTTTAATTGACTGTTTCAGTGTGGTCCCACTTTACTACTTGGTCCAAGCCAGAAAAAGGCCAGGATCTGGCCAACAAGTTTGCGAAAAATGCGAAAGTACGAGCCAGATGGGGCAAATCCCAGACCTAACCGAGAAATGACCAGCGTTATCCTCTAAAATATTAATCGCAACCAGGTTTAATTAACTGTTTCAATGTGGTCCAACATTACTACTTGATCCAAACCCGAAAAAACCCAGGATCTGGCCAACAAGTATGCGAAATACGCGAAAGTACGAGACAGATGACGGCAAATCCTAGACCTAACCGAGACATAACCGGCGTTATCCTCTAAAATACTAATCGCAATCAGGTTTAATTGACTGTTTCAGTGTGGTCCCACATTACTACTTGGTCCAAGCCAGAAATAGGCCAGGTTCTGGCAAACAAGTATGCGAAATACGCGAAAGTACGAGACAGATGACGGCAAATCCTAGACCTAACCCAGACATTCCCGGCGATATCCTCTAAAATATTAGTCGCAAACAGGTTTAATTGACTGCTTCGGTGTGGAACCTCATTACTGCGGGACCCAAACCAGATAAAACGCAGGATCTGGCCAACAAGTATGCGAAAGACGCGAAAGTATGAGCCAGATGATTGCAAATACCAGAACTAACCCAGACATAACCAGCGTTATCCTCTAAAATACTAATCGGATCCAGCTTCTATTGACTGTTTCAGTGTGGTACCACATTACTACGTGATCCAAACCAGAACAAGGCCAGGATCTGGCCAACAACTATGCGAAAAGTGCGAAAGTACGTGTCAGATGAGGGCAAATCCCAGACCTAACCGAGACATAACCGGCGTTATCCCCACAAATACCAAGCGGAACCAGCTTTTATTGACAGTGTGGTACCACATTACTACGTGATCCAAACCAGAGAAAGCCCAGGATCTGGCCAACAAGTATGCGAAAAGTGCGAAAGTACGAGTCAGATGAGGGCAAATCCCAGACCTGACCGAGATATAACCAGCGTTATCCTCTAAGATACTAATCGGATCCAGCTTCTATTGACTGTTTCAGTGTGGTACCACATTACTACGTGATCCAAACCATAAAAAGTCTAGGATCAGACCAACAAGTAAGCGAAAAATGCGAAAGTACGAGCCAGATGAGGGCAAATACCAGACCTAACCTAGACATAACCGGCGTTATCCTCTAAAATATTAATCGCAACCAGGTTTAATTGTCTGTTTCGGTGTGGAACCACATTACGACGGGATCCAATCCACAAAAAACCCAAGATCTGGCCGACAAGTATGCGAAAAATGCGAAAGTACGAGCCAGATGAGGGAAAATACCAGACCTAACCCTGACATCACCGGCGTTATCCTATAAAATATTAATCGCAGCCGGGCTTAATTGACCGTTTCGGTGTGGATCCACATTCCTACGGGATCAAAACCTGAAAAATCCCAGGATTTGGCCAACAAGTATGCGAAAAACGCGTATGTAGGAGCCAGATGATTGCAAATACCAGAACTAACCCAGATATAACCAGCGTTATCCTCTAAAATACTAATCGGAACCAGCTTCTATTGACTGTATCAGTGTGGTGCCACATTACTACGTAATCCAAACCAGAAAAAGGCCAGGAACTGGCCAACAAGTATGCGAAAAACGCGAAAGTACGAGCCAGATGAGGCCAAATACCAGTCCTAACCGAGACATAACCAGCGTTATCCTCTAAGATACTAATCGGAACCAGCTTCTATTGACTGTTTCAGTGTGGTACCACATTACTAAGTGACCCAAAAAAGAAAAAGGCCAGGATCTGGCCAACATATATGCGAAAAACGCGAAAGTACGAGCCAGACAAGGGCAAATACCAGACCTAACACAGACATAACCCGCGTTATCCTCTAAAATATTAATCGGACCCAGGTTTAATTGACTGTTTCTGTGTGGTACCACTTTACTACGTGGTCCAAGCCAGAAAAAGGTCGGGACCTGGCCAACAAGTATGCGAAAAATGCGAAAGAACGAGCCAGATGAGAGCAAATACCAGACCAAACCGAGACATTACCGGCGTTATCCTCTAAAATACTAATCGGAACCAGGTTTAATTGGCTGTTTCAGTGTGGCACCACATTTCTGCGTGGTCCAAGCCAGAAGAAGGCCAGGATCTGGCCAACAAGTATGCGAAAAATGCGAAAGTATGAGCCAGATGAGTGCAAATCCGTAACTAACCCAGACATAACCAGCGTTATCCTCTAAAATACTAATGGGATCCAGCTTCTATTGACTGTTTCAGTGTGGTACCACATTATTACGTGATCCAAACCAGAACAAGGCCAGGATCAGGCCAACACGTATGCGAAAAGTGCGAAAGTACGAGACAGATGAGGGCAAATCCCAGACTTAACCGAGAAATAACCGGCGTTATCCTGTAAAATATTAATCGCAACCAGTTTAATTGACTGTTTCGGTGTGGACTCTCATTACTACGGGATCCAAAACAGAAAAAACCCAGGATCTGGCCAACAAGTATGCGAAAAACGCGAAAGTATGAGCCAGATGATTGCAAATACCAGAACTAACCCAGACATAACCCGCGTTATCCTCTAAAATATTAATCGGACCTAGGTTTAATTGACTGCTTCTGTGTGGTACCACTTTACTACGTGGTACAAACCAGAAAAAGGCCAAGATCTGGCCAACAAGTATGCGAAAAATGCGAAAGTACGAGCCAGATGAGGGCAGATACCAGACCTAACCGAGACATAACCGGCGTTATCCTCTAAAATATTTATCGCAACCAGTTTAATTGACTGTTTCGGTGTGGAACCACATTACTACGGGGTCCAAACCAGATAAAACGCAGGATCTGTCCAACAAGTATGCGAAAAACGCGAAAGTACGAGACAGATGACGGCAAATCCTAGACCTAACCGGGACATAACCCGCGTTATCCTCTAAAATATTAATCGCAACCAGTTTAATTGACTGTTCCGATGTGGAACCTCATTACTACGAGATCCAAATCAGAAAAAACCCAGGATCTGGCCAACAAGTATGCGAAAAACGCGAAAGTATGAGCCAGATGAGAGCAAATACCAGACCAAACCGAGACATTACCGGCATTATCCTCTAAAATACTAATCAGAACCACGTTTAATTGGCTGTTTCAGTGTGGAACCACATTACTGCGTGGTCCAAGCGAGAAGAAGGCCAGGATCTGGCCAACAAGTATGCGAAAAATGCGAAAGTACGAGCCAGATGAGGGCAAATCCCAGACCTAACCCAGACATAACCGGCGATATCCTCTAAAATATTAATCGCAAACAGGTTTAATTGACTGTTCCGGTGTGGTACCGCGTTACTACGTGATCCAAACCTGAAAAAGGCCAGGATCTGGCCAACAACAATGCGAAAAACGCGAAAGTGAGAGCCAGATGAGGGCAAATACCAGACCAAACCCAGACATAACCGACGTTATCCTCCAAAATAGTAATCGCAACCAGGTTTAATAGACTGTTTCGGTGTGGTATCGCATTACTACGTGATCCAAACCAGAAAAAGGCCAGGATCTGACCAACAAGTATGCGAATAATGCGAAAGTACGTGCCAGATGAGGGCAAATACCAGACCTAACCCAGACATAACCGGCATTTTCCTCTAAAATATTAATCGCAGCCAGTTTAATTGACTGTTTCGGTGTGGGCTCTCATTACTACAGGATCCAAAGCAGAAAAAGCCAGGATCTGGCCAACAAGTATGCGAAAAACGCGAATGTACGAGCCGGATGAGGACAAATGCTAGACCTAACCGAGACATAACCAGCGTTATCCTCTAAGATATTAATCGCAACCAGGTTTAATTGACTGTTTCGGTGTGGTACCGCCTTACTACGTGGTCCAAGCCAGAAAAAACCCAGGATCTGGCCAACAAGTATGCGAAAAACGCGAAAGTACGAGCCAGATGAGGACAAATGCCAGACCTATCCGAAACATAACCGGCGATATCCTCTAAAATATTAATCGCAACCAGGTTTAATTGACTGTTTCGGTGTGGAACCACATTAGTACGGGATCCAAACCAGAAAAAGGCCAGGATCTGGCCAACAAGTATGCGAAAAACGCGAAAGTATGAGCCAGATGATTGCAAATACCAGACCAAACCCAGACATAACCGACGTTATCCTCTAAAATAGTAATCGCAACCAGGTTTAATTGACTGTTTCGGTGTGGTACCGCGTTACAACGTGATCCAAAGCAGAAAAAGGCCAGGATCTGGCCAACAAGTATGCGAAAAACGCGAAAGTACGAGCCAGATGAGGACAAATCCCAGACCTACCCGAGACATAACCGGCGTTATTCTCTAAAATATTAATCGCAACCAGTTTAATTGACTGTTTCGGTGTGGAACCTCATTACTACGGGATCCAAAACAGAAAAAACCCAGGATCTGGCCAACAATTATGCGAAAAACGCAAAAGAATGAGCCAGATGATTGCAAATACCAGACCAAACACAGACATAACCGACGTTATCCTCCAAAATAGTAATCGCAACCAGGTTTAATTGACAGTTTCGGTGAGGTACCGCGTTACTACGTGATCCAAACCAGAGAAAGCCCAGGATCTGGCCAACAAGTATACGAATAATGCGAAAGTACGTGCCAGATGAGGGCAAATGCCAGACCTAACCCAGACATAACCGGCGTTATCCTCTAAAATATTAATCGCAACCAGGTTTAATTGACTGTTTCGGTGTGGTACCACAATACTACGTGATCCAAACCAGAAAAAGCCCAGGATCTGGCCAACAAGTATGCGAAAAACGCGAATGTATGAGCCAGTTGATTGCAAATACCAGAACTAATCCAGACATAACCAGCGTTATCCTCTAAAATACTAAGCGGAACCAGCTTCTATTGACTGTTTCAGTGTGGTACCACATTACTACGTGATCCAAACCAGAAAAATGCCAGGATCTGGCCAACAAGTATGCGATAAACGCGAATGTATGAGCCAGATGTGGACAAATCCCAGACCTACCCGAGACATAACCGGCGTTATCCTCTAAAATATTAATCGCAACCAGTTTAATTGACTGTTTCGGTGTGGAACCTCATTACTACGGGATCCAAAACAGAAAAAAACCAGGATCTGACCAACAAGTATGCGAAAATCGCGAAAGTACGAGCCAGATGAGGACAAATGCCAGACCTAACAGAGACATAACCGGCGTTATCCTCTAAAATATTAATCGCAGCCAGATTTTATTGACAGTGTGGTACCACATTACTACGTGATCCAACCCAGAAAAAGCCCAGGATCTGGCCAACAAGTATGCGAAAAACGCGAAAGTACGAGCCAGATGAGGACAAATCCCAGATCTAACCGAGACATGACCGGCGTTATCCTCTAAAATATTAATCCGAACCTGGTTTTATTGACTGTTTCGGTGTGGTGCCGCGTTACTACGTGATCCAAACCAGAAAAAGGCCAGGATCTAGCCAACAAGTATGCGAATAATGCGAAAGTACGTGCCAGATGAGGGCAAATACCAGACCAAACCCAGACATAACCGGCGTTATCCTCTAAAATATTAATCGCAACCAGGTTTAATTGACTGTTTCGGTGTGGTACCGCATTACTACGGGATCCAAACCAGAAAAAGGCCAGGATCTGGCCAACAAGTATGCGAGAAACGCGAAAGTACGAGCCAGATGAGGACAAATGCCAGACCTATCCGAGACATAACCGGCGTTATCCTCTAAAATATTAATCGCAACCAGTTTAATTGACTGCTTCGGTGTGGAACCACATTACTACGGGACCCAAGCCAGAAAAAGGCCAGGATCTAGCCAACAAGAATGCGAATAATGCGAAAGTACGTGCCAGATGAGGGCAAATACCAGACCTAACCCAGACATAACCGGCGTTATCCTCTAAAATCTTAATCGCAACCAGGTTTAATTGACTGTTTCGGTGTGGAACCACATTACTACGGGATCCAAACCAGAAAAAGGCCAGGATCTGGCCAACAAGTATGCGAAAAACGCGAAAGTACGAGCCAGATGAGGACAATTCCCAGACCTACCCGAGACATAACCGGCGTTATCCTCTAAAATATTAATCGCAACCAGGTTTAATTGACTGTTTCGGTGTGGTACCGCGTTACTACGGGATCCAAACCAGAAAAAGGCCAGGATCTGGCCAACAAGTATGCGAAAAACGCAAAAGTACGAAGCAGATGAGGACAAATGCCAGACCTATCCGAGACATAACCGGCGTTATCCTCTAAGATATTAATCGCAATCAGTTTAATTGACTGCTTCGGTGTGGACTCTCATTACTACGGGATCCACAGCAGAAAAAGGCCAGGATCTGGCCAACAAGTATGCGAAAAACGCGAAAGTACGAGCCAGATGAGGACAAATCCCAGACCTAACCGAGACATAACCGGCGTTATCCTCTAAAATATTAATCCGAACCAGGTTTAATTGACTGTTTCGGCGTGGTACCGCGTTACTACGTGATCCAACCCAGAAAAAGCCCAGGATCTGGCCAACAAGTATGCGAAAAACGCGAATGTACGAGCCATGTGAGGACAAATCCCAGACCTAACCGAGACGTAACCGACATTATCCTCTAAAATATTAATCCGAACCAGGTATAATTGACTGTTTCGGTGTGGTACCGTGTTACTACGTGATCCAAACCTGAAAAAGGCCAGGATCTGGCCAACAACAATGCGAAAAATGCGAAAGTACGAGCCAGACGAGGGCAAATACCAGACTTAACCCAGACATAACCGGCGTTATCCTCTAAACTATTAATCGGAACCAGCTTTTATTGACAGTGCGGTACCACATTACTACGTGATCCAACCCAGAAAAAGCCCAGGATCTGGCCAACAAGTATGCGAAAAACGCGAAAGTACGAGCCAGATGAGGACAAATCCCAGATCTAACCGAGACATAACCGGCGTTATCCTCTAAAATATTAATCCGAATCTGGTTTTATTGACTGTTTCGGTGTGGTACCGCGTTACTACGTGATCCAAACCAGAAAAAGGCCAGGATCTAGCCAACAAGTATGCGAATAATGCGAAAGTACGTGCCAGGTGAGGGCAAATACCAGACCTAACCCAGACATAACCGGCGTTATCCTCTAAAATATTAATCGCAACCAGGTTTAATTGACTGTTTCGGTGTGGTACCGCGTTACTACGGGATCCAAACCAGAAAAAGGCCAGGATCTGGCCAACAAGTATGCGAAAAACCCGAAAGTACGAGCCAGATGAGGACAAATCCCAGACCTACCCGAGACGTAGCCGGCGTTATTCTCTAAAATATTAATCGCAACCAGTTTAATTGACTGTTTCCGTGTGGAACCTCATTACTACGGGACCGGAAACAGAAAAAACCCAGGATCTGGCCAACAAGTATGCGAATAACGCGAAAGTATGAGCCAGATGATTGCAAATACCAGACCAAACCCAGACATAACCGACGTTATCCTCTAAAATAGTAATCGCAGCCAGGTTTAATTGACTGTTTCGGTGTGGTACCGCGTTACTACGTGATCCAAAGCAGAAAAAGGCCAGGATCTGGCCAACAAGTATGCGAAAAACGCGAAAGTACGAGCCAGATGAGGACAAATCCCAGACCTACCCGAGACATAACCGGCGTTATTCTCTAAAATATTAATCGCAACCAGGTTTAATTGACAGTTTCGGTGTGGTACCGCGTTACTACGGGATCCAAACCAGAAAAAGGCCAGGATCTGGCCAACAAGTATGCGAATAACGCAAAAGTACGAGCCAGATGAGGACAAATGCCAGACCTATCCGAGACATAACCGGCGTTATCCTCTAAAATATTAATCGCAACCAGTTTAATTGACTGCTTCGGTGTGGACTCTCATTACTACGGGATCCACAGCAGAAAAGGCCAGGATCTGACCAACAAGTATGCGAAAAACGCGAAAGTACGAGCCAGATGAGGACAAATGCCAGACCTAACCGAGACGTAACCGACATTATCCTCTAAAATATTAATCCGAACCAGGTATAATTGACTGTTTCGGCGTGGTACCGCGTTACTACGGGATCCAAACCAGAAAAAGGCCAGGATCTGGCCAACAAGTATGCGAAAAACGCGAAAGTACGAGCCAGATGAGGACAAATCCCAGACCTACCCGAGACATAACCGGCGTTATCCTCTAAAATATTAATCGCAGCCAGATTTTATTGACAGTGTGGTACCACATTACTACGTGATCCAACCCAGAAAAAGCCCAGGATCTGGCCAACAAGTATGCGAAAAACGCGAATGTACGAGCCATGTGAGGACAAATCCCAGACCTAACCGAGACGTACCGACATTATCCTCTAAAATATTAATCCGAACCAGGTATAATTGACTGTTTCGGCGTGGTACCGCGTTACTACGGGATCTAAACCAGAAAAAGGCCAGGATCTGGCCAACAAGTATGCGAAAAACGCGAAAGTACGAGCCAGATGAGGACAAATCCCAGACCAACCCGAGACATAACCGGCGTTATCCTCTAAAATATTAATCGCAACCAGGTTTAATTGACTGTTTCGGTGTGGTACCGCGTTACTACGGGATCCAAACCAGAAAAAGGCCAGGATCTGGCCAACAAGTATGCGAAAAACGCGAAAGTACGAGCCAGATGAGGACAAATGCCAGACCTATCCGAGACATAACCGGCGTTATCCTCTAAAATATTAATCGCAACCAGTTTAATTGACTGCTTCGGTGTGGAACCACATTACTACGGGACCCAAGCCAGAAAAATGCCAGGATCTAGCCATCAAGTATGCGAATAATGCGAAAGTACGTGCCAGATGAGGGCAAATACCAGACCTAACCCAGACATAACCGGCGTTATCCTCTAAAATATTAATCGCAACCAGGTTTAATTGACTGTTTCGGTGTGGAACCACATTACTACGGGATCCAAACCAGAAAAAGGCCAGGATCTGGCCAACAAGTATGCGAAAAACCCGAAAGTACGAGCCAGATGAGGACAAATCCCAGACCTACCCGAGACATAACCGGCGTTATCCTCTAAAATATTAGTCGCAACCAGTTTAATTGACTGTTTCGGTGTGGACTCTCATTACTACGGGATCCACAGCAGAAAAGGCCAGGATCTGGCCAACAAGTATGCGAAAACCGCGAAAGTATGAGACAGATGATTGCAAATACCAGAACTAACCCAGGCATAGGCAGCGTTATCCTCTAAAATACAAAGCGAAACCAGCTACTATTGACTGTTTCAGTGTGGTACCACATTACTACGTGATCCAAACCAGAGAAGGGTCAGGATCTGGCCAACAAGTATGCGAAAAACGCGACAGTACGAGCCAGATGAGGACAAATCCCAGACCTACCCGAGACGTAGCCGGCGTTATTCTCTAAAATATTAATCGCAACCAGTTTAATTGACTGTTTCGGTGTGGAACCTCATTACTACGGGACCCAAAACAGAAAAAACCCAGGATCTGGCCAACAAGTATGCGAAAAACGCGAAAGTATGAGCCAGATGATTGCAAATACCAGAACTAACCCAGGCATAACCAGCGTTATCCTCTAAAATACAAAGCGAAACCAGCTTCTATTGACCGTTTCAGTGTGGTACCACATTACTACGTGATCCAAACCAGAGAAGGGTCAGGATCTGGCCAACAAGTATGCGAAAAACGCGAAAGTACGAGCCAGATGAGGACAAATCCCAGACCTACCCGAGACGTAGCCGGCGCTATTCTCTAAAATATTAATCGCAACCAGTTTAATTGACTGTTTCGGTGTGGAACCTCATTACTACGGGACCCAAAACAGAAAAAACCCAGGATCTGGCCAACAAGTATGCGAAAAACGCGAAAGAATGAGCCAGATGATTGCAAATACCAGAACTAACCCAGGCATAACCAGCGTTATCCTCTAAAATACAAAGCGAAACCAGCTTCTATTGACTGTTTCAGTGTGGTACCACATTACTATCTGATCCAAACCAGAGAAGAGCAAGGATCTGGCCAACAAGTATGCGAAAAACGCGAAAGTACGAGCCAGATGAGGACAAATCCCAGACCTACCCAAGACGTAGCCGGCGTTATTCTCTAAAATATTAATCGCAACCAGTTTAATTGACTGTTTCCGTGTGGAACCTCATTACTACGGGACCGGAAACAGAAAAAACCCAGGATCTGGCCAACAAGTATGCGAATAACGCGAAAGTATGAGCAAGATGATTGCAAATACCAGACCAAACCCAGACATAACCGACGTTATCCTCTAAAATAGTAATCGCAGCCAGGTTTAATTGACTGTTTCGGTGTGGTACCGCGTTACTACGTGATCCAAAGCAGAAAAAGGCCAGGATCTGGCCAACAAGTATGCGAGAAACGCGAAAGTACGAGCCAGATGAGGACAAATCCCAGACCTACCCGAGACATAACCGGCGTTATTCTCTAAAATATTAATCGCAACCAGGTTTAATTGACTGTATCGGTGTGGTACCGCGTTACTACGGGATCCAAACCAGAAAAAGGCCAGGATCTGGCCAACAAGTATGCGAAAAACGCAAAAGTACGAGCCAGATGAGGACAAATGCCAGACCTATCCGAGACATAACCGGCGTTATCCTCTAAAATATTAATCGCAACCAGTTTAATTGACTGCTTCGGTGTGGACTCTCATTACTACGGGATCCACAGCAGAAAAGGCCAGGATCTGACCAACAAGTATGCGAAAAACGCGAAAGTACGAGCCAGATGAGGACAAATGCCAGACCTAACCGAGACATAACCGGCGTTATCCTCTAAAATATTAATCGCAGCCAGATTTTATTGACAGTGTGGTACCACATTACTACGTGATCCAACCCAGAAAAAGCCCAGGATCTGGCCAACAAGTATGCGAAAAACGCGAATGTACGAGCCATGTGAGGACAAATCCCAGACCTAACCGAGACGTAACCGACATTATCCTCTAAAATATTAATCCGAACTAGGTATAATTGACTGTTTCGGCGTGGTACCGCGTTACTACGGGATCCAAACCAGAAAAAGGCCAGGATCTGGCCAACAAGTATGCGAAAAGCGCGAAAGTACGAGCCAGATGAGGACAAATCCCAGACCTACCCGAGACATAACCGGCGTTATCCTCTAAAATATTAATCGCAACCAGGTTTAATTGACTGTTTCGGTGTGGAACCACATTACTACGTGATCCAACCCAGAAAAAGCCCAGGATCTAGCCAACAAGTATGCGAATAATGCGAAAGTACGTGCCAGATGAGGGCAAATACCAGACCTAACCCAGACATAACCGGCGTTATCCTCTAAAATATTAATCGCAATCAGTTTAATTGACTGCTTCGGTGTGGACTCTCATTACTACGGGATCCACAGCAGAAAAAGGCCAGGATCTGGCCAACAAGTATGCGAAAAACGCGAAAGTACGAGCCAGATGAGGACAAATCCCAGACCTAACCGAGACATAACCGGCGTTATCCTCTAAAATATTAATCCGAACCAGGTTTAATTGACTGTTTCGGCGTGGTACCGCGTTACTACGGGATCCAAACCAGAAAAAGGCCAGGATCTGGCCAACAAGTATGCGAAAAACGCGAAAGTACGAGCCAGATGAGGACAAATGCCAGACCTAACCGAGACAAAACCGGCGTTATCCTCTAATATATTAATCGCAACCAGTTTAATTGACTGTTTCGGTGTGGACTCTCATTACTACGGGATCCACAGCAGAAAAGGCCAGGATCTGGCCAACAAGTATGCGAAAAACGCGAAAGTACGAGCCAGATGAGGACAAATGCCAGACCTATCCGAAACATAACCGGCGTTATCCTCTAAAATATTAATCGCAACCAGGTTTAATTGACTGTTTCGGTGTGGAACCACATTACTACGGGATCCAAACCAGAAAAAGGCCAGGATATGGCCAACAAGTATGCGAAAAACCCGAAAGTACGAGCCAGATGAGGACAAATCCCAGACCTACCCGAGACATAACCGGCGTTATCCTGTAAAATATTAATCGCAACCAGGTTTAATTGACTGTTTCGGCGTGGTACCGCGTTACTACGGGATCCAAACCAGAAAAAGGCCAGGATCTGGCCAACAAGTATGCGAAAAACGCGAAAGTACGAGCCAGATGAGGACAAATGCCAGACCTAACCGAGACAAAACCGGCGTTATCCTCTAATATATTAATCGCAACCAGTTTAATTGACTGTTTCGGTGTGGACTCTCATTACTACGGGATCCACAGCAGAAAAGGCCAGGATCTGGCCAACAAGTATGCGAAAAACGCGAAAGTACGAGCCAGATGAGGACAAATGCCAGACCTATCCGAAACATAACCGGCGTTATCCTCTAAAATATTAATCGCAACCAGGTTTAATTGACTGTTTCGGTGTGGAACCACATTACTACGGGATCCAAAGCAGAAAAAGGCCAGGATCTGTCCAACAAGTATGCGAAAAACGAGAAAGTACGAGCCAGATGAGGACAAATGCCAGACCTAACCGAGACAAAACCGGCGTTATCCTCTAATATATTAATCGCAACCAGTTTAATTGACTGTTTCGGTGTGGACTCTCATTACTACGGGATCCACAGCAGAAAAGGCGAGGATCTGGCCAACAAGTATGCGAAAACCGCGAAAGTATGAGACAGATGATTGCAAATACCAGAACTAACCCAGGCATAGCCAGCGTTATCCTCTAAAATACAAAGCGAAACCAGCTACTATTGACTGTTTCAGTGTGGTACCACATTACTACGTGATCCAAACCAGAGAAGGGTCAGGATCTGGCCAACAAGTATGCGAAAAACGCGAAAGTACGAGCCAGATGAGGACAAATCCCAGACCTACCCGAGACGTAGCCGGCGTTATTCTCTAAAATATTAATCGCAACCAGTTTAATTGACTGTTTCGGTGTGGAACCTCATTACTACGGGACCCAAAACAGAAAAAACCCAGGATCTGGCCAACAAGTATGCGAAAAACGCGAAAGTATGAGCCAGATGATTGCAAATACCAGAACTAACCCAGGCATAACCAGCGTTATCCTCTAAAATACAAAGCGAAACCAGCTTCTATTGACTGTTTCAGTGTGGTACCACATTACTACCTGATCCAAACCAGAGAAGAGCAAGGATCTGGCCAACAAGTATGCGAAAAACGCGAAAGTACGAGCCAGATGAGGACAAATCCCAGACCTACCCAAGACGTAGCCGGCGTTATTCTCTAAAATATTAATCGCAACCAGTTTAATTGACTGTTTCCGTGTGGAACCTCATTACTACGGGACCGGAAACAGAAAAAACCCAGGATCTGGCCAACAAGTATGCGAATAACGCGAAAGTATGAGCCAGATGATTGCAAATACCAGACCAAACCCAGACATAACCGACGTTATCCTCTAAAATAGTAATCGCAGCCAGGTTTAATTGACTGTTTCTGTGTGGTACCGCGTTACTACGTGATCCAAAGCAGAAAAAGGCCAGGATCTGGCCAACAAGAATGCGAAAAACGCGAAAGTACGAGCCAGATGAGGACAAATCCCAGACCTACCCGAGACATAACCGGCGTTATTCTCTAAAATATTAATCGCAACCAGGTTTAATTGACTGTTTCGGTGTGGTACCGCGTTACTACGGGATCCAAACCAGAAAAAGGCCAGGATCTGGCCAACAAGTATGCGAAAAACGCAAAAGTACGAGCCAGATGAGGACAAATGCCAGACCTATCCGAGACATAACCGGCGTTATCCTCTAAAATATTAATCGCAACCAGTTTAATTGACAGCTTCGGTGTGGACGCTCATTACTACGGGATCCACAGCAGAAAAGGCCAGGATCTGACCAACAAGTATGCGAAATACACGAAAGTACGAGCCAGATGAGGACAAATGCCAGACCTAACCGAGACATAACCGGCGTTATCCTCTAAAATATTAATCGCAGCCAGATTTTATTGACAGTGTGGTACCACATTACTACGTGATCCAACCCAGAAAAAGCCCAGGATCTGGCCCACAAGTATGCGAAAAACGCGAATGTACGAGCCATGTGAGGACAAATCCCAGACCTAACCGAGACGTAACCGACATTATCCTCTAAAATATTAATCCGAACCAGGTATAATTGACTGTTTCGGCGTGGTACCGCGTTACTACGGGATCCAAACCAGAAAAAGGCCAGGATCTGGCCAACAAGTATGCGAAAAACGCGAAAGTACGAGCCAGATGAGGACAAATCCCAGACCTACCCGAGACATAACCGGCGTTATCCTCTAAAATATTAATCGCAACCAGGTTTAATTGACTGTTTCGGTGTGGAACCACATTACTACGGGACCCAAGCCAGAAAAAGGCCAGGATCTAGCCAACAAGTATGCGAATAATGCGAAAGGACGTGCCAGATGAGGGCAAATACCAGACCTAACCCAGACATAACCGGCGTTATCCTCTAAAATATTAATCGCAACCAGTTTAATTGACTGTTTCGGCGTGGACTCGCATTACTACGGGATCCAAAGCAGGAAAAGGCCAGGATCTGTCCAACAAGTATGCGAAAAACGCGAAAGTACGAGCCAGATGAGGACAAATGCCAGACCTAACCGAGACATAACCGGCGTTATCCTCTAAAATATTAATCGCAGCCAGATTTTATTGACAGTGTGGTACCACATTACCACGTGATCCAACCCAGAAAAAGCCCAGGATCTGGCCAACAAGTATGCGAAAAACGCGAATGTACGAGCCATGTGAGGACAAATCCCAGACCTAACCGAGACGTAACCGACATTATCCTCTAAAATATTAATCCGAACCAGGTATAATTGACTGTTTCGGTGTGGTACCGTGTTACTACGTGATCCAAACCTGAAAAAGGCCAGGATCTGGCCAACAACAATGCGAAAAATGCGAAAGTACGAGCCAGATGAGGGCAAATACCAGACTTAACCCAGACATAACCGGCGTTATCCTCTAAACTATTAATCGGAACCAGCTTTTATTGACAGTGCGGTACCACATTACTACGTGATCCAACCCAGAAAAAGCCCAGGATCTGGCCAACAAGTATGCGAAAAACGCGAAAGTACGAGCCAGATGAGGACAAATCCCAGATCTAACCGAGACATAACCGGCGTTATCCTCTAAAATATTAATCCGAACCTGGTTTTATTGACTGTTTCGGTGTGGTACCGCGTTACTACGTGATCCAAACCAGAAAAAGGCCAGGATCTAGCCAACAAGTATGCGAATAATGCGAAAGTACGTGCCAGATGAGGGCAAATACCAGACCTAACCCAGACATAACCGGCGTTATCCTCTAAAATATTAATCGCAACCAGGTTTAATTGACTGTTTCGGTGTGGTACCGCGTTACTACGGGATCCAAACCAGAAAAAGGCCAGGATCTGGCCAACAAGTATGCGAAAAACGCGAAAGTACGAGCCAGATGAGGACAAATGCCAGACCTATCCGAGACATAACCGGCGTTATCCTCTAAAATATTAATCGCAACCAGTTTAATTGACTGCTTCGGTGTGGAACCACATTACTACGGGACCCAAGCCAGAAAAAGGCCAGGATCTAGCCAACAAGTATGCGAATAATGCGAAAGAACGTGCCAGATGAGGGCAAATACCAGACCTAACCCAGACATAACCGGCGTTATCCTCTAAAATATTAATCGCAACCAGGTTTAATTGACTGTTTCGGTGTGGTACCGCGTTACTACGGGATCCAAACCAGAAAAAGGCCAGGATCTGGCCAACAAGTATGCGAAAAACGCAAAAGTACGAGCCAGATGAGGACAAATGCCAGACCTATCCGAGACATAACCGGCGTTATCCTCTAAAATATTAATCGCAATCAGTTTAATTGACTGCTTCGGTGTGGACTCTCATTACTACGGGATCCACAGCAGAAAAAGGCCAGGATCTGTCCAACAAGTATGCGAAAAACGCGAAAGTACGAGCCAGATGAGGACAAATCCCAGACCTAACCGAGACATAACCGGCGTTATCCTCTAAAATATTAATCCGAACCAGGTTTAATTGACTGTTTCGGCGTGGTACCGCGTTACTACGGGATCCAAACCAGAAAAAGGCCAGGATCTGGCCAACAAGTATGCGAAAAACGAGAAAGTACGAGCCAGATGAGGACAAATGCCAGACCTAACCGAGACACAACCGGCGTTATCCTCTAATATATTAATCGCAACCAGTTTAATTGACTGTTTCGGTGTGGACTCTCATTACTACGGGATCCATAGCAGAAAAGGCCAGGATCTGGCCAACAAGTATGCGAAAAACGCGAAAGTACGAGCCAGATGAGGACAAATGCCAGACCTATCCGAAACATAACCGGCGTTATCCTCTAAAATATTAATCGCAACCAGGTTTAATTGACTGTTTCGGTGTGGAACCACATTACTACGGGATCCAAAGCAGAAAAAGGCCAGGATCTGTCCAACAAGTATGCGAAAAACGCGAAAGTATGAGCCAGATGATTGCAAATACCAGAACTAACCCAGGCATAACCAGCGTTATCCTCTAAAATACAAAACGAAACCAGCTTCTATTGACTGTTTCAGTGTGGTACCACATTACTACCTGATCCAAACCAGAGAAGGGCCAGGATCTGGCCAACAAGTATGCGAAAAACGCGAAAGTACGAGCCAGATGAGGACAAATGCCAGACTTACCCAAGACGTAGCCGGCGTTATTCTCTAAAATATTAATCGCAACCAGTTTAATTGACTGTTTCGGTGTGGAACCTCATTACTACGGGACCGGAAACAGAAAAAACCCAGGATCTGGCCAACAAGTATGCGAATAACGCGAAAGTATGAGCCAGATGATTGCAAATACCAAACCAAACCCAGACATAACCGACGTTATCCTCTAAAATAGTAATCGCAGCCAGGTTTAATTGACTGTTTCGGCGTGGTACCGCGTTACTACGTGATCCAAACCAGAAAAAGGCCAGGATCTAGCCAACAAGTGTGCGAATAATGCGAAAGTACGTGCCAGATGAGGGCAAATACCAGACCTAACCCAGACATAACCGGCGTTATCCTCTAAAATATTAATCGCAACCAGGTTTAATTGACTGTTTCGGTGTGGTACCGCGTTACTACGGGATCCAAACCAGAAAAAGGCCAGGATCTGGCCAACAAGTATGCGAAAAACGCGATAGTACGAGCCAGATGAGGACAAATGCCAGACCTATCCGAGACATAACCGGCGTTATCCTCTAAAATATTAATCGCAACCAGTTTAATTGACTGCTTCGGTGTGGAACCACATTACTACGGGACCCAAGCCAGAAAAAGGCCAGGATCTAACCAACAAGTATGCGAATAATGCGAAAGTACGTGCCAGATGAGGGCAAATACCAGACCTAACCCAGACATAACCGGCGTTATCCTCTAAAATATTAATCGCAACCAGGTTTAATTGACTGTTTCGGTGTGGAACCACATTACTACGGGATCCAAACCAGAAAAAGGCCAGGATCTGGCCAACAAGTATGCGAGAAACCCGAAAGTACGAGCCAGATGAGGACAAATGCCAGACCTATCCGAGACATAACCGGCGTTATCCTCTAAAATATTAATCGCAATCAGTTTAATTGACTGCTTCGGTGTGGACTCTCATTACTACGGGATCCACAGCAGAAAAAGGCCAGGATCTGTCCAACAAGTATGCGAAAAACGCGAAAGTACGAGCCAGATGAGGACAAATCCCAGACCTAACCGAGACATAACCGGCGTTATCCTCTAAAATATTAATCCGAACCAGGTTTAATTGACTGTTTCGGCGTGGTACCGCGTTACTACGGGATCCAAACCAGAAAAAGGCCAGGATCTGGCCAACAAGTATGCGAAAAACGAGAAAGTACGAGCCAGATGAGGACAAATGCCAGACCTAACCGAGACACAACCGGCGTTATCCTCTAATATATTAATCGCAACCAGTTTAATTGACTGTTTCGGTGTGGACTCTCATTACTACGGGATCCACAGCAGAAAAGGCCAGGATCTGGCCAACAAGTATGCGAAAAACGCGAAAGTACGAGCCAGATGAGGACAAATGCCAGACCTATCCGAAACATAACCGGCGTTATCCTCTAAAATATTAATCGCAACCAGGTTTAATTGACTGTTTCGGTGTGGAACCACATTACTACGGGATCCAAAGCAGAAAAAGGCCAGGATCTGTCCAACAAGTATGCGAAAAACGCGAAAGTATGAGCCAGATGATTGCAAATACCAGAACTAACCCAGGCATAACCAGCGTTATCCTCTAAAATACAAAGCGAAACCAGCTTCTATTGACTGTTTCAGTGTGGTACCACATTACTACCTGATCCAAACCAGAGAAGGGCCAGGATCTGGCCAACAAGTATGCGAAAAACGCGAAAGTACGAGCCAGATGAGGACAAATGCCAGACCTACCCAAGACGTAGCCGGCGTTATTCTCTAAAATATTAATCGCAACCAGTTTAATTGACTGTTTCGGTGTCGAACCTCATTACTACGGGACCGGAAACAGAAAAAACCCAGGATCTGGCCAACAAGTATGCGAATAACGCAAAAGTATGAGCCAGATGATTGCAAATACCAAACCAAACCCAGACATAACCGACGTTATCCTCTAAAATAGTAATCGCAGCCAGGTTTAATTGACTGTTTCGGTGTGGTACCGCGTTACTACGTGATCCAAAGCAGAAAAAGGCCAGGATCTGGCCAACAAGTATGCGAAAAACGCGAAAGTACGAGCCAGATGAGGACAAATCCCAGACCTACCCGAGACACAACCGGCGTTATCCTCTAAAATATTAATCGCAACCAGGTTTAATTGACTGTTTCGGTGTCGAACCACATTACTACGGGACCCAAGCCAGAAAAAGGCCAGGATCTAGCCAACAAGTATGCGAATAATGCGAAAGTACGTGCCAGATGAGGGCAAATACCAGACCGATCCGAGACATAACCGGCGTTATCCTCTAAAATATTAATCGCAATCAGTTTAATTGACTGCTTCAGTGTGGACTCTCATTACTACGGGATCCACAGCAGAAAAAGGCCAGGATCTGTCCAACAAGTATGCGAAAAACGCGAAAGTACGAGCCAGATGAGGACAAATCCCAGACCTAACCGAGACATAACCGGCGTTATCCTCTAAAATATTAATCCGAACCAGGTTTAATTGACTGTTTCGGCGTGGTACCGCGTTACTACGGGATCCAAACCAGAAAAAGGCCAGGATCTGGCCAACAAGTATGCGAAAAACGAGAAAGTACGAGCCAGATGAGGACAAATGCCAGACCTAACCGAGACACAACCGGCGTTATCCTCTAATATATTAATCGCAACCAGTTTAATTGACTGTTTCGGTGTGGACTCTCATTACTACGGGATCCACAGCAGAAAAGGCCAGGATCTGGCCAACAAGTATGCGAAAAACGCGAAAGTACGAGCCAGATGAGGACAAATGCCAGACCTACCCAAGACGTAGCCGGCGTTATTCTCTAAAATATTAATCGCAACCAGTTTAATTGACTGTTTCGGTGTGGAACCTCATTACTACGGGACCGGAAACAGAAAAAACCCAGGATCTGGCCAACAAGTATGCGAATAACGCGAAAGTATGAGCCAGATGATTGCAAATACCAAACCAAACCCAGACATAACCGACGTTATCCTCTAAAATAGTAATCGCAGCCAGGTTTAATTGACTGTTTCGGTGTGGTACCGCGTTACTACGTGATCCAAAGCAGAAAAAGGCCAGGATCTGGCCAACAAGTATGCGAAAAACGCGAAAGTACGAGCCAGATGAGGACAAATCCCAGACCTACCCGAGACACAAACGGCGTTATCCTCTAAAATATTAATCGCAACCAGGTTTAATTGACTGTTTCGGTGTGGAACCACATTACTACGGGACCCAAGCCAGAAAAAGGCCAGGATCTAGCCAACAAGTATGCGAATAATGCGAAAGTACGTGCCAGATGAGGGCAAATACCAGACCTATTCGAGACATAACCGGCGTTATCCTCTAAAATATTAATCGCAATCAGTTTAATTGACTGCTTCGGTGTGGACTCTCATTACTACGGGATCCACAGCAGAAAAAGGCCAGGATCTGTCCAACAAGTATGCGAAAAACGAGAAAGTACGAGCCAGATGAGGACAAATGCCAGACCTAACCGAGACAAAACCGGCGTTATCCTCTAATATATTAATCGCAACCAGTTTAATTGACTGTTTCGGTGTGGACTCTCATTACTACGGGATCCACAGCAGAAAAGGCCAGGATCTGGCCAACAAGTATGCGAAAAACGCGAAAGTACGAGCCAGATGAGGACAAATGCCAGACCTATCCGAAACATAACCGGCGTTATCCTCTAAAATATTAATCGCAACCAGGTTTAACTGACTGTTTCGGTGTGGAACCACATTACTACGGGATCCAAAGCAGAAAAAGTCCAGGATCTGTCCAACAAGTATGCGAAAAACGAGAAAGTACGAGCCAGATGAGGACAAATGCCAGACCTAACCGAGACAAAACCGGCGTTATCCTCTAATATATTAATCGCAACCAGTTTAATTGACTGTTTCGGTGTGGAACCTCATTACTACGGGACCCAAAACAGAAAATACCCAGGATCTGGCCAACAAGTATGCGAAAAACGCGAAAGTATGAGCCAGATGATTGCAAATACCAGAACTAACCCAGACATAACCGACGTTATCCTCTAAAATAGTAATCGCAGCCAGGTTTAATTGACTGTTTCGGTGTGGTACCGCGTTACTACGTGATCCAAAGCAGAAAAAGGCCAGGATCTGGCCAACAAGTATGCGAAAAACGCGAAAGTACGAGCCAGATGAGGGCAAATACCAGACCGATCCGAGACATAACCGGCGTTATCCTCTAAAATATTAATCGCAATCAGTTTAATTGACTGCTTCAGTGTGGACTCTCATTACTACGGGATCCACAGCAGAAAAAGGCCAGGATCTGTCCAACAAGTATGCGAAAAACGCGAAAGTACGAGCCAGATGAGGACAAATCCCAGACCTAACCGAGACATAACCGGCGTTATCCTCTAAAATATTAATCCGAACCAGGTTTAATTGTCTGTTTCGGCGTGGTACCGCGTTACTACGGGATCCAAACCAGAAAAAGGCCAGGATCTGGCCAACAAGTATGCGAAAAACGAGAAAGTACGAGCCAGATGAGGACAAATGCCAGACCTAACCGAGACACAACCGGCGTTATCCTCTAATATATTAATCGCAACCAGTTTAATTGACTGTTTCGGTGTGGACTCCCATTACTACGGGATCCACAGCAGAAAAGGCCAGGATCTGGCCAACAAGTATGCGAAAAACGCGAAAGTACGAGCCAGATGAGGACAAATGCCAGACCTACCCAAGACGTAGCCGGCGTTATTCTCTAAAATATTAATCGCAACCAGTTTAATTGACTGTTTCGGTGTGGAACCTCATTACTACGGGACCGGAAACAGAAAAAACCCAGGATCTGGCCAACAAGTATGCGAATAACGCGAAAGTATGAGCCAGATGATTGCAAATACCAAACCAAACCCAGACATAACCGACGTTATCCTCTAAAATAGTAATCGCAGCCAGGTTTAATTGACTGTTTCGGTGTGGTACCGCGTTACTACGTGATCCAAAGCAGAAAAAGGCCAGGATCTGGCCAACAAGTATGCGAAAAACGCGAAAGTACGAGCCAGATGAGGACAAATCCCAGACCTACCCGAGACACAACCGGCGTTATCCTCTAAAATATTAATCGCAACCAGGTTTAATTGACTGTTTCGGTGTGGAACCACATTACTACGGGACCCAAGCCAGAAAAAGGCCAGGATCTAGCCAACAAGTATGCGAATAATGCGAAAGTACGTGCCAGATGAGGGCAAATACCAGACCTATTCGAGACATAACCGGCGTTATCCTCTAAAATATTAATCGCAATCAGTTTAATTGACTGCTTCGGTGTGGACTCTCATTACTACGGGATCCACAGCAGAAAAAGGCCAGGATCTGTCCAACAAGTATGCGAAAAACGAGAAAGTACGAGCCAGATGAGGACAAATGCCAGACCTAACCGAGACAAAACCGGCGTTATCCTCTAATATATTAATCGCAACCAGTTTAATTGACTGTTTCGGTGTGGACTCTCATTACTACGGGATCCACAGCAGAAAAGGCCAGGATCTGGCCAACAAGTATGCGAAAAACGCGAAAGTACGAGCCAGATGAGGACAAATGCCAGACCTATCCGAAACATAACCGGCGTTATCCTCTAAAATATTAATCGCAACCAGGTTTAACTGACTGTTTCGGTGTGGAACCACATTACTACGGGATCCAATGCAGAAAAAGGCCAGGATCTGTCCAACAAGTATGCGAAAAACGAGAAAGTACGAGCCAGATGAGGACAAATGCCAGACCTAACCGAGACAAAACCGGCGTTATCCTCTAATATATTAATCGCAACCAGTTTAATTGACTGTTTCGGTGTGGAACCTCATTACTACGGGACCCAAAACAGAAAAAACCCAGGATCTGGCCAACAAGTATGCGAAAAACGCGAAAGTATGAGCCAGATGATTGCAAATACCAGAACTAACCCAGGCATAACCAGCGTTATCCTCTAAAATACAAAGCGAAACCAGCTTCTATTGACTGTTTCAGTGTGGTACCACATTACTACCTGATCCAAACCAGAGAAGGGCCAGGATCTGGCCAACAAGTATGCGAAAAACGCGAAAGTACGAGCCAGATGAGGACAAATGCCAGACCTACCCAAGACGTAGCCGGCGTTATTCTCTAAAATATTAATCGCAACCAGTTTAATTGACTGTTTCGGTGTGGTACCGCGTTACTACGGGATCCAAACCAGAAAAAGGCCAGGATCTGGCCAACAAGTATGCGAAAAACGCAAAAGTACGAGCCAGATGAGGACAAATGCCAGACCTATCCGAGACATAACCGGCGTTATCCTCTAAAATATTAATCGCAATCAGTTTAATTGACTGCTTCGGTGTGGACTCTCATTACTACGGGATCCACAGCAGAAAAAGGCCAGGATCTGGCCAACAAGTATGCGAAAAACGCGAAAGTACGAGCCAGATGAGGACAAATCCCAGACCTAACCGAGACATAACCGGCGTTATCCTCTAAAATATTAATCCGAACCAGGTTTAATTGACTGTTTCGGCGTGGTACCGCGTTACTACGGGATCCAAACCAGAAAAAGGCCAGGATCTGGCCAACAATTATGCGAAAAACGCAAAGGAATGAGCCAGATGATTGCAAATACCAGACCAAACACAGACATAACCGGCGTTATCCTCTAAAATATTAATCGCAACCAGTTTAATTGACTGTTTCGGTGTGGACTCGCATTACTACGGGATCCAAAGCAGAAAAAGGCCAGGATCTGTCCAACAAGTATGCGAAAAACGAGAAAGTACGAGCCAGATGAGGACAAATGCCAGACCTAACCAAGACAAAACCGGCGTTATCCTCTAATATATTAATCGCAACCAGTTTAATTGACTGTTTCGGTGTGGAACCACATTACTACGGGACCCAAAACAGAAAAAACCCAGGATCTGGCCAACAAGTATGCGAAAAACGCGAAAGTACGAGCCAGATGAGGACAAATGCCAGACCTAACCGAGACATAACCGGCGTTATCCTCTAAAATATTAATCGCAGCCAGCTTTTATTGACTGCTTCGGTGTGGAACCACATTACTACGGGACCCAAGCCAGAAAAAGGCCAGGATCTAACCAACAAGTATGCGAATAATGCGAAAGTACGTGCCAGATGAGGACAAATGCCAGACCTATCCGAGACATAACCGGCGTTATCCTCTAAAATATTAATCGCAATCAGTTTAATTGACTGCTTCGGTGTGGACTCTCATTACTACGGGATCCACAGCAGAAAAAGGCCAGGATCTGTCCAACAAGTATGCGAAAAACGCGAAAGTACGAGCCAGATGAGGACAAATCCCAGACCTAACCGAGACATAACCGGCGTTATCCTCTAAAATATTAATCGCAACCAGTTTAATTGACTGCTTCGGTGTGGAACCACATTACTACGGGACCCAAGCCAGAAAAAGGCCAGGATCTAACCAACAAGTATGCGAATAATGCGAAAGTACGTGCCAGATGAGGGCAAATACCAGACCTAACCCAGACATAACCGGCGTTATCCTCTAAAATATTAATCGCAACCAGGTTTAATTGACTGTTTCGGTGTGGAACCACATTACTACGGGATCCAAACCAGAAAAAGGCCAGGATCTGGCCAACAAGTATGCGAGAAACCCGAAAGTACGAGCCAGATGAGGACAAATCCCAGACCTACCCGAGACATAACCGGCGTTATCCTCTAAAATATTAATCGCAACCAGGTTTAATTGACTGTTTCGGTGTGGTACCGCGTTACTACGGGATCCAAACCAGAAAAAGGCCAGGATCTGGCCAACAAGTATGCGAAAAACGCAAAAGTACGAGCCAGATGAGGACAAATGCCAGACCTATCCGAGACATAACCGGCGTTATCCTCTAAAATATTAATCGCAATCAGTTTAATTGACTGCTTCGGTGTGGACTCTCATTACTACGGGATCCACAGCAGAAAAAGGCCAGGATCTGTCCAACAAGTATGCGAAAAACGCGAAAGTACGAGCCAGATGAGGACAAATCCCAGACCTAACCGAGACATAACCGGCGTTATCCTCTAAAATATTAATCCGAACCAGGTTTAATTGACTGTTTCGGCGTGGTACCGCGTTACTACGGGATCCAAACCAGAAAAAGGCCAGGATCTGGCCAACAAGTATGCGAAAAACGAGAAAGTACGAGCCAGATGAGGACAAATGCCAGACCTAACCGAGACACAACCGGCGTTATCCTCTAATATATTAATCGCAACCAGTTTAATTGACTGTTTCGGTGTGGACTCTCATTACTACGGGATCCACAGCAGAAAAGGCCAGGATCTGGCCAACAAGTATGCGAAAAACGCGAAAGTACGAGCCAGATGAGGACAAATGCCAGACCTATCCGAAACATAACCGGCGTTATCCTCTAAAATATTAATCGCAACCAGGTTTAATTGACTGTTTCGGTGTGGAACCACATTACTACGGGATCCAAAGCAGAAAAAGGCCAGGATCTGTCCAACAAGTATGCGAAAAACGCGAAAGTATGAGCCAGATGATTGCAAATACCAGAACTAACCCAGGCATAACCAGCGTTATCCTCTAAAATACAAAGCGAAACCAGCTTCTATTGACTGTTTCAGTGTGGTACCACATTACTACCTGATCCAAACCAGAGAAGGGCCAGGATCTGGCCAACAAGTATGCGAAAAACGCGAAAGTACGAGCCAGATGAGGACAAATGCCAGACCTACCCAAGACGTAGCCGGCGTTATTCTCTAAAATATTAATCGCAACCAGTTTAATTGACTGTTTCGGTGTCGAACCTCATTACTACGGGACCGGAAACAGAAAAAACCCAGGATCTGGCCAACAAGTATGCGAATAACGCAAAAGTATGAGCCAGATGATTGCAAATACCAAACCAAACCCAGACATAACCGACGTTATCCTCTAAAATAGTAATCGCAGCCAGGTTTAATTGACTGTTTCGGTGTGGTACCGCGTTACTACGTGATCCAAAGCAGAAAAAGGCCAGGATCTGGCCAACAAGTATGCGAAAAACGCGAAAGTACGAGCCAGATGAGGACAAATCCCAGACCTACCCGAGACACAACCGGCGTTATCCTCTAAAATATTAATCGCAACCAGGTTTAATTGACTGTTTCGGTGTCGAACCACATTACTACGGGACCCAAGCCAGAAAAAGGCCAGGATCTAGCCAACAAGTATGCGAATAATGCGAAAGTACGTGCCAGATGAGGGCAAATACCAGACCGATCCGAGACATAACCGGCGTTATCCTCTAAAATATAAATCGCAATCAGTTTAATTGACTGCTTCAGTGTGGACTCTCATTACTACGGGATCCACAGCAGAAAAAGGCCAGGATCTGTCCAACAAGTATGCGAAAAACGCGAAAGTACGAGCCAGATGAGGACAAATCCCAGACCTAACCGAGACATAACCGGCGTTATCCTCTAAAATATTAATCCGAACCAGGTTTAATTGACTGTTTCGGCGTGGTACCGCGTTACTACGGGATCCAAACCAGAAAAAGGCCAGGATCTGGCCAACAAGTATGCGAAAAACGAGAAAGTACGAGCCAGATGAGGACAAATGCCAGACCTAACCGAGACACAACCGGCGTTATCCTCTAATATATTAATCGCAACCAGTTTAATTGACTGTTTCGGTGTGGACTCTCATTACTACGGGATCCACAGCAGAAAAGGCCAGGATCTGGCCAACAAGTATGCGAAAAACGCGAAAGTACGAGCCAGATGAGGACAAATGCCAGACCTACCCAAGACGTAGCCGGCGTTATTCTCTAAAATATTAATCGCAACCAGTTTAATTGACTGTTTCGGTGTGGAACCTCATTACTACGGGACCGGAAACAGAAAAAACCCAGGATCTGGCCAACAAGTATGCGAATAACGCGAAAGTATGAGCCAGATGATTGCAAATACCAAACCAAACCCAGACATAACCGACGTTATCCTCTAAAATAGTAATCGCAGCCAGGTTTAATTGACTGTTTCGGTGTGGTACCGCGTTACTACGTGATCCAAAGCAGAAAAAGGCCAGGATCTGGCCAACAAGTATGCGAAAAACGCGATAGTACGAGCCAGATGAGGACAAATCCCAGACCTACCCGAGACACAACCGGCGTTATCCTCTAAAATATTAATCGCAACCAGGTTTAATTGACTGTTTCGGTGTGGAACCACATTACTACGGGACCCAAGCCAGAAAAAGGCCAGGATCTAGCCAACAAGTATGCGAATAATGCGAAAGTACGTGCCAGATGAGGGCAAATACCAGACCTATTCGAGACATAACCGGCGTTATCCTCTAAAATATTAATCGCAATCAGTTTAATTGACTGCTTCGGTGTGGACTCTCATTACTACGGGATCCACAGCAGAAAAAGGCCAGGATCTGTCCAACAAGTATGCGAAAAACGAGAAAGTACGAGCCAGATGAGGACAAATGCCAGACCTAACCGAGACAAAACCGGCGTTATCCTCTAATATATTAATCGCAACCAGTTTAATTGACTGTTTCGGTGTGGACTCTCATTACTACGGGATCCACAGCAGAAAAGGCCAGGATCTGGCCAACAAGTATGCGAAAAACGCGAAAGTACGAGCCAGATGAGGACAAATGCCAGACCTATCCGAAACATAACCGGCGTTATCCTCTAAAATATTAATCGCAACCAGGTTTAACTGACTGTTTCGGTGTGGAACCACATTACTACGGGATCCAATGCAGAAAAAGGCCAGGATCTGTCCAACAAGTATGCGAAAAACGAGAAAGTACGAGCCAGATGAGGACAAATGCCAGACCTAACCGAGACAAAACCGGCGTTATCCTCTAATATATTAATCGCAACCAGTTTAATTGACTGTTTCGGTGTGGAACCTCATTACTACGGGACCCAAAACAGAAAAAACCCAGGATCTGGCCAACAAGTATGCGAAAAACGCGAAAGTATGAGCCAGATGATTGCAAATACCAGAACTAACCCAGGCATAACCAGCGTTATCCTCTAAAATACAAAGCGAAACCAGCTTCTATTGACTGTTTCAGTGTGGTACCACATTACTACCTGATCCAAACCAGAGAAGGGCCAGGATCTGGCCAACAAGTATGCGAAAAACGCGAAAGTACGAGCCAGATGAGGACAAATGCCAGACCTACCCAAGACGTAGCCGGCGTTATTCTCTAAAATATTAATCGCAACCAGTTTAATTGACTGTTTCGGTGTGGTACCGCGTTACTACGGGATCCAAACCAGAAAAAGGCCAGGATCTGGCCAACAAGTATGCGAAAAACGCAAAAGTACGAGCCAGATGAGGACAAATGCCAGACCTATCCGAGACATAACCGGCGTTATCCTCTAAAATATTAATCGCAATCAGTTTAATTGACTGCTTCGGTGTGGACTCTCATTACTACGGGATCCACAGCAGAAAAAGGCCAGGATCTGGCCAACAAGTATGCGAAAAACGCGAAAGTACGAGCCAGATGAGGACAAATCCCAGACCTAACCGAGACATAACCGGCGTTATCCTCTAAAATATTAATCCGAACCAGGTTTAATTGACTGTTTCGGCGTGGTACCGCGTTACTACGGGATCCAAACCAGAAAAAGGCCAGGATCTGGCCAACAATTATGCGAAAAACGCAAAGGAATGAGCCAGATGATTGCAAATACCAGACCAAACACAGACATAACCGGCGTTATCCTCTAAAATATTAATCGCAACCAGTTTAATTGACTGTTTCGGTGTGGACTCGCATTACTACGGGATCCAAAGCAGAAAAAGGCCAGGATCTGTCCAACAAGTATGCGAAAAACGAGAAAGTACGAGCCAGATGAGGACAAATGCCAGACCTAACCAAGACAAAACCGGCGTTATCCTCTAATATATTAATCGCAACCTGTTTAATTGACTGTTTCGGTGTGGACTCTCATTACTACGGGATCCACAGCAGAAAAGGCCAGGATCTGGCCAACAAGTATGCGAAAACCGCGAAAGTATGAGACAGATGATTGCAAATACCAGAACTAACCCAGGCATAGCCAGCGTTATCCTCTAAAATACAAAGCGAAACCAGCTACTATTGACTGTTTCAGTGTGGTACCAAATTAATACGTGATCCAAACCAGAGAAGGGTCAGGATCTGGCCAACAAGTATGCGAAAAACGCGAAAGTACGAGCCAGATGAGGACAAATCCCAGACCTACCCGAGACGTAGCCGGCGTTATTCTCTAAAATATTAATCGCAACCAGTTTAATTGACTGTTTCGGTGTGGAACCTCATTACTACGGGACCCAAAACAGAAAAAACCCAGGATCTGGCCAACAAGTATGCGAAAAACGCGAAAGTATGAGCCAGATGATTGCAAATACCAGAACTAACCCAGGCATAACCAGCGTTATCCTCTAAAATACAAAGCG
The DNA here is from genome assembly GCF_051014445.1 of Colletes latitarsis. Lineage (NCBI taxonomy): Eukaryota > Metazoa > Arthropoda > Insecta > Hymenoptera > Colletidae > Colletes > Colletes latitarsis. The sequence continues at coordinate 8,765,332 of NW_027488370.1, read as the reverse complement.
AAACCAGCTTCTATTGACTGTTTCAGTGTGGTACCACATTACTACCTGATCCAAACCAGAGAAGGGCCAGGATCTGGCCAACAAGTATGCGAAAAACGCGAAAGTACGAGCCAGATGAGGACAAATCCCAGACCTATCCGAAACATAACCGGCGTTATCCTCTAAAATATTAATCGCAACCAGGTTTAATTGACTGTTTCGGTGTGGAACCACATTACTACGGGATCCAAACCAGAAAAAGGCCAGGATCTGGCCAACAATTATGCGAAAAACGCAAAGGAATGAGCCAGATGATTGCAAATACCAGACCAAACACAGACATAACCGACGTTATCCTCCAAAATAGTAATCGCAACCAGGTTTAATTGACTGTTTCGGTGAGGTACCGCGTTACTACGTGATCCAAACCAGAGAAAGCCCAGGATCTGGCCAACAAGTATACGAACAATGCGAAAGTACGTGCCAGATGAGGGCAAATACCAGACCTAACCCAGACATAACCGGCGTTATCCTCTAAAATATTAATCGCAACCAGGTTTAATTGACTGTTTCGGAGTGGTACCACAATACTACGTGATCCAAACCAGAAAAAGCCCAGGATCTGGCCAACAAGTATGCGAAAAACGCGAATGTATGAGCCAGTTGATTGCAAATACCAGAACTAATCCAGACATAACCAGCGTTATCCTCTAAAATACTAAGCGGAACCAGCTTCTATTGACTGTTTCAGTGTGGTACCACATTACTACGTGATCCAAACCAGAAAAATGCCAGGATCTGGCCAACAAGTATGCGATAAACGCGAAAGTACGAGCCAGATGTGGACTAATCCCAGACCTACCCGAGACATAACCGGCGTTATCCTCTAAAATATTAATCGCAACCAGTTTAATTGACTGTTTCGGTGTGGAACCTCATTACTACGGGATCCAAAACAGAAAAAATCCAGGATCTGACCAGCAAGTATGCGAAAAACGCGAAAGTACGAGCCAGATGGGGACAAATGCCAGACCTAACCGAGACATAACCGGCGTTATCCTCTAAAATATTAATCGCAGCCAGCTTTTATTGACAGTGTGGTACCACATTACTACGTGATCCAACCCAGAAAAAGCCCAGGATCTGGCCAACAAGTATGCGAAAAACGCGAATGTACGAGCCATGTGAGGACAAATCCCAGACCTAACCGAGACGTAACCGGCATTATCCTCTATAATATTAATCCGAACCAGGTATAATTGACTGTTTCGGTGTGGTACCGTGTTACTACGTGATCCAAATCTGAAAAAGGCCAGGATCTGGCCAACAACAATGCGAAAAATGCGAAAGTACGAGCCAGATGAGGGCAAATACCAGACTTAACCCAGACATAACCGGCCTTATCCTCTAAACTATTAATCGGAACCAGCTTTTATTGACAGTGCGGTACCACATTACTACGTGATCCAACCCAGAAAAAGCCCAGGATCTGGCCAACAAGTATGCGAAAAACGCGAAAGTACGAGCCAGATGAGGACAAACCCCAGACCTAACCGAGACATAACCGGCGTTATCCTCTAAAATATTAATTCGAACCAGGTTTAATTGACTGTTTCGGCGTGGTACCACAATACTACGTGATCCAAACCAGAAAAAGCCCAGGATCTGGCCAACAAGTATGCGAAAAACGCGAATGTATGAGCCAGTTGATTGCAAATACCAGAACTAATCCAGACATAACCAGCGTTATCCTCTAAAATACTAAGCGGAACCAGCTTCTATTGACTGTTTCAGTGTGGTACCACATTACTACCTGATCCAAACCAGAGAAGGGCCAGGATCTGGCCAACAAGTATGCGAAAAACGAGAAAGTACGAGCCAGATGAGGACAAATGCCAGACCTAACCGAGACAAAACCGGCGTTATCCTCTAATATATTAATCGCAACCAGTTTAATTGACTGTTTCGGTGTGGAACCTCATTACTACGGGACCCAAAACAGAAAAAACCCAGGATCTGGCCAACAAGTATGCGAAAAACGCGAAAGTATGAGCCAGATGATTGCAAATACCAGAACTAACCCAGACATAACCGACGTTATCCTCTAAAATAGTAATCGCAGCCAGGTTTAATTGACTGTTTCGGTGTGGTACCGCGTTACTACGTGATCCAAAGCAGAAAAAGGCCAGGATCTGGCCAACAAGTATGCGAAAAACGCGAAAGTACGAGCCAGATGAGGACAAATCCCAGACCTACCCGAGACACAACCGGCGTTATCCTCTAAAATATTAATCGCAACCAGGTTTAATTGACTGTTTCGGTGTGGAACCACATTACTACGGGACCCAAGCCAGAAAAAGGCCAGGATCTAGCCAACAAGTATGCGAATAATGCGAAAGTACGTGCCAGATGAGGGCAAATACCAGACCGATCCGAGACATAACCGGCGTTATCCTCTAAAATATTAATCGCAATCAGTTTAATTGACTGCTTCAGTGTGGACTCTCATTACTACGGGATCCACAGCAGAAAAAGGCCAGGATCTGTCCAACAAGTATGCGAAAAACGCGAAAGTACGAGCCAGATGAGGACAAATCCCAGACCTAACCGAGACATAACCGGCGTTATCCTCTAAAATATTAATCCGAACCTGGTTTAATTGACTGTTTCGGCGTGGTACCGCGTTACTACGGGATCCAAACCAGAAAAAGGCCAGGATCTGGCCAACAAGTATGCGAAAAACGAGAAAGTACGAGCCAGATGAGGACAAATGCCAGACCTAACCGAGACACAACCGGCGTTATCCTCTAATATATTAATCGCAACCAGTTAAATTGACTGTTTCGGTGTGGACTCCCATTACTACGGGATCCACAGCAGAAAAGGCCAGGATCTGGCCAACAAGTATGCGAAAAACGCGAAAGTACGAGCCAGATGAGGACAAATGCCAGACCTACCCAAGACGTAGCCGGCGTTATTCTCTAAAATATTAATCGCAACCAGTTTAATTGACTGTTTCGGTGTGGAACCTCATTACTACGGGACCGGAAACAGAAAAAACCCAGGATCTGGCCAACAAGTATGCGAATAACGCGAAAGTATGAGCCAGATGATTGCAAATACCAAACCAAACCCAGACATAACCGACGTTATCCTCTAAAATAGTAATCGCAGCCAGGTTTAATTGACTGTTTCGGTGTGGTACAGCGTTACTACGTGATCCAAAGCAGAAAAAGGCCAGGATCTGGCCAACAAGTATGCGAAAAACGCGATAGTACGAGCCAGATGAGGACAAATCCCAGACCTACCCGAGACACAACCGGCGTTATCCTCTAAAATATTAATCGCAACCAGGTTTAATTGACTGTTTCGGTGTGGAACCACATTACTACGGGACCCAAGCCAGAAAAAGGCCAGGATCTAGCCAACAAGTATGCGAATAATGCGAAAGTACGTGCCAGATGAGGGCAAATACCAGACCTATTCGAGACATAACCGGCGTTATCCTCTAAAATATTAATCGCAATCAGTTTAATTGACTGCTTCGGTGTGGACTCTCATTACTACGGGATCCACAGCAGAAAAAGGCCAGGATCTGTCCAACAAGTATGCGAAAAACGAGAAAGTACGAGCCAGATGAGGACAAATGCCAGACCTAACCGAGACAAAACCGGCGTTATCCTCTAATATATTAATCGCAACCAGTTTAATTGACTGTTTCGGTGTGGACTCTCATTACTACGGGATCCACAGCAGAAAAGGCCAGGATCTGGCCAACAAGTATGCGAAAAACGCGAAAGTACGAGCCAGATGAGGACAAATGCCAGACCTATCCGAAACATAACCGGCGTTATCCTCTAAAATATTAATCGCAACCAGGTTTAACTGACTGTTTCGGTGTGGAACCACATTACTACGGGATCCAATGCAGAAAAAGGCCAGGATCTGTCCAACAAGTATGCGAAAAACGAGAAAGTACGAGCCAGATGAGGACAAATGCCAGACCTAACCGAGACAAAACCGGCGTTATCCTCTAATATATTAATCGCAATCAGTTTAATTGACTGTTTCGGTGTGGAACCTCATTACTACGGGACCCAAAACAGAAAAAACCCAGGATCTGGCCAACAAGTATGCGAAAAACGCGAAAGTATGAGCCAGATGATTGCAAATACCAGAACTAACCCAGGCATAACCAGCGTTATCCTCTAAAATACAAAGCGAAACCAGCTTCTATTGACTGTTTCAGTGTGGTACCACATTACTACCTGATCCAAACCAGAGAAGGGCCAGGATCTGGCCAACAAGTATGCGAAAAACGCGAAAGTACGAGCCAGATGAGGACAAATGCCAGACCTACCCAAGACGTAGCCGGCGTTATTCTCTAAAATATTAATCGCAACCAGTTTAATTGACTGTTTCGGTGTGGTACCGCGTTACTACGGGATCCAAACCAGAAAAAGGCCAGGATCTGGCCAACAAGTATGCGAAAAACGCAAAAGTACGAGCCAGATGAGGACAAATGCCAGACCTATCCGAGACATAACCGGCGTTATCCTCTAAAATATTAATCGCAATCAGATTAATTGACTGCTTCGGTGTGGACTCTCATTACTACGGGATCCACAGCAGAAAAGGCCAGGATCTGGCCAACAAGTATGCGAAAACCGCGAAAGTATGAGACAGATGATTGCAAATACCAGAACTAACCCAGGCATAGCCAGCGTTATCCTCTAAAATACAAAGCGAAACCAGCTACTATTGACTGTTTCAGTGTGGTACCAAATTAATACGTGATCCAAACCAGAGAAGGGTCAGGATCTGGCCAACAAGTATGCGAAAAACGCGAAAGTACGAGCCAGATGAGGACAAATCCCAGACCTACCCGAGACGTAGCCGGCGTTATTCTCTAAAATATTAATCGCAACCAGTTTAATTGACTGTTTCGGTGTGGAACCTCATTACTACGGGACCCAAAACAGAAAAAACCCAGGATCTGGCCAACAAGTATGCGAAAAACGCGAAAGTATGAGCCAGATGATTGCAAATACCAGAACTAACCCAGGCATAACCAGCGTTATCCTCTAAAATACAAAGCGAAACCAGCTTCTATTGACTGTTTCAGTGTGGTACCACATTACTACCTGATCCAAACCAGAGAAGGGCCAGGATCTGGCCAACAAGTATGCGAAAAACGCGAAAGTACGAGCCAGATGAGGACAAATCCCAGACCTATCCGAAACATAACCGGCGTTATCCTCTAAAATATTAATCGCAACCAGGTTTAATTGACTGTTTCGGTGTGGAACCACATTACTACGGGATCCAAACCAGAAAAAGGCCAGGATCTGGCCAACAATTATGCGAAAAACGCAAAGGAATGAGCCAGATGATTGCAAATACCAGACCAAACACAGACATAACCGACGTTATCCTCCAAAATAGTAATCGCAACCAGGTTTAATTGACTGTTTCGGTGAGGTACCGCGTTACTACGTGATCCAAACCAGAGAAAGCCCAGGATCTGGCCAACAAGTATACGAACAATGCGAAAGTACGTGCCAGATGAGGGCAAATACCAGACCTAACCCAGACATAACCGGCGTTATCCTCTAAAATATTAATCGCAACCAGGTTTAATTGACTGTTTCGGTGTGGTACCACAATACTACGTGATCCAAACCCGAAAAAGCCCAGGATCTGGCCAACAAGTATGCGAAAAACGCGAATGTATGAGCCAGTTGATTGCAAATACCAGAACTAATCCAGACATAACCAGCGTTATCCTCTAAAATACTAAGCGGAACCAGCTTCTATTGACTGTTTCAGTGTGGTACCACATTACTACGTGATCCAAACCAGAAAAATGCCAGGATCTGGCCAACAAGTATGCGATAAACGCGAAAGTACGAGCCAGGTGTGGACTAATCCCAGACCTACCCGAGACATAACCGGCGTTATCCTCTAAAATATTAATCGCAACCAGTTTAATTGACTGTTTCGGGGTGGAACCTCATTACTACGGGATCCAAAACAGAAAAAATCCAGGATCTGACCAGCAAGTATGCGAAAAACGCGAAAGTACGAGCCAGATGAGGACAAATGCCAGACCTAACCGAGACATAACCGGCGTTATCCTCTAAAATATTAATCGCAGCCAGCTTTTATTGACAGTGTGGTACCACATTACTACGTGATCCAACCCAGAAAAAGCCCAGGATCTGGCCAACAAGTATGCGAAAAACGCGAATGTACGAGCCATGTGAGGACAAATCCCAGACCTAACCGAGACGTAACCGGCATTATCCTCTATAATATTAATCCGAACCAGGTATAATTGACTGTTTCGGTGTGGTACCGTGTTACTACGTGATCCAAATCTGAAAAAGGCCAGGATCTGGCCAACAACAATGCGAAAAATGCGAAAGTACGAGCCAGATGAGGGCAAATACCAGACTTAACCCAGACATAACCGGCCTTATCCTCTAAACTATTAATCGGAACCAGCTTTTATTGACAGTGCGGTACCACATTACTACGTGATCCAACCCAGAAAATGCCCAGGATCTGGCCAACAAGTATGCGAAAAACGCGAAAGTACGAGCCAGATGAGGACAAACCCCAGACCTAACCGAGACATAACCGGCGTTATCCTCTAAAATATTAATTCGAACCAGGTTTAATTGACTGTTTCGGCGTGGTACCACAATACTACGTGATCCAAACCAGAAAAAGCCCAGGATCTGGCCAACAAGTATGCGAAAAACGCGAATGTATGAGCCAGTTGATTGCAAATACCAGAACTAATCCAGACATAACCAGCGTTATCCTCTAAAATACTAAGCGGAACCAGCTTCTATTGACTGTTTCAGTGTGGTACCACATTACTACCTGATCCAAACCAGAGAAGGGCCAGGATCTGGCCAACAAGTATGCGAAAAACGCGAAAGTACGAGCCAGATGAGGACAAATGCCAGACCTACCCAAGACGTAGCCGGCGTTATTCTCTAAAATATTAATCGCAACCAGTTTAATTGACTGTTTCGGTGTGGAACCTCATTACTACGGGACCGGAATCAGAAAAAACCCAGGATCTGGCCAACAAGTATGCGAATAACGCGAAAGTATGAGCCAGATGATTGCAAATACCAAACCAAACCCAGACATAACCGACGTTATCCTCTAAAATAGTAATCGCAGCCAGGTTTAATTGACTGTTTCGGTGTGGTACCGCGTTACTACGTGATCCAAAGCAGAAAAAGGCCAGGATCTGGCCAACAAGTATGCGAAAAACGCGAAAGTACGAGCCAGATGAGGACAAATCCCAGACCTACCCGAGACACAACCGGCGTTATCCTCTAAAATATTAATCGCAACCAGGTTTAATTGACTGTTTCGGTGTGGAACCACATTACTACGGGACCCAAGCCAGAAAAAGGCCAGGATCTAGCCAACAAGTATGCGAATAATGCGAAAGTACGTGCCAGATGAGGGCAAATACCAGACCTATTCGAGACATAACCGGCGTTATCCTCTAAAATATTAATCGCAATCAGTTTAATTGACTGCTTCGGTGTGGACTCTCATTACTACGGGATCCACAGCAGAAAAAGGCCAGGATCTGTCCAACAAGTATGCGAAAAACGCGAAAGTACGAGCCAGATGAGGACAAATCCCAGACCTAACCGAGACATAACCGGCGTTATCCTCTAAAATATTAATCCGAACCAGGTTTAATTGACTGTTTCGGCGTGGTACCGCGTTACTACGGGATCCAAACCAGAAAAAGGCCAGGATCTGGCCAACAAGTATGCGAAAAACGAGAAAGTACGAGCCAGATGAGGACAAATGCCAGACCTAACCGAGACACAACCGGCGTTATCCTCTAATATATTAATCGCAACCAGTTTAATTGACTGTTTCGGTGTGGACTCTCATTACTACGGGATCCACAGCAGAAAAGGCCAGGATCTGGCCAACAAGTATGCGAAAAACGCGAAAGTACGAGCCAGATGAGGACCAATGCCAGACCTATCCGAAACATAACCGGCGTTATCCTCTAAAATATTAATCGCAACCAGGTTTAATTGACTGTTTCGGTGTGGAACCACATTACTACGGGATCCAAAGCAGAAAAAGGCCAGGATCTGTCCAACAAGTATGCGAAAAACGCGAAAGTATGAGCCAGATGATTGCAAATACCAGAACTAACCCAGGCATAACCAGCGTTATCCTCTAAAATACAAAGCGAAACCAGCTTCTATTGACTGTTTCAGTGTGGTACCACATTACTACCTGATCCAAACCAGAGAAGGGCCAGGATCTGGCCAACAAGTATGCGAAAAACGCGAAAGTACGAGCCAGATGAGGACAAATGCCAGACCTACCCAAGACGTAGCCGGCGTTATTCTCTAAAATATTAATCGCAACCAGTTTAATTGACTGTTTCGGTGTCGAACCTCATTACTACGGGACCGGAAACAGAAAAAACCCAGGATCTGGCCAACAAGTATGCGAATAACGCGAAAGTATGACCCAGATGATTGCAAATACCAAACCAAACCCAGACATAACCGACGTTATCCTCTAAAATAGTAATCGCAGCCAGGTTTAATTGACTGTTTCGGTGTGGTACCGCGTTACTACGTGATCCAAAGCAGAAAAAGGCCAGGATCTGGCCAACAAGTATGCGAAAAACGCGAAAGTACGAGCCAGATGAGGACAAATCCCAGACCTACCCGAGACACAACCGGCGTTATCCTCTAAAATATTAATCGCAACCAGGTTTAATTGACTGTTTCGGTGTGGAACCACATTACTACGGGACCCAAGCCAGAAAAAGGCCAGGATCTAGCCAACAAGTATGCGAATAATGCGAAAGTACGTGCCAGATGAGGGCAAATACCAGACCTAACCCAGACATAACCGGCGTTATCCTCTAAAATATTAATCGCAACCAGTTTAATTGACTGTTTCGGTGTGGACTCGCATTACTACGGGATCCAAAGCAGAAAAAGGCCAGGATCTGTCCAACAAGTATGCGAAAAACGAGAAAGTACGAGCCAGATGAGGACAAATGCCAGACCTAACCGAGACAAAACCGGCGTTATCCTCTAATATATTAATCGCAACCAGTTTAATTGACTGTTTCGGTGTGGACTCTCATTACTACGGGATCCACAGCAGAAAAGGCCAGGATCTGGCCAACAAGTATGCGAAAAACGCGAAGGTACGAGCCAGATGAGGACAAATGCCAGACCTATCCGAAACATAACCGGCGTTATCCTCTAAAATATTAATCGCAACCAGGTTTAATTGACTGTTTCGGTGTGGAACCACATTACTACGGGATCCAAAGCAGAAAAAGGCCAGGATCTGTCCAACAAGTATGCGAAAAACGAGAAAGTACGAGCCAGATGAGGACAAATGCCAGACCTAACCGAGACAAAACCGGCGTTATCCCCTAATATATTAATCGCAACCAGTTTAATTGACTGTTTCGGTGTGGACTCTCATTACTACGGGATCCACAGCAGAAAAGGCCAGGATCTGGCCAACAAGTATGCGAAAACCGCGAAAGTATGAGACAGATGATTGCAAATACCAGAACTAACCCAGGCATAGCCAGCGTTATCCTCTAAAATACAAAGCGAAACCAGCTACTATTGACAGTTTCAGTGTGGTACCACATTACTACGTGATCCAAACCAGGGAAGGGTCAGGATCTGGCCAACAACTATGCGAAAAACGCGAAAGTACGAGCCAGATGAGGACAAATCCCAGACCTACCCGAGACGTAGCCGGCGTTATTCTCTAAAATATTAAACGCAACCAGTTTAATCGACTGTTTCGGTGTGGAACCTCATTACTACGGGACCCAAAACAGAAAAAACCCAGGATCTGGCCAACAAGTATGCGAAAAACACGAAAGTATGAGCCAGATGATTGCAAATACCAGAACTAACCCAGGCATAACCAGCGTTATCCTCTAAAATACAAAGCGAAACCAGCTTCTATTGACTGTTTCAGTGTGGTACCACATTACTACCTGATCCAAACCAGAGAAGGGCCAGGATCTGGCCAACAAGTATGCGAAAAACGCGAAAGTACGAGCCAGATGAGGACAAATGCCAGACCTACCCAAGACGTAGCCGGCGTTATTCTCTAAAATATTAATCGCAACCAGTTTAATTGACTGTTTCGGTGTGGAACCTCATTACTACGGGACCGGAAACAGAAAAAACCCAGGATCTGGCCAACAAGTATGCGAATAACGCGAAAGTATGAGCCAGATGATTCCAAATACCAAACCAAACCCAGACATAACCGACGTTATCCTCTAAAATAGTAATAGCAGCCAGGTTTAATTGACTGTTTCGGTGTGGTACCGCGTTACTACGTGATCCAAAGCAGAAAAAGGCCAGGATCTGGCCAACAAGTATGCGAAAAACGCGAAAGTACGAGCCAGATGAGGACAAATCCCAGACCTACCCGAGACACAACCGGCGTTATTCTCTAAAATATTAATCGCAACCAGGTTTAATTGACAGTTTCGGTGTGGTACCGCGTTACTACGGGATCCAAACCAGAAAAAGGCCAGGATCTGGCCAACAAGTATGCGAAAAACGCAAAAGTACGAGCCAGATGAGGACAAATGCCAGACCTATCCGAGACATAACCGGCGTGGTCCTCTAAAATATTAATCGCAATCAGTTTAATTGACTGCTTCGGTGTGGACTCCCATTACTACGGGATCCACAGCAGAAAAAGGCCAGGATCTGGCCAACAAGTATGCAAAAAACGCGAAAGTATGAGCCAGATGAGGACAAATCCCAGACCTAACCGAGACATAACCGGCGTTATCCTCTAAAATATTAATCCGAACCAGGTTTAATTGACTGTTTCGGCGTGGTACCGCGTTACTACGGGATCCAAACCAGAAAAGGGCCAGGATCTGGCCAACAAGTATGCGAAAAACGCGAAAGTACGAGCCAGATGAGGACAAATCCCAGACCTACCCAAGACGTAGCCGGCGTTATTCTCTAACATATTAATCGCAACCAGTTTAATTGACTGTTTCGGTGTGGAACCTCATTACTACGGGACCGGAAACAGAAAAAACCCAGGATCTGGCCAACAAGTATGCGAATAACGCGAAAGTATGAGCCAGATGATTGCAAATACCAGACCAAACCCAGACATAACCGACCTTATCCTCTAAAATAGTAATCGCAGCCAGGTTTAATTGACTGTTTCGGTGTGGTACCGCGTTACTACGTGATCCAAAGCAGAAAAAGGCCAGGATCTGGCCAACAAGTATGCGAAAAACGCGAAAGTACGAGCCAGATGAGGACAAATGCCAGACCTATCCGAAACATAACCGGCGTTATCCTCTAAAATATTAATCGCAACCAGGTTTAATTGACTGTTTCGGTGTGGAACCACATTACTACGGGATCCATACCAGAAAAAGGCCAGGATCTGGCCAACAATTATGCGAAAAACGCAAAGGAATGAGCCAGATGATTGCAAATACCAGACCAAACACAGACATAACCGACGTTATCCTCCAAAATAGTAATCGCAACCAGGTTTAATTGACTGTTTCGGTGAGGTACCGCGTTACTACGTGATCCAAACCAGAGAAAGCCCAGGATCTGGCCAACAAGTATACGAATAATGCGAAAGTACGTGCCAGATGAGGGCAAATACCAGACCTAACCCAGACATAACCGGCGTTATCCTCTAAAATATTAATCGCAACCAGGTTTAATTGACTGTTTCGGTGTGGTACCACAATACTACGTGATCCAAACCAGAAAAAGCCCAGGATCTGGCCAACAAGTATGCGAAAAACGCGAATGTATGAGCCAGTTGATTGCAAATACCAGAACTAATCCAGACATAACCAGCGTTATCCTCTAAAATACTAAGCGGAACCAGCTTCTATTGACTGTTTCAGTGTGGTACCACATTACTACGTGATCCAAACCAGAAAAATGCCAGGATCTGGCCAACAAGTATGCGATAAACGCGAAAGTACGAGCCAGATGTGGACTAATCCCAGACCTATCCGAGACATAACCGGCGTTATCCTCTAAAATATTAATCGCAACCAGTTTAATTGACTGTTTCGGTGTGGAACCTCATTACTACGGGATCCAAAACAGAAAAAATCCAGGATCTGACCAACAAGTATGCGAAAAACGCGAAAGTACGAGCCAGATGAGGACAAATGCCAGACCTAACCGAGACATAACCGGCGTTATCCTCTAAAATATTAATCGCAGCCAGCTTTTATTGACAGTGTGGTACCACATTACTACGTGATCCAACCCAGAAAAAGCCCAGGATCTGGCCAACAAGTATGCGAAAAACGCGAATGTACGAGCCATGTGAGGACAAATCCCAGACCTAACCGAGACGTAACCGGCATTATCCTCTATAATATTAATCCGAACCAGGTATAATTGACTGTTTCGGTGTGGTACCGTGTTACTACGTGATCCAAATCTGAAAAAGGCCAGGATCTGGCCAACAACAATGCGAAAAATGCGAAAGTACGAGCCAGATGAGGGCAAATACCAGACTTAACCCAGACATAACCGGCCTTATCCTCTAATCTATTAATCGGAACCAGCTTTTATTGACAGTGCGGTACCACATTACTACGTGATCCAACCCAGAAAAAGCCCAGGATCTGGCCAACAAGTATGCGAAAAACGCGAAAGTACGAGCCAGATGAGGACAAACCCCAGACCTAACCGAGACATAACCGGCGTTATCCTCTAAAATATTAATTCGAACCAGGTTTAATTGACTGTTTCGGCGTGGTACCGCGTTACTACGGGATCGAAACCAGAAAAAGGCCAGGATCTGGCCAACAAGTATGCGAAAAACGCGAAAGTACGAGCCAGATGAGGACAAATCCCAGACCTACCCGAGACATAACCGGCGTTATCCTCTAAAATATTAATCGCAACCAGGTTTAATTGACTGTTTCGGTGTGGCACCACATTACTACGGGACCCAAGCCAGAAAAAGGCCAGGATCTAGCCAACAAGTATGCGAATAATGCGAAAGTACGTGCCAGATGAGGGCAAATACCAGACCTAACCCAGACATAACCGGCGTTATCCTCTAAAATATTAATCGCAACCAGTTTAATTGACTGTTTCGGTGTGGACTCGCATTACTACGGGATCCAAAGCAGAAAAAGGCCATTATCTGTCCAACAAGTATGCGAAAAACGAGAAAGTACGAGCCAGATGAGGACAAATGCCAGACCTAACCGAGACAAAACCGGCGTTATCCTCTAATATATTAATCGCAACCAGTTTAATTGACTGTTTCGGTGTGGACTCTCATTACTACGGGATCCACAGCAGAACAGGCCAGGATCTGGCCAACAAGTATGCGAAAACCGCGAAAGTATGAGACAGATGATTGCAAATACCAGAACTAACCCAGGCATAGCCAGCGTTATCCTCTAAAATACAAAGCGAAACCAGCTACTATTGACTGTTTCAGTGTGGTACCACATTACTACGTGATCCAAACCAGAGAAGGGTCAGGATCTGGCCAACAAGTATTCGAAAAACGCGAAAGTACGAGCCAGATGAGGACAAATCCCAGACCTACCCGAGACGTAGCCGGCGTTATTCTCTAAAATATTAATCGCAACCAGTTTAATTGACTGTTTCGGTGTGGAACCTCATTACTACGGGACCCAAAACAAAAAAAACCCAGGATCTGGCCAACAAGTATGCGAATAACGCCAAAGTATGAGCCAGATGATTGCAAATACCAGACCAAACCCAGACATAACCGACGTTATCATCTAAAATAGTAATCGCAACCAGGTTTAATTGACTGTTTCGGTGCGGTACCGCGTTACTACGTGATCCAAAGCAGAAACAGGCTCTGGCCAGGATCTGGCCAACAAGTATGCGAAAAACGCGAAAGTACGAGCCAGATGAGGACAAATCCCAGACCTACCCGAGACATAACCGGCGTTATTCTCTAAAATATTAATCGCAACCAGTTTAATTGACTGTTTCGGTGTGGAACCTCATTACTACGGGATCCAAAACAGAAAAAACCCAGGATCTGGCCAACAATTATGCGAAAAACGCAAAAGAATGAGCCAGATGATTCCAAATACCAGACCAAACACAGACATAACCGACGTTATCCTCCAAAATAGTAATCGCAACCAGGTTTAATTGACTGTTTCGGTGAGGTACCGCGTTACTACGTGATCCAAACCAGAGAAAGCCCAGGATCTGGCCAACAAGTATACGAATAATGCGAAAGTACGTGCCAGATGAGGGCAAATACCAGACCTAACCCAGACATAACCGGCGTTATCCTCTAAAATATTAATCGCAACCAGGTTTAATTGACTGTTTCGGTGTGGTACCACAATACTACGTGATCCAAACCAGAAAAATGCCAGGATCTGGCCAACAAGTATGCGATAAACGCGAAAGTACGAGCCAGATGTGGACAAATCCCAGACCTACCCGAGACATAACCGGCGTTATCCTCTAAAATATTAATCGCAACCAGTTTAATTGACTGTTTCGGTGTGGAACCTCATTACTACGGGATCCAAAACAGAAAAAGGCCAGGATCTTGCCAACAAGTATGTGAAAAACGCAAAAGAATGAGCCAGATGATTCCAAATACCAGACCAAACACAGACATAACCGACGTTATCCTCCAAAATAGTAATCGCAACCAGGTTTAAATGACTGTTTCGGTGAGGTACCGCGTTACTACGTGATCCAAACCAGAGAAAGCCCAGGATCTGACCAACAAGTATGCGAAAAACGCAAAAGAATGAGCCAGATGAGGACAAATGCCAGACCTAACCGAGACATAACCGGCGTTATCCTCTAAAATATTAATCGCAGCCAGCTTTTATTGACAGTGTGGTACCACATTACTATGTGATCCAACCCAGAAAAAGCCCAGGATCTGGCCAACAAGTATGCGAAAAACGCTAAAGTACGAGCCAGATGAGGACAAATCCCAGACCTACCCAAGACGTAGCCGGCGTTATTCTCTAAAGTATTAATCGCAACCAGTTTAATTGACTGTTTCGGTGTGGAACCTCATTACTACGGGACCGGAAACAGAAAAAACCCAGGATCTGGCCAACAAGTATGCGAATAACGCCAAAGTATGAGCCAGATGATTGCAAATACCAGACCAAACCCAGGCATAACCGACGTTATCCTCTAAAATAGTAATCGCAACCAGGTTTAATTGACTGTTTCGGTGTGGAACCGCGTTACTACGTGATCCAAAGCAGAAAAAGGCCAGGATCTGGCCAACAAGTATGCGAA